>NC_092133.1:77544146-78842896 GCF_043159975.1 Macaca nemestrina
TATCTTTTAGATTTTTTATGGTTTCAGGTCTTAAATTTAAGTCTTTTCTCCATATTGAGTTGAGTTTTGTATAAGGTGAGATATGAAGATCCAGTTTCATTCTTCTAAATGTGGCTAGCCAATTATCCCAGCACCATTTGTTGAATAGGGTATCCTTTCCCCACTTTATGTTTTTGTTTGCTTTGCAGATCAGTTGACAGTATGTATTTGGCTTTATTTCTGGGCTATTTATGCTGTTCTATTGGTCTATGTGCCTATTTTTATTCGAGTACCATGCTGTTTTGGTGACTATGGTCTTATACTATAGTTTGAAGTCAGGTAATGTGATGCCTCCAGATTTGTTCCTTTTGCTTAGTCTTGTTATGGCTATGTGGGCTCTTTTTTGGTTCCATATGAATTTTAGGATTTTTTTTTTATAGTTCTGTGCAGAATGATGGTGGTATTTTGATGGGAATTGCATTGAATTTGTAGATTGAAAAAGCACATTATTTTCAAGCACATTTACCTGTATGTGTACTTATACTCTGCTGTCTCACTTGTCTGTTTCCTTAGTTCAGTGAAGTTCAGATTTATGTGCATTAGAATTCATACAGGTGGAGAATCTTAGCCTCTATCCCCAGATATTCCAATTTGTCTGAATTTTGGGCCCAAGAATCTGCATTTTTAGGAGGCAGGGATTTAAAGAGCATTATTGAGTTTCCTGATAAGGGCATTCCTCCTTAAGAAACAAAATATGTAAGCCAACATAGGACGGAATTACAAAATAAATTATTAGACACTTAGCAGGATATACTGCCCAAAGCTTGACTCGCTGAGAACTTAACATGACGAGTATAGGGGCTTTCAAGGAGTAAAATGAGGACACTCAAATTTGCTCCCTATCCCTTCCCTTCCACCGGGGTAGAAATGGGAAATGGGTAGTTCGAGTGTCTCAGATGATCTAGGACATATCCACCATGAGATTCTGTTATTGAAGAAAAGAAATGAAGGGATCATTTTATATTTTCCATGTTGAGGAGAGCATGCTAGGGTCCTAAAGAGAAAATAAGAAGGAAGAACTGAGAAGTTTTACATCTGTGGTTACCTATGATAGCCTCACTAGGTTTCAGTGGAGTGGAATACATTGGCGGCAAGAGAGGCCCCATGCAGGAGCAGAACTCACCACCTCACACAGAGTGAATCCTCACCTAAGGGATTTCATCCCCTATATGGCTTCCAGAGGAGTAGGGCCATTGCCTTTCCCAGCGTTGGCATAGTGCCCATACTATGCCAAATATATCTTTCAGTATCCATGGAAATGTGATCTTCTCTGTCCTTGCCCGCTAGTCATCTAGCCGTAGCCTGAGATGTCAGCTTCATTAAAATTCTAAGCCAGGTTGTAAGCTTTCCACTGAGCGCTTTACCTGGTGTGAAAGAGAACCTTAATTGCTACTGTTTTGGAGAGAGATTAGAGCATATGGAATCACTCTAAGCTTGTTAGAAAGGTCAGAGATTGTTTAAATAGCATTTCTGTATAAGCCAGATGTTTCATGAATGTAATAACATTTCTGGGGTATACCCAATCATATCTCTATTGCCACCTAGCAACCTTGTTAGAAAACTGATAATGGAAAATCTGTACAAGGGAATGGAGATCCACCCATCTTTTGTGAGTAGTACAGAAAAATATTAGCTGTTTTGAGGGAGAGAGAAAATGGTAGGCAATGGATTCCAACACTAACTTCATATTAGGAGCTCCAGTGGAGCTTTGAAAAGTTACAGTGGAGGAACCTGGAAGGCATAATATTAGTTGAAATAAGCCAGACATAGAAAGACAAATACTGCATGATCTTACTTATATGTGGAATATAAAAAGTTGATGTTATAGAAGTAGAGAATAGAACGGTAGTTCCAGGGACTGGGGAGGAGGGTGTAGGGGACAAAGGGGAGAAATTAGTCAATTGATACAAAATTATACTTAGATAGGAGGAATAAAGCCTGGTGTCCTATTGCATCCTAGGCTGACTATTGTTAAAAATAATGCAATGAATATTTCAAAATAGCTAGAAAAGAGGATTTTGAATGTTTTCACTACAAATAAATGATAAATGTTTTAGGTTATGGCTATGCTAATTACCGGATTTGTTCATTATACAGTGTATACAAGCATCAAAAGATACATTGTATGCCAGAAATATGTACAATTGTTAGGTGTCAACTAAGATAAACATTTTTAAAACTCTTAAAAGCTTACAAATAGCCAGTTCCTACCCTAGAGATTTGGTTTCAGTTGGTATAAGGTGGTTCTAGGTTTTTGTAATTTTGTCGGATATTCATATCTGATTATGCTGTACATTCAGGGTAAAGATTACTATGGTAAAGATTCTGAAAGCAAACCTAGAGGCATTGGAAGAACATGAAGTTTAGGGCTTTATGCACTAAAAACTCAGTGTGGTTTATGTGATTGCCCATGAGAGACTCAAGATAATTTAATAGGAAAATATAATTCCTAAAGAACTGAGGTAAGAGAGATGACTGTTTGCAATCCAGTCTTTCTTGAAATAGACTTCTTAAAACAAGCAAAGTTATTTTATTTCTAGAAGGAGAGATTAGCCCCTTTGCAGATCCAATGGTTTTAGTTAGGAATGCCTCTGTGGTCAGAGGCTCTCTCTCACTAGCCCTCATTTCTTTATTCTACAGATAATTTTTGAGCAGCAGTAGTGCATGATGGAGGGTTCTGATGGTGGAGTAAAAAAAAAATGGTAAACAGGCCACAAAAGGCTCTGCTTTCTTTTGGGGAAGACAGACAATATGCAAGTAAACAAATACGTATATTGCATGTTAGAAAGTGATGGGAAAAACAAAAAAGCAGCTTCAGACTTGAGTCCAGGTTTATGAAGGAGTTTGGGAAGGCCACACAGGTGAGATGATCTTGGAGCTCACATCTGAAGGAAGTGAAGATGTCACAGGGTCCACAAGGTTTCCATAGCATATTCTTAGTTTCTCCTTATTTCTAATTCTTAAAGTTTTAGAATTTGAAATCACATTTTTGGTCTGTAAGGTTTCTTTGCTGATTTTGTCATACTGTGCTTAAAAATGCCAAGTATGTGCCAATCTTAATAAAAATACAATTAGAGTTGTTTATGTTTTATTCTGTTCTTCAGACTAAAACCATTTTACAATGGGATATTTCCTTTAAATCCTCATAAGATTCTCCCCTTTTCTCCTAAATTGCCTTATATATTTGATGCTTTTACTCAGCTTGCCCCATTGTAAATGGACACAGGAAAATCTGGTATTTATCGTAGTTTTATTTGGCTAGTCTGTGGTTATTCTAGGTGGCTGTGAAGAACACAGAAGGTGGTACATACAACTGGGAAGTAACTGCTTTGCTAACCATGCCTGAGTTAGTTGAGGACCTGCTCCTGATTCTTGAAGCCTTTCTTCAGCGTGGATTACAGCAATCTTCAAGGTTTATTACCTAGTTACCTGTGTTACAAAAAAAAAAAAAAAAAAAAAGAGATTGGTACATGTGTCAAGGTAAATGGGTTTTCTGTTGATATGGCACAGCCAGGAACTGTTCGAGGTACTCAAGTTACTCTCAGGTCATCACTCCTATTTCCCATGATTCTCAATCCCTGCTACTTCTGATGTCCTGCTTTATGTATGTTCCTGTGAATACAGACCCATGGAGACTTGTTAGTTTCCTATCTGCGTGATCTTGTTCTCTTATGTAGTGTAGTGGGATAACACTTAACACTTAATTCTGGAGTTTGGATTATATTTTTTGATGTCTGAAACCCCTTATTATTAGAAGTACATCTGTCTCCATGTTTATTTAATATATTTTTTACTCATTTCACAAGAAACTTGAAAAAAAAAAAAAACAGTTAAATAAATGAGCTCAAATACCTTTACTGAAAGGAAGTAAATGTCCTACCTATACCCAAACTTTAGATCCCTGTTGCTAGGGAGCAAGAAGACCCATGGTTACCTATGTCTTCACCCCACCAAAGTCTCCAAGTTCTTTGTTCTGTGGTACTAACTCTAGTGTCAGCATCTTACTTAAGGGGAGATCCTAGAGATTTACAGTAAGAGATACTGGATACCCCCATCATTACATATTTCTTGTAAAATAAAAAGATACCAAAAAATACTGACTGGCCAGACCCATTTTGCCAATAACATGCATGTCGACAGAGCTGGCATAATAATGAAAATAAGCACATCATTATTGAAACAGTTATGGCATTGGAAATGTTCTTGCTGCCTTTCCATACATCTTACATCCTCACAGCTCATGTGTAAAATACACAGATGAGAAATTACTTTTTGAGTTAGGATCACGGCTGACTTTTGTCATGTATCTTAAGCACCGTTTCAGGGATTATGCAAAATGAGTAACATTCAGTTATGTTGTGGATTTTAAATTTAGCTAATCAATTTTTTATACAGCGAGAGAGAGCAAATGTATAACACTTCATCATTGCCCAGTGAAACATTTAATTTAATACCTGGATTTATGCACCATTTATCTGAGTCTGCAGCCTTACATTACTCTTTCTTATTTAATTTACTCTACTGTATATGTGTGCAACAAATTTCCATTTTCAACAGAGAATTTTAATGTCTGCAGCAGAGTAAGAGTTGGTAGATATGGATTTTGTCAAGTTGAGGTATTGATAGTTTAGTTATATTCCTGATTCAGCAAATACTGTGGCTCTGGTGTGTTTAACCCCACCCAAGAATATAACTTCAAAATAGTGCTTTAGAATAAATTATATCTATAAGCCAAATCCAAGCGTTAACATTTCATCGAAAAATGTTGATGTATGCCTTCTCAGTCACTTTTTCAATCAAGTTTGAATGATGCTTGACTCATGAACTTTTTTAAGTTTGAATGAACCAAAAAGTTCATGAGTCCAGAAACTACAACTCTAGAATGAAAATAAATGATGTAAGTTTAAGACTACTAATCACTTCCTATTGCCCTCTGAATAAAATGGAAATTGCACTGTCCATAATCAGCGCCCAAACTGTCTTTGCAGATTCATCCTTATTCTGTTACACACACACACACACACACACACACACACACACACACACACACACAAATCCAACTCCTCAACCAAAAAAAAAAAAAAAAAAAAAACTCTATTTTTTAGCCACTCTTGATTTTGTCTTTGGTTTTTTCTTCTAAATATATTGTTTATACTAACTAGATGTCTTTTCCTAATTGTTCAGATGTAAACTCCTCCTTTTCTTCAAGATCTAGCTCTCAAGTCTCATCTTTCCTGTGAGTTGCCCTTAGTTTCTTCAACATTATAGCAAATGTTATTTCCTTCTCTGTGTTCCTGCACCACTTTCTGCGTTCCTGAATTCTTGGAATTAATTCATGTGCACATCACTGTAGGTAGACTGTGAGCTCCTTAAGGAAAGAGAATGTAATTATCTCATCTTTCAATCTTCAGAAACTAAAGCCATGCTTGACTCTGAATGGGCATTCAACTGAATAACAACATTAAAATGCATTGGTTAAATTTAGAATTTTTACATATGGGGATAGTGGTAAAAATATTTACTTGTAGTTTCATAGACATTATTAGTTTATTGAAAATGAGGAATGTCAGCATTTCTCTGTAATGTCAGCCAAGGATCTTATGTTGAATTTTCTGAAAATAAATTATAAAGAAATGAAATAGCACTTCTGAAATTGTAACCAGGAGACATTCATCTACTTGCTTACTTTATAAATGTGTATGGAGCACCAACTAGATCCTCCACTTTGTGTGAAACACTCATGAAACCACAACAATCAACACAAACTAGATGTTTGTCCTCAAGCAATAAAGAAATGAGCAATTTAAAAAAGTGCAATTGGTATTATTGTTACAGCCTGATGGTTTAGTCTTTTCCACTGCCCAGAAAGGCTAATGCACAGAGAACAGCAGGCATTGCAGCAAAGAAAGTTTTATAATTGCAGGGCCAACCCAGTGGAAAGACAGGAGTTATTTGTCAATACTGCCTCCCAGGGAATTTCAGGTTCTTTAAGGGTACTTTGGTGGTCAGGGGGCTGGGGAACTGAAGTAATTGATTGGCTGGAAATGAAATCATGTAGCTGAGTCAGTTCATGGGCACGGGGTCTCAGGACCAGGTAGCATCTCATGGTTTAAAAAAATGTTAAGTCTGAAAAATATCTCAAAGAACAGTTCTTCAGGTTTCACAATAGTGATGGTATCTTTAGGAATAGTTGGGGAAGTTATAAATCTTGCAATCTTTATTTACATGACTCTGGGGCAGTAAGCAACTTATAGAAAAGCAAACTAAACAAGAGTGGGGTATTACTTAACTATGCCTATTCTTTAGCAAAGCTCAAGCCCCTAACATAATTCTATCATTTTCTTATGAATGAGCCTTTTTTTTTTTTTTTTTTTCAAAAAAAGAGGGAGGTTAGTTTTTCTTTCCTCAAAGTGTAACTATGAGTTGTTCTAATAGTTAACTTGACCTCCAGCTAGAATAAGCGAAAATCAAGTTAGCCTGTGGAGTTAGAAGCAAAATGGTGTCAGTCATGTTAGATTTCTCTCATGAATTACCATTCTGCTAAGGTGGTTTCAGCTCCGTGCCTCCTCTTTGGGCTTGAGCACATCTCATTCCTGAAGTATGTGCTAATGAGATGAAACAGGGTTGATGATCTCTCCGGCATCTTCTTGCTACAGCACAGTTGAGGTTGCGACTGTACCCATTTGAGGAATGAAACATCAGTTGTCTGCATGTACTCACAGGTATCTGGTTGAGTTCCCAAGGTTTGCATAACAAGACATTACTACTTTCATCCACAGTTTTAGCATAACACCTAAGAGAATAGCAGACTCTAAGGTAAATAATAAGCCCTAATGAAAGGAATGAAAATCTGAGTTTCAGAAATCCCTGTAAAAATGATCTATAGCTTGAGGAATCCAGGTTAGTAACCCCCCAAAAAATCAGACATGGGGCTATCAGTGAAGATAACCCCGTAACTTGTTGGGATATTTTCTCTACTCAGGTTTTAACTTTTCTTGAGGTAAACCGGTGAAGCAAGTGGTGTTAACACTGCACAGACTCCCTCCTGTTTAGCCAAGAGGAAATCTAGCATGTCCCAATTGTCTAGGACTACCTGGACTAATAAGTTAAGGGAACTTTGCTGAGCCCTAAAACAATTATCCCTAAGGTAGGAGACAGGTTTCTAATAATGTCTCTGATGGCATATACTCCATAACTATAAAATAATGTCTCTGATGGCATATACTCCATGACTCTGTAACTCCATAACTCCATAAAAGACTGTTGAGACAAGAATGAGCCCATTCTTGTTAAGAAGGATTTGACCCTATGCCACAAAAAGGTATATCCCTTGGGTGCACAGGTAATACCTTCCTGGGATAAGTCCACTGATGGACTCCTTCATGGATAGCATAGACAAAATGGAACTGAGCCATTAATCCTTTTTACAGGCTCTCCGGAATCCATGTATGTGATATCCAAGCTGTAGATCTTGTTGGCATAGTAGAGAGAGATTTAGATTAGAGGTTGGTGGAAAGACAAATTGAGGTAAACAGAAAAAGGCAAACATAAAATGTTATCCCATACCTCTTCTTTAGTCAGCTTCTTAGTACTGAGAATAGAGTGGTTCACTTAAACAGCTGTGTCACATTCCAAGAAGTGGCATTGCAGATGGCCTAGGCCTCTATATACAATGAAGACAAACATGTTTTTAATAAGAGGCATTTATATGGACACAGAAGAAAAACAAAGATTAAGATTAGGAACAATCTCTAAATCAGTTCCCTTAAAGTCTGGATGGCAGCCATTTGAAGTATTCAGACGTTAGACTCAAAGCATCTTTAGTCAAAGAGGAAAAAGGCAATAATAATCTGACAGGCTTTTTAAATTTTTTTCCTTATTTATATCATAAAGAAAAAGTTTCAACTTTCAGAAAGTCAGAAAAAAGGTAGTAGCAATTTCATTGAGTCCAAGTCAGAAAAATGGGAGAAAAATTTGAAAATGTTAGTTTGGAAATTTACAGCCAGAAAAGAATTTAAGATTCAGTTCAAATTGTAGAAAATAATAAAAATTTAAGAACAATGGGCATGACAATGGGCAATGCTAGAATCTAATAACAGGTGTACTCTAGTTTTCTTCTTTTTTTTAATTTTTTTATTATTATACTTTTAAGTTCTAGGGTACATGTGCCCAACATGCAGGTTTGTTACATATGTATACTTGTGCCATGTTGGTGTGTTGCACCCATCAACTCGTCAGCACCCATCAACTCGTCATTTACATCAGGTATAACTCCCATTGTAATCCCTCTCCCCTCCCGCCCCCCATAATAGGTCCCAGTGTGTGATGTTCCCCTTCCCGAGTCCAAGTGATCTCATTGTTCAGTTCCCACCTATGAGTGAGAACATGCGGTGTTTGGTTTTCTGTTCTTGTGATAGTTTGCTGAGAATGATGGTTTCCAGCTGCATCCATGCCCCTACAAAGGACACAAACTCATCCTTTTTTATGGCTGCATAGTGTTCCATGGTGTATATGTGCCACATTTTCTTAATCCAGTCTGTCACTGATGGACATTTCGGTTGATTCCAAGTCTTTGCTATTGTGAACAGTGATGCAATAAACATACATGTGCATGTGTCTTTATAGCAGCATGAGTTATAATTCTTTGGGTATATACCCAATAATGGGATGGCTGGGTCATATGGTACTTCTAGTTCTAGATCCTTGAGGAATCGCCATACTGTTTTCCATAATGGTTGAACTAGTTTACAATCCCACCAACAGTGTAAAAGTGGTCCTATTTCGCCACATCCTCTCCAGCACCTGTTGTTTCCTGACTTTTTAATGATTGCCATTCTAACTGGTGTGAGATGGTATCTCATTGTGGTTTTGATTTGCATTTCTCTGATGGCCAGTGATGATGAGCATTTTTTCATGTGTCTGTTGGCTGTATGCATGTCTTTTTTTGAGAAATGTCTGTTCATATCCTTTGCCCACTTTTTGATGGGGTTGTTTTTTTCTTGTAAATTTGTTTGAGTTCTTTGTAGGTTCTGGATATTAGCCCTTTGTCAGATGAGTAGATTGCAAAAATTTTCTCCCATCCTGTAGGTTGCCTGTTCACTCTGATGGTAGTTTCTTTTGCTGTGCAGAAGCTCTTTAGTTTAATTAGATCCCATTTGTC
Organism: Macaca nemestrina; assembly: GCF_043159975.1. NCBI lineage: Eukaryota > Metazoa > Chordata > Mammalia > Primates > Cercopithecidae > Macaca > Macaca nemestrina. The sequence goes on from NC_092133.1 coordinate 77,553,346, forward strand.
AATTTTGGCTTTTGTTGACATTGCTTTTGGTGTTTTAGACATGTAGTCCTTGCCCATGCCTATGTCCTGAATGGTATTGCCTAGGTTTTCTTCTAGGGTTTTTATGGTATTAGGTCTAACATTTAAGTCTCTAGTCCATCTTGAATTAATTTTTGTATAAGGAGTAAGGAAAAGATCTAGTTTCAGTTTTCTACTTATGGCTAGCCAATTTTCCCAGCACCATTTATTAAATAGGGAATCCTTACCCCGTTTCTTGTTTTTCTCAGGTTTGTCAAAATCAGATGGTTGTAGATGTGTGGTATTATTTCTGACGACTCTGTTCTGTTCCATTGGTCTATATCTCTGTTTTGGTACCAGTACCATGCTGTTTTGGTTACTGTAGCCTTGTAGTATAGTTTGAAGTCAGGTAGCGTGATGCCTCCAGCTTTGTTCTTTTGGCTTAGGATTGTCTTGGCAATGCGGGCTCTTTTTTGGTTCCATATGAACTTTAAAGCAGTTTGCAGTTTTTTCCTATTCTGTGAAGAAACTCATTGGTAGCTTGACGGGGATGGCATTGAATCTACAAATTACCATGTACAGTATGGCCATTTTCTTCCTATCCATGAGCATGGAATGTTCTTCCACTTGTTTGTGTCTTCTTTTATTTCACAGAGCAGTGGTTTGTAGTTCTCCTTGAAGAGGTCCTTTACATCCCTTGTAAGTTGGATTCCTAGGTATTTTATTCTCTTTGAAGCAATTGTGAATGGAAGTTCATCCATGATTTGGCCCTCTGTTTGTCTGTTACTGGTGTATAAGAATGCTTGTGATTTTTGCACATTAATTTTGTATCCTGAGACTTTGCTGAAGTTGCTTATCAGCTTAAGGAGATTTTGGGCTGAAATGATGGGGTTTTCTAAATATATAATCATGTCATCTGCAAACAGGGACAATTTGACTTCTTCTTTTCCTAACTGAATACCCTTGATTTCTTTCTCTTGCCTGATTGCCCTAGCCAGAACTTCCAACTCTATGTTGAACAGGAGTGGTGAGAGAGGGCATCCCTGTCTTGTGCCAGTTTTCAAAGGGAATGCTCCCAGTTTTTGCCCATTCAGTATGATATTGGCTGTGGGTTTGTCATAAATAGCTCTTATTATTTTGATATATGTTCCATCAATACCGAATTTATTGAGCGTTTTTAGCATGAAGGGGTGTTGAATTTTGTTAAAGCCTTTTCTGCATCTATTGAGATAATCATGTGGTTTTTGTTTTTGGTTCTGTTTATATGCTGGATTACATTTATTGATTTGCATATGTTGAACCAGCCTTGCATCCCAGGGATGAAGCCCACTTGATCATGGTGGATAAGCTTTTTCATGTGCTGCTGGATTCAGTTTGCCAATATTTTATTGAGGATTTTTGCATCGATGTTCATGAGGGATATTGGTCTAAAATTCCCTTTTTTTAATTGTGTCTCTGCCAGGCTTTGGTATCAGGATGATGTTGGCCTCATAAAATGAGTTAGGGAGGATTCCCTCTTTTTCTATTGATTGGAATAGTTTCAGAAGGAATGGTACCAGCTCCTCCTTGTACCTCTGGTAGAATTCAGCTGTGAATCCATCTGGTCCTGGACTTTTTTTGGTTGGTAGGCTATTAATTATTGCCTCAATTTCAGAGCCTGCTATTGGTCTATTCAGGGATTCAACTTCTTCCTGATTTAACCTTGGGAGAGTGTAAGTGTCCAGGAAATCATCCATTTCTTCTAGATTTTCTAGTTTATTTGCATAGAGGTGGTTATAATATTCTCTGATGGTAGTTTGTATTTCTGTGGGGTCAGTGGTGATATCCCCTTTATCATTTTTAATTGCGTCGATTTGATTCTTCTCTCTTTTCTTCTTTATTAGTCTTGATAGCGGTCCATCAATTTTGTTGATCTTTTCAAAAAACCAACTCCTGGATTCATTGATTTTTTGGAGGGTTTTTTGTGTCTCTATCTCCTTCAGTTCTGCTCTGATCTTAGTTATTTCTTGCCTTCTGCTAGCTTTTGAATGTGTTTGCTCTTGCTTCTCTAGTTCTTTTAATTGTGATGTTAGAGTGTCAATTTTAGATCTTTCCTGCTTTCTCTTGTGGGCATTTAGTGCTATAAATTTCCCTCTACACACTGCTTTAAATGTGTCCCAGAGATTCTGGTATGTCGTATCTTTGCTCTCATTGGTTTGAAAGAACATCTTTATTTCTGCCTTCATTTCATTTTGTACCCAGTAGTCATTCAGGAGCAGGTTGTTCAGTTTCCATTCCATGTAGTTGAGCGGTTTTGAGTGAGTTTCTTAGTCCTGAGTTCTAGTTTGATTGCACTGTGGTCTGAGAGACAGTTTGTTATAATTTCTGTTCTTGTACATTTGCTGAGGAGTGCTTTACTTCCAATTATGTGGTCAATTTTGGAACAAGTGCAATGTGGTGCTGAGAAGAATGTATATTCTGTTGATTTGGGGTGGAGAGCTCTGTAGATGTCTATTAGGTCCACTTGGTGCAGAGTTGAGTTCAATTCCTGGATATCCTTGTTAACTTTCTGTCTCGTTGATCTGTCTAATGTTGACAGTGGGGTGTTGAAGTCTCCCATTATTATTGTATGGGAGTCTAAGTCTCTTTGTAAGTCTCTAAGGACTTGCTTTATGAATATGGGTGCTCCTGTATTGGGTGCATATATATTTAGGATAGTTAGCTCCTCCTGTTGAATTGATCCCTTTACCATTATGTAATGGCCTTCTTTGTCTCTTTTCATCTTTGATGGTTTAAAGCCTGTGTTATCAGAGACTAGGATTGCAACCCCTGCTTTTTTTGTTCTCCATTTGATTCATGGATCTTCCTCCATCTCTTTATTTTGAGCCTATGTGTGCCTCTGCATGTGAGATCGGGCTCCTGAATATAGCAAACTGATGGGTCTTAATTCTGTATCCAATTTGCCAGTCTGTGTCTTTTAATTGGAGCATTTAGTCCATTTACATTTAAAGTTAATATTGTTATGTGTGAACTTGATCCTGTCATTATGATATTAGCTGGTTATTTTGCTCGTTAGTTGATGCAGTTTCTTCCTAGCATTGATGGTCTTTACATTTTGGCATGTTTTTGCAATGGCTGGTACCCGTTGTTCCTTTCCATGTTTAGTGCTTCCTTCAGGATCTCTTGTAGGGCCGGCCTAGTGGTGACAAAATCTCTCAGCATTTGCTTGTCTGTAAAGGATTTTATTTCTCCTTCACTTATGAAACTTAGTTTGGCTGGATATGAAATTCTGGGTTGAAAATTCTTTTCTTTAAGAATTTTGAATATAGGCCCCCCCTCTATTCTGGCTTGTAGAGTTTCTGCCAAGAGATCTGCTGTTAGTCTGATGGGCTTCCCTTTGTGGGTAACCCGACCTTTCTCTCTGGCTGCCCTTAGCAGTTTTTCCTTCATTTCACCTTTGGTGAATCTGACAATTATGTGACTTGGAGTTGCTCTTCTCGAGGAGTATCTTTGTGGTGTTCTCTGTATTTCCTGAATTTGAATGTTGGCCTGCCTTACTAGGTTGCGAAAGTTCTCTTGGATGATATCCTGAAGAGTGTTTTCCAAGTTGGTTCCATTTACCCCCTCACTTTCAGGCACCGCAATCAGACGTAGATTTGGTCTTTTCACCTAATCCCATACTTCTTGCAGGCTTTGTTCATTTCGTTTTCCTCTTTTTCCTTTTGACTTCTCTTCCTGCTTCATTTCATTCATTTGATCCTCAATTGCTGATACTCTTTCTTCCAGTTGGTCGAGTCAGTTACTGAAGCTTGTACATTTGTCACATATTTCTCGTGTCATGGTTTTTATCTCTGTCAGTTCGTTTATGGCCTTCTCTGCATTGATTATTCTGGTTATCAATTCTTCCACTCTTTTTTCAACATTTTTAGTTTCTTTGCACTGGGTACGTAATTCCTCCTTTAGCTCTGAGAAGTTTGTTGGACTGAAGCCTTCTTCTCTCAATTTGTCAAAGTCATTCTCTGTCCAGCTTTGATCTGTTGCTGGTGATGAACTGCGTTCCTTTAGAGGGGGAGATGCGCTCTTATTTTTTGAATTTCCAGCTTTTCTGCCCTGCTTTTTCCCCATCTTTGTGGTTTTATCTGCCTTTGGTCTTTGATAATCGTGACGTACTGATGGGGCTTTGGTGTGGGTGTCCTTCCTGTTTGTTAGTTTTCCTTCTAACAGCCAGGACCCACAGCTGTAGGTCTGTTGGAGATTGCTTGAGGTCCACTCCAGACCCTGTTTGCCTGGGTGTCAGCAGCAGAGGCTGCAGAAGATAGAATATTGCTGAACAGCAAGTGTACCTGTTTGATTCTTGCTTTGGAAGCTTCGTCTCAGGAGTGTACCCGCCATGTGAGGTGTGGGGTGTCAGTCTGCACCTCAGTTGAAAATGCAGAAATCACCCATCTTCTGTGTCACTTGCACTGAGAGCTGGAGACTGGGACTGTTCCTATTCAGCCATCTTGCTCCGCCCTCCCTTCTAGTTTTCTTCTTAAGCATATTTTTTCTCTCTCCAGTCCCTTATTTTTACCAAAGAGAAATGGTACTACAATTTATTCCAATATAAGCTTTAGTCTTATTGTCCTAGGACTGCTTATTTCTATATGAGTAGCAAGAATAATTATTTGCCATATAAGCTCTTTTTAAAGCTTAGCTCTTTTTAACATTTAGCTTAGCTGAAACTTTTCTATAAGGAATCTCAGGTTAGACCTTTACAAAAACCTGTGTACCCAGGCAAGGATTTTTCTGTGCCTGCAGATACTTGTATGAAATGGGTGAATTCTTCTCTTTCCAAGATCCCAGAATAACTTAAGTTTCCTGGGCCTGACATTCTTTACTTATCACAGGTCAAGAATCCTATACAGCAACTGCACTGATAAGGTATGAGTTTTTCCAGGGGGCTTTTTGTTGACTCCATTATACATATAAATTTCTCAAAGCAGTCTGCTCATATCAGAAAATATGCCATTCCAGTCAAAGCCTTGGTAAAATAACCAGTGTCTCCAATTGTGTCCTATTATAAAAGAAAACAGTTTTTATTGAATTTATGCAAATAACCAGATTACTATAAATTAAGAGTATTCACAAATACTTCCCAAATTCTAGAGAAATCAGGTACAAAGAAAGAAATATGTTTCAAATTTTACTCACAGGAGTATAATTTACTCAATTTTTAAAAAACTGTAAATAACTCAAAAGAAATATGTTTTCTTGACTCTGAAAAGCAAAACAAAAAGAATCAGCAGTGTTCAAGACAAAAAGTCATAAAAATCATTTCAAACTTCTATTATCTTAGTCCATTCAATTAAGTAAAGTTCTGCTTGATATTGGGCCAGCAATCCTCATGAACACAGTATCTCTATAATGAGAGCTCTGGAAGATTTTGTCCAATGGCACAATCTCTAAGGTTATCAGAAGTTGAATTTAAAAGCACCTATCAGAGTCCTCCTCACCAACTGTCCTGAAGAAGTAAGTTCTGGGCCAGGTGTGGTGGCTCACACCGGTAATCCCAGCACTTTGGGGGTTGAGGCAGGCGGATAACTAAAGGCCAGAAGTTTGAGACCAGCCTGGCTAACATGGTGAAACCTGTCTCTACTAAAATACAAAAAAACAAAAAATTACCTAGGTGTGGTGGTGCACACCTATAATCCCAGCTACTCAGGAGGCTGAGGTACAAGAATCACTTGAACCTGGAAGGCAGAGGCTTCAGTCCAGCCTGCGTGACAGAGCAAGACTATGCCAAAAATAAATAAATAAATAAATAAATAAATAAACACACAAAAACAAGTTCTGAACTGTAGCTTTTGATAAATCACTTTCTAAGAAGACTCAAAATAAAACAATAATTATGGATGACAAAAGTCTCAGAACAGCTATGGTTAAATACAAATACAATCCAAAGAAAGCCAAACACTATTTATTATCTGACAGCGCTTTCTTTATAATTTTCATGTAACAAATCAGTCAAATATATGTCTCTCGTAGCCCTCTCTGAAAAGTTAAATATCAAAAGGCTGAATTTAGAATTTTATTTTGAAAAGTTTGTCAAATATCAAAGGTTTAAAACACTTGATATTACAAATTAGGATCACAGGTTATTCATTTAGCCCAAGTGACAACTGAAAAATTTCAAAAAGGCATTCTTTGATAGAGTGAAGGCTCCACTTTCCAAAAAGCAAGACCCAGTTAAGACATCTTGAGGTCAACTGAATTTGAGTCTGTTCTCTCTCCCTCCATCCCCACTCTGTGTTTTTGCAATTTACTCAAAAGGCAAACACAATATTTTTCATTATCTGTCAATATTACATAAAAATCTTGTCCAAAAGAGAAAATTAAATTTTACCTCTGCATGTAAAACTGTTTCTCAAGTAGTTATAAATACATATACTACAATGTTAACTCTTAGTAACTTTTAATTTTAGTGAAAAACCTAGGAAATAGGTAGTTTTAATTATGTACTGGTGCAGAGCCAGAGCAAAGAACAGAGCTTCAGATAATGTCTGACTCTTCCCAGCATAACCAGGGGCATGGTTAACTCCACATGTCCCCTGACTTTACCTAAAATTTAATGGCTCTAAAACAGAAAAGTTGAACAATAATCAGAAATGTTATAAAAGCAGTTATGCCTTTAAATCATCTAGCAGACAGTATCAGATGTGCCCAATTCAGACCAAATGTCTAAATTCTGAAAATGTTTCTGTTTTATTTTACCAATAATTTAAAACTATCTTTATTTACCAAAGAATACGAAAATCATTCGAACTAAAAAACATTTAAGTTGAAGTTGTGATTTTCTGAACAAGTCTTATTTAATCTAAATGCTTGCTCTTCTTTAAGCCAATTGATTAGAGCTCTTCTATACACTTTGGTAGTGAAATATCACACACATGACACATGTAAGCATATAGAAATAGACATAAGACAGAAGCGGATCTTATAGATTGATAAGATTCTTCAGTTTCCAATTTTTAAAGTCTCTCATAATGCAAAGTAATTTCTGGTACCCTCAAAAGCCAAATGATCAGGTAACACAACGTAACACAAAAGAGAGCAAAGCTTTAGATTTGAGAGGAATATGTCCCCTTACAATTCTTGGGGTTTCATGAGAAAAACAGAAGTTCCTCTCAAAAGAGTTTGTGACACCTTTTCTGTTTTTCCCAAGGGTTCCAGATGCAAAGCTTCCATTGTACTCAGGCAAATAATAAATCATTACATGGAGGTTATGCATTGGTTTGGACTAAAAAGGTAGAATATCTTGAAGTGGGGGCTTACAGGTCGTAGGTGGATTCAAAGACTCTCTGACTTGTGATTGGTTAAGGAAGTAAGCTTTGTCTAAAAACAGGGTCAGAGAAAGGAATGTGAAGGTCTGGGCTGCTAATGTGACTTTCTCCAGGCCCTTTGGGAAGAAATTTAGAACAAAGAATGGCAACTAGAGATCAGCCCTTACTTGTCCCTTATCTGAGGTCTATGGGGCAGCATATGACATTTTCCATTTGGTTGTGGGGGTGGGGTGAAGATTTCTGCAAACAACTCAGGGGCATATGTTAAGATGTTATTTTTAGTTTATATAAGGAATCAAACATCCTGTGACTTTAATTTTCTTGGTTATTGTTTTAAGCTGTTACTACCTTCTTGCTTATCAAGTTGTTCATTTACTTCTCAAGGCTAGCCAGATGCCTGAAATTTCTCTTGCAGGAACTCAAGATTTTCTTTTATTGTCATGCTAGAAGGGTGCTTGGCAGACCCCTAAAATGGGTCCCTGCTCCATCTCAGCCACAGGAGTGAAAACAACAGATCCTTAGCACAGGAACAGACAGCTAGACTTATAGAAAAAGATTAAAAACTTAGAGAAAGCAATATATGTTGTAAACTTATATACAATAAAGTTTCCATCAGAAATTCATGTGTGATAAGAGGACTCTTTGGAGGGTAGTTTTCAATAAAATAACTCATTACATGAAGAATAATAAAGTGAAAAACAGCAGAAACAAAGGTGGATTAAACATCAAAATATAAAATACACAACTATAAATTGAATACAACTCATGCAGGAGAATGTTTTTATGACTTTGTGGTGGAAAAGAACTTTGCAAATGAGGCCTCTCTTAGTTTTTTTTAATATATCAAAATTGAGTCTTTCTTTTCAACCAAGGCCAACATAGACAAAGCTAATGGGAGATGGCAGACGAATAATATATAGAATTTATAAAAAGTCTTACAAAAGATGGGGGAAAAAAAAAAACCAGAACAGAAAACCTAGTAAAAGTAGGTTGAGAATAGACAGCCCAATGGTTAAAAAAGAAAACAAAAATCACATCTGCAAGCATTTGAAGAAGATATATTATTTTATACAAAAATAAATCCACAATGGAATATCTGACTGACAAGATTATAAAATATGTCAAAATTATAATGCCAACTTACGTGGTGTTAGGCCAGATTACACAGGTGAAGGGTCAACAGTCCTCCACCAGTGTGCTCTCACTTCAGACACCAGTCACAAGTTCAGGAGTCCCCAGGGCCACCCTAACTTCTGTCCAACTGGCTATGGTTTTGTCACTCCTGACTAAACTAGTTAGATATTCATTATCTGTTTCTTTTTCTTAGGCACACAAGAATTATTTTGCAGATTATATTATTCACCTAACCTACCTTATAATAGGGCTTTGTATCCAGAGGTTGTGGCCAATGTAATATATTTATCTCTTCCTGGACTAACCATAAAATGCTCCCTGCATCTTCTACTCTGTCTTCTCTACTGAATGTCTTTATGCAAATAATCTGAGAGAAAGGCTCTGAGAAAAATTCTTTATAGGCCGGGTGCGGTGGCTCACGCCTGTAATCCCAGAACTTTGGGAGGCTGAGGTGGGCAGATCACCTGAGGTCAGGAGTTTGAGACCAGACTAGAGGAGAAACCCCATCTCTACTAGAAATACAAAATTAGCTGGTTGTGGTGGTGCATGCTTGTAATTCCAGCTGCTCAGGAGGCTGAGGCAGGAGAATCACTTGAACCTGGGAGGCGGATGGTGAGCCGAGATCGTGCCATTGCACTCCAGCCTGGGCAACAAGAGCGAAACTCCATGTCAAAAAACAAAAGAAAGTCTTTCCAGTCAGGGTCCTGGAATCAATCACAAGGTGAGAGAATTCTGGATCTCTGATAGGATCTAGGCATTAGAATAATCACTCACGAGAACTGTCTAACTTGGGTTATTGTGTAATATGAGCAACAAACAGACTTTTGTTAGGCCCTTGGAATTTAGGGATATCTGATTACCAGATAGCTTAAAAAACCCTGATTTAAAGCACTTAATATAGTATTTGTTACATATTTTAAAAATGTAACACAAATTAAATTTGGTATTTCATTTTATATTAGCTAGCTAAAATTATTATAAACATCTGATAAATTTTGTCATGCTTTTTGGATCTAAGGAGATAAACATAATATTTTTTTTCTTAGACTTTTCCAAATATTGTAAATTAGATTCATAGATTTTCTGATGTTGACTGATCATCCTTGCATTCAGAGGATAATCCTAGATGAGAAGGATAGTTTTTTAATACACTGAGGAATTTGCAGACACACACACAGATAGAGTTTTGTATTCTACCTTTGGACCTCCTATCATCTAGTAGCCAAGAACACCCAGGATAATCCTTTTAAAATATAAAACATAAACCAGCTCCTTACCTCTACACCTTCCAGTGTTTCCCTATATCATTTCCAAATACCTGTAAGGCCATTTTTTAAAACTCCTACCATTTTCCACGTTACTAACTCTGCTGTAGCCACACTATCCTTCTGCTGTTCTTTGAAGCACAAGTTCTGCTACCTATTGTCATTGTTTTTGTGCCTGATATACTTCATACACACAAAATTATTTTTGTAATTTTTACTTTATTCACATCATTACTCAAATATCATCTTTTTTATGACAGTTATTAGAAGTGGCAGCCAAGGCAACCTTGCTTATGTTATCTATTGGGGGTATCCTTCAGAAAAAGGGAAGTGAAGGAAGGCAGAAAAGCAAGGCAAAAGCTAAAAAATATATACGGTATAAGCCTGAGATTAGCTTCAGTTTGGTCTCAGAGTGTTTTGGTTTCTTGGAAGCAGACTTGGAGCTAAAAAGTTGAAGAAGATTTATCAGACATACTCTCAGGAAATAGACTTCTATGAAAGTGGGAAATTCAGGTTTGGGCAGACAGAGAAAAGGTGACCTACACTGTGAATTCAGTAACCCTCAGGCCAATCCTGTGTGGAGCTAGCCCTTCAGATCTGTCCTAAATTGAGGCAGAACCCTACAGGATTCAGTTCTCACCAAAAAGCTCTGTCCCACAAATTACCCCACAGATTTAATCCCACCGTCAAAAGTAAATCTCTCCACTACAGTTAGTCAATGGCGAAGTTTTTTTTTTTTTTTGGTGGGATTGGTGGGGGCGGGGTAAGGGTTGCTTCCCAGACTAAGACTTGTTTGTCCAAGAACAATTTTCTAGAAAATAGGGAAGCTATGATTTTTTAATATACAACACTGACAACATCTGGGGGAGGTATGCGCCAGTTAAAAAAAGGAATCTTTGGAAGTCTCTGACAGTATCCGGTCCAGTCCACTCTTTGCACTGCTCTTTTATACTTCCTATTCACATCAAAGAATGTCCGGAAGGAGTGAAATTACATGGCTGGTCAAATCTTCTAGGAAGACATATAAAAGCAGGGTTAGTGGGATGAGCTACAGCCCTTATTGCAAGCCATAACCTATATTTATCATCTTTTTTCTCCTTCTTATGTATTTACTGGAATGAGGATTAGTGTGTAGCACTGATAGCACTGACTTCATCATCTAATCAGATAGGCCTTTCCTTATCATCTCATGAAAAAAACAGAAAAACCCTGTATGCTTATTTTGATGTATTTTTGCTATAAAATTTTAATTCCTACAGATGCATACATAATGATGGTTTTATTATCTGTTTTCTCTCATTAGATTGCAAGATCCACGTTAACCATAATTTGACATTTTTAAGTTCAGTACTCTATACCCAGATCCTAGAACATTTTCTCTCATACAATAAATATTCAATGCTTACATTAAGATCTTTATATTTTTGTTGATAAATTAAATGTAACTTTTATTTTATGTTTTATAGCAGTTTTAGTTTCAAAACAAATTCAATGGAAAATGTAGAGTTCTCAAATAACCTCTGCTCAGATATATGCACATTTGCCTCTATAAACATCCTAACCAGAGTGGTATATTTGTTACAATCAATAAGTCTACACTGACATATTATTATCACCCAATGTTCATAGTTTACATTAGGGTTCACTCATGGTGTTGTGCATTCTGAGTATGGACAAATGTATAATAAAATGTACCCATTCTTATAGTATCACACAGAGTATTTTCACTGCCCTAAAAATCCTCTGTGTTCCACCTATTATTAGGTTGGTGCAAAAGTAATGGCAATACTGCCAAAAGTTATGGCAACACTGAAAAGGCAATAAGCTGCCGTTCAGATCAGCTTATTTCACTACCTAATACGCATTTATGATTCCTCCATGGCTTTTCGTGGCTTGATAGCTCATTTCTTATTGCTGAATAACATTCCTTTTTCTGGAGTACCAAAATATATTTATCTTTTCACGTACTGAAGGATACCTTGGTGGCTTTTAAGTTTTAGGAATTATGAAAAAAGGTGCTGTAAACATCCATGTTTAGGCTTTGTGTGGACATATGCTTTAAAATCACTTGGGTAAATACTAAGGTATGCAATTGCTGGATCATATTGAAGCAGACCCAGTTATCCTATAGAGCTGATATTTATTATTATTATTATTATTATTATTATTATTATTTAAGACAGAATCTCACTCTGTTGCCCAGGCTGGAGTACAGTGGCCTGATCTCAGATCAGTGCAAGCTCCGCCTCCCAGGTTCACGCCATTCTCTCACCTCGGCCTCCTGAGTAGCTGGGACTATAGAAGCCCGCCACCATGCCTGGCTAATTTTGTTTCTGTATCTTTAGTAGAGATGGAGTTTCACAGTGTTAGCCAGGATGGTCTCGATCTCCTGACCTTGTGATCCTCCTGCCTCGGCCTCCCAAAGTGCTGGGATTACAGGCACGAGCCACTGCGCCTGGCCAATTTCTTTGAATAAACACAGAAATGGATCCTCCCGGTCTTAAAACTTGAGAAAGTTAGTCTTACCTGAGTTCCTTTCTCAGGAAACCAACTGTTAGGCCTCCTAGAAAGTAACAAGGAACAGAAACTCCCTAGATCACTGCTTCCTGTTGACCAACTCCTCTTTCTTACAGGTCCCTAATTCCTGTTTTCCCACACCTGGTTACATTTGTTCCCTGATGCATAAACTACTAATTGTAGTTTGTTCGGGGATATGGATTTGAAACTCCCAGCTTCAGCTGCAGCACCCAAATAAAGACTTCTTCTCTGGCAGTACTCCTTGTCTCAGTAATTGGCTTTCTGTGCAGTGAGCAGCAGGACCTAGACCAAATCCCTGGTGTTTCAGTAACAATATGGTAAAATTATGTTTCATTTTATAAGAAACTACCAAACTGTCTTCCAAGGTGTCTATATAATTTTGCATTCCCAACAGCAATGAATGAGAGTTCATTTTCTTTTTTATGCTATCTTCACCTAATTTTGAAAGTAAACTTATGTTAATATTATTTAGTCAATTGGACAACATTTTGGTGTGTTTCTTTTTAGAATAAGTTGAAAGGAATTCATCTACGGAATCATCATTGTCCAAAACTTTAGGAAAACTGTTGTTACCACTAAACCATCTTTAAAATTCATAGGCAAATGTAGAAGAGAATATAAGTTTACAGTGTCAACTTGGGCATTTTTTTGCTCTCTATATATAATATATATATGGCATATATATAGTCATTATATAGCATTATATAGTATAATCATCATAATATTCCTTTATCAGTATGCCTTTTAATGATATAATCTATCTTTTTTCTTTCATATTAAAATTTTATTTTTTCTGCTAGAGTCAATCTTACTAATATTAAAAATAAAAACAGTTTGTAGTTAAATTTTCTTGTTTTGTTTTTTCCTTTGTGTTGGAAATTTATATTTTTTGAATTTTATTGAACTTTTTTTCTGTGCTAGATTTAAATTCTTATCTAGTTTGCAATTAATCCTTCACATTTCTTGATTTTGTATTCCATTTTCTCTGTAAATACTGTTTTAATGTATGTATCTTACAAATTTAAATATACGTGCATTTATATAATTTTCATTCATGGTGAATATTTTAAAATTTTAAGATATTTATTGTTTATTCTCAGTTATTTAAGTGTAATTTAGTGGATCATTGTTTACTTTCCAAATATATAGAATTGTAAAAGACATTCCTTTACATGTGATATTTTTATTTTATTATCAGCTTAGAACATAGTCTTATGGTGTTAATTCCTTGGAATTTATTCAAGCATAGTTTGTTAGCTAATATATGGTCAAATTCTGTGATTGACCATTTGTGCTTTTAGAGAATATTTGCTTTTTTCCTCTGTTTAGGTAATTTTTTTTTTTTTTTTTTTTTTTTAGTGCAACAGATAGTCCTTTTGCTCACGAATGCAGTCATATATAGGAAATTATTCACCAAGTTTTAAATCTCGGTTTCATGAATGATTAATGGGTAATTTCCTCATTTATCAGCAGAGATAAAAAGCATTATGATTTTAGAGGGCTGTCACAGGGAGTAAATTAGCAGTGTTACTTATTACGATGTAATCTATTACTATGGTTTAATAGATATTAGCTTTTAGTATATTGAAAGTATGCAAGTCATCTACTTTCTTTACTTTCTTAATAACACAAGGTGAAAAAAATTATTTTTTTTCATTATGGTGAACAGGATTAGATAATTAAAATGTGTATTAATCATTGAGTCCTTTTTTTACTATTACCCATGCATTTCTCATTTTATTAGTTTATATCTATGGAAATTAAAATATATTTTGTATTGGAATTCTATATCTGTACCTATACATCATTTAATCTCTCTTCTTGGTAAACATTTACAAGTTTCATTCTATTGTTTTTGTATTATATACCATTTCCTATTACACCAAATTGTTGCACATATTTTTTATTAGTCCCTTAGGGTAATTTTTTCTAAGTAAAATGGCATGAACATTTTCAGAGCTTCTGATAAATATTTCTAAATTGAACTAAAGTAAGTTTCTAGTAATTAACATGCCTGTCAGCAGTGATTGAATGTGCTCATTTTTTCTCACCTTCCACCTAGTGAATTAGATTTTAGAAATTCTTTTCAAATTCAATAGGCAAAAAATTGGTTTGCATTCATGCTAAAATTGCATTTTTTGATTGCTAGTGAGTTTGAATATTTATGCCTATGTCCACTTGCCATTTCTATTTATTTTAGTAAATGGCTTATTACAGGCTTTGTTAATAATTCCAGTTGTGTTTTCACCTTCTGATTAGTCATTTTAAGAGTACCTTATAAATACCCCATCATCTGCTTTCTTTATTTAGGTTTTTTTTCATTTTAAATGTGTCCAAGGTAAGTTTTGAAATACAGATTATTTTAAAAATTAAAGTAGTAAGATTGATCAATGTTATCTTAATAGTTTTTATTTTTCCTCTAATGTTTAGTTGTGCTTGTTGTGATGTGATGAATTAAGTATGTGCTACTTCATTTTTTGCAAGACTTTAAAAAATCTTTTAAAATAATTTTCTTCTTATAGTTTCCATATATTTCTTATTACATTGTGACTATATAGCATATATTTTTGTTTTAAATAAAATAATCTTGCTTTTAGCAAAAGCATCTTCCAGAATAATCTTAAATGCTTTTATACTAGATTATATAAAACCTATTGACTTTCCAATGTATTTTAAAACATTACCATTAAAAATTGCATAACAATTTCTACAGGAATCTCAACTTACTATATTTTTGTATTTCATATTATGACATTACATATAATGTTATATACATAATATATATAATTATAAGTTTTATACATACTTATATAATTGTATCATATATATAATAAACACTGAGTCACTGTATTTAAAAATTATAATTTTAAACGTATCTTAGTTTCATTTTTGAACAGTAGAATAAGAGATCTACAGTTAATGTATTAAAATTTTCTTTTATCTTTGACAAAAATAGTGATATACAAACCACAACCCCAGAGACTCTGATTCATTGGTTCCTATATGATGCCCCAAATTCTTAAGTTCTAATGTCCCACTAGTAAAGTCACTCAGCTAAATATAATATAACTTTTCTTATTCCTAAATTAAATTAGATTATTTCTTTTATTACACTTATTCCTGAATTAAATTAGATTATTTCTTTTATTTCAACATTAACAGAATGCTAGGGAATGCCTTATTTAATGTGTTTGATTATTTATATAAAACTGACAGTCTTTTTAAAATTGTTTCACTCCAATGGAAATATTTATGGTTAAATATGTGGTTAGAAGTATCTTGTATAACCTTTCCCATCTTTCAACTAAAATATTTATTATCAAAAAATAGAAGACACAAATAAAACAAGACATATCAATCAATAAATGACTATAAGAATCTTTATGAAATCAACCACTTTAAAAATAAAACACTACTGAATTTTTTCTGGTGAAGTTTCACTAAGTTAAATAGAAACTACGTCATATAGAAAACAAGAGAAAAATGAATCAAGATAAAGAATTGATATCTATCTTTCTTCCTATACCCAATCCCTAAAAACTATATTTTAAAAGAGTTAATAGGAAAATATTGCTGAAATGTTAAAATTTATCAGTTAAGTCCACTGATCTTGAAGAAAATTTATGAATTTTTATCTCTACTCCCTGATCAAGATAATTCTCTTTGTTTTCAGTAATGAAAAATGTAACAGACATCTTTTCCTATTCATATTTACTCATTGCATTCCTCTGATAGTCAGTGAAAAGGCTTAACACTAAGATATTTTTCTCCCAAATATTTCTAAGATAAAACATCTTAATTACTTTCGTTAAAACCCATTCACTGGAAGGTTTTTCGATCTCTCTACGTTTGCACATTAAAACATTTTTAACACACAAAATTAAATTTCTCTTGTACTTAAATGTAGTTATGTTCTAAATAATGACTAAATATTCAGTCTAACTTGATGCTTTTGAGATTTGCTAAAACTCTCACAGAAGGAGACATTAAGAGCCAAGGTGATGTTTTTTGTTTTAGTTTCTGAAGGTTTCCTTTCTATACTTTGCCAGTATTATTTTGGGGAATATGATTTCTGCCTTTTAAATATCAGATGGAGAGTTTACATTCTATTATGCTTTTAAAGATATAGTGGCTTCTCATCTTCTTGCAAATGCTTTTTCTCCTTTGACAATCAAGCAATCTGTTAGTTGGCATATTATGATAATACAATTACTTCCAATGATAAAAAATACATATATTGGAGGGTTTGGTGATGTCATCAGGTCAAACAAAATTGTGAATTTAAAAGGGCATTAGAAGTCATCTTGTTCAACTTCCTAAATTAAAAATTGAAGAGCTAGTGACCTAGAGAGCAGAAATGTTTGTCTGGGTCACTCCAACAAAACAAAACATGGAGGCAAAGAACAGAACTTGGGTCTTTCAATACCTAAACCATTCATTGCTCTTTTTACTCTTGAACTGTGCCTGTTTTATGGAAGCAGCCCACAAAAATGGGAGCAAATACCATGTTCTAGATGTGGTAACCATTATGTGTAGCATAATATAGAACAGGGTAATGCATACCGTTCAAACAAAACAATGGACTCATTCATACTTCTTCAAATATATCCCTTGATACTGAACTCCTCCATCCCCAGCCTTGTGTTTTTCTGACTTGACTTCTTAGTGAGAAAAACCGAGCCTCTGTATTTGTACAATGTTTTTACTGATCATGTAGTATCAAGTATCTAGCTCTTTAGATTAAGCATACCATTTGGATAATGCAGAGATAGAAATTGGGTATGGGGAGTGCAAAGATAGTAGACATGTAATAAACAGATAAGGGTTCTGACATGAGCTGAATATTTACTGCTTGTGTGACTTTGAATAAGGGTCTTTTCTTCTCTAAAACAGTTAAATTTTTAAGAATCTGAGGCAGTCAAATGAGCTAGTGTGTGAGAAATGATTTCCATAAAACATATGCTTTCTGGTGCATCTAAATTTGATGTAATATTTGTATCACATTGTTTAGTGATAAATGTGTAGTTTTGTTAATAAGAGGGCTACAAGGTCATTATCTTTATTATTTAATTGATAAGAGTAGGAACTATTATTTTTCTGAATCTTTACTAAATTCAGGTTCTTTATATGAACTAAATTAACAATCACCCTTTAAAAACTTGTATGATGTAGACATTGTCTAACTCACAGATGTGGAAATGGCAGTTCCAATCTAAAATGTATATGAATGGAAGAAATATCTAGACATATATACCTTATTTAAATATAATACAGAAAAATTAGAAACAGGAATAGCTCATTGTGATTTAAATGGATTTAATTAGTATTTCAAACACAATGCACACACACAAACACATAAGGACTGGAAAGTTTAACTGAAGATTCCTACCAAATATTTAAGGAAAATTCTGCTTTATACAGCTTATACCAGAATAGAATAATTCTTAGTAATCATAACAAACACACTAAAGGTATTACTCATATCTTAGGAAATCTATACATAACATAACAACAATTAGATAATTTCATATTATGAAAATGTCATAAAACTGAATGGAATAAAACCTAAGATTAATTTCTATTATATTATGTTGTCATTTCATGTTTTATTTTCCTGTTTTATTTCACGTTTTATGTTCTAAGTGACTGCAGCTATATAATGTCCATGAAAAAAGATAGAAATGTGATATTTACTGAGAGCCTTTTATGCTGAGTGCTGAGCTTTTTAAATTCAGTAATTCATTTTTTAACACAATATTCTATTCTAGTGTGAATGCCATTGTATCCTTTAACAATATGTGTATTTATGGGTTTTTAAAAAATTTGTGAATTGTCATAAAATGTTAAAATATTACTAACAATCTACAGGAATTTGATAAGCATTAATACAATTTTTATTTTATGGAAAAATTATCTTAAGTGCTTATTCAAAATGGAAAATGGAAAATAATTATTTGCAGAAATTACACATATCCTAGTACAAGGAGAAATTTAACTGGGAGAGAAAGTAGATTTAGATTCTTTAAACAGTAGGCTGCTGCTTCCTGCATTGGTGAATTAAACTGAATGCTATTTAATCAATGCTAGCAACATATTTAGAAAGAGGGTAAAGTGTGTTACCCATTAGGTAGCGCCCACCCATTAAAAATAAAACAACAGCAAAAATCAAGCACTTACTGCATCCACATCAATTTTCCACCCTGCTTATCTAACAATCTTTGTGATTTTCTATTAAATTATACTAAAATCATAAAAGCAGAACTGAAGTTTTGTACAGAAATATATATATTACTTATTTTTTGAATTGGTTAAGCAGTTTGATGTATTAAGGCAACATAAAGACTTGACAGTTATATTTGTCTCATATCTTCTTTCTCCAATTTCATAATCACTTGGTCCACAAAAGCTGACTGTCATTAAGCATTGCAGTGAGCATGAGATCTATGGCTTTCAAATCCCATGGAAAACAAGCAACTACTTCAATATTTTAAATACTGCAAACGCGATAGAGACTTTCAAATGCATGTGAAGCAGAATTTTGTAGAAGTAGCTTATTAGCAGATGGTAGAATCAGCTTTCTTTATTTGTATTTTTAGATAAATAAACAGAAGACATAAAATGTGAAAAGAAAAAGAAAAGATTGTTCATCCCATTTTACATCATAGATTCTTAGATAAAACCAATCCTAACATTAGAATGGATTTTGTTTCTGGGTGGGAGAATGAGATCGAGTTCTATTATTTTCTCTAGTTTTTGGTTGTTAAATTGGATAATTAAACCTAATAATAAAAATTTCTAAAAAATCATTTGGGTTAGAATTGACTCTGTTGGAACCTTGTTAGAGGTTCACTCTTGAAACTCTGGGTTAGAGTTCACTCTGTTGGAAATCTGTTCAGCCATTTAAGACTTTCCCTCTTAATTTTTAAAAAATGTAGTATTCAAATCTTCACTTACACATTTTTCTTTAAAAAAGAATATTTTCATTGCCTCATTTTGTAGGAGGAAGCTCAAACTTTTTTAGATTCCTTTCTAAAAAAAAAAATGAAAACTGCAAGAATTTACAACTGTTTGGAAAAATTTATGGATAGGCATTTAATTCAAACATCTAAGATTACAGATAGATATTCTAAGGTTTTGACCTTTGTAAAAGTGATTACTAGCAGAGTATAAGAGAGAAAAAAAAAAGTAATTTAAACATTTTTCTATATTGAAAAATATTCTATAGTAGTACTATATTTTATTAGAGGCCAAAGTAGTATTAATGTTTTAATTCAAAAATATTACTATTTTCTACTAAATTGTTCTGTTATACATTTCAAGGAATAGTGTTAAGTAAAAATAAAAACACTTTGTAGTTCTTAAATTATATTGCTAAATCATTTTTCAAATTGCTTACTGCAGTTTACAATTAAAAATATGTGAAATTGCATCACTTTCCCTAAGACTGTTATTCTGTCGAGTTCTTTTATCTTTCCTTTTATTAGATTAATGTTTTATCATAATATTTTCACTTGTATTTTCTGATGGCTAGAAAAGGTCAATATCTTTCCATTTGTTTGGTCTTGCGTTTAATTTTCAGATACTAGTGGTATATTTATTATTACCAAATTAGAACATTTCATCAATTCCTCTTATGCTTCTTTCTTTAGAATATGCATACTGAACGTATATGTCTATATATGCCTATACACTCATGAAATCAACAACAGTACTTGCATGACTTTGGGAGTTATTGATAGATCCAAGCCTTATTAGTCCATAAATTCGATGGTGGCAAAAAAATTTACATGTTTACTACTATGTCTGAAATACCTTGAATAAAATTCGGTATATTAAGAGGTGCTCAAAAAACAAACCCTCTTTCTATTTGTTGAAGTGACAAATGAATTAAAGAAATAGACAAGTCAGAATATCATGGCTTTACCCTTGTCATGCTGGAAGTCATTTTATTTTATTGTTTTTTAAGCGAATCACTTCTTTGCATATTTGCTGAATTTTCATTCAAGAAATATGAAAATTTTCATATTTGAAATACATTAGGTTATCTATTAGATATCCTAATCATATGCCTTATCAAATTAAGTTCAATTTACCTATTAAAACAAAAACAAAACAAAAAAGCAAAGTATAATTTAACTTATATATTTACTCTTTTATTCTATTATAACTTAGGTACAAATATTTAAGAGAGAAAAATCATTCAAGATTGTCAAGCTTAGCATAATCCACCAAAAACTTGCTAGACGTGAGGGAATTTTAATTTCTGATGGAGTTTCCAATAAGAGATAAAAGAATAATTAGTCCAGATGGGAAGAGAGGCAAGTAGGAATTAAGAGGGAAATAAAAATTCAGAAAGAGTGAAAGATATATGGAAAAGAGACAATATAGATGTTTGTAAGGCTTTAAAATAGGGGGTCAAAATCAAAAGTTTCAGCATTCCTCTGGGTAGATTCCCAGAGGAATCTATATGTATGTGTGTGTGTGTGTGTGTGTGTGTGTGTGTGTGTGTATCTATGTGTATATATATATACACACATATACAATGGAATACTACTCAGCCATAAAAATAAATGAATTAAGGGCATTCACAGCAACATGGATGTGATTGGAGACTATTATTCTGAATGAAGTAACTCAGGAATGGAAAACTAAATATCATATGTTCTCACTTGTAACGGCGAGCTAAGCTACGAGAATGCAGACATAAGAATGATACAATGGACTTTGGGGCCTAGGAGGGAAAAGGTGGGGGTGGGGTGAGGGATAAAAGGTACAAACTGGTTTCAGTGTATACTGGTCAGGTGATGGGTGCACCAAAATCTTACAAATCACCACTGAAGAACTTACTCATGTAACCAAATACCACCTGTTCCCCAAAAACCTATAGAAAAAAAAAAGATTCAGTCTTCATTTAGTAATCTAACTTGGTTTAAACTGTTGTGATATCAGCCTAATAAGCATGACTTAAATGTTTGCTACTTACAAAGAGAACATATCTAAACCTTTTAGAATTAGATCAGATATGCCCTAATAAAATACAGAGAACCACATCCTTGGGGAGAAATTGATGTGAGACAGCACTTTCTGCTGTATAAAGTTATATTCAAAATAATAAATGAAAAACAATGAGCAAAAGTTTCAACTCAAAAAGTTTGATGGATTTCTGCTTCCACTTAGGATGTAAAACGTAGCAAGGAAACAACACTCCCAGCCTAATTATGAAAACAAGTGGATCATCTAAAAAGTTACTGCTATTTCACACTCATCAGAGAGCCATGGTCACAGAATAGCCTAAAATCCAAGAGAGGATGAGACTAATAGAGAGAGTCAGGCAGGCTGCACAGCTGCTTCCATCTTTGGCAGAGCAGCAGGAAGAGGAGACAGATGCCATAGACTCAGTCAAGTAAAAAAACTGCTGAAATTATGACAGATTTTTAAAGGCTGGATGTGGGCATGGGAGTTTAGAAGTTACAGGAGTTCCAGGCAAAAGGAATCCTTGTATCCATCCATTGACTCTTTCTCTTGAGCTTTCATCTGGTACTCATGAGAAAGATTGGATTTAGGAAAGGAGAGCTGAGAAAGATCCCCTTGAGGCACCAGTGCACAGCCGGAGACCCAGAGAAAAGTCTCCTACACACGGGGACTTCCACCGAGGGAGAGGCAGTGGTCATCTGCTTCTCGGGGAGCAGCAGGAGATCTGATAGAGGCCCTTCTGATACAGATGGGGTATTATGGACTGAAGTTTCCTGTCTCCCCAGATTTGTATGTTGAAATTCTAACCCCAATGTGATGGTATTAGGAGATGGGGTTTTGGGAGGTGATTTAGTTCACAAGGGTGGAGCCCTCATACATGCCATTAGTGTGCTTATAAGAAGAGGCCAGAGAACTAGCAAGCCCTCTTTCTTCCATGTCAGAACACAATGATAAATCAACAGTTTGCAACCCGGAAGAAGGCCTTTAACAGAACCAATCATACTGACACCTTGATTTTGAACTTGAACCTCCGGAATTGTGAGAAATTACTTTCTGCTGTTTATAAGCCTTCCAGTCTATGGTACTTTGTTAGGGCAGTCCAAACTGACTAAGATTCCAGGCCTTCCATAGCCTGAGGGGAGAGTGAGAGAACAGAGAGAAACCAGCTACTGTTTGGCTTTACATCAAGTTTCAGGCAGCAGATACCTTGAGAGTGGAGAGGGAAAGAAAGAACTGTGCGGGAATGGCTCTGAGGCCCAGCTGCTCCAGGCCTGCTGTGGTTTTAGGATGCAAAGGAGAACTATGGGATGCTTCCAAGCACACCACACTGGATGAGGCAGTGGCCATCTGCTTCTGGGAGAAAAGAGCTGAGACTTCCCTAAGGCACAGGTGAATGGGAGACTGAAGTGTGAGGGTAGGCTAGAGAGCTAAAACTCACCCTTTAGACACTCAGATGCCAAGCTTTCCTAAGGGAAGTGTCAAGTAATTAGAAGGCTCTGATGAACTGAATATAGTTGAATCAACAGCAAAGCCCAAGTTCACCTTAACTGCATATTAAATTTTTCTTACTCCCCCATGCAAGCCACACACTATTGTCTCATAGAAAAAGAAGCATGCTTTTTTTTTCTGAGCATAAGTATTATTTACCTCAATCTCTGCTACTTTTTAATACACAATATTTAGCAATTCAATAAATACTTTAAGACACATAAAAAAATATTCCAAGAAAATATGTTATCATTAAGAAAAGAATAAGTCAGTGGAATCAGATAGAGATGGCCCAGGTATTGATTTACTAACATACAGGGAAATTAAAATAATGATGAACATATGATAAGACAGAGTGGAGATAGTAGAAAACATTTCTGGACAAATGGGGGGAATTGTAGCAGAGATACAAAAAGTGTAAAAAACAATGGAAATACCAGAAATGAAAATACAAGGAAATAGAAGTATTTTTTGTTTGTTTGTTTTGCTTTCCGATAGGCTAATCAGTAGATTGGATATAGCAAAGGAAAGAACTATAAACCTGAAAAACAGGTCAGTAGTGGAAAAAAATGGAACAAAGTATCAGAGATCTGTGGAACAATACTTTTTACATACATACGTGTATTTAAATGTGTGTGTTTCCCAAAGAAGTGACAGAAAATGAGGAAGAGGAAATCCTTTGAAAAAATAACCTGTGCTAATTTTCCAAAATTATTGAATGATATCAAAACACAAAACCAAGAAGCTCAGAGACCCCTTAGAAGGATAAATACAAATAAAACCATCAGAAATAATATATTCAAACAAAATATGATTTTAAAAATAAAATATCTATAAATCAGAGGAAAAAGACCAAATTGTTTCATACTTATAACATTGCTTACTAACAAGTGTGTTGTAGATAATTTACTGTAAAACGATGATTCTGCCTTAATAGTTATGATATGAATCAAGTATACATCAGTATGTTTTAGATTAAGTTGGTTTAGAATACAAATATTTTTCTTTAGAACAAGACTTAAACTCTTTACTAATAGTTTGTGTGAAATATCTCTGAAAAGAGTAGTTACATGGTAGCTAATGAAGTCACTATAATGTAATTTCATTTTCCAAATTTTTTATGACGAACATACATGTATTGGACCACAGTTCAAGCACATAAAGAGGAAAATTTAAATCCTAACTTTTTTTTGTATTGTCTATAAGTCAGAAACAGAGCTAAATACTGGTTTATAAAGATGGGTGAACTATTTTCTGATTTTACTTACTTGGTTCATATTTAGCTGCTCAAGAAATATTTGCCGAATGAATGACTGTATGCAGGCATTGGGGTTGGCAAAATACTTAAAAATTAGACAAAACACTTTCCTAAACCAATATTTTCCACGCACACAAAATGTACTAAATAGGCTTGTGACTAATATCCCCATTGTACACAGGAGGGAGTTAATTGTTTTGACAGGGGCTGTGAAGGGGTAGAGAAAAACAAATAAAAGACTGTACTATAGAAAGAATTATTCTGCTGAATTTTGAAAACTGAAACGTTTTAATACACATGCACCCTTTTAACAAACACAACTAAGGATACAAATAGAGGCACATGGCACTGTTGTCAGGGAGTATAACGTATGATGAATATAATTGAGGAGCAATACAGACACGTTACTCAACCTCCTGGAACTTAGAGTATAATAAGAGAGATCAGGAATATCACCCTATTTACACAGACACATAGTATAAAATATGAAATAAAGCTAGGGAAAAGAGACAAGAAAGAGAGAAGGTTCAGTGTGTCTTTTTTAACGAAAGGACTCATCATCCCATTTACAAGGTAAAGAGAATGCATTGTGAGTTCTGGATTCACTATCAAGCATCAGGTTCATGGAGATGAGTGGTGGAGAAGATGTTGGAGAGACTAGCAGAAGTTGAATCCTAATTTGTCATATATTCCATTTTAAAACATTTAATTTGGAAATTAGAATGAGTTGAAATATATCAAACTTTAAACAAGTTAAGAATTTTTTGAAGAAACCAACAGATCATGAGCAATATTTAGACATTTGGACCAAGCAACCTTAAAACTTTTTTCCCTTACACAGATTCTATGACTTATGTAAACTAAATTTGCAGCCAAGAAGGGAAGAGTAAGATAGACTTTATTTAGGGTTGTCAGTGGTAAAAAAAAATACAAAGCAGCAAATTTCATGGGGTAGGTCTCATATAAAGAGAGCTGAAATGTTCTCACTGGGTATGATTCCAAGTATGATGTATAGCCCATACTGGGAAACATTAACTAGAATATGTTTGTAAAGAAGAAAGAACATGGAAAAAATTTAAAGGTTCTCTGCAGTAAATGTAAGCAGCTTTGGTTGTTTGTTTTTTATTTTTCAGGATCCTCCAGCATTCACCACTGGCCTTTGCTGCATACTTTATATTTTTGCAATAGAGAAATAGTTTCTGGCCTGGAAGATGTCTTTTTGGGTAACTTTGGTACAAGTGACTGGATTGTTATTTCTCTTTCCCTCTGGCTTGACTTCTGAAAGGAAGTCCTTGTTTGACCTACATTGTAAGGGTCCTGGTTTGGGGGACAACTTGATATTAGGGAAGGATTAGAGAATCTCCACTTGCAGAAGTTCTGGTTCTGTCTGGTTTCCGGTTTCTGAGATCTGGTTCTAGCTGCAGCATAGACAATATAAATATATTCTGACTGATCATGTTTAGAGTTTGAAACAATAGGAAATGCTAATTCTATCCCCACCTGCAGCCCATTAGGTTGTGTTCTCTAAAACTGGGCAACTTTCAGCTATGAATCTACGAGAAAAGAAAAGATGGTGTTTTTCTGTAACACTGTGTGGCCACAGTGTCCTTTAGATTTCAGAGAGAAATGGCTGAAATGGGCTTCTCAATCATTAAGGAATGCCAGGTTTTCTGGGACTGCAGCCGGCTACATATTATTGTTCATTCTAGCACACATTTTAAAACTGATGGCCTAATTACATCAAAGAAAATTCAGAGCTCAAATAATTATTATTCAAAAACCTGTAACTAATGAATTAACATGTAGTCTTCTAAAGTTATCTGTCTATCTCCTTATCTTTTTTGTCTATTTTGAACCTGCTGACTTTTCTACTGGTATAGAGATAAAGCTTACTGTTAGTGCTACTACAAAATCATGGTCACTTGGCTAAAAGATTTTAAAAAGATGAAAGAGGTCTTTTAAAATCAAACTGACAAGGAAAGTGCATTTTTTTTTTAACCTACTGGGGCATATAAAGCTTAGCCATGTGAACAGGTTCCAGTTTTGTCAGAAAAATAAGTTGGATCCAACTGTCTTGTTTATGTATACACATGCATTATGTTATCTGTTGTGTTTACATGGTACCAAATTGGATTATAAATAAATAAATACTCATAAATTAAATAAATAAGCCCAAGTGATTTTTAAGTTCATGAGACTTCAAGAATCTTTGGCAAAAAAAAATTTTTAATTATTGAAAAAAATGAAATAAAAGCATCTTCAACATTTAGATATTTTAAGGTCATAAATCTGTTGCTTCTTTAATATTTTTGATATTTGCTTAATATGTCTGTAAGCTTATGTCTTTGGAAGAAAAATGAGATTAATTACTGTCAGTTCATTATTTTATGTTGCTATATCAGAATAAACCTGTATGAAAAATAAATTGTATGATTATAGTTCAACAGGAGAGACAAAGAAACCTACTTTGTCTAATTCTAATGAAAAGGAGTACCCCCTTATAGTGGCACTGTCCCATTACTACTACTACCTGAGCCACGGTCCCAGATTTCAGCTCCTTCTGTCCCCAAGGGCCAGGAGATAAAATCGTGTCTCTTTCTCACACCCATCAGAGTACTCAATTAATCAGGGGACTACCCAAATCCAGGTAGGGGAATACTCACTAAGACAAGCTCCTACTGGAGACATGGACATGTCCACTGGACAGCCAGTGAGACTGACTTGAGTCTAGTCTCTCATTTCTACATGGGATCTGTTTAATTGGAAGAACAACATGCCCACTTATAAGGATGATCCCAAGAGAATAGAAAATCATTTTTCATCAATTTTTGCTACTCATAATGTCACTAGAACTGATGCAGCAAATTTATTAAATACCTTTCTCACTGCTGAGGAATACTGTACTGTATGGATTTAGAAAAGGCTAGAGAAAAAGCCAATCACTTATATGCATAGACCCCATAAAATTCTTGAAGGGCTGATGCAGCTGTGGCCATCCCCACAGCTGACCCTCATTGGAAAATACTTGCAGGAGACAGCGTTAGACTTGAACATTCCTCAAATTGCCCTTCAGCGGGGCTCCACAAAGTGGTCTCCAAAGAAAGGAGTCTAAATAAACTAAATAAAGTATAGGAGATAAAACATAAACTTCAGAGTTTCTGGAAGGATTTTTGAAGCATATAGACAATACACAGACATAGATCTGAATGTCCCTGAAAATTTTACAATGGTTAGTATGACCTATGTCAGCCAAAGTGCTCCAGACATTCAGAAGAAACTACAGAAAAGAGAGGTGTGCCAATGTCTCAACTGTTTGAGATTGCCTGTAAGGTTTCCAATGGCAGGGAGGATGTCCAAGGAGAAAAGAAGCAACAGAAAATAAAACAACCCACTCTGCTGGTGGCAGCACTGACCCATATCAAACCTGCAGTCCTGTAGTCCATAATCCAGGAAGACCTTGATTAAAGGTAAGGAGCCCCAATCCCAGAATTCAGACTCTATAGGATACT
Organism: Macaca nemestrina; assembly: GCF_043159975.1. NCBI lineage: Eukaryota > Metazoa > Chordata > Mammalia > Primates > Cercopithecidae > Macaca > Macaca nemestrina. Next base: position 77,580,806 of record NC_092133.1, read on the forward strand.
GCACAGTGGGACCCCACCAATGTATCTACTGAAAACAAGAGGACTATTGGAAGAAAGAGTGCCCAGACTAAAATAAGACTCTTGAAGAAGATAGCAAGCAGGCAGTGCAACAAATGCCTAAAATCACCAGTGGTGAACAGAATGACAAGGCCAAGGGCTTCCTTTCACTTTACTGATCCTAATGATTTCCCACATCCCACATGGACCTCAGGGTGACCATATGTTGGGAAATAGACTTCTGGATTTTCTGATTGACACTGGGGCTACTGACTTAGTCCTAAACATTCAACTTTTCAAGTTATCTGAGAAAACAATGCTATGCTGATGACAAGGGTCTCTGGAGAAACCTTGAAAAAGTTGTTTCTCCAATCCCCAGACTGCCAAATGGGCAAATCACACCTAAAACAAAGTTTCCTATATATGCCTCAATGCCCCATCCTGCTGCTGCAATGGGACCTACTAACCAAGCTGAATGCTAGTGACATTTCCCCGCTCTGGATGGACGTGAAGGTACCACCAGAACAAGCATGTGCCCTCCAAGTGGCACTATAAAAAAAAGTCAAGGGACCCCCAACAAAGGTCCTTGAAGAGATCTTTAAAAAGCTAAGACTGGATTTTTGGGAGGATGAGAGGCCAGGACAGATAAAAAGATCAGCACCTATATCTGTTAAAGTTCCTACTGGTTGAGAGTTCCAAATTTGAGATAGTATCCACTAAAAGAACATGCTAGACAAGGTTTTCAATCTATCTGTAGCTGCCTTTCTTGAATATGACCTCATCTGCCCATGCAAGTCCCCATATAACACTCCAATTTTGCTGGTATGGAAGCCAGGCACACAGGAACATCTTTTTGTGCAGCACTTAAGAGACATTAACCAGATTGTAGAAGATATCCACCCAATGGTGCCTAACCCTTAAACTTTGCCACTGTGCCTGAAGACTTTGGTTGATTTACTGCTTTGAAACTTATGGATTATTTTTGCACACCTCTGAGCCCCAACTCACAGGAACTCTTTACTTTTGAATAAGAAGATCTTGAGACTAGGATCAAGCAACAATATTGTTAGATTGTACTCCCTCAAGGTTTTGAAAACTCTTCCAGCCCTTTTGGTGAAATCTTAGCCACAGATTTAAAGGATCTTCAGTTAAAAGAAGGAGAACTTCTCTAGTATGTAGATGACATCTTGATTACCAGCAAGACTAAAGAAGCCTCAGACCAAAACATTTTAACCTTAAATTTCCTAGTTGAACAGGGCTATAAAAAATATCAAAAAAAGGGGCCCAGCTTTCCGAACCTTTTAAATACCCAAGCTTTGAGTTGTCACAGAGACAGAGGAGCTTGCTCCCTGAAAGGAAAGAGGCTCTAGCAAAGGTAGCAGTACCCACCACCAGGAGACAGTTGTATGGATTCCTAGCTATGGCAGAGTTTTGTCATATTTGGATCCTCAATTTTGGACTGATAGCCAAGCCCTTCTATGAAGCTCTTTAAGTCTCCTGGACATTAGGAAGTTTTTTGACCTGTTTGTCCATGAAAGACAAAAGATTAGTCTTTTAACATTAACCCAAAATCTAGGTAATATGAGAAAACCCATTGTCTATTTCTCAAAACAGCTAGACATAATGACTAAGAAACATCCTGTATGCCAGTGTGCAGTAGCAGCCACCTGTAATTTACTACGCCAACCAGAAAAGTTTACCTTTGGCCAGCCCACCACTGTACACACTCCCCACTGTGTACTTCCTCCCTCTGTCAGAACAAAGAAGATATTGGCTTCCTTCCAAGAGGAGGCAATTACCAAGAAGTGTAATTAGGCAATCCAAACAGGACCTCCACCAATAATAAAAGGGGTCCCTGTACAGAGGCACCATACCCAGGGGAAACAGGCAGATTGACTTTTACCATGATGCTGAGATCCACCAGGAATGTCAGGTACTTATTAATATTTCCGGACACTTTTACTGTGTGGATGGAGGTCTCTCCCTGGTGGTGTGAAAAGGCTCCTTAGGATGTAAAAACTCCATTAAAAAAATAAGTCAAATAAGTCCTCAGTTTGGGCTACCCATGTCTATCCAAAGCAACCATGGAGGAGCCTTTCTAGCAAAAATAGCTCAAGAAATTTCTGGTACCTTAGACATTTGCTGGAAATTACACACTTCTTGGCGGCTACAATCTACTGGCAAGATAGAAAAGATGAATCATACTCTTTAAAAGACTTTGGATAAGATTTGTCAAGAGACTGATTTATCTTGGGATAAGGCCTTACTAGTTGCCCTGCTTCTAGAAAGAGTGGTCCCTACAAGCAAGTTCCAGTGGAGTCCCTATAAAATGTTATATGGGAGACCCTTCCTATGCCCAAAGGGTGGGAGGTACTGGGGTACCCAGAGGGAAGCCGAAAATAATTAATGACTGCCAGGTATGTACAATCATTGGGAATCACTTTAATTGCTATATGTGAATTCACTTCTTAGAGGTTAAATGTTTCCGACAGATGTTGCTTTCTACCACCTGTGTCCTGAGACTGGATTCTGTTAAAATCTTGGAAGAATAAACATCCAGAAGACCAGCTTTATTCTTATTAAACTGGCCTTATGATGTGCTACTGTTGACCCATTCTTCATAGTCAAGTTAAAAGGAGTCAAACCATGGGTTCATCATACCCAAGTGAAGCTGGTCCCAGAGTCGTTGGAGTCACTGTGCCCTCTGTACAGAAATGCCTCCGGGAATGGAAACCCTGTGACAGAGAAACAAAACCGCTGAGATCACCTGAGTCTGGATCAGCAGTACACATCAGACACGGACTTTTCCAAATGGACCTGCAAACCTCTGACCTCAAGCAAACTACTGTATAAGAGACAGCCCCCTAGAGATAAATAATGAACAACTCTCAGGTTCTTGCTTTACTTTTTGGTTTACTTGTTTTTGTCTACTTCTTTACCTACCTGTGATTTGCTGTGTATTGCATGAATGAAGGCTTTGTCCACTTCCTTGGCAAGCAGGACTAATAAGCCCTTCCTTCAATCATACACATAATCACCTTCTTCCTTTTCTGTTGTCCCTGCTTATTGATCTTTAGCCCCCAAGCTGGGAGAAACAACTCAATAACAAGGATTTCTAAGATGCTGGCAAAGGCAGATAATCTCTCTAAATGTCAGATATGTCATCCAAAGCCCTGTTCTACACATGATCACCATGATCCCATTATTCTGACTGTTCACAATTTTTCCAACGTCCCCAACTTCACTCTTGACCATACTAGGCCCCCCGTGTCACTTATTGAGTTCAGATTTATTAATCTGTACCTTCATCCCCTATTCCTTATTTTTTCTTGACCACCCACATGTCCACAGCTACCCTCTGCCATACCCCAGGGTGTCCAACTATATCCAGCTACTCAGCAGGTCCAACTTAGAAAATGATGGGCTACATTGCTTAAAAGAACTCCACACCCTCTGTGACCCTGCCTCTTCAGGCTACCTTCTAATGCTCTGTAATGGACAAAATAAGACACTTTCCCTTTATAAACCTGTTTGGGCTTTGCTTCCTTGGATGATCAGGACCCTCATTCCCTCTTGTATGCCCCTTTAAAATTATGCTTACAAAATACCACTTTAGTTTCCTATCTCGGCCCACAAGAATGGACACAGGCTCCTGACCCACAGAAGATGTCCAAGACAGAACCTTGGTTTGACCTTATTTCTACAGTTATCCTACATAAATCCTTTCCAGATGACCACAACCTATCTGTCATTTTGTGTCCCTCCCCCTAGAATGCCTATTTGTTTGTGGAGGACATCAAGGAACCCCATGGGTTTATGAATATATCAATAATTAGGGGACACATATGTATCAGGGTAGTTGATTACTCCTTTTTCAGTCCATAACTCCAGTGAGACCCAGCATTGGACTATATTTCTAAATTCGTTCTCCAGAATAAAAAGAACCATTTATCTGCCTACATATAAAGAAGATGGATGCTGATGTATGTTTGGTAGAATACTCTTCCTATAATGGGGAACTAGATCATATGAACATATTATCAAAAACTCTTAAGAATAATGGCAAATGAAACAACCTTATCCATTGCTACCCAACAAAAGAGATCTCTTTTTTTTATCCTTTTATGTAATATTTACTTGTATACTTTCAAATGTTGTACTTAAACTGCTAAAGTACCAAAGTTCTGACAATGCAAAATGTTAAACTAAAACCAGAGACAAGAAAATATTTTCAAATGCGTGCCAGACAATTGCATTCCTTTAATCCAGATCTATGCCCCAATTCAGTAGGAAACAGCTAGAATGAGTGTCACCTCAGTTTCTTTAAGAATGAAGAATGAGGCCGGGCGTGGTGGCTCAAGTCTGTAATTTCAGCATTTTGAGAGGCCAAGGCGAGCAGATCACGAGGTCAGGAGATTGGGACCATCCTGGCCAACATGGTGAAACCCCGTCTCTACTAAAAATACAAAAATTAGCTGGGTGTGGTGGTGCAAGCTTGTAGTCCCAGTTACTCTGGAGGCTAAGGCAGGAGAACTGCTTGAGCCCAGGAGGTAGAGGTTGCAGTGAGCTGAGATCGCACCACTGCACTCCAGTCTGACAACAGAGCGAGACTCCGTCTCAAAAAAAAAAAAAAAAAAGAGAATGAGGAATGGGAAAAAATGAGGAGGGCTGAAACTGAGGGGTTAATTAGGTCAGGGCTGCCTGCACTGCTTGCTTTTAGTTGCTTGCTTTTTGTTACATTTTTTTCCTCCTTGTTCAATGAAGCTGAAAGCCCAAGTAGCTGAAGTCCTTACTGCAGAACACTGAAACTTAACCTTCACTGGCTACCGTATAGATAGCATAGGTCATCCATGGTAATAGCTTCAGTTGTTTTTCAGAATCTTGGACCAGCTTCTGTTCATTTCAAACTGGTTGAAACCTTGGACCCTTCAAATGGGTCTGTGCCAATGCCCAAGAGGTAGCCTTCTGACATCAGAAAACCAAAAACTCCACCCTCACATTATGCAACTGTTGCCATTTTCTGTACATATGACCTATGAAATGCCATGAATGACATCCACACTTGTGTGGAATGAACCTGTAACTATATTTTTTCCCCACTACCGATTACCTTTTCCCATGCCTTATACCACCCAATTTTCATAACTCATTAACAACCCTAAGCCTTATCTTTGGATAGGTAGATTTGAGAGCTGTTTTGCTTTCTCGCTCAGTGCCTTTGTGAATAAATCTTTTCTTTTTTGCAAAATCCATGTCACGATGATTGACTTACTGTGTGCAAGTGACCTAGACCTGGCCAATTACCGTAACATTAGATCATGAAAAAAGCCAAACCAAACCAAAACACACAAACAAAAAAACACATATTATCCCTATTGCAACAGCATATGTGTAAAGTTCAACTCCCAAGGAACATAGTTAAGGAGAAATATCGCTTCTAAAGAAGTGACTTGGTTAATGGAGAGGTTTTGGTTCAAGAACCACAACATCTTCAGTCTTTCTTTGCCTCAGTCAGTTTATCCGTGTAATATGAGGTAAACACTTTTGCATGAGTCCCAGTGCAGTCTCTAAATTATGGGTATGAACTGTTAAGAATAAATAATATTTATTCTATATAGGCTTCATGCTACATGTCATGTTTAGGGTGCTTATATCCACTTAACCATGCATCCATTTATATCCATTTAACTTTCACAAAATATCCTGGCAAATGAGACAGATGCAATTCCAATGAAAGACTTTAAGTTGTGGAGTGGCATGATCTCACTGAAGATTAAAAGCATCCTGTAATGCAGCGTGTTGATGATAGGGTCTGTGTGTGTTGGGGTGGGAGCTGGCAAAGGTGGCAACAAAGGAATAAGAGATCAATACAACAACCCAACAGAAAAAGAATGTTTCTTAGATCAGTATGGTGAAGTGGAAGTCATAGAAAATTGTTGAGGGTTTGGAGTTTTGATGCTTTGAAAACAGTGCTGTCAAGGTCAGCTGATGGATTGGTACATATCCTTGTAGAAAATATCTCGTTTCTATGCCTCCTGGTAGCTGTGGGAGAATATGAAGTTTGCAGGGTTGGAGCCAAATTGTCTTGCTTCAAGGCCAGGCTCCACCACTCTCTCTGTGGAAGCAAGGTACTTAGTATCTCCAGTATTCAGTTACCTTATATGTAAAATTCAAAAGGCAATTCCTGTATCATAGAGCTGTTTGTGAATCAAATACGATTATGTATAAACAAGTGCTTTAAGCCTTTTTAAATAAACAAATCATAGATAATATTTATTAAGTGGTTAGCATGCACCAGGCTGTATATAGGTGCTTTACATAGATTAAATTCTCAAACTCTTTAAGAAAGTTTTGTGATTATCTCTTATTTTATTCACGAAGAACGTAAGGCTTCAAGATTTTAATTAACTTGTCTAAAACCCTATAAATTATATATGGTGTAACTACAGACATGTAACACTGTGCTCATGGTGCACAGAGATAAAGAATCAATGCCTTAAATATATTATAGAGGTTTTCCTTTGCTATGAGTCTCACTTAAAAATTCTACGTGGCACACTCAATATTCTGAACTAAATGTAAACAGCTGTCAACATAAGGTGAATACTCTAAACTGAGGGCTTCAGATCTTGGACAAACACACCAATCAATAGGTTTATTTTTCTTTTTTTCCAATCAGCACATAACAATGGAAAGCTTGATAAAATGGTAAAGAATAAATACTGATAAATTTGGAATGTATAATTGTGTGTATATGTATATTGTATATATTATACATTTAGGTATAAGTATATAATTTTTATATATATATATATATATATGCTTGAATACCTAATCAAGTTGGGTATTTTTGAGTTTATCTCAGTTGTGGCATTTATTCATAATTTATAGCATATTTTGTGTGCAAATATATTATGTTTCACTAAACAATTATATTCATGTCAAGAAAAGTCACTTTGTTTTAATCTAAGGATAAACGTCTGCTTTCTTATAGCAAAGGTAATGAAAACCTTTGCTGGAAACAAGTGTTTTCTTATTAATGGCTGTTACCTTACACTCTGTGGGCTTTCTGATAGTGTTGACAAATGGGAAAACATAGATAAAGGAGAGAGAAACAAAGTACCTCCAGACATCACAGAAATACTCATAACAAAAAAATAAATAATAACAATAAAAAACTTCCAATATTTCTAGTGTAAATAAAATGGTGTGGTAAATTGAACAGAAATTATGATTTAATTATTTCTGACATTAAAAGTGTGAGGAAAATTGCATAAATTTTGTGCATTTTATTTATAAACAATGTGGAACTAGAAATTGAGACCACGTTTTGGCATCTTATAATATGGACAATTGTAATAAGTGTATAAAAATGAAAAGAAACACTTGCCTCTACATCCTATTTTACATTATGAGTGTAGATGCTGTTGGAAGTACTCATTTGTACATTGATCTAACAGCCACCTAGCAAATACCCACAGAGGAGTCAAATTATTGTTAGATGCCTCATTGCCTGTTGACTCTTCAAGTGCAGTTCTGTCTGCTGCACACACAAGTGCAGCCCTGAGCTGCAGTATTGACAAGGGCTCTCTCAGGCACCAGGGAGTAAGAAAAACTGAGTGACAGAGGAATGCCTTCTCCCTTTCACCAAGTCCTCAGAGCAGTTAAAAGCCTCAGGTACGGCCAAAAAAGAACATGGAGAAAATATCAAAGAAACACTTATATGTCATGTTTCCTTGTTTTGAGTTTTTTTCTCCACATATATGTGTGTGTGTGTGTGTGTGTGTGTGTGTGGCAGGGGGTGGGGGAGGTGTAGGTGTTTGTGTATATAGACATATATATACACACACACATATATGTGTGTACGTGTGTATGTTTTTAAATTGGGATATTTTTAAAATACAAATAGACTAACAGATGCAGTTATCCTTGTTGACACATGATATGTGATATTTGTTACACAATTGTTCCCTTTACTCCCACAAATAAAAACTTAAAATATTCTCAAGTTTGCAATAAATATTATAATTAAGATACATCACCTTTCTCTCCTGATTACTGCTGAAATGATTAAAGGACATATAAAATACGAAACTTTTTATTATCCAAAGTTCTGGGCATCCCATACATGTTAGAAATGGTAAGGTATTTTTGCCTGACAGGCAAATAAGCACTGATGAAGAACGGAAGTCTTGCCTATTTCAATGTAGGTGAAAGAGTAAGCTTTCTTGAGAAGCAGAAAGAGACTGTCTTCCACAGATAAACCCCTGAGAGTGCTTAAGTTTGAATGTTAAGGACTAGAAATAAAGGTGGGCACTGGAGATAACATAAAGATTTTCAGATGCCTCTGGCAACAGGATATGGGGTGCCAGCAGAGGTTCTCTTCTCAGCTTACCTTGACACAAAATACACTTGCAGTGGATTAACCCTTATGGTAGCCTCTATGATGCTCACATCCTCATGTCCACATCCCTGTGTGATCTCTTCTTCCTGAGTGTGGTTGGAACCTGTGATAGACAAAGGTTAACAGATGTGAGATTCTGTGTATGTGATCACATGATTGTGTTTCAAAAGGTTGCAGCTCCCTCTCCCTCCCTTGTTGATAAGCGGCCATGTTAGGGAACTCCACAGGACAAGGAACTGTAGATGGCTTCTAGGAGCTGAGGGTGACCTACAGCTGACAGCTAGGGAAAAACAGAAGCTTTTAGACCTGCAGGTGTTAGGAGTTGAATATTGCCAATACTTCTTATTGGTCTGTTCAGGTTTTGGATTTCTTGATGGTTCAATTTTGGTTGTGTGCTTCCATGAATTATTCAGTTATTCTAGGTCTTCCAATTTGTTGGTGTATAGTTGCACAATTCAATGGATCTCTAATGAGTCACTGAATTTGTGCATTATTGGTTGTAATGTTTTCTTTTTTCATCTCTGATTTAATTTGTCTTATCTCTTTTTTTTTTCTTAGTCGGGCTAAAGGTTTGTCGAATTTGTTTCTCTTTTCAAAAATCCAACTTTTCATTTTGTTGATCATTTGTTTTTTATTTCAATTTTATTTGTCTCTGCTCTGATTTTTATTATTTTCTTTTTCCTACTAATTTTGGGTTTGGTTTGCTTTTGGTTTTCTAGCTCTTTAAGATGCCTCATTAGCTTATTTATTTAAAACTTTTCTACTTTTTTATGTAGACACTTATTGCTATAGACTTTCCTGTTAGTACAACTTTTGCTGTATTCCATAGGTTGGTATGTTGTGTTTCCATTTTCATTTGTTTCAAGAAACTTTTAAATTACCTCCTTAATTTCTTCGTTGACCCACTGGTCATTCAAGAGCATATTGTATAATTTCCATGTGTTTGTATAGTTTTCAACTTTCCTCTTTATATGGATTTCTCATTATATTCCATTGTGGTTAGAAGAGATACTTGACATAATTTCAATTTTTTTTTGAATGTTTGAAGACTTAGTTTGTGGCCTAAAATATGGTCTTTTCTTGAAAAAGACCCATGTGCTGAGAAAGATGTGTATTCTAAAGTCATTAGGTGAAATGTTCTATAAACATCTATTAAGTCTATTTGGTCTATAGTGCAAATTAAGTCCAATATTTCTTTGCTAATTTTCTGTCTGGATGATTTGTCCAGTACTGAATCTGTGATTCTGAGGTCTCCAACTATTATTGTATTGGGATCTGTCTCTTCCTTTAGTGCTAGTAATATTTGCTTTATTTTTCTGAGTGTTTCAATGTTGGGTGTATGTATATTTACAATTATTATATCCTCCTGCTGATTTCTTTATTATTATATTGATCTTTTTCTCTTTTTATAGGATTTATCTTGAAATCTGTTGTCTGATATAAATATAGCTACTGCTGTTCCATTTTGATTTCCATTGGCATTGGATATCTTTTCCATCTCTTTATTTGCAGTCTGTAAGAGTCTTTACCCATGAAATATGTTTCTTGTAGGCAACAGATCACTAGGTCTTGGTTTTGATAAATTCAAATTGATAATTTCAGCCATTGAGCAACTGATAAAGTCAGTCATTCTGTGTCTTTTGATTGCATGGTTTAGTCTATTTACATTAAATGTTATGATTGATAAGTAAGAACTTACTCCTGCCATGTTATTTGTTTTCTGGGTATTTTGTGGTGTTCTCTTCATTTTTTTTTTTGTCTTCCTTTTAGCAAAGGTGATTTTCTCCGGTGGTATGTTTCAATTTCTTACTTTTTTTGTATCTGTTGTATGCTTTTAGATTTGATTTAGGTTAGATTACCATGAGGCTTGCAAATACCTGGTTATAATACATTATTTTAAATTGATGACAGCTTAACACTGATTGCATAAACAAACTAACCAAGAAACAAACAAAAAACTAAAAACAACTCTCCACTTTACCTTCAGCCCCTCACTTCTTAAATTTTCATTGTTATGATTTATATCTCATTGTACTGTCTATCTCTTGAAAAGTTGTTGTAGTTATTTTCATAGGTTCATTTTTAGCCTTTCTGGTCAAGATATTAGTATTTTACACACCACAGTGTCAGGGTTATAACATTTTTTATGAAATTGACAAGAATGTGCATTCTACTATTTTTAGATGCAGTGTTCTATAAATGTTCATTTGGTCAAATTTATTTATAGTATTGCTTACATATTTACATCTTTACTGATTATCATATGACTTGTTTTATCAGATTTTTAAAAAGTCATGTTGAAGTCTAACTACAACTGGGAACTTGTCTATATCTTCTTTTAGTTCTATGAGTTCTTGTTGCAGATATGTTTACATTCTATTGTTAAGTACATATATTTGTTATATTGCTATGTCTTCTTGGCAAATTGATCACATTATTGCATAATGTCCATCTTTAACAATAATACTATTTCTTCCTCTGAAATCTATTTTATATGATTTTAATAAAGCTACAGTAGTTTCTTTTTAGTGTTTTCATAAAATACCTTTCTCCATCATTTTGCTCACTCACTGTCTTTATATTTTAATTGAGGTTCCTTTTCCTTAGACAGTTTGTAATTAGGTCTTGATTTTTCCATCCAATCTGACAATCTCTGTTTTATAACATATTTTTTAAAAACCCATGCAAAAATGACAATTCTCTCAGGATTGATTCATAGACTCAATATAACAGGAGTCAAAATCTCATCAAACTCTTTTTTGAAAAAAATATTGATGAAAGGTTTTACATTTTCTAGACAAAAGGAAAGACATAGTATAGTCAAGGCAATTTGAAAAGGTAAAAATTAGCAGACTTACACTACTAGATATTAGGATGATTGACAAGCTACCAAAATATAAGTCAATATGTTTTTGGTAAAAAATAGACAACTACAAAAATGTAATAGGATAGAAACTCCAAACACAAATCCACATGTATAAATACTTTATGACATTATCTTCACTACAATTCATTGAGAGATTGGAAATAATCTTTTCAGCATATATCAATGGTTAAGTTTGATTTCAATATGGAGAAAAAATGAAAACCTAAACCCTATCTTATCTACTACCATATTAAAAAAATTGATTCTAGGCATGCAGTAGACATAAATATTTGATGTAAAATGTTATATAATGTCCCTCTTTGACTTTTTAAACTGCTGTTGCTTTAAAATTTGTTTTGTCTGATACAAGATTAGCTACTTCTGCTCGCTTTTGATGTCCATTTGCATGGAATATCTTTACCACCCCTTAACATTAAGTTTATGTGAGTCCTTATGTGTTAGGTGAGTCTCCTGAAAACAACAGACACTGGGTTGGTGAACTCTTATCTATTTATGTGTTAGGTGAGTCTCCTGAAAACAACAGACACTGGGTTGGTGAACTCTTATCTATTCTGCCTTTCTGTATCTTTTAAGTGGAGCACTTAGAGCAGGAAAATATCACAACTCTAAATATATATGCACTTAGCACTGCAGCTTCAAAATTTATAAGACAATTACTACTGGATCTAAGAAATGAGATAAACAGCAACACAGTAATAGTGGGGGACTTTAATACGCCACTGACAGTGCTAGACAGGTCATCAAGACAGAAAGTCAGCAAAGAAACAATGGATTTAATTATACCCCACAAGAAATAGACTTGGGTATCCAAATTGGTAATGAGGAAGTCAAATGTTGCTATTTGCTAATGATATGATTGTATACCTAGAAAACCCTAAAGACTCATCCAAAAAGCTCTTAGAAAAGGTAAATGAATTCAGTAAAGTTTCAGTATAAAAAATTAATGTACAAAATGTACAAAAATCAGTAGCTCTGCTACACACCAACAGTGACCAAGCTGAGAATCAAATCAAGAACTCAACCCCTTTTATGATAGCTGCAAAAATAAAATAAAATACTTAGGAATATGCCTAACCAAGGACGTGAAAGACCTCTGCAAAGAAAACTACAAAACCTGCTGGAAGAAATTACAGATGATACAAACAAATGGAAACACATCGCATGCTCATGGATGGGTAGAGTCAATATTATGAACATTACCATACTGCCAAAAACAATCTACAAATTCAATGCAATTCCAATCAAAACACCATCATCATACCTTACCAAACTAGAAAAAACAATTCTAAAATTCATATGGAACCAAAAAAGAGCCTGCATAGCCAAAACAAGACTAAGGAAAAGGAAGAAATCTAGGGCATCACCCTTATGTGACTTCAAACTATACTAAAGGTCATAGTCACCAAAACAGCTTGGTAGTGGTATAAAAATAGGCATGTAGACCAATGCATCAGAATAAAGAACCCAGAAATACAGTCAAATACTTATAGCCAACTGATATTTGACAAACAAACACATAAAATAGAGGAAGGACACCCTATTCAACAAATGGTGCTTGGATAATTGGCAAACCACATTTGAGAATGAAACTGGATCCTCATCTCTCACCTTATACAAAAATCAACTCAAGATGGATCAAAGACTTAAATGTAAGATGTGAAATCACAAAAATTCTAGAAGATAACTTTGGAAAAACACTTCTAAGTCTTTGGCTTAGGCAAAGACTTCATGACCAAGAATCCAAAAGCAAAGGCAATATAAACAAAGATAAATAGATGGGATTTAACTAAACTGAAAAGATTCTGCATAGCAAAAGAAATAATCAGCAGAGTTAACAGAAAACCCACAGAGTGGGAGAAAATTGTCACAATCTACACAACCAACAAAGGACTAATATCCAGAATCTACAAAGAACTCAAACAAATCAGCAAGAAAAAAACCCAGTTCCATCAAAACGTTGGCTAATGACATGAACTGACATTTCTCAAAGAAGATATATAAATGGGCAACAAACATGGAAAGATTCTCAACATCACTAATTATCAGGGAAATGCAAATAAAATCCACAATGTGATAACACCTCACTCCTGCAAGAATGACCATAATCAAAATATCAAAAAATAATAGATTATCATGTAGATGTAGTGAAAACTGAAAACTTTTACACTGTTGGTAAAAATGTTAACTAAAACAACCACCATGGAAAACAGTGTGGAGATTCCTCAAAGAACTAAAAGTAGATCTAGCATTTGATCCAACAGTCTCACTCCTGGGTATCTACCCAGAGGAAGAGAAGTCATTATACAAAAGAGATACTTGCACACCCATGTTTATAGCAGTACAATTCGCAATAGAAAAAATATGAAACAAGCCCAATGTCCATCAATCAATGAATGGATAAGTAAAATATGATATATATGTGTGTGTGTGTGTATGTGTATATATATTCCTTGGTGTGTGTGTGTATATATATATATATATATATATATATATATTTTGAGACGGAGTCTCGCTCTGTCGCCCAGGCTGGAGTGCAGTGGCGCAATCTCAGCTCACTGCAAGCTCTGCCTCCCGGGTTCACGCCATTCTCCTGCCTCAGCCTCCCGAGTAGCTGGGACTACAGGCGCCCGCCCCTGCGCCCGGCTAATTTTTTCTATTTTTAGTAGAGACGGGGTTTCACCATGGTCTCGATCTCCTGACCTTGTGATCCGCCCACCTCGGCCTCCCAAAGTGCTGGGATTACAGGCGTGAGCCACCACGCCCGGCCATTCCTTGGTATATTATATATATATTTATATTCCATGGTATATTATATATATACACACATATATATGTGTATGTATATTCTATATTTTACATAAATATATATACACACATATATACACACACACACATATATATAATATACCATGGAATGCTACTCAGCCATAAAAAGGAATGAAATTATAGCATTTACATAACCTGGGTGGAATTGGAGACCACTATTCTGAATGAAACAACTCAGGAATGAAAAATTAAACATTGTATGTTCTCACTCATATGTGGGATCTAAGCTATGAGGACCCAAATGCATAAGAATGATACATTGGACATTAGGGACTTGGGGGAAAAGATGGTGAAGGATAAAAGACTACACATTGGGTAAAGGGTACACTGCTTGGGTGTTGGATGCACCAAAATCTCATAAATCACCACTAAAGAACTTATTCATGTAACCAAACACCACCAGTTTCCCCAAAACCTATTGAGACAAACATAAATAAATAAACAAATACATAAATAAATAAATACATAAATACATAAGTTCTGGTAGACAACATAAGAGAGTATATTTATGAGCTCGGAGTAGTCAAGGACTATTTAAATATTAAAAAACACAAAATCTAAATGACACAATATACTGCATTAGAGTTAAATCATATAGTCATGAGAAAAATAAAACACTAGAGAATTAAAAAGCAATCCGCAGAATTAGAAAAATGATTTCCAAAACAAGTCTAAGACAACTTAGTCCAAAATACAAGTATATAAAATTTCCTGCAAATAAATATGAAAAAGGTTGACAATCCAGTAGAAAAATGGGCAAGAAAATTGGAGGTACTTTAAATAATGTTATGCTGATGAAAGTGCATTCAATCTATTAGTCGACAGAAATTTACAAATTAAATCCACAATAATGTACTATAAATCACTCATAAAAATTGCTAGGTTTAAAAGTACTGAAAATACAGACTCTCAAACACTACCAGTGGTAGTATACCTTGATTAAAACACTTTGGTTATAATTTACATAATCAAATATATGCATACCCTTTGACAGAAATTCCGATCCTATGTATATATCTAGCAGATATAAGAATATTTGCATAAGAAATCACATGCCCAAGATTGATTACAGCAGCATTACACGTAACAATTAAGAAGTAGACATAACACTAATGTCCATAAACAATAGAATGGATGGGTAAATCATGATATATTCCTATAATGGACTACTTTAAAGCAGTGTGTTTGTTTGTTTTGAGACTGAGTTTCACTCTTGTTGCCCAGTCTAGAGTGCCATGGCACAGTCTCGGCTCACTGCAACCTCCACCTCCCAGGTTCAAGTGATTCTCTTGTCTCAGCCTCCCGAGTAGCTGAGATTACAGGCATATGCCACCACGCCCAGCTAATTTTTGTATTTCTAGTATGCTACAGTAATCAAATACATGTGATGCTTGCATAAGGATAGTCATATAGATTAGTGGAATAGAAGTGAGAGTTTGGAAATAAACTTGTGGGGGGGTGTGTGTGTATTAAGTGTTTAGTATTCAAAATATACAAATAACAGTTAAAACTGAACAACAAAATACAAATAACTCAATTTAGAAATGGACAAAGGACTTAAATAGACATTTCACCAAAGAAGATATATAAATGTCCTTTAAGCACATGGAAAGATGCTTAACATTATTAGTCATTAGGGAAGTACAAATCAATATTCAATTAAATATCACTTCATATCCACCAGGATGCTTAGAAACACAAGTCAGATATCAATAAGTGTTGGTGAGGATGTGAAGAAGTTGGAATCTGCATTCACTGCTGGTCAGAATGTAAAACAGACTAACTCCTGTGGAAAGCAGTTTAATATTGCATCAGAAATTTAGTCATAAAATTACCATATAATTCAGCAAGTCCACTTCTAGGTATGTATTCAACAGAGTGGATAACAGGTGTCTAAACAAAAAAATTGTACACAAATGTCCATAGCAAAATTATTCACAACGGCTGAAAAGTGGAAACAACCCGAATGTCCATTCATAGAGAAATGAGTAGACAGAATTTGACATCGCCATATAACAGAATATTATTCAGCCATAAATACAAATTTAAAAAATTAAGTACTGATAAATGCTACAACAGGGATAAACTGTGAAAACATGCTATTTTTAAAATGTCATATACAAACAGTCACATATGGTATAATTACATTTACATTAAATTTCAAGAACGGGAAAATACACACAGAGAGAAAGCAGATTCCCGGATTGCCGTGGGGTGGGGATAGGGAGATTGCAGAGTGACTGCTAATGGTTATGGGTTTCTTGTTGGAGTGATGAAAATATTCTGAAATTAATGGTGATGGTTGTTAAATATAGTAAATCTACAAAACTGCTAAATGAACTCTATAAAATGACTAAAATGGTAAATTTTATGTCAGGTGAATTTCACCTTAATAAAAAAAAAAAAACAAGAATAAAAGAATGCATGGATGACTGAACAGAAAGTGTAACACTATAAAAGCGCACTTAACCTCTTAATCAATTGTGCAAAAATTCCTCAGAGACTCAAAAGGGGTGCTCGTCTTTCACATTTGAGAATAAAGAGATTCAATTCACAACAGCAGAAGACTCCCAGTTTTTGAAGAATATTCTGAGACTCCATTCACTAACTCTAATAAGAAAAATGTATTATATTCTGTTCTATTGCTAACACTGTGGTAGGCAATTTGTAATAGAACTAAGAAAGAGTTCTTATTCCTGAAATTTTTGCAAATAGTTCAAGAAAAAAGATCTGTTGAAAAGAAAATATTTAGGGCACAATAAAGGAATTTTGTCAAAATGAAAACTGTATTTGTAATTTCAATGGCTGAAAGTTTAATTGGATAGCATGTATGTTAGAATCAAAATTGAAACCAATCAAGCAAAACTGAGCAAGGTTCATAGGATAGATAGGAATTGATATAGATCTTGGTGAAAAATGATTTCAATATGAAAAAATAAAAATGTGGCTGGGCGCGGTGGCTCAAGCCTGTAATCCCAGCACTTTGGGAGGCCGAGACGGGCGGATCACGAGGTCAGGAGATCGAGACCATCCTGGTTAACACGGTGAAACCCCGTCTCTACTAAAAAATACAAAAAACTAGCCGGCCGAGGTGGCGGACGCCTGTAGTCCCAGCTACTCGGGAGGCGGAGGCAGGAGAATGGCGTGAACCCGGGAGGCGGAGCTTGCAGTGAGCTGAGATCCGGCCACTGCACTCCAGCCTGGGTGACAGCGTGAGACTCCGTCTCAAAAAAAAAAAAAAAAAGAAAAAATAAAAATGTGTCTATAATAACACAGAAAGGATTTAAGATATTTAAAATAGAGGAAAGGAACTGAGTGAGCACTAACTCTTTTCCAAGGCACTGAGATGTAATTCGCAATTAGATACTCAAGCAAAAATAGTAGCATACCCCAAACACTGAGGTAAGCATTATTATTATTATTATACAAAAAGCAAGCAAGGAAGCAAACCTTCTGAGTTATTCAGTAACTTGCCCTAAGATCATAAGACCAAATAGCAGAAAAGTCGAGGTTTTAACTTAGTTCAGTCATAAAGCTCATATCATTATCAGACTGTCTTTAAATGGATACAATTAATTCATTTCTTATTTCTATAATGAAAAGAGGAGGCATAGTTACGCCTATGTTACTCTCCAACTGAGAGACATCTCAAGGTTATATGCATACAGGCTCAAGTTAGCACAGTGACTGTCACAGTGACACCTTCCTACTTCACATGTATGCATTCATCTTTATTTGTGTCATCTTTGTGCTCTTATGCCAAAAACATTTCAAGTCCTTTATGTCAGGTAAGACAACCATTACATTCCAAACTGGTCACATTGTGTTTCTAACATACTTTCTTTGCCATAAGCCAAAGGAACAATGTATTTTAGATAGATTTTTAACAGATTTTCAGTTTTGTGAGAATATGTTTCAGGAGTGTTGCCTTGATTGCCCAGATGACAAACCTTATGAAGAATATTCAGGATTTGAGGATTGAAATATAGGATAGTCACTGCTAAAATAATCAAAAATAATTCTAAAAATGGAAAATGTTACTTCTCTAATTCAGTTTAAATCCTTTCTGTAGCTGTCGAAATCACCTGGTGCTTTCATTCCCGGTGTGTAACATTGGCTAAGGAGAGTGGACGTGCACAGTAAGTACAGCTCATGAAATCTAGAGATACGTTTCAGAGAGAAGTCCATATAGTGTCCCAAGAATGCACATCCTGGGACATCAAGCATCTTAAAAGGAATCATGTAGTGTCCCCTCAATTCTCATTTTTCATACCAAAGCAAACTTTAATTTCACATTTTTCAGTTCCTGAGATGTATGTCTAGAACTAGGGTAATGAATGAAGAATTCTGAAATGGAGTTGGCCAGATTGACTTGTATGTTTTCAGACTCTTATCAACGCTTTCGTAGACTTAAGAGAAATGGTGGTGCAAAAGAATGGTCAGACTCTTATTATGTTTGCATTCCATAACTTCTTGAAATTTTTACTTTCTTAGAACTAATTTTCATATCATTTATTTATTGTCACAATAATCCTCAGTAAAAGTCACCAAATCTCAGTTTCATACATTAATAACCATTTCTTTTTGCTCATCAGATGTGGGACATTATGCTGATCTGAACTGGTGTCAGCCTAGCTTAATCATACCTCAGGGTCAGCTGTGGCTCAGTTGCAGATTGGCTTTGATGCTCTTGTCTGGGTCCTCTCAGAAGTTCAGGGTCTTTAAAAAATGTTATAAAAAAGAAAAAGAAGTTTGAGGCCTCAGGTGAGACCACAGAGCTTACTCATTTGGCTCCGCTCCATGGTCTTTTCTCTTTCAGCAATAGACTCTAGGCATGTTCTGTTGTTAAAGGGATCTAAGAGATAGTGGGAATGTGTGAGGCCCTTTGAGAACTAATCTCAGAATTAGCACAGTGTCACTTTCACCATATTCTATTAACCAAAGTAAGTTACAAGTTTAGCCCAAGTTCAAGGTGTAGTGAAACAGACTCTACAGCTCCTCAGGAGGCTCTGCAAAGCCATCTTGCGAAGCTCTTGGAAATACAAATAAATATATTGTTTAGACCATTTTTATAATTAAGCTATTATCCCAAGAATAATGACAGAAACAGTAGTGAAGAGTATGAGCTAGGCCAGGATAGCAGACTACAAGCACTGGTGTTCAGAGGCTCCCATCGGAAAAAAACATAATAAGCAAGTGAATCCTACACCAGCAACCAAGGCGTCCAGGTTTTCCCATCAAAATTGGCTAGAAAGCTGGTGTGACCCACAGAGCGAAGGAAGAACAGTGTGGTGCAGCGACCCATCTAAGAGCAACACGGGGAAAGGGAACCCCCGCCCCCCAGCCAAGGGAGGCAATGAGTGAGCGTGCTACCCAGCCAGGGAAACTGTGCTTTTTCCACAGAACTGTGCATGTCACAGATCAGAAGATCCCACTTGCAAACCCATGCCACTAGAGCCTGATGTCCCAAACCCAGATTCTTACAGTCATAGGCAGATTCTTACAGTCTCTCAGCTGGAATCTGCTTAAGTCTACCAAATTCCCAGAGGGAGGGGTGACCAGCACCAGCTGCACCTAAGACAGCAGGCACCTTTTGCCTGCTGTCTAAGTCACTTGAGCTCTCTTGGGGAGGGACAGCAGCCAGCACTAGGACTCACAACTGCCTAACACACTAAGCTCCCTGAGTGGGAGAAGGGTGGCACACACTTCTATAGCTCCAGGCTGCACTTTTCCCCTGCTGGAGTCAGAGAGGCTGGATGGCTTGGTCCCAAGAGGTGTCCCCACAGCCCAACACACCAGCTGTGGCAATCTGTGGCCAGAGGGCCTCTTCAGGCCCAATCCTGACCTATCCTTCCTCAGTGGGCAGGGCTCCCCTGCAGGATCTCCAATAACTCCAGCCAGGGGCTCAGGGACAGAATTCGGACCTCCCTGATCCAAAGCCCCTAGGGGGAGGGGTCATTGCAGTCTTTGCAGACAGCACACTTAGCCTTTCCACCTGGTTGTTCTGAGGAATCCAGGAAGCCTAGATAAGTGGGTGCGCCACAGAGAAATACACGCTCTCCACCAAGGGACAAAGTGCTTCATTAAACTGGTCCTGCTCCCCATGCCACCCAACTGGGTGACAACCTCCAACAGGGGTTGTCAGACACCTATACAGGAGCGATCCTACTGGCATCAGGGTGGTGCCCCTCAAGGTCAGAGGTCTTAGAAGAAGGAGTAGGCATCCATCTTTGCTGCTCTCCAGCCTCCTTGAGTGACATCTCCAGGCACAGGAGGCAATCAGATAAATAGGGCCTAAAGTGAACCCCCAGCAAACTGCAGCAGCCCTACAGAAGAGGGACCTGACTATTGAAAGAAAAACGCACAAACAGAAAGTAACAATGACATCATCAGCAACGACAAAAAACACCCCCACAAAAACCCTATCCTAGGCTCACCAGTCTCAAAGACCAAAACTAGACAAACTCACGAAGATGAGAAAGAATCAACGAAAAAATGCTGAAAATCCAAAAGGCCAAAGTGCCTCCTCTCCTCCAAATGATTGCAATGTCTTTCCATCAAGGGCGCAGAACTGGATGGAGGATCAGATGGACAAATTGACAAAAGTAGGTTTCAGAAGATGGGTAATAAACTACACTGAGCTAAAGGAGCATGCTCTAACTGAATGCAAATAAGCTAAGAACCTTGATAAAAGGCTAGAGAAACTGCTAACTAGAATAACCAGTTTAGAGAGGAGCATAAATAACCTGATGGGAGCTGAAAAACACAGCACAAGAACTTTGTGAAGCATACACAAGTATCAACAGCTGATTTGACCAAGGGGAAGAAAGGATATCAGATTTTGAAGACCACCTTACTGAAATAAGACATGCAGACAAGAATAGAGAAAATATAGTGAAAAGGAATGAACAAAGCCTCCAAGAAATATGGGACTTCATAAAAAGACCAAATCTACGATTGATGGGAGTACCAGAAGGAGATGGGGAGAACTGAAACAAGCTAGAAAAAACACTTCAGGATATTATCTGGAAGAACTTAACCTAGCAAATCGGCAAACATGCAAATTCAGGAAATACAGAGAACACCATTAAGATACTCTGTAAGAAGATCAACCCCAAGACACATAATAATCAGATTCTCCAAGATCGAAATGAAGGAAAAACCTGTTAAGGGCAGCAAAAGGGAAAGGCCAGGTCACCTACAAGGGGAAGCCCATCAGACTAACAATGGACCTCTCAGCAGAAACTCTACAAGCCAGAACAGATTGGGTGCCAATATTCAACATTCTTAGAGAAAAGAATTTTCAAGCCAGAATTTCACATCCAGCCAAACTAAGCTTCATAAGTGAAGGAGAAATAAAATCCTTTCCAGACAAGTAAATGCTGAGGGATTTTGTAACCCCCAGGCCTGCCCTGCAAGAGCTCCTGAAAGAAGCACTAAATATGGGAAGGAAAAACCGGTACCAGCCACTGCAGAAAACACACAAAAATAGAAAGACCAATGAGACTGTTAAGAAACTGCATCAACTAATGTGAAGAATAACTAAATAACAACATGATGACAAGATCAAATTCACACACAACAATACTAACCTTAAATGTAAATGGGCTAAATTCCCCAATTAAAAGACATAGACTGGCAAATTGGATAAGGAGTCAAGATCCATCAGTGTACTATTTTCAGGAGACCCATATTACGCGCAAAAACACACACAGGCTCAAAATAAAGGATGGAGGAAAATTTACCAAGCAAATGGAAAGCAAAAAAGAAGCAGGGGTTGCAGTCCTAGTCTCTGACAAAACAGACTTTAAATCAACAAAGATCAAAAAAGACAAAGAAGACCATTCATAGTGGTAAAGGGAACAATTCAACGAGAAGAGCTAACTATTCTAAGTATATATTCATCAAATACAGGAGCACTCAGACTCATAGAACACGCTTTTAGAGACCTACAAAGAGACTTAGACTTCCACACAATAATAGTAGAATTTAACACCACACTGTCAGTATAAGACAGAGCAATGAGATAGAAAATAACAAGGATATTCAGGACTTGAACTCAGTTCTGCATCAAGTGGACCTAGTAGACATCTACAAAACTTACCACCTGAAATAAACAGAATATTCTTCTCAGTGACACATGGTACTTATTCTAAAATCAACCACATAATTGGAAAACATTCCTCAGCAAATGCAAAAGAACTGAAATCATAACAAACAGTCTCTCAGATCACAGTGGAATCAAATTAGAACTCAAGATTAAGAAATTCATTTAAAACCACACAATTTCATGGAAATTGAGCAAACTGCTTCTGAATGAATACTGGGTAAATAAGGAAATTAAGGCAGAAATTAAGAAGTTCTTTGAAACCAATGAGAACAAAAAGACAACATACCAGAATCTCTGGGATACAGCTAAAGCAGTGTTAAGAGGGAAATTTATATACTAAATGCCCACATCAGAAAGCTAGAAAGATCTCAAATAAACACTTAACATCACAATTAAAAGAGCTAGAGAGGCAAGAGAAAACTAATCCAAAAGCTAGCAGAAAACAAGAAATAACAAAAATCAGAGGAGAATTTAAGGAGATAGAGATATGATAAACCCTTCAAAAAGTCAATGAATCCTGGAGCTGAATTTCTGAAAAAGATAGCAAAATAGATAGATCACTAGCTGGACTAATAAAGAGGAACAGAGAGAAGAATCAATAGATACAATAAAAAATGATAAACAGGATATCCCCATTGACCCCACAGAAATACAGACTACCATAAGAGAATACTATAAAAACATCTACACAAATAAACTAGAAAATCTAGAAGAAATGGATAAAATCCTGGATGCATACACCCTACCAAGACTACACCAGGAAGAGGTCGAATCCCTGAATAGAACAATAACAAGCTCTGAAATTGAGGCATTAACTAACAGCCTACTAACCAAAAATCCCTAGGACCAAATGGATTCACAGCTGAATTCCACCAGAAATACAAAGAGAAGCTGGTACCATTCCTTCTTAAACTATTCCAAACAATTGAAAAGTAGGGACTCCTCCCTAACTTATTTTATGAAGCCAGCATCATCCTGATACCAAAACTGGGAAGAGACATAACAAAATGAGAAAACTGCAGGCCAATATCCTTGATGAACATCGATGTGAAAATCCTCAATAAAATACTGAAAAACCATATCCAGCAGCACATCAAAAAATTTATCCACCAAGGTCTACTCGGCTTCATCCCTGGGATGCAAGGCTAGTTCAACATATGCAAATCAATAAAAGTAATCCATCACATAAACAGAACCAAAGTCAAAAATCACATGATTATCTCAATAGATGCAGAAAAGGTGTTTGATAAAATTCAACATCCATTCATGTTAAAAACTCTCAGTAGGCTAGGTATCGATGGAACATATCTCAAAATAATAAAAGCTATTTGTGACAAACCCACAGCCAATAGCATATTGAATGGGCAAAATCTGGAAGCATTCCCTCTGAAAACCACTCCAAGACAAGGATGCACTCTCTCACCACTCCTATTCAACATAGTATTAAGTATTAGAAGTTCTAGACAGGGCCATCAGGCAAGAAAAACCAATAAACGGTATTCAAATAGGAAGAAAGGAAGCCAAATTGTATCTGTAGATGATGTGATTTTATATTTAGAAAATTCCATCATCTCATCCCAGAAACTAATTGAACTGATAAGCAACTTCAGCAAAGTCTCAGGATACAAAATCAATGGGCAAAAATCACAAGCATTCCTTTATATCAACAACAGGCAAGCAGAGAGCCGAATCATGAATGAATTCCCACTAGTAATTGCTTCAAAGAGAATAAAATACCCAGGAATACAGCTAACAAGGGATGTGAAGGACATCTTCAAGGAGAACTACAAACCACTGCTCAAGGAAATAAGAGA
The DNA here is from genome assembly GCF_043159975.1 of Macaca nemestrina. Taxonomy (NCBI): domain Eukaryota; kingdom Metazoa; phylum Chordata; class Mammalia; order Primates; family Cercopithecidae; genus Macaca; species Macaca nemestrina. The sequence continues at coordinate 77,604,844 of NC_092133.1, forward strand.
GGACACAAACAAATGGAAAAACATTCCATCCTCATGGATAGGAAGAATCAATATAGTGAAAATGGTCATACTGGCCAAAGTAATTTATAGATTCAATGCTATTCACATCAAACTACCATTGACATTCTTCACAGAGTTGGAAAATACTTCCTTGAATTTCATATGGAATCAAACAAGACCCAAGAAAAGCCTAAGCAAAAATAACAAAGCTGGAAGCATTGCACTACCCAATTTCAAACTATACTACAAGGTTACAATAACCAAAACAGCATGGTACTGGTATCAAAACAGACTTATAGACCAATGGAGAAGAACAGAGACCTCAGAAATATCTACAATCACCTGACCTTCAACAAACCTGACAAAAACAAGCAATGGGGAAAGGATTCCCTATTTTAAAATGGTGCTGGGAAACTTGGCTAGCCATATGCAGAAAACTGAAACTGGACCCCTTCCTTACATCTTATACAAACATTAACTCAAGATGGATTAAAGACTTAAATGTAAAACCCAAAACCATAACAATCCTAGAAGAAAACCTAAGCAATACCATTCAGGACATAAGCATGGGCAAAGTCTTCATGACCAAAAAGCCCAAAGCAACGGCAACAAAAGCCAAAATTGACAAATGGGATCCAATTAAACTAAAGAGCTCTGCACAGCAAAAGAAACTATCATCAGGGTGAACAGGCCACCTACAGAATGGGAGAAGATTTTTGCAATCTACCCATCTGACAAAGGTCTAATATCCAGAATTTACAAGGAACTTAAACATGTTTACAAGAAAAAGACAATCCCATCAAAAAGTGGGCAAAGTATATGAACAGACACGTCTCAAAAGAAGACATTTACGCAGTCAACAAACGTATGAAAAAAAGCTCAACATCAATGATCACCAGAGAAATGCAAATCAAAAACACAATGAGATACCATCTCATGCCAGTTAGAATGGTGATCATTAAAAAGTCACTGTTGGTGGGAGTGTAAATTAGTTCAACCTTTGTGGAAGACAGTGTGGTGATTCCTCAAGGATCTACAACTAGAAATATCATTTGACCCAGCAATCCCATTACTAGGTATATACCCAAAGGAATATAAATCATTCTACTATAAAGACACATGTACATGTATGTTTATTGCAGCACTATTCACAATAGCAAAGACTTGGAAACAACCAAAATGCCCATCAATGATAGACTGGATAAAGAAAATGTGGTACATATACACCATAGAATATTATGCAGCTGTAGAAAGGAATGAGATTATGTCCTTTGCAGGGACATGGCTGAAGCTGGAAGCCATCATACTCAGCAAACTTACACAGGAACAGAACACCAAACCCCACATGTTCTCACTCATAATTGGGAATTGAACATTGAGAACACATGGACACAGAGGAGAAGAATACATACCAGGGCCCACTGTGGAGTGGAGAATCAGGGGAGGGAACTTAGAACATGGGTCATATGGTACAGCAAACTACCATGGCATACTTATACCTATGTAACAAACCTGCATGTTCTGCACTTGTATCCCCCCAATTTTTTTTTTAGAAGAAATAAAACAAAAAAAAATGTATGTAGTACATTGAGGACCCCAGAAGACCTTGTCAAGTCTCTTCTCGGAAGACAGTTTCACAAAATATTTAGTGGGCACTCTAATGGGCAGATTCTAGGGCAATACATCATGCTTCCTGAGCCTCATAGAAGGAGCAGCATATTGAAGAGGCTGGGCATGGTATGGCCATCTGAAATCAAGGTGGAATGAGCTCAGTCGAGAATGGGATACAAAGTCAGGAGGAAAGAGGTAAAAATGGAACCTGTGTTGCAGACAACAACAGATTGGAGAAGACAGCTTGGATCTATAGCCCCAGTCCACCTCCTAGTACCTGTGGCTATGAGTTCAGTTCACACATCCATAAATCCTACTCCCTGCAGAGACAGCACCCTTGTCAGGAAGCTCTTCATTGCATCAGCGACAGAGGCCTGCAGTTTCAGGGCATGTCCCTTCCAGAGATAGGGAACCTCGCTGCCGAGCGCTCAGTGCTTCTCTCAATCTCACCAAGCAGATAAGGCAACAAGTGAAGGTGGATGAGAGAAGGGCAGAAGTTATCCTCCTAATGTTTCTAATTTTGCCTTTAAGAAACTGAAATGGATATATTTAAACATGAAGATTCAGAAATGGTCCCAGATCAGGTGCGGTGGCTCACACCTGTAATCCCAGCACTTTCAGAGGCCAAGGCAGGAGGATTCCTTCAGCTCAGGAGTTCAAGACAAGCCTGGACAACATAGTGAGAAAATAAAATATAAAAGTTAGCCAGGCACAGTGGTACATGCCCATAGTCCCAGCTACTCAGATAGCTGAGGTGGGAGGATCACTTGGGCTCCAGAGGCCAAGTCTGCAGTAAGCTGTAATTGCACCACTGAACTCCAGCTTGGGCAACAGGGCAAGTCCCTGTCTCAAAAAAAAAAAGAAGAAAAGAAAAGAAAAAGGAAAGGAAAGAGAAAGAGAGAGAGAGAGAGAGAGAGAGAGAGAGAGAGAGAGAGAGAGAGAGAGAAAAGAAAGAGAGGAAGAGAAAGAAAAGAAAAGGAAGAGAAAAGAAAAGAAAAAAGAAAAAAGAAAAAAAAGAGTTCCTCCAACACTCTGGAGGCATGAGTATAGTTAGCTAAATGATTCTTAAGGTTTCCATAAATTTAAACTGTGTAATTCCAGAAGAAAGGAACTTGGCCTTTTTTTTTCTATCTTCACCACAGGATTTCTTAAGGCATATTTATAAATAAATAAAGAAGAAAACAAATTTTAAAAAGAGTATGAGCTAAATTTTGATGATTTAAATGAATAGAAGGAGTGAGAAGTAGACTGGTTTAGACTGACATGAAGAGAACAGTTTTGAGGGACAAGAAAGAGCAATATTATAGATGAAACAATGTAAAGCAAGAAGAAAACTTATTCTATCTCTAGGCCATTTCATAGTTCAGATGTTGAAAAACACTGTCATCACTTGGTTACCTCTGTGTTTATTAATGTCCTTAAGGGATGGTCAGAATTCAGTTCAAACAAAAAAATTCAGAGGCGACACACAGAAGCCTTGAATAATAGAGAAATAAATCTTATTCCTAAATTAAAGGAAAAATATTAATGTAAAAATCATGTGAAATTGTAAATCTCAAATGAAGGGGATTGTTTTGAAATCTGATAAATAAATTATCAACTTCATATAGACCATAAATATAAGAGAATTGACAAAATTCTTGAAAAAAGTTAAGTCACAACTTGAATTATATATTACTATCCTTATTTCATAGTGCAGAAAGTTTGATTTAGAGATGTTAAGCGGCCAAATTTAATATACTTAGGAAATCACAAAGTAAGAAGTTACATCTATAAAACTCTAAAATCTATGCTCCTTTTACTATCTCATAGCTTCTTCTGATGGCATTCAATGAGATTTAATAATATGTAGTAATTTTCTTTCTTGGAAGCTTGGATTAACTAGCATAGGTAAACACAGTAGTGTAAAATTAGGGATGCTCTTCTTGGAAAATAAAATGCATGCTACTTATTTTCAAGTATAGGAAGCATAAGGAATAAAATATGTAGAGCTTCTTATGTGACAGCTGTTGACTGTCTAGCTAGTGAACAGGTGGGGTGTAGGGTAATCTCTTTGTGAAGGAGATCTTTGTGATAGTATCCTCTGCATTTAAAAGTAGGGAAGAGTGGTGGTTTTAGGATTGACTCTGAGTCGCAATATAAAGTAATTGCCAAAAGTATGGAATTAAAAGGGCTCTGAAGACAAAGACAAAGCTTTTACACATTTAAGAAATAGTTAGAGGTATGAAATGGTGCAGTGTGTGGTTAAAATATTTTGTGAGAGTATGCAATTTATTAACAAATAATCTAAAGGAAAAATAGCATGTTGATGATTTGCTTTTAAGGGAAAATTACAGGCATAGTGAAAGTTTTGGAAGAAGGTACTATATGTTGGTGAAGCAACAGCTTTTTTATTTTTTATTTTTATTTATTTGTTTTTGCTTCTTTCACTTTAATTATTTTGAAATTCATCCATGTTATTTTATACACACACACACACACACACAGAGGTGCAGAATGTGCAGCTTTGTTACACAGATATACATGTGCCATGGTGGTTGGCTGCACCCATCAACCCGTCATCTACATTAGGTATTTCTCCTAATGCCATCTCTCCCCTTGCTCCCCACCCCCTGACAGGCCCAGTGTGTGATATTCCCCTCCCTGTACCCATATGTTCTCATTGTTCAACTCCCAGTCATGAATGGGAACATGTGGTGTTTGGTGTTCTGTTTCTGTATTAGTATACTGAGAATGATGGTTTCCAGATTTATCTATGTCCCTGCAAAGGACATGAACTCATTCTTTTTTTGTGACTGCATAGTATTACATGCTGTATATGTGCCACATTTTCTTTATCTAGTCTATCACTGATGGGCATTTGGGTTGGTTCCACATCTTTACTATTGTGAATAGTGCTGCAATAAACATACGTGTCCGTGTGTCTTTATAGTAGAATGATTTATATTCCTTTGAGTATATACCCAGTAATAGGATTGCTGGATCAAATGGTATTTCTGGTTGTAGATCCTTGAGGAATCACCACACTGTCTTCCACAATGGTTGAACTAATTTACACTCCCACCAACAGTGTAAAAGCATTCCTATTTCTCCACATCCTCTTCATGATCTGTTGTTTCCTGACTTTTTAATGATCACCATTCTAACTGGTGTGAGATGGTATCTCATTGTGGTTTTAATTTGCACTTCTCTAATGACAAGTGATGATGAGCTTTTTTTCATATGTTTCTTGGCCACATAAATGTCTTCTTTTGAAAAATGTCTGCTCATATCTTTCACCCACATGTTGATGAATTTGGTTTTTTCCTGTAAATATGTTTAAGTTCCTTGTAGATTCTGAATATTAGCCCTTTGTCAGATGGATATATTGCAAAAATCTTCTCCTGTTCTGTAGGTTGCCCATTCACCCTGATGATAGTTTCTTTTGCTGTGCAGAAGCTCTAGATCCCATTTGTCAATTTTGGCTTTTGTTTTTATTGCTTTTGGTGTTTTAGTAATGAAGTCTTTGCCCATGCCTATGTCCTGAATGGTATTGCCTAGGTTTTCTTCTAAAGTTTTTATGGTTTTAGGTCTTACATTTAATTCTTTAATCTATCTTGAGTTAATGTTTGTATAAGGTGTAAGGAAGGGGTCCAGTTTCAGTTTTCTGCTTATGGCTAGCCAGTTTTCCCAACACCATCTATTAAAAAGGGAAACCTTTCCCCATTGCTTGTTTTTGTCAGTTTTGTCAAAGATCAGATGGTTGTAGATGTGTGGTATTATTTCTGAGGCCTCTGTTTTGTTCCATTGTTCTATGTATCTGTTTTGGTACCACAACCATGCTGTTTTGGTTACTGTAGCCTTGTAGTATAGTTTGAAGTCAGGTAGAGTGATGCCTCCTGCTTTGTTCTTTTTGCTTACTATTGTCTTGACTATACAAACTCTTTTTTGGTTCCATATGAAATTTAAAGTAGTTTTTTCTAATTCTGTGAAGAAAGACAATGGTAGCTTGATGGTAATAGCATTGAATCTAAATTACTTTGGGCAGTATGGCCATTTTTATGATATTGATTATTCCTTTCCATGAGGATGGAATGTTTTTCCATTTGTTTGTGTCCTCTCTTATTTCCTTGAGCAGTGGTTTGTAGTTATCCTTGAAGAGGTCCTTCATTCACATCCCTTGTAAGTTGTATTCCTAGGTATTTTATTCTCTTTGTAGCAATTGTCAATGGGAGTTCACTCATGATTTGGTTCTCTATTATTGGTGTATAGGAATGCTTGTGATTTTTGCCCATTGATTTTGTATCCTGAGAATTTGCTGAAGGTGCTTATCTGTTCAAGAAGTTTTGGTGATGAGATGATGGGGTTTTCTAACTATACAATCATGTCATCTGCAAACAGAGACAATTTGACTTCCTCTCTTCCTGTTTGAATACCCTTAATTTCTTGTTCTTGCCAGATTGCCCTGGCCAGAACTTCCAATACTATGTTGAATAGCAGTGGTGAGAGAGGGCATCCTTGTCTTTTGCCGTTTTTCTAACGGAATGCTTCCAGCCTTTGCCCATTCAGTATGCTATTGGCTGTGGGTTTGTCATAAATAGCTCTTATTATTTTGAGATATGACCCATCAATATCTAGGTTATTGAGTGATTTTAGTATGACAGGGTGTTGAATTTCTTTATCATAAGCTGATGACTCTGATAACCAGTAGCCAAGAATTTTCTGTGATATTAAAAAGCCTAGGAAAACACTGATGCAGTTAGAGACCAAGGCGTTGGACTCCTGTATATTAAAGTGAGTTTACTTGTGATGGATGTAGTAAAGTCTGGAAGGGAGTAACTTGTTCTGTCTTAAGACCATAGAATTTTGTGGACTACAATGAAAGCCTATGTTGTCATGAAACCAGACAGGATTACTTTATGTTTACTGATGATATATATTCATGAGATATCCATAGAAATAACAAACACCATTAGGGAGTGATGAAAATATCAACGGAAACTGATAAACAGGAATCAAGATAAAAATAATAGCAATATAATTACATGTCTCATAATAAAATTTTATATTATGCTAGCCTTAAAGTTCTGCTATGTGACCAGTTCCTACAAAAATGACTGGCATATAATAAGTAAAGAAAAAATTCAACAAATTTATATTGAGTGAATGACTTGTGTCCTATCAAGGGAAAAACTAGAGTGGATAAGTGAAGAGTATTACTGGTACAAATGTAAAATACTTGCAATATTATCTGTGTATCACCAAGATCATAAAAGAGTTTCTGTATACATGGTAGACATTTGTAGAGTAAATCATATTTGGGAACAATGTCTATTTTTCACTAAATACAACAGTTTAACTAGTTTTTTGGACTCTAACTGCACTCCTTGCAGTCCATTCTCTATAAATTGGTCACTTTCCAACATGTAGAATAGTCTTTCTAACACGTAACATTCACCTTACTACTTGCTTCTTAAAATCAACTCATTTTCTGCCCCCACTTCCCAGTTGGCCTCAGAGTAATATCGAGACTATGTGACTTGTCACAGGGTAGTTCTGATTTTGTCTCTGCTTGCATCTCTCACCATATAATCCTGAAGGCTGGAGAAAGACAAATTACTTGCAGTCCACTACTACGAGTTCTTTAATCCCTCCAAGCACACTGTTTTCTCTGTGCACACTTTCTCTGTCTCCTCTAACTGTCTAGTTCTTTTATCACCTTTGAGACTTTCCTAGCACTGTTGGATTCCTTTCATAGATTCACTAAACTATGCTTGGTTTAATGGCCTAGATCTGTCCTTCCAAAGGACCCTAAGTTTACCTCTGTGACAGCTGTTGCTCCAAGAACACCTGGATCCCCAGGTAGCTCAGCCCTTGCTCAACATCTCATTTATGGAAACAAAGTCCAGCAACTTTATTAAGGTTTCAGCTCAAAAGTCACCTAACCACAGAACCTTTACCAGATTACCCCACATGAAAGACAACTCCTTCCCTCTCTCATTGTTTCTTTACAGTGTTTTACTTCCATGTAACACTCATATGATCTACAGTGTTATTTAATTATCGATTTATTTTTAAATTGCTTTTTGATATTTTGTAAACACAAGGAGAGTGAGGTCCTTGCCTCTTTCATTTACTGCTATATCCTCCTTAACCTGAAAGGTGCCAACCGTAAATCACACACTTGGTCAATAGTTGATGAACACATCAATAAAATTGTAAGTAGACTCTTGAGAATATCTAGGAACATAAATTTGTTCCAATTTATAACTCAGAGGAAATAGTTTGTACAAGTCCCTTTCCTCTAGATAGCATCTTAGTGCTGCTGCTCTCCAGCTGTCATTCTACCAGACTTCTGCTCCTCTCCTTCTATCAACTCTTTCAGTATCCAGTAGTCATGACCCTTGCCATTTGTTCTCACCCTATTTCTTCTTGTAGACAATTTTCTCTATATTTATTATCCTTTCTTACGTACATTGCATCTAGTGAAGAGATAGGAAAAAAAGATACATTTTCTTAAAAGAAAGGGCAGGTAGCCGTGTGGAAAAAACAGAGGGTTAAAACAGCAGCAACAAAAACAATAAAATACAAGCTCCCAAAAGCATGAAGAATGGTGGAGCGAATAATGAAGATATCTGCAGCCATAAATATGACACTAACATTGTTTAATGCAATTGTTGCTTTACCAGTCCTTGCTGTGTATTCTAACCAGAAACTTAGTCATGGCTGCATTTCTAACTTCTATGCACTATTGTAAGTTGTAAACTAAAGTGTCATTAAGTAAAATTCAATTGTCTCTGATAGGACAAATCCTCAAAACAGGCTGGCAGGATTTCCACAGATTAAGTTTCACCAAGGATGAGTGTGCAATATAAACGAAAGTAATAAATAACAAATTGTAAAACACCAAAGCAAAGCAAACCAAAAAATACCAATTAGCAAGAAATAGCAAAATCAAGAAACAGAAGATTTAAGTTAACAAGAATTTTAGATAGCCCAGGCAATGAAATGACTGGATATAGAATATAAAATATGTACTTTAAATTAAAGATGGTTGAAAGAAATAGTTGTATCAAAAATAGTAAGTAATAAAATGTTAAAATGAAGAAAATAGAAGATTTGAAAATAAACAGGTATAAATGTGAAAAATACAATCAATGAAGTGTTAACTGCCACACTAAATGCAGATAAATAGAAATTTACTAAACAAAGATAGAGTTAACAAAAAAATCTTAGAGTCTAGAGCAAATTTTAAACAATAGAAAATTAAAAGGGAAATAAATAGATATGGAAGACAAAATGAGAAGGTCTAATATAACTGAAGTTCCAAAAAATGAAAAAGAAAAGCAAATAGACAGAATAAAGACATTGGCTTGGGATCCTCCAGAACACTGAAATACATGCTCAGTGTTTTAAATATATGAGGCATAAATTAAAAATTTTTGTGTTTAGCACAACTTCAGACACATAAGAGAAAAATATTTTCAAAAAAGTAACCAAAATAAAAGACAAATTATTTACAAAGAAATAGCATATAGATGAATTGCAGACTGGTAAGCAGAAAAATTTATAAAAGATGAACATAAAGGTAAATAAACATTTATAAATATTCATTATAAAACAATGTTGCAATATGTTCATTGAAGACAGAGTTAAACAAAACAAAAACATGTAATAATACTGAATACTGGCAGTACTGGAGCACAGTGTTTGGGCTATATATGTACTAACATCACCATATTTACATATATTGAAAGGAGCTGGGCACATTCCTCAGCCCCGGGCTCAAAACTCCCTGAGCCTAGTACAAACACATCCCATCCTCCCATCCCACCACATACCACCATATATCTCTCCAACTCCCCGAGCCCAGTACAAACACCACCTGGAAAGTCTCCGATAAGGGGAGGGCCGTTCAAGGTTACTGAAAGCGCGGGAGCCAAAATAATTTCTTTGTTCCCCTGCAACTTTCGGGCTATAAAAAGCAAACGCTCGCATTGTTCGGGGCCCTCTTGTATACTGTGGAATGGAGGGACCAAGTTCGAACTTGTAGTAAAGATCCTTGCTGCTTGGCTTTGACACTGGACTCTGGTGGTCTTCTTTGGGGAACAAACGGTCTGGGCATTACATCTGGGGGCTCGTCCGGGATTCCCCAAGCCCACCAGACCCCTGGTCAATGGATCTGCTAGGATCGATCTAATGATAGGTGAGCTGGCTCGTCTCCGTTTGTCTGTCTGTGTCTGTGTGTCTGTTCTAAATCTGAATCTGTGACTCGCGAGGTCTGAAACTGGAGCTGGCACAGTCCTGGTGGACGCGCTATAGGACGGCCAGCGGAAACCGGTGGGAGACGTCCCCTGGCTCTCTTCTGATTTAAATTGTGATCTGAGCTGCCGGAGCGCGTTCGCGATCCAGGCAGCAGCTGACTCTGACCCTGACTGCCGGGGCACGCTGGCGATCTGAGCTGCCAAAGCGCGTTTGCGATCCGGGCAGCAGCTGACTCTGACCCCGACTGCCGGGGCGCGCTGGCGATATGAGTTGCCGGAGTGTGTTTGTGATCCAGGCAACAGCTGACTCTGACCCCGGCTTCCGGCGCGCGCTTCCAGCCCTGGTCCCCGGGCTCCCGGCTTCCGGTGCGCGTTTGCGGCCCCGGTCCCCGGGCTGCCGAAGTGCACCTGCGACTAGCTATCATTAATAAGTCAGATCAGATTTCCTTTATAGGGATTCTAACCCACATTCCTTTACAGGAAAGGACTACAAATCATTACAGGATGGGTAATACCCAGAGTACTCCTCTATCTCTCCTTACAAGTAATTTCAAAGAAGTTAGAGCAAGGGGCCATGATCTTGGTATGGAAATCAGGAAAGGAAAGCTAATTACTCTGTGTCGCTCCGAATGGCCTGCCTTTGATGTGGGGTGGCCACCTGAAGGGACCTTCAGGCTTGCTGTCATTACTAGGGTAAAATCCAAGATTTTCCTACCTGGGCGTGCGGGCCACTTAGATCAAATCCCATACATCCTCATATGGCAGGACCTTGTTGAAAACCCGCCTCCTTGGCTGTCCCCTTTCCAATTAGCCTCTGAACCCTGTAAAGCACTGGTTGCTCGACCACTAAAATCCAAGCAACCAACTGCCCCCCCATCCTGTTCTACCTGATAGCGGGGACCCACTGTTCACAGAACCCCCTCCGTACCCCTCCGGGCCCCAGGCCCCGGCCCCTCGGGCTGAGTCGCGGGAGAGAGCAGGCGGAGGGGAGGCCGCCGGCACTCACGGGCCCGCTGATAGGGAAAGTAACTTTGAAGGGCCGGCAGGGCAGACACGAGGGTGCACTTCGTGGACTAGCCCCCCCCCCCAGCCGCCTGACTCCATGGTGGCTTTACCCCTTCGGGAAATAGGACCCCCAGATGACACAGGAATCCCCAGGCTCCAGTACTGGCCATTCTCCACCAGTGATCTGTATAACTGGAAGACTCAGAGTGCTCGGTTTTCAGACAACCCCAAAGATTTACTGGCTTTACTGGATAGTGTCATGTTCACCCACCAGCCCACTTGGGATGATTGTCAGCAGCTCCTCCGAATCTTGTTTACCACGGAAGAGCGAGAGAGAATACAGGTAGAAGCCAGAAAGCTGGTCCTGGGGGACGACGGTCAACCGACTGCCAACCCTGACCTCATAAACGCGACTTTTCCTCTGACCAGGCAGGTGTGGGACTACAACACGGCAGAAGGTAGGGGACGGCTACACCTTTATCGCCAGACTCTAATGGCAGGTCTCCGGGCAGCTGCTCGCAAGCCCACTAATTTGGCCAAAGTATATTCTATTCTACAGGGAAAGACAGAGAGCCCAGCTACCTACTTAGAGAGATTAATGGAAGCTTTTAGACAGTACACCCCCATAGATCCAGAGGCTCCAGGAAGTCTGGCAGCTGTAGTAATGTCATTTGTAAATCAGGCAGCCCCAGATATTAAAAGAAAACTCCAAAAATTAGAAGACTTGGAAGGAAAGCGGATTCAGGACCTCCTTCAGATAGCCCAGCGGGTTTACAATAACAGAGATACTCCAGAGGAAAGGCAATTTAAGGCCACTAAAAAAATGACCAAGGTCCTGGCAGCAGTGGTACAGAAAGAGCATCTACAGCCAGAGTACACCCAACCCAGGCGGCCCCCTAGGCATGATAATCTGAGAAAAGACCAATGTGCCTACTGCAAGGAGGCTGGCCACTGGGTAAGAGACTGGGTAAGTTACCTAGGGTAACTTTACAAGTGGAGGGGTCCCTAGTCCAGTTCTTGGTCGATACGGGAACACAGCACTCGGTCCTAGTTAAAACTAATGGAAAATTATCCTCCAAGTCCTCGTGGGTGCAAGGGGCCACAGGAATTAAGAAATACCCCTGGACAACACAAAGAACAGTAAACCTCGGAGCCAGGAATGTAACCCATTCTTTCCTGGTTATCCCTGAGAGCCCCTGTCCCCTACTAGGGAGAGACCTGCTAACTAAAATGGGAGCACAGATCCATTTCCTCCCTGAGGGGCCCGTCGTGACCAACTCCCAAAATCAGCCCATGTCCGTCCTGACTATAACTCTAGAAGATGAATACCGGCTCCACCAGGAGTGAGCGGCCCCTGACCAGGACATAGCAACCTGGCTCCAGCAATATCCAGGAGCTTGGGCAGAAACGGGGGGCTTAGGACTAGCAAAACACCATCCTGCTTTGTTTGTTGAACTTAAGCCTGGGACAGACCCCGTGTGGGTATGCCAATACCCGATGCCCCTAGAGGCCAAAGAAGGGATTGCACCACATATTCACCGGCTCCTCGACCAAGGGGTCCTTCGCCCATGTCACTCGCCCTGGAATACTCCATTGTTGCCGGTACGAAAACCTAATAGTGGAGAATACAGACCTGTACAAGACTTGAGAGAAGTCAATGAGAGGGTTATGGACATACATCCAACCGTGCCTAACCCGTACACCCTCCTGAGTACCCTAAACCCTAAACATCAATGGTACACTGTTTTAGATTTGAAAGATGCTTTCCTCAGTTTGCCTTTAGCCCCTCAGAGCCAAAAGCTCTTCGCCTTCGAGTGGACTGACCCTGAGAGGGGCATAAGTGGCCAACTGACATGGACCAGACTGCCGCAGGGATTCAAAAACTCTCCTACCCTGTTCGACGAGGCCCTCCATGAAGACCTGGGTGAGTACCGACGCAAACACCCTGAAATAACCTTACTACAGTATGTTGATGACCTCCTGATTGCTGCTGAGACCCAAGAAGCTTGCATCCAAGGGACCAAGGGTCTCTTACAAGCTCTGGGAAATCTAGGCTACCGGGCCTCGGCAAAGAAAGCTCAAATCTGTAAGCCAGAGGTAACATATCTAGGGTACCTGCTTAAAGAAGGGCAGCGCTGGTTAACAGACGCCCGGAAACAAACTGTTCTGCAGATCCCCAGGCCGTAATCCACCCGACAAGTGAGGGAATTCCTGGGGTCGGCGGGGTTTTGCAGACTATGGATACTTGGGTTCGCGGAACTGGCTAAACCCTTATATCAGGCAACACAGGGGCAGCAGCCATTTAAGTGGACAGACGAAGCCGAGTTGGCTTTCCAACAGATTAAAACCGCCCTACTCTCCGCGCCTGCACTGAGACTACCTGATGTTACCAAGCCCTTCCATTTATACGTAGATGAGAATAAAGGTGTCGCCAAGGCGGTAATAACTCAGAACTTAGGTCCCTGGCGGAGGCCAGTTGCCTACCTGTCAAAGAAGTTAGACCCAGTGGCTGCCGGGTGGCCCCCTTGTCTCCGAATGATTGCAGCCACGGCTCTGATGGTGCAGGATGCTAATAAACTTGTCATGGGGCAAGAATTGCGGGTCGTTACTCCACATGCCATTGAAGGTGTACTCAAACAGCCACCTAATTGATGGATGAGTAACGCCCGACTCACCCACTACCAAGGACTACTACTAAATCCTCTCAGGATAACATTCCTGCCCCCAACGACCTTAAACCCTGCCTCGCTGCTGCCCAACCCAGACCTGGACGCCCCACTCCACGACTGCACCGAGATACTAGCTCAGGTGCACGGAGTTCGAGAAGACCTGCAGGACCGCCCACTTCCTGACGCCGACCTCGTCCGGTTCACTGATGGGAGCAGCTTCATGCATCAGGGCCAGAGGTACACTGGAGCGGCAGTAACTTCAGAGACTGAGGTAATCTGGGCGGAACCCCTGCCCCCGGGGACACCGGCCCAGAAGGCCAAACTGATAGCGCTCACCCAAGCTCTTACCTTAGGGGCGGGGAAAAAGCTGACGGTATATACAGACAGCCGATATGCTTTTGCAACGGCACATATACATGGGGCCATTTACAGGGAGCGGGGATTACTGACGGCTGAAGGAAAAGAGATAAAAAACAAGCAAGAAATCCTAGCCCTGCTAACAGCCCTATGGAGGCCAAAAAAGTTAGCCATTGTGCATTGCCCAGGGCATCAGAAACTAACTACTCCAACTGCTCAAGGCAACTTTCTGGCGGATCAAACTGCAAGAAAGGTGATGAAGGCTCCCAGCCAACTCCTTGCACTCCAGCTCCCTGACCTGGGCCCCCGGGACTTGCCATATTTCCCTGATTATTCAGAACAAGATCTCCAGTGGATTGACAAGCTTCCCCTAAAACAGATCCAGAATGGGTGGTGGACTGATACTAATGACCAAACCATCCTACCAGAAAAATTAGGACAACAAGTGTTAGAATACATCCACCGAACCACACACCTGGGTGCTCGGCGGATGATAGACCTGATCAGACACTCTAAACTCAAATTCAGACATACAGCCGAGATGGCCAGCAACATCGTGACAAGTTGCAAAGTCTGCCAGCTTAACAACGCCTACCCCCAATCCCAGGCTGCAACGGGAACAAGGCTCAGGGGAACCAGGCCCGGTATCTACTGAGAAGTAGATTTTACTGAGATAAAGCCAGGGAAATACGGGTATCGGTACTTACTTGTCTTTATAGGTACTTTTTCAGGGTGGACTGAAGCATTCCCAACCAAAAGGGAAACTGCTCAGGTTGTAGCAAAGAAAATCCTGGAAGATATCCTCCCCAGGTATGGCTTCCCCATCCAGATAGGGTCAGAGAATGGGCCGGCCTTCATCGCTAAGGTAAGTCAGGATTTGGCTTCCATCCTTGGGGCAAATTGGAAACTACATTGCGCTTACAGGCCCCAGAGTTCAGGACAGGTAGAGAGAATAAATCGGACCTTAAAGGAGACCTTAACTAAATTAACTATGGAGACTGGTGCTAATTGGGTGGTCCTTCTCCCCTACGCTCTGTTCCGGGCCCGTAATACCCCTTACAGACTGGGCCTTACCCCTTATGAAATTATGTATGGCAGACCCCCACCCTTAGTTCCCAGCCTAAAAGATGATCTGCTCAAGTCTGAAACAGAAAATGTCTCTGAACTCTTATTTTCCCTACAAGCCTTGCAGAAAATTCATCAAGAAATCTGGCCCAAGCTGAAGGAACTATATGAGACCGGTCCCCCGCCGACACCCCATCCATACCAGCCGGGAGACTAGGTCCTGGTCAAGTGACACCGACAAGAGACCCTAGAACCCAGGTGGAAAGGACCACTCCAGGTACTCCTAACCACACCCACCGCCCTAAAGGTAGAAGGCATCGCGTCGTGGATCCACTACACCCACGTCAAGCCGGTAGACCCAACCTCCGACCTCCTGGGACCAATCATGGCGGCGGCTGAAGCACCAGACACGTGGACTGTGGACAGAGCTAAAAACAACCCCTTAAAACTCACCCTGCGCCGGCAGCATAGCTCACTGCAAACATGCAGTTAGGTAGTCTAACCCTAACGTTAGTCGCCCTAGTGGCCGCTGGAGAAATCACAAAACCAGCTCTTAATCCCTTTGTCTGGAGATTCTGGCTTTATGAAAACCGAACCCACCCTGGACAACCTCATAAGCCCGGGAAATTATTGGCCAGTGCTGATTGCCCCTCCTCAGGGTGCAACAGCCCAATTCTACTAAATTTTACTGGTTTCCAAATAGCCAAACCTATGACACCAACAATATGCTTTGAGTTTGATCAGACTAAATACAATTTTAAACACTATTGGTGGCACCAAAATGCCGGCTGTCCTTATAACTATTGTAACATCCATAGACCCCGTTATTGGGGAGAGAAAAAACAGACCCTAAGTGGCCCTTCCATCATAGACGGGATGGAGACTTTTCATATACATAGATAGTTAGAGACCCCTGGAACTCCCGCTAGACCACGCCTCAACATGGGGCTGTATACTACTCCCCCTCCTCCACATGGCCTAGCAGTCACCTCTATCTGTGGCGAGGCCTAGTGCAAGTACTGCCCCTGGTCCACGGGAATATCCAACGACAAGAAAACAGACTAACACAAGACTTACGTCCTTTCTCCTGGTTAAAGTTATTACAGGAAGGACTAGAACTTGCTAACCTTACAGGACTTCACAGCCTGTCTGGCTGCTTTCTGTGTGTCACTCTAGGGTGTCCACCACTAACCGCTGTCCCTCTGTCATGGAGATCCTCTACCTTTGCCCAAGCTAACAACCTCCGAAACCTCTCATATGCTCCTATCCTAAACGTGCCCCTATACCTAAACCCCAGTCAGGAGAAGTTTCCCTACTGTTTCTCAGAAACCAATTCCAGCCTCTGTAGCATCACTGCAACGCCCCCTAATATCACCTTAAGGGCTCCATCAGGCATATTCTTCTGGTGTAATGGAACCTTATCTAAAAACCTACCTAGTCCCTCTGTTAACAACCTACTGTGTCTCCCTGTCACATTAGTTCCCCGGTTGACTCTACTAACTGCTGGCAAGTTCCTAGGGTATACCGGTAACTGGACTAGTGCTGTTATTCACCCAGACCCTAGACCGAGACCTGCACAAGCCATATTCCTCCCCCTCATTGCAGGAATCTCCCTCACCGCATCCTTCATTGCGGCCAGACTGGCGGGGGGAACCCTAGGTCACACCCTCATAGAAAGTAACAAGTTGTACCAACAATTTGCCGTTGCTATGGAGGAGTCAGCTGAGTCCCTTGCCTCCCTTCAGCGACAGCTCACGTCCCTAGCTCAGGTAACCTTGCAGAACCGGAGGGCCCTAGACCTACTCACTGCAGAAAAAGGTGGTACATGTATATTTCTAAAAGAAGACTGTTGTTTCTACATAAATGAATCAGGACTTGTAAAGGACAGGGTCCAACATTTACGCAAGTTAAGCACTGAAGTAAAAACACGGCAGTTTGCTTCAGCTGCAGACCAATGGTGGAATTCCTCTATGTTTTCTCTGTTAGCCCCCTTCCTTGGACCCCTGCTAAGTTTACTATTTCTGCTTACTGTAGGACCTTGTGTTGCTAACAGAATTTTACAATTTGTTAGGGAAAAATTTGACACCGTACAACTCATGGTCCTCAGAGCCCAATACCAACCTGTAAACGCTGAAACAGAATCAGACTTATAAGACCCAAGATTGGCTCTAAAGATACCTGAAAAGAAAGGGGGAATGAAAGGAGCTGGGCACATTCCTCAGCCCCGGGCTCAAAACTCCCTGAGCCTAGTACAAACACATCCCATCCTCCCATCCCACCACATACCACCATATATCTCTCCAACTCCCCGAGCCCAGTACAAACACCACCTGGAAAGTCTCCGATAAGGGGAGGGCCGTTCAAGGTTACTGAAAGCGCGGGAGCCAAAATAATTTCTTTGTTCCCCTGCAACTTTTGGGCTATAAAAAGCAAACGCTCGCATTGTTCGGGGCCCTCTTGTATACTGTGGAATGGAGGGACCAAGTTCAAACTTGTAGTAAAGATCCTTGCCGCTTGGCTTTGACACTGGACTCTGGTGGTCTTCTTTGGGGAACAAACGGTCTGGGCATTACAATATTTTTTCAACTTTTAAAGTTCAGGGGTACATGTGCAAGGTATGCAGGTTTGTTGCATAGTAAAACGTGTGCCATGGTGGTTTACTGCACAGATTATCCCATCACCTATGTATTAAGCTCAGCATCCATTAGCTATTCTTAAAGGTCTCCCTTCCCTCACTCCTTCCACAGGTGCTTAGTATGTGTTGCTTCCCCCCATGTGTCCATGTGTTCTCATCATTCAGCTCCCACTTATAAGAGAGAACATGCAGATCACCATATTTTTAACGAGAAAAATTCACCCTTTATGATTAAGTTTAGATTTTGTTAATTGTGCAGATTCATATTCTATAGGGAAACACAACATAATATAAATACAATGCTTTATACTGAAAATGATAGAGAATAAAATTTTAATAAAACACCAAGCAATCCAATAACAGGTGATAATTTTTCTAAATATAGACATACAGTTTATATAGGAAGTGCAAAATAATATGGAACTAATCAAGATAAATATCATTGCATTGTACTTGATCTTTAAAAGACACAGATTTACTTTTTGGACCAAAAAGAAGTGGAAAATATTTGCCAGCTATTCACCCAACAGGGGACTTGCTTCCAGAATATACATGGAACTCAAGGAAAAAAACTCATTAAAAATTGGGTAAAAGACATTAATAGACATTTCTCAAGGGTGGGGGGGAATATAAAGACTTAACATCACTAATCATCAGAGAAATGGAAATCAAAATTTCAGTGAGATATCATTTTACCTCAGTCAGAATGGCATTATTAAAAAGAGATTAAATAACAGATTGTGGTGAAGATTTGGAGAAAAGGGATCACTTACACACTGTTGTGGGGATGTAAACTAGTAACGAGAGAGGAGGCAGTTGGGGGCTGGTTAGGCAGATAGAGAGGGAGAGTCTTGGGAGTAGGAGAGAGACAGGCAATATTCACAGGAACAACCACAGTACAGCACCTATACTGCCTCTGCAGATAATGGGAAGAAATGTGGTTAAGAACTTCCCCTTGTGCCAGGATGTTGCTCAGAAGGGACTGTCTCAATTTAGGCATTGTCACAATAAATCAAGCTAAATATACTTAACTTGACCCAGCTCATTATAACATCATTAACATGACATTAGCATTGTGGTTATAGTCCCCTGCCCCCAACAACTGTGGGTTTCGCTTAGGCACTCATGAGTAATAACCAAGACAGGAGTCACTCTGGCCAACCCTAGGCATGAACAGATATAACACCCCTAAGGGGGGAACTTTACCCCTCCCATTTGACCAAAGACTTCCTGGTCTTCACAGAAGACTTCCTGGTTTTTGCCACATAAAAGTTCTAGAATTCAGCCCGTATTTGGCAGCCTGCTTTCAGTACCCCTCGTAATAAATTCTACTCTACTCACTCTCTGGTTTCCTCATGCCTAATTCTTTGTGGCTATAGGACAAGAATACAGACCTAGCTGAACTAGGGACTAAGCAGACTGAAACGGTAAAGCCACTATGGAAAATCATATGGAGATTTCTCAGAAAACTATAAATAGAATTACCATTTGATCCAGAAATCTCAATAGCAGGTATAGAACCAAAGGAATAAAATCAGTATATGCAAGTGATATTTGCACTTGCATGTTTGTTGTGGCACTATTCACAAAGCAAAGATATGGAATCAACCTAAATGTTCATCAGCAGATGAATGGGTAATGGATATGTACACAATGGAATACTATTCACCATAAAGAAACAATGAAATCATGTCATTTGCAGCAACATGGATGGAACTGCGGTCATTATCTTAAGTGAAATAAACCAGTCACAAAAAGACATATAATGCATGCTCTCACTTACAGGTGGGAGCTAAAAATTTGAACACGTGGAAGTAGAGAATGATGAAAAAATAGTTAACAGAGACTGCAAAGGGTGATTAGGTGGAAGTGGGGGGTAGTGAAGAGAAGTAGATTAAAGAATACAAACATATAGTAAGATAGAAGTAGTAACTAAATGTTTGATAGCAAAGCAGAATGACTATACTTAAAAAAATGTATTGTATTCAGGTGATGGACACCCTAAATGCTCTGACTTGATCACTGTGCATTATATATATGTAAAACGTTTCTCATGTACCCCATAAATTTGCACAAATTAAAAAATATGCAGAATAAAAATTAGACAGAATTGCAAGGAGATGTCAATAAACTACATGTACAAATTCATACTTTCAAAACTTCTTACTAAATGATAGACACAGCAAGTAAAAATACTAATACGAATTAGATGGTATTAAAACCACAATAGTTTTAATGTGATGAAGTACAGAATATTTTGTACCTACAATGAGAGAGTCCATGTTGTCTAGTATACATGAAACATTTATGAAAATGGCACACATTTTGAGCTAGAAAGATAATATCAAACATGTCAAAGAGTTGGTATCATGTTCTCTTATGAAAATTAAGAAAGAAATCAATAAAAACTTTAAATAAGCTTAGAAATTTTAAAAGGTTCATCCAAGTAAGCAAAGTTATAAGGAAAAACCATAAGGAAAATGTTTGTATAGAAAAATAAATGATAAAATGCAGTAAAAATTATGGAAAATATGTAAAGCAGTACTCAGCAAAATTTGTAAATTTAAATACTTGTATTCAAATCAATTAAACGAACAATTGGTAAGGAAAGGTTCCATCTCAAAATTAAAAGGAAGAAATGCTAAATTAAGTCCAAAAGAATAGAATACAGGAAATAATAAAAACAATGTTAGTAATTTTAAAACAGAAAACAAATATGCAATTAAAAGCATCAATAATGTTAAAACTACTTCAGTGAAAATTGTGAAAACTGGACAAACCTCTGTCAAAACAAATTGTAAAACACATAAACAGTCTACACGTATTTGTATGAAGCTAGAATAAACTTCATGTCAACATTTTATTCAAAATGTTTTTTGAAATCTATTAGGATGATAAAATGATTGTTCTTTTCTAAACCCTTGACGTGTATGTTAAACTACATTATTTTTAAATTTTAACTCAAATTTGTAGTCCTGAAATACAGTCAAATTGATCATATGCATTATCTTTTTTATGCATCCTGAATTCAATTTGTCAATCATTGTATTGGGATTTTTCATCCATTTTTGTAAGTGAGATTGGCTTATAATTTTGGTTCTTGTTTGTCCTGAATATTAAAGAACATGTGCAGGTTTGAACAGAAGAATGGCTTTCATAAGTGTTGTTGCATAAATAAATAAATAGAAGCCAACCTTGCACTATGCATGAAATTCAATTCCAAGCTTATGAATACTTAAATGCTAACTGGCATAACTATAATACTGTTCAAAAATATGTACAGTAATATCTTTATGATCTCGGAGATAGGAAAATACTTCTTAGCTCACAAAGTCAAATCATAAAAGAAAAGGCTGATAAATTCTACTTCATTAAAATGAAGAATTTCTATGTATTTCTTTTTAAATCATGATAAATAGAACTGGAAGTTAAGGGACAGACTTGAAAACAATTTGCAAAATATTAAACAGATTACTACCTCATCATTTTAGGGACACTTTAAAGTCAATAGAGAAAAGTAACCTACCCATTCCAAAAATGCACAAAGAAATAAGCAGGGACTTCCACCCATGAATATGTATAGGATTATTGTTTGTAATAGCAAGAAACAAAACAAAATCAGAACATGGAAACTATCCTAATACCCATTAAGAATAAAATAAATTTAAAAATTGTGCAATACAAAATGTAATGAAGAATAATATACCATAGTTACACATTCAAATGTATTTATATCTAAAAAATCATATGGAGAAAAAGAAGCAAACCACAGAAGAATATGTACACTACAATTCACATAAACATTACAAAAAAAAGGCGAAACCAATTAATGTACTTTTGGATGTTATAAATCTCTATGGAAATCAGGTGCTTAATTAACTTTAAACAGTAGTTAGCTGTGGCAGGAATAAAGGAGGATAAAATTGGAGAAGTTTATATTATAATGTTTTCTTCAATGACCTAAGGAAAAGATACATATATCTATCTAAAAGACAAGTATATATTATGTGTTATATTTTGTATTAAATTAAATACAGTACTACTATCTAAAATACAGTGCTTAAATGTTATTTATATTCCATAACCCATATTAAAAAGTAAGTTTTATGTAGATAGGTACTTTTAGGTTTTCTTCACTGCTGTGTTTCAAACACCTAGGTGGAGTCTAGCACAGCTAATCTAGGCCAAATGAATGAACAAAAGATAAGCAGAGTGAATGGAGAAGTGCCTTTGTTAGATAAAATCCAATATTTTTCATAAAATGTAATCATACATTATTTAAGCAGTTCTTGTTATTCAACTGAAATTGAAAAATTCAAGATATTGACAAGAGGCAACCAATTTGTTACAGAATACTCTGGAAAGGCTCAGAAATTTGAGGCATAGTAAAAGACACCATAAAAGATGTGGGACATATATGGAATAGAAAATGAAAGAATTGTGTAAAACTATGAAGAACTTTGGCAATTAGACTCCTAGATCCTTACTGCCGATGTATATACAATCTTGTGTCTTCCTCTCCCCAACTTCTGTAGGGAACAGATGGTTATTCTTCTATAGAGAAAGAAGACCAAAGGAGCTCTGGAATTAGGGACAATAATCACTGTGGAAAGCAGTAGCAAAAGGAAATCAATCCAAAAGCTAGCAGAAGACAAGAAATAATCAGAATCAGAACTGAACTGAATGAAAATGAGACACCAAAAAATACAAAAGATCAACAAAAATATAAGATGGTGTTTTGAAAGGATAATAAGATTGAAAGATTACTGACTAGATTAATAAAGGAAAAAAAAGAGAGATGATTCAAATAAACACAATCAGAAATAGCAAAGGGGACATTACCACCAATCCCATAAAAATACAAAAAACCCTCAGAGACTATTCCAAACAGCTCTATGAACACAAACTAGAAAACCTACAAGAAATGGATAAATCCCTGGAAACATAAGTTTCCAAGATTGAAGCAGGAAGAAATAAAATCCTTAACAGACTGAAAAGAAGCTCCAAAATTAAATCAGTAATAAAAGACCTACCAATTACAAAAAGCCTGGCACCAGAGAGATTCACAGCAGAATTCTATCAAACCTGTTTAGAAGAGCCGGCACCATTCCTACTAAAGCTATTCCAAAAAATTGATGAGGAGGGACTGCCTCTTAACTCATTTTATGAGGCCAACGACATTCTGATACCAAAACCCGGCAGAGTCACAATGAGAAAAGAAAACGTTAGACCAATATTTTTGATGAACACAGATTCAAAAAATTCTCAGCAAAATACTAGCAAACCGAATCCAGCAGCACATCAAAAAGCTAATGCAGTACGATCACGTAGGCTTTATCCAAGGGATGCAAGGTTGGTTCAACAAATGCAAATCAACAAATGTAATTCATCACATAAATAAAACTAAAAGCAAAAAGCACATGACCATCTCAATATATGCAGAAAAGGTTTTCGGTAAAATTTAACATCCCTTCATGTTAAAAACCCTCAACAAACTAGGCATTGAAAAAACATACCTCAAAATAATAAGAGCTATCTATGAAAAACCCACAGACAAAATCATACTGAATGGGCAAAAGCTGGAAGCACTCCCCTTGAGAACCAGAGCAACATAAGATTTCCCACTTCCACCACTCTTATTCAACATAGTACTGGAAGTCCTAACTCGAGCAATTAGGTAAGAGAAATAAATCCAAATAAGAGACGAAGTCAAACTATTTTTGTCCATAGATAATATAATTTTATACCACAGATTCTGCCAAAAAGCTCCTAGATCTGATAAACAACTTTAGCAAAGTTTTAAAGTACAAAATCAATGTACAAAACTTCGTAGCATTTCTATACTCCAACAACATCCAAGCTGAGTGCCAAATCAAGGATGAAATCCCATTCGCTATAGCCACACACATACACAAATATCTAGGACTACAACTAACCAGGGAGGTAAAGAGACAATGAGAATTACAAAACACTGCTGAAAGAAATCAGAGCTAACACAAACAAATGGAAAACCACTCCATGCTCATGGATAGAAAGAATAAATATTGTTAAAATTGCTACACAGTCCAAAGCAATTTAGATTCAAGGCCATTCCTATGAAACTACCAATTGTTGCAGGATCTTTGGGTTGTTACTTTTCTAGCAGAAAAACTGTGGCTTGTGGCATTTTTGCCTGGGTTTTGCTCATGGCCACTGGGTTTGTTCTACCCACTTGGCCTGGTAAACTGGGTTTGTCTCAAGCTACCACCCTGGATCCCATGCCTCCAAGGGAGACTGCAAGTCAGGTGTGTAATGGCATGTGGTCTGGTCACTATACAATCAGACATGCCTGCTGCTGCTGCATGGCAGGTAGCTCTAGATGCCAGCTCTCTGTGAGGTTGCAGCTGGACCGGGCACATGGCAAGTGACTTCTCTGGCTGGCATCAGGTAATGCAGTGGTGTCCAGAAGCTTGGAAATGCCAGGAACTGCAGGGACCCAAAGAAGGAGTCACAGCCTTGGCTTGGAAGCTCCCAGGTCTGGTCTCTCGAATGGCTGCAGCTTTTCTCTTCTTCTCTTTGCCCACAACATGGTGAGCAAGGGGCATGTTTCATCCCTGTTTGTGTAACAACTCTCTTAGCCTTGCCATTTGGGAGGTCCTGAGTTTTTGCATTGTGACCAGGAAGAATGAGGTGTACAGACAAGTGGAGAGTGAGCAAGGTGAAGAGGAGCTTTGAGTGACAGAATAGCTCAGAGGGGACCCACAGTGGGTAGCTCGTTTTCACAGCCAGGTTATCCTGATGAGTGTTCAGCTGCTAGCAGAGAGCAGACACTGGAGTGGAAAGCTTCTCTCTGCA
Source organism: Macaca nemestrina (assembly GCF_043159975.1). Taxonomy (NCBI): domain Eukaryota; kingdom Metazoa; phylum Chordata; class Mammalia; order Primates; family Cercopithecidae; genus Macaca; species Macaca nemestrina. Next base: position 77,629,263 of record NC_092133.1, read on the forward strand.
GGCAGGTCGTCCTGTTATCTCTGCAGCTCTCAGCAGAGAGGGTAGCTCCTTTCAGCAGGTGGTCATCCCATCGTCTCTCTGTCCTCTGCTCTGGCTGAGCCTGAGGATATTATGGGCCTCAGAGGGGAGGAAGTTCCCAACGATTGGTCCATGGGTGGCCATGGGTGGGCCCCGAAAAGGCACCATAAGTTCTGACTCTGGTCCTTGGGATTGGCAGCCCAGACACCAGCCTTCAGGGCCTCCTTGGCCTGAAGGTGGGCCTCACTGGGGATCTGCCCCCTTCCACCCAGGTGCCTGTCTGTCTTCTGCTGCTGTCCATGGTGCCCAGACTGCTCCTGCCAAGAACAACCTGCAGGCCAGCACTGAACTGCCCTTCCCCCAACTTCAGCCTCCCTCCCAAAGCTTCTCAGTGCCCAAAGTCTGGGAGGGACCATAGCAGCAGGGGGCTGGCGTGTCAGCACTGCCCTGAGTGTGTGCACACGCCAGGCCAGGCTGTGACTGCTCCTGGGCTTGGCCACAACCCTTCTCTGAGATCAAAACAGGCAGTGGTAGTGGGGAGAGGCCAGGCAGCAGCAACAAATACTCCTGAGCCTGTGGGGACAAAGGAACTTTCCTGGGCCCCTGAGAGTGCAGGGATAACAGATCTGTGGTGGGGCAGGGCAGTTGCAGCTGCACCCAGGGAGCTCCTGCCATGCAAACTCAGAAGGGATGAGGCTTCTACTTGTCCCTGGTTCCCACTGGCTCTGTGAATCATGCAGCCCTGGCCACAACCTGTGCAGCCTGGGGTGGGGGCTCCAGGTCCTCGCTGGGCCTAGGCCAGTGTCTGGGGCAGGAGCAACATCATTGAATGCTCCCCCATGGCCCCAGCCTTCAGGGGCAGCCAACGCTCCCCCTCACCTGGCTCGTGGCCCTGCCTAAAGGCATGCCTCTGGAAGTGGATTGCGGACCCTGGGCCCAGCCATTGGGAGTGTCAGACTCAATCATCAGGCTGATGCGAGGCAGACCCCAGGGACATGCCCTGGGGCAGCCCCATACAAAACCTCCTCCCTAGGTGAAAAACTCAGCATCCTCTGCAAAGTGGGAGTGGTGGCTGCACCACTGGCCAGGTTCTGGAAGCAGGCCCACTCCCACTTTCCTTACTGGCTCCCAAAGCATGGCCCCAACTTCGCACCCCAGGCCCAGTCCTCACGCTCCATATGCAAGCCCAGCACCGACCTGGGCCCCTTTCTGCCCGAAGGTGCTGTTCCCCCAACAGCAGAAGTTGTGGCCCGGCCCCTCACTGTAGCCCTCAGGGCAGTGGGTTTCAGGGGACTCCCTGGGGCCACCTGGGAACTGTCTTCCCCCTGCCCACACCCTCCCTGTAGTGCTGGCCGGCAAGAGCAGCAATGCATAGCCAGGGTTCAGAGCCATGGAGGCTCCACGCCTGAGAGGGGGTTCTACCTGGTCACATCAGGATGGAGGTGGCACAGTTGGCCACCTTGTGGACACGGTGCACAGGTAACCCACCACCACCACTGCCACTCCTGCTGCCACTCCTGCTACCACTGCCTGTGTTTCCCCACTATGGACGGCCTATCACTGCCATCACAATGACATTGTTTCTATTTCTGTGAAATGGAGACAACTATCCTAAAGTTCATATGGAACCAAACCAGAGCATGAATAGCCAAAGCAATACTAAGCAAAAAGATCAAAGCTGAAGCAATCACATTACCTTTCTTCAAACTATACCACAAGGCTGCAGTAACAAAAATAACATTGTAGTAGTAGAAAAATAGACACACAGATCAATGGAACAGAATAGATATCCTAGAAATAAAGTCACATCCCTACAACCAACTGATCATCGACAAAAATAAGCAATGGGAAAAGGACTCCCTATTCAGTAAATGGTGCTGGGAAAACTGGCTAGCCATATGCAGAAGACTGAAACTGGACCCCTTTCTTACACCACATACAAAAATCAACTCCAGATGGATTAAAGACTTAAATGAACAACGTAAAACTATAAAAACACTGGAAGATAATCTAGGAAATATCATTCTGGACATAAGTCCTTACAAAGATTTCACGATGAAGACACCAAAAGTAACTGCAAAAAAAAAAAAAAAGAAAAAGAAAAAATTGGCAAGTGGGACCTGATTAAACTAAAGACCTTCTGCACAGCAAAAGAAACTATCAACAGAGAAACTAGTCAACCTAAAGAATTGGAGAAAACATTTACAAACTATGTATCTTATAAAGTCATAATATCCAGATTCTATAAGGAACTTAAAACAACAACAACAACAAAAAACCCTTTAAAAAATAGACAAAGAGCACGAACAGACATTTTTCAAAAGAAGATAAACATGCAACCAACAAGTATATGAAGAAAATGCTCAACATCACTAATCATAAAAGAAATGCAAATGAAAGTCACAATGAGATGCCATTTCACAGCCGTCAGAATGGCTATTATTAAAAAGTAAAAAAAATAGCAGATGCTGGTGAGTTTACAGAGGAAAGAGAACACTTATACACTGCTGGTGGGAATGTAAGTTAGTTTGGCCACTGTGGAAAGCAGTTTTGTGATTTCTCAATGAACTCAAAACAGAACCACCAGCTGCCCCAGCAATCCCGTTATTGGGTATATTCCCCCCAAAATAAAAATTGTTCTACCATAAAGACACATGCACATGTATGTCCATTGCAGCACTATTCACAATAGCAAAGACATGGAATTAACCTGGATGCCCATCAATGGTAGAGTTCATAAAGAAAATGTGGTACATATTCACCATGGAATACTATGCAGGCATAAAAAACAACAAGATAATGTCCTTTGCAGCAACATGAATGGAGCCTGAGGCCATTATACTAAGAAAACTAACCAAGGGACAGAAAACTAAATATTGCATGTTCTCACCTTTAAGTGGGAGCTAAATATTGAGTACATGTGGACACAATGAAGGGAATCATAGACACAGGGGTCTGCTTGAGGGTGAAGGGTAAGAGGATAAAGGTCAAAATACTACCTATTGGATACTATGCTTATTACCTGGGTGATGAAATAACATGTACAACAAACCTCCATAACATGCAATTTATGAATACCTATATAACAAACCTGTGCATATACCTCCGAAACAAAAATAAAAGTTAAAAAAAAAACCTCTGTCTCTCATCATCAAGTCAAACACACAAACAGCTTCAAATCAACATTTAAGCAATTCTCTCTTAAAGCCATACAATTAAATGCCATGGAATATCTGAGGAAAGCCTATAAATGGAATGAGTTTAAAACAGATAAGCAAAAAAGTCAAAAATTGGGGAAGGATTCAGAAAAATAGAAAGGAATTTTCACAGTAATTTATATAAATTTGCAAACCTATATTAGGAGGGTTTTGGAGATGGAAATACTAAGATAGTATGCATCTATATTTGACATAATAAGAGGCCAGTACATTAAACCTAACATTGATTACTCAAGAAATATTAGTATAAGCATGTTAACATTGATTACTCAAGAAATATTAGTATAAGCATGTTAATCTTGTATGCAAGAAAATATCAGAAAGAAATCACAAACGAATAAAAGTGTTTGTTTCAAGTAATTGGAATGTGGTGTCAGGAAAAGTATATTTCTGTCTTCACTTTTAATAAGATTCAACATTTTAAAAATATTCGAATGTATTTTTTTCTGAAGTACCTATATATAGGTCTGTATATATATCACATACACACACATATATATGTGTGTGTATATACATATATATACACACACACACTTTTTTATATACACACACACACACACACACACATCTCACAAATTCAGATAGAGGCTGATAATATTTTACACAAAACTTCATTTTCCCAGGAGAAAAATTATTCCACATGGAGTAATGCAGGGCATGTAGTGATGAATAACAGGATAAATAACCATGTTAAGGGAACAACAGTTACAGAGAGTACCAAAACAGAGACGCAGTCCCAGACTAACACATTTTAGTGAAATTTAAGAACATTCAAGCAAAGGGATTATTTGACATCTAGTGTCAGCTACGAATCTCAGCTACCTCCTGACTGGGGCATGTTTTTCACTAGTAGCATAGTAAAAAATGTATTCATAGCTGACTCCAGAGACTAAATCACCGCTTCTAGTAGCTTCATTTTCTAGTAGAAAAATGACCTGAAACCAATAAAGAAACTGTAATCTGGAATCACCACCGAGGTGCTCAGATGGTTGGCATAGTAGGACCTGTAATAAGTCATCCAGCTTCCTCCTTCAGAATCTCTCATTATTATTTCTTCTTATTCCCAAAGCTGCTGGGAAGGTTGTCACCTGACCCTTGAAAGCTATCAGTGCTCTTTGGAAGTTGCCCATGACTGAAGAAATCTGCTTCTCCTGGGCCATTGCCATTTCCTCAGGCAGTCTGCACACAATGGCCAATCAACATTAAGAGTTCAAAAGTCCAGCTCCCTCTCCACAATGATGGTGGACCATGAAGACATATCCAGGCTTCAGAGCACCTTGTGGGGTTTAAGGGAGCTTTTGATGATTGCAGCTCAATTTTTCCCTCTGTCCAATCATTCTTTCTTCCCTTTCCTTACACAGAAGTTGACCTCAAGGGTACTCCCTAATAAACGTCCTGTACCCCATCTCAGAATCTGCTTCCTGGGAAACCCAATCTGCCGTTGCTGAAGTTTCTTCTCCAAACAGGAACAGACGGTTGTTCCAAGATGATCATTACTATCTTAATGGCTGATCAGTACAATACATTTCAAAGACATCTCATGCACTTATTGTCTGTGTTGTCTGTGGTTGCCACCAGAATTCAATTACCTATCTTAAGCTTTGACTAAGCTGATATTTGCTACCCTATCATTTTAAGCACTGCCTCCCTGAGCAAGCCGGCCAATGGAGAGTTAAGAGCTAGTCATATTCAGCTCAACATGCATCAGAAATGATTATAATTTTGAACCCCTGTTAAAACTAAGTGTCCTCCAAATGAACTGGATGAAGGAACGTTGACAATTATAGAAAACGTTTGCTACCAAACAGAGTTCCTCTCAGCTCTTTTCTTCAGAAAGTCTGTCAAAGGAATTAAACTGCCTACAAGTTTGAAACCTTCAAGCAGGTACTGACAGGAACTAGTGAGTTAGAAACATAGTTGCCAGGGGAACGCCATCTGCTGCCAGGTTCCTCACTGCTAATACTTACTCAGAAAGACCAAAGCATCTGGTTTATGAGCCAAGATCTTGATGGTTTTACAGTGCACATTGCGTGTAATTACAGAGCACCAACAGGGTAACAAAAATCTGTGGTTTTCAACTGTTTGGAATTCAAAGAGTATGAGAAAAAATATTACTAAAATTTCCAGGTTCTGCATAAATTTGGTGAAAGGATTCAATCAATTAGGTTACTATAAATTACTAAACAGGTGACTACACTCAATACTATAGTGGTAGAAAAGAAACGGAAGACAGAGTGCAAAAGTTGTATATTAAGATGAGGACTAGTTGCTATGACAAGAGACCCCCAAAATTTTTACTTAAATAATAGAGCAGGTATTTTGCTCTCATGTAACTATATGACAAGTAGGTTAGCAAGTCATCCTACACCTTTTTGGTCATGCAGGGATTTAGAATTCTTCTATATTATTTCTCTGCTTTTCTGCATGTATTTTCATTTATGTGGTCAAAGATATATAATTCTAGTCCATAGAAAAGAATAAAATGAGCTAGGATCCAGGAAAAGTGGTTTATTTATATTTAGAAATGACCTGGTACACATATCACTTTTCACATTACATGTAGACACCTAGCTGCAAGAGAGGCAGACACATTTAATTGGTAGCTAAGAGGTCACATGGACAGAAAGGAGAAATTGATTTTGTGGGAATAACTAGCAAGGCAGTCTGTAACAGACAGAAATACAGTAGATGAAGGAATTTCAGTATAATGTAAAATAATGAGGATACAAAAAAGGGAAAGGAAGATAACAGCCCACATTATCATACAAGTCAACCTGTGGAAAACTGAAACTTAATACTGTCCCATTTAGGGGTGAGATAAATATTTCTTGGTTTTGGGTTTTTTTTGTTTGTGTTTGTTTGTTTTCTGAGCTGGCGTTTCACTCTATTGCCCAGGCTGTAGTGAAATGGTACAATCTTGGCTCACTGCAAACTCTGCCTCCTGGGTTCAAGCGATACTCCTGCCACAGCCTCCCGAGTAGCTGGTATTACAGACATGCACCACAATGCCTGCCTAATATTGTATTTTTAATAGAGACGGGGTTTCACCCATGTTGGCCAGGCGGGTCTCGAACTCCTGACCTCAGGTGATCTGCCTGCCTCGGCCTCTCAAAGTGCTGGGATTACAGGTGTGAGCCTCTGTGCCTGGCCACACATGAGGTTTCTTCCATGAGTTTCTGCCAGTTATTGATCAAGGTTTGCACCCATGAGTCATTGATACCCAAAGTACTTTCTATCTGCCATGTGCAGGCATAGCAAGATCCAATGGCCAGATAAAGCTCTCAGAAAAAGGTTGCAAATGCTGACAGCTGGAAGTTAAGCAGCATGCCAAGAAGTGGCAAAACCATGAACATATGGATGGGAGGATGGAAAACATCTGATATAGTAAGGGTTATTAATTATTCTTCCAAAATGAGCAACACTGAGCTTGGTGCTCATTTTTTTTTGTCACAACTTTATTGAAGTATAATTTATACACCATAAAGTTACCCATTATACATGAAAAATTTAATGATATTTAGATAAATTTAAAGGTGGTGCAATCACAATCCACATTTGAATATTTTAATCACCCCAAAGATATTCATTGTACCCATTCTGAGTCAATCCCAGTTCTCCTTCCAAGACTCAGGGAACTATGAATGTATTTTTTTATTTACAGGTTTGCCTGTTCTACACAGTTTATATAAGTGAAATCATATAACATATGGCCTGTTGCAACAAGCTTCTTCTGTTTAGCATAATGTTGTAGTGGTTTATCCATTTTATGGCACATAATAGGACTGCAAATTTATTTTTACTGGTAAATAGTATCTAATTGTATGATTATATAACATTTTGTTTAACTGTTCACCAATTGATGGATATTTGGTGATATGGTTGGGCTATGTCCCTACCCAAATCTCATCTTGAATTGTAGTTCCCATAATCCCCAGGTGTCATGGAAGGAACCCCTTGGAAGGTATTTTAATCATGGGGTGGTTTTCCTCATGCTTTTCTCATGATAGTGAGTGAGTTCTTATGAGATCTGATGGTTTTATAAGGGGCTGTTCCTCATTTTGCTCGGCACTTCTCCTTGTTGCCATATGAAGAAGGACATATTTGCTTCCCTTCTGCCATGATTGTAAGTTTCCTGAGGCCTCCTCATCCATGCTTAACTGTGAGTCAATTAAACCTCTTTCCTTTGTAAATTACCCAGTCTTGGGTATGTGTATTAGCAGCACGAGAACTGACTAATACAGTCAGTTGATACCTTGTGGTGGGAGGCTGCTGTAAAGATACCTGAAAATGTGGAAGTGACTTTAGAACTGGATAACAGGCAGAGGTTGGAACAGTTAGGAGGGCTCAGAAAAAGACAGGAAAATGTGGGAAAGTTTGGAACTTCCTAGAGACTTGGAGGGCTCAGAAGACAGGAAGATGTAGGAAAGTTTGAAACTTCTAGAGACTTGTCAAATGGCTTTGACCAAAATGCTGATAGTGATATGGACCATAAATTCTAGGCTGAGGTGGTCTCAGATGGACATGAGGAAATTGGGAATTGGAATAAAGGTGACTAGCTAGCTATGCAAAGAGACTGATGGCATTTTACCCCCACCCTAGAAATCTGGGGAACTTTGAACTTGAGAGAGATGATTTAGGGTGTCTGGCATAAAAAAATTCTAAGCAGCAAAGCTTTCAAGAGGAAACACAACAAAAAAATTTGGAAAATTTGCAGCCTGATGATGCAATAGAAAAAAAATCCCATTTTCCGAGGAGAAATTAAAGCTAGCTGCAGAAATTTGCATGAGTAAGAAGGAGCCAAATGTTAATCACCAAGACAATGGGGAAAATGTCTTCAGGGCACATCAGATACCTTCACAGAAGCCCCTCCCATCACAGGCCTGGAAGCCTAGGAGGGAAAAATGATTTCATGGTCCAGGTCCAGGGTCCACCTACTCTATGCAGCCTTGGGACATGGTGCCCTGCATTCCAGCTGCTTAAGCTCCAGCCATGGATAAAAGGCACCAATGTATAGCTCAGGCTGTTGCTTCAGAGGGTGCAAGCTCCTAGCCTTGGTGGCTTACACATGGTGTTGGGCCTGCAGGTGCACAGAGCTCAAGAATTAAGGTTTGGAAACCTCCATCTAGATTTCAGAGGGTGTATGGAAATGCCTGGATGTCCAGGATGTCCAGGGAGGGACATGTGGGGTCAGAGCCCCCACACAGAGTCCCCACTGGGACACTGCCTAGTGGAGCTGTGATAAGTGGAGCTGTGTCCATCCTCCAGACCCCAGAATGGTAGATCCACTGACAGCTTGCACCATATGCCTGGAAGAACTGCAATGACAGCCCGTGAAAGTAGCCAGAAGGGGAGCTATACCCTGCAAAGCCACAGGGGTGGAGCTGCCCAAGACCATGGAAGCCCACCTCTTGCATCAACAAGCCCTGGATATGAGACATGGAGTCAAAGGAGAGCATTTTGGAACTTTAAGGTTTAATGACTGCCCTATTGGATTTTGGACTTGCATGGGGCCTGTAGCCCCTTTGTTTGAGCAAATTTCTCCCATTTGGAATGGGTGTATTCACCCAATTCCTTTACCTCCATTATATCTAGGAAGTAACTAACTTGCTTTTAATTTTATAGGCTCATAGGTAAAAGGGATTTGGCTTGTCTTAGATGAGACTTTGGACTTGGACTTTTGTATTAATGCTGGAATGAGTTAAGACTTTGGGGACTGTTGGAAGGCAATGATTGTGTTTTGAAATGTGAAGACATGAGATTTTGGAGGGGCTGGGGGTAGAATGATATGGTTTGGCTGTGTCCCCACCCAAATCTTATCTTGAATTGTAGTTCCCATAATCCCACGTGTCACAGGAGAGACCCAGTGGGAGGTAATTGCATCATAGGGGCTGTTACCCTCGTGCTGCTCTTGTGATAGCGAATGAGTTCTCATGAGTTCTGGTGGTTTCATAAGGGCCTTTTCTCAGCACTTCTCCTTGCCGCCACCATGTGAAGAAATACGTACTTGCATCTTCTTCCACCATGATTGTAAGTTTCCTGAGGCCAACCCAGCCATGCTGGACTGTGAGTCAATTAATCCTCTTTCATTTATAAATTACCTAGTCTCGGGTATGCCTTCATTAGCAGTGTGAGAACAGACTAATACATCTGGCTACTATTAATAAAACTGCTATGAACATACATGTCCACACTTTTGTGTGTATCTTTTCCTTTTTCTTGGATGGATATGGAGAAGTAGAATTTGGGGGTTATATAGGAAATTTATCATTAACATTTGAAGATTCTGCCACTCCATTTCCAAAGTGGCTGCACTATTTTATATTCTCACCAGCAATAGATAAGGGTTTCAGTTTCTCCACCTCCTCACCAACACTTGATATTGTGTCTTTTTTATTATAGTCAGTCTAGTATATGTGAAATGGGAGTTAATTGTGGCTTACGTTCACACTTCCCTAATAACTAATAATGTTGAGCATCTCCTTAGGTTACTATTGGACATTCATATGTCTTCTTTGGTAAAACATCTGTGCCTAGTTTTTCATTTCAGTTGTTTTTCACCTTCTTATTGGTTTTTAGGAGTCCTTTATAGATTCTGAATACAATTCAGATATAATCAGATGTGTGATTTGAAAATATTGTCTCTCATTTGCTTTCTTGTTTTGTCTTTTTTCATTTTATTAATGGTGTCTTTTGAAGTGCAGAAGATTTCAATTTTGTAGAGTTCAATTTGTTTTTGTCAGCAGTATTTTTAGTGCTGTATCTAAAAATCTTTGAAAAACATATGACCCTAGAAATGTTTTCCTGTTTTCTTCTGGAAGTAACATAAGTATAAATGTTACATTTAAGTCTGCGATGCTTTCTTAGTTAAGATTTGTGTAGGCTTGTGAAGTAGGAGTCTAAAGTCATCTTTCTATGTGTGGATGCCCAATTGTCTCAGTACTACTGTTGAAAACCAATTGACCATAAATACGAGTTTGGTTTTGGACTTACATTTCTATTCCATTGAACTATATTATCTATCCTTATGCCAATAACACACTCCCTTGATTACTATAGCTCTATAGTAAGCTGAAATCAAGACGCCTAAGCCCTGTAACATGTTCTTATTTTTCCAGATTATTTTGCTTATGCTGGGATTTGCTTTTCTGTATAACATTTAGAATCATCTTTTCCTTTTCAAGTGTGAAAAGCCTATTGGAAATTTAATAGAGATAGTGTTGAATCTATAGATCAATTTGGGAAGATTGCCATCTTAATGATGTTACGTCTTTCATTCCATGAACATAGGCTCTCTCTTCCTTTATTTAGATCAAGGTTTCTCACTATTGACACTGTTAAAATTCTGGACCAGTTAATTATTTTTAGGGAACTGTCCTGTGCACTACAGAATGCTTTTCATCATCCCTGGGCTAGTAGCACCCCTCCAGTAATGAAAGATAAAATTATCTGTTGACATATGTCCCCAGGAGTGAACTTACCCTGGAGTGGGAACCACTTATTTAGACATTCTCTAATTTCTTTAATATCTTTCAATGATATTTTCTTCTAAATTTCAGTATACAAATTTACACTTATTTAATTTATCCCTAAGTATTTGATTTTTGAAATACCAGTGTTGATAGACTTATTGTTTATTTTTGGACTGTTTGTTGGTGGTAAACAAAGATACTCTTACTTTTTCTATATTAAACTTGATTTTGTATCTTGTGGCCTTGCTGAATTTGGTTTACTTATTCTAGAAGTTTTGTTGTAGACTTCTTAGGATTTCCTACATACAAGATTATGTCATCTGTGATTAAAAACAATTTTACTTTTCTTGACTGGAGGACTTTTATTTATTTGTTTATTTTTGTCTGACTTCACTGACTAGATTTTGCAGTTCAATGTTGAATAGAAGGGGTAAGGACCAGCAACTCTGCCTTATTCCTGATCCTGGCAGAAAGCACTCAGTCTTTCACTGTTAAATATGATGTTAGTTTTAGTTTTCTAGCAGATGTCCTCTATCTTGTTAAGGAAGCTCCCTTCTATTATTAATTTGTTGAGTTTTTGTATATTTTGTAACATAAATGGGTCTTTACTTTTTCAAATACATTCTATACATGCATCACAATAATCATGTGTTTTCTGATCTTTATTCTATGAATATGAGTACTCTAATAATTGTTTTTTAAATGTTAAATTAATCTTGTATTCCTGGGATAAATCAAACTTAGTTGTGGTATATAATCTTTTTGTCTTATTTTCTTTGTTTTTTTAAATTTTCTATTTCATTGATTACCAGTCTCATTTTTATTGTTCCCTCTGTTTGCTTTAGATTTAACTTGCTTTTCCCTCCCTCCCTCCCTCCCTCTTTTTTCTTTCTTTCTCTCTCTCTCTCTTTCTTTCTTTCTTTCTTTCTTTCTTTCTTTCCTTCCTTCCTTCCTTCCTTCCTTCCTTCCTTCCTTCCTTCCTTCCTTCCTTCCTTCCTTCCTTCTTTCTTTCTTTCTTTCTTTCTTTCTTTCTTTCTTTCTTTCTTTCTTTCTTTCTTTCTTTCTTTCTCTCTCTCTCTCTCTCTCTCTCTTTTTGTACACACAAAGTCTCACTATGTTCCCCAAGCTGGTCTCAAACTCCTTGGCTAAAGCAATTCCCCCACCTTGACCTCCCAGTGTTGGGATTACAGGTGTGAACCACCACACCTGATCTTACTTTTCTTTTTGTAGTTACTTCAGATGGAAGCTTAGAAAACTTATTAGAGGTCTTAGAGGTCTTTCTTTCTTTCTTTCTTTTTTAACAGGGTCTAGTTCCATCACCTAGGCTGGACTACAGTGGTGAGATCACAGCTCACTGCAACTTCAGCGTCCCAGGCTCAAGCAATATCCCCACCTCAGCCTCCTCAATAGCTGGGATCTCAGGTGCAGGCCAAGTTGCCTGGCTAATTAAAAAAAAATGTTTTTAGAGACAGGGTCTCACTCTGCTGTCCAGGCTGTTCTCAAACAGCTGGAATCAAGCAGTCCTCCCTCCTCAGCTTCACATGGTGCTAGGATTATGGACATGAACCACTGCACCTGGCCTTTCTTCTCTTTTAATGTAATTATTTATAGATCTAAGCATTGCTTCAGTTACGTTCTATAAATTTTCATATGTTGCATTTTTGTATTCATTCAGATCAAAATATTGCCTAATTTCCTTCCCCGCAGTTTCCTATCTGCTCACATAAATTTTTAATTTTTAAATACTTGTGGATTTCTCAGTGTTCATTTTGGTTACAATTATATTCTTAGTCTGATGTACAAACCTAAAGAAGCTGTGTTTTATTAAATGTGGCTCTTGCAAAACACAGTAGGTACAGTGTTTATTTCATAAATAAATATACAATCTTACATAAGATTGTATAATTTAAAAATGAATTTAGTACCTTTTTGTTTTCTGGCTTCAGATAGGACTTTAATTTTGTTATAACATGAGTACTTATCATTGTGGACAAAAACACCTATTATGTATCATTCCCTTTGTTAGTCACTGTTCATTATTTATTTTAAATATTCCATATATTTAAGTAAGAAACCACATTATTACCAACAAAGCTAGTCCCTCAAAAGGGAGACTTACCTATGAAACCCACAACTGTGATTTCTTAAAAGTGAGCTAATATTCAGCCTCAGAGAAGATTCTTGGTATAAAAGAGCCCACATTCAGATTTACATGGCTTCACATTTTTCCTCTATTTCTTTCTCTGTTACCCTTCCTTTCTTTCTTTTGCTTTTCTGTGCTTGCCATTGTTTGTAGTCTTTCACATATATTCTTGTTCCATCTTTTTTCTCTCTGTGTCTTTTGGGTATCTGTCTGTCTTTATCCATCTCTTTCTTTTTCTCTTTTTTTTAAAGATCTCATGCAAAATTCATGATACTTTATTGTGGAAACATAACTCTCTGGTTACTATAATCACTTTGTTTATCCTACTCCAAACATATAATTAAAAGTTATAAATTTTATTCATTGTGCTAGATGGCAAACATCGCTCAAGTGTTTTCAACACTATAGGGTAACTATTATTAGTCAGAAGAAATGACAGTCCAGGAAATGAGGATAATGAAGATGAACAGAACATGACATTGAGGGTGAAGGCAGCTGGACTCCTGGGTTGGGTGGGGACTTGGAGAACTTTTCTGTCTTGCAAGAGGATTGTAAAATGTGCCAATCAGCACTCTAGCTAGAATTGCAAAACACACCAATCAGCATTCTGTGACTAGCTAGAAATTTGTAAAATGTGCCAATCAGTACTCTGTAAAAACGCACCAATCAGTGCTCTGGGTTAGTTAGAGGTCTGTAAAATGGAGCAATCAGCACTCTGTAAAATGGACCAATCAGTGGGATGTAGGCGGGAACAAATAAGGGAATAAAAGCTGGCCACCCTAGCCAGCAGCACAACCTGCTGGGGGCCTGTTCCATGCTGTGGAAGCTTTGTTCTTTCACTTTTCACAATAAATCTTGCTGTTGCTCACCTTTGGGTCTGTGCCACCTTTAAGAGCTGTAACACTCACCACAAAGGTCTGCAGCTTCATTCTTGATGTCAGCGAGACCATGAACCCACAGGAAGGAACCAAGTTTGGACACAACACTACAATAGTGTTTCCAAACCTTCCACCATTCTCCAGAAACATACTTTTTTTTTTTTCCAAATTGGAGTATCATATAAATTGCATATTGCCTAGTATTTTATCTAAATAAATACATTTTATATAAATGTTTTCTAAGATAATCTAATTTGTTGTGCTAATTATCTTTTACAAATGCATATTGAAATAAATATATATTTAAGTAAATGTAATCCTTAAAGGAATATATGAAATTATCCTCTATAACACAAATGATTCTCACATCACACAGTGTAAACCACTGTGCTTTGACATATCAATAATAAATAGGGAGGCAGTGGAGACATCTGAAGGAAAGTAACAATGGAGGAATGAGGGAGAGTTAAGATGAAAATTATGGCAGGTAGAATTACAGATGTTAAAGAATTCGATTCTTAACTCTTTGAAAAATCCCATATTAATGATTTGTGAAGACATGGAAGTTTAGGCATTTTGCAAAGTTCTTTCAGATTTTAGAAATATATATCTTTCATCTCGGAAATTCCAACTGAATGCATTTACCTTGTGGATATAGTTTATATGTAAGAGATTTAAGCACCATTTCTACAGTAACAAAAACAAAACAAATGAGATGAAACTCAGCAATAACCTAACGGCCCCCAACAGAGCATTTAATTATTAGATTATGAATCTTCACAATGGGATCTTATGCAGTAGTTAGGGGAAATGAGATAGTTTAGAATAAGCTCATATCTGAATTCTCAAAGATGAAGTAAAAAAGACGATGAAAAAACAGTAAGTATAAGATACTTGGTTTTGTAGGAATACATCCTAGGAATATACATACACAAACGTACCTACACATATATGCGTTTATGCACAGGAAATTTCCAGAAATTTCATAAAAATTGTTCAAAGTGCCTATCTCTAAGAGTCAGTTATGTGAAGAATATTCCTTTTTCATTTTGTGACTTTTTTAACACTTGGTTTTACACTTCCCCACAAAATCATTCAATACCAGAAGACAATGGAAAAAAAGTAATCTACAATGGGTAAAACATTGTGAAATAAAGAATAACAAAATGCATACCTCAACACTACGCTGTTAATTATAAGGTCATGGTCTCTGGCATAGCTGTTTCATTGCTTTATTCTTGAAGAGCATAGTGCATATGATGATTCATTTATGGAATATTTTCAGACTTTCTTGCGGAGTAGTTCAGAAATGAATTTTGATATTAAATATTCCCTATCAAAAAATATGTGCACTGCAGGTTGAGCCTAAATTACTCAATTAATGATATTTGATCTACTAATGTCCCAAAGGATGGCATTAAATCTCCAAATGAATTGTGAATTTATGTATTTTTCTTGTTTTCCTGAAACTACAGACACTGTCTTGCATTTTAAGGTTGTATTTTTGTTATAACTAATTTTGTGATTTTGTTTTCTTGATTTTGTTTTATGAATATTAATACCACATTCTTCCTTGTTGCTTATTATTGTATCAAATTGGTTCATATTTGTGTAGTGTATGTTTTCCTCACTTATGCTCAACCCTTTGTAAACTAATTCTCTTGTACAAAAATATCATTTCACATTTTATGTATTTTAACGTTATCTATTTGTAATTTGTAATTTAATTACTTTATATAAATTACTGTTTTAAAATAATTTTTTTCCATCTCATGTCATTTTGCCATTTACCATGTTTTGGTTTGTTTAGTTTGCCTTTTTCTCTACTTCCCTAATAGATAGCTTTTTTCATAGTTTTTTTCCCTTTGGATAATTGAAATGTATATATTATATTTTAATTTTTATTTTGGTTACTACCAACTTAAGCTTATGAAAATATTTGCTCTTTCAACATTTATAACCAACTAATGGAAGCTCATTGCTGAAGAATATAGGGTTCTTGAATGTCTTTCAGTCCCTTGCATTCTTACCTTCACCACCACCACTGGAAAAGTTGCAATTAATTTTATATTTTCCTTACAGATAGTTATTACCATCTCCTATTGCTATTGTTTTTGTTGCTTTTTATTGTTAAAACAATACAATTTACCAGGTTATTTACTCACTCTAACTTCTACATTTCTTTAATTTAGTTTCTGGCTAGTGTAAAATTGATACATTTCTGAAGATGTGTTTGCTTAAAATTATGTTCATTTCACCCTACTACTTAAAATAAATGCTATAACAATTTTAATTTCTTCAGTTTTATTTAATAGTTTAAAAATATGACTGAAAATTTTTCTCAGGTATCCCGAGTGCCTGATTTTCTTATTTGGAATGAGTGAGGTACAGAGGCATTAGGTCATCAAAATAATCCTTTTATTGTATACCTAAATAATGACAATTTGTCCATTGTTCCAAGAAAGATATACACAGTTTAAAGAGAAAAGATAAGAGTTATTTTAGGAAGAAAGCATATCAAAAACAGTCCTGATAAATTGAGTTCATATAGAATGATTATTGCCTCATTTGCAGTACTCAGCAGAAATCAAATATCCATCTATAAAAGAATGGATAAATAAATTGTGATCTATTCTTACAAAAAATATACAGCAATGGCACTGAATAAACTACTGCTATATTAAACCATAGTGCCCTGTTAATGAGATCATGGCTTTCTTTATCAGCATACTTTTGTTACTGTTTTTTAAGTCAAGTTTGGTAGTTTGTATGTTGCTAAAAAAACAATCATACAATGATCTTAGCATTAATGTTTTTCTTATTGTTTTTTATAAAAATACAAGTATTTTAAACTGGCCAATAATTATGATTATAAATTGTTATTTTAATATTTTATAAGTTTTGCAATGTCTCCCTTGAAAATATTATTACTTGAACATCTCAAAACTTTGCTTACTTTATTAATTCATGTTTTAGAAAATCAGTTTTGACCTTTTTTAGTGTTTTACAGTTTTTATTTTTATAGATTTTAACTTTAATATTTATAACTTTTCTTTCTTAATTTATATATTTTCTTATTTTTGTCTCACTTTTCTAATTTCTGGTTCACTTTTCCAGTATTTGTTCTATAATAGCAAAAAAAATCCAAATGTATAATATTAAGTACGGCATTAACTATGTCCTCAATGTATTCTTATGAATTGTCTTCCTTTTCAGTATGTGATATACATTTTTTAATATCTATTTAAAGTTTTTTCTTTGATCTTGATAGCAGCTAAGCATTTATTAATTTTCATGTAGAATTTCTTTTGTTTTTTTAATTATTCATTCTATTTTTATTAGTTAAGCCAAAGTTTATGGCTAATTAAATATAATTTAAAATATATTAAGATTTTCTCCATAAATAAATATAGAAATTAAAAGAAAACCATTTCCATGAATAAGAAAAAAATGTGATTATTTCTTCATAGGAATTAAGTGGTGCAAATGGTTCGATATATCTATGTAATTTATGTAATTTAGCTAGATGATTGTGTTTCTCAAATTCTCTGCTTATTTTTGTGTTTTTGAACTGTCAAATTTTAAATTTATTTCCGAATCTTATGTATTCTCACAATGAGATAATTTAAAACTTTGGTGATAGATTATTACTAAGGTTTTCTTTGCCATTCAATCTACTATAAAAAGAATTCTTATCAAACACAAATTTCCAATCACATTGTCATCTTCTCTATATATTTAACTAAAGATTCACTGATTTTATTATTAGATAAATGAGTGATCTTCTCTGAAACCTTATATTTCAAAATGTTCTTATATACCTCCACAGAAGTAATATTTTGGCTCATCGTTATATTAATAAATATCTATTTGGTTTATTTAATTATCTATAGATGGTATAGTTTAACTTTGCAGGTCTTGTTTCAAATGAAATCCTAATGTTATTGATTTATTTTATCTCTGGAACCTTGTCTTGAACCTTTTGTGATAAATTTACCCTAATATATTTCAAAGAGTATATTTTTTCATTGATCCTGAATGTATCTCAGTAAGTCCAGTCTACACTTTAAAATGTTTTAAATCTTTTCGTATCTTTAATAAAAGGTTTAATTTTATTTTGAAATAGTTTACACATAGAAACAAGAACACATAATTATATAATGATAACCTTTAGTGGATTAAAGACTAACATGTAAAGTTCTAAATCTATAAAAATCCTGGAAGAAAACCTAGAAAATGCCCTTCTCAACACTGGCCTTGGCAAAATATTTATGACTAAGTCCTCAAAAGCAATTGCAACACAAACTAAAATTGACATGTAAGACCTAATTAAACTAGAGCTTCTGCACAGCAAAAGAAACTATCAACAGAGTAAATAGACAACCTACAAAATGAGAGAAAATATTCACAAACTATGCATCTAAAAATGGTCTAATATCCAGAATCTATAAGGAACTTAAACAAATCAACAAACCGAAAACAAATAACCTCATTAAAAAGTGGGCAAAGGATGTAAACAAATACTTCTGAAAAGAAGATCTACAAGTGGAAAACAAACAAGAAAAAATGCTCAACATTACTAATCATCAGAGAAGTGCAAATCAAAACCACTATGAGATACATTCTTACAGCAGTCAGAATGGCTATTATTAAAAAGTAAAAAATAACAGACCTTGTTGAGGCTGCAGGAAAAAATGAATGCTTATACATTCTTAGTAAAAATGTATATTAGTTTAGCCACTGTAGAAAGTAGTTTGGAGATTTTTCAAAGAACTAAAAAATAGAACTACCATTTGACCCAGCAATTCTATTACTGGGTATATACCCAAAGAAAAATAAATCATTCTACCAAAAAAACACATGTACTTGTATATTTATTGCAGTACTCTTCACAATAGCAAAGACATGAAATCATCCTAGGTGCCTATCACTGGTGGATAGAATAAAGAAAATGTGGGACATCAACAGCATGGAATACTATGCAGCCATAAAAATCAATGAAATCTTGTCCTTTGCAGCAATATAGATGCAGCTGGGGGCCGTTAGCCTAAGAAAATTAATTCAGGAACAACAACAACAAAAAATCCTAAATGTTCTCACTTATGACTGGGAGCTAACACTGGGTACTCCTGGATATAAAGACAGAAACAGTAGACACTGGGGACTACAAGAGCAGGGAGAGAAAGAGGGAGTCAAGGGTTAAGAAACTCCCTATTGGGTACTATGCTCACTACCTGAGTAACAGGTTCAATCATATCCCAATCTTCAACATCATACAATATACGCTTATAACAAACCTGTACATGTACCTCGTGAAACTAAAAGTTGAAATTTAAACAATAATGATAATAATAATGATCGTCTTTATATCACAACCCAATTTTATTTAATATTCCATATTTGGAATATTTTGTATCCAAAATTTACTTTAAGTATATAATTTACTTTATATATCCCAAATTAACTTTAAAAATATCATCAGTTAAAATTAAGGAATCCTTTTCTTCAACTATAGAAATTTCCAGGAATCCCGACTGGTATGAGAATATCTGAGTTTATGACCTGCTTTCCCATTTCTTTATTGGTTATCTACATTCTTGTTAATTACCCCAACTGAACTTTTGTTTTCTTAATTGTAAAATGAAGATAATGGTTCCTCATTGGGCTGTGGTGAAAAATCAGCAGAAATAACTTAAACGAAGCGTTTAGCACTGTGATGATACATTATGTCAATAAATGTTAATTTCATTTGCCCTTATATATATCTAAAAGCAGATGCAAACTTCTGTAAAATTTTCCCGGAACTATCTAGCTGTGGTTTTTGGGATCCTTCTGATTTTCCATAGCAGTTGGCACAGAATTCTTTTGTAAAGTTTTCATATCTATAGCTGTGTAAGGCTATGATTTCCTGGAAAGCCAATTGAGTGCATCAGGATTCTGGCCATCCTAGGAAAATCTATAGTAAGAATAATGTTAATATTTATCAATAAGTCACATAGGACTTATCAAAAGTCCCATAAGTTTGAATAAATAAGTGAACTAGGAAAGCTAAAATGAATTCAGTCTGAATCATCTTAATTACAGCCAGACATTGCATAATGATGTTTCAGTCAATAGACCACATGTATGATGGTGGTCCCATAAGATTATAATACCGTATTTTTACTGTACCTCTTCTTTGTTTAGATATATTTAATACACATATATTTATCATTGTGCTACAATTACCTACAGTATTCAGTACAGTAACATGTTGTACAAGTTTTTAGCTTAGGAGAAATAGGCTATAATATATAGCTTAGATATATCATAGGCTATGCCATCTAGTTTGTGTAAGTGAAGTACATTGAATGTTATTCACAGAAAAATGAAATAACCTAAAGATATGTTTCTCAGAACACATCCCTGTGGTGAATCAATACATGACTGACATAGCCATAAGGGAAAAAAGGGCATGAATTGTTGTTACCAAGGTCTCCAAAGGTTTGCAAAATCTTGGTTATTGGCAATGTAGAAACAGGAAAATGTTCACTTTTGACACATGTAGTGAGAGGAAATTTGCTAAATGGAAATGTTTATTCCCTTGAGTGCAAATGGATCTCACTAGGAGGCAACCTGCACATTTAGAGATTGGCCCTCTGTGGCCTTAGATGCTTTGTCAATTGCTGTTTAAGGGGCAGGAGGCCTTTACAAACCAAATGTGCCAGGTATTTTTATTTCTTTTTGGATTGAGCACTTATCACAGCTTCTGCAGGAGCAACAAATGGTAAAACTTGTGCATTTCCATGATTCTTGATTATTTCCAGTTTTATTTGGCTGAGTTTCTCTTATCTCTCTGATCCACAGGAAGGTTTCCCTGGTCTGTAATCTTTGCTAAGAGAGCACTGTCAAGTGAAAAATATTCCTCATGCCCATTCAAAAGGAGCTTCCACTCAATGGCAGTGTATTGCTAAAGTCATTCGCTTATAGTGACAGTATGACTTTTCTCAAAGTGTACTGCATTGTTTTATTACAAAGTCAGATGTCTTCTTTGAATATTTTAAACAAAAACAAGAAATGAATGCCATTTATTAGCATGAGTTATTTATTCTACTGATGTTCAGATGGACCATTTGTTATTTTCAGAAATAAGGAATTTCCTTGCATTTTTTTTTCCAAGGTATTTCATTCTGGGCAAGTGAAAAAACAACACCTAAGGTGAGTTTGGATGAAACAGCCAACTGCAGCTTTTCCTTCCAGTCACAAGTATTTCTATTTATTATTAAGGCTTAATGTTTTATAATTATTATAAGTACACGAAAACAATCTAAGAAGAGTTCTGCATGCCATGTAAGTTATACTTCCATTATTTCTCAGTAATATTGCTTAATGTCCCAAGATGTTTTGGTATCTCTTCTAATTGGGTGTGGAAAATAAACTCTCTTTTAGTCTTAAAGGAATTGAAATGAACAATCCTTTGAGAATTTTAAAACTGATTTTTCAAAGATCAAATAAATTGAGTGGGTGATTTATCTGGTTACAGAGAAACAGCATGTCACCCAGTGGAATACATCATTCTTACTAATACTACAATATCATTAATAGTCCATCGTCTGACATAGAGAAAGAGACATTAATTTTAAATTTTTATTAATCAAACATATTTCATCAAATTAGATTATATATATTAGATAAATAAGTACTTATTGACCAGGCTTTATAGTCAGGAAAGACGGACTCCACTTTCAGTAATATTATTAGCCATAATTAATGTGTTTTTCTTATCTAAAAAGTGTAAGTAGTAACAACTACTTTATGGTGCTTGGGACACAATAGGAGATTCATAAATGTTAATTTGATTGACACTTCTTCCCTACAGTCTGTTAGTTACCATTGAAACCAAGAGGTATGAATCATGACACACTTCTTCAATGTCCATCTTTTGTGACAATACAATAATAAGTCACGGTATAAAGTATAAACAAAACATAACGTGACATATCACTATATATAATTTATCAATGAAGGGCATAATCAATAAAATCTAACACAGTGCCAAGGTTCAAGGCTGGTACCAAGCACAATGTGAGCACTCACTAACTACTCAATATTTAGAGAAAGCCAAATTTAGAGACTAAGAGTTTAAATAAAGTAATAAAATATAATATGAAATGAAGCCATAGGACTTTAGGCTCCTAATGTTAGCTGGGGATAGTCATAGAAGTTTTCTGCCTCGATAACTTGAATATCATTTACCAAAATAGGTAACTGCTTAACACCAACTGCAAGCAAGCAAAATGTCACTCATCTTACTTTAATGCCTAGTGAAAACTATGCCAGATATTAGATAAAACCACTACGGGAGGTTGAATTGCATTGATTGGGGTGTGTGTGGGTTTGTGTGTGTGTGTGTGTAAGTTTTAGGTTAGAAAATAATATTTTTCTAGAAATATTGTACTCTCTCAGACTAGTTCTCCAATTTTTACATCTTTGCTCCACTCTTTGCAGTCTTTGTCCATTCATGTTCTGGATGATTTGCTCAAGTTTACCTCTAGGGCTTCTACTGAATATTTCATTCCATCTACTGTTTTTAAACTTTAAGGTATCTTTTCTTCTTTCCTTCCTTTCTTACTTTTTTCCTCCCCCACTCCAATCTCTCCCTTTCTCCATTTTTTAATTTTCCTGAAGCTCCCTCATTAGAGTAAGAATATATACTTGACACACATAATCAACATCTTGGATCCCTGAGGTCAGTTCATTTTTTTTTTTTTCTTTGGAGCTTTCTTCTACAGGGAGATTGTTTCCACTCTGTTTTCTGTCTGTCTCTATGATGGTTTGGTTGGTTAACTCTGCCTCTATCTTCCACATTAGAGTCTTTCCTCAGCTGTCTTATAATATTCAGCTATTCACAGTTAAGGGTTTATTGGAAGCTCTGATAGTTTTCAGGCCTGCTGATAAACTGGGTAACTGTATAATTTATGGTGCAAACCAGGACTATTTTGATAGCAAAAAATAACTTCATTAATTACTACAGTAAGTCAATAGATGTAAGCCAGGACCACCAGCAAACAAGGACACATGGTGATCAAGAAAGTCCATTTATAAGATAACTTCCTTGTCAGAAGCTTTAAGTCTTCTATCTTGGGCTCATCAAGTATTCCTGAGTGTTTTTCTAATGTTCTTGGTATATGAAGTTTCTACTGGCAACATTCCAGAAGCTGAGGGAAAACAGAAGGCTGGGGGTGGTAATCTCACCCTCACAGTTTAGTGACTCCAGGTCACTTGTCTTCTGTCCTCATTTTTTTTCTAAGAAACTCATTTCTACCTGCTTCTCAAATATATTTTACTCAGGCATCCTTATTTTAATCCCACTTTCTCTTTACTTCCCAATTTAAAACTACATGAATGTTGTGAATTGTAATAATTCTGTTGGGGTAAATGAGTTGTTTCTTACCTTTCCTCACTTCAAGTTTGGGACTAGACTTTCTCAGATCAGGGTCTGCTTCGTTGTTTATGATATTTCTTCAAATTTTAGATATCTGCTTGTAAACTCTACCTTTAATTTTCATACCACTAAAGGAAGAAAAGCCTACCATTTAACATATGACATACCACCAATTGCAAAATGCACTTCAAAATTTAGAGATATTAAAAGGTAATTTTTTAAATTAATTATTATTTTTTTTTTTGACAGAGTCTTGCTCTGTCACCCAGGCTGAAGTGCAGTGGCGCCATCTCGGCTCACTGCAAGCTCCACTTCCTGGGTTCACGCCGTTCTCCTACGTCAGCCTCCCAAGTAGTTGGGACTACAGGCTTAAAGTGTACATTTTTTAAAATGTGCAACTCAGAACCAATAAAATATGGTACTATTCTGACACCAATCCCAATTGTGTACATTGCAATTCAATTCTGACATTACGACATAGAACTAGTACAGAGCTCGTGAATTAAAGGACATGGTTCACAACAAGATTGCCCTCACTTCACAAGCTAGCCACGAGGTCAAGAGGTCTCTAGGATACACATGCTTCTGACCAACTAGATATAATTTGATGGATTCCTGCAATTTTTACCAGTTTTATAATTCACTAGAGTGACTCACAGAATTAAGGAAGTGCTATACTTCTTATTGCAATTTTATTACAAAAGATAAACTCAAGAACAGTCAAATAAAGGGGTACACAGAAAAGATCTTGCAGGGTCCTCAGCTCAGAGCTTCTGAGCCCTTTCCCTGTGGAATCAGGGACCATCCCCCTTCATGCAGGTAGATGTTTTCACCAATCATCAATCTCCAGTGAGCTCCGTGTCTGGAGTTTTACTGGAGTTTCATAGGTCAGGATGGCTCAAAATCTAAAACCTATAATCACATAGTCGGCTTTTCTAGTGACAAGCACCCATGTTAAAGCTATCTAGGAGCCCACCATGAGTCACCTCATTAGCATAAACTCAGTTGTAACCAAAGGGCTTCTGAATATCAAAGACAACCCTATTACATGGGAAGCTCTAAGGGTTTGAGAATCATCTTTCCAGCAACCAGGGAAAAGCCACACAACAGGTACCATTGTCCATATGCTTTCCAATTTCCAAAATTTTACTCTTTTCTCCTCTCTTCTCTTATTTAATTTATTCTTGTGAGGTCTTGCTTTTAAAAAGAATCACTTTACTGTGTTGTCAGGTGGTTTTTCTGGAGGAAGCAAAATTGGATGCAGGTATTCATTCTACTATCTTAAAACCTTAACTGACATGATAGACCTGAAAACACACTACAAAACTTTTATAATGCAATAGCAAGTATTAATAGCACAATAGACCAAGCAGGGGAAAGAATCTCAGAACTTGAAGCCTATCTTTCTGAAATAAGACAGGCAGACAAGAATGAAGAAAAAAGAAAGAAAAGGAATAAGCAAAACCTCCAAGAAATATGGGATTGTGTAAAGAGACCAAATCTATGACTGATTGGTATACCTGAAAGAGCTGGGGAGAATGTAACCAATTTGGAAAACATATTTCAGGATATCATCCATGAGGACTATCCCAACCTAGCTAGACAGGCCAACATTCAAATTCTGGAAACACAGAGAAGCCCAGTAAGATACTCAACAAGATCATCCCCAAGATACATAATAATAATCATATTATCCAGGGTTGAAATGAAATAAAAAATGTTAAGGGCAGCCAGAGAGAAAGGCCAGGTGCCTTTCTAAGGGAAGTTCATCAGACTAACAGCAGACCTCTCGTGGGAAACCCTACAAGCCAGAAGAGAACAGAGACCAATATTCAACATTCTAAAGAAAAGAAATTTCAACCCAGAATATCATTTCTGGCCAAACCAAACTTCATAAGCTTTTCAGGCAAGCAAATGCTGATGGAATTCATCACCACCAGACCTGCCTTGCAAGAGCTCCTGAAGGAAGCACTAAATATGGACAGGTAAAACCATTATCAGCCTCTACAAAAACACACTAAATTACACAGACCAGTGACACTATAAAGCAGCCACATAAACACGTCTGCAAAATAACTAGCTAGTATCACGATGACAGAATCGGTCAAAGCCATGTATTACAATACTAACCTTAAATGCAAATGAGCTAAATTCCCCAATTAAAAGACACAAAGTGGCAATCTAGATAAAGAACCAAGGCCCATTGGTATACTATCTTCAAGAGACCCATCTCACATCCAATAACACACATGGGTTTAAAATAAAAGGGGTGGGATTCTGGGAAAGACGGCAGATAGGAGATAGTGCTGATCTGAAGCTCCCACTGAGACAGAACAGTGTGTGGAGACTCACATCATGGACTTTTGCTTGAGGAACCACTACAGGAGAGTATCAGGAAAACGGAAAGAAATAAAAGATTCTTTGAAAGAACTGGAAGGCTGCTGCAAATTCCACAAGACAGGAAAAACTCTGGTGCTCTCTCAGAAGTGCCACCTTCTGGATAAGGACCAACCAACTCAGGACATTACAGCAACTCATGACAGAACAACTCTGCTCCAAGGAAGGAGAATGCTACAGCCCGTTCCACCACCTGCAACATCTTGGATAACCAGTGGTCCTGTGTCTGTCTACATGAAAACTTCACTGCTAGCATAATCAGCATTCAAGAAAGTCAGAACACTAAATACTGAAATACTAAATACTTCACTCCCCTGCCACCTCCATCACAGAAGGTGCTGGTATCCACAGCTGGAGACCCAAAGATGGATCACATTACAGGACTCTTTGCAGACATTTCCTAGCACCAGCTCAGAGCCTGATAGCCCCGCTGCGTGGCTATACCCAGAAGAGCAATAAGAATCATTGCGTTTTGACTTGCAGGAAGCCCCATCCCTCTGGGAAGCGGGAGTGCGGCACATCAAGTGATCACTCTGTTGGACCAAAATATCTGAACAGCAGCCCTTGAGTTCCAGATGTTTCTACTGAAATATTCTACCCAAATGATAAGGAAGCAAAAATGTAATTGTGGTGATATAGCAAAACAAGGTTTTATAACATCCCAAAAAGACCACACTAGCTCCACAGCTATGGATCTAAAACAAGAAGAAATCTCTGAATTGCCAGATAAATAATTCAGGAGGTTGATTATTAAGCCACTCAAGGAAATACCAGAGAAAGATGAAAACCAACTTAAAGAAATTTTAAAAACAATACAGAATATGAATTTAAAAAGCTCCAAATAGATATTATAAAAGATACCATACGAAAAAAACAATCACAACTTCTGGGAATAAAAGACACACTTAAATAAACCTCAAAATACATCAAAATGGAACTCTCTTAAAGCATAACTATCACAGAGCCTATAAAATAATAAAATAATGAGAAAAAAGAGGTATTTAGGCAACAATGAGCATAATAAATAAAACAGTAGCTTACATCTCAATACTTACATTGAATGTAAATGGCCTAAATGCTCCACTTAAGAGATACAGAATGGCAGAATGGATAAAAATCCACCCACCAAGTGTCTGCTGTCTTCAAGGACTCATCTAATGCATAAGGATGCACATAAACAAAGAAAAAGAGGGAAACAAACATTCCACGCAAATGGAAACCAAAAATGAGCAAGGGCAGCTATTCTTATATTAAACAAAACAGACTTTAAGGCAATGACAATTAAAAATAACAAAGAGGGACATTGTATAATGATAAAAGGGTCAGTCCAAGAGGAAAATATCACAATCCTTAATATATATGCACTTAACATGGAAGCTCCCAAATTTATAAACAATTATTACTATACATAAGAAACGAGATAGCAACATAATAGTAGTGGGAGACTTCAATACTCTACTGGACAGGTCATCAAGACAGAAACTCAATAAAGAAACAATGGATTAAAACTATACCTTAGAACAAATGAACTTAATGGATATATATACAAAACGGTCTACCCCCAAAACTGCAGAATATACATGGAAGTCTACATGTATATTTCCATCAGCACATGGAACATTTTCCAAGATAGACCATATCATAGGCCACAAAAAAGCCTCAGTGAAGTTAGAGAAAACTGTAATTATATCAAGTACCCTCTCAGATGACAGTGGAATAAAACTGGAAATCAACTCAAAAGTGAACCCTCAAAACCATGCAAATACAAGGAAATTAAATAACCTGCTCCTGAGTAATCTCTGGGTCAACAATGAAATCAAGATGGAAATTAAAAAATTCTTTGAATTGAACAATAACAGTTACATAACTTATCAAAACCTCTGGGATACAGCAGCAGGGATGCTAAGAGGAAAGTTCATAGCGCTAAATGTTCAAAACAGCACAAATAGACAATCTAAGATCACACCTCACAGAACTGGAGAAACAAAAGCAATCCAAACCCAAACCCAGCAGAAAAAAAGAAATAACCAAGTTCAGAGCAGAACTAAATTAAATTGAAACAAAAACAAAAAGACAAATAAAACAAAAGGCTGGTTCTTTGACAAGATAAATAAAATCAATAGACCATTAGCAAGATTAACCAAGAAAAGAAGAGAGATAATCCAAATAAGCTCAATTAGAAATGAATCTGGAAATATTACAACAGATACCACAGAAATATAAAAGATTATTCAAGGCTACTATGAACACGTTTATGTACATAAACTGGAAAACCTTGAGGAGATGGAGAAATTCCTGAAAGTACACAGTCCTCCTGGATTAAAGCAGAAAGATATAGAATCTCCAAACAGACCAATAACAAGCAGTGAAAATGAAATGGTAATAAAAAATTACCAACAACAAAGTCCAGAACAGACAAATTCACAGCTGAATTCTATCAGATATTCAAAGAAGAATTGGTACCAGTCCTGTTGACACTATTCCAGAAGATAGAGAAAAATGGAATCCTCCCTAAATCATTCTGTGAAGTTGCTATCACAATAATATCAAATACTTAAAGTAAAGGAATGGAAAAACATATTCCATGCAAACGGACCCCAAAAGCAAGCAGAAGTAGCTATTCTTATATCAGACAAAAGAAACTTTAAAGCAACAGCAGTTAAAAAAAAACAAAGAGGGACATTATATAATGATAAAAGATCTTGTCCAACAGGAAAATATCACAATCCTAAATATGTATGTGTGTGTGTGTGTGTGTATGTATATATATATATGAAATGAGATAGACAGCAGCACAGTAATAGTGAGTGACTTCAATACTCCACTGACAGCACTAGGCAGGTCATCCATCAAACAGAAAGTCAACAAAGAAACAATGGACTTAAACTATGCCATAGGACAGATGGACTTAACAGATATTTACAGAACACTCTAGCCAACAACCTCAGAATATACATTCTATTCATCGCACATGGAACATTCTCCAAGATAGACCATATGATAAGCCACAAAACGAGTCTCAATAAATTTAAGAATATTTATTTAAGAAAATTATATCTCCCAATCAGTAAATGACGAGTTGATGGGTGCTGACGAGTTGATGGGTGCAGCACACCAACATGGCACAAGTAAACATATGTAACAAACCTGCACGTTATGCACATGTACCCTAGAACTTAAAGTATAATAATAATAACAATAATAATAATAAAGAAAATTATATCAAGCACTCTATCAGACCACAGTGTAATGAAATTGGAAATCAACTGCAAAGGGAAGGCTCAAAACCGTGCAAATACATGGAAATTAAATAACCTGCTCCTGAACGATCGTTAGGTCAACAATGAAATCAAGATGGATATTTAAAAATTCTTTGAACTGAATAATAGTGATACAACCTATCAAAACCTCTAGGGTACAGCAAAGGCAGTGCTAAGAGGAAAGTTCATAGCATTAAATGCCTACATCTTTGAACTAAACGATAATAGTGACACAACTTATCAAAACCTCTGAGAGACAGCAAAATCAGTGCTTACAGGAAAGTTTATAGCATTAAATGACTACATCAAAAAGTCTGAAAGAGCACAAATACACAATCTAAGGTCATACATCAAAGAACTAAAGAAACAGGAACAAACCAAACTCAAACCCAGCAGAAGAAAAGAGATAATGAAGATCAGAGCAGAACTAGGTGGAATTGAAACAAACAAACAAAATATAGGAAAGGCTAATGAAACAAAAAGCTGGTTCTTTGAAAAGATAAAAAACTGATAGACTATTAGCCACATTAACTAAGAAGAGAAGAGAGAAGATCCAAATAAGCTCAATTAGAAACAAAACAGGAGATATTATAACTGATACCACATAAATATAAAAGATTATTTAAGATTACTCTGAACACCTCTATGCACACACACTAAAAAATCTAGAGGAGATGGACAAATTACTGAAATATACAACCCTCCTAGATTAAATAAGGAAGAAAGAGAAACTCTGAACAGACTAATAACAAGTAGCAAGATTGAAAAAGTCATTCTTAAAATGCCAACCAAAAAGTTTAGGACCAGATAGATTCACAGCTGAATTCTATCAGGCATCCAAAAAATTGGTAGCAATCTTAGTGAAACTATTCCAAAAGATAAAGAGGGAATCCTTCTTAAGTTATTCTATAAAGCCAGTATCACCCTAATATGAAAACCAGGAAGGACATAACAACAACAAAAAAGAAAACTACAGACCAATATCCCTGATGAACATACATGCAAAAATCCTCAACGAAATACTAGCCAACCAAATACAGTCGCATATCAAAAAGATAATTTGCCATGATCTTTCAGCAGTGTTTTGTAGTTTTCCTTGTAGAGATCTTTACCTTATAGGCAAACCTTATATTCCCAAGGTGTTTTGTTTGTTTGTTTGGGTTTTTTTTTAAGCTGTTGTAAAAGGGGTTGAGTTCTTGATTTGATTCACAGCTTGGTCATACTTGGTGTATAACAGTGCTATTGTTTTGTGTACATGACTTTTGTATATCATGGAGTACTACTCAGCCATAAAGGAATGAAATAATGGCATTTGCAGAAAACTGGATGGAGTTGGAGACCATTATTCTAAGAGAAGTAACTCAGGAATGGAAAACCAAACATCATATATTCTTACATATAAGCGGGAGCTAAGCTACGAGGTCTCAAAGTCTTAAGAATGATAACATGGACTTTGGGGACTTGGGAGGAAAGGTGGGAGAGAGATGAAGGATAAAAGACTACTTATTGGATACAGTGTACACTGCTCAGGTGATGGGTGCACCAAAATCTCAGAAATCACCAATAAAGAACTATTCCATGCAACTGAACACCACCTATTCCCCCAAAACTAATAAAATAACAAATAAATAAATACACTTAAAAAATAAGAATAATAAATAAAAACTAAAGGAATGGAGGAAAATTTACAAAGCAAATGGAAAACAGAAAAATTCAGGGATTGCAATCCTAGTTTCTGTTAAAAGAGACTTTAATCCAACAGAAAGCAAAAAAGACAAAGAAGGGAGTTACCTAATGGTAAAGGAGTCAATTCAACAAGAAAAGCTAACTGTCTTAAATATATATGCACCCAACACAGGAGCACACATATTCATAAAGCAAGTTCTTAGATACCTTCAGAGAGATTTAGACCCCCCACAAAATAATAGTGGGAGACTTTAACATCCCACTGACAACACTGGGCATATCATTGAGACAGAAAATTAACAAAAATATTCAGGACCTGAACTCAGCTCGGATCAAATGGTCCTAATAGCCATATATACAGAACTCCTCACCCAAAAATAACAGAATATATATTCTTCTCATTGCCACATGGCACTTACTCTAAAATTGATTACATAATCAGAAGTAAAATACTCCTCAGCAAATGCAAAATAACTGAAATCATAATACACAGAATACACAGTCTCTCAGACCACAGTGCAATCAAATTAGAACTCAAGACTAAGAAATTCACTCAAAACCATACGATTACATGGAAATTGAATAACCTGCTCCTGAATGACTTTTGGGTAAATAGTGAAATTAAGGCAGAAATCAAAAAGTACTTTGAAACAAATGAGAACAAAGATACAACATACCAGAATCTCTGGGAAATAGCTAAGGCAGTGTTTAGAGGGAAATTTCTAGCACTAAATACCCACATCAAAAAGTGATAAAGATCTGAAGTTAACAACCTAACATTACAACTAAAAGAAATAGAGAACCAAAAGTAGACAAATCCCAAAGCTAGCAGAAAACAAGAAATAACCAAAATCAGAGCTGAACTGTAGGTGATAGAGACATGGAAAACCATTCAAAAGATCAAGGAGTTCAGGAACTCGTTTTCTGAAAAAATAAAATAAAATAAAATAGATAAACTTCTAGCTAGACTGATAAAGAAGAAAGAAGATTCAAATGAACACAATCAAAAATAATAAGGGGGATATTACCTCTGACCCTACAGAAATACAAACAACCATCAGAGAACAGTATAAACACCTCTATGCACGTAAACTAGAAAATCTAGAAGAAATGGGTAAATTCCTGGACACATATACCCTCCCAAGACTGAACCAGGAAGAAATTGAATTCCCAAACAGAACAATAGCGAGTTCTGAAATGAGGCAGTAATAAATAGCCTACCAACCAAAAAAAGAAAGCCCAGGACCAGATGGATTCACAGCTGAATTCCATCAGCAGTACAAAGAGCTGGTACCATTCCTACTGAAAATATTCCAAAAAATTTAGGAGGAGGGACTCCTCTTCAACTCATTCTATGAGGCCATCATCATCATGATAACAAATCCTGGCAGAGACACAACAAAAAAGATAAACTTCAGACCAAATATCCTTGATGAACATTGATGCAAAAGCCCTCAACAAAATGCTAGCAAATCAACTCCAGTAGCACATTAAAAATCTTATCCACCGTGATCAAGTAGGCTTCATCCCTGGGATACAAGATCAATTCAACATACACAAATCAGTCAATGTGATTTATCACATAAACAGAACTGAATACAAACTTACATGATTATCGCAATAGATGCAGAAAAGGCTTTTGATAAAATTCAACATCCCTTCATGTTAAAAACT
Source organism: Macaca nemestrina (assembly GCF_043159975.1). Taxonomy (NCBI): domain Eukaryota; kingdom Metazoa; phylum Chordata; class Mammalia; order Primates; family Cercopithecidae; genus Macaca; species Macaca nemestrina. The sequence goes on from NC_092133.1 coordinate 77,661,430, forward strand.
CTCAATAAACTAGGTATTGAAGGAACATACCTCAAAATAACAAGAGCCATATATGACAAACCCACAGTCAACATCATACTGAATGGGCAAAAGCTGGAAGCATTCCCCTTGAAAACTGGCATAAACCAGGTCTTCCCTCTCTCACCGCTCTTATTCAACATAGTATTGGAAGTTCTGACCACAGCAACTAGGCAAGAGAAAGAAATAATGGGCATTTAAATAGGATGAGAGGAAGTCAAGCTATCCCTGTTTGCAGACAACATGGTTCTATATGTAGAAAACCCCATCATCTCAGCCCATAAGCTTCTTAAGCTTGTAAAAAACTAGAGCAAGTTCTCAGGATACAAAATCGATAGCAAAAATTGCTGGCGTTTCTATACACCAACAGGAGTCAAGTCAGGAGCCAAATCACAAATAAATTCCCATTCACAATTGCCAGAAAAAGAATAAAATACCTAGGAATACAGTTCATAAGGGAAGTGAAACACATCTACAAGGAGAACTACAAGCCACTACTCAAAGGAATCAGAGATGAAAGAAACAAATGGAAAAACATTCCATACTCATGGACAGGAAGAATCAATATAGTTAAAATGCTCTTTTATAGATTCGATGCTATTCCCATTAAACTACCACTGACACTCTTCATTGAGCTAGAACAAAATGATTTAAAAATTCATATGGAACCAAAAAAGAGCCTGAAAAACCAAGGCAATCCTAAGCAAAAAGAACGAAGCTGGAGGCATTACGCTAACTGACTTCAAACTATACTACAGAGCTTTAAAATATACTACAGTAACAAAAACAGCATGTTAGTGGTAACAGGAACAGACACCTAGACCAGTGGAACAGAACAGAGAACCCAGAAATACAACTACACACCTACAACTCTCTGATCATCAACCTGACAAAAGCGATGGGAAGAGGATTCCCTATTCAATAAATGGTGCTGGGAGAACTGGCTAGCCAAATGTAGAAAAGTGAAACCGGACCCCCTTCTTTACACCATATACAAAAATTAACTCAAGATGGATTAAAGACTTAAATGTAAAACCATAAGCTATGAAAACCCTGGAAGACAACCTAGGCAATACCATTCAGGACATAGTCATGGGCAAATATTTCAAAACAAAGACACCAAAAGCAATTGCAACATGGATAAAAATTGACAAATGAGATCTAATTAAACTGAAGAGCTTGTACAGACAAAATAAACTATCAACAGAGTAAGCACACAACCTACAGAATGGGAGAGAATTTTTGCAAGCTATGCATCTGAGAAAGGTCTAATATCCAGCACCTATAAAGAACTTAAACAAATTTAGAAGAAAAAACAAACAATCTCATTAAAAAGTGGGTTGGGCACGGTGGCTCACACTTGTAATCCTCGCACTTTGGGAGGCTGAGGGGGGTGGATCGCCTGAGTTTGGGAGTTCGAGACCAGCTTGGCCAGCATGGTGAAACCCCGTCTCCACTAAAAATACAAAAATTAACTGGGCGTGGTGGCACATGCCTGTAATCCCAGCTACTCAGGAAGTTGAGGCAGGAGAATCGCTTGAACCTGGGAGGCAGAGGTTTCGGTGAGTGGAGATCGTGCCATTGCACTCCAGCAGCCTGGGCAACAGAGCGAGATTCTGTCTCAAAAAATAAAAAAAAACAACACTGGGCAAAGGATATGATAGACGCCTCTCAAAAGAGGACATACATGTGACCAACAATTGTGAAAAAAAGCACATCACTGATCATTAGAGAAATGAAAATCAAAACCACAATGAGATACATCTCAAACCAGTCAGAATGGCTAGAACTAAAAAGTAAAAAATTAACAGATGCCAACATGGTTGTGGAGAAAAAGGAATGCTGTTACACTGTTGGTGGGAGTGTAAATTAGTTCAACCATTATGGAAGACAGCGTGGCAATTCCTCAAAGATCTAAACACAGAAATATTATTTGACTCAGCAATCCCATTACTGGGTATATAACCAAAGAAATATAAATTATTCTATTATAAATACACATGCACTTGTATGTTCCTTACAGTACTATTTACAACAGCAAAAACATGGAATCAACCTAAATGCCCATCAATAATAGACTGGATACAGAAAATGCAGTACATATACACCATGAAATTCTATGCAGCCATAAAAAAGAATGAGATCATGTCCTTTGCAGGAACATGGCCCGAGCTGGAGGCCATTATCCTTAGCAAACTAACACAGCAACAGAAAACCAAATACCACTTGTTCTCACTTATACGTGGGAGCTAAATGATGAGAACACGTGGACACATAGAGGGGATCAACACTCACTGGGGCCTATTGGAGGGTGGAGGGTAGAAGGAGGGAGAGAATCAGGAAAAATAATGAATACTGGGCTTAATACCTGGGTGATGAAATAATGTGTACAACAAAGGTAAGAGTTTTGGATTTTGCTAGGGATGGTGAGTCTGTAGGGAAATACATAGCCAAGCAATTTACTCACAGAGTAATTAATTGGAAATGCAAGTTGCTCATTCACAAAGATAGCGTATATATTAATCTACCGAAGCAGAATGCAAAAACTAGAAGAGAACAAGAAGAAAAACTGAGTGGTTTTAAATATTTGCAATGAAAAATTAAGGAAGAAAGTTGTTTTCAGGGAATATTTAGGAGCTGAGTTCTACCAAGGCAAATTTCAGAATGTTTTCTCAATGTAAAGGGGTAATAGAGGTTGCTCTCTGAGGAGGCTAGCTACTGAAGGAAGTCAAGAGACAGAATTTTTCATATTGTTGCTATGTAAATATTACTCATCTCAATTACTCATAGATGAAAACTTTCACCTGATAGACTGTTTAAACATTTTGATATTACTTTTAATGTTTTTATTTCACTTTATTACCTAAACAACACATGACCACTTTAAATAATTTTTGAAAAGGAAAACACAGCAGTAATCTTAAATTCTTTTTTTTTTTTTTTTGAGACGGAGTCTCACTCTGTCTCCCAGGCTGGAGTGCAGGGGCACAATCTCAGCTCAATGCTACCTCCGCCTCCCGGGTTCAAACTATTCTCCTGCCTCAGCCTCCCAAGTAGCTGGGACGACAGGCAGGCACCACCATGCCTGGCTAATTTTTTGTATTTTTAGTACAGATGGATTTTCACCGTGTTAGCCAGGATGGTCTTGCTCTCCTGACCTTGTGATCTGCCCACCTCAGCCTCCCAAAGTGCTGGGAGTACAGGCGTGAACCACCACGCCTGGCCAGTAATCTTAAATTCTATAGATCTTTGTTATGAATTACTGCAGATCTGCTTCTCTAGACATACACATACTCAAAACACATACTCATACCCTTACACAAACACATGCACATACACAATCACACATCTATATTCACATATACATACCCATACACAATCACATACACACAACACAAGAATATACAATTACACACCTATACACGCACATGTTAAAGTACACATGCATGCACACATATTTCAACACGTACATGTGTACACAGACTCAGTGTGAGACTTTCCTGCGTGTGACTAGCAGGTGGGGTGATGGCTGAAGGTCAGTATTGCAGAAAACTGCAGCTTAAAAGTTTCTGCTAATATCTTCCTTTTATATCAAAATGGAATTTTACCTCCGTATCAGAATGTCCCTTTGTTCTGAGAAGATGCAATTTAGTGAGTCCTTTTATCATGCAAATATAAAGCAAGGACTTTGTGTTCCAGTAGAAGACCTGAGTGCAATAAAACTACAAGAATCAGCATGCCTCACAGTGAGACGTTGTATTGTGTCTATGAGTTTAAACTGAATGTGTCTTTCAGTTGATTTGTGTCACAGGAGATTATATTTCCATTAGAGACTTTTATTTCCTAAATTTGGATTTAGATGTTCTTCTACCTATTAATAAAAATAGTAGTGGTAGTGATTATTATTACTATTTGTTTTTAAAACATGTTTTTATTCTTAAAGTAGCTACTTATAGGACATGCTGGTCTTAGAAGCATAAGAGAAGATAAATAAATAGGTAGGATCTATTGTTTCACACATTTATTTAACAAATCACTATAGAGGACCCACTGTATTTAAGGTACTGTGTTAAACATAGAACCTACAGTGAGCTGAGTAGATGTGGTCCCTTAACTCAGAGAATTTACCTTCTAGTGGGGGAATATTAGTAAATTATGTTTTCAATTATTTAAATAAAATTTGCATAAGTTCTATAAACAAATTTTAAAGGCATAATAAGAGGGTTTATACAAGGGGAAAATAACTCACTCTGGGAATTTAGAGAGATCGTCTCTGAAAATGTATGATTCTATTTAAAGAATCAGTTCAATGCTAGAAGTGTCAAGTGGCTTTCCAGCTTCAGAGAACAGAAAGTGAAATGCTTAACATGGGCAGTAGAACAGTTCATTAAAGATTCTGAAAGCTGGTTTGTTGTAGCTAAGTCAGAGAGTAAGATGTAGAGTGGTGTAAGTTAAAGCTAGTGATGTGATTAGAATCTAGGCCGGGGATGTGTTTAGATCATATGCGTAGACTATGCTAATTTCTGAGATTTTTTTTTTTTTTTCTTTCTAAAAGCAGTGGGAATCCAATGAAGGATTTTAAAATGAGAAGGGACAGCATAGATTTTGGATTGGTATAGGTCTTTTTTACTTCAGTGCAGAGAATGAATTTGAAAGACAGTTAAGAGATAGTATCGGCCGGGCGCGGTGGCTCGCGCCTGTAATCCCAGCACTTTGGGAGGCTGAGGCAGGCAGATCACGAGGTTAAGAGATCAAGACCATCCTGGAGAGCATGGTGAAACTTTGTCTCTACTAAAAATACAAAAATTTAGCTGGGTGTAGTGGTGCGCGCCTGTAGTCCCAGCTACTCCGGAGGTTGAGGCTGGAGAATCGCTGGAACCCGGGAGGCGGAGGTTGCAGTAAGCCGAGATCACGCCACTGCACTCCAGCCTGATGAGGAGGCAAGACTTCGTCTCAAAAAAAAAAAAAAAAAAGAAAAGATAGCATCAATGGTGACTTTAGAATTTTGATATTAGAGACACTCAAGAGAAGTAATTTAATTGTAAGGGAATTCCGTGAAGATTTAACTTGAAGGTTAATTTATAGTATCAAGTACCATTGTACTTAGAAGATATGTTTATTTAGGTCAGGATGAACTTGTTGCTTAAGATTATTGGAAGGGTTAATTTTAAAAACTGAAACTCTCCTTTTGGTGCTACCTTTAACTAGCATTGACAGAACTTGATCACATAATTCTGGAAAACAAGGAAGAAAGAGGATCAAGTATGAGTCCTAAGGACTCATACTTGTTTATAAGACTTTGCTACTTACCTGAGGCAAGAAAATCTGAATGAGGATCAGATTTGTGGGAAAATAGATGATGAGGTTGAGTTTAGACATGTTGGTTTTGACGTGCCAGTAAGACATCCAAGCAAATACATTGGATTAAGAGTAATGTAGTGGTCTAGAGCTCAGAGTAAAAATCTTACCTGAAAATACACATTTGGAAGTTTCAGCAAATTGACAGTAACTGATGCCATGGGAGCAGATGAGCTTTGGTAGCAACAAAGAATGTAAGGTGTGAAAAGGACTCATAACTCAGCTCTGAGGAACATAGGCCTCTAGACTTCAGAAAGAGAAGAATCAGTTAGATTGAGAAAGTGCAAAGAGGGAGACCAGAAAAAGCGAGGAAAATATGAAGTCATATAATACTTGAGAACATTCAAAGAAGGGTTAGTAACTTAAGGTCAGATAAGATGAGAATAATAAAATGCCCATTAGCTTACGTCACATGATGATCATTGGTAACTTGAATTTGGTAAATTTTTATGTGTCAAGTAGTAAGTGGCCTCTGAGGAGATGGAGAGAGTGCAAAGGCACACATCTTTGAAAAGTTTTATTTGGATTGTGCTTTCTCATTGTTATGCTTTTTCTGTTTCTTACTTTCTTTTGGGTGGGGTTTTTTTTTCTTCTTTTTCTCATGCTACTTTCTCCTACTGTTTATTTTTAGAGGAATACCTTGAAGATATTGCCAGTTTGGTTCCAGACTACCACAGTAAACTAAATACTGCAATAATGGAAGTCACTTAAATTTTTTGGTTTCCGTGTGCATATAAAAGTTATGTTTATATTACACTGTAGTCTATTAAGTGTGCAATAACATTATGCCTTAAAAATATGTACAAACCTTAACTAAAAACACTTTATTGCTAAAAAATGCTGACACAGACAACAAAAAAATAGTATATGCTATTGGAAAAATGGCACTGATAGACTTGTTCAGAGCCGGGTTGCCAAAAACCTTCAATTTGCAAAAAATAAAAATAAAATAAGCAGTATCTGCAAAGTACAATAAAACAAAGCACAATGAAACAAAGTGGGCCTGTATTTGTCATCGTTAACTATTTTACCTTGTATGGCTAATAGTGTTTAAATCTATTCAATTTCTTTAGTTTCCTTTGAAAACATGAGAAAGACTTGAATGCTTTAAAATGAATTACAACCAATTCATGTTATTTTTGCCTAACACTTTTTATTGGTGATATCATTAGGCACCTAGAAGAAGGAAATAACTAACTTGTTTTCCTCTCATAAATTAAATGTAGTATGTGTTGATTGTGGTTTATCTGTGTATTTTCCAATGATAGTTAGTTAATATTCCTTTTTGTATCAACAAATTTACCATCCTAGGTGTTTCTTTTACCCCCTAGACAAGGGTTTCTCAGTCTCAGCACTATTGACATTTGGAGCCAGATAACTCTTTGCTGGGGAGGGTCATCCTGTGCATAGGAGTATGTTTAGCAGCATCTTTGGCCTCTACTCACTAGATGCCAATAGAACCTTTCCCTCAGTAGTGACAACCAAAAATGTCTCTAGATATTTGTGCATGTCCTCTCTGTGGCAAACTTTCTGCTGGTTGAGATCCACTGCCCTCGAGCATAACCTTTGGAATTTTCTTTAGAGAGTTTTATTTTGCTTATCTAGGGAGGAAGGTAATAAACTTTCTTAGATTTTGCTTGTTTAAAAATGCATTTATTTTCCTCCCATTCACAAAATGTTATTTTCTGAGTATATTCATCATTTTCTTCTCAATGTATTTTTTAGAAAAAATATTATAGATTTATTTAAAACAATTCACATCTTGAATATGCAAAATAGAAACTATACAAATTGTTCATTTTACTTTGTAGTTTACAACTATACAAATAAAAGTTTGCTTAAATTCGTATTACATATTCATAAAACAAGAAACTATATAGAAAAAAAAACGTATTCTGCTTAAGGCATATTGGGAATAAACCACTGTACAAATGATTGCACATCTGAAACCATGGTGCATAATAGAGTGTCTGCATAAAAATGTTAGAGAAGTAAACCAGGTGTATTTACCTGACTTGGGTCATTAATGTGAATTGGAAGACAAAAATAGATTTTTCTTATCAAAGCATGCAGCAGTTTCAGAACTTTGGCTTTCTTACTTGGTACCTTTAGAACGAAGACTCACCAAGTACCATCATTTAGGCTATTAAAACACACTTTTTTGTACCTAAATTAATTTCTTCCTCTTCTTCTAACATTCATAATAATGGCTTTTAGAAAGCAAAGAAGAATCCAAGGTGATCTTTTATGCTTACATTGCATCAAAACACTATTCAAGGGAATTCTGGTCTTCCCTCCCTCAACCCATGAATCTCATTTATGCCCTGATATTCACAACTTCCAGTCACACCCTTGTAGGAATATTCAAGCTGGATTTAGAATTGATATTGTAGAAGATCCAGTCACAGGCTCTATCTTTGATTTTTGTCTTTTGGGTTCCTCATTTTTCATGGCTAGCCATTCACAAGTTGACTCAGTTGGAAACTTGACCACAATTGTAGTGCTTTACAGCTGGGCTTCTCCCCTCACTGGGAAGGCAGTGTGAAAGGTAAAAAATACTGCATTATCTTCTGGCAGTGTGGGTCTTCTCGACATATTAATGACATTCTATTTTCTTCTGGCTTCTGTGATTGCTGTCATGAAGTCAGCTTTCAGTTTAATTGCTGTTTCTTTTGGTGATCTGCCTTATCTCTCTGTTTACTTTTAAGATTTTCTCTTTTTCTCTGGGATTTTTCTTCTTCACTCTTCTATGTCTGTGTGCTGATTACCTTCCTATTTATCTTGTTTGGGCTTTGTTAGGCTTCTTAGATCTCGGGATTTGTGTCTCAAATTTTCTTTAAAATTTTTAGTCATTAACTCATCAAAACTTATTTTTGTTCCTAATTGTTTTCATTATTTATCACTAGAACTCCCATAATTTTTATTCTAGATTGCCCACAGCATCTTTCTTTAATCTCAATACCTCTTCAACATTTTGCAAATTTTCATCTTCTTAACCTTCAAACTTGGATCTACATTCTAGTCACCAATATCCTTTTTCGTCTAATCGTTTGATGTTGCATTTCTAAATTTTTAACTTATTTAACTTGTTCCTTACCCTGTTCATATTACTAAGCATCTCTTTCATATTTGTAAACATACTATACTGTTATGGTAAATTGTGTCTTATAATTCTAATACTTGAAATTTTGTTGGTTTGTCCGTGGGTTGTTTAGCTAATTCTTACTCATGGTGTCTTGTTAACTTGTGCGTTTTGTGATTTTTGCCTATAGATTCTGATTTTGTTTATGAAAATATTTTGAGTTCTGAGATCAAGTTGGATTCTTCATTTACTTTCGCTTGTCAACTAAAGGGCATTGCCAACACAAGACTGCTTCACATGCGGTTTTGAGGTGCAGACAGTTAGTTTGCATGGGACTTTGAACCCTATAAAGGGATGACTTCTAAATTTTCTTGGTAGATTTTCCACATTCACTTATCAATAATTTTTGCTTCTACCTTTTGCAATTTTTGCTTCTACCTTTCTCATTTGTCCTTATATTTTGGGTTTTCCTTTTTACACTATTGGATGAGCTCTTTGGGATTTCAACATTAAATGAGGTAAGTTCTGTTTCATTTCTCAAGTTGGTGGGTGCTAGCTTTTTATCTCTTATCCTCTGGCTTCCATGCAGTTATTGATAAAGTAGTCACAGTTGCCAAGGGACCAAGAGAAACCCTAAGAGAGAAAAATCATCTTTGCTACCAAAAGTTTCTCACCCTTGTTTTATATTTGCTATAGGTTAAAAACACTTAAGAATATATATTTTGTATCATGTTAATATTTTTTCAAGAAAAGCCAGTGACGGCATTTAATCTTCTCTATTCTGGGACATGGAACTAACTTCAGGTTTTGAAGAATGAGGTAAAATGACTGAGACACAAGTAGACCATAGAGGTAAGGAGAAATCTTTTAAACTTAGGCTTCTGTTAGATCACATGTCCTCCATTCCAATTAATCTTGATGACAGTATTCAAAGAAGACTGGGACCGTGTACTGGGAATAAATAGTGTTCCTCTGATTTATCTAATATACATTTATTAATATGTCTTCCTGTGAATTCTACCTTTCTGTGAGCAAGACAAGCCACCTCTCTGAATGTAAGCGTCTTCAGTGATAAAGTGAAGATGGTGAAAATTGCAACATCGTAATAAGTTGTGATTAGGTTAGAACTGCGGAAGCACTCAACACAGTGACTGACCCATGGAAGATATTCAATAAATGCTGATTGATTCTATACTGGAATTCTCTATCAGCATTGGGAGAAAGAATGTAAATGACTGACAAAGGAATGTAGAGTATGAAATACAAAGATTGGGAGGAGGATCTCACAGTCTCATGGTTACAGAAATCTTAGTGCTTATTTGATCTAATTTGTGTCTTTTCATTGCATTCCTTTGTCCATTAGCTGATTTACAAATGTTTACTCGTCCTTTATAAAACCTTCTCTTCCTTTCTTTGATTGATATTGATTATTAGAATCAATGTATGGGTGAAATTGAGTTACTGACAATTTCTAAAGGTAAATAGAAGATTTAAATTGATGTTTTATGTAATAGCACACTCAGAAATTACCACAGATGTAATATTAGACTTACTCTCTTTTTTGTGTGTTGATAGAAAAATCTTCAATTTAAAATATTCAAACCTTTAATTACCTACCTTTTAAAAAGAATTCACCCTCTCTCTCCCTACCCACTTCCTATCCCGTGTGCGTGCATGTATGTATGTATTTCTAAAGTATTACTAGTCTTATTTCAAATCTAGTTCAATTCCTTAGATTGGCACAAAACATCATAGTTTGAAAGAGCTTACACATGGAGGCTCTGATGCTTGCTGTGTATGAAATCCTGAGACCATCATGTAAACAAACTGCAGTTAGCCTACTGGAAAGGCCTTGTGGTGGGCATTTAGGTGTCCTCTTGACAAAATGTCAAACATCTGACATATAAGAAGGTTATTCTAAATCATTCAGGGTCCAGTGAACCCTCCACCTGACCTTAGACAGATAAGTCAAGAGCACTTAGACAAGAAAGAGCACTAAGTTTATCCACAGAACCAAGAGCTAAATGAAATGAAAATTGCTTTATATTTTGGTATGTTTTGCTACACAGCCAAAGCTATCTGACATATTATTGGAGATTTTAGGTTTTGTTTGTTTCCTTGCATCTGAGAATCTTTCTATTTTGTTCAGGTAAGTATGAAGACTGAATGTGATAAGTAGGTGAAATAGCACATAGGCTGTTTTATAAGTATGTTTTTAATAGCTAATACTTATTCTTATTATTATTACTGGAAAAAAGTTAATAGCAGATTTGTGTTTATTTCTCTAATGTCAGAAATACCTGAGGATTGACCCTTTATTGGGTCCTATATATAACATTACTCAAGGAATTTATAAGATTATACCATAACCGAGCCAAATGATATTAAAGCCAAAGTTAGCACACTGAACTCAGCATTTACACTGCGTTGAAAATTTCTACTGAATGGAGAGATGCACCTACATTGGAGAATGAGAGCAAGTTACATATTATGAAAATCACTATGTGATTAGAATGCAAAATACCTGAAAAAAAAATTCTAGAGAATATGATTGCTTGAGCTGAGATAAACCATGACCTCTGGCCTCACCTCTTGACCACATATATCCTAACTGTGTAGTTATTTGGAAACATTGGAAGATTTTTCTAGAAGTCACAAGATCTCTCTATACTATTAACACTACGATATGTGGTCTGTTCTAGTTACTATTGCTTCATAATGAGATACCTTAATAGAAATCCAAACTTTAAATGTCCAAAACAAAATGATTGATTTCCTCCAACCTGAAGTCTGTTTTTTTTTTTCTCGGATTTCTCTATTTTGGTTAATATATTCTACCTTTTTTTTTTTTTTAACCTGTTTCTGGGCATGTCTAAAGGAGTGAGTTAAGATAAACATGAGCTGGGGTGGAGCAAGATGGCCGAATAGGAACAGCTGCAGTCTCCAGCTCCCAGCGCAAGTAACACAGAAGACAGGTGATTTCTGCATTTTCAACTGAGGTACTGGGTTCATGTCACTAGGGAGTGCCGGACAATCGGTGCTGGTCAGCTGCTGCAGCCCGACCAGCGAGAGCTGAAGCAGGGTGAGGCATTGCCTCACCTGGGAAGCGCAAGGGGGAAGGGAATCCCTTTTCCTAGCCAGGGAAACTGAGACACACAACACCTGGAAAATCAGGTAACTCCCACCCCAATACTGCACTTTACCAAGGGTCTTAGCAAATGGGCACACCAGGAGATTATATCCCACACCTGGCCGAGAGGGTCCCACACCCACGGAGCCTCCCTCATTGCTAGCACAGCAGTCTGCGATCTAACTACAAGGCAGCAGTGAGGCTGGGGGAGGGGTGCCCACCATTGCTGAGTCTTAAGTAGGTAAACAAAGCCGCTGGGAAGCTCAAACTGGGTGGAGCTCACAGCAGCTCAAGGAGGCCTGCCTGTCTGTGTACACTCCACCTCTGGGCACAGGGCACAGCTAAACAACAACAACAACAACAACAAAAGCAGCAGAAACCTCTGCAGACGCAAATGACTCTGTCTCACAGCTTTGAAGAGAGCAGTGGATCTCCCAACATGGAGGTTGAGAACTGAGAACAGAAAGACTGCCTGCTCAAGTGGGTACCTGACCCCTGAGTAGCCTAACTGGGAGACATCCCCTACTAGGGGCAGACTGACACCCCACACCTCACACAGTGGAGTACACCCCTGAGAGGAAGCTTCCAAAGCAAGAATCAGGCAGGTACACTCGATGTTCAGCAATATTCTATCTTCTGCAGCCTCTGCTGCTGATACCCAGGCAAACGGGGTCTGGAGTGGACCTCAAGCAATCTCCAACAGACCTACAGCTGAGGGTCCTGACTGTTAGAAGGAAAACTAACAAACAGGAAGGACACCCACACCAAAACCCCATCAGTACGTCACCATCATCAAAGACCAGAGGCAGATAAAACCGCAAAGATGGGGAAAAAGCAGGGCAGAAGAGCTGGAAATTCAAAAAATAAGAGCGCATCTCCCCCTCCAAAGGAACGCAGCTCATCGTCAGCAACGCATCAAAGCTGGAAGGACAATGACTTTGACGAGATGAGAGAAGAAGGCTTCAGTCCATCAAACTTCTCAGAGCTAAAGGAGGAATTATGTACACAGCGCAAAGAAACTAAAAATCTTGAAAAAAGAGTGGAAGAATTGATAACTAGAATAATTAATGCAGAGAAGGCCAAAAACGAACTGACAGAGATGAAACCCATGACATGAGAAATACGTGACAAATGCACAAGTTTCAGTAACTGACTCGATCAACTGGAAGAAAGAGTATCAGCGATGGAGGATCAAATGAATGAAATGAAGCGAGAAGAGAAATCTAAAGAAAAAAGAAGAAAAAGAAATGAACAAAGCCTGCAAGAAGTATGGGATTATGTGAAAAGACCAAATCTACGTCTGATTGGGGTGCCTGAAAATGAGGGGGAAACTGGAACCAAGTTGGAAAACAATCTTCAGGATATCATCCAGGAGAACTTCCCCAACCTAGTAGGGCAGCCCAACATTCAAATTCAGGAAATACAGAGAATGCCACAAAGATACTCCTCCAGAAGAGCAACTCCAAGACACATAATTGCCAGATTCACCAAAGTTGAAATGAAGGAAAAAATCTTAAGGGCAGCCAGAGAGAAAGGTCGGGTTACTCACAAAGGGAAGCCCATCAGACTAACAGCAGATCTCTCAGCAGAAACTCTACAAGCCAGAAGAGAGTGGGGGCCAATATTCAACATTCTTAAAGAAAAGAATTTTCAAGCCAGAATTTCATAACCAGCCAATCTAAGTTTCATAAGTGAAGGAGAAATAAAATCCTTTACAGATAAGCAAATGCTTAGAGATTTTGTCACGACCAGGCCTGCCTTAAAAGAGACCCTGAAGGAAGCACTAAACATGGAAAGGAACAACCAGTACCAGCCATTGCAAAAACATGCCAAAATGTAAAGACCATTGATGCAAGGAAGAAGCTGCATCAACTAATGGGCAAAATAATCGGTTAATATCATAATGGCAGGATCAAGTTCACACATAACAATATTAACCTTAAATGTAAATGGACTAAATGGTCCAACTAAAAGACACAAACTGGCAAACTGGATAAAGAGTCAAGACCCATCAGTCTGCTGGATTCAGGAGACCCATCTCACATGCAGAGACATACATAGGCTCAAAATAAAGAGATGGAAGAAGATCTACCAAGCAAATGGAGAACAAAAAAAAGCAGGGATTGCAATCCTAGTCTCTGATAACACAGGCTTTAAACCATCAAAGATTAAAAGAGACAAAGAAGGCTTACATAATGGTAAAGGGATCAATTCAACAGGAAAAGCTAACTATTCTAAATATATATGCACCCAATACAGGAGCACCTAGATTCATAAAGCAAGTCCTTAGAGACTTACAAAGAGACTTAGACTCCCGTACAATAATAATGGGAGACTTCAACACCCACTGTCAACATTAGACAGATCAACGAGACAGAAAGTTAACAAGGATATCCAGGAATTGAACTCATCTCTGCAGCAAGCAGACCTAATAGACATCTACAGAACTCTCCACCCCAAATCAACAGAATATACATTCTTCTCAGCACCACATCACACTTATTCCAAAATTGACCACATAATTGGAAGTAAAGCACTCCTCAGCAAAAGTACAAGAACAGAAATTATAACAAACTGTCTCTCAGACCACAGTGCAATCAAACTAGAAGTCAGGACTAAGAAACTCAATCAAAACCACTCAACTACATGGAAACTGAATAACCTGCTCCTGAATGAGTACTGGGTACACAACGAAATGAAGACAGAAATAAAGATGTTCTTTGAAACCAATGAGAACAAAGATACAACATACCAGAATCTCTGGGACACATTTAAAGCAGTGTGTAGAGGGAAATTTATAGCACTAAATGCCCACAAGAGAAAGCTGGAAAGATCTAAAATTGACACTCTAACATCACAATTAAAGAACTAGAGAAGCAAGAGCAAACACATTCAAAAGCTAGCAGAAGGCAAGAAATAACTAAGATCAGAGCAGAACTGAAGGAGATAGAGACACAAAAAACCCTCCAAAAAGTCAATGAATCCAGGAGTTGGTTTTTTGGAAAGATCAACAAAATTGATAGACCGCTAGCAAGACTAATAAAGAAGAAAAGAGAGAAGAATCAAATAGACGCAATAAAAAAGTGATAAAGGGGATATCACCACCGACCCCACAGAAATACAAACTACCATCAGAGAATACTATAAACACCTCTATGCAAATAAACTAGAAAATCTAGAAGAAATGAATAATTTCCTGGACACTTACACTCTCCCAAGTCTAAACCAAGAAGAAGCTGAATCCCTGAATAGACCAATAGCAGGCTCTGAAATTGAGGCAATAATTAATAGCCTACCAACCAAAAAAAGTCCAGGACCAGATGGATTCACAGCTGAATTCTACCAGAGTTACAAGGAGGAGCTGGTACCATTCCTTCTGAAACTATTCCAATCAATAGAAAAAGAGGGAATCCTCCCTAACTCATTTTATGAGGCCAACATCATCCTGATACCAAAGACTAGGCAGAGACACAACAAAAAAAGAGAATTTTAGACCAATATCCCTGATGAACATCGATGCAAAAATCCTCAGTAAAATACTGGCAAACCGGATCCAGCAGCACATCAAAAAGCTTATCCACCATGATCAAGTGGGCTTCATCCCTGGGATGCAAGGCTGGTTCAACATACACAAATCAATAAACGTAATCCAGCATATAAACAGAACCAAAGACAAAAACCACATGATTATCTCAATAGATGCAGAAAAGGCCTTTGACAAAATTCAACAGCCCTTCATGCTAAAAACTCTCAATAAGCTAGGTATTGATGGAATGTATCTCAAAATAATAAGAGCTATTTATGACAAACCCACAGCCAATTTCATACTGAATGGGCAAAAACTGGAAAAATTCCCTTTGAAAACTGGCACAAGACAGGGATGCCCTCTCTCACCACTCCTATTCAACATAGTGTTGGAAGTTCTGGCCAGGGCAATCAGGCAAGAGAAAGAAATCAAGGGTATTCAGTTAGGAAAAGAAGAAGTCAAATTGTCCCTGTTTGCAGATGACATGATTGTATATTTAGAAAACCCCATTGTCTCAGCCCAAAATCTCCTTAAGCTGATAAGCAACTTCAGCAAAGTCTCAGGATAGAAAATTAATGTGCAAAAATCACAAGCATTCGTATACACCAGTAACAGACAAGCAGAGAGCCAAATCATGAATGAACTTCCATTCACAATTGCTTCAAAGAGAATAAAATACCTAGGAATCCAACTGACAAGGGATGTAAAGGACCTCTTCAAGGAGAACTACAAACCACTGCTCAGTGAAATAAAAGAAGACACAAACAAATGGAAGAACATACCATGCTCATGGATAGGAAGAATCAATATAGTGAAAATGGCCATACTGCCCAAGGTAATTTATAGATTCAATGCCATCCCCATCAAGCTACCAATGAGTTTCTTCACAGAATTGGAAAAAACTGCTTTAAAGTTCATATGGAACCAAAAAAGAGCCTGCATTGCCAAGACAATCCTAAGTCAAAAGAACAAAGCTGGAGGCATCATGCTACCTGACTTCAAACTGTACTACAAGGCTACAGTAACCAAATCAGCATGGTTCTGGTACCAAAACAGAGATATAGACCAATGGAACAGAACAGAGTCGTCAGAAATAATACCACACATCTACAGCCATCTGATCTTTGACAGACCTGAGAAAAACAAGAAATGGGGAAAGGATTCCCTATTTAATAAATGGTGCTGGGAAAATTGGCTAGCCATAAGTAGAAAGCTGAAACTGGATCGTTTCCTTACTCCTTATACGAAAATTAATTCAAGATGGATTAGAGACTTAAATGTGAGACCTAATACCATAAAAACCCTAGAAGAAAACCTAGGTAATACCATTCAGGACATAGGCATGTGCAAGAACTTCATGTCTAAAACACCAAAAACAACAGCAACAAAAGCCAAATTGACAACTGGAATCTAATTAAACTAAAGAGCTTCTGCACAGGAAAAGAAACTACCATCAGAGTGAACAGACAACCTACAGAATGGGAGAAAATTTTTGCAATCTACTCATCTGACAAAGGGCTAATATCCAGAACCTACAAAGAACTCAAACAAATTTACAACAATAAAACAAACAACCCCATCAAAAAGTGGGCAAAGGATATGAACAGACACTTCTCAAAAGAAGACATTCATACAGCCAACAGACACATGAAAAAATGCTCATCATCACTGGCCATCAGAGAAATGCAAATCAAAACCACAATGAGATACCATCTCACACCAGTTAGAATGGCGATCATTAAAAAGTCAGGAAACAACAGATGCTGGAGAGGATGTGGAGAAATAGGAAAACTTTTACACTGCTGATGGGATTGTAAACTAGTTGAACCATTATGGAAAACAGTATGGCGATTCCTCAAGGATCTAGAACTAGAAGTACCATATGACCCAGCCATCCCATTACTGGGTATATACCCAAAGGATTATAACTCATGCTGCTATAAAGACACATGCACATGTATGTTTATTGCGGCACTATTCACAATAGCAAAGACTTGGAATCAACCCAAATGTCCATCAGTGACAGACTGGATTAAGAAAATGTGGCACATATACACCATGGAACACTATGCAGCCATAAAATAGGATGAGTTCGTGTCCTTTGTAGGGACATGGATGCAGCTGGAAACCATCATTCTCAGCAAACTATCACAAGAACAGAAAACCAAACACCGCATGTTCTCACTTGTAGGTGGGAATTGAACAATGAGATCAGTTGGACTCGGGAAGGGGAACATCACACACCGGGGCCTATCATGGGGAGTGGGGAGGGGGGAAGGATTGCATTGGGAGTTATACCTGATGTAAATGACGAGTTGATGGGTGCTGACGAGTTGATGGGTGCAGCACACCAACATGGCACATGTATACATATGTAACAAACCTGCACGTTATGCACATGTACCCTGGAACTTAAAGTATAATAATAATAATTATAAAAAGATAAACATGAGGGAATGAAAAAACTTTCACGGAAGAATGAACTCCAGCAGAAGACTAATCATAACCTTGACTCAAGTCATTTTGCAAGAGTGAGCGAGGGACAGTGATTTTTAGCACAGTCTAGCATTTCTCACTAAAATTGTCTTCTGGAACCACCTTATGGATTCATGCCTCATTCCTTTGATCACAGCATGCTGCCACAAAGTAGTTGTTACAAAACAAAACAGCTGTTTATCTTCCAGCTCTACGGGACATAAAAGGCTTAAGATATGCTCAATGTTAGAGTCATCTGCTGTGTACCTGTCAAGAGATGCTGCATGAAACAAGATTGGAGTGCTCTGGGGCAAACATGAGGAGAAATTAACAGCAGCATGAATACCTTTTGTGAGCATTAATGTGTAATATTTAGTGGGCATTAATGGTATAACTGCCACTTTAGGTATTGGTATAAGTAGAAGAGGTTGAGAAGATAAAAATGGAGGCTGAGAGGAGCGGATCACAAGGTCAGGAGATCGAGACCATCCTGGCTAACACGGTGAAACCCCGTCTGTACTAAAAAATACTAAGAATTTAGCCTGGTGTAGTGGTGGGTGCCTGTAGTCCCAGCTGCTGGGGAGGCTGAGGCAGGAGAATGGCGTGAACCCGGGAGGCAGAGCTTGCAGTGAGCCGAGATCGCACCACTGCACTCCAGCCTGGGCAACAGAATGAGACTCCATCTTAAAATAAATAAATAAATAAAACAAAATAAATCTTAAAAAATGGCAAGTGCCAAATATATGACTTTCCGAAGAATTCTACCACTACATTAGAAGAATCTAAAGAGAAGCAAGTGGGGGTAGAGCGGAAGATATGTTGGTCTACTACAGTCAACATGGCTCCATCCTTACTTTCAAGGTACTGTGACACACCAAATATCACGTACAACGACTACCTTTCTAAACCAAAAGGTTTTCCCAGGGATATTTTTAGTCAGTATTGTCTTGATTAAGATCACATTGATCAAATTGTATGAAAGGTCACATTTATGTGTGTCATTGCCCCTAGGAGACGGTTAATTTCTGCTCTATCATACAAAAGCATTACTATTCAGAAAAATATGCACAGCTGGCTGTGTTAGTATTCCGCATGTATCAGAGTGAATTTAGAGTTCTGATAAAAGCTTCCAAAAATCTTTTTTCTGCACCATAAAATGAAACTCACTTTGAACCATTCATTCAAATTGTCTGCTTTATAGATTAATATTGGGAAAGTGACTGTTTTTGTATATACTTATACAATTTAACTTTTTATATGTGAGAACAGGTATACTGTTTTCAAATGTCAGCTGATTTATGCTTTTTTATTAATTCAAACTTACTTCTAAGCCCCATTCACTTGTAATTGAGGTAAAGCCATGAAGCTAGAGTCAGAAAGAATGATATGACCTAGAAAAAGTAAAAGACCAAAAGTTCACTCTTGAAAGTCTTGCAGCCGGGTGCAGTGGCTCACGCCTGTAATCCTTGCACTTTGGGAGGCTGAGACAGGCGGATCACTTGTGGCCAGGAGTTTGAGACCAGCCTGGCCAAACTTGTGAAACCCTGTCTCTACTAAAAATACAAAAAATCAGTCAGGCATGGTGGCACGCACCCGTAATCCCAGGTACGTGGGAGGCTGACTCAGAAGAATCACTTGAATCTGAGAGGCAGAGATTGCAGTGAGCCGAGGTCGCACCACTGCACTCCAGCCGGAGTAAGAGGAGAGAAATTCTGTCTCAAAATAAAATAAAATAATAATAGTAAGTCTAGCTAGCCTGAAAAAGGAAGAGTAATCAATTTTCTCTAATACCCTACCAAGGGGTTTTGTGAAGAAGAAAAGTGCATAAAAGATGAGTGAAGCATGTATTTCTATCTCTCATCTCCAAGCTAAAATCCTAGAGTATATATGTATCATATAGATGGATAAGAAATGTAAACACAGAAAAAACATTACTACTCTGTCTCTTGTTTAAAATATTTCCAGCCTTGTAGCAACTTGGGGCTGAGCTTCTTCAAAATAAACTTGATGGCACAAGATGCCTTGGCCAAGGAAGGAACCAAGTTTAATTTATCTAAAAGCAATCTCTCTCTCTCTCTTTTTTTTTTTTTTTCCTTTTTTTGAGACAGGGTCTGGCTCTGGTCACCCAGGCTGAGTGCAGTGACACAATCTTGGCTCACCGCAGCCTTGACCTCCTGGGCTCATGTAATCCTCCCACTTCAGTCTCCAGGCTAATTTTTATTATTTTGATAGAGGGAGTTTTGCCATGCTACCCAGGTTAGTCTCAAACTTCTGGGCTTAAAGGATATGTCTCTCTCAGACTCCCGAAGTGCTGGGATTATAGGTGTGAGCCACTGCACCTCACCTCTCTAAGCAATCTTTAGTTCCCAAGTGACAAAGAGAGGAAATATGAGAAATTCAGAGTTTTGCATGCTTCCTTGAAGCAAGTCAATGAAAGTAACTTCATGGGTAACTGCTTTTCTTTATGAAAGTACACTTAGAATCACAATTAAATAATCTTACACACCTATAGGAAATTAAAGGAACTCACCATAACAATTATTGATGAGATGATAGAGTAATCAGAATTCTCATGCACGCCTTGTGGGAATATACATGTTACAAATATTTTCATAATTGTTTAGAAGTTTCTTCACTGTAAATATTCACTTATATCGCCCAGTCATTCTACTCCCTCCTTGACATTTACCCAATAGGAATGAAAGTGTGTATCCATACAAATACTTGAACTTTAAAAGTCTTAACAACTTTATTTATATATAGAAAAATATGGAAACTCAAATTTGAATGAATGAACCGTTTGCAGCATATCCATAAAATGGAATACCATTTAGTAATCCAAAGCAATAAACTGTTAATTTAATGAGAATGAACATCAAAGTCATTATATTAAAAGCAAGAAGTCAGACAAGCAGTAAATACTGTATTATTTTATTTATGGTAAATTCTAGAAAATGAATTCTATAGTGGTAAAGCAGATTAATGCTTACCTGAAAAGTGGTGGATGGAGAGGGAGGAAAGGGAAGAAATTTTAGAAGGGAAAACTCTTGAGGATTTATGCATATATTTATTATTTTGAATGTGCTGCTAGTTTTATTAGTTTATGTCAAAACACATCAAATTGTACACTACAGCAGAGGCAGTTTAGTGCATATAAATATTACCTTATTTAAGCGGTTAAAAAATAAAGTATGTAGTTTGATGATTTGACAAATGTTTACAGCCATATAACCAATGCTGCAATCATGACATAGAAACTTTCCATCAACCCCAAAATTAACCATATGCTAATTTTGCAATGAGTCATTTTCTCTCTCATGATCCCTTGACAACCACTGATCTGCTTCTTTTTCCTGTATTTTGCCTTTTCTATAATGTCATACAGATTAAATCATTTAGTATCTAATTTTGCTGTTGTTGTTTTGGCTTTTTAATGTTATGCTTTTGAAATGCATTTATTATCTGTCATGGATCAGTAGTTTGTTATTTTTTATGACTGAGAAAAATCCATTTTAGGGATAGATGATAATTTGATTATTCATTTGCTAGTTGTTTGATATTTTGGTTTTTTGCAATATAGTGGTCTTAGAAATAAATCTTTTTTGAACATTCATGTACATGACTTTGGGTGGATGTATACATGTTTAGATCCTAGATAAATTAAGTATGAGTGGATTGTTGTGGCGTACAGTAAGGGTTTGTTTAACTTTATTTTTTAAAGCCTTTTCCAAAATGGTTGCACCAATTTGCATTCTTATTATCAGTTTGTAAGAGTTTCAGTTGCTCTACATTATCACCAGTTTATCAGAGTTCTAGTTGTTCTACATCATCATCAATATTTGGTATTGTCAGTTCTGTGAACATTGGCTATTTGAATGAGAATGCAGTGGTATCACATTGTGGCTTTAGTCTGCATTTTTCTGGTTATTAATTATTTTGGTCGTATTTTATACAGTCATTGAACATTTATGTATCTTCTTTGGCAGAGTGTCTTTTAAATCATTTCCACATTTTTACTGGATATTTACTGGCTTCATATTATTGAGTTTTAGAGATTCTGGAGAGTTTTTTTTCCCCAAAATGGTTGACTAGAGGCATTTTAGGCAGCCTTCATCCACTTAGAGGAACCAAAATAGTGTGTAGATGATCACCCTTTGAATACATTATCTAATAGGGCGCATGGAGAATGAACAGTTGAGTGATAGGAAACGCTAAAATGTAGGAAGAAGAAGAGAAACAGACAGACGGTGTGGCCAGCACTAGCCAGGACCGGAAGCGAATCCCCAAAATGGTAGAAGGTAATTGAGTGTCTTCCTGCAGTTCTCTTTTCCTCTGGGTGATCATAAAATCTAGGCCATGGAAGAGCACTTTGACTATCTAATTCTGACTTGGAGAGCAGTCCGGAAACTATAAGAGCAAACTGCTTTAGCGGGGAAATATGCCTTGGGTTTCATGCCCTTTCTGAGACCTGTGCAGCTAAAGCAAGATTTCATTCTTGATCTGGCTTTTGTTTGTTTGTTTGTTTTTGACGGAGTCTCGTTCTGTCGCCCAGACTGGAGTGCAATGGTGCGATCTCGGCTCACTGCAAGCTCCGCCTTCCGGTTCACGCCATTCTCCTGCCTCAGTCTCCCGAGTAGCTGGGACTACAGGTGCACGCCGCCACGCCTGGCTAATTTTTGTATTTTTAGTACAGATGGGGTTTCGCCTTGTTATCCATGATGGTTTCGATCTCCTGACCTCGTGATCCACCCACCTTGGCCTCCCAAAGTGCTGGGATTACAGGCATGGGCCACCACGCCTGGCAGAGCTGGCTTTTAACTGACTGCGCATGGTTCTGGGAACCAGTGATGCAAGTCCCAGGCATTAGGAAAACTTGGGCTGCTGTTTGCAGAGCTGGGTCGTGAGTGTGGCATGGGCTTCCACAAACAGGACTGAGAATTGAGTGAGTGAGGCGTGGACTGCAGCAGCTGCTGGTGCTGGAGCGGTCAATGCCCCGGGACCTAAGCAAGATGAGCATTGCCACAGTTATTACAGAAACTTGGTCTTGAGGTGGGCATGGGGGTGGGGGGTGGAGGGCTTCTACGGGTGCTGATTCGGGACTAGGCACAAATTGCTATATCTAACTGAACAGCCAGGTCAGCTGTGACAGCTGGAGTGAGGTAGAAAACCCCACCAGGGGCCGGGCATGGTGGCTCACGCCTGTAATCCCAGCACTTTGGGAGGCCGAGGTGGGCGGATCACCTGAGTTCCAGAGTTCCAGACCAGCCTGACCCACAGGGAGAAACCCCATCTCTACTAAAAATACAAAATTAGCCGAGCTTGGTGGCACATGCCTATAATCCCAGCTACTTGGGAAGGCTGAGGCAGGAGAATCGCTTGAACCTGGGAAGTGGAGGTTACAGTGAGCAGAGATTGTGCTGTTGCACTCCAGCCTGGGCAACAAGAGCAAAACTCTGTTTTTGTTTTTGTTTTTGTTTTAAAAAAAAAAGGAAGCAAAGCAAAGAAAACCCAACCAGGACTGGGGCAAGAGAATGATGTAAGTGCCCCATACACTGGCCAAGGCTGTGATCAGTAGGACTGCTCTCACCCTCCCCATGGTAGGGCCTCAGTATAGCAATGGTGACTCCTCATCCGTGCATTTCATCAGCAGCCTCAGGATCTCTCCAGTCCTTCATCCTGGCTAATGAATGCACTTATCATTGGGGGCCTGAGCACAAGCTTGCCTGGCTTGACTCCACTTGGCATTCTCCCATCTACTAGCCTACAGCAGTCTGCACAGTCCATTGCAACCACTGCCAACACAAACACACAGTGTTTGGGAATCAGAAGAGTGTTTCACCACCACTGCTATTGACATTGCCTATACCATATTGGCTGCCCAGGTGTTAGAAGATTCCATTCACCCATCTGCTGTACTGCTACTACAAGTGGCATCTGAGAAAGCCACCCAGAGGCCAAAGAATTGACCTGCTTGGAACCACCAACATAGGTGTCACCATATGCTTCCCCAGGATGCAAGGATAGACATGCTTAGCCCATCACCATTACCACTGAAACATAAAGATGGACCCATCCAGCTTTTCAGTTCCCTGCACAACTTAAACACAGCCTCCACCAATAAGTGCAACATAACACACCAAAGATAGCACAGATATCACTAATGCTACTTGTAGTCAACAAAATTCTAGAGTCTTCACTACTGCACATGCCTCAAAGTAAAGTCAAAGCTCCCTACCCAATCAATATCATAGTCAGATCTTAAGGAAAATGTTCTACTCCCCAATGAAAGTCAATTCAAAAATCATAAGGAACAAATATTACACCAGATGCTCAGAAATCAATGTAATGATACATGAAACATTAAAAGCAAAGTAATATGACACCCTCAAAAAAAACACAATAATTCTCCAGCAATAGAATTTAACCAAAAAATTCTCAAAATAAGAGATAATGAATTCTGAATATTAATTGTAAAGAAGCTCAGTGAGATGCAAGAGAATTTGAAAACCAGTACAAAGAACTCAGAAAAATCCATTCAAGATATGAATGAGAAATTTACCAAAGAGATAAATATCTTCAAACATACAACAAACAGAGCTTCTGGAAATGAAAGAAAATCATTGAAGGAATTACAAAATACATTCAAAAGCTTTAGCGATGAACTACACCAAGCAGAGTAAAGAATTTCAAAACTTGAAGACATGTCTTTTGAAACAATTCAGACAAAACAAAGAAACAAGATTAAGGAAAAATAAACAAAGCCTTTGAGAAATTGGAGATGTCATAGAGCAACCAAATGTACAAATTATTGATATTGCCAAGAGTGAAGAGAGATCAAAAGGCTAAGAAAACCTATTTAGCAAAATTACATATGAAAACTTACTAAGACCTAGGCATTCAGACACAGGAGGCTCAGAGATCCCCAGGAAAATACAATGCAAAAAGGACTTTGCCATGACATATCATAATCTGACTGTCTACATTTAATGTAAAAGAACAAATTTTAAAATTAGCAAGAGCAAAATGTCTAGTCACCTATAAAGGAAACTCCATCATAGTAACAGCAGATTTCTCAGTAGAAACCTTACAAGCCAGAAGAGAGTGGGATAACATATTCAAAGTGCTGAAAGAAAAAACCTGCTCTTCAAAAATATGATATCTAGCAAGATTAACATTTATAAAGGACAAATAATGTCTTTTCTAGACAAGCAAATCTGAGGGAAGTCATGACCACTAGACTGGATCTACAAGAAATGTTCAAAGGAGTCCTAAATTTGGAAGTAAAAGGACTACATTCATCACCATGAAGAGAAAGGAAAGTATAAAACTCACTGGTAAAACAATCACACAAAGGAGGAGACAAAAAAGAATCAAATGACACTACTATTGAATTCCGTAGAATCACAGAGAAAAAAAGAGAAACAAAAAATTTATAAAACAACTGGAAAATAATTAACAATATGACAAAAAATCCTCACATATTAATAGTAATCTTAAACATAAGTAGATGAAATGCTTCACTTAAGAGATATAAATTGGCTAAATGGATAAACAAAAGGATCCAACTGTATACTGCTTATGATAAACACCTTATTTGTGAAGACTTATATAGGCTGAAAGTAAAAGGAGAGAAAAGATATTCCATTACGCCATGCAAACCGGAACCAGAGGTGAGCAGGAAGAATTACATGTATATCAGATAAAGCAGACTAAATAAAAAACAGTAAAAAAAACAAGGTTATTATAGAGATGATAAAATGATAAATTCAATGAGATAATATAACAATTCTGAATATATATATATTCAACAGTGGAGCACCTAGGTCTGTAAAACAAACATTACTAGACCTAAAGAGAGAGAGAAATCAATACAGTAATAATTAGGGACTTCAACACCCCACATACAGCCTTAAATAGATCATCTAGACAGAAAATCAAGAAAGAAACATTGAACTTAAACTGGCCTTTTGCCCAAATAGACCTAACAGACATTTACAGAACATTCTACTCAACGATAGCAGAATACACATTATTTTCATGAACACATGAAACATTCTTCAAGATAGACCATATGTTAGGCCACAAAACAAGTCTCAATAAATTTTTAAAAATAAAAAATATATCAAGTTTCTGCACAAACCACATGGGAATAAAACTAGAATTCAATACCAACAAAAACTTCATAAATTATACACATATATGCAAATTAAACAATATGCTCCTGAAGGACCTTTAGTCAACAAATAAATTAAGATGGAAACTTAAAAAAAAATGAAACAAATGAAAATAGAAGCACAATATATAAAAACCTGTGGGATACAGCAAAAGCCATGCTAAGAGGGAAGTTTACAACATTAAATGCCTATATCAAAAAAGTAGAAAGACTACAATTAAAAATCTAATGATGCATGTCAAAGAACTAGAAATACAATAACAAACCACCAAAAATTAGCAAAAGAAAAGAAGTAACAGAGCAGAATTAGATGAAATAGAGACCAAAAAACAACATATAGTGTCAATGAAATGAAAAGTAGGTTCTTCAAAAGATAAAATTGATACACTGATAGCTGTAGTAAAAAAGAAAAGAGAGAAGACCCAAATAAATTCAGAAATGAAAAATAAGACATTAGAAGGGCTACTACAGAAATATAAAAGATGATGAGAGATTATTATGAACAACTGTAAACTCATGAACCAGAAAACTTAGAGGAAACAGATACATTCCTGGAAATATACAACCTCCCAAGATTGAGCAAGAAAGAAATTGAAAACCTGGACAGACTAATAGTAAGTAGTCCAGGACCAGATGGATTCACAGTCAAATTCTACAAAACATGCAAAGAAGAACTAATACCAATCTGCCTAAAACTGTTACAAAACATAGAGGAGGAGAGAAATCTTTCTAATTCATTCTACAAGGCCAGTATCATTCTGTTACCCAAACAAGACACACACAAAAAAGCAAACTACAGACCAGAATCACTGATGAACATAAATGCAAATATTCTCAACAAAATACTAGCAAACTGAATCCAACAGCACATTAAAAAGATAATCCTATGATCAAGTGGGTTTTATACCAGGGATACAAGGATAGTTCAACACACATGAATCAGTAAATGTGATATATCACATCAACGAAATGAAAAACAAAAACCATATAATGTGTCAAAAGATACAGAAAAGCATTTGATACAACTCAGAATCTTTCATGATAAAGAGCCTCAATGAACTATGTAAAAGAGGAACACACCTCAAAATAATAAATGCCATATATGACAGACCCACAGCCAACATCATATAGAATGGGGAAAAGTTGAAAGCATTTACTCTAAGAACTAGACCAAGATAAGGATGCCCACTTTCAATACCTCTGTTCAACTTAATCCCAGAGATCCTAGCCAGAGCAATCAGGCAAGAGAAGGAAAGAAAAGTCTTAAAATTGGAAATGAGAAAGTCAAATTATTCCTGTTCTGTGATGACATAATGTTATATCTGGAAAAACCTAAAGGCCTCATCCCATCAAAAAACTCATAGATTTGATAAATGAATTTATTAAAGCTGCAAGATATGAAATCAATGTATAACCATCAGTAGCATTTCTATAGACCAGTAATGATCTAACTAAAACAAATTCAAGCTGGCAATCCCATTTACAATATCTCCAAAAAAGTAAATTCCTAAGAATGAATTTAACCAAAGAAGTGAAAGATCTCTATGATAAAAATTAGAAAAATCTACAAGAAAAACTACAAAAAAATCTACAAGGAAAAAGTACAAAAATCTATGAAAGAAATTACAGGCAATATAAAAAATTGGAAAGAAATCCAATGTCCATGGATTAGAAGAATTAATATGGTTAACATAGCCATACTGCCCAAAGTAATCTACAGATTCAATATAATCCCTATCAAAATGCCAACATCACTTTTTATAGAATTGGAAGATAAAATTCTAAAATTTATATGGAACCAAAGAACAGCCCAATAACCAAAGCAATCCTACTCAAAAGAACCAAAGATGGAAATAACACATCACCTGACTTTAACTTATATCACAAGGTTATAGCAACCAAAATAACATGGTACTGGTATAAAAATAGACAAAAATATCAATTGAACAGAATATAAAACCTAGAACAAATCCACATATTTATAGCCAATGGGTCTTTGACAAAGCCAACAAGAATATACTTTGGGGAATGGATAAACCTTTCAACAAATGCTGCTGGGAAAACTGGATTGCCACATGCAGAAGAATGAAAGATGACCCCTATCTCTTACCATATTAAAAAGTCAACTCAGATGAATTAAAGACTTAAACATAAGACCTGAAACTATAAAACTACTAGAAGAACCCCTACAGAAAATTTTTCTAGAGGTTGATCTAGGCAAAAAAATATATATGATTAAAACCTCAAAAGCATAGACAACAAAGGCAAAAACAGACAAATGGGACTTAATTAAACTAATAAAGCTTCTGTATAACAAAATAAGTATCAACAAAGTGAACAGGCAACCAGCAGAATGCGATAAAATATTTGCAGTCTATTCATCCAAAAGAGGACTAATATCCAAAATGTAAAAGAAACTCAAACAACTCAACAAGGACAAAAACGGATTTCACCAATAATCCCATTAAAACATGAGCAAAAGACATGAATAGACATTTTTCAAAAGAAGATAGATCAAGGTGAACTGTTATATTTAGGAAATGATCAACATCATTAATTATCAAATAAATTCAAATAAAAACTTCAATGAGATATCATCTTACCCAAATCAGAATGCCTATTTTTTTTAATATTTAAAGTATTATTCTTTCTAATTTTGTGGGTACATAGTAGATGTATATATTTATGGGGCACAAGAGATGTTTAGGTAAAGGCATGCAATGTGAAATAGAGCATCATGGAGAATGGGGTATTCATCCCCTCAAGCATTTATCCTTTGAGTTACAAACAATCCAATTATTCTTTATTTTAAAATATAATATTAAGCTATTGTTGACTAGACTCACCACACTGGGCCATCAAATAGTAAGTCTTATTCACTCTTTCCATTTATTTGTACCCATTAACCATCCCCGTCTGCCCCTAATCCTCCACTACCCTTCACAGCTTCTGATAACCATGCTTCTACTCTATTTGTCCATGAGTTCAATTTATTTGATTTTTATAATTTGATTGTTATATCCCACAAATAAGCAAGAACGTGTGATGTTTGTCTTTCTTTGCATAGCTTATTTCACCTAACATAATGATCTCCAGTTCCATCTAAGTTGTTGCAAATGATTCGATCTCATTATTTTTTATGACTGAATAGTACTCCATTACATGTGCACTCCTCAGGCATGGTGTACCATTATGTACCACTTTTTTTTTTACTCATTTATTTGTTGATTGATACTTAGGTTACTTCCAAATCTTAGCTATGGTAAGCAGTGCTGCAGCAAATATAGGAGTGTAGATATCCCTTTGATATATGGAGTTTTTTTCTTTTGGGTATATAACCAGCAGTGGGATTGCTGGATCATATGGTAGCTCAACTTTTAGTTTTTTGAGGAACCTCCAAATGGTTCTCAGAAGTCGTTGTAATAATTTACATTCTCACCAACAGTGGACAAGAGTTCCTTTTTCTCCACATACTCACCAGTGTTTGTTATTGCTTGTCTTTTGGGTATAAGCCATTGTAACTGGGGTGATATGGTATCTCATTGTAGTTTTGATTCACATTTCTCTGATGATCAATGATGTTGAACACCTCGTCTTCTTTAGAGAGATGTCTTTTCAAACATTTTACTCATTTTTATCAGATTATTAGATTTTTTTCCCTATAGAGTTGTTTGAGCTCCCTATATATTCTGGTCATTAATCCCTTTTCTGAGGGGTAGTTTGCAAATATTTTCTCCTATTCTGTGGGCTGTCTCTTCACTTTGTTGATTGTCTTATTTGCTGTGTAGAAGCTTTTTAACTTGGGGTGATCCCATTTATCCACATTTGCTTTGGTAGCCTGTGCTTGTGGGGCATTGCTCAATAAATCGTTGCCCAGAAAAATGTTCTGGAGACTTTTCCCAATGTTTTCTTATAGTAGTTTTATAGGTTTAGGTCTTGGATTTAAGTCTTTCATCCATTTATATTTGATTTTTGTATATGGCAAGACAGAGGGGTCTGGTTTCATTTTTTTGTACATGAGTATCCAGTTTTCCCAGTACAATTTATTGAAGAGACTGTCTTTTTCTCCAGTGTATGTTCTTGGCATCTTTATCAAAAATAAGTTTACTGTATGTGTGTGTGGATTTGTTTCTAGGTTTTCTTTTCTGTTTCATTGGTCTATTTGTCTGTTTTTATGCCAGTGCCATGCTGTTTTGGTTGCTATAGCTCTGCAGTATAATTTGAAGACAGATAATGTGATTCCTCTAGTTTTGTTCTTTTTGCCTAGGATAGCATTGACTATTCTGGGTCTTTTCTGGTTTCCTATGAATTTTGGGATTTATTTATATTTATATGAAGAATGTCATTGGAATTTTGATAGGGATTGGATGGAATCTGTATTTTGCTTTGGGTAGGATAGACTTTTTAACAATATTGATTCTTCTAATCCATGAACATGAAATAATGAAATATTTTTCTATTTTCTAGTATATTCTTCAATTTTCTTCTTCAGTGTTTTATAGTTTTCATTATAGAAATATTTCACTTCTTTGGTTAATTCCTGGGTATTTAATTTTATGTGTGGTTATTGTAAGTGGTATTACTTTTAAATTTCTTTTTCATATTGTTCACTCTTGGCATATGGAAATGAGACTGCTTTTTGTATGTTGATTTTGTATCCTGAAACTTTACTGAATTTGTTTATCAGTTGTAATAGTTTTCCTGTGGAGTCTTTAGGTTTTTTCACATATAAGACAGTATCATCAGCAAACAAGAATAATTTGACTTCTTCCTTTCCAGTTTGGATGTCCCTTATATGTTTCTCTTGTCTGAGTGATCTAGTTAGGATTTTCAGTGCTATGTTGAATAACAGTAGTGACAATAGGCATCCTATTGTTCATATCTTAGAGGAAAGTTTTTAATTTTTTCCCCATACAGTATGATACTAGCTGTGTGTCTGTCACATATGGCTTTTATGATGATAATTATTATTATGTTCCTTCTATATACAATTTTTGAGGGGTTTTATTGTGAAGGGATGTTGAACTTTATAAAATGCTTTTTCTGGCATTAATTGAAATTATCAATTTTGTTTTTACCTAATTCTTGTGGTATGATGTATCATATTGATTGGCATATGTTGAACCATGCTTGCATCACAGGAATAAATCCCACTTGATCATGATGAATGATCTTTCTAATGTATTGCTGAATTCAGTTTGCTAGTATTTTGTTGAGACAATATTCATCAGAGATACTAGCCTGTCATTCTCTTCTTCTTTTTCATTCTTATTTTTCTGTCTTTGTTTCTTTTTTTATGATGTGTCTTTGTCTTATTTTGTTAGCATAATAATACTTCCCTCATAGAATGAGTTTGAAAGTATTTCAGCCCCCTCTATTTTTCAGAATAGTTTGAGTAGGATTGATATTTAACTCTTTAAATGTTTGGTAGAATTCAGCAATGAAGCCATAGGATCTGGGCTTTTCTTTACTGCAAGAATTTTTATTATGGCTTTGATCTTGTTACTTGTTATTGGTCTTTTCAGGTTTGGGGTTTCTTCCTGGTTCACTCTTGGTAGGTTGTATGTATCTAGGAATTTGTCCATTTCTTCTATATTTTCCAATTTATTTGCACATAGTTGCTCATAGTAATCACTAATGATCCTAAGAATTTCTACAGTATCTGTTGCAATGTTTCCTTTTTCATTTCTGATTTTATTTGGCTCTTCTCTCTTTTTCTTCCTTAGTCTGGCTAAAGGTTTGCCAATTTTGTATAACTTTTCAAAAAAAATTATTTTATTTTTATTTTTTGTTTATTTCTATTTCACTTATTTCTGCTTTGATATTTATCATTTCTTTTATTCTACTTATTGGGTTTGGTTTGCTCTTCCTATTTCATTTATTTCTGCTTTGATATTTATCATTTCTTTTATTCTACTTATTTGGGGTTTGGTTTGCTCTTCCTTTTCTAGTTTTGTGTGTGTGTGTGTGTGTGCGTGTGTGTGTTTATTTATTTAATTTTTGAGATGGAGTCTTGCTCTGTAGCCCAGGCTGGAGTGCAGTGGCGTGATCTCGGCTCACTGCAAGCTCCACCTCCCCGGTTCACGCCATTCTCCTGCCTCAGCCTCCGGGTGGCTGTGAATACAGGCACCCGCCACTATGCCCAGCTAATTTTTTGTATATTTAGTAGAGACGGGGTTTCACCGTGTTAGCCAGGGTGTTCTCAATCTCCTGACCTCATGATCCACCCACCTAGGCCTTGGAAGGTGCTGGGATTACAGGCGTGAGCCACCGTGCCCGGCCCCTTTTCTAGTTTTTGTACGATGCATCATGGGATTGTTTATTTGAAGTTTTTCCTCTTTTCTGATGTAGGCATTTATAACTATAAATTCCCCTGAGTACTGCCTTTGGTATTCCATATGTTTTGGTGTGTTGTGTTTCTATTATCACTTGTTTCAAGGAATTTTTCAATTTCCTTCTTAATTTCTTTATTGACCCACTGGTCACTCAGGAGCATATTGTTTAATTTCCATGTATTTGAACAGCTTCTAAAATTCTTCTTGTTATTAATTTCCAGTTTTATTCTTTTGTGTTCAGAGAATATGCTTGATATTATTTTAGTGTTTTTGAATGCTTTAAGTTTTGTTTTGTGACCTACCATATGGTCTGTCCTTAAGAATGATCTATGTGAAAGAAAAAGATGGTATATTCTGCAGCTCTTGGATGAAATCGTCTGTAAATCTCTATCAGATTCATTTGGTCTGTAGTGCAGATTAAGTCAGGTATTTCTGTGTTGATTTTTTTTTTCTGGAAGATCTGTCCAAAGATGAAAGTGAGGCATTAATGTCTCCAGCTATTATTGTACAGGGGCCTACCTCTCTCTAGCTCTAATAAGTAGTGGAACTTTTTATTCTGCCATCTTTATCTGCCCTCTCCAGAACAGTTATTTTTAAAGAGACAGAAAATAGAAAATAAGATGTTGGCAAAGATGCATAAAAAAGGGTGTCTTTATTCACTATTGGTGGGAAGATAAATTAGTACAACCTCCTTGGAAAACAGTATGGAGATTTCTCAAAGAGCTAAAAGTAGAACTAGTATTTCATCCAGTAATCCCACTACTAAGTATCTACCCAGTGAAAAAAAAATCAGCATATCAAAAAGATACCTGCACCCATATGTTTATCACAGCATTATTCACCATAGTGAAGATACGGAATCAGTCTTATTGTCTATCAATGGATGATTGGATAAAGAATATGTGCTATGTGTATGCCATGGAATACTACTCAGCTATAAAAAAGAGTAAAATCATGTCTTCTGCAGTATCATGAATGGAACTAGAGGCGATTATCTGAGTGAAACAAGCGAATCACAGAAAGTGAAATATCACATTTTCTCACAAGTGTGTGCTAAAAAATGTGTACATGTGAGTTTAGACAGTAGGACAATAGAAAATGGAGATAAAGAAGGGTGACGAGGTGGAACGGGGAATGGATGATGAGAAATTACCTAATAGGTACGATGTACATTATTCGGGTGATGAACACTTAAAAGTCCTGACTTAACCACTTCACAATATTTGCATGCAACAAAATTGCACTTGTACCCCATCAATTTATACAAAAAATAAACAAAAGCATGTTTTCAAAAATATAGAAGTCTAGGTACAAAGTCCTATCCCGGATATATTTTTCAAGTACTTTCTCCCACAGTGTGGCTTATCTTTTAATTTCTTTAGCTTCTTTTGAAGAGATAATTTTTAACTTTGATGAAGTCTAATTTATCATTTTTTTCCTTTGATGCTTTATGACTTTCGTGTCTTATCTAAGAAATCTTTGCCAAACCTATAGTCACAAATAATCTGTTCTGTAATTTCTTGTAGTCCTTTGTTTAGGACTACAGTTCTTTCTCAGTAAATTTTTAAAATATATGTTGTAAAGTTTGAGTTTATTTACATATAGATACCTACTACTCAGCACTGTGTATGAAAAGATTTTTCTTTACCCTTTGAATTACCTTGAAATATTTGTTTAAACCCAATTGGATATATAAAAGGAGGGAGAAGTAGAGAGAGAGAGAAAGACCACTATGTCTCACTGACCTAAATTTTCTTTTTATTCCAATATCATAGTGTCTTGTTGACTGTAGCTTATTTAACTATAGCTTTGAAATTAGACATTTTGAGTCCTCTAGCTTTACACATTTTAATTAATTAATTTAAATTGACAATAAATAACATGTACTTATTGTGTACTACATGACGTTTTGAAATATATACACATATGGAAAGCCTCCGGCTTTATTTTTCTTGAAAAATTGTTCTGCAAATTCTAGAACCTTTTGTATTTATAATATCAATTAAATTTTGTATTTATAATATCATTATAGAAGTCAGTTTCTACCAGGAAAATAGATTTCTGAGACTTAGACGGGGGAATGCACTGAACCAGTAGATAACTTTGAAGAGAACTGATATTCTGATATTCTGAGAAACAATTCTGAGTTTTCTGATCCATAAACAAGGTGAATGGTTGAAGTTATTTAGGTCTTTAATTTTTCAGCAATAACTGTTGGTATATCAATATAAAATAATTGTATGTATATTTGCCTTAAAACCTCTACACAATTGCTAAGCTTGCTTACCTTAGACTAACCAGAAATCTATCAGTTTCATTGATACCTTCAAAATCAACTTTTTGTTTGATTGAATTGTTCTCTTCTTCTTTTCTGCTTTTCATTTTATTGATTGATTTCTGCTTTGGGGATTACCTTAAAACAACAACTTAGACCATTCTTTGGAGAACATTTCTTCTTTTCTATTAAAAACATTTAAATCTGTAAATTTCTGTGAAGCACTCTTTTAACTGTATTGTACATAATTTGATATATTTTCATTTTCATTCAGTTGTGACTTCTTTATCCAATACAAAGAATAATGTAAAATAATTTCAAAATATTTGGGGTCGTCCTCCTATCTGGCATTGATTCTTAATTTAATTTTGGTTTAGTTAGAGCACATACCATGATTTACTTCAATACTTTACACTTTTTGAAATGTGTTTTATTATTCATCATATGCTCTCTTTTAATGAATGGTCCAAGCACATATGAAAATAATATGCGTTTTGCTGTTGTTGTGTGAGTGCTTTATAAATATGAATTAGGTCAAGTCGGTTTATAAAATTAAACCTTCTATATCCTTATTGATTTCCTATATTTTCTGTGTGTGCACACAGTCTACTTTCCCCACAAGCTCACACTCCAGTGACAGATCACCACCTTGTTCATATGCAATACCTGTTTCTTAGACAGGAGTTTCCAGGTTCTCTCATTATTTATCCCTCTAATATTTTCATCCTTCAAACCCGTGCTACTGTTGGTTTATGGTAAGTGACAGGTGCCTTCTCAGGTCTTCTGCTCTGCCTGGAATTGTTCTTATAAATATCTGGTGGTGGCCCATGGAAAAGACCCTTCTGGGACACATAGATTTTTTTAACTGTCACATTGCCTTCATTTGACCTTTAAGAATTTGTAAACATTTCAGTTGTTCTGTTTCTATTGCTTCAAAGGCTGCCACATCTTCCATACTCTCTCTGAAATAAAAGAATTTGTCCTTTTAATCCTTGAAGGGACTTCTTACACTTTGGGATTCAGTCTACCCAGTTGCCTTAGAACATCTCTGATAGGCTCAAAGTTATCATGTCCAACAGCTGGCTTTTCTTGTTGATAGGCTTGAGAGTAATATTCTTGAAGTTTTCTTCATCTTAAGTGGAAGTGGAAATTGAATCAAATTTAAAAGTACCTATTATGACTTCTTTGTAGACGAAGAATCTCTAATTGAGAAAGACTGAATGACTTGATTAAGGTCACACAGCTGAGAGGTGGCAGAACCTGGAGTCAAAGTTCCAAAGTTCATATTAGACGGTATTTGTGGATAAAATACTAAAATATAAATAGCACTAATAGAACCATGATATTTTAGGCTGTTATAGCTATTGATAAAATCAATCATAATTGATAGCAATTTATAATATCTAAATTAATGTAAAACTCACCATATGATTATTCACAATGATACATAACAGTTGGATATTATTATCATCACTACTAACAAAAGGAAGAA
Organism: Macaca nemestrina; assembly: GCF_043159975.1. Taxonomy (NCBI): domain Eukaryota; kingdom Metazoa; phylum Chordata; class Mammalia; order Primates; family Cercopithecidae; genus Macaca; species Macaca nemestrina. The sequence continues at coordinate 77,697,294 of NC_092133.1, forward strand.
AAAGGCTCAAAATGTTTAACATACTCTCCACGAATATACACCAAATTTATAGTAGTTCTAAGACTCAAATATGCCTTTTTAAAAGCTACCTCCTACTTGAAGGATCAAATACGTCTTTTTGACTTGCAAGCACATGCTGTATTACATTAGGAATAATGTTATATACATGTAAATGATGGTAATTGATTCTTTCCATTCTCTAGGTTCCTAGATCCTTCCCAACTGGACTCCAGATGAACAGAGACTCAAAATATCTCTGCTCGTACATTATTTATGGAGTAGAAATTCTATCTTCCTACATTTCCAACACGATGTTGTTGTAACTTCTTATGTTACATTCACTTAAACTTGGTATCCCTGAATTAAGTTGACTCTTTAAAATGTATTTATTCTCTTGTCAAATGTGTTGAAAAAGTAATATATTGCAATGACTAAAAGAATGACTGTAAGGGAAAATCTTGATTCAAGACCTTCCTAAATGTGCAACTTTAAATGTTCCTTTACATTTCTGATATTCTGTTTTATTATCTTGTAAACTTCTTATAAGATGAACTGCCTCGTAGGATTCTTGCTATTTTTGGATGAGCTTTATAAAACAAAACATGCTGTATTAGTGCTAATAAGTTAATATCTTTGTCTTTCTTTAACCATCTTCAAATGATAGGGTGGCAATTGCTGAGGTCAAAGAGGGGCTTAATTGATGTTGTCTTCATTCTCTCTAAATGATGATAAGCCTGAAAAGAGTTCTGTGAGTATCTGTGATTAAAACATTTTACTTCTATTTAAAATGGCATCTGGATTTCTATTTTATATCTCTTCTTTCTTTTCTTTCTTGAAATACTCCCAATATTTTAGAATCTTTTATTCTTTATGTCTATTTTGTTCAGAAGAAAGTGGGTACAGATTAGGTTAAAAATATAATGTCTGCTAAAAATATAGATTTTGCAAATGTCTAGGTATGCAAGTCTCTCCTAAGAAAGCCAAGTTATTTAAAATGAAAGGAAGATTTCTTAGACTTGATGTTGAAATGAACAAGAAAACTTTTTATGCCAGTTAGAAAATGCCCTAAGGCTTTCTCCTAGCCTGTTAGGTTCATGCTACTATGAAAATATTCTCATTCTTTATGGTTTCTGCTTTCAGAATAAAGAAAACATACAGTGAAATAACAGAAGTAAATTGATTCAGGATTAGTTTAATTTTGACCTTAAAGATGGCCAGTGAGCTGATTCCTTTGCAGGCATGCCCACTCCATTGGGTGAGAAGACACCAAGTTTTTGGATGTAATATATGCCTGACATCTGGAAAGCATGTTCAAACGAATAATAGTATGCCAACGAAAAATGGCGGTTAATTTAATTAGTTAAAACACGGTTCCTGGCCGGGCGCGGTGGTACATGCCTGTAATCCCAGCACTTTGGGAGGCTGAGGCAGGTGGATCACTAGGTCAGGAGATTGAGACCATCCTGGTTAACCCAGTGAAACCCTATCTCTACCAAAAAAAAAAAAATAAATAATTAGCCTGGTGTGGTGGTGAGCACCTGTAGTCCCAGCTACTCGGGAGGCTAAGGCAGGAGAATGGCGTGAACCTGGGAGGCGGAGCTTGCAGCGAGCCAAGATCGTGCCACCGCACTCCAGCCTGGACGACAGAGCGAGACTGTGTCTCAAAAAAATAAAAAATAACAAACAAACAAACAAACAAACACTGTTGCTTAAGTTAAAGAGTTATGGGAATGTCAATTACAGCTTTGGCATATCCTAAAGTTCTTCATCTGCATTCCTAAAAAGTGTTCTGCAGAAAAATTATTTGGGAGATGTTGGCTTTTGTGTTATAAAACAGTGGTCAAATAAGACAGGTAAAGAAGACACACTTGATCTCTATCAAAAGGCTCTGAGTAATCCTAGAGTTAATAAAAGTTAAATTATTTTAATCTCAGCATTTTATAACTCATATTAAGCAGGACACAAATTTTAAGTACTATACATATTCATACCAAAAGCATAAGGCCTTTTGATTGAAGTTTACTCATTTTTGTCTTTTTAAAATAGAATAACAAAAAAAAAATCGTGATCTAATTCTTTGAAGTTTACTTTATCAAGGTTGAATCTGAATCATCATTACACACTTTAATTATCATAAGGGAGCATGCTCTAGATACAGGTAGAAGAAACTGATAAAGCCTTAACTGCAGAGTTCACAAATCTGCAATCAATGATGTCATAGCCTTTCACTTTCCCTGCTCTGTGAAGGTAGTTTTCCCACAGCCTATTAAAACATCAGCTTTTGTATGGCAGCATAGGACTCCTAAATTCTTTAGAAATTGTATATCTTTTCGATAATGAACATTCTCATATCTTTAGAAGACTAAATGATGACCGTATGCCTTTATATTAAACATAATAGATTTATCTCAGTTTAAGCAAAATGACAAGTGTCCAAATAAAAATATAAACACAACATACATGAAGCTTTGCTTGTTTTCTTCAATTCATAAAGTATTTCACAACACGCAAATTCAGGAAGCAAGAATAGCCGTTGCATGAAATATTATTTTGCTTTCTTTTTTCTAGGCAAAAAGGCAAAAGAAAACTAACCCCTCAGCTTGATGTCCCACTTAAATAATGCATTAATAAATAAGAAAATTAAGTTATTCCTGAAAATTGTTGTAGGGTAAATAAAGACAGTTCTAAATATTTTATTAACTATAGAACTTTTTTTTTTTTTTTTTTTTTTTTTTTTTTTTTTTTGCAAAGAATAAGCTAGCACTGAAGTCTCTAAGCTGTGGAAGAACTGTTATGTAGAAAAGTTAAAGCACAGACACCAGTGAAGTGCAACTAACACAATTATACATAATATGAAAGCATTGGGAATAACAGATTCTGGAAGTTGGGGATGAGTAGCTTCATATCTTTCCATTATCCATGGAAAGTATCTCCTTATGTGGAGTCCTCATGGAAACAGCCCCTACAGAGGTAAGAGGTTCTCCTTACAAGTACAAAGGAAACTCAAGGTAACATTTGTTCTGAGCATATACACTACCCACATGGACATGTAACTCACATATAGAAAGTGACAAGTTTCTAATTAGGCAGTACAACACTATATGGAATAAAGTATGCTGCCAGATATTCTCCCCCAAGCCAAAATGTTTCCTCTTTCTGGGAACACAGATAGACAGTATTTCCCAGGCTCCCTTTCAGTCAGCTGCGGTTTATGTAGTATGAGCAGATGTTGCTATATGACACTTCCAGACCTGGCCAAAAAAAACTGTCCTGAACTGCCCCACATTATTGCTCTCCTTCTTGACTGACAGCAATCCATGGAATCTAAGAATCCATGTGTTAAAGACAACAGAGCTACTCCCAGCATGAATTCTCAAATGACTGTGTTGAATATAGTTTCCTCATCCGTCCCACTCTCCTGCCCAAAAAACTGCAACTACAATTGACCTTGCTGTGGGAAATCAAAACATTTCTATTATGTTGACAGATTATACATTTGGATCTATTTATTACTGCAGCCTATCCTTGCCTAACTAGCCCATCTCCTGCTATCTTCGTCTGGAATAGCAAAATTTAAACAATAACTTTCACCAGTTTAATGTATTTCAATGTATTAAAAACAAGATAGAACAGAAAAATGTCACTTGAAAACTAGGGGACAGTATTGGTATTACCTCCTTCATGCTCTACTGTGAGGGAAAAAAATGAGTACCATCTAATTATGCTCTTCATAAGCACTAAGAGGACATGAAACTTTGACTTTAGGAAAACAGCGGGGACAGAAAAACAAATGTCTTAGCCAGTCATATGAAATCTTACTAAAATTACCAAATAAAAACAATAACAGGGTAGAAAGCACATTATAACTGCAACTAGAAATTGGTGACATCTACAGAAATTAAATAGTTTTTGGATTAACTATGGGAAATCCTCTGAACTGTAGCAGCGTTGTAAGAAAAGAAGTAAAAACCAGGCAAACACAGCAAATACAGAATTAATTTTTGTTGTGAGCTCTGGAAAGCATAGACAAGCCATGAGAGAAATGGGAGTTCCCTCCCCATGAAGCCATGAGACATGTAGCAAATTCTCCACAGAGGATAATGGACTAAGTATAGTACCAAAGGAACAGGGTAATGATGACGATAATAATGACAACAATGACGATGATGATTCAGAGAAAAAAGTGTGAGAAAACATGGGCTTTCTACCCTTGATGAAGTAATTTTAAATAAGTAGAATTGTTAAAGTAAGGAAAAATATGAATTCATCAAAGAAAATTAAACTGCATAACATTCAGAATATTGAATTTGTGATGTAAAAGAAAAATTTAAGATGCTCTGTAACGATGTAGAAGAAAAGTACAAAGACTTTAAACAAATTTCAGACAAGTTGAAAAATGAGAAAGACTGATAATGGAGACAAAAAAGAGAGACCTTTGTGTTTTTAAATTGGCAAATTAAAGAGCACTAGAAGATGTAGGCTCAAATTGACTTCTGTCTCAATTACCTACATTTTCACACACAAAGCAGCAATATTGAGCAACATACTTATCCTCTCCATACTTATCATCTCCTTTCAGATGAAGCCCCAGTGTCATCATCTGAAAAATAGGTATAATATGAATCTCATTTGCATATAATTGCTGTGAGTATTAAATATAATAATACATATAAAGTGGTTAAAGCACTCTATCTGTTGGTTCAGGCTCAATGCCTACTCAATTATATATATTATATATTAAATGCATGTTTGAAATTAAAATATTTAAAAATTCAGATGTTTTACCAAAGGATAATCTTATTACCTTTTGAATCTGAGGTTTGAAGAAGCTTTTGTTGTAAAGGGCAACATTAACAAAATGTGACCAGTAACTGTATCGATTGTATTCAAATTTTTGGACATCAAGAAGCAAAGTGAATTTGAATTATCTAACACTAAATCAATAAACAGTAAAAACTGCCATCTCTATAAAGCTTCATCATTTTTCTTCCCAACCGTATCACAGGTAATAAACAGAGTAATATATGACTTTCAGCGTCTTCTACACCCTGTCCCAATTTTGGTTGATGATATTGTTATCAAATCTTAGTTAAATGAGAAGTAATAGAAGTGAGGTGGATATACAAGAACTATGTATGCATGCAAATGCACACATACACACACATGCACACACACATGCACAGAGAGAGACACACACAGACACTATGCCCACCATGTCATAGAGACAGATGTCCAGTTTTCAAGTTTGTATAATTGCTTGGCTCTTAAATCCTTGGGGATTAGAAGAGGGATTAAGCCTCTTCCATCAGAGGGTTCATTTGGCAGATTTTCTCTGTCTGTAAATATTTTGTATCTTACATTTACTTATGTAAGATTTTAGTTTTTTAAAAAAACTTATGTAAGATTTTAGTTTTTTTTAAAAAAATTTTCCTGATGTAAATGACGAGTTGATGGGTGCAGCACACCAACATGGCACAAGTATACATATGTAACAAACCTGCACGTTATGCACATGTACCCTACAACTTAAAGTATAATAATAATAAATAAATTTAAAAAAAAATTTTACAAAATCTTGCAAAAGGTGTCCTGTCTTAGTGTTTGTTAGAAGTGCTTTCTTTCCAAAACTTGTGATATATAGCTAAGGGGAAATTTCAAAAGAATGACTCATAAAGTACTAACTCAATACGTTTTATTTATTTTTTATTTGTCTGATACTCATATATTAGTAATTTGGTAAAACAAATGTTTAAAGTGAAAATTCCTAATAAAGATTGAAGGAATTATTTTGATCAAGTATTAGGTGTAGGGGAAACTACACTGTCTCAGTGTTCTCCTGTAAATGATGGGTTGATTTTTAGAAGATGGAAAAGGTTAAACTAATGAATGATTCAGACAGTCTTCCATCTTTCATTAGGAGTGAATTAATTTCTTTAAAAAATGAACGATCTTCTTCAGTTGTTAAATGTGTAAATTTCATTTCAATGTGCACAGTTCTCAATCTATTTAAAGACTGATATGTCAATGATGAAATATAAATTGCAGAAACTAATCAGGTTTAGAAATTCTGAGCTCTTGGCCGTGGTTACTGCTGTGATACACTAGCAACAGCACATCTCGCCTGATTATAAGATCAGAGGAAGAAGTAGCATTTGGAGCAAATAGTTGCCACATAAATGGGAGATGTGATTTTGTTATGAATTATGGAAAACAAGGTGAGAACGCTGAAAGATAATTCTTTGAACAGACTACTCGCTATCTTAAATAGAACGTCACATTTATCATATTTTGAAAGGGCTGACTATAGAATTGCAAAAAAGGTAGGATTTAACTTACTATCTTACTCTTTTTTCAAAAATTTACAGATTTCATAATGTAGTATGCATTCTTAAATATTTATTTCAGAGAAAACATAAGTGCTTTTATTAGTTCTGTTTTTGTGTTTTTTTATAGCTTATTCCCTTAGGGTTTTTCAACTTGGTTGTATAAAAAAAAAGCAAGCATGTTAATGTTTAGTAAATTTTTGTTAAGTGTCTTTTCACAGGTCTCCAAAGTCATAGGAACTGGAAATAATAATCATAATAATAAAAGTGAAAAAAAGCCTGTACATTTATATTGCACTATATAATTGAAAAGTTATTTTCACTAGTGTTATGACATTTAGTCATAGTTACTCCTTAAGATAACACTATAAGGAAGATATTTCCCCGTCCGCAGTTGAAGAAACTGAGACCCAGGACAACTGAATAACACTCATTGGAGAGGGCCAAAGCCAGGGAAAGAATCCCAACCTTTCTGAGGCTAAGAATCGAATTAATAAAATTCTACAATAGCTGTGCAATTAGGATAAAATATCAACAACAAGCAACAAAGGCATTTTGGTGAAAATAGATAAATTAATTCTTCATTGCATTTTAATCCCTATTTGTCCCACCATGTTTAGTTTCAAGTTCTACCAAAAGAAATAGGAGTATAGAGGTCACCTACCATCAGTCAGACTTTGGAATGGACTGTTTCAGAGTAACACTTTAAGAATATTACCATTCCCAAATCTGTGTTATTAGAGACATTTCTTTACTTACTCAAGTGCATAAAGCAATTAATAACAGAGCCTGTAGAACCTAGATCTATCTGATTATATTAGAACTTGTAATTGCCCTCATTCCAAGTAACATGTAGTTTTCTAGCATCTACCACATGCCAAAAATAAGTGCTGTGTAGAAATGCCCGTATGATTATTCTCACTATCCCAACAGATAGCATCTTTTGAAAATAAACAATATAGATACTAAACCAAATCTGGTGGAGATTCTTCTTGCGTTTAAGAATTTAGATGGAGGATGCCAATCTGGATGGTCAGGCTCTTTAATCCTCTTTCGTTCATTTTTTTAATAGTAAGAACTAAATAGGTTAGTTTTGAGCAAATGTTTGACAGTTTTGACAACTACTAAAAATTTCTCTGGTCTCCATCCAGTACAATATAATCACCATATATATAAAGTATAAGACTTAAAATGAAGAAAAAATAAACCATGAAGCACAATCCACCCTGCAAATATATTAGGTTCTTGACTTCCACATTTACAGAACATCCCCAAAATAGTAAATGTTTAAATTCAGAAAACTAATTTTTGAATTCTAGCTTCAGCTAGATATGACCTTAAGAAAGCTATTTAATCTCTCTGTGAAGTAGTTTCTACATTTTCAAAAGGGGATTAAAATTTCAGATATAAAAATCAAATGAAATATTCTATGGATGGGGTATTAAAAATAACTAAATGTAATAATTCCAATTCCAGTGACCTCTTCAAGAAAGACCAGCTATTGGTTAATTCTGTAGAACTAATAATAAAAATAATTCAAACTATATTAGACAAGAGGAAATAAGTCAACTCAGAATTCTCATTCTAATAATAGAAATAACTTTGGGATAATTAACTTGCTGTAATACTATCAAACTGTCGAAACACATCTAGATATATCTTATCAAATCTTACTCACTTATGATCTGGAGAAGGTAAATTCTTTCAACTATGTACAGTCTCCCCCCTGTAAATTGAAGCAGATATAAAATGAGGGACTTGGTGAATTATATGGTTTTTTCCAAAATATAATAATTTTTTACACAAAGATCCGAATTTGCCCTTTACCAATTTATCTAAACCCCTTAGAGAGATTTATTGACATTTACATCCTATTCTAAGTTGTTGTTTTCTTTCTTTAGAGATGAGAATCTCCTTCTGTTTCCCAGGCTAGAGTACAGTGGCACAAGCACAACAAACTGCAGCCTCAGACCCCTGGGTTCAAGCCACCCACCCACCCCAGCCTCCCAAGTAGCTGAGACTACAGATGTACATCACCACACTAAACTAAGTTTTTTAATTTCCAGTAAAAATGAGGGCTTACTATGTTGCCCAGGCTGGATTAAACTCTTGGCCTCAAGCAATTCTCACACCTCAGCCTCCTAAAGCATTGGGATTACAGACGTGAGCCACTGTGTCCAGCTCCCACCCAAAGTTAATAGTAGCTTACTTGATGTTATATAAACTAGCCCGATGAGTTTAGAGTTAATGTGAAATAATTCATTACCGAATTTCCTTGTGATAAGTGCCTGAAAAGATTTTTATTAAATGATGAAATGCAATTAATTATTAAATGACTATTTGATCTCACTAGTTATCATAGAGATAGAGATAATCAATATGCAAAAGAAAAATAAAATTACTGCAGCTACCTTCTTATCAGGATAAACCATTTTGATTACCCCCAACTATATTCTCCAATTAGCTCAACACTTTCAAGAAATAGAACAATTTTCTCTCATTGTATAACCGGAAAATTAGACCTATTATTATTTCATTGCTGGACCATTAGTGGCAGTCAGAATTTTTAGTTTAGCATAAAATAGTGTGAATATAAATTCACTACTGAAGTTCCCAACTGCAGAGTAAATTCCTGTAACAGAAGAGTATTTAGATAGGTGGGCAGAATTTCAATAAAGAAATAAAGCATAGGAAATATACAAATTCTCACTTTTTTTCCCAAAAAAAAGGAGAGTTCTTGATTGATCTCCAAAGAAATGGACAAATGTATGAACAATAAATGTATGTGAACTAGAAATTGTCTTTGATTTAAGGGAAGCAATGTAACACTTACATAATAAATTATAAACTCTCTAATCTTGACAGCCTACAGTTAGGTTCTAGAATATAGGCTTTATCAGGTGGAGGTGATACAGCATATTTTTTTTAATCAACAGTTCCTAAGCTCAGCCAACAGTACAGACAAGTAATAAGACATGAATTTTTATCTATTGGTTTAGATTCTTTATTAGGTAGAGACTTAAATGATAACTGAATAAATGACTGAATGCGTATCCCACCCAAATTGACCAGGTTCCTCCACAGATTCAGATGCTGAAGTGTCCATATTAAGATATATGGAAAAGAGTTTAGGGCCTCCTTCTGTTAGTGTTATGAGATTCTTACTCTTACCCACAAGAGTTAGAGTCACCCTCTAAGAGTCACAGTAACTTTTCCTTTCTTCTGTTTTCTGTAAAGGATACAATGAGGTTCCCTTTACTTGTTTTGGATTTCTCTTGGTTAATTCAGTCCTGGGTTTTCTTGTTCTCCTCACACACTCCCCCGCAAATGGGCAAAAATGGAAAGAAGATGACCCCATGCATCAGCTTAAATTCCTCACCCTTGAATATCTGGTATACAAGTATACTTCATACACAAGGATAGCAATGATTCCAATTTCTTTCTTTATTATTATTATTTTGTGTAGAGACAGGGTCTTGCCCTACTGACCAGGCTGGAGTACAGTGGCTATTCACTGACATGATTATAGCACACGGCAGCATCAAACTCCTGGCCTCAGGCAATCCTCCCACCTCAGTCTCTCAGGTAGTTAGGACTACAGGTATTTGCCACCGTGCTTAGCTGGTTCCACATTCAAATATGAAACTACTTTTAAAATAATTGTTAGTTTATGTTCTTATGAAACTACCAAATTCTGTGTCTCATGAGTGTCATGAGGATATTTTTCTAATTTACATGAGTAACAAGAGTTCCCACTAAGTTAGCCTTTCAAACATCCTCTAGAAAGCAGCCATTTGCTGCTATAATAGTCAGATGACCAATTTAATTGTTGAATCTAACATCAAAATAACACATTATAGCTTAAATAAGTGGGAGTTTATTTCTTCCCCAAACGTCAGTACAAGCCTAAGAATCCAGGGCTGTCACTGCAGATCCAGGCTACTCTGCCATCTTAAACATGTGGATTTCATCTCACAGTCTAAAATGGTTGCTTCAGTTCATATCATCGTACCATTCTTCCTAAACCGGGAACAGAGAGCAAGGAAAGTGAAGTTTATATCTATGTTCTTTAAAGGCAGGGCCAAGAAATGGTGCTCACTGTGTATGCTCAAAGCCTATTGGTAGAAACTTAACTATATAGCCATATGTAACATCAGGAAATGGAGGGTAATGAAATCTTCAGTGGAATGGTCATGTTCTATTGAAGGTTCTATTAACAAAGGAAGAAGGGGCAGAGAAACTGAGTACTAATTGGCATTATCTGTCATAATCACCTTTTAATCTTTTAAGTAGATTACCTTTTAATCTACCCCAGAGCAGGAAAAATGGGCAACTATGGTCTTTGCCCTTTTATTATGATGAAGGTACAGAAAGCAATACTGGAGTTTCTAATGCCATAGGTCAGTAATACAGCTTCCATACAGTTCCACCCTTAGTAAGCAGTTTAGTACCCATAACCATATTAGGGAATTATAAGATCACACCTGAATAAGTACATAAGTACATAATATACCACCACCTAAACTGTATCACTAAAAGTCATATTAAGTAAATAGCATCATAGTTTATGAATGGGGCATCTGGTCTCCCTGTCAAGGAGACTGAGTAATGAACATCACAGATTTCCCTATCACATCTGATAGAATGCACTTCCCAGGTCTTCCGAGACCCCACATTAGCAGTAAGTTATAGATTCTTGGAGGTTTTTCCCTATCACATCCTGAACAAGGTAAAAGACAACTGGCTTTAGCTCTGTTTCAGCATCCATGGTTCCTTATGCTACTTGCTTGTTGACAGTTTGTCCTAGTGTCACTCTGATACTGACAAGTCAAAGTGATGGGTAGTTTAGATATCTAGGCATAGTTTTATCAAAATTATTGTAAGTGATCATTTAGCCTGAAATAAATATTTAATTATCTTTCATGGGACAGGGCATGTGAATGAGGGAAGGCAGAAAATTAGGAAGAATCTGTTGCCATATTCTATCAGAAATTTATGTCCCACCTGTTTCAGAGGTGTGTTGGAAGTGACACTTAAATGTGATTGGAGCTATGTATTTCTTCCAGATGATATAACACCTTAAGTATTCTCTCTTGCATTTTCAAAACTCATCGCAAACAAGATTATCTAAAGCAGCTATTTTCTTAGGCTGTCTGAGGTTCCTGAAAAGCTTATATCCCAATCTGAGTAAAAAAATAAAGGGTGTGGTTTGAAATGGATGCACCACCCAGTTTAAATTAAACTACTAAATCCATAGGATATTCTATCCAGGAATCATACTATTAGTTTTAGGCTTTAGTACATTCTCTTTCTTTTTATCTTACTTCTAGTTCTATTCCTGGGACCCAGAATAAACTGCAGGCATTGTCAGAAAACATAAGCTGGCTTAATGAATGTCAATTCAGGAGATTTCCTGAATGGCCATCAAGCAAAGAAAGGGTAACCCAGAAGCAGAGGCTATAAAATAAACCACTTCCCCGGGATAGCAACAAAGGTTTATAAGCATCTGTAGAATCATCCATATGCCAGGAAGACATAGGAGTCCCAGAGAGCCAAGCCAGATACACATTCTGCCTGTGCTATTACTTTTTCTAATAATATGTCTGTATTAATAATTTTCTGTTTTGACATATAAAGAGAGAATTCTTCTAATATTCTAGTCTTCCAGTGATTTGATGTGCCCTCCTCTAATGATATTGGCTTTCACCCTATCTCTGGCACTAATTCCTTTAGTTACCTCAATAACCAGCAACAGTTGTCACCAATGCTGGAAACCATGACATGCCCTATTCTCTTTCAACACCTTTCACTAGTGACATGCAAATTCCACGTGGGTGTTAGAAAACCAGAAGGAAGCGAGAAGGCAACACAGAAATAGTGACTTAGAACTGGGTAGTAACTGAGAAAATAGTACTTAATTTTTTTATTATACTTTAAGTTCCAGGGTTCATGTGCACAATGTGCAGGTTTGTTACATAGGTATACATGCGCCATATTGGTTTGCTGAACCCATCAACGTGTCATTTACCTTAGGTATTTCTCCTAATACTATCCCTCCCCTAGCCCCCCAGACCCGGACTGGCCCCTGTGTGTGATGTTTCCCACCCTGTGTCCGTGTGTTCTCATTGTTCAACTCCCACCTATGAGTGAGAACATGCAGTGTTTGGTTTTCTGTCCTTGTGATAGTTTGCTGAGAATGATGATTTCCAGCTTTATCCATGTCCCTGCAAAGGACGTGAACTCATCCTTTTTTATGGCTGCATAGTATTCCATGCTGTATATGTGCCATACTTTCTTAATCTAGTCTATCATTGATGGACATTTAGGTTGATTCCAAGTCTTTGCTACTGTGAATAGTGCCACAATAAACATACATGTGTGTGTGTCTTTATAGTAGCACGATTTATAATCCTTTGGGTATATACCCAGTAATGGGATCACTGGGTGAAATGGTATTTCTAGTTCTAGATTCTTGAGGAATCACCACACTGTCTTCCACAATGGTTGAACTAATTTACACTCCCACCAACAGTGTGAAAGCATTCCTATTTCTCCACATCCTCTCCAGCTTCTGTTGTTTCCTGACTTTTTAATGATTGCCATTCTAACTGGTGTGAGATGGTATATTATTGTGGTTTTGATTTGCATTTCTCTCATGACCAGTGATAATGAACATTTTTTCATGTGTCTATTGGCTGCATAAATGTCTTCTTTTGAGAAGTGTCTGTTCATATCCTTTGCCCACTTTTTGATGGGGTTGTTTGTTTTTTCTTGTACATTTGTTTAAGTTCTTTGTAGAGTCTGGATATTAGCCCTTTGTCAGATGGGTAGATTGCAAAAATTTTCTCCCATTCTGTTGGTTGCCTGTTCACTCATGATAGTTTCTTTTGTGTTGCAGAAGCTCTTTGGTTTAATTAGATCTCATTTGTCTATGGCTTTTATTGCCATTGCTTCTGGTGTTTTAGACATGAAGTCTTTGCCCATGCCTATGTCCTGAATGGTATTGCCTAGGTTTCCTTCTAGGGTTTTTATGGTTTTAGGTCTTACATTTAAGTATTTAATCCATCGTGAGTTAATTTTTGTATAAGGTGTAAGGAAGGGACCCAGTTTCAGCTTTCTACATATGGCTGGCCAGTTTTCTTTATTAAACAGGGAATCTTTCCCCTATTTTTTGTTTTGTCAGGTTTGTCAAAGATCAGATGGTTGTAGATGTGTGGTATTATTTCTGAGGGCTCTGTTCTGTTCCATTTGTCTATACATCTGTTTTGGTACCAGTACCATGCTGTTTTGGTTACTGTAGCCTTGTAGTATAGTTTGAAGTCAGGTAGCGTGATGCTTCCAGCTTTGTTCTTTTTGCTTAGGACTGTCTTGACAATGCAGGCTCTTTTTTGGTTCCATATGAACTTTAAAGTAGTTTTTTCCAATTCTGTGAGGATGGTCACTGGTAGCTTGATGGGGATCCCACTGAATCTATAAATTACCTTGGGCAGTATGGTCATTTTCATGATATTGATTCTTCCTATCCATGAGCGTGGAATGTTCTTCCATTTGTTTGTGTCCTCTTTTATTTCGTTGAGCAGTGGTTTGTAGTTCTCCTTGAAGAGGTCCTTCACATCCCTTGTAAGTTGGATTCCCAGGTATTTTATTCCCTTTGTAGCAATTGTGAATGGGAATTCACTCATTATATGGCTCTCTGTTTGTCTGCTATTTGATGTATAGGAATTCTTGTGACTTTTTGCACATTGACTTTGTATCCTGAGATTTTGCTGAAGTTGCTTATCAGTTTATGGAGATTTTGGCCTGCAATGATGGGGTTTTCTAAATATACAATCATGTCATCTGAAAACAGGGACAATTTAACTTCCTCTTTTCCTAATCAAATACCTTTTATTTCTTTCTGTTGCCTGATTGCCCTGGCCAGAACTTCCAACACTATGTTGAATAGGCGTGATGAGAGAGGGCATCCTTGTCTTGCACCAGTTTTCAAAGGGAATGCTTCCAGCTTTTGCCCGTTCAGTATAATATTGGCTGTGGGTTTGTCATAAGTAGCTCTTATTATTTTGAGATGAGTTCCATCAATACCTAGTTTATTGAGAGTTTTTAGCATGAAAGGGCTGTTGAATTTTGTCAAAGGCCTTTTCTGCATCTATTGAGATAATCATGTGGCTTTTGTCGATGGTTCTGTTTATGTGGTGGATTACATTTATTGATTCACGTAAGTTGAACCAGCCTTGCATCCCAGGGATGAAGCCAACTTGATTGTGGTAGATAAGCTTTTTGATGTACTGCTGGATTCGGTTTGCCAGTATTTTAATGGGGATTTTCACATCGATGTTGTCAGGGATATTGGTCTAAAATTTTCTCTTTTTTTGTTGTGTCTCTGCTAGATTTTGGTATCAGGATGATGCTGGCCCCATAAAATGAGTTAGGGAGGACATTCCCTCTTTATGTATTGATTGAAATAGTTTCAGAAGGAATGGTACCAACTTTTCTTTGTACCTGTGGCAGAAATGGGCTGTGAATCTGGTACTGGACTTTTTTTGGTTGATAGGCTATTAATTATTGCCTCAGTTTCAGAACCAGTTATTGGTCTATTCAGAGATTTAACTTCATCCTGGTTTACTCTTGGGAGGGTGTATGTGTACAGGAATTTATCCATTTCTTCTAGATTTCCTACTTTATTTGCATAGAGGTGTTTATAGTATTCTCTGATGGTAGTTCCTATTTCTGTGGGATCAGTGGTGATATTCCCCTTTATCATTTTTTATTGCATCTATTTGATTCTTCTCTCTCTTCTTCATTAGTCTTGCTAGTGATATATCTCTTTTGTTGATCTTTTCAAAACACCAGCTCCTGGATTCATTGATTTTTTAAAGGGTTTTTTTGTGTCTCTATCTCCTTCAGTTCTGCTCTGATCTTAGTTATTTCTTGCCTTCTGCTAGCTGTTGAATGTGTTTGCTCTTGCTTCTCTAGTTCTTTTAATTGTGATATTAGGGGGTCAATTTTAGATCTTTCCTGATTTCTGTTGAGGTCATTTAGTGCTATACATTTCCCTCTACACACTGCTTTAAATATGTCCCAGAGATTCTGGTATGTTGTGTCTTTGTTCTCACCAGTTTTAAAGAACATGTTTATTTCTGCCTTCATTTCGTTATTTACCCAGTAGTCATTCAGGATCAGGTTGTTCAGTTTCCATGTAGTTGTGTGGTTTTGAGTGAGTTTCTTAATCCTGAGTTCTAATTTGACTGCACTGTGGTCTGAGAGGCAGTTTGTTGTGATTTCTGTTCTTTTACATTTGCTGAGGAGTGCTTTACTTCCAATTATGTGGTCTATTTTAAAATAAGTGCGATGTGGTGCTGAGAAGAATGTATATTTGTTGATTTGAGGTAGAGAGTTCTGTAAATGTCTATTAGGCTGCTTGGTGCAGAGCTGAATTCAATTCCTGGGTATCCTTGTTAACTTTCTGTCTCATTGATCTGTCTAATGTTGACAGTGGGGTGTTAAAGTCTCCCATTATTATTGTGTGGAAGTCTAAGTCTCTTTGTAAGTCTCTAATGACTTGCTTTATGAATCTGGGTGCTCCTGTATTGGGTACATATATATTTAGGATAGCTAGCTCTTCTTGTTGAATTGATCCTTTTACCATTATGTAATGGCCTTCTTTTTCTCTTTTGATCTTGATCTTTGCTGGTTTAAAGTCTGTTTTGTCAGAGACTAGGATTGCAAACCCTGGTTTTTGTTTTGTTTTGTTTTGTTTTTGGCTTTCCATTTGCTTGGTAGATCTTCTTCCATCCCTTTATTTTGAGCCTATGTGCGTCTCTGCACGTGAGCTGAGTCTCTTGAATACAGCACATTGATGGGGCTTGACTCTATCCAATTTGTCAGTGCATGTCTTTTAATTGGGGCATTAGGCCATTTACATTTAAGGTTAATATTGTTATTTGTGAATTTGATCCTGCCATTGTGATGTTAACTGGTTATTTTGCCCATTAATCGATGCAGTTTCTTCATGGTATCAATGATCTTTGCAATTTGGCTGTTTTTGTAGTGGCTGGTACTGGTTGTTCCTTTCCATGTTTAGTGCTTCCTTCAGGAACTTTTGTAAGGCAGGCCTGGTAGTAACAAAATCTCTCAGCATTTGCTTGTCTGTAAATGATTTTATTTCTCCTTCACTTATGAAGCTTAGTTTGGCTGGATATGAAATTCTGGGTTGAAAATTCTTTTTTTCAATAATATTGAATACTGGCCTCCACACTCTTCTGGCTTGTAGGGTTTCTGCCGAGAGATCCACCATTAGTCTGATGTGCTTCCCTTTGTGGGTAACCCGACCTTTCACTCTGGCTGCCCTTGACATTTTTTCCTTCATTTCAACCTTGGTGAATCTGACAATTATATGTCTTGGGGTTGCTCTTCTTGAGGAGTATCTTTGAGGTGTTCTCTGTATGTCCTGAATTTGAATGTTGGCCTGCCTTGCTAGGTTGGAAAAGTTCTCCTGGATAATATCCTGAAAAGCATTTTCTAATTTGGTTTCATTCTCCCCATCACTTTCAGGTACACCAATCAAACGTAGATTTGACTTTTCACATAGTGCCATATTTCTTGGAGGCTTTCTTTGTTTCTTTTTACTGTTTTTTCTCTAATCTTGTCTTCTTGCCCTATTTCATTAATTTGATCTTCAGTCACTGATACCCTTTCTTCCACTTGATCGAATCAGCTATTGAAGCTTATACATGCATCATATAGTTCTTGTGCCATGGTTTTCAGCTCCATCAGGTCATTTAAGGTCTTCTCTACACTGTTTGCTCTAGTTAGCCATTTGTCTAACCTTTTATCAAGGTTTTAACTTCCTTGCGATGGGCTGGAACAAGCTTCTTTAGCTCAGAGAAATTTGTTATTACTGACCTTCTGAAGCCTACTTTTGTCAACTCATCAAACTCATTATCCATCCAGTTTTGTTCCCTGGCTGGCAAGCATCTGTGATTCTTTGAAAAAGAAGAGGCGCACTGGTTTTTGGAATTTTCACCTTTTCTGCTCTGGTTTCTCCCCATCTTTGTGGCTTTATCTACCTTTGGTCTTTGATGTTGGTGACCTACTGATGGGGTTTTGGTGTTGATGTCCTTTTTGTTTATGTTAATGCTATTCCTTTCTGTTTGTTAGTTTTCCTTCTAACAGTCAGGGCCCTCAGCTGCAGGTCTGCTGGAGGTCCACTCCAGACCCTGTTTGCCTGGGTATCACCAGTGGAGGCTGCAGAGCAGCAAATATTGCAGAACAGAAAATATTGCTGCCTGATTGTTCCTCTGGAAGCTTCATCCCAGAGGGGCACCCACCTCTATGAGGTGTCTGTCATCCCCTACTGGGAGGTATAGCCCAGTCAGGCTACATGGGGGTCAGGGACCCACTTGATGAGGCAATCTGTCTGTTCTCAGAGCTCGAATGTCGTGCTGGGAGAACCACTGCTCTTTTCACAGCTGTCAGACAGGGACATTTAAGTCTGCAGAAGTTGTCTGCTGCCTTTTGTTCAGCTATGCCCTGCCCACAGAAGTGTAGTCTATAGAGGCAGTAGACTCTGCTGACCTGCAGTGGGCTCCGCCCAGTTTGAGCTTCCCAGCCACTTTGTTTACCTACTCAAGCCTCAGCAATGGCAGATGCCCTGCTCCCCCACCAGGCTGCAGCCTCGCAGGTCATTTCAGACTGCTGCACTACCAGTGAGCAAGGCTCCGTGGGTGTGGGACTGGCCGAGCCAGGCATGGGAGGGAATCTTCTGGTCTGATGGTTGCTAAGACCATGGGAAAAGTGCAGTATTGGGGCAGGAGTTTATCATTTTTTCAGGTACAATCTGTCATGGCTTCCCTTGGCTAGGAAAGGGAAATACCCGGATCACTTGCATTTCCTGGGCGAGGTGATACCCTGCCCTGCTTTGGCTCAGTCTCCATGGGCTGTATCCACTGTCCAACCAGTCCCAATGAGATGGAACCAGGTACCTCAGTTTGAAATGCAGAAATCACCTGTCTTCTGCGTCAATCTCACTGAGAGCTGCAGACCGGAGCTGTTCCTATTCAGCCTTCTTGGAAGCGACTCAGTAGTACTTAATTTTTTAGGAAAAAAGCAACTGACTCAGACTAATATAACTGAAGGTGTTGACATTAAAGTTTTCACTGCCATGTAGAAATGAAAACTCATGAAAAAAACTAAACTCTGTTAGAAAAATAGAGTTTCTCTTGATTACACACCTGTTTTGTGATTATTTTTCATGTTATAAATTATATCATCTAAATTAGCTAATTGGACCAAACAATCCATATTCCTAACTATTCCTGTCAGCTCGTGATGAGTAGCATTAGGTGGCATTCTCTCAAACTGGAAAAAAAGAGGAAGAAGGACAAAATAAAAGAAATCCTAATGGACAAATGCAGGCATTATTCATCATTAGTCATCTGTATGTACAACAATTCAGTCCTTGACGCTGACACAATATCATCAAGTCCCTACAAACTACACAGGGAACCCTGAAATCAGGGCAGAGATTGTGGGTTCAATATGTGTCCAGTCCAATTATCCACAGATAATTGAATTTTTTCCAAATTAATTTATCCAAATCTAGAATCTGCATAGACTCTGAGACTCAGATATAATGTCATTTAGTAGTTGTTCTTTATCCCATAAATCATTGTTCTCTGATAGAGCATTTCTCACAGATGGTCCCAGAGATTTGGGGACCTTTGGAACTATGCAGTATTCTCCTTCATGATGCTCATTTCCCCTTGTTTCAATGATGTCAGCTTCTCACTTCTTGTCATTCTTGCTATTATTACTTGTTCCTTAATTCTTTGGAATTTCAAAGTACATAGAAATGATACTTTCAGTATCTTCACCTGCCACTTCCTTAACATCATTTCCTCCAATGCTATTGCCTCCCACCACAGCTCAGCCACTCATTCCTATGGTCATACATCTTAGGCCTTACAACCATCAATACCTGATACCCTTCCATTATCTTCAACACGTGTTGTCCTCTGAGTGCTCTTAGAAAGCACTGTCTCTCGTTTTTCTAACTCAGATAGAAAATATCTATATTTTATATCTATAAGTCAATAACTAGACTTAGAGTTATTGACTTAATAACTATAAGTCATTGACTATAGTTATTGACTTATAACTATCCTTGAGCTACCGGTTGCCCCCAATTCCTTAATCCTATAAAATTTAACTCTTCTTTATCCTTTCACATCTTTTCCCCTCTCCTTTCCTAAATAAATTGAATGGTCAATTATAATTACTGTATTGCATATACATAATTCTCTGCCCCTGTCTCACTTTATGGCATTTATCTGGTAAAATTATAATCCTGATCTATCTGTGCCTATGTTCATAAAGAGATATGTAGTTGGAACAAAACACAAAACCTAGCTAATGCGCTTATTAAATGCATGACCATGGGTCTCAAATCAACACCTAATAATACTCAACAACTGTACTCCACTTAGACTACCTATTAGCTATCTCTTCTTTCTTAAGTGACTTTTTATAATCCTCCCCTCTCCCAGAAAATCCCAATACCTCCTCTCTTCCCACATTTTTATTCTCAGTTAACCTTGTCACCTAATTCATTGAAAATACTGAGGCTTTTGTAGACTCCCATCCCCACGTCTACCTACTTATTTGAATCTAGACTCACTTATTCTGCTTTTTCACCTTTTACCAACAATTAATTATCCATGTTCCCATATAAAGTAAACTCTTCAACTTTTGTAATAGGGCCATCTCTTCTCACTCATAATCAAGGCCATCACTCCAACATTTCTCTGCCTTCTTTCTCTCTTATATCATCAATAGTCCTTTTCTCTATCAGGTCGTTCCATCAGAAACATATAGGATATATATTCCCATATATATTTATATGGAAAATTCAAAAAGAAAAGAAAACAAACAAACAAACAAACAAAAATCACCCAACCCTCTCTTGACTTGTCAGCTATTACTGCATGCCTTTGCTCCCTTTGCAGGAAACTACCTAAATCTGTTATCTGTATCATTGTTTCAAATGCCTCTGCTCCCTTTCTTTGCCACTACCGTGATTATGTTCTTGCCATTCCCTGTCCCATATGCTACAAAAATACTTTTATCAAGGTCACCAGATGACCACTGCATTATTAAATCTAATGCTTCATTTTCAATTCTCAATTTACTTGATTTCTCATCAGTTTTTGACTGTGTTCATCCTTCCCTTCTCCTTAATACACTTTCTCCATGTGACTTCTCAGATATAATGGATATAATGCATATTTTGCAGCTTTTCGAGTTCAGTGGTCACTTTTCATTTTCCTTTGTTAGGCCCCTCTCTTCTGCCTTAACTCTTGATGTGGAATACCCCAGGCTCAGTCCTTGGTCCTCTTCACTTACCCATCGATGTTAACTCCTTGGAGATCTTAGCCATCTCATGACGTAAAACCCATCTGTGGTTGGGCACGGTGGCTCATGCCTATAATCCGAGCACTTTGGGAGGCCGAAGGGGGCAGATCACAAGGTCAGGAGTTCGAGACCAGCCTGGCCAACATGGAGAAACCCTGTCTCTACTAAAATTACAAAATTTTGCCAGGCATGGTGGCAGGTGCCTATAATCCCAGCTACTCAGGAGGCTGAGGCAGGAGAATTGCTTGAACCCAGGAGGCGGAGGTTGCAGTGAGCCGAGATCATGCCATTGTACTCCAGCCTGGGTGACAAGAGCAAGACTCCATCAAAAACAAATAAATGAAAAAAAGAAAACCCATCTGTAATTCAACAATTCCTTTTATGTTTTCAGATCTGTCTCCTGAAACCCAGACTCTCATATTAAAGTGTGTCTACTGAACATCTCCACTTGTGAGTCTGTTGGGCATGTCAAACGTAACACATCCAAAATTAAACTAAAATTAAACTCTATCTTTTACCCAAAATTCCTTCTGCAGCCTTTTTCATCCTAGCAGAAGTCTTGGCATCATTCTTATCTCCTCTCTGTCTCTCACACCCCATGTCAGATCTGGAAGAAAATACTGTAAGCTCTACATTCAAAATATGCATTCTAATTAGTGATCATATACTACCTTCACCACTTTCACTTTGGACAAGTTACCAATATCTCTCACCTGGACCCTTGCAATATCTTTCTACCTTGCCTCCCTCGTTCTATTTTTGCCTCTTCATGTGCCCAAGAACTAGTCTCAAAAGGCAGCAGAATACACTTTCAAATAGGAAGTCATATGATGCCACTCCTCAACTGAAAACTCTCAACGAATTCTCATTTCATTTAGAACAGAATTAAAATGAACCTCAGAGTCTTCTGGGAGATGATCCTGCATCACTTTGTTGGCAACTTCTCCCTATTTTCCTTCATGCTGGTTCCACTAGAGTCGCCTGGGACTCCCTTTGTTTCTTAGATATTCCAGGTATGCTTTCACCCTGGGGTCCTTACCTGGCTGTTCTACAATTGGAGATCTCTTCACCTTCACCTCCTTCAAAGAGCTGCTCAAGTCCCATATTCTCCAATAGGCCTAACTTGACCACTTTATGCAAAATTTCTTCCTTAACCTCTGCAATACATACACATCCTATCCTGTCCTACTTTTTCCTTCCCATATCAATTTACTCACATCCTGCCAGAGGTATGACTTTCAAACAACCTACATAATAATTATGCTTTTTTATCTTCCCATTGGAATGTAAGTCCTATAAAGGCAAGGACCTTTGCCTATATGGTATATTGATCCCTTCTAACCAATTAGGAAAAACTGTCCAGTAAGTGCTCAATAAATATTTTATAAATGTACGAGTAGTAAAAAAAACAAGAAAATATCTTAATTCTAGTTCATGGATTCCCTTTTTTTAAATTTCCTTTTCTTGGACACTAGGAAATGATTAAAATCAAAGTTATCTCAATTTTTTCCATAGCTAAATTAATCAGGACACATGCTGTAGAAAAGTGACAAAAATACAACTCAAATAAACTTGAACTTAAAAAATACATATATTGGCCACTGTAAGTGGGAAGCTTCTGGAGGAGGTGTAGGAAGTGGTTTCAAACAAATCTCCATCCAGTATTTCAAATAAAGTTACTAAGTTTCTCTTCTACTCTCAATTGCTTGGATCTGTTTCCTTCTAAAGGCTGACCTGCTTCTTTCCTAGGACATATGGGCTTCCTTCATGTGTCCAGAGAAGTTGGCTCTGAAAGCCCCAAATTCACATCCTGCCAGCATTATGTCTCCCAAGCAGGAAATAGCCTTCCCATTAGCACTTTCAGAAATGTCCTGCAAAGGGCTCTGGCTCACCAAATGAGAATTGCTCTTACCTGTGGGGTGGTGGTAGTACACCACAACTCATAACTGTGCTAGGAATATAGATTTAGAGAGAATGGATGCCAAATAAATAACATATTACTTTACATCATATGTCTTTCCCTTTTCTTCCTACTCTGTTGACTGGAATACTTCAGAGCCCAATTTCTATCTGATGGTCAAATCTGTTCAGAAGACATGTGTAGGGGCAAAGAACAAGAAAGGAGGATTCTCATTGGAATTCATAACTTTCAGGACAATGTCTGGGAACAGTGGACCTTCTATGACTAATGTTTATAAATTCCAGGTTAAATATACTTTATTCCATTTTAATCTTAATAAACATTTTTAAAATAACAGTTTTCTAGAAATTAATGAATAAAATATTTTCAAGGCAATTGGGGTTTTAGCTATTTATATTTTAATTTCAATTAGCTGTTCATATGTTTTTATTTATCCATTAAATCATTAATTTATGTGCTCATCAGATGAAGAACATTTTTCATGCCTACTATATACAATATTAGGAACTATGCAAGTACTGGGAATGCAAATATTAATAAGGTATGAATAATATAACTGAACATAAATACTTGAATACATTTGAAAAATTCACTTATATAACCAGTGTGCTAAAGTCGTGATGATAGTAGATAGGCCACATATTTAGAAATCCCATTTATGCTTCCTAAAAATTATCATAAGTTACATTTATAGACAGCTAACTCTGCACCACTCACTCTGTTTAGTATGTTATGAATTATTTCGTTTAATCCTTACAGTCCTATGTGGAAGGTACTATTATTACCTCTGTGTTATAGTTGGAAACTGATAAAAACCTAGGAAACTAAGGTATAGATCTTAAGGTTAGGAAGAAGAGAAGTTAGGACTCGAATACAGCAACATTATTTCAGAGGTGAAATTTTTTAACAACTCGGCATTATCTTAGCAATATTCTTTTATTTTTTTGAGACAAGTCTCTCTCTGTAGTCCAAGCTGGAGTGCAGTGGCAAGATCTTGGCCCACTGCAACCTCTGTCTTCCAGGCTCAAGTGATCCTGCTACCTCAGCCTCCAGAGTAGCTGGGACCACAGGAGCACACCACCACACCTGGCTAATTTTTGTATTTTTAGTAGAGATGGGGTTTTGCTATGTTGGCCTTGAACCCCTGACCTCAAGATACCTGCTGGCCTCAGCCTCCCAAAGTGTTAGGGTCACAGGCATAAGCCACTGTGCCCGGCCCATTTTTTCTTTTTTAATAAACAAATAAAAATTGTACATATTTATCATATATATCATGATGTCTTAACATGTGTATAAATGTGGAATGGCTAAATAAAGCTATGTAACATAGGTATTATCTCACAACTTATCAATGTTTGTGGTAAGAACACTTAAAACACACTGTCAGAGCAGCTTTCAATAATACATTGTTTTAACTATAATCACTATATTCTATGATAGATCCCTTGAACTTTTTCCTCTTATTTGAAATTTTGTATCCTTTGACCAACATCTCTCTAACCCCACAACTCTCAGCCACTGTTAACCACCATTATATGAGTTCAAGTTTTTAAAATTCTACGTATGCACGAGATCATACAGTATTTGTTTTTCGGTGCCAGGCCTATTTCACTTAACATGATGTATTCCAGGATTATCCACATTGTTGCAAACGACAAAGTTTTCTTCCTTTGTAAAGCTGAGTAGTATTTCACTGTGTATGCATACCACAGTTTCTTTATCCACTGACACTTAAGTTGATTCCAGATCTTGGCTATTGTAATAGTGCTACAACAAACATGGGGGTGCAAATGTCTCTTTAGTACACTGATTTTATTTTCTTTGGATATATACCTGGTATTGAGATTGCTAGATCATATGGTAGTTCTATTTTTAATTTTTTGAGGAAGTTCTCATACTTTTTTTCCCCATAGTGTCTCTACTAATTTTCATTCCCACCAACAGTGTGCAAGAGTTCCCTTTACTCCACATTTTAACCTACAATTTTTGTCTTTTTGATAATAGCTACTCCAACACATGTGAGATGATATCTCATTGTGATTTTAACTTGCATTTCTCTGACAATTAGTGATATTGAGCACTTTTTATATGCCTCTTGGACAATTGCATGCCTTCTTTTGAGAAATGTTCATTCAGCTCCTCTGTACATTTTTTAAAAGGGCCGTTTTCTTGCTATTGAGTTGCTGAAGTTCTTTACATCTTTTAAATATGAACTTTTTATAAGATGCATGGCTTACAGATATTTTCTCCCATTCTGTAGGTTGTCTCTTCAATCTGTTGATTATTTCCTTTCCTATGCAGAAGCCTTTTGGTTTGATGTAAGCCCATTTGTCTATTTTTGCTTTGGGTCTCTCTGCTTTTGAGGTCATATTTAAAAGAAAAATATCATTGCCCAGACCAATGTCCTAGATTATTTTCTGAATGTTTCCTTCTAAAAGTTTTACGTTTATATTTTTAGGTATTACATTAGGTCTTTAATGCATTTTTAGTTCATTTTTTAATACAGTATGAGGTAAGGATCTAATTTTATTCTTCTGTGGGGTGAAATTCAACACTGTTTATTGAAGAGACTATCCTTTCCCCATTATGTGTTATTGGCACATTTGTTGAATGTTAAAAATCAATTGACCATAAATGTGAGAATTTATTTGAGGCATCACTATTCTGTTCCACTTGTCTCTGTTTCTGTTTTTATGCCAGTACCATGCTATTTTGATTACTATAGTTTTGCAGTATATTTTAAAGTCAGGTAGATACTTCCAGCTTTATTCTTTTTGTTCAAGATTGTTTTGGTTGTCCAGGGTCTTTTGTGATTCCATGTGAGTTTTAGGATTGTTTCTTCTATACCTGCAAAAAATGTTATTGGAACTTTGATGAGGATTGCATTGAAAATGTAGATAACTTCAGGTATTTTGAACACTTGAACAATATTAATTCTCCCAATTCTTGATCATAGGGTATCTTTTGATTTATTTCTGTCTTCTTAAAATTTTTAATCATTGTTTTATAGTTTTCCATGTACAGGTCTTTTATTTTGTTTGTTAAATTTATCCCTAAGTATTTTATTTTTATATAGTTATTGTAAATGGAATTGTTTTCTTTATATTTAAAACAGTTCATTGTTAGTGTATAGAAAATATTGATTTTTATGTAAATGTTGTATCTTGTTATATACTTTACAGAATTAGTTTATTAGTTCTAACACTTTTAGTGGAGTATTTACAGTTTTCTATAAATATGATAATGTCATCTGCAAACAGAGACAACTTAACTTCTTCCTTTCCAATCTGGATGAGTTTTCTTTCTTTCTTTGTGCTAACTGCTTTAGCTAGAATTTCTAGTACTATGTTGAATAAAAGTAGGAGAGTAGGCATCTTTTTCTTGTTTCTAATCTTAGAGGAAAAGCTTTCAACTTTTGCTTAGGTTTTCAACATAGCTGTAGGTTCTTCATATACAATATCTATTGTTTTGAGGTACATTTCTTCTAAATTGAACTTATTGGAAGTTTTTATCATGAAAGTATTTTGTATTTTGTCAAATGCTTTTGCTGCATATATTGAGATGATCACATTTTTTTTCTTTATTCTCATAATGTGGTATATCACATTTATAGATTTGTGTATGTTGGATGGAAGGTTCTATATGTGTCTCTTAGTTCTGCTATTCTAAAGTGTAGTTTAAGTCTCATATTTCTTTTTCATTTTCTATCTGGATGAATTGTCTATCATTGGAAGTCAAGTAGTGAAATACCCTACTGTCATTGTATTGCAATCTATATCTCTCTTCATATCATTTAATATTTGCTTTACATATTTTGGTGTTCCAATATTAGGTACATATGCATTTACAATTGTTATATCCTTTTGATGAATCAACCCCTTTATTATTATATCATGACCATCTTTTTCTCCTTTTAGAGCTTTTGACTTAAAGTCTTTTTATATGGTATAATATAGCTACCCCTGCTCTCTTTTGATTTCCATTTGTAGGAATATCTTTTCTCTTCCCTTCATTTTGAATCTATGTGTTTTCTTAAAAGTCCATGGATACCAGCCTAGAATCTGGGGCTGTGGGCTTTTCCTGGGGTAGGTCTAGTGTTGAGGCCCAATGCAAAGTTCAGTGCTTACTTCCCTGTTTCTCCCCCCTGCAAAGGGCATCTCTCTTGACTCTTTACTGCCAGGGGCTCAGGGGGAGGTGACATGGTTAATGTAATACTGTCCTTCCTATCCATTTCAATGTGTCCTTTCCTATTTCTGTGCTATCTATAGGTGCTGTAATCTTTCACCTGATTTCCTTCGCTCTTGTGAGGGTAATTTTGAATATAGACACGAGTTCAAAGTGATGTTTTTGCAGATGAATGAGCTCTTGGAAGTCCTATTCTTTTCTCTTGCTGATGTTCTTCCAGGTCTTAACACATTTTCTAATGACATTTAATGCAAGATGACTCTTGGCCCATATAGGACCAATAGCCACAGACTACTACACTGATATTTAGTGATTGAATAAGTAGTGCCCACATGAAAATTTAATCTCAATACAGAGTTCTGGTTCTTTTTAAGTGGTTTCCAATGGCTTATATAAAAAGCAAGTTTCTAAGTGTTGAGCATGACTTATGAAGTGGCCAACTTTTTACCGAAGACACTGTGGTCAGAAGCAATTGCAATACTATAGATTCTTTTACAAACATTGCTGTACTAAAAACCTTATTTATAGCCTACCTGGAGGACAAAACAGAGAGTGAGAGTAATGACAGAGCAGAAACCCCAGGTTAGAGCAAATGGTCACTGCAAAGAAGTTATGCTTTTAAAGTTCTATCCTAGAATAATGTGGACATTTTAAGTATGCACAGATTATTGTAATTCTTGGAATTTCTGCCTTAGAAAGAATTCCAATAGAACTTGTCTAAAAGGAAAATCATCTTCGAGCATAGCCTTTGGAATGAGTGATGGTTACATAGATGAGAAGAAAAATACATGAAAGAAGGAATGTGACAAGGATAAAAGATGATTCTTCCTATATTGGCACTTTGAACACAAGTGATTGGAACCTGCTATGAAAGCAAAGGTGTTAGATTGAGAATAAAATGGTGTGTATTGTGTCACACTTGGTGACATTTGGAAGATGACGTACTTGTGCAGATGTGTGCGTGTGTATGTACATGTGTGTGTTTAGAATGAAAAATGAATGGGGAGGTTAGAGCTAACATTATCAAAAAGTAGAATAGTGAACTAGTCACAGACACAAAAGATGCTTGTGTCTCACATGTTTTTCTATCATTCACTTCATTTAATTATTTGGTTTTTAAAGTCATAAAATGTGTTTTCATTAGACTGATCTGACAGATAATGCACTATTTATTTAATAATCCTAATACTATTTTCAGAGAATCAAAATATTATACTTCTCTTATTTAATATTTTATTTTATACTATAGTTAATACGTACTGTTAGAAATTCTCATTGTGAAGAACAACAGAGAAAGTAAAGAAATTCCAAAACCTAACCCACATCACATATCCTTGGACTAACAAGAGTCATTTTATATTCTCACCATTTCCAATTAGAATAATGACACATCAACAAATATTTATCTAGGATTTAATAGTTACATAAGCACATTTAATTTTTGTCATTATATCTCAGATAATCGATGCAGATTAGACTTAATGACAAAAGCTTATTGAGTACTACTTATACAAAAATTAAAATTAAACAAAGATCATTTTGTCTTTAATTGATAAATAATAATGAAGAGTTAGTAGAAAAGTCAAGACCCATCAGTGTGCTGTATTCAGGAGACCCATCTCATGTGCAGAGACAAACATAGGCTCAAAATAAAGGGATGGAGAAAGATCTACCAAGCAAATGGAAAACAAACAAAAAAAAAAGACAAGGATTGCAATCCTAGTCTCTGATAAAACAGCCTTTAAACCTTTAAATCAACAAAGATCAAAAGAGACAAAGAAGGCCATTACATAATGGTAAAGGGATCAATTCACCAAGAAGAACTAACTATCCTAAATATATATGCACCCAATACAGGAGCACCCAGATTCATAAAGCAAGACCTTAGAGACCTACAAAGAGACTTAGACTCTCACACAATAATAATGGGAGACTTTAACACCCCACTGTCAATATTAGACAGATCAATGAGACAGAAAGTGACAAGGATATCCAGGAATTCAACTCAGCTCTGCACCAAGTGGACCTAATAGACATCTACATAATTCTCCACCTCAAATCAACACAATATACATTCTTCTCAGCACCTATTCCACATCGCACTTATTCCAAAATTGACCACATAGTTGGAAGTAAAGCACTCCTCAGCAAATGTACAAGAACAGAAATCACAACAAACTGCCTCTCAGACCACAGTGCAGTCAAATTAGAACTCAGGATTAACAAACTCACTCAAAACTGCTCAACGACATGGAAACTGAACAACCTGCTCCTGAATGACTACTGGGTACATAATGAAATGAAGGCAGAAATAAAGATGTTCTTTGAAACCAATGAGAACAAAAACACAATATACCAGAATCTCTGGGACACATTTAAAGCAGTGTGTAGAGGGAAATTTATAGCACTAAATGCCCACAAGAGAAAGCAGGAAAGATCTAAAATTGACATCCTAACATCACAATTAAAAGAACTAGAGAAGCAAGAGCAAACACATTGAAAAGCTAGCAGAAGGCAAGAAATAACTAAGATCAGAGCAGAACTGAAGGAGATAGAGACACAAAAATCCCTTCAAAAAATCAGTGAATCCAGGAGCTGGTGTTTTGAAAAGATGAACAGAATTGATAGATCGCTAGCAAGACTAATAAAGAAGAAAAGAGAAAAGAATCAAATAGACACTATAAAAAATGATAAAGGGGATATCACCACCAACTCTACAGAAATACAAACTACCATCAGAGAATACTATAAACACCTCTATGCAAATAAACTAGAAAAACTACAAGAAATGGATAAATTTCGGGACACATACACCCTCTCAGGACTAAACCAGGAGGAAGTTGAATCCCTGAATAGACCAATAGCAGGCTCTGAAATTGAGGCAATAATTAATTATTATTATAATTGTAAGCCTACCAACCAAAAAAAGTCCAGGACCAGATGGATTCACGGCTGAATTCTAACAGAGTTACAAGGAGGAGCTGGTACCGTTCCTTCTGAAACTATTCCAATCAATAGAAAAAGAGGGAATCCTCCCTAACTCATTTTATGAGGCCAGCATTATCCTGATAGCAAAGCCTGACAGAGACACAACAAAAAAAGAGAATTTTAGACCAATATCCCTGATGAACATTGATGCAAAAATCCTCAATAAAATACTGGCAAACCGAATCGAGCAGCACATCAAAAAGCTTATCCATCATGATCAAGTGGGCTTCATCCCTGGGATGCAAGGCTGGTTCAACATATGCAAATCAATAAACGTAATCCAGCATATAAACAGAACCAAAGACAAAAACCACATGATTATCTCAACATATGCAGAAAAGGCCTTTGACAAAATTCAACAGCCCTTCATGCTAAAAATTCTCAATAAATTTGGTATTGATGGAACTTATCTCAAAATAATAAGAGCTATTTATGACAAATCCACAGCCAATATCATACTGAATGGGCAAAAGCTGGAAGCATTCCCTTTGAAAACTGGCACAAGACAGGGATTCCCTCTCTCACCACTCCTATTCAACATAGTGTTGGAAGTTCTGGCCAGGGCAATCAGGCAGGAGAAAGAAATAAATGGTATTCGATTAGAAAAAGAGGAAGTCAAATTGTCCCTGTTTGCAGATGACATGATTGTATATTTAGAAAACACCATCATCTTAGCCCAAAATCTCCTTAAGCTGATAAGAAACTTCAGCAAAGTCTCAGGGCACAAAATCAATGTGCAAAAATCACAAGCATTCTTATACACCAATAACAGACAAACAGAGAGCCAAATAATGAGCGAACTCCCATTCACAATTGCTTCAAATAGAATAAAATACCTAAGAATCCAACTTACAAGGGATTTAAAGGACCTCTTCAAGGAGAACTACAAACCACTGCTCAATGAAATAAAAGGGGACACAAACAAATGGAAGAACATTCCATGCTCATGGATAGGAAGAATCAATATCATGAAAATGGCCATACTGCCCAAGGCAATTTATAAATTCAATGCCATCCCTATCAAGCTGCCAATGACTTTCTTCACAGAACTAGAAAAACACTACCTTAAAGTTCATATGGAACCAAAAAAGAGCCCACATTGCCAAGACAATCTTAATGCAAAAGAACAAAGAACAAAGCTGGAGACATCATGCTATGTGACTTCAAACTGTACTACAAGCCTACGGTAACCAAACAGCATGGTACTGGTAACAAAACAAAGATATAGACCAATGGAACAGAACAGAGCCCTCAGAAATAATACCACACATCTACAACCATCTGATCTTTGACAAACCTGACAAAAACAAGAAATGGAGAAGGGATTCCCTATTTAATAAATGGTGCTGGGAAAACTGGCTAGCCATACATAGAAATCTGAAACTGGATCCCTTCCTTACACCATATACAAAAATTAATTCAAGATGGATTAGAGACTTAAATGTTAGACCTAATACCATAAAAACTCTGGAAGAAAACTTAAGCAATACCATTCAGGACATAGGTATGGGCAAGGACTTCATGTCTAAAACACCAAAAGCAATGTCAACAAAAGCCAAAATTGACAAATGGGATCTAATTAAACTAAAGAGCTTCTGCACAGCAAAAGAAACTACCGTCAGAGTGAACAGGCAACCTACAGAATGGGAGAAAGTTTTTGCAATCTAATCATCTGACAAAGGGCCAATATCCACAATCTACAAAGAACTCAAACAAATTCACAAGAAGAAAACAAACAACCCCATCAAAAAGTGGGCAAAGGATATGAACAGACACTTCTCAAAAGAAGACATTTATGCAGCCAACAGACTCATGAAAAAATCCTCAGCATCACTGGCCATCAGAGAAATGCAAATCAAAACCACAATAAGATACCATCTCACACCAGTTAGAATGGCAATCATTAAAAAGTCAGGAAACAACAGATGCTGGAGAGGATGTGGAGAAATAGGAACGCTTTTATACCGTTGGTGGGACTGTAAACTAGTTCAACCATTGTGGAAGACAGTGTGGCAATTCCTCAAGGATCTAGAACTAGAAATGCCATTTGACCTAGCAATCCTATTACTGGGTATATACCCATAGGATTATAAATCATGCTGCTGTAAAGACACATGCACATGTACGTTTATTGCAGCACTATTCACAATAGCAAAGACTTGGAACCAACCCAAATGTCCATCAATGACAGACTGGATTAAGAAAATATGGCACATATACACCATGGAATACTACGTAGCCATAAAAAAGGATGAGTTCATGTCCTTTGTAGGGACATGTATGCAGCTGGAAACCATCATTCTCAGCAAACTATCGCAAGGACAAAAAACCAAACACCATATGTTCTCACTTATAGGTCGGAATTGAACAATGAGAACACTTGGACACAGAAGGGGAACATCATATGCCAGGGCCTGTGGTGGGGTGGGGAGAGGTGGCAGGGATAGCATTAGGAGAAATACCTAACGTAAATGACGAGTTGATGGTTGCAGCAAACCAACATGGCACATGTATACCTATGTAACAAACCTGCACATTGTGCACATGTACCCTAGAACTTAAAGCATAATTTTAAAAAAAAGAAAAAAATGGCTTGTCCTGGTATGGCCTTACAGTCAGAAATAAACAAATATCATGAAGTAAAAAAAAAAAAGAAAAGAAAAGAAAAGAAAAATCTCTGTGAAATGAAAGCAGTGTAGGGGAGAGAGCAGGACTGTATGTGAGCAAGTGAGGTTCACAATTGCATTTTTAACCCTATAGTGTCCATGTTTTCTCAACAGTCAATTTCAAAGGCAAATGAATGCAGCACATGAGTTATCATTTAAATGCAAAAAAGATTTTATTAGAATTTTCTTCTCCCCTTTTGGGAAAGTGACAAGTCTGTGATATGGATTAACGGAAATGAAAATTCCTCCACAGATCCAGTCAAAAAACCTCTCTGCTTTGGAGTGTACTCATTTGGGTTACAATTTCTATTATGTTTCTGTTTTAACATTACATTTGAGCTTCATCTTATTAAGTTCATTTACATTAGTATGAAAGTCAGTGTAATAATAGAATAAATTATTTTGAAATTAATGTTAAAATACTAAAGACTCTAAGGCAACTTTGATGACTAAAGTTGATTATAATGGCTAAATGTTGACAATATAATATATTCTCCAATTATTTCTCCGAATATTGCATCTTATGATACATTTCTTGAACTTCTTGTGTTACTCTTTATGTTTAAAAAAGCATCTCTGAATATGTAATGATTATTTTGATGTAGGCAAAGCATCAGTATACTAAAACCAATAAATAAAATAATGTGGACAACTAAATAATATAAGTAACTCAAAAATAGATGCTACATTTTTATTTTTTAAAAGAGATATTAGAGAGTAAGTTTATGAATCAGAAAATAGTGCAAATACATACCATAAATCAATCTGATAGAGATATGTAATTTAAACTATTACCACATTTAGGAATTATGTATGCCTTATCTCCATTTTGGGAGCTAAAGACAGGTGGTAAGAAAACATTGACATTCTTATTCCACAAGATAAATCATTATGCTTCTTCAACCATATTCAACATATGATTGAAGTGAGAAGCATACAACTGCTGTGCAGGGAAAAGTAGCACATTAATTGATGAGAGAGAAGCGCACAGAATTATAATAACACAGATGATCATTGGGCGTCTTCAACTGAGAGAACCAAGGAAGGTTTCAAGTTGTTGTAGCTGGAAAGAGCATGGGAATTAGTCACATGAGTAATAATGCCAGGCAAAAGGCACACAGGTGGTCAGAGCTCTGCCAATGTGTCAGCTTGAAAGCGCAACACTTCCTTTAGCACAAAGAGTCCGTGTGGGACTGTGGAAAGCCATGAAGCTGAAGACATCATCAAGGGAAGCTGTTCATAAAGGGCATGGGATACATATTAAAACCTTTGAATTTGATCTTAGCCATGATCTCCATCCAGTAAAGGATGTAGGCATGAGAGTCATATAAACATGCTGCATTTGCAAATACAAATTTCAGTGGTTTGGGAAATTTTACAGATCACTGCTGTCCAGTAGAACTTTCTATGATAATGGAAATTTCTCTATCCGCACTGTTTAATACGGCAGTCACTGACCACCTGCGGCTATCGAGCATTTGAAATGTGGCCAGTGCTACTAAAAAACTGAATTTTTAATTGATAAAATTTAATTCACTGAAATGGAAATTGAGATAGCACATTTGGCTGGCAGATTCTGATTTCTATAGTGCAAATGTAGTGGTAGAGCTGACTTTACTCAGTTATTGATAAGAAGGTGGTTGAAGAAATCTAGATTTCCTGGTGTGCAATATCATTTTGTTCTGTATTAAATCCTAATTATAAAAACTTTATTTGCATTTCTCTGATGGCCAGTGATGATGAGCATTTTTTCATGTGTCTGTTGGCTGTGTGAATGTCTTCTTTTGAGAAATGTCTGTTCATATCCTTTGCCCACTTTTTGATGACGGGGCCTATCATGGGGAGGGGGAAGGGGGGAGGGCTTGCATTGGGAGTTATACCTGATGTAAATGACGAGTTAATGGGTGCTGACGAGTTGATGGGTGCAGCACACCAACATGGCACAAGTATACATATGTAACAAACCTGCACGTTATGCACATGTACCCTAGAACTTAAAGTATAATAATAATAATAATAAATAAAAATAAAAAATAAAAAAATGAAAAAAAACAAAAAACAAAAAAAAACAAAAACAAAAACAAAAAAACTTGAGAAACGGTTTGTCTCATGAATGGGTCTGTTTTACTATTATCACCCTTCTCTCTAAAAAATTCTCCATTCCTAAACCAAACCTCAGAACTCTCGGAACTGGAGGCAGTGATAACAAGACAGTGAATGTCATCATTTGGAGTATGGAATTCAGTCCAAGTATGCTTTTAACCATGCACTGGTGGGTAAGCACCCTGAGAAGTAAACCAATAAATTAATATTCATTTTTAATTAATTTAAATACATGTTGAGCACCTTACTCTTTGCCAGTGTGCTACACTCTGAAGATGAGGGCATGAAAAGGTCTGAACTCCATACAATCATAATCAATCAGGGAAGGCAGATACGCATACATTTAATCATAATATAGTGGATGGTATATGATGATTGGCAGTTTGAATAAGATGGTCATCTCACCAGAGATATAGAAGTGCTTAATTCTGCATGAAGGGGTTAGGAAAGAGTTGAGTCAGGAACTAACTATAAAGTTGAGAAGAAACTTCTCAAGGTTAATTCAAAGGAAGGGGAAGAGACAGTAGGTATGAGGATAGTAGGTATGTGGAAGTGATTGGGAAAGACAGCAACTGTGTGGAGTTGAAACAGCAGAATAAAGACATTCAAGTATGAAAATTAATTATTGCTTTAAAAACTGTATACAGGCTTCTATGCCTAGAAAGTTGGATTATGACTAAAGTTGAAGCTAAGAAGCCATGTTACGCTGTGTGGAAATGATTGGGAGTTGATGATTTTTTTTCTTAAGAAATGATATAACTTGGTCAGATTTGGAGTTTTAAGGAGTGTTGAGAAATGATGAATGTTGAAGATTTAAACAGGACACACAAGCCACAAGCCTGAATATGAATGGACAGATTTTTGAGATGTTAGAGTTTTTTTTAAATTTTAATGTTGAGGTTCATAACTAAGGCCACAAAAAATCCTTCCAGTCTGAGAAATGATGTCGATTTTTCTTTTTATATAAATAGATGTGTTTTTCTGTCTCATCAACACGTTAGCATCCACCCACCCTGCAATGACTTAAAACACCACAGCTCTCTATGCACTCTAGTCTGGATAGGGCTTGAAGATTCATTAGATAAGTAGGTAAGGGTGATAGAGAAAACAGGATGATTGCAAGGTTTATGGCTAGACTGTGGAAGCTGATACTATTGACGAAATAGGGAAGACGTCAGAAAAGCCAAGGCTTGGGATGGTGGTAATGGATTTTGAGCCATTTCTGCTTCTAGCTATTCTTTATGTTTTCACTCAGTGAGAGTAGGGATTATTCACCCTCTTACAAAGTACCCTGCAGCTCTGTTGAGTTTAATCTCATGAGGTGATTACCATTACTGTACATCTGTCTGGCTGGAAATCACTATCTTTCCTATCTTACAGCACATTCAAGCTGCATGGAAGAAATTGTTTGGGCACACAGTAGTTTATTTGTAGAGAAAATACTTTAGCTGACCTGACAGTGCAAGTTTGGCTCACAAATTATCTCTCCAAGCCACTTTGCTCCAGCAAACTCCAGTTAATAGCCCATGAGTTTCTTGCAGAAATGGAAAATGCACTAAGAATGGATTTTTTTTCACAGAAGAAAGGAGGAATGAAATACATATTGAGCTGGAATCACATGCATTGAGTGATGGTATTTAAGATTCCTGTACCTAAATATGTTGCTGCATGTTTTCTGTTTGCTTCTTTCACTGAACTGAAGCTACTGATAGCTGATATTTTGCAATCAGTATCTAAACTCCAGATAATTCTGCCAGGCTTCTCTTCCTCTAACCATGTCCATAAACCACACATCGTGGCTCCCCATGGTTTCTTTATCCCATTTGAACTTTATAACTAAGCACAAATTATTCTTCTTGGTATCACCATGTAACCTTATCAGCATGAACCTTCCTTTTCACAGGCATGAAATATGATGTCCCCATGTTCAGCCAAGGTCCCAATACCTTGTTCACAAAGCCTCTAGCAGGGCAGGAGAGCTGACTGACATGGTACCATGTGCTACAAAACTAACTTTGGGCCCTGGCTCACTTTTAACTGCTAAAATTTGTAATTTCTAAAATTGTAGTTCAGATTGAATACGGCAGAAATTCAACACCGAAAATGAAACTGGGGCTACATCATATGCTGGAAATGCATTCAGTGCTCTGAGGCATTTTCAAAAATATTGACTGCACTTAAAAACTAGAGCAAAAGAAAAAGACAGCTTGGAAGCCCAAAGCCATTACATTGTTCACTTTTAAAGGGAAGTATCATAAAAAAAAGTTATTTAATTTAACCTACGTTTCAATGTAGCATTATATGCTAATATAAGTTAAAACTCCAAGAAAAAGCCTACAAGTGTCCACAAAGTTTTACCAGGTAATGTTGACAGGGTATAACCCCAGTGACCTCAAGCAATTCAGAGTATCTGCCTGGTTGATTGCTGGGAATCTCTGTGGTTTCTTTACTCTTCTTCTGTGCCCAGTCTCTTCTGTTAGATGATGCCTCTCCAGGAGCTCTGAGTTTCGCTGCTTTCATCAGACTTTGGCACTAAGCACTTCTGAAAGCTGATTCTAGTGAACGGACTCCACTCCCACATCCTATTTAGTAAAATCGAGGGCCTTACAGTGTCCAATAAACTGATGTCCTACAGACATAGATGTGACAGTAGATGTGTGGATAATGTACTGTTGAGAAATGGGGGTCAATACCCCTTGCCCTTTAAGACACATTGTGTTCTGAGGACATGTTTGGTCCTAGTCTTAAGAGGTTTCATTTTGTTTTGTTTTAATGAAATAGCTCTCTTTCTTTACTTCAGCTTCTACTCCTATCCAGTGATCTATACCTGAGTCCACTTGGGAACCTAGTCCAAAGAGAACTCCAAGTAGGATATACCCATTCCCACTTATACCAAATGGGACCTCTCATCAGAATATGTCCTTGCATTGCCTTCCCCTTGGATGAAGGCTCTTCCTTTGGCTAGCATAAGAGGAGCTGTAATGGCCCTACCTGATATGTGTCACCTGACAGAAGAGACATGTGTCACCCACCAAAGAGCTAGGTTTTTTACATTCATTATCACTCATGTTAGCAAAACCCTTAGAGGTTAGTATTATGTCCCAATATATCAATGAGGAAATTTGAGCATAAAGTTAAAAACTTAATTTAAGTTTTTGCTTTGAAGCTAAGGGGCCCAGTGCTGGACCCCTTAGCTTCAAAGCAAGACTCTAACTGTTCAGGTAAAAAGCAGTGAAAATGGTGAATAAGTCATCTTCCCACAGCCAAGGGCAACTTTCATTATAACTATCAGTTATTTTAATTGATTATGGGGTTTCAAAACTATGATTAAATATATATGAGTAGATTTTATATAATATTTTAATAGCATGTGTTAAATGTAATCTTAACTAGTAAAAATGTGATCTAGGTAATTGGACTTTGCTTGATCAAAGTAATTTTATTCCCAGATGCATTGAGATAAGTTTGCTGCCAAAATTAATCAGATGATTAAACAAAATTCTAAAAACATTCTCCAAGTGGTCATAACACCTACGCCTTCCAATATTAGTTTCCTAATATAGTTAGAATGGAGTAGGCAGAAGTATGAGTTGGAGTACCTGCTAATTTAGTCCTCCTTGAATTCAAATTCCAGCTTTGACATTTACTGACTATATATAATTTTTTAACTTTAAGCTCAAATCCCCTCATTGATATATTGGGACATAATACTAACCTTTAAGGTTTTTGCCAGCTAAATAATAATAAATGTAAAGAACATAGCTCTTTGTCAAATAAACAGCAGCCACTCAATTAACACTATTATTTAGTGTTTATTATACTTGAAACCAAAGTACAGCATCTCACTTTTGTCTAGTTTTCACATCTTCATTCAGCATATATCCAAATGCATATGTATTCAATTCATATAATGAATCCAGCACTGAGCATTATACCAAGTAGTATGTATTTTTCAGAAGATAACCTGCTGTCAAAATGAATAAGAATAACAATAAAAATAGTGAGAAAGGGGCAGAGAAGGAAAAAGAGAACAGCCTATATAATAGTCTATCATTTTTTACTACAAGGTATCAAATTTTAAAATTAAGTTCTCACAAAATATTATAGAGAAGAGTTGTAAACCTCTATCTTAAAAATAAAGATACTAAGCCTAAAAAGGGCTAGCTTACTTTCTAGGGTCATAGAGCATGAAAACAACTTCACGTAAATCTACTTATGGCCGGGATGGTGGCTCACACCTGTAATCCCAGCACTTTGGGAGGCAGAGGAGGGTGGATCACTTAAGGCCAGGAGTTCTAAACCAGCCTGGCCAACATGGCAAAAAACCCTGTCTTTACTAAAAATATAAAAATTAGCCCAGCGTGGTGGTGCATGTCTGTAATCCCAGCTACTCAAGAGGCTGAAGCATGAGAATCTCTTGAGACCAGGAGGCAGAAGTTTCAGTGACCTGAGATTGCACCACTGCACTCCAGCCTGGGCAACAGAGTGAGACTGTCTCAAAAAAAAAAAATAAATAAAAAAAAAAAAAATATATATATATATACTTAAGTTATCAAATCTTTGTATGTGAAACAAGGAATAAATTATACACAGAAATGCACAGATAAATATATAGCAATGTATATGCAAAAAAAGTATTGGAAAACAGACCTTAAATGGCTATTTTCTAGCCCATTTAGTAAAATTGAGGGTAATGTTGTCTTGCTATTGTGAGGTGCCATCAGATCTTCTACAACCAAGAGTTGTGCATTCCCCATATTCAAGTGATTATAGCAAAGAATT
The DNA here is from genome assembly GCF_043159975.1 of Macaca nemestrina. Taxonomy (NCBI): domain Eukaryota; kingdom Metazoa; phylum Chordata; class Mammalia; order Primates; family Cercopithecidae; genus Macaca; species Macaca nemestrina. The sequence goes on from NC_092133.1 coordinate 77,736,671, forward strand.
AGTTGTGAGTTTGGTATTTATACATGCTTTAACTGTAAAGGTCTCTGGCAAGGTTTTCAAGAATATGGCACTGTCTTTTTGGTTCATTTCTTCACTTGGGATTTACAACTGAGAGATATACAAAGTGTGAATTACTAAAAATTCACCCTTCCTGCTATAACTAATAACACACTGATATCATGGAAGGCCAAAAATTACACTAAAAAGAAAGTATTAATTAGTTGCATTTAGTCTTGGATCTAAAACTTAGGGAAGACCTTAGGGACAGCAACTGCAAATCGTAGTTTACCATTCCAGCTGAACTGAAATGATGCCTTTTAATATAATACCAGGTCAGGAACTTTTCAGAAAAATTAGGATTTCTAGGCAGGGTTTCATATATTTCTGGCTCATATACAGTAAAGAATCATTTATTAATGCCTGCTAACTCAGAGAAGCATGATGATGATGACACAAGGAGCCTCCAAAAGAGCTAAAGGATGCACTTCTTGATTAATGCTAGATGTTACTGGAGAGAGAAAATAAAGAAGGCAGAGAAGGAGGAATAAGAGAGGGAAGGAAAGAATAAAAGAGAGAGAGAAGAGGAAGGAAAGCTTCCTAAGACTTGCTGTTGTCTTCAGCATAAGAAGTTGGCCACAGTGAAAATGTTATTTTGATAGAGTCAGTGACAGGTTAAAAAAATAATAAATCTCAACATTCTTGTCGACTGCCAGAGTAGCCAGAATGCCCCCGTTTCCTCTTCCCAGGCCACTGTGCCATAGAAATGGAGACAGAGTATTGGAAAGGAAGTGGGGGAAAGAGCGATATAAACTAGATGTAAGTTTTTCTCCAGGTATCCATTCATTTTCTGTCAAAAATTGGAAAGGGCAGGACAAGCAATGGTGCCATCATGCAACTTAGTCCTCATCATAAATTATCATTGTTTATGACAGGAAGCTGAACAGAAAGAAAAAGCTTGAAGTTTGCAGTTTGTTGCTGAAACATTTACATGCTCATTTGTCTCTCTTATCTTCTGTCTTATAAAGGAGTCTAGTCAGTCAGCGCATAGATAACCATAGGCAGGGAGAGGGTGAATCCTAGAATTGGACTCTTGCTGAAGACAGAACATGGAGTGATGGAGGATGAAGGAGGGGGGTGGCAAAAACAGAAGGGTAGTTGTCTTGGTGAACACAGCATCCAAAATGAGCACCATCCATAAATCATAGTATAGGTAAGACCTTGGTATCAGGGACCCAGACAAAGTGGTAAAGGGTCCCAGAGAGAGAACACAGCACAAGACAAGGAGAAAGAGAGGGATGCTTGAAAAGTGGGGGAGTCATCACTGTTTGTCAGTGGCAGGACCCAAGACACAAGCTGTGATTTCACACTCTGGTACAGAGAAAATGAAACAATTGGCCACTGAGAAGCCAGGTGCTGTCCTTTGCAATGGATACACTGCCAAGATCAGTAATCAGCCCCAGGGGGCAAGAGAAAACCCAGGACTTGCAATTAGCTGCACGAATGTGATTGAGCCACAGATGTGAGAAGTGGAGTTGCCTCAGTGCCCCCTTTTATAAGTGAGGATGCAAGTTAATGGCACCCACTGCCCCTGGAGGGTAGTGTATGGACAAGTATGAGGTATCAGATCAGGTTGTGTGGTCTAGTATACTGGGGAACCCAGTAAGGGTTTGCTGAACTGAACAGACCAAACTGCAACAGGATACAGCAAATCTGAAGGGTGCAAAAAGGATAGAAAGGTAAAATGAGGCTGGGCATGGTGGCTCACGCCTGTAATCCCAACACTTCGGGAGGACGAGGTGGGTAGATCATGAGGTCAGGAGTTCAAGACCAGCCTAGCCAAGATGGTGAAACCCCATCTCTACTAAAAATACAAAAATTAGCTGGGCGTGATGGTGGTTGCCTGTAATCCCAGGTACTTGGGAGGCTGAGGCAGAGAATCGATTGAACGCAGGAGGCGGAGGTTGTAGTGAGCCAAGATCACACCACTGCACTCCAGCCTGGGTGACAGAGCAAGACTCTGTCTCAAAAAAAAGGTAAAATTAATGTGTTTTACAATTAATAACAGGCAGCGAAGTAGGGCAGGATGAGTTTGGAGGAGTGGGACAGAGGAGATTGTTCCCTTTTATAGGGTACTCGAACTGCAGCCTAGGGTGGAACAGATGGTTAAAGGAACCACTTATGGCTAAAGATGAGCTGCTTCATGCTGGATAGGTCCTACAAGCTGTATGTAGTTTTAGGCAAGTGGAAAGATAAGGGAGTGCTGTGGAGAGGGAACTGATGCCACCAAAGCCAGCAGAGCCCACTATTCCTCTGCCCATTAGGTGCCTAATCACACTTTCCTGTCTTTAATTTCCCAGTCCTGGGGCCGGGGCCTCGGACAGAGATCTGGATGGGGGACACAAGACTCATCACTAAGTGATGCTCAGGGCAGTAACCAAACTTTCTGAGACTCATTGGTCCATTTAGCAAATGGAATACAAATATCTACTTCACGGGTTTATGTCTGAGATTAGCATCTGTGAATATCACTGTAAAATGTAAATGACTACATGGATGTACTGTTTCTGTCAGATAATTTTTCTGAGGAGTCAGGCACTCACAGCCCAAGTTCCAGGAAGACACAAGAAGGTGACATTTGGGAATCCTTCCATTTTGAGAAGCCGGCCCTTTCCACGTGAGAAACAGTGCCATGTCTGACAGATGTAAAGGAAGACGATCTGACAGCCTTTGAGGTCTCACATACTTTTTTGCAAACTGCTGTAGTGTAGACGCTGGTGTCACTGAGCCATCCCAAGATGGCAGAGAGCAGAGACCCCCTCAATGTGCTGGCATACCTCCTTGCTACCAAAGCCCACACAACTCATAGGAGCTAAGAAAGCAAGCCAGAAATCAAGGTGAACTCATAGATATGAAAAGCAGCAAACTGAAAAGAGAAATCCCATCTCTCCAGCAGTGTGAAAAAAAATGCAATTTGTTTGTTTTACACAGATTTTTTTTAAATCCAGGCACTCTGCGGGAGATGCCCTAGAGCAAGGCTTCACAAGATGGCCAAATGCAATTGCTTGCATCATAAAAGAAAAAAAATTCTGGTACTCCCAAGGACAATGTGTCATAATCAGTACGTGAAAAACTGAGAAAAAAGAAAAGGTTTTCCTTCATTTGATGTTTTAAGAAAGTTTTTAGATCAGAGCTTCTTAAACTTCATTGTGCGTCCAGATCTCCTGGGACCTTATTCAAATGCAGATTCATATTCAGCAGGTCTGGGAGGTGGGTGGGGGATGAGATTCAGCATTTCAACAAGCTCCCAGGTGATATGGGTGCTACTGCTTCACTGACTTTATGCTGAGTTGGAAGGTACTAGACAATTAGAACTGTGGGTTTGAAAATAACTATTATGATGTATACATACAAACGAACAAAGATTGATGTGAAGGAAAAACAAGCTACTCTCATATAAAATGAGAGGATTTTGATATCAAAATGTTTCAAAAATGTTTGATGTTCTCTAACACATACTCTCCTTTGCAAGTATTTACAACTCATTTGTGAAGTCAAAATATGTATACCACAAACACATAAGCATATGAATTGTGTAGAATTAGAACAATTGTATACACGACATACAATTAGTATAATGCACTGGCTACCTTTTTCTTCAGTACCATCATCTGTTAAAGGGACAAAACAACAGAAATATTGTTTGCATTAAAATAAACATCTGTGAGTTATTGCCACCTATAATAAACTCTCAATAAATAGTAACCAATTATCAATAATAGTAGTAAGGAATTGATAGCAACAGGAAGCAGACAAATCCTAGGCTGACAGGGGTATGTCTCCAGTGAAACCCCACCTTCAAGCCAAAAACAGCCTGAAGCCTGAAGACCAGGCTGCTGGTTCCTGATGAAGCCTATGACCCCAAGTGAGAACTTTTATTTCTGTTCGCACGCTCTTTCCACATTGGTTCTTTATGCTTTTAAACCCATTGAATATTGCCTTTTCCAATGCTACCTATGGTTCACACCTCCCCCATTCTGTGCCCATTAAAAACTCTGAACTCAGCCACACTTGGGGACTACCCAATTTCAGATAGGGGATTGCCCACTTTGGGTCCCCCCTCCACTAAGAACTGTTCCTTCATTCAATAAACTCTTTGCCCTGCTCACCCTCTGGTTGTAAGCATAACCTCATTCTTCTTGAACACAGGACAAGAACCTGGGACCCACCAAACATGGGTACAAAAAAGGCTATAACATTGTAGTCCTCTGCCCTCCAATGGTGCTGGGTGGCTACCCCACACAACAGGAAGCAGCAAATAGGCCGGGCCAGCACAAGAGCCATGGGCCAGAGCAGAGTGGAGGGACTGAATGAGCTGTAACCCAAATGACTAAAACACGCCCTGCCCTCATACACTGGGCTGCACGTGGCAGGAAGGAGAGAAGAGCTATGACCCTTGGGGCTCCCTAAGCCAGAGCTGTGGTACACTGTAACACCCTCTTTGGGGTTCTGTGGTTTCTGGAGTCTCTGAATTTTTCAGGCGCCACCATGTTTCTGTTGTCCATACGCCAGCACCCAAGGTGGAAGCAGGTTGTTGTATGCTCAGCCCAACCACGGGCTGGGCAGCCCAAAGGGGCCAAGTGGGCAGGGTGCCCACTTGGGTGCCCACAGTGGCGTGCCTGGAGCTGAGCAAAGCCCTGCGGAGGGGCATCGCTGGCCATGGAGATCTCCGGCTGGAGAAGAGGCACTGAAAAAAATCCTCCATCAGAATGGATGGACTTGGAGAGAGTTTCTAATATAAAGTCTTCTCAATTCTGTTTAATCTTATAATTTTCTGATTAAAAATCAATCATTGTCTTTTTTAATTTTGGGAAATAAGAAAAGGTTATTGAGCAAAATTTTATAATTCATGGATTTTTTTTTTTTTTTTTTTTTTCTGAGACAGAGTCTTGCTCTGTCACCCAGGCTGGAGCGCAGTGGTGAGATCTCGGCTTACTGCAACCCCCACCTCCCAGATTCAAGTGATTCTCCTGCCTCAGCCTTCAGAGAAGCCCAAGAAGCTGGAACTATAGGCCTGCACCACCATGCCCAGATAATTTTTGTATTTTTAGTACAGATGGTATTTCACCATATTGACCAGGCTGGTCTCGAACTCTTGACCTCATGATCCAACTGCCTCGGCCTCCCAAAGTGCTGGATGAAATTCATGTTTAATCCAATTAAGAAGAGACATACATTATCAACACTCGCCTTTGTGAATATCCATGCAATATTTAAGTCACACAGTGTTTATATACATATATATTTTATATATATATTTTTATATATATGTTATATGTGTGTGTGTGTATTCAAATTTTAGGTTATAATGCATATATTGTATCTTCACATTGTCACTAAAATATAGTAATAATCTCTCATACTATAAAATAAACATTTGTATTATTACTTTCAGTGGTTCCATTCAATAGCTATACCATAATTTATTTAGGTGTTCACTGATTACTTTTACCAGATGTTTAAGGTTGTACTCTTTTTTAATATTAAAATATCATTATAATGTCCTTCCTTGCAAAAAATGTGAGCATACTTGTGGTTTTGTTATGAAGTCGGCAACAAAAATTGTTAGAATAAAGGGTATGTGTGCTTTTATAGGCTTTTGGTACTTATTTCTAAATTAGCCTACACAGGCAGTGGGTTAACGAGTGTACGGCATGGGTATGTGGTGGTGGGAAAAGGGGAAGGAAAGGGCAGTCTGAGATGAGAGGAAACTGGGAGCCCAGACACAAAGCATCTGGAAGTGATGGTGAATGGTTAAATGTTCACCATGAGTGCGGTGGGTGGCAAAGAAGGTTTGGAAGACATGATTTGACTTCAGTTTTAAAAGAAATGACAGCAGAGGCAGGAAGAACTGGAAGGAGGAGAGTAACAGGACTGCAAAAGGAGGCCCCTCTAGTGGAGAAAGAGCCAGGCCTGCAGGGTGAGAAGGTGGGGAGAGGTCAGATTCTGGATACAATACAAAGATAATGATAACAGGCTTCACTGAATGTGAAAAAAAAGTTTAAAATTACATCAGGATTTTTGGCCTAAAAGAATGGGAAGAAACATATGTCATTTTCTGAGTTGAGTGGAACAGGTTTGCTTGAGAAAAGCTCATCCTTTCACTTTGGCCAAGTCTAGTTCGAGGTAACTTTGAGACACTAAGTAGGCAGTTGAACAAACAAGACTGGGATTCTGTAGTTGTTAGTTTGCCAAGATTTTCAATTGTTTCTTTAGTCATGATCACTATTTTCCCCAAAGTGCTACTTTTCTAAGTAACAATTATTTTTTACTAATATAGATGCATACACAGAATTTTCTTTTGGTTGTTGGTATAATCAGATGTTATAAGATTGCAGCTTTCTTTTCTTCTTTTTTCTTTTTCTTTTCTTTTTTTTTTTTTTTTTTTTTGAGACAGAGTCTTGCTCTGTGCCAGGCTGGAGTGCAGTGGCACAATCTCTGCTCACTGCAACCTCCGTCTCCTGGGTTCAAGTGATTCTCCTGCCTCAGCCTCCCAAGTAGCTGGGACTACAGGCACGCACCACCATGCCCAGCTAATTTTTTTGCATTTTTAGTAGAGACGAGGTTTCACTATGTTGGCCAGGATGGTCTTGAACTCCTGACCTTGTGATCCACCTGCCTCGGCCTCCCAAAGTGCTGGGATTACAGACATGAGCCACCACACCTGGCCTCTTCTTTTTTCTTGATTAAGCTAGTTAACAATTAGATACGTTCTTCTTTGTTTTCATAAGTAGATCTAGATACTATTTATTTCTTACCATTTTCTGTTTAAAAATTCCATAACTTTTGCTTTATATATATTGATTGTTCTGTTTTGTTTCTTTGTGTTCTTTTATTCTTTGGCTAACTTTTAACATTGAATACTTAGTTGATTTATTTTTATTGTTTTTGTTTAGTAGCAAAATTATTTAAGGCTGTAAATTTGTGCCCAGTAAAAGCTTTAGCAAGAACCCAGGCTTTTTTTTTTTTTTTTTTTTTTTTTTTTTTTTTTTTTTTTTTTAGTGCATATGGTTCTTATCATTGAATTTTTTTTAAAATTTCTAGGTCTGGTTTATCCTTTGACTCAGCATTTATTTAAGATATTGTTTGTTCTTTACAAATGTACAAGTCCTTTGAGTTTTATGCTATAGTCGGTATTAATTTCTCTTTCTCCTGAGCAATAATGTGTAGGTTATCAAAATTCTGCATTGGCTGGGCACGGGTGGCTCACATCTGTAATCCCAGCACTTTGGGAGGCCAAGGCAGTTGGATCACAAGGTCAGGAGTTCAAGACAAGCCTGGCCAACATAGTGAAACCCCACCTCTACTAAAACTACAAAAATTAGCTGGGTGTGGTGATAGGCGCCTGTAGTCCCCGCTACTTGGGAGGCTGAGGTAGAAGAATCGCTTGAACCCAGGAGTCAGAGGTTGCAGTGAGCTGACATCAAGCCACAGCACTCCAGCCCAGGTGACACAGTGGGACCCTGTCTCAAAAAAAAAAAAAAAATCTGCCTTTTTCAATGCTAAGTTTTATGTATTTTGGGTGTACCTTGACAAGAAAGCAACAGTAGCTGATGTAGGATCAGATACAACACTATGCATTATATCAACCTCATTATTTTTATCCTGAAAATAAAGGAGCTTCTTTTTTTGGTCCATATGGAGACCTTTTTTATCTACCAGGAGTTATTAAAGATCCTTAGCCTCACACTCTCTTGTGTTGTCAGCTTCACTTCAATGCTGATGAATTCAGGGATCTCATTGCTTTGATTTCTTTTCAACTCCAAGGTCTTTCTTCCTCATTTTGTTGCCTAAGAAGAATAACCTTAAAATGCTCTACAAGGATATCCGCACTTAGCAATACTACAGGAGATCAAACCTAACAAATCTAACCCCAAACTTACTCTTGAATTATCTTTCTTCCAGGAAGGTTTGCCCCTGCTTCTCTACTGAGCTTCGGTTACATGTGCATTGACAATGCTCTTCAGACAGCTTGAGCTCTGGCCCTCTAACTCCAGCTCCTCTAAACCCGGGTCTTCCTCTCATGTTGATAATCTAGTGAAAACACTCATGAGATAAGCAGAGCTGTGTTATAGAGAGCACACTGCTCAGGTTCTAGTTTGTTACATCCGTGGGTATCTCTGTTTCAGGAAGTAGAACGTAAGTGGGTGTATTTGTCTGTTCCTGCATTGCTATACAGAACTTCCTGAGACTGGGTAATTTATAAAGAAAAGAAGTTTAATGTACTCACAGTTTCACAGGCTGTACAGGAAGCATGGTTGAGAAGGCCTCAGGAAACTTACAATCATGGCAGAAGGACAAGAGGGAGGAGGCATGTCTTAAACGGCTGGAGCAGAGGAAAGAGGGAGGGGGAGATGCTACACACTTTTAAACAATCAAACCTTGTGAGAACTCACCCATTATCATGAGAACAACAAGGGGAAATCTGCCCTGATGATCCAATCACTTCCTACCAGACTCCTCCTCCAACAATGGGGATTGCAATTCACCATGAGATTTAGGTAGGGAAACAAATCCAAACCATATCAGTGGGGATTGGTCATTTCCATTGGGATAGAGATATTAGGATTTTTAAAACTTCTGTAGAAATCATTATTTAGCCTTGAAGTACTAAACATGTTAGTAATGAGACACATCAATTGACAAGAGATAGTAGTTCTAGAATATTATGGAAGGGGCAACATGTAAAGAGAAAAATAAGGGAAAAATCAAGTTGTGTGTTTAAAATAAAAATCAGGTTAAATTGGAAAAAGTGAGGCTACATGGAAAGGAGGTATTTCAATGGTTCTTGTTCATTATTATTTCAATTCTTTCTTTCAACAATCATTTTATTTTTGGTTTTCTACATGCCAGACATTGTGCTATGAGACTTGCAGTAAGTAAAAATAAAATATAAAATTGCAGTTGGATATGATAATAGATTTATGTATATTAAATGCTCAAATGGTTATTTTTATTATAATTATTATTTTTTGAACTATGTGTATATTTGCAGGAGAATAAATTATTTTCAGCATATGGTAAAATAATAGGAGAAAGAAAATAAAAAGCCTTTTGTGGAAAAGATATACTTTGAGTTATAATTTAAAAGAAGGGCACAACTAGTCTATACTTTACACCTAGTATATCTGCATTGAGTAGAACCATCCCTGGCTTCTCTTGCTGATTTCCTGAGTAGACACTGTACCAGTTAATCAAGTTCACTGCTTTGCTGCCCTTTGTCTCACTGAGATGGGGCCTCTTCTTATTCAACCTAATCTGTTGGCAATTTATTCTTCGAAATGAATGATGAGTGAATGAAATGCCTATCAACATATCAATAATAAAAACTACTCCTGCCCCGGATTTTAAATAGCAACATTTTAACGAAGGGAAATTAAGAAGATTCAGGTGACATTTTAAAATAAAATGAAAACCCAATCAAATAAGAATTATACCCAAGCAAAAATGTCGTGCATCATGGTCTTTTATAGGCAGTTAGTGACTAGCTGGAGGAGAATGGAGGCATCACACGCCATATGGCGAGATAAATATGGCTTACTTTTAAAATTGCATTTGTGTCACACAATTAAACATTAAAACTATGCACTCCTAAAGATTCAATTGCAAAATTTGAAGTTTTTGCAAGGTTCATTGTAACCCTTTGGAGATGTTTGGACCTAAAATCTATCATTAGAAGCAGAATATCTAAGTCACACGATTCCAGGAAACTATTTTTTTAAAAGGTGTTAAAAAAACTTGCAATTCAATGCACAGAGAAGCTCAAATAACAATATTTAACCCAACATAGCCCTTCCCAATAAGCAGAAGGCAGCCATGACTATATTTGCCTGGATCTCAGCAAAAGGAAAAAGAGCTTGGGAGCTGATATTTCCCAAGGGGGTATCAAATGGAGTCGAATTGCTGTGAGGCTGACCCTTGTATTCAGAGCATCTGAGGAAGAGTTTCAGCAGAATCGAGGTCAAGCAGGTGTGTTTAGACATCATTTTGCTGCTGAAGCAAAACCCTAGATTGATTAAATCAGTGCAATGAATCTGGCTCCGAAGAGAAATCATAACAAACTTTCAGCCCAAATAGAAAAATTAGCATTTGGTTTCTATACCTTACCCTAATTGAATATGAAAAAAAGAAAAATCAAATAATATTGTTTGTTCTTGCTTTAAGAAAAAATTCTCGACCAGGCATGGTGGCTCACACCTGTAATCTCAGCACTTTGGGAAGCCAAGGTGGGTGGATCACCTGAGGTCAGGAGTTCGAGACCAGCCTCAATATGGTGAAACCCCATCTATACTAAAAAAAATACAAACATTAGCTGGGCATGGTGGTGGGCAACCTGTAATCCCAGCTACTTAGGAGGCTGAGGAAGGGAAAATTGCTGGAACCAGGGAGGCGGGGGTTGCAGTGAGCTGAGATGGCACCACTGCACTCCCACCTGGGCGACTGAGTGAGACTCCGTCTCAAAAAAAAAAAAAAAATTGTCTTGCAAGTTTCTTTGTCTCATATCAAAAAATAGAAAATAACTGAAGACTGTAAAGATCACCACTTATCAAAGCAGAAGACTGGAGAAAAGCTCACAGACATGGTGACCTGCACTTGCTGTGTCCACCACCATCTGTAAATGCCCACAGTCAAGTCCCTACTTCAGAGGGCTATTCCATAGACTAAAGGAGTGAATATGTATATAGGGCACTTATAACAGTGTCTAGAACATAATAAGCAATATTTGTGCTAGTTGAGTTTTTTAATAATTACCATTATTATAGTGATGTTTTAAAATTTTTGGTAGAATGGAATGTGATCCAGAGAGTCCAGGGTAATGGGCAATTCAAATAACATTTAATAATACCTCTCATGTGATGAACATTTAATATGTGCTAAGGGCTTTATGTAAAGTTTCTCACTTAATTTTCACAATAACCCTATGTGGTGAATATTATTGTTATCCCAATTTTATAGTTTGGAAATCTGAGGCTTAGAAAGATGAAATAAATTGCTCAGGAAGATCACACTGCTGAAAAGTGGTTGCATCAGCACATTCTCCAGGCAATCTGATTGAAGCAGCTGCTCTTAATAACTAAAGTAAAAGTTCAAAACAAACTAACAAAAGCAGGATTTATAATGGCCAAGACAAAAATGTAAATTAAGTGCAATCTAAATATGACATAGTTTTGCATAGCATACCAAACACATATCATATGACACAGTCATCTATGCCACCTACATGGCAAATGTACAAAGATGACAAATATATGTATACTACATAAAGATTTCTTCATTTATTTGGGAATAAAATAGCAATCAACAACATTGAAAAGGCCTCAGAGAATCTTTCTGTACTTTAAGATTTAAGTACTTATGTCTAAAATCTGGAGGCAATAAGAGCCCCTTAAGTGTTCTTTTCCATAGTATGTGTCTGTATTAGTCAGGGTTCTCTAGAGGGACAGAACTAATAGCATATATATGAGTTTTTTAAGTATTAATTAACACGATCACAATAGGCTGTCTGCAAGCTGAGGAGCAAAGAGAGCCAGTTTGAGTCCCAAAACTAAAGAACTTGGAACTTGGAGTCTGATGTTCGACGGCAGGAAGCATCCAGCACGGGAAAGAAATGTAGGCTGGGAGGCTAAGGCCAGTCTAGTCTTTTCACGTTTTTCTGCCTGCTTTATATTCCAGCCACACTGATAGCTGATTAGATGGTGCCCACCTAATTAGATTAGATGTTGCCCAGATTAAGGGTGGGTCTGCCTTTCCCAGCCCACTGACTCAAATGTTAATTTCCCTTGGCAACACCCTCACATACACACCCAGGATCAATACTTTGCATCCTTCAATCAAATCAAGTTGACAGTATTAATCATCACAGTGTCTATATGTAACCTCATGCTTTGAGAGTCACAAAGAGGGGCAGGGATCTGTTGAAATTTCAGGATAAATTCATATGGATGCCAAATAATGTTCTCCTCTCTTAGGATGAGGGAGTGCATGGTAGTTGAAATTTCTTACTGAGACTCTGCTGATGTAATAGGCTCCAGTTAATTACAGTCTTGTAATGATAGAGTTGCATTTTGTGTGTGTGTGTGTTTTTTTTTTTTAATTCCTTTTAAGTCAGTTAGCAAGAAAAGAGTTAGTCCTCATGAGCTCTCCAGAGCTTTCACATGAATCCTTCAGGTTCAAACTCCAGGTTATACCTTGTTCCTTATTTCTGATCTACAGCATGGCAGAGCGAGCCTCTTAAACAGCACACACTCCCTCCTTAAGCTCCAAAACACTCCCAATGCTTTTGATAACATTAACTCTATCTAGAAAGCAAAGCTGCACACCTCACTTCTAATGTATAAACATATACAGCTCACATAGACACCTCACTCAGCCTGCATATGTTGCATTACTTGCAAATACATAAGAACTCACCAAGTCTTTTCACCTCCAACCATATTTTGCACTTGGACCTGCAGGGTTTAAAAATCGTATCCCTGGTATGTTTTATTTTCTACCAACATTGTTTCCTACAGACATTGCTATTGGTACGCTCTCTTCCTCGTTGCTTTGGCCCAGTGCCCAGGCTGCCTCAGCCCCACTGGAGGTCCTCCCCAAGCACTCCAGTAGTGCCAACATCCCTGTGTGACTTTTACCTCCTCTTCCTCAAACACAGATAGGGTGCAGTCCTCACAAGAGTTCAGAGACAAAGGAATCATCTGTGGTTTCAGGAAGAATTAAAACCCATATGAGAAAAATAGTGGTCAATAAAGATGGAGATGGGTTCCACAATTCAAGATCTCTAATGCAGTTGAATTCCACCACTGATTATGTGGCTCTAGAATGAAGATTTGGTTCTTTTAGCCTACAGCAGCATAATTCTACTTTCACCTAAAAGGCAGCAACTTTTTGGAGTTGAGAATTATGGAAAAATTTAATGTAAGAAACTGGGCTGACATTAGAGCTACCCAGAAGGACTTTAGGTAGAAACAATAGAAGCAAAATAAAAACCCTAGACACAAGTGTTGAAAAACAGAGAGTGAGGGCCCAGCTGTCATGTCAAAGGCTGGAACCTTCATCTAATGTTTGAAGGACATGGCTTGCTGAGTATTAGAATTATTGCTTTTTTTTTTTTTAGGATTGTGTAAATAGTCCATGTTAATAGCTTGTCTTACACTGCAGGAGTTTAAAATACAGCAAACCTTCAATTCTGCACTCCTTGCACCCAAGGGACATCCTCTGTGTAAAACCCAAAACCACCACACTTTGGTCAAACTTCACAAAAATACAAACTCCATGAGGTAGTCAATGGGGAGCCACTTCCCCTCACTTGTGCCTTTAACACCCCTTACCCTTGTTCTCAACTGTTATGAGAATAAACAAAAATAAAATCAACTTTGAATCCTTTCATTCTCACTAATCTCTAGCCATAGCCCAGACTCTGGTTTAGCTCCTTACTTCCCCTTCTTCCTCTAGTCCCTAGCCAGACTAAATAAAATTATACATTTCATCATACATCATAAGTAGGGCCACAGCTAAAATTTGGGAGGTTTCTGTAAAACCTGATACCTTGTACATTTTTAACTATAAAAAGACAGAGAATCTGTTATTGAGACTAAAAAGTTCAAGGACCCTTTCATTCCTCCCACTTCTTGAGTTTAAAGCCTCAGAGACAAACTAATATCAGGGTACTATCCCAAAAATATTCTCTTGATTTCAGCTGTCATCATGTGACTTCCTGGATCCCTTCAATTTGAATCTCAAATGCAGCATTACTGAATTCTCAAGGGCTTAAAGACATACTACTTTTTCCAGCGGTGACTAGTGGCCAATAGTACCAAAGGATAAGCTTTCTCAGCTGGCTGGGTGAAAGTGTTACTTAGAATCATAGACTTGCCCATAGTTAGAATAAGAAGGGACCTTGTAAAACAGTGTGGTGAAAAGCATGGCTCATGGTTATCCATATCAGAATTCAGATAAAGCAATAAATATTATTGGGCTCCATCTAAAACCTGAATAAAAGTATATACAAGAAGTTATGGGTATCTATATTTGAAAATGTTCCCCGTTAACATTTAATAGTGAAAATCTTCAAACCACTGTCATAAGTCATCTCATACTATACGTGGTATCTGAGCATATGTGCACAAGCACATGTTCATATCTAAACCTATGTATATATGTTATATACAGATTCCACATTTTAAAAATTTATGACTCTGAATATTTCTGTTATTTTTAATGTGCTCTGCATTAGAATGATCTGATATTTTTCTAAGTTGTTTGTAATGTCCCAGACCCTAATCTTGAACTGAAAGTTCAGGAGATGTGATTTTCCTTGCCAGCTTTACCACTTACTATTTGAATAATATCAGATCTCAATGTCCTCACTCTAAAATGAAGAACTGGCTATCTTTGAAAACCATTTCAGTCCCAAAATTAAATAACTGTATTGAACACTGATTTGAAACTGGGGAACTATGTGGTTAAGAGACAGATTGTAAGACAAATGGCAGCCATCCACTCATGTGCTCTCAACAGAACACTAAGAAAATATTACAGTCTCATCTGCCTAATTAATTCTTTAGTTAAATTAAAAATTATATTTGATTAGGTTCACAAAGGGTACTGACACTAGGCTTACTAGTGGCTCTAAATGCATGGTCTCCAAATACCAGAAAGGAAAAAAAGTCTTTTATACTGAGATCAGAGTTTCTCCAAGCAGAGAAGTTTAATGCTAATGTGGAATTGGGTTCCAGAAAATATACTGAATTCAAAAATATGGACAACACAAATTTCAAGTGATAGAAAGACAGCGTAATTCTAATCAGATGCAATAGTCAGGGAAGGTAAGTGATTGAGAATGACAGATAAGCCACAATTGTGTAATGATTTGTTCTTCTATAAAGCTGAGGAGTCCTTTAGGGTTGCATAGGCATGTTAAAGAAGTCCATTAAGCTACCACAAAGGAAATGGATTGAAATAGGGTTCTTCTAAGATTGTTTATGTGGATGCTTAGGAGATTTGAATTATTTCTCATGGTAGTTGTTCTCAGCAAGTCAATAAATTGGAATGAAGATATATAGTTGACATCTAATACATTTTTCCATCTCATATTTATGTTTAACAACAGATCTTCATCTTTTAGATGTGTTAAATTAAGGGTGAAAATGGATTGAAATATCATCTATTGGACACAAGGATCAGAAACAGGATAGAAAAGCCACACTGAGAACACTAGGCATTTTGTGTGATGGTAACAGGAGCACATGAACAAAAGCTAGATTTGGAACGTGAGTCAGGAGTGTATGAGCTCACATTTATTGTTCAATGATACAGATGCATACTGCTAAAGAAATTATGGCATTGAAATGGAAGCAAAAAGTAGTAATGAAAATATCCATGATATGTGCGGGGCTTTTAGGTGCACGAGGGATTTTTCTGTATGTGCTGATGGTTTTAGGTGTGTTCAAACACAAAGACTGGTCAGATACTGCAATCACAAGATGCAGGGAAAGATTGGATTTCATGAAACTAACCAAATTTGGGGCTCTGGTAACATTTGCTCAGCACCTGGTTGCTGCCTCAGCAAAAAACCAGCTGGCAGCTGTTTTTTGTTTAGTTTTGTTTTATAAAGCCTTGTTATTTATTGTCCAAATGCTCCTCATGAATTTCCAGAAGCAGAAACATTCAGACCAGTAAAGACTGAGGTGGTTTGTTTGGGTTAATAAGAAATGCTGCCTTTATATAAGTTCCCTGTTATTCTCCCTCATATTATTTTACAAGTGGTATGAACTAAAGGTCTTCCCCTGATGGCTTCTCCATCTGAAGATGTTCAGTGGGGAAACTCAATATGTCCAAATAGTCAAAATGCCATCATGCTTTATGTCCTAAACCCAAACTGTTCATCTGTGCTCATGAACGTATCAGCTCAGAGTGGGATAGTAGCATCGCTGTCCATCCCCCGGGCAAAGGAAATGCTGACCATTTCCATAAGACACACTCCAAGACCACATCCAAACCCCTACTGGGATTTTTTCTTAATATGATTAAGGGCACATTTGGAATTTCAAGTAGACCAGAGCACTTGAATTCAAACCAGGTCTAACTGGCAAATGGTTTTTAGGTAAAGTAATAGTTTGAAACGCTTTCTCTAAAACTGTTTAAAATGCTTACACCTCGCTTGGATCTCAAGAATATTATACAGTGAGCATAATGTCTATGACAGTATTTAGTAGGATCTGATTGCTGCAGAATGTTCTTAGTGGGGTTACTATTCAGCTGCCAAGGGCAGGAGGGAAGAGGGAGCAGTTTTCCTGGTTTATAGGGGTGGTCAGTTCTTACAATGCGTGGGCACTGTGCATTTTGTATCAGGTTGTAACCACCCAGGGGGTTCACCTTGCCTACTGCCTAGACAGAACCAACTTCTCAAGTCAGGGAAATTCTAATAGAGAAAGAGTAGGTCATGCAGAGCTGGCTGTGCGGGAGACTGGAGTTTTATTATTACTCAAATCAGTCTCCCTCAGCATTCGGGGAGCAGAGTTTTAAGGACAACTTGGCAGGTGTGGGGAAGCCAGTGAGCCAGGAGTGCTGATTGGTCAGAGATGAAATCATAGGGAGTCGAAGCTGTCTTGTTGCTCTGAGTCAGTTCCTGGATGGAGGCCACTAGATCAGATGAGCCAGTTTATCAATCTGGGTAGTGCCAGCTGATCCATCAAATGCAGGATCTGGAAAATATCTCAAGCACTGACCTTAGGGGCAGTTTAGTGAGGGTCGGAATCTTGTAGTCTCCAGTTGCATCAATCCTAAACCATAATTTCTAATCTTGTGGTTAATTTGTTAGTCCTACAAAGGCAATCTAGTCCCTAGGCAAGAAGGAGGCTGTTATCATCTTTGTTTTAAACTACAAACCAGGTTTCTCCCAAAGTTAGTGCAGCCTACGCCCAGGAATGAACGGACAGTTTAGAGGTTAGAAGCAAGATGTAGTTGGTTAAGTTCGATCTCTTTCACTGTCTCAGTCATAATTTTGCAAAGGTGGTTTCAATCTGGCAGCAACTTGACAAAGTAGGTATTGTTGATTCCTCTGAATACACTGAAAAGGAACAAAAAGATAAATCATCTTTTCAAAATCTTGCAGTATGTGGATGGAACCAGTATTTCCACTAATGGGGATGCAGTTTGTAAAATTCTTCCACTAAACCAGAAGTCTTTATTCTGACCCTATTCACAATCCACAGGTTCTATCTTTATATTATTATTATTATTGTTGTTGTTAAGGTGATCTTCAATAGTCAAAATT
Organism: Macaca nemestrina; assembly: GCF_043159975.1. Classification (NCBI taxonomy): domain Eukaryota; kingdom Metazoa; phylum Chordata; class Mammalia; order Primates; family Cercopithecidae; genus Macaca; species Macaca nemestrina. The sequence goes on from NC_092133.1 coordinate 77,754,003, forward strand.
TTACCAGAAAGGGGTCCTGATCCAGACCCCAAGAAGGAGTTCTCGGACTTCACACAAGAAAGAATTTGGGATGAATCCATAGAGTAAACTGAAAGCAACCTTATTAGAGAAATAAAGAAACAAAAGAATGGCTAGTCCATAGGCAGAGCAGCAACTCAACTGATAATAGATAATACTGCTCAACTGATAATACTTACAGTTATTTCTTGATCATATGCTAAACAAGGTATGGATTATTGATTAGTTTTCTGGGAAAAACTAAAAGGTGTGGGCAATTTCTGGAACTGAGGGTTCCTCCCATTTTTAGACCAAATAGAGTAACTTCCTGACATTGCCATGGCATTTGTAAACTGTCCTGGCACCTGTGGGAGTGTCTTTCAGCATGCTAATGCATTATAATTAGCATATAATGAACATTTAGGACGACCAGAGGTCACTTTCATCACTATCTTGGTTTTGTTGGGTTGTGGCTGGTTTCTTTACCACATCTTATCAGCAAGGTCTTTGTGATTGGTACCTGGTGCTGACCTCGTATCTCATCCTGTGACTAAGAATGCCAAACCTTCTGGGAATGCAGCCCAGTAAGGTCTCAGCCTTATTTTACCCAGCCCTTATTCAAGATGGAGTCACTCTGTTTCAAACACCTCTGACAACAATACTACCAGCAAATTCAAGAAATATATTAAACAGATAACTACTGTGTGCTTTTGCTGAGATGCACACCAGAGTCCAGGTTTCAGAACAACAACAAAATTAAACAAAAAAAAGTAACGTCATTGCTTTTCTTATGAACAAATCAAAGATCAGTATAAACTTATTCCTGTGTGTTCATTAAACACAAACAAGGCACTGGAAGTACCACAGGTTGACAGGGGATGATCCCATAGTCCTTTTTCCCCAGAAGCTTAGAGAGTATCTTAAGAAGATCACATCAATAAATAATAGGAATGTAATGATAATATATGCAAATTTAGTAATGAACAGGGAACAATAAGGGGGCAGCTAAAAGTATAATTAATCATCTAGAGAAGATACTAAGATACTAGAGAATTCTACACAAAAGAAAGAAACCGATTTGAATACTGAAATTGATCAAGTATGATCCCAAAGTGTGTGTTTGTATGGAAGAAGGGCATGGAGGAACGAGGGCCTGTGCCTCTCTGGACAAACAGTGCCTTTCATCACTGGAGAATAGTGACAAATGGGAAGGTGAACGTGGGATAGGATAGTAGCTGCTTCGTATGCTTACATCTGGATTTGGAATTCTATTTTCTAGGGCAGAGGTAACAAACATAGCTTTCTGGCTTGCAGATGAATTGCCTTTGTTCAGCAGGATGTTTCGAAATTCACTGGCTATTCAGCACTCTAGAGACCCTATTGCTCTCTATTGCATTGTTTTGGCTCTCCTCTTGTTTCTGTGACTTGCTAACCTGCCTGGCCCCCAAAAGGATTTTCAGCATGCAAAACTGGTATGAGACATAATGATCCATCAGGCACTTTGAATCTAGAGTGACGTGCTAAGAACTGGATCATTAAGAACATTTTCACCAACATGTAAACAGGTATTAAAACAAGGTGAGAAAAGTTTTAAGATTCCAGGAGACATACAAAATGTACCTGAGATAGAAAACTAGCAAAGAGGGGCTGGGCGTGGTGGCTCACGCCTGTAATCCCAGCACTTTGGGAGGCCGAGGCGGGTGGATCACCGGAAGTCAGGAGTTCAAAACCAGCCTAGTCAACACGATGAAACCCCCGTTTCTACTAAAAATACAAAAATTAACTAGGTGTGGTGGTGGGCACCTGTAATCCCAGCTACTTGGGAGGCTGAGGCAGGAAAATTGCTTGAGCCCAGGAAGTAGAGGTTGCAGTGAGCTGAGATTATGAGACTGCACTTCAGCCTGGGTGACAGAGCGAGACTCCGTCAAAAAAAAAGAAAACAAAACAAACCAAAACAAAAAACAAAAACAAAAAAGAAAGAAAAACAAAAACAGCCAAGAGATACAAAAAAGAAAAAATAATCTGTGGTAGAATGGAAAACATACAATGATTAATCAAACATTAATAATTGTTACAGGAATAGGAAAATTAGTAAAGTTTCAAATTCCAAATTCTTGTGCACTTACATAGTAACACAAGTAAAGGAAAAGCAGTAAATAAAGAGAAAATATCCCATTTTCATTAGTTGTTGGCAAAGGGTTAACTGGGCATGGCTAATGCAATTAAACAATCCAATATATTTGAAATTGGGCCATGGAGGCTGATAGGCAAAACATTGTTAAACCAGAAGTACTGATTAATTACTTTATTGGACCATTAAACATCTGGCTTGCCTTTGTTACTCAATAAACTTAAACAGTTCATTAAAAACCAATGAAACATGACAGAAAAAAAATTAGAGGTTTTGTTTTCTTATTTCTTTCAGTTTACCTATGGATTTGAGGATTTTATTTCCTTTTGAACTCACTTCCAAAAGTCTAATGGAAAGTCACAGATGTTGCTAAGTGATAGGAAATTGCAACCCCCAACTAAAAATCAGAAATTGCAAACTCTTTAGTGATTGCAAATAAAGCAAGTTGCAGAAGTAAGTAGTGAGGAAAAATTCCTTTCTTTTTGTTATATACACCACTAGATATAGACTTTCTGAAATTTATTTACAACTCCAATGTTAATGCTTCTTGGCAACCATTCCTTTCAAGGTACTATTTAACAACCATAAGTAGGTCAGAGTACTGAATGAAGAAGACTTCAAATTCATGTTAAAATATATATACAGTTACTGGTATAAATAAATTACTAAAGTTCCACCATACTAACAAATTACTAGTATTTCATTTCTCTTCACAGATACAATGATATAAAAAGATATGTCCATATCTAGATCTATAAGTATTTCATTTATCTTCACAGATACAATGATATAAAAAGATATGTCTATATCTAGATCTATAAGCTATAAGGATTGTATTATACAGCTTGTTTTTTAACTTTTATTTCTCACAGTACATTTCTGAATATATTTCTATATCAGATTCTTGATGGATAGATACTGTTTCAATCATTTATTATTGAACCAAGTAACTTTTATTGCAAATGTGCATTGCTGTTAATTTTTTCAATTATAAATACTCTTCTGTTGAAAACTCTTGTCAAACATAATTGTGGTTTTATACAATTATGCACTTTGGGTAAATTCTGAGAAGCAAAATCTGTTGATTACAAACAGGTAGCCAAGGTTCTTGTGTGTGTTGCCAAACTGAAACACATTAACTGAATTGAATTAATTAAATTAGTGATGTGATTTGGCTCTGTGTCCCCATCCATATCTCATCTCAAATTGGAATCACCACGTGTGGAGGGAGGGACCTGGTGGGAGCTGATTAGATCATGGGGGTGGTTTCTCCCTTGCTATGCTCATGATAGTGAGTTCTCATGACAGCTGATGGTTTTAAATTGTGGATTTCACTCCTCGCTCTCTTTCTCTCCTGCCACTTTATGAAGAAGGTGATTGCTTCCCCTTCCCCTCCACCATGATCGTAAGTTTACTGAGGCTTCCCAGCCATGCGGAACTATAAGTCAATTAAACCTCTTTTATTTATAAATTACCCAGTCTCAGGTAGTTCTTTTATAGCATGTGAAAACAGACTAATACAATTAGTAAGAGTATTAATTAATTGTTAATTTAAGATCCAACTCATGAGGATGCTGCTGCAGCCATGAGATGCAGGAAACAATAACATAGATTTTGAACATCTCCAAATCTATATATTAAGACAGAGTAAATAGCAAAACCAAAGGCGTGGAAAATACAATAAAATTAGGTTACAGATTATACCTACAAACCTCACAATACAAGCAGATAATTATAAACTTCCATTAGCCACAAAACCTACCTGATATCAGTGTCTCTGTGGAAGGGAACAAAGGTAAGGAATGGAGTGGCTGGCAGACATACACTCTTACTGGCTAGCATGACTGTAGCATATTCTCCATACACTTTCATGGACTAGCACGACTGACCAGTTGGGAGATCAGGATCCAAAAGTGGGCATGATTTTGCCCCTTCCAATAGAAGCTGGGTGCAAGGAGAGTATAGAAAAGACTGAAGAGGCTGGACTATTCTGTCCCCTGTGAACTCTCAAAACCCACTTGCTAGAGAGCTCCCTCTAGAATTAGACCCTAGAATCCCACACTGAAAAGACACTGTTAGATGTGGAATTTTGAGTAGGGCAGGGATAATATTGAAAAGTAAAGGAAGGTACAGGTAAAACTGGAGAAGAGAGTCCAGAAATTTCAGAAAGCAATCCACTATAATGTTACAGTCTACACGAAGAGAACAGAAGAGGGAGCTGTGTGAAATAAGAAAGCTATCCTGAACCACACCTCTTTCTAGGAGTTCAGGATAATTAATTTTACAAAAAAAATGAGCAACAGAAAAGTATTGAGGGCAATTTCCACACTAAGTTAATAAAAGAAAAATGAGAATGAGGAGAATAATACGATTCCTATATATTATGAAAGCTCACCAGAAAGATTACCACAGGAAAGATCAAAATATACACCTTAAAAGTGAGTTAAATAAGAAAGCATTTTAAGGCATGATAGAACAACATTAATCAGAATTGTGAAAACCTTAAATGAGATGAGAAAAGTCAGGAAATAATTAGAAATAAACCATCATGTTCAAATGGAGACTGAGTTAGAAATAACACAAGCGTGAATGAACACACTAAATAATTCCTTAAAAATAAAAGATAAATACAGAAACAGATAAAAATTTCGAGTCAACATTGAAAATATGAAGTAAATTCATCCTATAGATAATAAGTGTGCCTGCAGAATAAAAGCAAAATAAGACAATGTAACAAAGACAAAAACTCTAATTCAAAACTTTCTTAAAATTAAATATATATAATATATATTTGAAACTATACATTAAAGAACACACCACTTATTGACAGTACCAACTTGAAATTTAGTAAAATTGCTAGGCTTTGTAGAAAAAAAAATATATCATTTGCCACCTATGGGAATCTGAGGGAACCAAGATATTTATAAGGCAAATAAAATTACATTATCATCATATGTTTCAACAGCAACACATGGACAGTGAGGAAAACAGAGTAGTTAGTATACTTATATATTCAAGGAAAGAAAATGTGAGCCAAGGATTTTATATCCTGCAAATCTGACATTCAAGTGTAAAAACCACATACACAAAAACTATTATTAACTAACATGTAAATATTTGATAATATTGTTCCCATAATACTTCCTAAGGAATTTACCAGATAATGAACTTGGAGGAAAAAAAAAAAAAACTTAAAAGACATTCATAAGGTGATAGGCATCATTGAACATGTAGCTACTTATAGAACTAAGAATAAATTTGGATTATAAAGAAAGCATGTAGTTTGTTATGACTCTAGGCTCAGGCCATATAGATATTATGCAAGTATTAAGATGGGGGAAAGAGAATGTGGAGAGTAAAGGAAAACAAATTTTACTTTTTGGGTATAATGTTGGTGGTAAAATTAACAATGTTATTCTGAAATGACTGTGTATAAATGGGCATACAGTGAATGTGTAATTATGGGATATTTTAAGTCTATCATCCACTGTATCCTTAAGAAACAGGATTCTCAGAAGGAGACACAGACACAATGCAAAATAAATTACATTAAAAACTCATCTTGAATTTCAATTTGAAGTATTTATGTGCATTTATGGTAGTGTTTGTGTGTGTGTGTGTGTGTGTATCCAGCAGGTATGTAACATGCATAATATCTTTGTTTTCTCAACAGAAAAAGACTAGAAACAATAATCAACAACCTAGGAGTGATGAGTAACTATCTTGCCCAGATTATAATCTTGAGATACCATGTTTCGTTAAAAAACAAAAAGAAAGTATCAAGCATTTTTTTCCTGCCATTCCTGTATGAACTGTACCATTGGGGAATAAAATAGTCGTGGATAAAAGAAAATGTTGTTTTATAAATGTCATTCTAAATGACAAATGGAAAAGCAGTTACAAAAGTCAAATATCATCATACTGCAACCTCCCAATGAATTAATGGATCCAAGCATTGCGTATCAACAGTCATTAATAACACTAAAGATAACACCATCCAGATTTTATATCCTTTCTGTATTTTCTCTAGTTGAGGGTACAATCCTGACTGAAGATGCAATCAGCAATATTCAGACTGTGAAAAACTCTATAGCTCAAAAAGCATGGATTCTTCAACGGATAAACAGCAAAGAAAAGAAACAGATGAAGAAGGAGTCAGCATATTAAAAGATTCTTAAAAGTTATAAAGATAAAATCTTGTGAGATAAAACTATGAAGATACTCAAGAATATGCTTACTATATAAAAGTCCAGATTGAGGGGAATGAATGTGTGAGGCTGCGATCCTTTCGAGGGGAAAGAGTATGAGACTTCAAGAATATCTGTGATAACTGACAAAATGTGATTGCTAGTCTTGGATTGTGGTTGCATGGGTGTTTGCCTTATAATATCTCACTAAGTTAGACATTTTTATGGTTTTCTGAATCTGTTTCACTTTGCAGTAAACACATTGAAACAAAGAAAGGAAAAAAAATCCTACCTGTGTGAGAGATTCTTTTCCCCCTACCACCTGACAATAGTTGCTATGGTTTCTTTATTTCTTTACTTCTTTATTTTCTCCATTTATTTTGCACTATCACTGCTAATTAGCAGTGTCTTGTATTTCCTTTGCATTTCTTTGATTGCAAGAAAATGAATATTTTCTCATTTTTTATATTAATATATTTTTCTTTGAGAGATTTTCCTTTTAGTGCTTTTTAATCTATTTAATCATAACCATATAATTGATTTTTAATCAATTTAAAGTAATTCAACATCAGGATTGTTGCTGGTAGGTCTAATCAATAAATTTGATATCCAACTTTTTATTTTGCATATACCTCATTAACTATTTAAATTTTATGTTAAATATGGTTAAATATGTATATTCTTTACTTTGATTATCCTGTCTTTCTTTTACGGTCAAAAATTCTCCCTTTACCTCAAAATAATAGCAATGTTTGTTCATACTTTTTTAGTTCTTACATGGTTAACCAGTGCGTTCCCATGGTGACTCTTAATAGTATCTAACAACATTGATTAGTTTTTGAAATGTATATAAATAAGATCTTATAGTATATACTCTTATACCATGACTCTTTTGCTCAAACTTATGTTTTTGAGATTCTTCACATTGATGTAAAGTAGTATTCTACATAGGTATATATCATAAATTATTCATCTATTCTATTATTGCCAATTTCTGTTATTACAAATAGTGTCACTATAAACGTCATGTATATGTATTTTGGTAAACATATGTTTGCATGTTGTTAGATATATCCCTAGCACTAGAAATGTTGATCTTAGCATGTGCATATATTCAGCCTTTGTAGATATTGTCAAGCAGTTTCTGAAGTGATTGACAACTGCTGATGCTACACATTCTCACCAATATTTGGTGTTAGTCATTTTATTTTAGACATTTTGTCATTGTGGTCTTTTTTTTTTTTTTTTTGAAACGGAGTCTCGCTTTGTTGCCCAGGCTGGAGAGAGTGAAGCGGCAGATCTCCTCTCACTGTAAGCACGCCACCAGGGTTCACGCCATTCTCCTGCCTCAGCCTCCCAAGCAGCTGGGACTACAGGCGCCAGCCACCACGCCTGGCTAATTTTTTTGTATTTCTAGTAGAGACGGGGTTTCACAGTGTTCACCAGGATGGTCTCGATCTCCTGACCTTGTAATCCGCCCACCTCGGCCTCCCAAAGTGCTGGGATTACAGGCAAGAGCCACTGCCCCCGGCCCATTGTGGTCTTAATTTGTATTTCTATGATAACTAATGAGGTTGTATATCTTTCTGTATGTTTATCAGCTATGTTGATAGCCTCTTTTGTGAAGTGCCTCTAAATCTCTTGCCTTTTTTTCTCCATCTGGTTGACTTTTTTTTTTTAAATTGATTTGCTGGTGTTCCTCATGTATTTTGGATAATAGTCTTTTGTCAGAAATTTGTACTGCAAATGTAACCTTTAGAAAAATAATAAATTTTTTGTTAGATTTTTTTCTCAAGTATTGTATTGATAATGCTATTTCAAAGTGGGACCATTTCTTAAATTTATTTTCTCTTTGTTGATTGTTACATTGAAGTAAAATTGATTTCTTATTTTGACCTTTTATCCAGCTATCTTGTGAATTCACTTAGTGAGTCCTAAGTCCTAAGTAAAGATTCTTTTGAATGTTGTTCATTCCATTTATGTCATTGGCAAATAATGACAGCCTTATTTCTTCCCTTTGATGGCCTCTACCATTTGTTTTCTGTTTTATGACACTAGCAAGGAATGGTACTGTACTGTTGGGAGAGGATGTTAGAGGAAAGGTTTTCAACATGTTTTAATTAAATTGCTCTTTATCGAATCAATGAATTTCTCTTCTAATCCTAGCTTACTAAGAGTTTTTATAATGAATAGATGTTGTGCTGATCATATGTTTTCTATTTTGTCTTGTTACTATAGCAAATGTTATGATTAATTTTTAAGGATTTAAGCTAATGTTTCATTTGTGGAAGAAACACAATTCAGTGTGATACCTCTTTTAAAATTATCCTGGATTTGATAACATTTTCTTTAGGAATTTTAATTCAAATTTATGGGATATTGGATTATAACTTTGTTACAATGCCCTTGTCATATATTGGTAATAAAGTACTTTTGGACGCATAAAATATGTTGGAAAGCATAGTAGGTTCAATGGTGACCCCCAAAATATATGTCTGTAGCCTACCCCTTCAGAACTGTGAATGTGAATGACCTTAGTTGAGGATGTTTTGACAACGCAATTAAGTTAAGGATCATAAAATGAAGTCATTTTGGATTTAGTGTGGGCCCTAAATCCAATGATAGCTTTCCTTACAAGAGAAAGGCAGAGGGAGAATGGAGAGACAGAAAAGGTAAGAAGTCCACATAAGGACTCATGTGAAGACAAAGGCAGAGATTTTAGTTACTTGTTAGAGGTCAAGGAAATCCTATAGTCTAAGGTTGAACAAAGCAAGGTAAGATTCTCTTTTACAGACTTCAGAGGGAGCACGACCCTGCTGGCACCTTAGTTTTAGACTTATGGCCTCCACAACTGTGAAAGAAGAGATATGAATTGTTTTAAGCCATCAGATTTGTCATCGTTTGTTACAGTAGCCTTAGGAAACTAACAGAGGAAATAATCCCTGTTCCTACATCTGGAGTTTATATAAGATTGGTGACTATATTTTCCTTAAATGTTTAGGAGAATTCATTTATGAAACCAACTGAGCTGGAGGATAAATTTACAAAAACCATTTTAACTAAAATTATATTTCTTGGCCAGTGCAGTGGCTCACACCTGTAATCCCAGCACTTTGGGAGGCTGAGGAGGGTGGATCCCGAGTCAGGAGATCGAGACCACACTGGCTAACACGGTGAAACCCCGTCTCTACCAAAAATACAAAAAATTAGCCAGGTGTGGTGGTGGGCACCTGTAGTCCCAGCTACTCCGGAGGCTGAGGCCGCGAATAATGTGAACCTGGGCGGTGGAGGTTGTAGTGAGCCAAGATTGCACCACTGCACTACAGCCTAGGCGACAGAGCGAGACTCCACCTAAATAATAATAATAATAATAATAATAATAATAATAATAATTCTATTTCTTTCTTTTCTTTTTCTTTTCTTTCTTTCTTTCTTTCTTTTTTTTTTTTTTTTGAGATGGAGTCTCACTCTGTCACCCAGGCTGGAGTGTAGTCGCGCAATCTCGGCTCACTACAACCTCTGACTCCCGGGTTCAAGTGATTCTCCTGCCTCAGCCTCCCAAGTAGCTGGGACCACAGGTGCGTGCCACCACGCCCAGCTAATTTTTTGCATTTTTAGTAGAGACGGGGTTTCACTGTGTTAGCCAGAATGGTCTCAATCTCCTGACCTAGTGATTTGCCTACCTCGGCCTCCCAAAGTGCTGGGATTACAGGTGTGGGCCACTGCACCCAGCCAAAATTCTTCATCTTTAAAAGATATAAGAAACTTCAAGTTTCATATATAATTTTGAGAGAATTTAAGTGAGCTGCACTTTTGTAGGAAAATTTCATCTAAATATTCAGATTTATTGCACAAATGTTCATAACATCCTCTATTATGTTTTGTCTATTAAACTTTTTATCTTGAAATAATTGAAGATTCACATGCAGTTGTAAGAAAAATACAGAGGAATCCATGTATGTACCCTTTAACATTCCCCCCAAAGGTAAAATCTTCCAAAACTATAATACAATATCAGGACCAACATATTGGCATTATAAATTCAGGATATAAAACATTTCCATCACTAAACGTATCCCTTATCTTGCCCTTTTAAATCTATATTTACTTCCCTTCTATCTTCACCCCTGCCTTAAAACCTGGAAGCCATTAATCTATTCTTCATTTCTATAATTTTGTCATTATACTTTGTAGTATGGATATACCACAGTTTGCTTAAACATTCACTCATTGAAGGACAGCTGGGTTGTTTCCAATTTTTGACTTTTATAAGTAAAGCTGCTGTAAACATTGATGTACAAGTTTTTGTATAAAGACAACTTTTCCGTGTCCTAACATAAATGACCAGAAGTAAAACTACTGGGTCATATAGTAAATGTATGCTTATTTTTTTGTAAGAAGCTACTAAACTCTTCTGCAGAGTGACTAAGCTGTTTTACATTCCTACCAGCAATGCATGAGTCATCCAGTTTCTTCACCAGCACTTGATGTCACTAGTTTTTAGTTTGGCCATTCTGATGTGTATGGTGATAGCTCATTGTGGTCTTAAGTGTAATTTCTTTAATGCTTAGTGACATTATTCCAAAAGATAAAGAGGGAAAACCCCCTAAATCATTATATCAAGCCAGTATCATCCTAATACCAAAACCTGGAAAGGACATAACAAAAAAACTACAGACCAATATACCTGATGAACATAGATGCAAAAATCCTCCACAAAATACTAGCCAAACAAATCTAACAGCATATTAAAAAGGTAATCATCATTATATCATAATAAAGAAAGAAATGGCATCAAAATCATAAAGAGGAAGTCAAATTGTCGCTGTTTGCTGAGTATATGATCATATACCTAGAAAACCCTAAAGACTCATCTAAACAGCTCCTAGAAATGGTAAATAAATTCAGTTGTTTCAGGATGCAAAATTAATGTACACAAATCAGTAGCCCTGCTATACACCACCAGCAACCAAGCTGAGAAACAAATGAAAAACTAAACCCCTTTCACAATAGCTGCAAAAAATTTAAAATACTCAGGAATCTACTTAACCAAGGAGGTTAAAGACCTCTATAAGGCAAACTACAAAACACTGCTGAAAGAAATTATAAACAACAAAAACAAATGGAAACACAACCCCATACTCATGTATGGGTAAAATCAGTATAGTGAAAATACCATACTGCCAAAATCAATCTATAAATTCAATGCAATTCCCATCAGAATGTCATCATCATTCTTCACAGAACTAGAAAAAACAATCCTAATATTGATATGGAACCAAAAAAGAGCCCACATAGCCAAAGCAAGATTAAGCAAAAAGAACAAATCTGGAGGCATCACATTACCCGACTTCAAACTATACCATAAGGTCATAATCACCAAAACAGCATGGTACTTGTATAAAAATAGGCATATAAACCAATGGAGTAGAATAGAAAACTCAGAAATAAAGCCAAATACTTTAGCCAACTCATCTTCAACAAAGCAAACAAAAACATAAAGTGGGGAAAGGACACCTTTATTCAACAAATGGTGCTGGGATACTTGTCAAGTCACATATAAAGAATGAAGCTGGATCCTCATCTCTCACCTTATACAAAAATCAACTCAAGGTTGATCAAAGACTTAAATCTAAGACATGAAACCATAAAAATTCTAGATGATAACATTGGAAAAACCCTTTTAGACATTGCTTACCCAAAGACTTCATGACCAAGAATCCAAAAGCAAAAACAACAGAAACAAATATAAATACATGGGACTTAATTAAACTAAAAAGTTTCTGCATAGCAAAAGAAATAACCAGCAGTGTAAACAGACAACCCACAGAGTGGGAGAAAATCATGATCTATACATCCAACAAAGGACTAATATCCAGAATCCACAAGGTGCTCAAACAAATCCACAGGAAAAAACAATTCAATTTAAAAGTGGGCTAATGACATGAATAGACAATTCTCAAAAGAAGATATTCAAATGGCTGACAAATGTGAAAAAATGCTGAACATCACTAATAATCAGGGAAATGAAAATCAAAACCACAATGTAATACCACCTTATTCCTCCAAGAATTGCCATAATCAAAAAATCAAAAATAAAAGATGTTGGCATGGATGTGGTGGAAAGGGAACACTTTTACACTGTTGGTGGGAATGTAAACTAGTACGACCACTATGGAAACAGTGTAGAGATCCTTAAAGAACTAAAAGTAGATCTATCATTTGATCCAGCAATCTCACTACTTGGTATCTATCCAGAGTTGAAAAGTTATTATACAAAAAAGATACTTGTACATTCATGTTTATAGCAGCACAATTCGCAATTGCAAAAACATGGAACCAGCCCAAATGCCCATCAATCAACAGGTGGATAAAGAAAATGTGGTATGTATATATATCATGAAATACTACTCAGCCATATAAAGAACAAAATAATGGCATTTGGAGCAATGTGGATGGAACTGAAGAACATTATTCTAAGTGAAGTATCTCAGGAATGGTAAACCAAACATCATATGGTTTCACTCAGTGGGAGCTAAGCTATGAGGACACAGAGGCATAAGAATGATACAATGGACTCTGGGAACTCGGGTAAAGGATGGGAGATGGGGTGAGGGATAAAAGACTACACACTGAGTACAGTGTGTACACTGATAGGGTGACAGGTGTACCCAAATCTCAAAAATCACCACTAAAGAACTTATTCATGTGACAGAATGCCACCTGTTCCCCAAAAGCCAATTGAAATTATATATGTATATATAATATATGTATGTATATGTGTGTGTGTGTGTATATATATATAATCCAAGAGAAGAAAAGTCTGTTACACATGCCCAAATTTTTGTTTACCATATATGTTTTTTCTTACCGTTGTTCTAATGTGCCTTTTTTCATCATTTCCTTTGTATTTAGTGAACTTCCCTTAGCCTTCTTTTGAGGTAGGTTAGTGGGCAATGAATTCTCTTAGCTGTCTTTCATCTGAGAATGTGTTGATTTTCTCTTTCTGAACATAGAATTCTGGGTTGATGTTCTTTTCTTTCAGCTCTTAAAAAGTGTTGTGCCACTTCCTCTGGTCTCTGAGGTTTCAAATGACAAATCCATTGTCATTTAAATTGTTTTTCTGCTACAGATGAAGCATCCTTTCTCTTTTCCTGCCTTCAAGAGTCTTTTATAACAGCTCCAATTCTAACCCTCCTGCCTCTCTCTTAAAGGAAACATATTATTACATTGCCCCCTACCCCTCAAATAATCTGGGATAATCTTTGTATCTCAAGATTCTTAATTAATCACATCTGCAAAGTGATTTTTGCCATGAGAGGTAACATATTCATGGACCCTAGTGATTAGGGTATCTTTGAGTATCTTTGAGAAGGCCATCATTTTGTCTACCACATTTTCCAACGTATGAGTCAAGCAGTTCCCAGATCCCAAAACTGAGTGGGGAATGGACCACATTGGACCACAAAAAAATTCTTCATTGACATAAATCAAAAACGTGTTATAAAATATTAGCTAATTGTAGCTTCAACATATTAAACTTGTAATACACACTAACCAAATTGTTTTTCCCGGGCCAATAATAAAGGCTTTGGTTAAACATTCAGTAATTAATCAATGTAATTCAACATATAAAACATTAAAGAAGCAAAAAATATATGACTGTCTCAATAGATTTACCAAAAAAAAAGCCAAGAAAGAAGAAAAATTTTGAAACCAAGTATTTTAAAAATTTCTATCATTAAAAACAAACAAAAAGAACAACAAAGTATTAGTTAGTGAGAACCATATCAACTGAAATTTCAAAGTAAGAATAGAAAAGTCAAGAATATTAAATTAATAATTCTTGATAAAATATAAAATATAAATATAAATTTTAAAAGGGCAAGAGATTTAAAGAAAGTGTGAGTACACAGTTATCTTCTTTCATTACAATAATTCAATATAATATAATCTAAATGTGGTAAATTAGGAAGCAAACAGTTTATTTCAAATGATTGTAATGAAAAACCAGCAGAAACAAATGTATGATTATAGACTATAACAAGACAAGATGAGCATTTAGGGAGGGAGGATATTGAAAGATTAAGAATAAAGATTTCATGTTTTTAATTGGGAATAAACTTACACTGTCTAAAGTTAATAAATAAAGAAATAGAAATTAGGGTCTCTGTGCCTGTGTGTGTGCGCGCACGCATGTGCATGCATATGTGTACATGTTTGTGTCTGTCTATCTGTCTGTCTTTGTTCAGGCTGTTATAACAAACTACCATAGACTGAATGGCTGATAAAGTACAAACATTTGTTTTATACAGTTCTGGAGACTGAGAAGTTCAAGATCAATGTGATGGCAAACTTGGTATCTGGTCACTGTCTACTTTCTATTATATTTCATAGAATTTTATCTTCTTGCTGATTTCTCACATAGTGAAAGGGGTAGGGGAGCTCATTGGAGACTCTTTCATAGCAGCATTAATCCCATTTATAAGGGCTCTGCCCTTGTGACCTAATTACTTTCCAGAGACCCTAACTCCTAATAGTATCATATTCAAGGTTAGGATTTCAATATGTGAATTACGTCAGGGATCAAGCATTCAGTTTACAGCTGTGTATGTGCATGTGAAGTATATAGCTGTAAACAAAGAAAAGAGGGAATATAAACTTTAAATACTTAGAAGAAAAACATACATACAAAAAAAAATATAAGGAAACTCAAGTGACATCACAAAATATAGGAGAAAAAAAAGTACCTAAACATAACAAAACAAACAAAAGTGATAAAAATAAGATCAAACATATTTTCTTGATAATAAAAAGTAAAACTTGTAAAAGAAAACGACACTCAGATCTGGCTAAAATATACCAAGCATATCTGTAACAAAATAACTCATGAATATTATAAAAGAATGCATGAACAAAGACAGAGCATGTATTTGCAAACAAAAAGCAAGGAAAAGCTATGATATAAAAATCAAGTTAAAAAAAGCATTTGAGCCAGAGGGTGAATCTAGGATGGCCGACTAAAAGCAGCCGTGATCAGAGGCTCCCATGTAAAAAAAGCATAATAACCCTGTGAATCCTTCATTGGCAACCAAGGTATCCAGGTTCTCTCATCAAAC
This sequence comes from Macaca nemestrina, assembly GCF_043159975.1. Classification (NCBI taxonomy): domain Eukaryota; kingdom Metazoa; phylum Chordata; class Mammalia; order Primates; family Cercopithecidae; genus Macaca; species Macaca nemestrina. The sequence goes on from NC_092133.1 coordinate 77,769,437, forward strand.
TGGCTGAAAGGCTGGCATAACCCATGGAGAGAAGGAAGAGCAATGTGGTGCTCTAGCCCGCCTGCAAGCCACACAGGGAAGGGGAACCCTCTCTGCCACCCTTAGGCAAGAAAGGCAGTGAGTGAGCACACTACCCAGCCGGGGAAACTGTGCTTTTTCCACAGAGCTGTGCAACCCATGGATTGGGAGATCCCACTAACGAACCCAGGCCACCAGCGTATAGTGTCTCAAACCTGGAACAAGCAGATTCTTGCAGCCTCTCAACTGGAATTTGCTTAAGGCTACCGTACTCCCAGCGGGAGGAGCCACCAGCTCCAGCTGCAGCTGCCTGCTGTCTAAGCTGTTTGACCTTCTTGGGAGAGGGGCAGCAGCCAGCCCTGGGACTTGCAACTGCTTAACATGCTAAGGTCCCTGAACCAGGGAAGGGCGGCACCCATTTCTATAGCTCCAGGCTGCAGTATTCCCCTGCTGGAGCCAGGGAGGCTAGATGGCTCCGTCCCAAGACTGGTTCCCACAGCCCAACATACCGGCTGTGGCAGTCTGCAGTCAGAGTCCTCTTCAGGCCCAACCCTGACCTATCCTTCCTCAGTGTATGGGGCTTCTCTGCAGGATCTCCAATAACAACAGTCAGATACTCAGGGACAAAATTCAGATCTCCCTGGGCCTGAGCCCCTAGAGGGAGATGTGGTCGCAGTGTCTGTGGACCAGCAAACCTAGCCTTTCCTCTTGGTAGTTCTGAGAAACCTGGGCAGCCCAGACAAGTGGGTTCCCCGCAGTGAAACACACCCACTCCACAAAGGGACAAAATACTTCATTGAATGGGTCTTGCCACTGAATTGGGTGAGATGCTCCAATGGGGTTGTCAAACTCCCTATACAGGAGTGATCCTACTAGTATCAGGTTGGTGCCCCTCACTATCAGAGGTCCCAGAACAAGAAGCAGGTACCCATCTTTGCTGCTCTCCAACCTCCTTGAGTGATATCTCTTGGCACAGGAGGGAATAGGGATTGAAGTGAACCCCTAGAAAACTGCAGCAGCCATACAGAAGAGGGACCTGACCATCAAAAGAAGAACAAACAAGCAGAAAGCAACAACAGCAGCATCAACAAAAACAACAACAAAAGAGCACCCACAAGAACCCTATGCAAGGGTCAGCAGCCTCAAAGATCAAAACTAGACAAACTCCCAAAGATGAGAAAGAATCAATGAAAAAATGCTGAAACCCAAAAGGCCAGAGTGTGTCTTCTCCTCCAAATGTTCGCAACATCTCTCCTTCAAGGGTACGGACTGGACGGAGGATCAGATGGACAAATTGACAGAAGTAGGCTCCAGAAGATAGGTAGTAAAAAACTACAATGAGCTAAAGGAGCATGTTCTAACCCAATGCAAAGAAGCTAAGAACCTTGATAAAAGATTAGAGGAATTGCTAACTGGAATAATCAAGTGGAACATCAACGACCTTGTGGAGCTGAAAACCACAGCATGAAAACTTCATGAAGCATACAAAGTATCAACAGCCAAATCAACTAAGCAGAAAAAAGGATATCAGAGTTTGAAGACCACCTTACTGAAATAAGACATGCAGGCAAGAATTGAGAAAAAGGAATGAAAAGGAATGAACAAAGCCTCCAGGAAATATGAGACTGCATAAAAGGAAAGAACCTAAAATTGATTGGAGTACTAGAAGAAGATGGGGAGAATGGAAACAAGCTGGAAAACACACTTAAGGATATCATCCAGGAGAACTTCGCCAACCTAGCAAGACAGGTCAACATGCAAATTCAGGAAATACAGAGAACATTAAGATACTCCATGAGATGATCAATCCCAAGACACATAATCATCAGATTCTCCAAGGTCAAAATAAAAGAAGCACTGTAAAGAGAAGCCAGAGAGAAAGGCCAGGTCACCTACAAAGGGAAGCCCATCAGACTAACAGTGGACCTCTCAGCAGAAACTCTACAAGCCAGAAGAGATTGGGGGCAAATATTCAACATTCTTTAAAAAAATGATTTTCAACTCAGAATTTCATATACAGCCAAATTAAGTTTCATAAGCAAAGGAGAAACAAAATTCTTTCGAGATAAGCAAAGAATTAGGAATTTTGTTACCACCAGGACTGCCCTGCAAGAGCTCTTGAAATAGCACTAAATATGGAGAAGAAAAACTGGTACCAGTCACTACAAAACACACCAAAATATAAAGATCAATGACACTATGAAGAAACTGCATCAACTAGTGTGCAAAATAACCAAATAGCAGCATGATGACAGGATCAAATTCACACATAACAATACTAACCTTAAATGTAAATGAACTAAATACCCCATTAAAAGACACAGATTGGCAAATTGGATAAGAAGTCAAGACCCATAAGTGTGCTGTTTACAGGAGACCCAACTTATGTGCAAAGACACACATAGGCTCAAAATAAAGAGATGGAGGAAAGTTTACCAAGTAAATGGAAAGAAAAGAAAAAGCAGGGCTGCAGTCATAGTCTCTTTAAAAAACAGGTTTTAAGCCAACAAAGCTCAAAAAAAGACAAAGAAAAGCATTACATAATGGTAAAAAGAACAATTCAACAAGAAGAGCTAACTATTCTAAATATGCATGCACCCAATACAGGAGCACCTAGATTCACACAACAAGACCTAAAAAGAGACTTAGACTCCCACACAAAACAGTAGGAGACTTTAACATGCTGCTGCCAGTATTAGACAGATCAAAGGGATAGAAAATTAACAAGGATATTCAGGACTTGAACCCAGCTCTTGATCAAGCAGATCTAGTAGACATCTACAGAACTCTCCACCCCAAATCAACAGAATATACATTCTTCTCACTGCCACATGGCACTTATTCTAAAATCGACCATGTACTGGAAGTAAAGCAATCCTCAGCAAATTCAAAAGAACTGAAATAATAACAGTCTCTCAGAACGCAGTGCGATCAAATTAGAACTCAGGATTTATAAACTCATTCAAAACCACACAATTTCATGGAAATTGAACAACCTGCTCCTGAATGACTCCTGGGCAAATAATGAAATTAAAGCAGAAATCAAGAAGTTTTTTTAAACCAATGAGAACAAAGAGACAACCTACCAGAATCTCTGGGACACAGCTAAAGCAGTGTTAAGAGGGAAATTTATAGCAGTAAAATGCCCACATGAGAAAGCTAGAAAGATCTCAAATTGACACACTAACATTACAATTAAAAGAGCTAGAGAGGTAAGAAGACAAGAAATAACTGAGATCAGAGAAGAACTGAAGGAGATAGGGATATGAAAACCCCTCCAAAAATCAACAAATCCAGGTACTGGTTTTTGGAATAAAATAACAAAATAGATAGACTGGTAGCTAGACTAATAAGGAAGAAGAGAGTGAAGAATCAAACAGTCATGATAAAAAACAAAAAGGGGATATCACCACTGACCAAACAGAAATACAAGTTACTATGACAGAATATTATGATTGCCGCTACACAAATAATCTAGAAAATCTAAAAAAAAAAAAAGTATACATTCCTGGACACATATACCCTCCCAAGACTAAACCAGGAAGAAGTTGAATCACTGAATAGACCAATAACATGCTCTGAAATTGAGGCAGTGATTAATAGCCTACCAACCAAAAAAAGCTCTAGACCAGATGGATTCAGTTGATTCCTACCAGAAATGCAAGAGGAGCTGATAACATTCTTTCTGAAACTATTTTTAAATAATGAAAAGGAGGGTCTCTTCCCTAACTCATTTTGTAAAGTCAGCATCATCTTGATACCAAAATCGGGAAGAGACACAACAACAACAATAAAACTTCAGGCCAATATCCCTGATGAATATCGAAGTGAAAATCCTCAAGAAAATACTAGCAAACTGAATCCAGCAGCACATCAAAAAACTTATCCACCAAGGTCTACTTGGCTTCATCTTTGGGATGCAAGGCTGGTTCAACATGCACCAATCAACTCAAACAGAAACAAAGACATAAACAGAACCAAATCACATAACAGAACCAAAGACAAAAACCACAGAATTATCTCAATAGATGCAGAAAAATTCAACATCCTTTTATGCTAAAAACTCTCAATAAACTAGATATTGATGGAACATATCTCAAAATAATAAGAGCTATTTATGACAAATCCAAAGCCAATATCATTGAATGGGCAAAAAAGCTGGAAGCATTCTCTTTGAAAACTTTTACAAGACAAGGATGCCTTCTCTCATGGCTTCTATTCAACATATTATTGGAAGTTCTGTCCAGGGTAATCAGACAAGAGAAAGAAATAAATGTATTCGCATATTGAGAGAGGAAGTCAAGTTGTCTCTGTTTGCAGATGACATGATTTTATGTTTAGAAAAGTCCATCATCTCAGCCCAAAAACTTACCGAACTGACAAGCAACTGTAGTAAAGTCTCAGGATACAAAATCAATGTGCAAAAATCACAATCACTCCTTTACACCAACAATAGGCAAGCAGAGAGTCAAATCGTGAATGAACTCCCATTCACGGTTGCAACAAAGAGAACAAAATACCTAGGAATTCAGCTAACAAGGATGTGAAGGACCCCTTCAAGAGAACTACAAACCACTGCTCAAGGAAATAAGAGAGAACAGAAACAAATGGAAAATAATTCCATCCTCATGGATAGGAAGAATCAATATTGTGAAATTGGCCATACTGCCCAAAGTAATCTATAGATTCAATGATATTCCCATCAAACTACCATTGACATTCTTCACAGAACTAGAAAAAACTACTTTAAATTTCATATGGAATCAAAGAAGACTCTGTATAGTCACGACAAGCCTAAGCAAAAAGAACAAAGCTGGGGTAATCATGCTACCTGACTTCAAACTATTCTATAATGCTACAGTAACCAAAACAGCATGGTAATGGTACCAAATCAGACATATAGACCAATGGAGCAGAACAGAGACCTCAGAAATAACACCACACATCTACAACCATCTGATCTTCGACAAACTTGACAAACGCAGGCGATGGGTAAAGGATTTCTATTCAGTAAATGTTGCTGGAAAAACTGGCCAGCCATGTGGGGAAAACAAACTGGACCCCTTTCTTACAGCTTGTGCAAAAATTAACTCAAAATGGATTAAAGACTTAAATGTAAAACCCAAAACCATAAAAACCCTAGAAGAAAACCTAGGCAATATCATTCAGGACATAGGCATGGGCAAAGACTTCATGATGAAAATGCCAAAAGCAATTGCAACAAAACCCAAAATTGACAAATGGGATCTAATTAAACTAAAGAGCTTCTGCATAGCAATGAAACTATCATCAGAGTGAACAGGGAACCTACAGAGTGGGGGAAATTTTTTGCAATCTACCCATCTGACAAAAGTCTAATATTCAGAATTTACAAGGAACTTAAACATATCTTCAAGAAAAAAACAACCCCATCAAAAAGTGGGCAAAGGATATGAACAGTCACTTCTCAAAAGAAGACATTTACATGGCCAACAAATAGATATATTTTAAAAAGCTCAATATCACTGATCATCAGAGAAATGCAAATGAAAACCAATGAGATACCATCTCACATCAGTTAGAATGGTGATTATTAAAAAGTCAGGAAACCATATATGCTCGTGAGGCTGTGGAGAAATAGGAATATTTTTTCACTGTTGGTGGGAATGTAAATTAGTTCAACCATTGTGTGAGAGAGTATGGCAATTCCTCAAGGATCGAGAACCAGAAATACCATTTGACCCAGCAATCCCATTACTGGGTATGTCACCAAAAGAATATAAATCGTTCTACTATAAAGACACATGCACACGTATGTTTATTGCAGTACTATTTACAATAGAAAAGACATGCAACCAATGCAAATGCCTATCAATGATAGACTGGATTAAAAAAATACACACCAGGGAATACTATGCAGCAATAAAAAGGAAAGAAATCATGTTCTTTGCACAGACATGGCTAAAGCTGGAAGCCGTAATACTCAGCAAACTAACACAGGAATAGAAAACCAAACATCACATGTTCTCACTCATAAATGGGAGTTGAACATTGAGATCACATGGACACAGAGAGGGGAACAACACACACCAGGGCCTGCTGGGGGCTGGGGGATGAGGGGAGGGAACTTAGAGGATGGGTCAATAGTTGCAGCAAACCACATGACACACATATAACTATGTAACAAACCTGCATATTATGCACATATATTCTGTTATCCTGTTTTGTTTTGTTTTTAATAGAAGAAATAAGGAAAAAAATAAAAAATAAAAAAGCGTTCGAGTCATTCTGTACTGAAAATGTTGCAGTCCTTTATGAAGGTGCTTAATGGATGTTTATTGATTATTTTATACTTTTATTTTCCACTTTCAGAGTTTAAGAGATAAATTAGAATAACTGAAACAATAGAGGTCTGAAATGACAGAATAAATAAGTAGTTTTGATATATATGCAATATGTGTGAACACACATAACTAGTATGTTCTCTAAAAATAGCATAAATATTTTTTCAAATGCATGTAGAAATTGTTTAAAAATTGACTTTGTAATAAATCAAAGAAAATGAAATAAATTATAATATAAATTAATATAAATATAAAATTATAATATAAATATAAATATAAAATTATAGTATAAATATAAAATTATAAATATAAAATTATAATATAAATATAAAAAAATTATAATTCACAGAATTAATATAGCACAACCTAATTTAAAGTAACAGTGAATGAGTTTGTTCTCATTTATCTTTCTGAAAATTTTAAGCACAAAACAAATTTATTTCAAAGTACTTTTCAGGTTTTTATTCTACTTTAATTTCTTTTGAAGTGAAATTCATCAGTTGGGTGTTAATTTCTTAATTTTTTGGCTATCTTTCTTAGGCTAACATATTAGCTTATATGTTTTACATTTTATTGGAGATCTCATTTTTTTTTCCCTCATCACTTCTCCAGACCAGTACATTTTTTTAAACACTTGGTGACATGGTTTGGATGTCTGCACCCTCCAAATCTCATTTTGAAATGCAATTTCCAGTGTTAGAAGTGGGACCTGGTGGGAGGTGATTGTCTACTAGGGACAGAACCCTCATGAATAGCTTAGAACCATGCCCTTGGTAACGAGCAAGTTCTCTGAGTTCACGTAAGATCTGGTTGTTGAAAAGAGAGTTGCACCACCCTACTGCCTTGCCCTGCTCTTGCCACGTGGTATATTGCTCCTGCTTTGCCTTCTGCCATGAGTAAAAACTTCCTGAGGTTTCACCAGAAGCCAAAAGATGTCAGAACTATGCTTGCACAGCCTGCAGAATCATGAGCCAATTAAACTTGTTTTTCTTTATAAGTTAGTCAGCCTCATGTACTCCTTTATAGTGATGCAAAACGGTCTAATAAGAAAATAGGTACCGAGAAGTTAGGCATTGCTACAAGGGTATCTGAAGATGTGGAGTAAGTGTTGAAACTAGGTAACAGGCAGAGTTTGGAAGAGCTTGGAGGGCTCAGAAGAAAACAGACAGACGAGGGAAAGCTTGGCACCTCGCAGAGACCAGTTAAATGGTTGTGAAAAAGATGCTGATAGATATATGGACAGTGAAGTCCAGGCTGATGAGATGTCAGATGGAAATGAGGAAGTTATTAGGGACTAGAGTAAAGGTCACCCATGTTATGCCCTAGCAAAGAACTTGGGGGCTGTATTGTGTTTATGTCCTTGGGATCTATGGAATTTTGAACTGAAGTGGTGACCTAGGGTATGTGGTGGAAGAAATTTTCTAAGCACAAAGGGTTCGAGAGGTGGGCTGGGTTCTTCAAACAGCATATGGTCTTATATGAGAGCAAAGAAATGACTTACAACAGAAAATTATAATTAAAAGGGAAGCAGAGCATAAAATTTGGAAAATTCATAGCTTAGCCATGTGACAGAGATAGAAAAATAATTTTCAAAAGAGGAATACAAGTGAATTGCTGAGAGATTAGCATGACTAAATGGGAGCCAAGAGCTAATATCAAAGACAATGGGAACAAGCTTCAAAGGCATTTCAGAAATCTTCCAGGCTGTCCCTCTCATCACAGGCCCAGAGACTTAGGAGGAAAGAATGGTTTTGTGGGCCAGGCCCAGGGTGCGAGTTTCTTGCATCCAGTCCACTCAGGCTCTAGTCTTAGCTCACAGGCCTTCAGATATAGTTCAGGCCACTGCTCCAGAGGGTGTAATCATTGGGTGGCTTCCAAATGGTGTGAAGCCTGCAGGTGCACAGAATGCAAATGTGAAGGAGGCTTGAGAAATTTCTCCTAGATTTCAGATGATGTATGAGAAAGCCTTTGTGCCCAGTCAGAAACCAACTGCAGGGGCAGAACCCTCGCTGAGAAATTCTACTAAGGCAGTGTGAAGTGAAATGTGAGGTTGGAACCCCCACACAGAGTCTCCACCAGGGCATTGCCTACTGGAGTGGTGGGAAGTGGTCCACCGCTCTCCAGACCACAGAACGTGGGCAGCTTGCTTGCTGAGTCTTCTCACACTCTCTCTTTTCCCATGTCATGCCAGACACTTTGCTTTTACTACTCCTGCTCCAAGTTCTTCAACCTTTAAACTCTGGGGACTTGCATCAGTGTCCTCCCAGGGGCTCTTGGGCCTTCAGCCACAGACTGAGGGCTGCACGATCAGCTCCCTGGTTTTGGGGCTTTCAGAATTTCACTGGGCCATGGTACCAACTTCTCTGTTTCCCAGATATATACTATATATATGTAATACATGTGTGTAAACATATACACACATATATATGTGTGTTTATCATATATGATAACCATATATGATCATATATATAATCATTATATATACGATCTGTGTATCATATATATATCCTATTAGTTGTAAATACATTTATTAAGATATATATTCTGTCCCTCCAGAGAACCCTGACTAATACACCTGGCAATCCAGGTTCTCTAATCAAAAACCGTATTTTGACCTGACATTCAAAAATAAAACACACACTAGATCCCCCATTTAATGAACAAGAACAGCACCAAAAAATGATTTCTATGTATTGTTATTTTGCTATCCCATCTTTTATCTCCTTGCTCAGAATTAATAACTATACTTGGTGGTGTATGTTTTCTTTATAAACTTTTTGTTCTTCATGTAAACACATATGTCAAAACAATAAGGTTGTTTAGATTTTCTCATCTGAAAATTGTATATAAAAGATATGTAACTTTTTTAGGACTTCTCTTTAGACAATATACTACTTTAAAAAACTTTTTTGAGTCAGGATCTCACTCTGTTGCTCAGGCTGGAGTGCAGTAGCATGATCATAGCTCACTGCCCCCTCGAACTCCTGAGTTTAAGCGACCTTCCAACGTAAGCTTCCTGAGTAGCTGGGACAACAGGCATTTGCCACCATGCCTAAGTTTTTAAATTTTCATAGAGACGAGGTCTTGCTATGTTGCCCAAGCTGGTATCAAACTCCTGGCCCCAAGCATTTCCTCCCACCTTGGCCTCTGAAAGCAGTGGGATTACAGGTATGAGCCACCATGCCTGGCCAGTATATTACTATGTTTTACCCATGTTATTTTATATAGCTGTAATTCTTTTTCATACCTTTGTGTAATCCATTGTAAGAACATTCCATAATACTATTTTGGTATCCTTTCTCTTTTCTATGATATAATATGTGTGGTTTACAGTACTTTTGCTATGATTAGCATTATTTTAAATGTCACTTGTTATTAATATGAGCTTTTCATGGATTTATACACAAAATGAAATTGGTGTGGTATATGATACATGAAATTTCAGCATTATGAGGGACTGCTAGTTTGGTTTCCAAAGCAATTTTACTAATTTAAACTCCCATCAATAATGTATAAAGGGATCCTGCTAATCCATGATGTTTCTAATAATTGGCACTCTCAGGTTTTATTTTGAAACTTTATTATTATTATTTTGAGACAGAGTCTCGCCCTGTGGCTCAGGCTGGAGTGCAGTGGCATGATCTCAGCTCACCGCAACCTCTGCCTCCTGGGCTCAAGTCATTCTGCTTCTTCAGTCTCCTGAGTAGCTGGGATTAGAAGAACCTGCCATCATGCCCAGCTAATTTTCTTTTGTATTTTTAGTAGACACGGGGTTTCACAAACTTGCCCAGGCTGGTCTTGAACTCCTGACCTCAGGTGATCCACCGGCCTTGGCCTTCCAAAGTGCTGGGATTACAGGCATGAGCCACTGCGCCCTGCCAAATTTATATTTTAAAACTAAATTTTATTCATATCTTGATTTGCATTTTTATAATTGTATTATGGAAAGCATTTAAAAATATTTTTTGCCATATGTGTTTTTTATTTTTGAAATAATAGCTCATTTATTTTATTTTGTTTTCCCATTAGGTTTTTATTGATTTTAGGAGTCCTTTATATATTTGATGCTATTTTTTTACATTATATATTTTGAAAATATATTTTCAGAATTTATAAAGTAAAATGATAAATAGAATTCCTTAGCATCAAACTTATTCATCTATTATTTTATGACATTGAGGATAAAATAAAATTGCCCAATGACAAGTACATTATAAAACTTATTAAAACAAACAAAATGATTCTTTCTCAGTCAGAGGTCCTGATTAAGCAAAGGCAAAGAAAATGAACAGACCAATAATAAAAGAGAAAATGTAAGAATTTGCAAAACTGATTAGTTTCACTAGCAATAAAAACATGGCAATTAAGATTCTGTGATTATACCTTCTCAACGACTAAAATAACCACTATTCAAAAATGAAAATATGCTGGATGCTGATGTATTGAACATGTAATCTATTATCTTGCACCTGAAATTGTGGTCCATGAGTTAACGGCATTGGCACCATCAGGCAACTTGTTATAATTTCAGAATCTCAGGCCATATCCAAAATCTAAGTGAATCGGAATCTGAATTTTAACAAGATCCCCATGTGACTCATATGATCATTGAAATTCAAAGACAATGGTCCAATAAAATATTAGCTTTTAAGACTGTAATGTGTTACCATATTTAGGGAAATAATTTAGTAATATTTACTAAGTACACACACATATCTCTTTGTTTATTACAGAAAAAAACAAAAAGTATCTGAAGTGCATGGGCTCTTTGTTTATTACAGAAAAAAACAAAAAGTATCTGAAGTGCATGGGAACTGTTAAAAACAAAACATGTCCATGTTATACACTTTTATATAGCCAGTTAAAACATTTATGAAAAGGTTATTAAATAATGGTTGCATGACCAGCTACAAAATCACATATACAGTATAAACTCAAAATGTTTTTACAACTACATGAAAAAAAATTATCAACAGAAAATACATTAAGATAAAAGCATTATTAGCAACTTTTATCATTCCATTTTACATACATATTTTATAGGTAATTTTAATAAAATGTAATACATGGGAGAAATTTTTAATAAAAGAATACTAGGATCCAGCAAAAATATGGAATTAAATGGATTGTATGTGGTGTTCAAATTTGAATTCTTTGTCTGGCTGAGAGTCTCACTTTGTTTATCCAGTCTCTCATCCATTTCGATCTTCTAATCTCACTATCTACTTAATAACAGTCTCCTGGCTCTTTATCCACGTGCTTCACTTGCCGGTTCTTGGCTTGCATGCTCCCTCTTTGCACGACACTTCTCAGTTTTTCTGGCAATAAACTGTCCTTGCCTTGGCTCCAAAATGCCCTCACACCTGCCTAGGAAGCTCCACTGATGAGGTGTGACACCCTAGGCATCTTTCCCTCTCTGGATAAGGCACGTGAGTGCTGAACCTGAAAAAGATTGAGTGCTAAACCCCAAAGAATAAAATTTTAAAAACAACATTTATTATGAAATTTGAGAAAAGATCTGAGATTAGGAAATCACGGTGAGTGGGTTCTATTTGGATCTGCTAAAATCAGACAAATTGTAAGACCAACTTTTAAAATGAGTCATTGTATTCTAATCCAAGCAGACCACCATTCATACCTCATTAACCATTAGAGGAAGTCTCATTTCCCTCTGGCTTCAACTCATACATTAGGGTGAAAGCCTGTGTGCCATGATTTATGGGGTTTTCAAGAAAATCTAAGCTTCAAATTGTGAGGTCAGGGAGCAAATATTGACCCTGTACATAAGAAAAAGAAACCAGAACAATTCTATAGGCTTTCCCATCTTAGAGAGCTCTTTCCCGCCTTAAATAATTGACAAGAACGTTCACAGTAGACAGGCTTTTTCAGCCTTTTTCAGATCTAATAAAGATGAATGAAGAGTGTATGGACACAGTAAAGCTGAGAAACAGGAAGATAAGAAAACGAAGTAACATTTCAATAGCTCATATAACAATTTTTTCTGTAGTGAAAGGAAAAATGATCATAAAATGTAGGGGAGATAAAACAACGAATGTGCTAACTCCTTAACATCATTTCTACGGAGCAATGATAAATGAAGGGTTTGCATTTGCAGAGAAATGACTAAGACTTTCCAATGGTATTTTATGGTCAGGGTGTGAAAATGTGCAGCAATGACTTGCTTCCTTGTTATTGCGACTTTGGTTTAAGGCTGCTGACTTCAGGGCTGCCCCAGTGAAGAAAATAATTCCCCTTTCATAACACAAGAAGTTATCTGAAGTAACTTGTAAGTTTTCATCAGGAAAAGTCTTTGGCACTGATGAAAATATTCACATCAGGTATGAAAAGGAAGGCATATTGAAACAGAAAAAAAAAAAATAAATCAACCAGACGAGGAGTCAGATTTACATAGAAAAACCTCCTCTGTCTCACTCTCTTTCTGTCTTTCTTTCACACACATATAACTAGGTAACTGGAATTGTCAGTTTCTTTAAATTATTTAATAACTTATAAAATAAAAGGATTTAGGCCACGGGTTGTAGCTCACACCTGTAATCCCAGCACTTTGGGAGGCCGAGGTGGTCAGGAGTTCAAGACCAGCCTGGCCAACATGGTAAAACCCCATCTCTACTAAAAATACAAAAAAAAAAAAAAAAATCAGCCAAGCGTGGTGGCACATGCCTGTAATCCCAGCTACAGAGGCAGGAGAATCGCTTGAACTCAGGAGACACAGGTTGCAACGAGGCCTGGGGGACAGAGTGGGACTCCGTCTCAAAAATTTAAAATAAATAGATAAAATAAAAGGATTTAAGGTATGATTACCATAAAATTTAGAAAGTAAAACTAATATAAAAAAAATAAAATCATCTAAAATGCCACCACTCTGAAACAAGGATTATTCATATTTATACATACATACTTCCAGATGCATACACACATAAGAGGAATTTTATTGTAATAATATTTTGTACACATATTTTGTTTGTAAAGAAAATAACAAAAGTACTTTCCAGGTGGATTCAAAATAGGCATTGTTATTATCAATAGTACATACTTCATCATATCAACACATCATAAAGTGCTGAATTTCTCAAATTTTTGACATCGATGTTGTTTTCAGTCTTAAAATATTACATAAAAAATCTGTATTTAATGTACTCTAAACACATTATATAAAAATCCATTTTTATGTTTGCACAGAAAATTTCTAAAATCAAAATTGATTTTCCAAAGAGTTTTCATATTTTAAAAGCCTTTATGCATGCTATTATATTTTAACCCAAAAGAATTTACAAAGTTAATCTGCATTTAACACTTCTAGTATACATTCAACACAACATATGATATTAACATTCTTTTAAATATGTTTTATCTATGAGATACAGGTATGTTTTTATTTTAATTTATACTTTTGAAGAGTCAAACTATTGCATAATTTTTTCTATTTTGTTGTTACTTTTGTGAATGTTTATTTTTCTGTTGAGACAACAGTTTTCATTGCAAAGTGTATATATTAAAATTACTATATCATCACTCATTGAAAATTTAAATAATGACTATATATTATATAAAACTGTAAAATAAATATAAGCAAAGCATAAGAAAAAACATAGAAGTATGAATGATTTTTAAGAAAAGCATGTGTGACCCCTGAACAGCGAAGTCATGTTTTGGTGAAAGTTTGTCTGTTTGATAACTGGGCATATCTTTATAAGGGTTATAAAACAACAAAAAAGAGAAAGATATATGGGTAACCTTTTCAGAGTAAAGTAATATTTTGGTGAAAATGTATCTATTTTGGGGATAAAAACAGAAATGAAAACAAAAAAGGAAAATATTAAAGAAATCAATCTCTTATAAAACAATTGATTCATACAGTTTAGACCTTGAAAATGTCTCTATATAAATAAACTAAAACATTCGGAAATGGCGAATAAGTACTTCATAAATATAAATGGAAAATTCAACATTAATAAAAACGGTTAATCAAAAGAAAAACTGCAAGTATATATAGAGCCAAATGATTCTAAAATGATGAAAAAACATAATTTTGTTCAACCTTACCAGTAAAGAGAAGCTATTTTTACAGTCAAATACATTGTGTCATATTAACTAAGTCAATACAAGTTATGATAAGAACAGTGGTGATTATAAGGACAATCACCAGCATCGATAAGTGTAAAGGAAAACAAGCACACATATAGATAGATTGGTTTGCAAAAAGAAAACAAGACAATCATATGAGAAGATGCTCAGTATCACTAATCTTTAGGGAAATGCAAATCAAAACCATAAGATATCACCTCACAACCAGTAAAAAGGCTATTAGCAAAGAAAAAAAAAGCAGAAAATAACAAGTGTTGTCAAGGATGTGGAGAAATTGGATCTTTTGTGCACTGTTGGTGGGAATTTAAAATGGTGCAGCAGCCATCTAAAACAGTATGTTAGTTTCTCAAGAAATTAAAAATGGAACAACCACATGACCAACAATTCTACTTCTGGATATATATCCAAAAGAAGTTAAAGAACAATCTCACAAGATATTTGCACACCCATGCTCATGGCGGCATTATCCACAATAGCCAATAAGCAGAAGCCACCCAAGTATCCATCAGTGGATGAATGGATAAACAAAATGTGGTCTATACATAAAATAGAGTAATATTCAATTTTTAAAGGGAATAGAATTCTGACATGTTATAACATAGTTGAAGTCTTAGGACATTATGCTAAGTAAAGTAAGAAAATCACAAAAAGACAAATGCAAATGATTCCACTCATATGAAGTACTTAGATTCATAGAAACAGAAAGTAGAATGGTGATTGCCAGAGGCTGGGGGGCGGGGAAAATTAAGAGTTGTTGCTTAATGGGTATATAATTTCAATTTCATCCTTAAGACAAAAAATTGTGGAAATTGATTGCACAACTATACAAATGTTATACCTAACACTACTAAATTGCATGCTTACTCATGAATTGCACGGTCAATTTTATATGTTTTTTATCACAATAAAAATAATTAAAAATAAACTAAAGAATAACAGTGTCACAAAATATATACAAATCTAAATATATATATAGACTTTGATAACACAAATGTTATTTTAATAAACATTATAGATATATAAATACATTTATACAGATAATAATTTAAAATGTTTAAAAGTTTGAAGCAACCAAAATATATAAAGGCATGTCAACAAGATGAAAAATGTTCATTAAAAATTTTACATTGGAATACAATTTCAGGGTAATGTTTTGTTCTGGTCATAACAAGATAACTATTATCAGAATTACATTACTGTCACAAACAACTATAACAGGTTGACAAAATATAAAGAGCAACTCTTTGCAGATGCTGTATTCCACCAAAGTAGGCTTATGATTTTTGAAACAGATATTCACTCTGGATTTTTCCCTGAAGGCATTAATCAAACCAGAAATTTCACAAAATAACATATATAAATGGGGATGGTTAATGGATACAAAAAATCATTAGAAAGAATGAATAAGACCTACTATTTGATAGGATAACAGGGGTGACTATAGTCAATAATATCTTAACTGTACATTTTAAATTAACTTAAAAAGTGTAATTGGATTGTTTGCAACACAATGGATACATGCTTGAGGTGATGAATATCCCATTCTTCATGATGTGCTTATTTCACATTAAAAAGATTGAAATCATACAAAATATCTTCTTTAGATACAATTGTATAAAGCTAGAAATCAATAACAGAAGAAAAACTGGAAAATTCACAAATAAGTGTGAATTAAACTGCACACTTTTAAGCAACCATAACAAGAGATCATAGAAAATATGTAGAAATCACACTATAAATTAGAAAATAACATGTAGATTAATGAAAATGAAAACACAACATACCAAAATACCATGTCAAGAAATTATACAACTTAGATAAGAAAGAAAAATTTCTGGAAACATACGGATTACCAAAACTGACACACACAAAAATAGAAAGTCTGAACAGTCCTACAACAAGTAAAGATATTGAATCAGTAATAAAACTTCTCCCCACACAAAACATCCAGGGCCAGAAGGCTTCAACTGGTGAATTCTACCAAACATTTAAAGAATTAATATTAATTATTCTCCAGTTCTTCTAAAAAATATTATAGGTCGGAACATTTACCGTATTCTACATGGCCAACATTGCCATGATACCAAACCAGATTAAGATATCACATGAAAAGAAAATTACAGAATAATATGTCTAAACAGTACAAATGCAAAATTCTTCAACAAAATACTAGCAAATCTATTACAACACCATATAAAAAGGATGACTAATATGCTCAACTGAAATTTTTCCCAGGAATGAAAAGTCAGCTCAACTTAAGAAAATCAATGTAATACATCACATTAATAGAATGAAGGAAAAAATTATCATCTCAGTTCATGCAGAGAAAACATTTGGCAAAATACATTACCTTTCAAGATAAAACACAAACGAAAACCTCAGAAAATTAGACTAGAAGATAACTTCCTCATTGGATAAAGGGCATTTATGAATAACTCACTGCTAACAGTGTACTTAGTGGTAAAAGATTGAAATTTTCCCCTAAGATCAGGAATAAGACAACCATGCCCACTTTCACCTCAACAAAATATTAGCAAATCAAATAAGCAAAGTACAAAAAAGTATTCATGATGACCAAATGGGGTGTCTTTCAGGCATGTAACTGTGGTTTAACATTCAATATCAATCAGTGTAATCTGCCACATGAACAGACTAAGAAAAATCGTATGATATGACAATTAACACAGAAATACAACACATATTCATAATAAAAACTCTTAGCAAACTAGGAATAAACACAAAATTTCTTAAGCTAATAGAAGGCATTTACAAAATATCCACAATTACTATCATATTTAATGGTGAGAAAATGAATGCTTTTCCTCTAAGACTGGAAACAGTTAAGGATGTCCTCTTTCACTAGGCCTGTTTATCATCCTATTTATTAGAAGTCATAGCTAGTGCAATTACACAAGTAAAGTAAAAGATACGAAGATTGAAAAGGAAGAAATACAACTGATTCTCTTCATAGGTGACCCAATTGTCTATATAGAAATTTTTAAAGAGTTGAGAAAAAAATTCCTATAACTACTAAGTATAGCAAGGTCACAAATTGTGGGATTAAGACACAACTGCCTATTGCTTTTCAAGTGAACAATGGGAATTTAAAATTGAAAAAATGATCTCATTCATTATAACACAACAAAATGAAATAGTGAGGTATAAATCTAATACTATATGTATAAGACTTACTTGTTGAAAATTACAAAACTGTAATGAGATAAATAAAAGGAGATCTAAATAAATGAGAGATACTTTATGTTCATGGATTGGAAGACTCAATATTTTTATGTGAACTCTTCCCAATTGGATCTCCAGATTCAACACAATCCCAGTTAAAATGCCAGAAAGCTATTTTGTAGATATCAGTACACTTATTCTAAACTTATTTGGAAAGGCAAAGATCCTGGAATGACTAACACAATACGAAAAGTAAAAAGTTAGAGGATCTGCAGTACAGATTTCAATATTTATTTTAAAGCTGTAGTAATCAAGACCATGCAATATTGGCAAAAGAATAGACATATAGATTAATGGAACAAAATAGAGTGAACAATGGTTGTAAACAATGGAAAAATAACATGTTTAAATATTTACAGTAATACAAAACGATTATATTAACACAAAATTAACAATATATATGCAATAGCTAAACACTAGGAAATACAAAACATCACTAAAAGAAAGTAGAGTAGCTCTATCCATTACAATATAACCAGAAAGGTAAAATAAACACAACAATGATCACAAAGAATTACAACTGTCTCTACTTGCACAGAACACCATTTTTACACAGAAAATCTTCAGCCTCTGCAAACAACTACTGAAATTGAAAAGAGAAGTTAGTAAAGTGACAACATGCATGGTAATGTACAAAAATCAATAGTATTTTATAAATAAGTAGCAAACAATTGGAAAGTAAACTTTTTAAATGTTTATAAAAATATAAAAAACCTTTGAAAAAAATAAAGGGCATTGAATATCTAAACTCTGCAATTCACCATCAAATTGTAGAAGGTATTGTTGCAAACATTGACAGCTGATTCTAAAATACATAGTGAATTCTGTAAAATACAGAATACTCAAAACAATTTTTAAAAGAAAAACAAAGCTAGGAAGCACAACAAAACTTCAAAACCATTGTGCTAGAACAACTGGATATCTGCATAGCACAAAACAACATCAACATAACTTAATACCATAGTTAAAAATTAAGTTGGAATTTAACGATCTAAGTGTAAAAGCTAAAAATATAAAATTCTTGTAAGAAAACACAGACTAAGATATTTGCAACCTGTGTTTAGAACATTGAAATGATGAAATATAAAGAGAAAATAACAAAATGGATTTATCGAAATTAAGAACTGCTACTTTTCAAAAGAAGCCAACAAAAATACAAAACGAATTCCACAAAAGAAAACATAAAGGCAAGCCATATTTTCCAGATTTACAATACAAACATTGAATAAAGAACATAATTTTTTCAAATGGATATTTAAACAGAAATTTCACAAAATAATATATATAAGCAGGGATGGTTAATAGGTACAAAATATAGTTAGAAAGAATGAATAAGACCTACTATTTGATAGCACAACAGGATGACTATAGTCAATAATATCTTAACTGTACATTTTAAATTAACTTAAAAAGTATAATTGGATTGTTTGCAACACAATGGATAAATGCTTGAGGTGATGATACCCCATTAATCACGATGTGCTTATTTCATATTTCATGCCTGTATCAAAACGTCTCATGTACCCCATAAATATAGATACTAAGTACCCACAAAAATTAAAAAGAACAAAGAATATGTAAAAAATGTAGCCAAATATAGCACACACAAATATGCTTATCATTATTAATCTGTAAGAAAGGGCACATTTAAACCACCATAAGGTATCACCACATAAGTAAGAGAATGGATAAAGATTTTAAAAAATTATACCTTGGTAAAGCTATAGACCAACTAGAATTCTTATGTATGGCTGGTAGTTACATAGAATTGTACAAACACTTTACAAATGGTTTGGCAATTTCTGAAAAAGTTAAATATATACCTAACATATGACTCAACAACTCCATTCCTAGGTATTTAATGAATACATATGAAAAATGAAAACATATGTCAACCCAAAAACTTGTAAAAAATGTTCAGTTTTACTCATAAAAGCCAAAAATTGGGAACTACCCAAATGTCCATCAACAGGGAAACGTATAAATAAAATGTGGTAGAGCCATATGATAGAATGCTACTTAGAAATAACAAGAAACTACTACCGATGCATGAAGCATCATAATTGAATCTCTAAATGTTTTATGCTTAGTGAAGGAAACCAGATAAATATATATATCGTAGGATTCCATTTCCATGAAATGCAAACTAATCTATAGTGACAAAATGTGGATCAGTGCTTGCCTATGGGTGAGGGTAGAGTTTGGGATCATTACAAAGGGCATAAAAAATGGTTCAGGGCTTGATAGAAACATTCCATATCTTGGTTGTGATAGTGGTTTTGTAGTTTTACGTAACTGTGAAAACCAACTAAATTGTGCAATTTAAATTGATACAGTTTGTTATAAGTATCATATTTCTCAACAAAGATGATAAGAAAAAATAAAGATAAAAAAAAGACCCCACAAAGTTGAAGATTCTTATATACATCTTGGGCAGGAATCCCACGAAACTGCTAAAGGAAGTTTTCATGGCAAAATTAAATAAAACATGGAACTTCAGCAAGTTCCACGATAAAATTTTTAAGAAGGTAAATATAAAAATAAAAAGGTATACATGTAAAATATAAAAAAATTAAATAAAAAATGATCTCTGCCTGTCTAAAATAATAATAATATTTTGAGGGAGTTATAAAATTTGAGATGATAACAATAGTAAAAACAATGGGAGAGGCTAAATGGAGTTAAACTTTTATAAGTTTCTTCTAGTCTTGTAAATCTATAATAGTAATAATTTGAAGTAGACTGTAACAAATTAAAGTTTCGTATTGCAGTCTCTAGAATAACTCTTATAAGTATGATTTTATAAATGCTTTAAAACTATTAGAGGAAAAAATAAAATAATTTTAAAATACTTGATTAATATAAAAGAAAAGAGGAAATGAACAAAGAATGGATGGGACAAGAAAAACTTATAGCAAGGTAGTCAACTTCAACTCAAAGTAGATCAAGTTCTACTTGAACTCAAATATATCAGTGATTTACATTAAAATTAAGTGGTACAGTCCAACTAATGATGAAGATTACCAGAATGGATTAATAAAACAACAACAATTAGGTGCTACAAAAGATATACTTTAAATATTATGGTACAAGAGCAAACAAAAATGTAAACACTAACCAAAAGTATTAAATGAATATGAGACAAATCAAGACATTAAATAAGTAGTATTACAAGATATAAATGGGTATGTTTTATAATCATGAAAGAGTGTAAAGTTGGGGAGGAAAAGAAATGTTAACAGGTTTCTTTCAAAGTTGTAAAGGTCTATGGCTCTCTCTCCTTTCAGAAATTCCCACTGTCAGAGGAAACGCTCTCAGTAACAATGTTCAGCTCAGCCCCAACCCCTGCCAAATATCTACAAAGTTAACTCAGACCTCAGAAACTAGTAATAGAAGTGCCTAAATGAGATGTCAACTGAACTCTGTAGCTCTCAAAACACACAGACATACACATATAAACAAACATACAGGTATAAGGAAGACACATTACATATACTTCTTTGAACTTGCTTATATGAAGGTGAAACTCACAAGAATTTACAACTGCTCTCTCAAAATCTGGCAATTCCTAAATCATCATCACAAAGTAGCTCCCCCTACCATGTCATCTTCCCAATAAAGTATTAAGAGAAAGGGGGTCTTTGGCCTTTTCCGCATACATTCAAGTGCAAGTGTCTGTCTGAAATCTGCCCAATAGTTGCATAGACAGTTGTTTTGGGATAAACATAGAAATTGACCCTTCTGTTGTTAAAGCTTGAGACTCCATTTGTTTTATCTGAGTTTTATTTCCTCAGGAAAGGACCTTCAGGCCTCTCAAAGAAGTATCAAAGAACTGAAACTCACCACATCACAACACCAGATGCCTCCTTGCCCCTCCTTAGTTCCTGTTTTCTTACACACTGTTACATTTCCTCTCAGCTATATAAACCACTAGTTTTACTCAGGCAGACAGATTTGAGACTGAGCTCCCATCTCTGCTGCAGCACCTGATTAAAGCCTTTTCCCTCTGCAATAATCATTGTCTCAATGATTGGCTTTCTGTGCAGAGAGCTGCAGGACCTAGATGGAACCCCTGGTGTTTCGGTAGTGTCCACCCACCCAATCTCTATAGACATAAGAGAATGTTAAAATCTGATGGCTCTGAACAATAACTTGGGTTAAGGTTTTATAATTTCTAACTTAGTCTTTCACTTCTAACATTTTTCTAAGTTCTTTATTAAGGTATCAAGGACATGCTAGTTTCACAATCAGAATGAAAGGCCTTTGTATACTTGTATGGATTTACGGTTGGATTTTTTTTTTCTTAAAACTTTTATTTGAAGTTCAGGGGTACATGTGCAGGATGTACAGGTTTGTTATATAAGTAAATGAGTGTCATGGGGGTTCGCTGTACAGATTATTGCATCACCCAGGTATTAAGCCTCATATCCACTAGTTATTTTTCCTGATATTCTCCCTCCTCCCACCCTCCACCCTCAGAGAGGACACATTGTATGTTGTTGCCCTCTATGTGTCCGTGTGTTCTTATCATTTAGCTCCCACTTACAAGTGAGAACATGCAGTATTTGGTTTTCTGTTCCTGGAATTTCCAGTAGCTCTCCAATCTACCTCTCTTCATCTCCATCTGCACCTTCCAGGTCTAAGCTACCATCGTCTCTCATTTAAACTACTGGCATAGGCTAAGCACAGTGGCTGTGGCCTGTATCCCAGCACTTTGGGAGGCCAAGGCAGAAAGATCCCTTGAAGCCAGGAGTTCAAAATCAGCCTGGGCAACAAAGTGAGATGCCTGTCTCCAAAACAAACAAACAAACAAATAAACTACTGTCATGTCTTTTAATTGTGTTACCACACCGAACTTGAGGCTACTCACCCAGTGGGTAGATAAGTCTGGATAAAGAAGTCAGCACCTGTATATAGCATAGACACTAAATCTAGAGAGAAAAAGGTTATCAGTTCTCAACAAGACCTGTCACCAGATTTCCCCAAAGCACAAAAGTTCCTAGACCTTTCAGGATTAAAAGTTAAAATTTTAGAATGTTCGGTGAAGTTTAATATTGGTCAATTTTGAAAGAAATAAAGTAAAAGGAAATCTTTCCTTACCTCTGTAAATAGGTAAATGTTAAGTGAGTTCACAATAAAGTAACAAAGTAAAGATGCATCTTACTTTGTCTAATGACAATGTTTCAGCATCAGTGAGAATAGTTTGAGAAGCACACAAAGGGTCCCCACACCTAATCCCAGACAATTTGGGTTTCACTCAAGCAAGTACATTACTTAGGCCTAATGAGCTGTAACTCCCACCCAGCTGTGATTCTCAGGGAGAGTTGGTGATAGCTTGAGTCATCCTGGATAACATAGGAAAGAGAAAGAACCTATCCCAGACATCAGTGAGCAATGAAAATGTTATATAGTTTGGAGTAAAACAAAACAAAACAAAACACCAGAATTCACTAGGATCTACAGCCAAATACAATTGAACTACAATCACAATCTTATGTCTGCAACTTGAAATATATGAAGAGCAGACCCCGCTTCTCCCTCTTTAATCTTTGGTAAAGTGAGTAAAAGCAAAGAATGATTTTTTTTTCTTGCACAAGCATTGAGTATGCTTTAAAACTAATATGAAATGGAAGGTGAACAGATGAAGCTTCAGATGAAGTTTTACCAGCAACACAGGAATTTCTGGATATTTCAGCTCTTGTGGCCCATAGTAGCTGCGCCACTCCTGGAACAGCTCTAAAAAGTTATCCAAGGAAGAAAGGTTCCACAAACTACTGAGAGAAGCAGTGACTTTTTTTCTCAGCACATCTTAAGATTGTTTGTTCAAAGTGAGATTAGTATATTTGTCCACTGGCTTTCACGTCTTTGCAGTCATGGAGAGGATAAAAGACAGCCATATTAGGAGTGCAGCAAGAAACAGATAGTTCTGTTTGTACCAATGGAATGAAAGAAACCGACAAAAATACTCTCCCTGACCAAACCTGAGCCAGCCTCTTTTGAGACCTCTTCTCAACTAGGCCTTGACCTTGACTCTGTCCTTGGCCTGGTTGCTCCAGTTTTAGCAAGAATCCTGATGGCCTAGTTTGGGGAAAATACTTGCCCACAATATCTGATCAAATTGCTCATTCTCTACCCTCAATATTTTGTCAACCTGGCCGGTAATCAGCAAGAATTCTGCCAAGTTGGTTTATTCAGAATTCCCCCTCTCCCTTGATGCTTCCCCTTAACAATTTTTCATCCACTGACCCCTACCCTGCTTCTCATCTATAAATTCCTGCTTGTCCTTATTGTATTTGGAATTGAGCCCAATCTGTCTCCCCTACTGCAAAAGCCCCATTGCAGTAGCTCCTTTGGAATACAATCTTACTATCTTTAACAAGTGTTACGAAAACATTTTTCTTTCATAAAACATAACTAGCACAATTATCTCCAAGTCAGGATCCCTGGACTGTCTAGCAGTAACCATCAGTTTAGTCTATGACCAAGCAATAAACTTTGGAGCACCAGTGAGAAGAAACATTAGAAAAAAATAACAAAAGATGGTCGAGTGCAGTGGCTCATTCCTATAATCCCAGCACTTTGGGAGACCAAGGCAGGCGGATCACCTGAGGTCGGGAGTTTGAGACCAGCCTGACCAACATGCAGAAACCCCATCTCTACTAAAAATACAAAATTAGCCACACGTGGTGGCACATGCCTGTAAACCCAGCTACTAGGGAGGCTGAGGCAGGAGAATTGCCTGAACCTGGGAGGTGGAGATTGGGGTGAGCCTAGATTACACCATTGCACTCCAGCCTGGCCAACAAGAGTGAAACTCCATCTCAAAACAAAACAAAAGGATGGTCCCCAAGGGTCAAATGGAGCATTTGATATGGAAATAGCATTTGCCTGGGAATCAGAAGAGCTGTGATGATTTCTAACCTCTATCACCTACTGTCTGTGTGATTTAAAGTGAGACACTAAATATCTGCAAACACTCACTTGTTATTTTACAATAAGATGTCTACATCATTGGATTGTTATTTTAAAGACTAATTCTGTCAACTTTATATATAAAATATGGATGTTTGATATCATTAGGCTCAATTTTTTTTTAACATAGTCAAAAGAAAAAACTATTTTTATGGATTGTTTGTGAGCAATCCACTTTCTGGAATCCCAGAGCACTAGAAGAGGCTCCATATGATTTATATTTGTTTCAAAAATTCACCCTAACTATGCTCACTAGAAGCGTAAATCAGCATTCATAAATGCGCAGTTTGCCCTTTCCAATTCCTTGTTCATTTAAATGTTATATAGATTTTTAGAATCTTTTATTCTTGTAACTTTACTCAGTGAAAAATTCATGATTTACATTTTGGCACATATCACTTATGTCCTTAAACTGCCGTTAAAAAATCATGATTCAGTTAATATATCTGTGTACCTCAGAAAACTAGGTTCAAAGAATCACCTTAGTATATGGTTTTACTTCCTCACTGAAGAACATACGAAATATCTAAATACTCTGCCCAGCATACACCTTCAGAAACATTCGAAGAGTGGGGAAACTCTCCATCTCTAGAGTTCCCCCTTTGGTATGCTACAAACAGCTTCAAAAACCACCTTGTAAACTCTATGGTTTTAAAGCTGAACAACTTGAAATCTGGCAAAGTTAAATAATTTTTCCGAGGTCTCTTATTAAGTTATTAGAATAAAGTACAAAATCAAACACGTATGATGTGGCTTCTAAACCCCCAAGGGCCACTTTTACTCAACCCAATCCCTCTATTCATTTAAAATAAATAAATAAACAAATAAAAGACTCCTGAGAGTAATACTGGATACTGTAAAAAAACCTTCCAGCTTCTTTAAACAAGGATATAAGGGTAAAACTAAGGATATCTGTAACCACCCAATGGGTTCTTCTTTCTTGCTGCCCAGATACAGCTGATATGTCAAGGCAGGGGGATTGCAATGGAGAAATAGTTTAATTCACGCAAAGCCAGCTGAATGAGAGACTGGAGTTTTATCATTACTCAAATCGGTCTTTCCAAGAATTCAGGGGCTAAGGTTTTACAAAGGTAGTCTCTGGGAAGAGGTGGGATTGGCTGCTGATTGGTTGGGGGGCTGCAATCATAGGAGTGTTGGAAATGATCCTCCTGCAGGCTGAATCACTTCTGGGTGGAGCCACAGGAACACCAGGTAGGTTCAAGTGGAACTATCATTGATGGACTCTATGTCAGTAGGTGTCTGACATGCAAAAAACCTGCAAAGGTATCTCAAAAGGCAAATCTTAGGTTCTACAATAGTGATGTTATTTGCAGTAGCAACTGGAGAAAACAGATGCCTGTTTTAAAGCCTCTGGAATAATGGCTGACAATTGTTTATGTCTGTGCCTTAGCAGGATTCAGGCTTCTCTCCTTCTCCTAGCCTGGTGGCTTCTCATTAGCTTTAGAAAGGCAGTTGAGTTTTAGGTATTATCATTTAAACTGTAAACTAAGTGTCTCCCAATGCTAGCCCAGGAATAATCAGAGGCAGTTGGAAGGCTAAAGGCATAATGGGAATTGGCTAGATTTTCTCACTGATAAAATTTTGCGAAGGCAGTTTCATATCAATGAACAAAAAAGGGTAGATGAAAGGTTAGGTCCTAGAGAAGTAGCCCCTGCCTTGACTAGGGAAGGGTTTATTAAACCCTGTGAAGGAACTTCAAGCATTATTTGAGCACCACCTAGAAACCAACTTTGATATAAAAATGTTTAAAATTTTTATCTTTACATTAAACCAAACTCCTGAGTATCATCTCCTTCCAAATGCATCTAACTTAGAGGGACTATTTCTCTGAGAATCTAAGCATACAATAATCTATTTTTGTATATTAACTAACTCCACAGATATTTAAATTCTCAATAATTGAATCTGCTAGCTGGATATCATGGTTTTATTTTGTCTTTAAGGTACTAGAGATGAAGATTGTATGCATCTGCCACATGAAATCCCTTCTCTGCTGGGATTTCCCAGAGTTGCTTTCTGTCTTTCTTTCTTTTTTTTTTTTTTTTTTTGCCTTCTGGGAAAGAAAGAATGAAGAAAGGAAGAAAGGAAGAAAGAAGGAAGGAAGGAAGGAAGGAAGGAAGGAAGGAAGGAAGGAAGGAAGGAAAAAGAGAGAGGAAAGGAGAAAGAGAAGAAGAGGAAAGGAGACATTCAATGTAAAACTCTATTTCTAAAGAGAAAGGAAAACATTTATTTAGGAGCCAGTTAAACAGGTGTACTAGGCAATGAGGCTAAAGACTTGGAAAAAGGTTTAGTATGATAAAAGTTGATATTTAGAAATTTACCCACATTGTCTAATTCTCATTACGGATAATAGTTTTATTATTTCAACCTCAAAGATGAGAAAGTTGAAGTTAACAGGGTTATAATACATGCCAAACTATTAAATAACGGAGGCTGAATTGCATCCAAGACTATCTACTCCCCAGCTGACTTTGCTAGTCACTACTCTATGATGATGTCGATGAAAAGAGTCAAACCCTGTAAAATATTTGAAGAGATTTATTCTGAGCCAAATATGACTGACCATGGCTGTGACACAGCCCTGAGAAAATGTGCCCAAGGTGGTCAGGGTGCAACTTGGTTTTATACAGTTTAGGGAGACATGAGACTTCAATCAAATACACTTAAGAGATACTTTGGTTTGGTTCAGAAAGGCAGGACAACTTGAAGTGGAGGGTGATTCCAGGGTATAGGTAGATTTTTTAATTTTCTAGCTGATGACTGGTTGAGTTTCTCTAAAGGCCTGGGATCACTAGAAAGGAAATGTCCCAGTTAAGAAGATTTTGGAGCCCAGAGTTCTTACTGTGCAGAGGAAGTCTTCAGGTAGCAGGCTTCAGATAAAGTAGATTGTAAATGCTTCTTATCAGACTGAAGGTCTGTGTTGATATTAATGCCAGAGTGATATAATGAGGCATGCCTGATCCCCACTTCCCATCATTGTTCCAAGACTGAACCGAGGGTCGGGCTGCTTATTCTCATGGCCCAATAATGAGATGCAGATGAAATGGGAAAGAAGAGAGTTTGCTTCTGTAACTGGGTACGGGGAGAAGTCCGCGGAAATATTGCAAGACCAACTCAAAATTACAAAGTTTTCCACAGCTTATCTACCTTCTAAGCTATATGTCTACATGTAAGTGTGCATTCATCTAAAGACATACGTGATTAACTTCCAATCTCTAACTAAGGTCTGAGTTGTGAAGATCTTCCTCTGGAGCCTCAGTAAATTTGCTCAATCTAGATGCGTCCAGATACCTGGGTGATTACCTTTATCTTGTCTCCTGCTAAATCTTGGAGGTTTGGGGAGTTCCTTTAGACCCCAATAAAACTTGTTTGTGGTGATCTGGAGAGTTCCTCAAGACCTCCAGTAAAACTTGTTTAATCCTAAACAGATCCTGTTAAGATTTTCTTTGTTATCTTGTCATGCTTCAAGGCCCAGGAAAGGCCTAGGCAAAACTCTTGGTGGGCTTTTGTTGCATTCCAGCCTTTGTAGAAGGGCACTGGCTCTATCAGCTTTTAACAGTTAACCACTCACTCAGTGCTGAAAGAGTTGCCATGGAGGCCTGCCTGTTCAGCCGTTAGTGAGACCTGGCTTGCCACATCAAGGCCTGAGCCAGTCTTTGAGGTTAAATTTTAAGAGTGCCCTGGCTGAGGAGGAAGTCCATTCACTGGTTGGGGTGCCTTAAAATGTTATTTTTGGCTTGCAAAGCTAAGCTGGAATTCTTTTTACTCCCTAGGAACAGTGATATTACTATGATTAGCCCTAGAGAAAGGATGAACATATTTGTTTTACTACATTTTTTAAGTAAGCCAAATGTCATTTGGTAAAGTAAGAGAATGGTATTCAGTGCCTCTATTGGGATTAAGTAGTGATAGCTTTTTGACCTACAAAGGCAGTTCAGCGTACAAAAAAGAGCCTGCAAGTGCAAATCACGGCGACATGCATTTCCATGCTGTTTTCACAATTTGTACAGCCTAGCCAAATTGCTGAACTCCACTGAGCCTCAATTTGCTTTTCTACAAAATGGGAGAAATCAACACCGTAGAGAACTCTGTTACCTCCCTACTGCTGATATGAAATACTATGACTACTGTTTCTCTAACCACCATATTTCCTTTTTTAGTATTTACACATTTCTCATTTTAATGTTTCTGGCTCTGGAATATTTCTTACAATCTATGTATATATTTAGTGTGAGGATATGCTTTTCTTTTTTTATTTCCTGGGAAGTTGTCATTAAATTGCTGGTATGCCTTACAATGAATGAGATCTCAGGACCTAAAAAACACAGAATCTAAAGTCACCAAGGTGGTGACTACACACTATAGCTAAAGGGTCTTGATAGGAAAAGTCAACTCATACAAAAAAAAAAGGGTTTTTGTTTGTTTGTTTTTTTAACTGATGTCCACAACATTTCGATTATCCCTTATTGGGCCAAATTATTTAATTTGCAAAGAAGTTTTAGTAAATAACAAGTCTCTGTCCCTATAACTAATATAAAAAACTTATCTCCTGTTTTGAAAATGAGCCAACAGATTTAGAAAGGTTCATAGTTATAGAATCATTAAGTCTGTCCTTCCATTTCTTCCAGGCACCCATTACTCTTACTCCTCTTCTATAGATAAGGGCTTAGAAGCCAGAAGGTATATTAAGAAAGCTGTTGAAATAATTTAAGTTAAAAATAAAAGGAACCTAAAGCATTTGGCAACAATAAGACTGCAGAAGAGGGGAGAGAATGAGAATGTTTACAGAGTAGAATCAATCGAATTAGGTAACAGAATACGGGAAACCCATGAGAGAAACAGACGTCTAGACTGAAGGATTAAAGACTTTCTTATTTACCTAGATGTTACTTGCTCATCATGTAACTTAGATGACAACCTGCCTTTTAGTGATTGTCAGCCATCTACTGATAGAGAAGCACAGAAGGGAAGTTCTGGGAAGGGAAGGGTGTGGTCCCTTTAAATAATAGAGAAGTAGGAAGGGAAGTGCTGGCAAGGGAAGGGCATGTTCCCTGGCGGAGGGATCCGGTCCCTGGCGGAGGGATCCACTTCCGGCTTGTGGCCACAAACCTACATGAGAACAGATACAAATCCCTTTGCACCCAACTTTTGCATTTCCCAAGGCCATCCTGGCC
Source organism: Macaca nemestrina (assembly GCF_043159975.1). Lineage (NCBI taxonomy): Eukaryota > Metazoa > Chordata > Mammalia > Primates > Cercopithecidae > Macaca > Macaca nemestrina. The sequence goes on from NC_092133.1 coordinate 77,799,291, forward strand.
TGCCATGCCCCCATCCTGTGCCTATAAAAACCCCAAAACCCTTGCAGGCAGACACACAAGCTGCTAGACATCAAGAGAAACACGTGGAAGAAGATACAAGCATCTGGATGTTGAGAGGCATCAAGGGGAGCACGCTAGCAGAAGAGCACACAATGGATGCCAACACACTGGCAGGTCATCAACTGGGAAACAAGGTGGAGTTTGGCAGGGGCAAGTTGGAGGAGAGCCCAGGCTGTTGAGGAGCTGAACTCCAGGGGAAAACCATCTCCCTTCTCCTGCCCCATCTGCTGAGAGCTACTTCCACACAATAAAAGTTTGCACTCATTCTCCAAGCCCACGTGCGATCTGATTCTGATGACACACCAAGGCAAGAACCCTAGATACAGAAAGCCCTCTCCTCTAGTGACCAGGCAGTGGTCTAACTGCGCTGACACAAGCTGCCTACTGACGGCTAAACCAAAAGAGCACCCTGTAACACATGCTCACTGGGGCTTCAGCTGTAAACATTCGCCCCTAGACACTGCCATGGGGTCAGAGCCCCACAGCCTACCCCTCTGTATGCTTCCCTAGAGGTTTGAGCAGTGGGGCACTGAAGAAACGAGCCACACCCCCATTGCACACTCTGCGAGGGGGACAAGGGAACTTTTCCTGTTTCACTACGCAGTCAGCAGTTATATCCTGTGGAAATGTCCATAGCAGAAAGACTCTCAGCCACTGAGTAAATATTAGGCAACTACTTAAAATGACTAATTTATTTATTCATTGGAAAATATGAACAGACCATTTAACTGTCCAGAAACTTGAAAACAAACAAACAAACAAATAAACTTCATGTTAGAGAAGTTCTAGGATGACTGACCAACACATTTCAGCCTCATGGAAAGAAAAGGAATAAAGAAAACCAGTAAGATAATCAAATAGAACTATTAATGTCCGCAGAGATTTCTAACATAATATAGCATCTATTTAATAATATATAGAAAGAGAAAACACAAATTAAAAAAGGTTTTTGACATTTGTAAAAAGAAAACAAAATTTCAGAACCTTCCGAATTTATTATGCCAAGGGGAAAAGTTAAACTCTGGAAACTGACTCGTGTAACACTGTGGGTTTTTTTTCTCTGGTGCGTGATCATAGCTCTCTAACCTTTGTGTTCAGATGTTATCCATCAACTCAATTCCCTGTTCTTTATTCAAACCTAGACTAAATGACATTGAGATAGAGAACCTTGTGATTGTTATCTCTTTACAATAGAACGCCAGGCAACCCTTTAAAGTGTAATCAATAGTAGCCAACTAAATCTTGTATCTGTGTGTTAGCCTTTGTACGGAAAATGTAATTCTGTTTAGCACCTCTGTTTTGCCCATATAAACAATCTTCATTTTTCCCCATGCAGGGAGCACTGATCATCTTTTGTGCACATTTGCTCCTCGGCTGGCCACCCTCATACTTTGCGCTTGAATAAACTCTTAACTGGAACTTGAGCCTTTTGATGATTTTAGGTTAACATGTTAAAAATATAAAAATTTAAAAATCTGCTTAGATTCTGCACTCCTGATAATACTGGGAGCAAGGCATTTCTGACCAAAATTCCTGGAGGAAATGAAAATTTAAAAAAAAAAAAAAAAACTTTTAAAGAAATTGCCTTTACATTCTGGAAAAAGTTAAAAGATAGACATAAGTGGCGAAGTCAACTTCCAGGGAAGTACAGGAACCCAGAGGTGAATGTAGCACTGACATACAAAGCCTATTTTGCCCCGTAGGCATTTGCTTATGTTGCAAACTTGTAGCATTTTGGTTCTGATAGACTCACAGACTGAATGGTAAAAAATCCAGGCTCAGGGAGGCAGGCACTCCCGCATTCTCACCTGAATGAGAGCCTATGATCCCACTGTCAGGATAATGCAGTATCAATACCAAAGGGATGAAAGAACCCTGGGAAATATTCCTGATACATTTTATTGTTGGGCTAACTCTACACAAAAATTTGCAGCTCAAATTTGCATTAACTTATTTTTCAAGGAAAATGATGGTAAATAAAAACGAATGCAGCAGTTGGCAAGGACAGAAGACACACCACAAGCGAGAACTAGGAAAAAAGACCAAGATAGTCATCAGATACGGAAGTGTTCGAACATAAATTATGATATAATGATTCTTGCCATTAAAAATAATACAAGAAAAATGTAAAAATATCAATAATCAGAAAAATAGAAAGTGAACTATCAGATCAATAAAGAAAATGAAATACCTAGAAACAATAACAACAATGTAATAAACAGAATTATAAGCTAATAGATAGCATTAGCTATTCTATTTCCATAATTAATAATAATATTGAATACTGATATTGAAAACATGTTCATTTACATTGGGGGCATTTGGTTATACCAGTTTATGAAGTGTCTTTTCAAGTTTTCCATTCAGTAGTTTTTTTTCCTTCATTTTTCATTGATTTAGAAAGTTTCTAAAAAATATATTCTGTATAAGCTCTTGGATAGATAGATAATAGATAATAGAAAGGTAATTATAAGTATATATAAAATAATGTGATCTATACACACACATAAATATATTTTAAAATATATATTTTCTCCAAGACTTCTTCTAAGTCTACAGCTTGCCTATTCTCTATCTTAATGGTGTCTTTTTAAAAGATCTTAATTTTAACAAAATCTAACTTATTAATTTTTTGAACGGTGAATAGATTGTGTTCTGTTTAAGAAAACTTTTCCCAGTACAAAATCAAAATATTTTTCTGTTTTCTTCTAGAAGTTTTATTGCCATACAATTTATATTTTAGAATCTATCTCTAATTAATTTTTGTACATGGTGTGAGATAGGAATCAATATTTTTTTTCATTTTTGATTCTAATTGACCCAGTACTATTTATTAGAAGTACCATTCAAACTCCAGTGCATTTCAGTGACACTTTTGTTGTGTATAAGATGGTTATAAATATATTCATTGATTTCTAACTCTCTCTTCTGTTCCACTAGTCTACTCATCTAGACTTGTACCAAAACCACACCATCTTAATTATTGTTACATTATAAGAGATCTTGACATCCGGCAGTGCAAGTTCTCTAACTTTGTTAGTTGAGAAAAACACCTAAAGTTTAAAATTATTTAATAAACCTGAAAGAAGGCAAAAAAGTAAAGTAAAATATTATATCTCTATTATATCTATTTATCTATCTATCTATCTATCTATCTATCTATCTATCTATCTATCTATCTTTTTATCTAGAGAGAAAGTAGAGGAGTAGGATGAATGAAATAAATCATAGACTTAAAACCTCCGCCACAAATTTTTCATTCCATCAGCAATAAAAAACTGGTAAAAAAATGGAGATAGTCATACTTGATTTAAAAAAAAAATGAAATCCACCTCAATGTTGTTTATAAGAGTAAGTCAAAAGTAATGCAATCATATTGAGAGAAAATAATTGGAAAAACCATGTCATTCAAAAATAAACAAAAAGAAAGCTGGCATTGCATCAATATCAGACAAAAATAATAACATTCACTTTATAACAAAAGTGTTCTCACTAGGGAGAAATATCAAAGCCAAATATTTGAATTTTAAAAAAATTAATAAAATTTATGCACACTTGAAGACAGAGAACACGAAATTCATCAGCAGTCAAAACATATCCCACACAGGTCCCACACACACCCCTTCTAACCCCAGATGAATTTGTCAATGAATTTCTTCAGGCATTCAAGGAAGAAATTATGTTAAACTAAGTCTTCTAGGAAATAGAAAAAAAAAAAAAAAAAAAAAGGACTCCCTACTTTTATAAGGCATATATAACCTTGATGCAAAATCTGACAAGAACAATATCATCAAGAAAAGTATTATCTAATTTCACTCATTAAGATATTTAGTTACAAAAATCCTAAACATAATGTGAGCAAACTAAATCAAGAAACATATAAAAAGGATAATATGACATGACAGTTAATTTTTTTATGGACACAAGGATGATTTGACTTAACATTTGACACTTAATAATTTGAGTAAAGGAAAGAGAAACAGAGCAAGAAAAATATTTCTATATAGTTTCAGTATGAAAACTATAGACAAGTAATGTTTGGATGAAACATCATTAATCATAATAAAAGGGATGCGGCCAAGCACGGTGGCTCACGCCTGTAATCCCAGCACTTTGGGAGGACAAAGCGGGTGGATCAGCTGAGGTCAGGAGTTCAAGACCAGCCTGGACAACATGGTGAAACTCTGGCTCCTCTAAAAATACAAAAAAAAAAAAAAAATAGCTGGGTGTGGTGGCGGGCACCTGTAATCCCAGTTACTTGGGAGGTTGAGACAAGAAAATCGCTTGAACCCAGGAGGCAGAGGATGCAGTGAGCCGAGATTGCACCATTACCCTCAGCCTGGGTGACAGAGCAAGCCTCTATCTCAATAAATAAAAATAAATAAGTAAAAATAAACAAATAAGTAAAAATAAATAAAAGAGATGCACATAAAATATGTGGCATTATACTCCCTGGTTAAACCCTGAAATGCTGTCCATTAAAGATCAAAGTTAAGATTTCCAACTCTCACTACATTTTTACACCACTATCATAGAAGATGTTGCCAACTAAGAAAGTCAAGGAAGCATCTAAAAGGCATAAGGGAGAGAAAAAAGGAAATTATTTTTAGCAGGTGATATGATTGTGTGTGTAGTAAATCCAAAAGAACATAGAAGTATAGTTTTAGAATTTAGAAGAAAGTTCAGCAAGTTAGCTCAACACAAAATCTATATATAAAAATCGATCGCCTTTCTATATGCCATCCACAAAGGTTTAGAAAACATTTAAAAATATAATTTAAATATGCATCAAAAATCTGAATTATCCAGGAATAAATTTAACAAAATATATTCAAGAATTCTGCAGAGATCATTCTAAAATATTATTGGAAATTATTAAAGAAAATATTGATAAATGAGATTTTCTTTCTCACCAGATTACAAAACTTAGAATTACAGACATCTATTCTCCAGGAAATAATCATAGATTTACAAATATTCTAATCAAAATCTCCTCTCATTTTTTCTTTGTTTTCTGTTGTTTTTTTTTTTTTTTTCCCAGAGAAACAAGGAACTGGAATGCCCAAGTATAGCCAAGATAGTCTTGAAAAGGAAGAGTAGGAAAACTAGCCAAACCAGGTATCAAGATTTACTACAAAAACACAGTCATTAAGATGACCTGGTACTGATACAAGGATAAATACATAGGTCAGAAAAAAGATTCTAAAACAAGCCCAAATTTAATGGAGAGTTGACATTTAACAGGATTGCTCTGCAGCTCAGTTGAGGAAAAAAATATTTTTTCAATAAATTGCCCTGGGAAAATTGACTATACATATAAAAGTTAATTGAAATCTTACATCACACAACACACAAGCTACATTAAAGACTTCACTGTAAACTCAGAAACCATAATGCTTTTACAAGATGATCATAGAATATCTTTATGACGTCACAATAGGGAAAGATTTCTTAAAACATAAAAAGTACTAACTACAAAGAAAAATATTGATTAATTTGACTACCTTAAAATTGAAAACTTTATCAAAAGATATTATGAAGATAGAGAAAAGCCAAAAACTGAGAAAAAAAATAGTTTACAGTGCATGTAAAAATAAAAGATTTGTATTAACATAATATAAAGAACTACTATAAGTAAATAGGAAAAAGGCAAATACTGTATTAGAAAAATAGACAAATAGACTTAATCATGCACTATCCAAAGAGGAAATACCAAGGGGATTGAATACTCTCATCGTTACACACCCATTAGATTTGGAAAAATTTCAGCTCTGATAGTATCGGGTGGTGCTGGGGATGTGAAGCCCTGGGTGCTGTTATGAACTATGGGTGGGATGTAAGGTTGTTCAACTCTTATGGAACTCTGTAGGAAACTCTTATGGAATTCTGTTTATCGTTATCTAGTAAGTATAAAGCTACCATAGCTTATAACCCAGCAACTCCACTCATAAAAAATCAAGCATATGTGTATTAGATTACATGCACAAGAACCGTTCACAATAGGTCCAAAATGTGTATAATCTAAATGGTCACCATTAGCAAATAGACAAATTGTGAAATACTCATATAATGGAATACTATATAGCAATAAACATTATAGAAACATAGCCACTTGCAGAAGCATGGACGAAGCTCATAAACGCCAAAGTATACACATCGTAAGGTTCTGTATGTTAAAATTGCAAAAGCAAAAATGACTAAGATCCAATTTCTAGGAATACACATGTAGATAGTAATATTATGAAAAAAACAAAATCTCATAAAATTCATAATAATAATGATCTCTAGGGGAGAATAATGACATGGTAATTAGGGATTGGTACATGGCACACTTCTGCACACTAGAAATACTTTGTCAACCTGGGTAATGTATAGGTAAGTGTTCCTTTTATGATCTGACTGTATGCATTACTATTTCACACTAAAAGAAGAGAGAAAAGTACATTAACATAATAACCATACAATGTCAGAAACATTGGTGAAAAAGATTTTAAAATTCTGGAAAAATAGGGTTTAATTAGAAATATGGAACAAATAGAAGTAAGGAACTTGGAGGATAAATAACAGAAGATGCAATAGCATTCTAATAAAAATTGTAGAATAAGAGCAAAAAAATGTTAATCATGGTAATACTAAGATGGGAAATAAGAATTTTCTCAAGGTGAAGCTTGTAAGACTTCACCTTGAAGAGCTCCCTGTGTTCAAGTAGGGCTTTTTTTTTTTTTTTTTTTTTTTTTTTTTTTGTCTAATGCAGCTGAAATTTCTAAATTTCAAGAATAAAGAGAAAATCAGCTGGGCATGGTGGCTCACGCCTGTAATGCCACCACTTTGTGAAGCCCAGGTGGGTGGCTCACTTGAAGTCAGGAGTTTGAGACTAGCCTGGCCAACATGGTGAAACCCCGTCTCTACTAAAAATACAAAAATTAGCCACGCGTGTTGGCAGGCACCTGTAATCCCTGCTACCCCGGAGGCTGCAGTGCACCAGATCGCCCCACTGCACTCCACCCTGGGCAATGGAGCATGACTCCGCCTCAAGAAAAATAAATAAATAAAGAGAAAATAAGAAAAAGCTTTAAGGCAGAAAGAGAAATGTATTTAAACATAAATTATATACTAATCAAGATTAGACCTATGTTTAATAAAGAATGCTGGGAGAAAATTGAAAAATGTTTTTCAAATTCCAGAGTAGTTTTGACACTGTTTTTGAATTAACTAATATTTCTACACAGTAGTTTAAGTGCATTACATGTAATACTCCATTTATTCCTCACGTAAGTAAATCAGTATTTTTATGCCTTTTTTACAGATGAAGAAAATGAGGCAGAGTGTTAAGTAACTTCTGCAAAGTTATACAGTTAGTAAGAAGCAGAGTGGGATTCAGGATCACACAGACAGATTTGAGACTTTGTGGTTTTAATCCCTATACATCTTTCCATAAAAAAAATACCTGGCCAAATTATTATTTACTTAAGCCTGGGGTGGGAGGCAGGGATTTATTTGGGGCAAACAAGGTCTCAGAAATTTTAGTATCAACGAATCATCTTTGAATAACAAAAAAATTTACTTGAAAATATAAGCTGGCAATTTTGTAATTTATCCTCCGCAGAAAGGGAAGACACCAGTTGTAAAATGTTCCAATATATTTTCTAGTGCATTCTGCCTTACTATAGAAACTTCTTGAATGTCATGGCACTAGTGGAGCAAAAGCCCAACCCAGCATATTCCCCCGTGTATATTCTCTCTCTGCCTATATCTGAAAAGCCAAAGGCAATTGGAGAATTTAACTTAAAATTACATATTTTTGTCATAAATTTAATGAACATAACCTCAAATGTGCATGCAAAACTTCTGGGCAAATGTACTCCGCTTCTTTCTTTTACATGCGTCCTCACTTTCTGTAATAACGATTTTATACTTTGTCCACTCTCCTCAAACACTCCACCTCTCAGTCCTAACCCCACTCCCTACAGATGCCTAGCTGCTACTTAAGAGAAAATTAAATTAGAATCCTTCAGTCTTCCTCTGACGACCACACCGACCAGTATCTGCCTCCATTCCCTCCTGTTACAAAAGGTAAACTGTCCTTCCTTGTATTCAACCCTGATTTCTCTACCCATCGTTAGAAACCCTATACTCACGTAACTTAAATTGCATACCTTTCTGTCTAGTATAGTCAATATCATCATTTCGATTTAATTTCTCATTGAATATGCTCTATAAAATCATGATCCAGCAGCTTTTTTCCAGATATAATCTTCTCTTCTTTTAGATAAACCAGTTCCAAAAAGGTTTATACTCATTTTTTTTGTTTATCCTTCCTTCACTGAGTTATCAGACAAACCAGCTATCTGTTCCATTATATCTCTAAAGCAGTGGTTTCTATAGTAGCCATGTCACTAAGTCCAGTGGATATTGTTTAGTCTTTGTTCTGTTTCACCTCCCACTAGCTTTCCAAACTATTTTACTACGTTTTTCATTGAAGCGTTGTCTTCTTTTGTCATTATTGGCTCCTCTATTTCTTTGTGTTTTCTTCCTAATTTCCTGACACTTCTCAGTTTTATTTCGTAAGACACCTCCTCTTCATCTCAACCATTGGAAGTTGACGTTCTTCAAGGCTATAGATTAGGGCCACTTTTCCTCTGATTCTCTACTGTCCCATGCTATCCAATATTAGCCCACAGTGTCAATTGCCAGTTTAGGCAAAACCCTCAAATCTCCAACCCAAACTGCTCCCTGAGCTCCAGGAAGACCTGAAATTTCCATGTAGATGTCTCAAGTTCACATCAAACTAATAGCACATATTCAAACTAAAAATGTGATCTTCACCTTCTCCTGTAATCCCATGACAACTGGGATGAAACAACAAAGGGCAAATATTCAGAATCATTTTAATACTTTCATTTCCTCTCCTGTTTTATCACGAAGTCCTATTGATGTTACATTCTGAACTATTACAAGCTGCCATTGTTTCTTCTGAGGACTACTAAAATACTCCCTCAGTGGTTAACCCACAATATTCAGGCATAGTCTCCAGTCCATTTTCCATGCTGCTTTCTGCAGGAGCTTTTAAACAATTTATTACAACCACCTTCTCTCAATTTAAAAACCTTCAGTGGAGTTCTTCATTGCCTAACAGTGTTCTGCATGATCTATTACCTACGAACATTTCAAAACTTGTCTTGTACCTGCAGCCCTGAAATTTTGCAATTATTTCTTTGCCTTTGCACACTTGAGTAATCCAGCCTCTCTCACATCTAATCTTTTCATCTGTGTATATGTATATATTTACACATATATCTACCTGTATGTTTGTGTAGACATATATGTATATATATTTTTCTTAGTTTTCTATTTTAAAATTGTCAAATTATTCAAGCAAAGAAAAAAATTACAAAAGTAAGATGTGATGCCAGTGGTACCCACCACTCGTATTTAATCCATGTCCAAATTGCTTCATGTCACTTTTAAGAAAATAAAATGTTACAGATACAGTTATTCCTTTGTACTTCTTTCCAATTCTGTTTTTCTTTTTCTATCCCAAGAGGCATTGACTGTCCTGAAATGTGTGGTTATCCTTTCTAGCCAAGTCCATATATGTTTACTTTCACCAATCAACTGACTAAAAGAGCAATATACGGCATTGCTTTGTGCATTTTCTGTTGTTACATAAAAGTAATCTTATAATTCTGTCAGAAGTTTTTACTTAATGTTATAATTTTGATATGTACAAATGTCAATATGTGTAAAAATAACATATTCATTAATACTGGAAATTTTATCATTCTACTTGATGAATATTTATTTTGGTTTTTTGACACTCTCAACAATGCCATAGTAATATCCTTGTATTTCTCCATCTGCATATATGTAAGAGTTTCTCCAGAACATATGTTAGAAATTTGTGGATATTAGTATATTCACAACTTCAATATTACTATTACCCAGTTGGCTTCCAACATGGCAGTATGCAATTACACTCAGAATAGCAATATATGACTTTCCTCCTCTTTATATCTGTGATATTGGTGACTCTGAAATGGAATCTCGTATTTTAAATTGTACTTACCTGATTGCTAGATATTGAGCATCTTTTCATATGAGTATTAATCATTTGAATTTTATCTTCTTAAATCAGCTTTAGATGTCATTTGTTCATTTGTTTCTTTTCTTTTGACGAGTTTATCTTATTGAACTGTAAGTACTCTATAAGCACTCTATAAGCTTTCTTTTTATTAATACTGGGCTGGTTATGTATGTTGCAGATATCATCAAACTGTAGCCTATTTTAAAACTTAGTTCATGTAATGTATTTCAACATACAGAAATATATTAAGTTTAATGCCAACATAGCAATATTTTCCGTTTCTATTTTTTTGTTATTTCTTGTTCAAGAAACCTTTTCCTACTTTGAGATTTTCCTGTATTTTACTGGATAGATTCTAAAGATTTATTTTTCTTATTTAGAATGCTGACCCTTGTGGAATTTATTCCATGTGCAGGGTGAGAAGGGAATCTTCTCTCATAATTTTCTAAATCAAATTATCAAATATCTGAAAGCAATTTCTTAAACAGAGCAGAGAATGGCAAACTGGGGCCCATATTTTTACATACAAAAATAGCTGCCTATTTTTGTATATAAAGTTTTCCTGGAACACAACTCTCCTCCTTTGTTTCTACATTGGCTGTTTTTGTGCTATATCAGCAGAGCTGGGTGGTTGTGACAGAGTCACTCTGATTTTCAATGCCTGAATTATTTACCATCTTTCCCTTTAAGAAAATATTTGCCAACCAGTCAAACATTTGTTCACTGTTTTATGAAACAGTGACTTGTTATATACCAAGATTCCATAAAGGGTTTGTTTCTGGCCTCTTTATTCTGTTCTTTTTGTCTATAAAGCCACTTTTTCAATATCACATGGTTCCAATGACTATAGCTTTATAACATATTTGGACCTCCCACCTTATTCTGCTCTAAAAAGTTCCTGACTATTTTCAGAAATTTACTCATCTGTCAGAATTTAAGATCACTCTGATGAGCTCTGTGAAAAACACCTTTAGCTGTTTATTTGCCTTTGAAAAAATGTGACATCTTTAAGGTGTTGAGTCTTTCATCCACGAAATGATGTGTCTCTCTATTAATACAGGTCTTCTTTTATGTACTTTGTAAAATTTTAAAGTTTTCTCTGTAATAGCTCTGCATATCTTTGGTAGATTGATTTTTAGGTATGTTTCCATTCTCTTCTTTATATCTCTTCTCATAGTTTTTTTTCCTTACTGTGCCACTGTGGATAATTTCCTCAGATCCATCTTTCAGCTCAGTAAATCACTCTTCAAATGTGCCTAGTCTGCTATTTAACATTCATTGAGTTTTTTATATCAAAAGCTGTAATTTTATTTCTAGAAGTTTTATTCCATTCCTTTAAAAATGTGCCTGTTCTTAGAGTTTCCATTTTTTTCTAATCCTTATTTTATTCATACAATCCTTTCAACATATTTACTTTGTTATGCTATCACAGTGCTGTAGTCACTAAAATCATATGGATTTTAATTTTTTTTTCTCCTTTCTAATGTCACTCTACCTCAGGGAAATTTAATGCACACTTCATTGTGACAAAGTTCCTATAAAATGATTTTTCATTTCATAACTGCCATGTATATGCATGTGTGTGCATGTATGTACTTTTTGCAGTTGTTGTTTATGTTATTGTTTAAAATCATCCTACGGTATTTCTCACCCTGAGAATTCCAGCAGCATGTTGGTGTTTAATTTAGGACTGTACACCAGTATCTCTCACAGGAGTCTTCTAGATTCCTATGGACAGAATCATGCTTCTTTCTCACTTTGCCCTTTTTGATTTTGCCTCCCTGCAAGGTTCTCAGTACCATCTTTGCCCCTTTGAAAGGCCCAAAGAGCACATCTTTTCCAGCTTTCAGGAGTCAAAACCCCAGACTCAGCCCATTCCCAACATTTCCTCAGGGCTTTGCTTTGTCACCTACAAACAGGCTTTAAGACCCTGCTTTATTTCTACTATAAGGGGATTCTTTCTCTTTCTTTAATCATTGACAATATTTATTTTGTTGTTGTCGTGCTATCTTGCCCAACATTGTGTAGGTGCTTGCAACAGGGAGCTCACATTAATTCTGGCATTGTGATGCTGAAATCAACACTGCCAGTTAAGTGGGAGTTGTCCTCCAAACTTCAGCTTTCTCAAGAAAGGATCCCCAGGCCTCCATGTTTCCAGCCTTAGTTAGTCATGTTTGGTGATGTGTTCTTATTGCACTGTTGGCATTTATCAAACATGAACCTTCGTCTTAAAGCTGGGTCACCATCCCAGATGTATCTTTCTTCCTTCAAGACAACATTATCTCAGAGTCTTCCCTGGCTTTCCTTACTACTGGAACTTGGTTTGTCAGGGTTCCTTTTCCGTGGCAGTCATTTTCCTTAACCTTGGATTTTGGAATCCAAGGATATGACAATTCAGCTTTTGCAAGTTGATACAGATCTTCCAAAGTGAAATTTACTGCATAACAAGAGCCAAAGTAGTTTCTGCCAAGCTCTCTAAAGGAAAATAAAATTTAACAACAAAAAAATGGTATTTTCATATTCTACATTTGAAACACATAGGAGAACACAAAAATGATTGTTTTCCAGAATAAAGATATGCATGAAAGTGATTTCTATTTCTATCCCTAGATACTAGAAAAGTGGGCATAAATTTTACATAATTCTTTTTTTTTTTTTTTTTTTAAATGGAGTTCTGCTCTTTTCACCCAGGCTGGAGTGCAATGGTGTGACCTTGGCTCCCTGCAACCTCCACCTCCTGGGTTCAAGCGATTCTCCTGCCCCAACCTCCCAAGTGGCTGGGATTACAGGTGTGCGCCACCATGCCCAGCTAATTTTTGTATTTTTAGTAGAGACAGGGTTTCACCATGTTAGCCAGGCTGGTCTCAAACTCCTGACCTCAGGCGATCTGCCCACCTCAGTCTCCCAAAGTGCTGGGATTACAGGCGTGAGCCACCACGCCTGGCCAATTTTGTATAATTCTTACCAACAAGGTATCCTATTTAAAGATAAAAAAACAGAAACAGAAATTAACATGTAATAGAAGTCTTATGGCACAACCACAATTACAAAATCAGAATTTTAACACAGTTATCTCACAAACTGATATATGACATAAAGATATATCGTAAATGTAAAAATGTTGAATAAAAGTTTTGTAAGACATGTATTTTTTATTTAAGGGCCATTATCCAATCCAAATAAAATATGTTCAGATATTCAAGAAATATTTAAATACAAAAATATGTAATACTGTAAGTGATACACAAAGCTCACAAACTCACAGAAAAAATGATGCAAATAGAAAAATTATGTGAAAACAATGAAAATAACAAGGAATTAACGAGACAGATATCTAAAAATAACTAATCTAGAAATTAAATATACATAGTATATCTTCTCAATAACTTGGATTACAGGGGAAACTAAAGCCAAAATTGGGAACGTTTTAAGTGATTGAAATTGAGAACACTTCTGTACATGTTATGTATTGCATTTAAAATTATAGAGACAAAAACACACACACATATATCCTTTAGTTTATTTACTGGGAAATACAAAGCACTAAAAAATAATTTAGCTAAACATTCAAAATAAAAAGAAATTTAAAAAATTAAATGATAACAATAAAATGAAACCAAGAGCTAATCCTTAATAAAAGAAAGACAGATGAAAAGTCTAGATTCAGGACTGTGTGACCATAAGTAATATACAGTAATAGCAACATGAAAGCTAATGTGCCCATAGATAGAAGTTTTTAAAAGGCATATACTCTATGTCAATGAGTTTAAAAATTCATTGAGGCTTATGTATCTATATGTATTTTATATATAGCATATATGTGTATGCGTACTTATGTATATATATAAACCATATTTTCTTTAAAAAACTGAGATATGTATGTATATATTATATATATTTTTCAAGATAATCAAACATCAAAAATATCAATTCTTAAATATAAGCAATAACCACTTTAAAAAATTGGGGAAAAGCTTCATCAATTAGGAAAAATATTCTATAATATCTTTAAAAATGAAAAAGTAAAATAGCATGTTAAATGGGCTATTCAGAAGGAAAATTAGCCATTACAGTAATTGAAAGAAAACCATGAACAAATTGTATAAATTCAAGAGAAACTCCATAAGCAAGAGAGTGAGCCCCAAACTGTAGAATGCTTTGACTGTTGTCTTCTTTTTTCATTCCAAAAGTTAGCAAAGGTAATAGTGTGGCTTAAATAAAATAGAGTCAATGCCTCAATCAAGGTCTGACACTCAGCTCTGTCACTGCCATCTAGTCTGGCACTAGAACCTCTCAACTGGCATTAATGACAGTGTTATCAGCTTAAACTTTGACAATGAAGTAAACAATAATTAGAGGCAGAGTCACAGGTGGCTGGCTAACCTTATCCTGAGAGGTATCTGGAGACGAGATTGAGAGTGATTTATGCCACAGGGGATGACATCCAAGGGAATGAGTTTCCTTTTTATAAATACAAGTAGTATCTTGAGCCTGTGTGCTTAAAATCACTTCTTGATGATGTGAAAACCTTTTCAACTACCTCTGGCCAGTGATATGTCCTGTGTCGGTTATCTCCAGTGCTCACCTGTTGTATTAGAGAGTACCTGAAACGTGGAAAGAACATGGGCTTGGAGATTGTAGAAATATGTGGTCCTCCTGCCTTGGGATATAAACCGTGGCAGCTGCTCACTAGTTAAAAATGTATCCATACTTCTCATTATAACCAGGAATGCTGGACCCTCCTAGAAGGACCACCAGTGGGAGTTAACGACCAAAATGTGGAAAACGATAAAAACAGGCTAAAGCACATCACTGAAAAACTGAATAAATAGACAAAAATGTTCAGGGGAGGGGGAGATTGGAGGAGGTAAGCTTGGGAAGATTTATAAATATGAAATGGTCCAAAATTACAATGATGACAATTGCCAACCAAATGTACCCATAAATTTAAAACATTCTAAATTCAAATCTCTTTTTTTTTTCTTTTTAAGGAGTTTGATTCTAAAATTCATCTAGCAAATTTCATGTGAAAGAAGGGAAAATATATATTTTTAAAAATGTAGATAGACCTTTTAAGTGTGAAATTAGGAGTATTCATATAAACATCATAATGGCCCACAACAAAGAGAACTATCTTACTCTGAAGAGAAGGTGAAGAAAAGTGGATTTTCAGAGGCATCGTGACAAGGAGAGAATTGGAAACAAGGACCATATTAAAAATATGTGAAGAGGTTTTAAAACGAGGGTACACATTTTATGCAAATGGTCTTGGGACTGGAGAAAATAGCAGAACATGAGCAATTTCTACTGGCTGAAGTGACTAAGAGACTTCTAAAGACAGGAATTTCATTTTAGTACCTTCCATTAGTCCAAACTTCCAGAAAAAGACTCCAAAACACAAAAGACACTAAGAAATCTGGAAAATTAAAAAAAAATTGAGTAAAATAACTTAGGATGAGTGTGTTCACTCCTTTCCCCCTCCCCCACCACCAAAAACATTCTAGAGATAAACGATGGACAATGAATTTCTCATTAAATCGAGTGGTACCCCAGAAGTCTATTTTTAAATACTAAAGATGACTCTACAAAGCAAAAAGGCTTCTAACACTAATGCTGACACTGAGATTACAGGTCCAGAAGACTGCAGTAATAAAAACTATGAAAAAATGGGTGTAAAACAAACCAATAATTTGATGGGACTAAATAGAATCCAAGAGCAGTGTAATTAATATGTAAGAATGTATTCAATAATAAAGAAGCCATTCAAAGTAGGATAGGCCCTTCAATAATATGCGTTGCAATGATTGTTTATCCATTTAAAAATAACATTAGACCCTTTACATCTCACTAAAGTAAAAGTAGAAGAATGTCTTTTTAACCTTGACTAAAGGAAGCCCTCCCTAAAGATGTCCAAACTTAGCAACCACAAAGTTGGCTAAATGAGTAAATGATTTAAAATAAAACAAAGAAAAAATAAATTACAAAAAAAGTTAATGTCTATGGTGGTTTTAAAACATTTAAACTCTGACACTTCTCCCAATGAAAACTGAAACCTAATGTCTAATTTTTCTCCCCTTGACTGTGGGTCAGTCTGAGCTACTTGTGTCTAGCAAATGGAAGCTGGCAGAAATGACACTGCAAGACATTCAAGGATTATTCAGAAAAGGCAAGTCCGTTTTTGCCTGAATCTCTCTTGTGATTTTGCCCTTGAAACTTAGTTGCCATGTTATGAGGAAGCCCAAGCCACAAACAGAGGCCATATGCAGGTGTCTGGTAAACAGCTCCAGCTGACTTCCAAGGTGAAAGTCAGCTTACCAAGAAACATGAAAATGAATAAATAAGTCTTCAGAAGATTCTAGCTCCCAGTTTTTAATCTGGCTCAAATGAGGCAGGACTGACCAGAAATAAGATGTCCCCATCAAACCCTGACTAAATTACAAGTTTGTGAACAAAATAAATGTTACTATTTTTCAAGCAATGACATTTTTGAGTGGTTTTATTACGTACCAACAGATAATTAGAACAATATCCTTTGTATATCAAGAGTTTAAATACAACTAAACATTTAAAAACTGCTTGAAAAAAATTATCAAAGATGGAAAGGTAATGCATAGGAAAACATGTATGAATAATACACATACCCCAAAAATGTCCAAGAATATTAGTTATTGAAGAAATTAAAAGGATATAGTGAATACAATGATCTCTTATTAATTTGACAGTTTCAATTCCTCACAACAAAAAGATCTGGCTAGATAAATGATACATCAGATGTATTTAATTATCATGTAAAATATGCATGAAATAATTGTTAAATCCCCAAATCAAGATGCTAAATTGGTGAAATTTCATTGTTTGAATAATAAACTATATGTCTATAAATGTACAGGAAGTTAGTTTAAGGTACAGGAATAAGAAAGATAAGAGTTGGACTTTTATCGTATATATTACTGTATTTTTTCCCACAAAGATCATCTGTTACTTTTGTAATAATAAAGAGACCAATGCTTATTAAAGTCCCATTCTGTGAAGGAGTGTGGATGCTTTGGAATTGGTGCCAAGAGTGGAGGGTTTTGCATTGTAAGTGCGAGTCCCTATTGTGCTATTACCAAGAGAATCCATCCCTTAACCAGGTAAAATTACTTTTCAGTTTGGGTTTCATTTTTCTGTTCTCTAATCACATAATCAATTACACCTGTGGTCCTCAGCCAAGTAAAAGCCAGAGAAAGTAGGCTTAAAGCAATTCAAAGAATGCCTGGGTCAAGGCTACTATTGACCCAAAGGAAATAGCTGTGAAGAGTATATATTTTTCCCATTTCTGGTCTTGATTTTTATTTTGTTTTTTTTTTTTTTTTCCCCTAGAACACAATCGATAAGGACTACATGTGATAAAAGCAAGGCACATATGATTTTTAGTACTGGAAAAAAATAAGTAAAAAGAAATTCATTCTGAATTAATCAAAAACTATCTACTGAATATCTGATAGGTGCAAGCGCTGTTATTGGCAGCCCAGATGATTAATTTACAGAGTGATGGTGAGACAAGAAGTATTACCAAATGCTCTACACAGAGAAAAACTCCAGTAAGCCTTCACTTAATTTCATTGACAGGTTCTTGGTATTGGGACTCAGAAAACAATACACCAAAATGAAGGCCTCAGAAGCAAAACTTTTTTTCTCTTAGCTTCTCCTACTCTCCTGTCTCTCAGTCCCATTGTCCCCTGAGGCTTAATATAGAACTAGAATCCCTCTTCCCCAAGGTAGGTCATAGAAACCAGAACCCCTTTTCCCAAAGCTAGCCATAAAACCTAAAAAATCTAAAAATATCACTCAAAGTTTCTCTCTGCCTTTCTGTGTAAAAAAAAGTGGTCCCCCCAAAATGATCTGACCTACCTCATTTGACTGTAAGTCACAAGATCTCCATTCCAGAGAGAGCCCTGCCCCAGGCCCAGAAGGAAGGAATGCATGCTCAGAGAGGCTGAGAAAAATCTAGACAGAGAGGCCTTACTGGGTTTTCCTACTCAGTCTGTTAGCAATAGACTATATTTCTATACAGTTGTTCACAATTTGTTGACCCTAAGCATAAAAATGGACAATTTTCCCTGTATTTTGGGGTCTTCATTCATAAGGCTCCCATGCCATATAGAATTATGATCACATAAATTTGTATGCCTTTTCTCACTGTGCCTTTTGTGAGTTGATTTCTCAGCAAAATTTCAGAGGGACAAGTCTTGACCCCTACAATGGAGATTTCAACTTTAAGTGAAATGACACACGCAGGTGCTCGAATAATGTGCCCCATGAAAATGGTAAATGGTGTTCAGCCCTCATTAGCGATTATAATCACGCTCTTTAACCTAGCTCCCTATAATTATATTACCTCACTAATGAAGTGAAAATAATGGTATCTGCCTTGATTTTTTCCCTCATTGAAATAATTTTATATCTGTGTAAACACCAAAATCTTCTGAATAGCATAATAATTGTTAATATCAGGCAAAAAATGATTATAAAAGCCTTACGATGTAAAAAGCACATGAAACTTTCTCCAAGTTAGAGCATATAAAGGCCATAAAACATGATTCAATAATTTTATAGGATTCTATAGCAGAGTAGGGTAACTATAATTAACAGTAATTTATCATATATTTCAAAATAGCTAGAAGAAAGGATTTTGGATATTTCAAACATAAAGATTTGACAAATGTTTGAGGTGATAGATATGCCAGTTATCCCAATTTGGTAATTACATATTATACACATGTAATAGTTTCATTGTCTTTTACTTCACTATCTGCCAGACAACACATGTACCTTATATGTACAATTATTGTATCAATTAAACATGTAAAATAAAATAATAATTTTAAAGTATTGCTATGATACAAAGTATGTTCTCCAACCGCAATAGAATGAAATTAGAAATCAAACAGAGATATTTGGGAAATTTTTTTAAATGTGGAAACTAAACAACACACTTCTAAGCAATCAATGGGTCAAGTAGAACTCATAAGGGAAACTGGAAAATACTTTGAGATTAATAAAAGTGAAAATACAACATAATAAAATGTTGAGATGGAACTCCAATCTTAAACTAGAGAAAGTACAGTAAACTAAATCCAAATAGGTAGAAGGAAGAAGATAATAAAGCATAGAGTAGAAATCATGAAATAGAGAATAGAAAAATAATAGGCAAAATCAAGAACCCTAATGTTAGTTATTTGAAAACATCAACAAAATCAATAAATGTGTAGTTAGACTAACCAAGAAATAGAAGAGATGTCTCAATTATTGAAGTCAGAGGTGAAAGAGGGAATGTGCATACCAACTTCATAAAAACAAAAATGACCCTAAGACAACACCATGAATAAAACATGCTAACAAATGAGAGAACTGAGATGAAGTGGGAAAATTCCTAGGAAGGCACAATTATTGAAACTAACTCACGAAGAAACAGAAAATTTGAAGAGATGCATTACAAGTAAAAGAAAGGCATTATTTTCATCATTATTTAATGGATGAGGTAACTACAGTTTAGAGATATTATTTATCCAAAATCATACAATTTGATGCAGAGTAAAAATGAAACCCAGTCTGTCTGCTTCCTAAAACCAGGCTCTTTCCAAACAACATTTAAGGCCCCAAATCAAATGTCCCAGCTTTGAGAAAAGGGTTCCCATAG
Source organism: Macaca nemestrina (assembly GCF_043159975.1). NCBI lineage: Eukaryota > Metazoa > Chordata > Mammalia > Primates > Cercopithecidae > Macaca > Macaca nemestrina. The sequence goes on from NC_092133.1 coordinate 77,819,117, forward strand.
CGCGGTGATTCTCATAATGTGGGCCTGGGGTCTGTAGCATCAGCAATACCTGGGACCTTGTCCGAAATCTAAATTCCCAGGCTCCACACAGACTTACTCAATCTGAGAGCAGAGTTCTGTTTGAACAAGACTTCCAGGTAATTCTGGTAGACTATAAAGTTTGGAAACACTGGTATAAACACAGCCAATATTGGGAGCACTTCTTTACAAAATAAGATATTGAGGATGTCCTACTTTCTTGTACATTTTTTTTTTTTAGGTTCAAAGATATCCTTCCAAAGAACAGCATCTCTTTTTAAAGTGACAAAGCAATTTTCATTGATGTTTGTAAATAGTTTTTTAATTAATGTAGCTATAAAATGTAAGGAAAATTTAGCGAATCTCCCAGTTTGTATCAAGAACTGAGACAGTTCTAGTAAGTTGAGGTTTGTTAGGATATAAAGAAGGCCTCCCCCAACCCTCAAAAGTGAGAGACTTATCCCAGTATTTTGAGCCTGGCCCTGGGAGTTAGGCACAATACATTGATGCCAAAAGCTTCAAGTCTCCACTTTGGAAGGAAGTGTCTTTTAGGTTTCCAAGGAAACAGAGAATATCATGTTTGAATCCTTACTTGGGCTGAATCCAATTCTAAAAATCGCCAGGATCTATACCCAGAGGCATAGAATAAAATGGCTCAGGAGAAAAATAATGTATTACACCTGGCCACCATGAAGAAGACAAAATAATAGGTAAAAGCAACAATTTGCCAACTGCACAAGTTCTCCCAATTGTATGGTATAATTTTAAAGAATGGATTCTTTCTAATCACCACTACCACATATAGAGTTAACTGGAGGCAGAGAAGCAGATTCCAGCATTTAAAACTATGTGCCTCAGGGAGATTCAAATGCACAATTGAAAATATCTTCGAAGGAAGCCCACACAGCATCAGGCAGAAGTGCAGTTTCTAAGTAATTCATAGCTGACTCTAGGGCTGGTCTGTGTGTGCATAAATACACAATCGTATATGCCAGTGTATAGATTAGTACATAAGTATACATAATATATATAAAACACGTAAGAGACTGAATATAGATCACATCAATTAAGAATTTCCCACATAAAAATTAAAATCTGAATTGAAGACAAAACAAGAAATTCTCTGGAACCCTGTATTTTTAAAAAGTGATAAACTCAGCCAAACAACACATCTCAATAAAAAAGCACATAATCTTAGCGAGATGTGCCGAATATGGTGGACCATGAAACACTCTAGGAGACTGACCTCTAAAGTATCAGCACTCATCATCAGTAAAATTTATCCTCTGACTTTTCAGCTAAGAAAGAAGGATAGAAAGCACTCAGGATAGTACAGTATTTTATCATTTTATTTTTAAAAGAAAAGTATCCAGTTTAATATTGCATTGATCACTTTATTGTATTGTTTTTTAAAAGGTGTCTCCATCAGTTATGAAAGTATGAAAGTAGTCATACACATTTTTAAAGTAATAGACATTTTTAAAGCAGTTTTACATTTATAGGGCTTTCTCTGCAGAAAGTACAGAGATTTCCCACATACTCCTTCCCCCGTCCCCCATCCTCCACAGTTTCTCCTGTTATTAGCATTTTGTGTTTGTGTGGTACATTTGTGACAATTGATGAGTCAATGTTGATGCATTATTATTTACTAAAGGGAATAGTTTTCATTAGGCTCGCTTTTGGTGTTGTACGTTCTGTGAGTTTTGATGCATGTATAATGATATGTGTCTATCATTACCGTATTGTGAAAAATCATTATACCACCCTGAAAATCCTCTCTGCTCTATTCATTCCTCAACCCTCTACTCAACCCCCAGTCCTGACCCTCTGGCAACCACTGATCTTTTTACTGTCTCCATAGTTTTGCGTTTTTCATAATACCATGTAGTTAGAATCATACAGTAAGCAGCATTTTTAGATTGGCTTCTTTCACTTAGCAAAATGCTCTTAAGATTCATACATGCCTTTTTGTGGCTTGGTAACTATTTCTTTTTTTAAATCACTGAATAATATGCTATTGTATAAAATATACCAAAGATTGTTTATCCATTCACCTACTGAAGGACATCTTGGTTGCTTCCAATTTTTGGCAATTATGAATAAATCTTGTATAAACATTCATGTGTAGGTTCTCTATTAATCCCACCGTTAGTTAGAAAAGAGTATATGTAATATTTTAATTGACACACATTTTTTGGGAAAAATGTGTCTTTGCATCCGAAATTATCTTAGGTTTTCTTATGCATACCAGATCTATGAAATTTCGTCCTGCTTTTAGAAATTGGGATTGAAGAGGGAGAAAAAGTAGAATCAAAGAAGCTCATGATCAGGAAGAATGCTGGTAGCCATTTGGGTCAGCCCCTGTGTCCTCAAGTCCATGTTTGAATTCTTCACATTTCTCTTATATTCATACATCCACTGCTGAATATAGTTTTCTTTTTGGCACACTGAATTTTTTTAAATATTACTTTTTAGATTGCACTGTCTGAATTTCTATATCTTAGGGCTATACAGAAATAGTAGACTTAATCATCTTCCTGGCAGCTTGAGATTTTTGAAGACATTTCCACATTTGCCCAGTTCCTTCAAGCTTTCTTCTTCGGATGTTTCTGAGTCTTTTCATCGATATGATCTATTCATGATTCTAGTTCAATTTTATGTCAGATTTTCACATTATTTCTACCTAAATGCAGGGAATTGATATACATCATCCTACAAGTTAATTAGATAACGTACGATGCTAAAATTTTTGTGATTTTTTTATTGCTTTAATGACAAAATCAAGCTATGAATATGGCATAACACACTCACCGTTTATAGATCATGTTCGTTATTTGCATTGTCTACTAGAAAGACTGACATATGCAGACATAATCTTAAAACCATGGCAAAAAAATTAAGAGTACTGTTTAAGGTTAAGAGGACAATACAAAACTTTAGAATATCTCTCATTTAAGTGATTACAAAGTTGCAAACTTCCATATTAAATTTCTTCTTTAAAAGATCAAACAATAACCAAAACCCAGAAAGATGTGCAGTGGATTAAAATCATGATTTTTATATTAATAACACTGGTTGCAGTAGATCTCAGATTAGAAAAACAGAAAAGTGAGTGGTGAATTAGAATAAAAGTTCTAAAAATTTTCCAATTAAAAATTTAAAATATGTGGAAGAAATTCATACAGCAAAAAAAGAGAACTGGAGATCAATTAGAAGAAATAATATGTAAGAGAATATTGAGAAAAAAAAAACAGTAAAAAAGAAAACTTCCATGATTTAAAGTCAAAGGAAACACTAAACAGTGAATGAAATTACTGAACAGAAAACTTTGCACTATACATATACAAGTAACCTTGTACATTCAACTAAAAAGAGATTCAACGTTTTCACAAATATCTAGGAATGAAGATCTCACAATTTACAGAAAAAATCAGTTATAATCAAACTTCTCTTTTACAACATTAATAAAATTTATCAAATTCTAAAAAATAATGAGAAAAGTTTATACACGAGAAAAAAACTATAAAGACAACAACAGAAATGAAGACAAAAAGGAAACAAAAGCACAGTAGAGAGAATTAATGAAGCCAAAAATTGGTAATTTGAAGAAAAGCAATGAAATTGATAAACCTCTGGGAAGCCTGATCAACAAAGCAAACAATAAGAAAACATGAGTTATAAATATTAGCAATGAAAAACATATCTCACTGTGGATTCCAAAGGTATTATAATGATAATGAAAGGATTCTACAAAACAATTTATGACAGTAAATATGAAAGTTTAAATTAAATGAACTATTTTCTAGACAGAAACACAGATTACCACAATTCACACAAGAACACACAGAATGTCTTCATTATCTCAAACCTATAACATAAGTGGAATCTGTAATTTAAAAATTTTGTATGCTCACATACACATGTATGAACAAATAAACCATCTCTATGACTAGCTAGCCTTTGATGTGAATTATTATTCTAAAAATTTAAAGGAGAAATGTAATAAATGTTACACAATCTCTTCCAAAAAATTGAAATAATAAAAAAAGAACGTGCCAACTTGATGATTATAATCCTGAACTGAAAGACAAGACAAAAGAAAGAAAAGACAAACAAGGATCTTTAAAGAATGTCAAATCAAAGGACAATTTCTCTCATAATTATACATGTGAAAGTCCCCAAATAAAACACTAACAAATCAAAATCAACCATGTATAACATAATACATCACCACCAAATACAGCACAGTAAACATACGTGTGCATGTGTGCATTTAAGAAATGCAAGTTTGGTTTAATATTTTACATTTAACGTAATTCTTCATTTAAACAGTAAAAATACAACATGTATTACAATAATTAATAATACCTGTTTATATATAATAAAATATAATAATTATATCATATTTCCAGATACATCTGTTTTTATGACAACACACTATCTTAACACAGTAATAATAGGTAGTCTATATCTTTTTCAGTAGATTTCTTCTTTCTTTATTTCTTCTAAAAATAAGGGATACATGTGCAGAACGTGCAAGTTTGTTATATAGCTGTACATGTGCCATGGTGATATGCTGCACCTATTGACCCATCCACTGATTTCCCTCCCTTCACCCCTCACTCCACAACAGACCCTGGGGTGTGTTTGTTCCCCTCTCTATGTCCATATGTTCTCATTTTTCAACTCCCACTTATGAGTGAGAATATGCAGTGTCTGGTTTTATGTTCCTGTGTTAGTTTGCTGAGATGATGGCTTCGAGATTCATCCATGTTTGTGCAAAGGGCATGATCTCTTTCCTTTTAATGGTTGCACAGTATTTCATGGTGTATATGTACCACATTTCTTCATCCAGTCTATCACTGATGGGCATTTGGGTTGTTTCCATGTCTTTGCTATTGAAAATAGTGCTGCGGTAAACATACGTGTGCATGTGTCTATATAGTAGAATGATTTATATTCCTTTGGTACATATCCAGTAATGGGATTGCTGGGTCAAATGGTATTTCTGGTTCTAGATCCTTGAGGAATTGCCATACCGTCTTCCACAATGGTTGAACTAATTTACATTCCCACTAACAGTGTAAAAGCATTCCTATTTCTCCACAGTCTCACCAGCATCTATTGTTTCCAGACTTTTTAATAAGTACCATTCTGATGGGTGTGAGATGGTATCTCATTGTGGTTTTGATTTGCATTTCGCTGATGATCAAGGATGTTGAGCTTTTTTTCCTATATTTGCTGGCTATGTAAATGTCTTCTTTTGAGATGTGTATGTCCATATCCTTTGCTCACTTTTTGATGGGGTTGTATTTTTTCTTGTAAATTTGTTTAAGTTCCTTGTAAATTCTGGATATTATACCTTTATCAGATGGATAGATTGCAAAAACCTTCTCCCATTCTGTGGGTTCCCTGTTCACTCTGATGATAGTTTCATTTGCTCTGCAGAAGCTCTTTAGTTCAATTTGATTCCATTCGTCCATTTTGTGTTTTGTTGCAATTGTTTTTGGCGTTTTCGTCATGAAGTCTTTGCCCATGCCTATGTCCTGAATGGTATTGCCTAGGTTTTCTTCTAGGGTTTTAGGTTTTACATTTAAGTCTTTAATTCATCTTGAGTTAATTTTTGCATAAGGTGTAAGGAAGGGGTTCAGTTTCACTTTTCCACATATAGCTAGCCACTTTTCCCAGCACCATTTATTGAATAGGAGATCCTTTCCCCATTGTTTGTTTTTGACAGGTTTGTCGAAGATGAGATGGGTGTAGATGTGTGGTATAATTTCTAAGGTCTCCGTTCTGCTCTATTGGTCCATATGTCTGTTTTGGTACCAGTATCATGCTGTTTTGGGTATTGTAGTCTTGTAGTACAGTTTGAAGTCAGGTAGCATGATGCCTCCAGCTTTGTTCTTTTTGCTTAGGATTGTGTTGGCTACACAGAGTCTTCTTTGATTCCATATGAAATTTAAAATAGTGTTTTCTAATTCTGTGAAGAATGTCAATGGTAGTTTGATGGGAATAGCATTGAATCTATAAATTACTTTGAGCAGTATGGCCATTTTCATGATATTGACTCTTCCTATCCATCAGGATACAACGTTTTTCTTTTTGTTTCTGTCCTATCTTATTTCCTTGAGCAGTTGTTTGTAGTTCTCCTGGAAGAGTTCCCTCACATCCCTTGTTAGCTGTATTGGTAGGTATTTTATTTTCTTTGCAGTGATTTTGAATGGGAGTTCATTCATGATTTGGCTCCTTGCTTGCCTATTGTTGGTGTAAAGGAATGTTTGTGATTTATGCACACTGATTTTTATATCCTGAGACTTTGCTGAAGTTGCTTATCAATTCAAGAAGTTTTTGGGCTGAGATTATGGGGTTTTCTAAATATAGAATCATGTCATCTGCAAACAGAGACACCTTGACTTCTTCTCTTCCTATTTGAATACCTTTATTTCTTTCTCTTGCCTGATTGCCCTGGCCAGAACTTCCAATACTATGTTGAATAGGAGTGGTGAGAGAGGGCATCCTTGCCTCGTACCAGTTTTCAAAGGGAATGCTTCCAGCTTTTGCCCATTCAATATGATATTGGCTGTGGGTTTGTCATAAATAGCTCTTATTATTTTGAGATATGTTCCATTAGTACCTAGCTTATTGAGAGTTTTTAACATGAAAGGGTGTTGAATTTTTATCAAAGACCTTTTCTGCGTCTGTTGAGATAATCCTGTGGTTTTTGTCTTTGGTTCTGTGTATGTGATGGATTACATTTATGATTTGCATATGTCGAATGAGCCTTGCATCCCAGGGATAAAACCGACTTGATCGTGGTGGATAAGGTTTTTGATGTGCTGCTGGATTCGGTTTGCCAGTATATTATTGAGGATTTTCACTTCGATGTTCATCACATATATTGGCCTGAAGTTTTCTATTTTTATTGTGTCTCTTCCTGGTTTTGGTATCAGGATAATGCTGGGTTCATAAAAATAGTCAGAAAGGAGTCCCTCCTTTTCGACTGTTTGGAATAGTTTCAGAAGGAACGGTACCAGTTCCTCTTTTTATTTCTGGTAAAATTCAGCTGTGAATCTGTCCTTTGGTTTGTAGGCTATTAATTAGTTCCTCAATTTCAGAACTTATTATTGGTGTATTCAGGGATCAACTTCTTCCTGGTTTACTCTTCTTGGGAGGTTGTATGTGTCCAGGAATGTATCCATTTCTTCTAGATTTTCTAATTCATTTGCATAGAGGTGTTTATAGTATTCTCTGATGGTAATTTGTATTTCTGTGGGGTCAGTGGTCATATCCTCTTTATCTTTTTTTTAATTGTGCCTATTTGATTCTTCTCTCTCTTCTTCTTTATTAGTCTAGCTAGTGGTTTATCTATTTTGTTAATTTTTTCAAAAAACCAGCTCCTGGACTTACTGGGTTTTTGGAGGGTTTTTTATGTCTCCATATCCTTCATTTCTTCTCTGATCTTAGTTATTTTTTGTCTTCTGTTAGCTTTTGGATTAATTTGCTCTTGCCTCTCTGGCTCTTTTAATTGTGATATTAGGGTGTCAATTTGAGATCTTTCTAGCTTTCTGACGTGGGCATTTAGTGCTATATATTTCCCTCTTACACTGCTTTAGCTGTGTCCCAGAGATTCTGTTACATTGTCTCTTTGTTCTCTTCTCTTTGAAGAGCTTCTTGATATTCGTTAGTGCTACAGCAGTTGAACAGAAACACTATTGATACTCTGTGGATACCATTAATTCCTGATACATGCAACACCATGAATCATCTCAAAAACATTAGGTTTAATATAAGAAGCCAGAAACAAAAGGTAAATAATGCAATAAATACCACGTATATAAAGTTTAAAGCAGGCACAAGCAATATATAGGGATATAACTCAGAAACATAACTGTAACTTGGAGTGAAGAGGAAATAATTGAAAAGGGGCCCAAGAAAACATTTTGTGTAATGAAAATTATTTATATCCTGATCTGGATGGTGATCACATGGGTAAATACATGTATAAAAATGTATAAGACTGTTCACACTTAATCTTAGCCAAAAGGCTGAGAAGTGATAAGAAGTGTTCACTCAATATTTGTGCATTTCTATAGGTAAACAGGTACTTATTTACTATAGGTAAATAAGACCATAATTAAGTACTATCTAAAATAGATACATTGGTTGGGTAAGATGGCTTTGGGAGGCCAAGGTGGGCAGATCACTCGAGGCCGGGGGTTCAAGACTAGCCCAGCCAACATGGTGAAACCCCATCTCTACCCAAAATACAAAAATTAGCAGGGTACAGTGGTGCACACCTGTAATCCCAGCTACTCGGTGGGCTGAGGCAGGATAATCACCTGAACCCGGGAGGCTGAGGTTGCAGTGTGCAAGATTGCACCACTGCACTCCAACCCAGGTGACGGAGTGAGATCCCCTCTCAAAATAAAATACAATAGATACATTACTTCAAGTCATTCTAATTGACATTGGGTCAATGTTCAAATGTAAAAACTGTAGTGAGAATGCGGTATTATTGGATAATAGTTTCTGAAATACCCAAATCCTGCTTTCACTACATATTTTTTGCATAGGGAAACACATACACAAAAACAAAGAAAAGCAAAGGAACAGTATATTATTTGTTTGGCTTTGTCCCTACACTACAATTAATGAGTGGATAAACACCAAGTATTATGTCATGCTAGCCATCAAGAAGGTATGTATAAAACTTGGTTGTCATGGTCAAGTATTGTACGATAAACTGAAGAATAGACATACAAATATCTAAGTAAGGAAATGAAATATATGCTACAAAGTACTCTGGTCAGCAAGGAACTCTAGTGCAATAAATGATGAAGTTAATTTGGGTCACCACATGATGGATGAGTTACATTTTACTGTCACATAGCACACCAACCTCAAATGAGGTCTGATTTGAGCAAGGACACAGTCTTTAGAAGGCCTGACTAAAGACGTTTATAATCCGTGAGTACAGGGTAACATCTAACAGTATACAAAATACATCCTAAATCAATAAGTATAATGTGGAGCTGTGTCCCCAACAGACAGCATATATGGGTACCAACCTAAGGGCTGGTAGCAGTGTTTACCACCACCCCTATAGACTGACTCAGGGAATTTGTGCTTTCTATACTACAATTTTGGACTCTACGTTTTAGAGTTCCCAGATTCTAGAGGAGAAATGCTTCCATCAAGGACACAGCAAAATCCCTCTGAACTTTAACCTATAGCTGCCACTCCTTTTACCAAGACTACCTGGCAGGAGAGAGGTCACCAACCAGGCAGGTGCAATCAACTCTGATTATCAGGAGGATATAGTGCTTCTAGTATACACTGCAGAAAGGAAAAATACCTTTGGAAATCAGGTGACCTTCTGGGACACCTCTTTGTACTTCCTTACCTAGTTTTTATGGTAAATGGACAGATGTAGTTGACTGAGAAGATTGTAGCATCCAGGAGATCAGACCTCTCAGGAATGAAGGTCTGAATTACTGGATCAGGCAAGCCTCCTAGGGATTCACTTCCAGCTGTGCAGGTAATCTAGATGAGCAGTAGAGGAAATATAACATCAGTGCCAGTTGTATCCCCAAGACCAACTGCATTGATGACGACAATATTTCACTACACTAAAATCCTTTTAAGTTTCCCCAGAGGACCTGTTTCCAGATGGAGTGAACATATTATATGATGTAAGTGGAACCAAGTGGCATAATCAATGGACTATTATGGATGTCATGGTATACCACCAAGATCTCCCCTCCAGGTCCAAGATGTTCATTCCTCTGGCTGCCAGGACTGTAGATACCATTGATAAACCTTCCAACACCTAAGTCTGAATATAAATAGATGTACATATTCCTATAACTTATTACTATTATATCGATATTTAGATTGTGGTCCATCATTTATGCATGCCAAGCACTTAAAAATATATCAGTAAAAGAATAAAGTTATATATCATGAATATAATACCTTGAGTTCATAGTTCTGTATAAAAACTTATAAATGCCAGTGTTAAATTCTTTGTAATAAAATTTATTTCTCATGTCAACCACAGGAATATATTAGAAACTATAAGCATCCCAAGTAGTAATCGACTATGTTAAACAACCCCATAATTCTTCATGTGCTCTTAAAAATTCAGAGATAAGTGGATTTGCATCAAATCCTTTGTGAATTATCCTGCACCACAACTCATCAAACTTTTTTAGTCTTAGTCTTTCTGCCTAGGGTGTTTTAAGGTATTCACATAAGCAAATCATGGTGCCTATGAGATTTTTATTTATTTTTTAATGCTCTTTCTAAAATTTCAACTTTTACTGTAGATTCAGGGGATACATGTGCAGGTTTCTTTCAAGGTTATATTGCATGATGCTGAGGTACAGTGTACAAATGAACCCATCACCCAGGTAGTGAATGTAGTATGTACCCATTAGGTAGTTTTTTTTTTTTTTTTTTTTTTTTTTTTTTTTTTTTTTTTTTTTTTTTTTTGAGACGGAGTCTCGCTCTGTCGCCCAGGCTGGAGTGCAGTGGCCAGATCTCAGCTCACTGCAAGCTCCGCCTCCCGGGTTCACGCCATTCTCCTGCCTCAGCCTCCCGAGTAGCTGGGACCACAGGCGCCGCCACCTCGCCCGGCTAATTTTTTGTGTTTTTTTTTTTAGTAGAGACGGGGTTTCGCCGTGTTAGCCAGGATGGTCTCGATCTCCTGACCTTGTGATCCGCCCGTCTCGGCCTCCCAAAGTGCTGGGATTACAGGCTTGAGCCACCGCGCCCGGCCTAGGTAGTTTTTCAACCCTTGCTCCTCTCCCTCCATCCTACCTCTAACAGCCCCCAATGTCTATTTTTCTGATTGTTATGCTCATATGCAACTAATGCTTAACTCCCACTCATCAGTGAAAACGTGGTGTTTGCTTTTCTGCTTCTATGTTAATCTGCTTAGGATAATGGCCTCTAGCTGCATGCATGTTGCCGCAAAGGACATGATTTCTTTCTTATTTATGGCTGTGTAGTATTCCATGATGTATATGAACCACATTTTCTTTATCCAGCTCACTGTTGATTGGCTTCTAGGTTGATTGCATGTCTTTTCTATTGTTAATAGTGCTGAAATGAACGTACAAGTACATGTGTCTTTAAGGTAGAATAATTTATTTTCCTTTCCTCAGTAGTGGGATTGCTTAGGTCAAATGGTATTTCCATTTTTAGTTCTTTGAAAAATCTCCAAGCTCCTATCCATAGTGGATGAACTAAATTACATTTCCACCAAGAGTGTATAAGCATTCCCTTTTCACCATAGGCTTGTCAACATCTGTTATATTTTGACTTTTTTAGTAATAGCCATTCTGAATGGTATGAAATGTATCTCATTGTGGTTTTGATTTGCATTTCTCTGATGATTAGTGATGTTGAGCATTTTTAATATATTTCTTGGCCACATATGTGTCTTCTTTTGAGAAGTGTCTATATCATTTTTCTATTTTTTAATGGGGTTATTTTGTTTTTGTTTGTTGAATTGTTCATGTTCTTTATAGATTCTGGATATTAGACCTTCTTCAGATGCATGGTTTGTGAATATTTTCCCCCATTCTGTAGGTTGTCTGTTTACTCTGTTGATAATTTCTTTTGATGTGAAGAAGCTCTTTAGTTTAGTTAGGTCCCACTTGTCAACTTTTGTCGTCCTGCAATTGTTTTTGAGGACTTAGTCATAAATTATTTCCTAAGGCTGAGGGACAGAATGATATTTCTTAGTATTTCTTCTAGGATTTTTATAGTTTTAGGAATTATGTTTTTTGTATAAAGTAAAAGGTAGGGGTCTAGTTCCTTTCTACTTCATATAGTTAGCCAGCAATCCCCGTACCATTTGTTGAATAGGAAGTCCTTTCCCCATTGCTTATTTTTGTGGACTTTGTCAAAGATCAGTTGGTTCTAGGTGTGTGGCTTTATTTCTGGGTTCTCTATTCTGTTTCATTGGTCTATGTACCTGTTTTTGTACCACTATTATGCTGTTTAGGTTGCTGTAGCCTTGCAGTATAATTTAAGTCAGGTAACGTGATGTCTCTTGCTTTGCTATTTTTGCTTAGGATTGCTTTAGCTATTCAGACCCTTTTTTGGTTTCATATGAATTTTAGAATAATTTTTTATACTTTTGTGAAAAATGACATCGATGGTTTGATAGGAATAGTGTTGAATCTGTAGATTGCTTTGGGTATTAATGACCATTTTAACAATATTCATTCTTTCAATCTGCGAGCATAGAATATTTTTCCACTTATTTTTATAATCTATCATATCTTTCAGCAGTGTTTTGCAGTTGTCCTTGTAGAGATCTTTCACCTCCTTTGCTAGATATATTCTTTGGTATTTTTTAATATGTGTGAGTATTGTACCTGGGATTGTGTTCTTGATTTGACTCTTCGCTTGAAAGTTATTGGCATATAGAAATGCTACTGATTTTTGTACACTGATTTTGTGTCTTGAAATTTTACTGAAGTTATTTATAAGGTCTAGGTGCCTTTTGGTAAAGTCTTTAGGGTTTTCTAGGTCCCAACTTATATCATTAGCAAAGAGAGCTAGTTTGACTTTCTCTTTTCATATTTGGATGCCTTTTCTTTCTGTATGTTGCCTGATTGGTCTGGCTAGCTCTTACAGTACTATGTTGAATAGTAGTGGGGAGACTGGGCATCCTTGTCTTGTTCCAGTCATTAAGGGGAATGCACCCACATTTTGCCATTCAGTATGATGTTGGCTATGGGTTTGTCATAGATGGTTCTTACTATTTTAAGATATGTTACTTCTACGCTTAGTTTGTTGAAGGTTTTTATCATGAAGAAATGTTGAATTTTATAACAAGCTCTTTCTGCATCTGTGTGATGATCACATGGTTTGTCTTCTTAATTCTGTTTATGTGGTGAATCACATATATTGATTTGCATATGTTAAACCAAACTTGCATCCCAAGAATAAAGCCTACTTGATCATCATGAATTAACATTTTGATGTTAACTTGAACAAAGTTAATGCACTTTTGATCACTGCTAGATTTACTTTGCTAGTCTTTTGTTGAGGATTTGTGTGTCTATGTTCATCAGGGATATTGGCCTGTAGTTTTATTTTTTTCATTGTGTCTGCCAGACTTTGGTATCAGGGAGATCCTGACCTCATGGAATGAGTTAGAGAGACATTTCTCCTCCTTCACGTTTTGGAATAGTTTCAATAAGATTGGTACCAGCTCTTCTTTTTGTGTCTAGTAGAATTTGGCTGTGAATCCATCTGCTCTAGGGCTTTTTTTGTCTGATTACTTTCGTGTTACTGATTCAATATCAGAACTTGTTATTTGTCTATTTAAAGTTTTCATTTCTTCCTGATGCAATCTTGGGAGGTTGTGTGTTACAATGAATTTGTCCATTTCCTCTAAGTTTTCTAGTTTTTATGCATAGATATGTTCATAACAGTCTCTGAGGAGCTTTGTGTCTCTGTGAGATCAATAGTGATATCACCTTTGTCATATCTTATTGTGCTTATTTGGCTTTTCTCTCTTTTTTTCTTGGTTAATCTAGCTAGAAGTTTATCCATCTTGCTTATCCTTCCACAAAACCAACTTTTAATTTTGTTGATCCTTTGTATGGATTATTGAGTCTTGATATCGTTTAGGTCTGCTCTGATTTTAGTTTTTCATTTTCTTCTACTAGATTTGGGTTTAGTTAGTTCTTGTTTTTTAGTTCCTCTAGGTGCAGTATTAGGTTATTAATTTGAGATCTTTCTAACTCTTTGATGCTATTTCAAATAATGTTCTAAATTTCTACCTTAGTTTTGCTGTTTACCCAGCAGTCACTCTGGAGCAAGTTGTTTAAATTCAATGTAATTTTGTGGTTTTAAGAGAGCCCCTTGGTATTGACTTCTATCTTTTTTCACTACAGTCCAAGAATATGCTTGGTAGAATTTCAATTTTTGAATTTACCGAGACTTGCTTTTATGACTGAGCATGTGGTTAATCTTAAAATATGTCCCATGTGCAGATGAGAAGAAAGTATAATCTGTGGTTGTTGCATGGAGTATTCTGTAGATGTCTATTAGGTCCAGCTGGTCAAGTGTCACATTTAAGTCCAGAATTTTTGTTAGTTTTCTGCCTCAATAATCTGTCTAACACTATCAGTGGGATGTTGAAGCCCCCAACTATTATTGTGTGGCTACGTCTTTCCATAGGCCTAGAAGTACTTGTTTTGTGAATCTGGGTGCTCAAATGTTGGGTGTCTACATATTTAGGATAGTTAAGTCTTCTTGTTAAATTGAACCCTTTATCATTATGTAATGACTTTCCTTGTCCTTTTTACTGTTGATGGTTTAATGCCTCTTTTGTCTGATACAAGAGCAGCGACTTCTGCTCTTTTCTGTTTTCCATTTGCACAATAGATCATACTCTATTCTTTTTACTTTGAGCCTATGGGTGTCATTACATGTGAGATGGGTCTCTTGAGGACAGGAGAAGAATGGGTCTTGTGGTTTCCTCTAACTTGCCACTCTGCGCCTTTTAAGTGGGGGCATTTAGGCTACGAGCACTGAAATACAAATTCACGATTAATATTGATATGTGAGGTTTTGATCTTGTATTGTTGCTAGCTAGTTGCTTTGTAGTGTTGATTTTGTAGTTGCTTCACAGGGACCATGAACTAAATGCTTATGTGTATTTTTATGGTAGCAGGTATCTTTCTTTTTTTCTTTTTCTTTTTTTTTTTTTTTTTTTTTTTGAGATGGAGTCTTGCTCTGTCACCCAGGCTGGAGTGCAGTGGCGCGATCTCAGCACACTGCAAGCTTCGCCTCCCGGGTTCACACCATTCTCCTGCCTCAGCCTCCCGAGCAGCCGGGACTACAGGCGCCCACCAACACGCCCGGCTAATTTTTTATAGAGACGGGATTTCACCACGTTAGCCAGGATGGTCTTGATCTCCTGACCTTGTGATCCGCCTGCCTCGGCCTCCCAAAGTGCTGGAATTACAGGCGTGAGCCATTACGCCCTGTCGGTAGCAGGTATCTTTCTTTCATTTCTGTGTTTAGAATTCTCTTAAGGATGTCTTGTATTGCTCATCCAGTGGTAGCAAACTCCCTAATTGATTGCCTGAAAATATTTTATTTCTTCTTTGTTTATGAAGCTTAATGTGACACAATATGGAAATCTTGGTTGAAATTTCTTTTCTTTAAGAATGCTAAATATAGGCCCCCAATGTTTTCTGGCATATAAGATTTCTGCTGAGAAGTCTGCTGTTATTCTAAAGGAGTTCCCTTTCTAAATGATATGACCATTTTCTCTAGGTGCCTTTAATATTTTATCTTTCTCAATGACCTTGGAAAGTCTGATGACTTTGTGTCTTGGGGACAGTCATCTTGTATAGTATTTTGCAGGGGTTCTCTGAATTTCTTGAATTTGTATGTCAACCTCTCTAGCAATATTGGAGAATTTTTTATGTATTATATCCTCAAATATGTTTTCCAAGTTGCTTACTCTCTTTCCTTCTCTCTCAGGAATGCCAATGAATTGTAAGTGTGGTTCATTACATAATCCCATATTTCCCAGTCTTTGTTAATTTTTAAAACACATTTTTAAAAATTTTTGGCTGATTGAGTTGATTTGAAGGACCAGTCTTTGAGCTCTGAAATTCTTTCTTTAGCTCTTTCTAGTGTGTTATTAAGGCTTCCAATTGCATTTTGAGATTTTTACAATGAGTTTTTTAATTCCAGAGGTCCAGTTTGTTTGTTTGTTTGTTTTTTCTTAAAATGTATGTGTCTTTCAAGTCCGGAATCATTTTTCTGGCTTCCTTGGATTAGATGTCAACTGTCTCTTGAATCTCATTGAGCTTCCTTGCCATCCAGATCTGAATTCTATGTCTGTCACTTCAGACATTTTTATCTGCTTAGGATTTATTGCTGCAGACATACAGCAATACTTTAGAGGTAAGAAAACTCTGACTTTTTGAATTGCTAGAGTTCTTTTGCTGATTCCTTCTAATCTGAGGTGTCTAGTGATTATTTTTCTTTTGGGAATTGCTGTCATTTAGATGGAACTTTTTGCATTTATATTCTTTATTCCCTTGAGAGTTTGACTGCGATGTATGTTGTGTATAGTCTGTTGGCTTTATTTCTGGGTGCTCTGAGAGAGTCAAGACTCTATATGAGATCTCTTGTTGTGAATAGTTTCTTGCATTGGGTTTCACAGGCATTGTTTGCTGAAAACATTCATGTTTCCTGGTGTAATTCAGGGTGCAATCCAGTAGATGGTACTTAAAAGTAAGGTCTGGCAGAAAGACTCTTAGCCACACACCTGCTTTGTATTTCAGTGGACACATGGCAGTGCTCTGGGGAGGGGAGATATTTGGGGAGTAAGAGATCCTTCACCAAGTCTGCTCAAGGGTCTAGGTGGAGCCCTCTGCAATTCCTGGTGCCACACCCATTTTCCTTAGCCATACAGAGGACTTTGGCTGGTTGTGTTTCTCTTACCTTAGGAAGAGTTCACGTGAAAGATTAGGTGACCAGAAGACCTGCAACTCCCTGGGATTGCCTAGTCCTCTGAGCTTGGTAGCGTTAAAGCAGGTGTGGGGTACGTCTGCAGGTATCTAGTGATGCAGTGGGTGAAGGGCAGAGGATCCTTGGGCAGGGCACTGGTGCTGCAGGTGTACAGCTGGTGTGGCACCTACAACCAAGGATTTTTAGCCTGGTAAATGGCTGTGGGGTCCATCCAGCTCACACTCCTCTGACTGGGTCTCCCTCCAGCATTTGCACCAGGAGCAGACCTTAGCAGCTAGACTTGTCCGAATCCTTCTGCTTCCAGATCGCTGGGCTCTTCCAGGTGTTCTGAGCGGCAGGGCTCCTGGGGACAACAGATGAAACTGGCTATCAGGCTATATGCTTCCTGGACCAGTCTTGCAAAAGGAGAGATCCTTAGCTTTCTCACTGACATGCAAACACACCCTACACTCTCCTTAGTGTTCTGAGAGTGGGGGCTCCTCCCCTGCTCAAGCTCAGGCCACAGGTTTCAACTTAATATCCCTAGGTGATGTGCTCAAATCCTGGGCATTGAGACCAGGCCCACAGTTTTGTCATCTGGCCTCTCAGACCATGCAATGACTGTGTTGGAGGGGCTGAAGTACTCCTAGACCATCAACAAATCACTCAGGCAGGACAGTGGAGGCAGTGCTGTGGGTACCCTCCTGTGAGAGGTCAGGCAGGGAGTCTTAGAAGAAGCCGATAGGCAGTGGGGTATACGGATCAAATGTATTCCAGTCCTGCAGGAAGGGTAGCCCTGCTCTCTCCCAGCCTGGCAGTCAGCATAGTCAGCAGTGGCTACAATCACTCAGAACAAGATGGAGAGTTGTGGGGGATAGGCACCTATGGTCACATTTTGCTGCAGCTACACTGTGCTGCATGGAACCTTCTGGGATCTGCATAGGTTCGAGCTCTGTCTCTCCTGTTCTCCATGGAGCTCTTACCAATTCAAGTATCTTTGGAGTTGTGGGATCTCTTGTAGCTAGGATCTCAGAGGTCAGTGGCAGGAGTGTGGTACCCTTGGGTTTGTTTGCGCATCCTTTTCTTAAGACCTTTTCAGGCCTGGGAGATGCTCCTGGTTCTCTCCGACTCCAGGCACACATCCCAGCTTTGTCTCTGTTCAACCATGGTGTCTGCATTGCCTCTCTATCAGCTTGCAGTGTTTTCTCTCAAATGATCTGTTCAAAGGGTTATGGTTTCCTCAATATTTTGTTTTCTCTTGGTGGGAGAGGCATTTCTAGGCTGTGCCTATCTGGTCAGCCATTTTAATAGGACACCTGTATTGTTAATTTGTATAAATTTAATGGGTAAAAGTGCAATTTTGTTACAGGAATATGTATTGAAAAGTAGTAAAGTCTTGGCTTTTAGTGTATCCATCCCTGTCACCCAAATAATGTACATTGTACCTGTTAAGTAATTTATCATCACCCTTCCCCCTTAAATTCATTTTACAATTTTGTATTCTCCAATCTCTATAGACCCATGGTAACCCTTCTGAATTCTACAAAAAAATGAATATTGAGTTTTATTCAACAGAAGATGTAAAAATTATTCCAGACACTTGCCTCTCTCTCATTTTATACATCCCATCAGTCACCAATTTTCTTAATCTGCCTCTTTAATGTGTCTGAAATCCTGTTATCCTTCCCCATTTCTACTGTTATAACATGAATTTAGGCATTTATTTTTTGAGCACCTTTACACTAACCTCAGCCTTCTCTCTGGGTTTTAAGTACAGCCAATGATATCAGCCTGAACATTCTTTCTACTTCTTCCTCATATCTTCCACTCTCCTAGCTCCTAATTTCTAAATAACATCAGTAACATATATCTAAACCACAAATCTCAACTGTTACTCTCTGTGATCTTTAATTTTATGGGTAAACATGAGTGAGCCAAAGGATGCCCAGATGGCTGTTAAAACATTATTTCTTGGTGTGACTGTGAGAATGTTTCCAGAAAAGATTAGCATTTAAATCAGAAGAGCCAGTATAGAAGATCTCCCTCCACCAGTGTGGGCAGGAATCATCCAATTCATTGAAGTTGAAATAGATCAAAAAGGCAGAGGGAAGAGTGCATTTTCTCTCTCTCTTCATGAGCTGCCACATCCATTTTCTCCTGCCCTTGAACATTGGAGCTCCAAGTTTTCAGATGTTGGGACTTACACCAGCATTCCCACTGTACCCACTATTGAGTCTTTGGCCTCACACTGAGAATTACATTGGTTCTCAGGCTGTTGGACTCAAACTGAATTAACCCACCAGCTTCCCTGGTTGTTCAACTTGTAGATGGCATATCATGGTACTGCCTGGTCTCCATAATCTCATGAGACAATTCTCACAACACATTTATTTTATATCTATATCTTATTGATTCTGTTTCTCTTGAAAATCCTGACTAATACACTCTCCTGCTTAAAATTCTATATTGTATTTATGTTAGGGTAAATTTTTCATTGTGGAATAAATAATCTGGTCTCTTTCTACCTTTTAAAACTCCTCTTTTATCTGTCTTCTTCCATATACTGTCTCTGTTTAAGCTATCTTCAATACTTATAACTTCTCTAAATGTCATATGATTCTTTATCTACACATTTCTCCCGACTTACCACTTTGTTTTCCTCATAATTTTTTATTCATTCATATTATTACACAATACAAGCATCATGTCTTCAATGTACTCTTTCTGAAGTCACTTTCCCTCTATAAACATACGAGAAGTTAGTTGTCCCATTCTTGTTACCGTGATGCACTATACTCAATACTAATTTCGGTGTTGTGCAGCCATGTATTTATCCTCCTCCTTATTAATTACTCAGACAGAGGGGTTTTATCTTACATAACTCTGGATTCTTAGAGTCTAGCATAGTGTTTAACACATTGTCAGTATCAAAAAGACATGAACTGAATTGAACTGAATAGAATTATTGGTGGTTACAACCATAGCCCAATAATCATATGGGAAGTTTCTCTTTTCCAAACTTCACATGCAAAAAAATAATTTTAAGAAATAGAGGCTGACAACAGCAAGGTGGTGTAATAGAAGTTTTCTGACTTCACTCGCCTTACAAAAATCCAACTAGCAACTCTTTGCAGACAAGAATATCATCTTGAATATCCAAAAACTTTAGAGTGAGGCTGAAACACATCCTTGGATCATAAAACTGAGAAAAGTCACAATTGAATGCTAAGAGAAATGTTCTCTTTTATCATGCCATCCCTGCCCCAAGTTGGCACAGCACCACACAGAGAATTACCCTGGACCCACAGTTTTTTACAACGGGGAAAATGAGTTGAACTTGAGCATTCAGCTCCCTCACCATTCTGGGACCCTCTGCAGGAGGTGCAAGCCTGTCTCATCCCACAAGAAATATTGGGAGCACTAGCTTGATAACCTGGGATCAGTTAGAAACAAAGAATGATGTGGGATTCATAGCAATTAACCCACAGATTTTGGTGGTTGCTCTTCATTCTGGCCAATGGAGATGCCATACCAGAGAAATTAGCTAACAGAACCATACTGCAGGAAACAGTCTATGGATCTTTTTGCCTTGAAACTTCAGCCATATTCTCCACACAGCCCAGGTACTCTCATTAGGTCTTCCCCAGGCCCCACTTCAGAAAAGCGAAGGGCCTAGACAGGCTTGATCCAGGAAGCCAAAGAACAACTTCAGTCAGACAAAAAGCTCACCCAACCATTCTGCCCAGGCAGGAAGACTCCCACCTCCGTAGACTACAGACAAGTTAAGGGGCTAGACTGACTTGACCTGGAAATGCAAGCAGCAGCCTCACTCAGCCAAAAAGCACTCCAAACAGCCCCAACCAAGCAGGAAGACTTCTATCTCCCCACAACTCAGTGAAACATAGTGGCTAGACCAGCTTGAACTATGAACTCAAGCAGCAGCTCCAACAAGTCAAAAAACCTTCCCAAAAGCCCTGCCCAGCAGGGAGACTCCTGCATTCATGGATTTCCGTCTTCAGTTCTGCATTTCTAAGGAGCATAGTTTCTTCTCCCTGTCTTGAATAGTGACTCTGCTTACCCTCAGAGACCAGCCTTCAGCTCTAGTAGAGAAAAGATCCCATATTGTGGAATTGTTCAATCAGGGAATACATCTTGTGGCCACACTTTCCAGAAGCCATCACAGTACCCAGCCATCAGCTTCACCTGAGAGCAGAACCATGCAGCAGTCTCACAGGGGAGTGGAGCCTAGCCAGTAGTCCCACCAAACGTCCGAGCAAAAGCAGTGGCGCAGTCAACTAAATAACAGCACAAGCTCTGCCTGCCAGGGGTTGTTGTCAGCAGCTAAACTAAATAAGAAAGGCCCATCCCAACCAAAAAGCAACTGTAAAGACCAAAAGAAGGGACTATTTCAAATGCATAGAAAACAACACAAGAATACAAGGATTATAAACAATCAGGGAATCATGACATCACCAAAAGAAACTAATAAAGTCACACTGACAGACCTGAAGGAAAAGGAGACCTATATAATCACTAACAAAAAAATCAGATTAATACTCATAAAGAAGTTCAGGAAACCACTAGTATTACAGATAGAAAATTTAATGAAATTTGGAAAACAAACTAAAAAAAGTGAGATGTTTGACCAAAAAACTAGAAAGAATAAAAAAAAAATCAGATAAAAACTTTAGAGATGAAGAATACAGTAACTGAACAGCAAAATTTAATAGAAAGCTTCAACAGCAGACTTAATCAAGCAGAAGAATCAGTGAGCTGGGAGGCAGAATATTTGAAATTATCTAGTGAGAGGAACAAAATAACAAAGAATGAAGAAAGTTTACGGAATTATGGAACTTTGGCAAGAGACCAAATCTTCACATAATTGGATTTGCAAAAGGAGAAGAAAGTTTAAAATGGTCAGCATTATTTAAACAAATTATGGCTGGAAACTTCCCTAATTTAGGAATAGATGCCAACACTCAGTTACAGGAAGTACAGAGGTCTCCAATCAATTTTAACCAAAAGGTTGAGCACACTAAGGCATGTAATAGTCAAATGATCAAAAATCAAAGACAAAGAAAACCTCCTGACAGTAGCAAGAGATAAGAGACACATCATATGTAAAAGTATGCCAATATGATTCTCAGTGGATTTCTCAGCAGAAATCCTATAAACTAGCAGTGGATTTCTCAGCAGAAATCCTATAAACTAGGAAATAATAGAATGAGATGTTCAAAGTGCTGAAGCAAAAAAAAATGCCAACCAAGAATATTGAATCCAGCAAAAATCTCCTTCAAAAACGAGAGAGAAATAAAAGACTTCCCACGCAAACAAAAGTTAAAGGAGATTAGGATCACTAGACTTGTCTTACAGGAATTGCTAACGGAAGATCTTTAAACAAAAAGCTCCTCAATAACAGGAGACACAAGAAAGCACAAAATCACTGATATAAATAAAACAGAGCCATATTGAGAATAC
Source organism: Macaca nemestrina (assembly GCF_043159975.1). NCBI lineage: Eukaryota > Metazoa > Chordata > Mammalia > Primates > Cercopithecidae > Macaca > Macaca nemestrina. The sequence continues at coordinate 77,841,110 of NC_092133.1, forward strand.
CTTAGGACTCTAATGATAATGTAAGGCAACTTTTCCTGAGTACCAGAGTTAAATGACAAAACTAGTCATAATAACTCTAGATAAATTGTCAAGAGAAACATATTACAAAATGTTGCGAATTCTGAAATCAAAAACATAAAATGTTGAGGAGGGAGAAATTAAAATTATAGAATTGTTGTATGCAATCAAAGTCAAGTTGTTATCAGCTTGAACAAGGATGTTTGGAAGATGCTCTATGTAAGCCTCATGGTAACCTCAAAACATAATTCTTTAGCAGAGGTACAAAACAAAAATGAAAAGCATACAAAACATACTACCACAGAAAACTATCAAATCACACAAAAAGTCAACAAGAAAGAAACAAAGTATCTACAAAACAACCAGAAAACAATTTTTTAAATGGCATTGTAAGTTCTTATATATCAATAATCATCTTAAATATAAATGAATTAAATTCTCCCATAAAAAGACACAAGACACAGAGTGACCGAATGAATTAAAAAGAATAAAAAAGAACAAACAAATTCTGCCTATAAAATACTCACCATACCTTTCAAGACAAATACAAATTGAAAGTGAAGGGACTGAAGAAAAATATTCCGTAGAAAAGGAAACCAAAATAGAGCAGAGGTAGCTATGCTTATGTCAAACACAATAGACTTAAAGTCAAAGACTGTAACAATATATGTATTAGTCTGTTTTCACACCGCTAATAAAGACATATTCAAGATGGGGTAATTTATAAAGGAGAAGGGTTTAATTGACTCAGAGTTCCACATGGCTGAGGAGGCCTCACAATCATGGCAGGAGGCGGATGAGGGGCAAAGTCACGTCTTTCATGGTGGCAGGCAAGAGAGCATTTGTTGGGGAACTCCCCTTTAAAAAACCATAGATCTTGTGAGACTTATTCACTATCATGAGAATAGCATGGGAAATAACCACCCCCATAATGCAATTACCTCCCACTGGTTCTTCATTTGACACATGGGAACTATGGGAGCTACAATTCAAGATGAGATTTGGGTGGGGACACAGCCAAACCATATCAGCAGACAAATAACGATGTTGTACAGTGATAACAAGGCCAATTCATAAACAAGTTATGACAACTGTAAATACATATGTACACAACATGAGACCACCTAAATATGTAAAACAGACATTAAAGTATCTGAAGAAAGAGATAGACTGCAGTGCAATAATAGCAGGGGTCCTTAATGCCCCACTTCCAACAATGGATAGATCATTCAGATAGAAAGTTAATAAGGAAACTTGGACTTTAACAACACTTTAGACCAAATGAACCTAACAGACATATACAGAATATTCCATTCAACAGCAGCAGAGTGCACATTCTCCCCAATCACACGTGGAATATTTTCCAGGACAGATCACATGTCAGGACACAAAATAAGTCTCAAGAAATTTAAGAAGACTGAAGTTACATCAAGTACCATTTCTAACCACAATGGTTTGAAATTAGAAATCAAGAAGAGGAATTTGAAAAAATTCACAGATATATGAAAATTAAACAACTGCCCCTGAACAACAAATAGGTCAATTAAGAAATTAAAATGAAAATTTAAAAATATCTTGAGACAAATAAAAATGGAAGCACAACATACCAAACCTTATGGGACATAGCAAAAACAATTATAAGAAGAATGTTATCCCTGAAATGAGGATAAATGAGGAGTTATCCCTGAAATGCAAGAATGATTCAACATGCACAGATCAGTAAATGTGACATATTAACAGAATAAAAGGCAAAAAAGGATCATCTTATTTGATGCAGAAAAAGCATTTGACAGTATTTAGCATTCTTTCATGATAAAAACTCTTGCCAAATTACATATAAAATATGTACCTCAACACAGTAAAGGCCATTTATGAGAGTCCCACAGCTAACAGTATACTAAACGGTGAAAAATTGAAGGCCTCTAACATTGGTTATAAAACAAGGATACCCACTGTCACCATTTTTATTCAACATAGTATTGGAATCCTTGCCCAAACAATTAGGCAAGAGAAAGAAATAGGTGGCATCTAAATGGGAAAGGCAGAAGAGAAATTGTCACTGTTTGCTGGTGACATGATCTTACATACAGAAAACCGTACAGATACCACCAACAAACTGTTAGAACTAAATAAATAAATAAATAAATAAATGCAGTATGTCATAAATAGTGTTGGCAAAGCTGGATTTCTACATTAATAAGATTGTAACTGTACCCTTATTTTATAGCACATACAGAAAGCACCTCAAAAATGGTTAAAAACTTAAACATAAGACCAGAAACTCTAAAACTACTAGAAGAAAAGGTAGGGGCAAAAACTATACCACGTGGCTTTGGGCAATGATTTTTTGGGTTTGACTCCAAAAGTAGGAGAAGTAAAGCAAAACTAGACAAATTGTATTACATCAAATTGAAAAGCTGCTGCACAGCTAAGTAAACATTTAGTAGTGTACAGAGACAACCTACAGAATTGAAAAAATATTTATGAGTCATTCATTTTTATAAGGGATTAATGTCCAAAATATATAAGGAGCTCAAACAACTTAATAGCAAGAAGACAAAAATGTAAAAATGAGCAAGGGATGGAAATAGATATTTCTCAAAAGAAGACATACAAACGGCCAACAGATACGTGACAAAAAAATGCTCAATATTGCTAATCACTGGGGAAATGCAAATTAAAACTACAGTGAACTATCATCTCACACCTGTCAGAATGACTTTTATCAAAAAGATGAAAGATAATAAGTGTTGGTAAAGATGTGTAGAAAGGGGATCCCTTGAAGACTTTTGGTGGGAATGGAATTTAGTACAGCTCTTGCAGAAAACAGTATAAAGGGTCCTCAAAAGAAAAAAAAAAAGGAATTACTACATGACCAGCAATTTACTTGTGGATATTTACCCCAAAGTTTTGAAATCAGTTTGTGGAAGAGATTGCACTCCCATATTTATTACAGCACTATTCACAAGAGCTAAGGTATGAAATCAACATAAGTGTCTATCAATAGATTAATATACAAAAAAAAAATGCACAATGGAATACTATTCAACCTTAAAAGATAATGAAATTCTGTCATTTGCAATGACATGGATGGAATTATAGAACATTGTGCTGTGAAATATGCACAGAAAAATAAATACTGCATAGTCTCACTTTTTTTTTTTTTTTTTTTTTTTTGAGACAGAGTTTTGCTCTGTCATCCAGGTTGGAGCACAGTGGCACGATTTCAACTCACTGCAACCTCTGCCTCCTGGGTTCAAGCGATTCACCCGCCTCAGCCTCCCAAATAGCTGGGACTACAAATGCCTGCCACCATGCCCTGCTACTTTTTGTATTTTTCGTAGAGACGGGATTTCACCATGTTGTCCAGGCTGGTCTCGAACTCCTGACCTCTGGTGATCCACCCACCTCAGCCTCCCAAAATGCTAGGATTACAGGCATGAGTCACCATACCCAGCCGGCATAGTCTCACTTGTATGTGGAACCTAAAACAATCAAATACACAGAAGCAGAAACAAGAACGGTGGTTGCAGAGGCTGTGGGAGAGGGAAATGGGAAGACCACAGTGAAAGGATACAAAATTTCAGTTAGGCCAGAAGAATATGGTTTTTTTTTTTTTCTTTTTTGTTTTTAGTCCTGTGCACAGTATGGTGAATATAGTTAATAACAGAGTAATGTACATTTCAGAATTGCTAAGAGAATGAATTTCAAATGTTCTTATCACAAAAAAGGTAAGCATTTGAGGGGGTGGATATGTTATCTAGCTTGATTTACTTGTTTCATATCATATTCATAAATTATGGCATCTCTTTGTACCCCATAAATTGACACAACTATAAATTGTCAATTTACAATAACATGATTTAATTCCTTTTATGTCTCTTTTGAGACCCCATGAGGCAGATGAGGAAACAGTTGTAAATAAGAGTTCCAAATTTTGATCACTAGGCTGATGTTTTCACTATTTTAATTCAGGATGTTGGTCATGTTTAAACTCTCTTAAGTAGCAGTGAGGCCTTGGACAGTGTAAAAAAAAAGTCATCCAGAGTAAACAATGTTGGAGATGTTTGCCCTACTGCTATAGAGTTCTTGGTTATTTGTTTCGTCTCAAGAAGTCTACTTACTTTCATTATTTCTTCAGTGTCTGGGAGATTTAACATGGAGATCCATGTTTCAATTAGGAAAATATTAAGGTTTTAAAAATCTCTATTGATAACCTTAAGTCATCCATCTGAATATTAATAAACTCACTGACTACAATTATGTATAAAAAAGATTATGTTATTATGATATTTGAGATAAATATATAACGTTTTTCATTTTTGAATATTGCAGAAGATTGACACAAAGATTTTTCAAGTTATTTTTGATATAGCAATAAACACTAGTATCTTTTTTGTATTTATCACGTTTCATATAAGCACAAGTGGTTCATACAGATGTAATGATTGGAAGCACTTAAAAATAAAAAGACCCATGACAAATAAGGATGTTTTATAGCAACAAGAGTCTTTTAAAAATCTTCAGGTTAGACAACAATGGGATAAAAATTAAAAATGAAGAGAAATGCGCTTTCTATTCATTAAGTAGGAAGAATTGGTTTAAGAAAAAAGTAAAATACAGTTTTGTCCCTGTTAAATGTGTTTACAAACAACCTCTACATCTTTTATCCACCAACTAGTGCTCTTCTTACAAATTAAAAGATAAGTGAATCAAAGAAAATCTAATCTTAATCTTTAAAAATCAATTCAAGACATGTAACCAAAGGTAGGCATGACTCTAGATATTATCCTTGACTGTTTTCTCTTCCCCAACCATTCTTAACCTTTGCTGAGAAATTCAACTTCATGGATTTGTCAATATAATCTTTGTTAATTTCTCACGCTCTGGATCTCTTTCCTGAGCTTCAGCATCAAATACCAGCTCTCTGCTTGACATCTGCTATTATGTATTCCATTTTCAATGCTTGGTATAATCTATTTCAAAGAAAGCAACTTGTATTCATTACTATTAGTAAGATTTGGGCTTAGGAAATTTAGATACTGTTAAATAACTTCAGGATTAATTTCATTTTTATATTCAAGATGTCTGGAGTTGACCAAGACTCTCTCCTTAACCACTGTGTAATCAAACCCCTTTGAGCTTTCTTCTAGACTAGGCCTAAATCTTGACTTATGAGAACAACAAACTCCTGGCGCAAAGAGCTTTATCCACCCAACATTAAGAAGTAGTTGCTCTGCAGCTGATTGGAAAGACACTGGGTTAGGGATCTACTTTCCTTCTCTTCGGTTCCTCTGCTTTTCATGACTTCCATTCCCCACACTACCTCTTGGTACAAGATTTCTGCTATAATGTCAGTTACTGTGGCTGCATTCCAGCCAACTGGAAGGAGGAAAGAAGGAGAGGGAAAAAAGTATGCCCTTTAAACACAATTCTTGGAAGCTGCTTGCACTACCTCTGCTCATGTTATATGGTCATGCTCAGCTACAGAGAGGATGGAGCTATATAGACTTTATTCTAGACAACCCTTGTGTTCTGGAAAATCTGGGGATTACTTGTTGCTGAAAAAAGGAGAGAAGAGACATTCGGGTACAGCTAGCATGCTTCCACCACACCACCTGCAAAACCGTCTCTCTATTTAAATATTTCTGTTAGTGATAACATTGAGTCATCAGAGTCAAAATTTGTCACCTCCTCTTCTTTTTGGCCTGCAAATAAAATTGAAGCCACATATCTCTTTAATGAAATAAGGATGTTTAATTACATGATCTCTAAGATCCCGTTCAGATATTTCATGAAGTAAGATATTTGCTAAGAACTATCAAATCCTCTTAATAGTATATCTTATAATGAACATAGGACCTACGAATAGGTTCTGTAGAGCAGTAAGTGGCACCCAATATGTATTGGTTGAAATACAATTGAAGGAGCCCTAAATCAGATTTACTAAGGCTTGGAGAGGTATGGTCTGCCAGTCAGGGAGTTTGTGGGGGAAACTGGCATAATGACACCATTCCTTAGGGAAATCCAAGAGTGTGAGCTTGTGATTTAGTGTCTAGTGATGGGTTCACTTCGAGCAGAACAAAACCTGGAAAGAGATTTTCTGAAATTAAAATATTCTCAAAATATTAAAACAAATGTTACTTGTCAAAATGTGTTGTTTTAATTAATGCTATAATTTTGATTTTGTTATTTCATTATATTTTATGTTGAATTAGTGCCTATGTATTTATAAATAGTATCTATTTCTTCTTGTTTAGAAACATCTAATACTTTTGATATAAATGGAAATTGATTACTTGTTTCTTTGGGATCTGTTTATGGATAAAAACATAGATTTTGCCCTGAAAGTCTTGGAGCCCAAATTTTTGTGACAATATTTTTGAAGAGATATTTCAGTTTCTCCCATTATAATTTGATAATTAAGATTTTAAACACCTGTTAAAATCTATTTTGATATTACTGCCTAGAAAATCATTCATTTACCAAGGAATTAAAATATATTCTCATATTATCAATCACCTATGATTAAAACCCATTTTCCGTGTAATATTATATGTTTATGAGTTATATTTTTTCCTTAGCCATCTTGCCAAATTTTATGCGTATTTTATCATTTTAAAGAATTATATTTTAAATATACTTAGTTAAACTCCATTTGTCTTTTAAATTTATGTTTTTACCTGTATTAATTACTTTCATCTTCTTATCACAAGTATATTTTAATCTCCCTTTTTATGACTTTCTGAATTATACGTTTAGTTCATTTACTTTCACATTTTTCATTTAATAATACAAACGAAGTCAAGATATGATTTTGCCAACGAGTACAACTTTGACCAGATGCCTAGACTCCCCGTCCCCCTCATTTCTTAGATAATATGTCTTCTCAAGTGTAATTGAGAATGCATTTTTTCCTTCATTCTCATGGATTAAGTCTATTAAGTAAAGATTTTTCATTGTTCTTCATAGAATAAAATCTATACATTCTCCTGATTTAAAATGGATTTTGTCACAGATTTTATAGGTTATGCTTCAAAGATTTTAATGTAAATCATAGAGATGAGGAGAATGTTATAATGTCTAGAGATTTTATTATGATAGATAGAGGCTCTACTAAGCCTATTAATTATTGAAAAGGACTTAAATTTGGATGCAATTTGTTGAATAACAGTTTATGAGTTACTTTTTCTGTGTGTAGCAGATGTCTTTAAAATCTGCTCTTTTAAACCACAGGTGATTGCAGTTGCTTCTGCTCCTAAGGGAATTATTTCTAGCGGTGACAGCTGGTTATATTAACAAAATCCTTTGAAATTGGTCTGTTCATGTGAAAAGTGAAGTCCATAGAGTTTAGATGGAGTATCAAAACAAATAAATATTTAAACTGCTTAGGTGAAAAATAACAGGGACATTTTCAGTGTGGGAAAGTCAAGAAGGAAAGTGAGGCAAGTGAGCTGGAAGGGAAGGAAAAAGGGACAAGCAGCATAGAGAGGCAACCTGAGAAATACCAGCCCCTTTACAATTCAGAACAGTCCATGAATATTTATTTATTTACTTATAAAAAAATGGTTTTGAGACAGAGTCTTGCTCTAGAGTCTCACTCTATCACCCAGGCTGGAGTGCAGTGGCGTGAACTCAGCTCACTGCAACCTCTGCCTCCCAGGTTAGAGTGATTCTCCTGCCTCAGCCTCCCAAGTAGCTGGGATTACAGGCACACGCTGCCACATCCAGCTAGTTTTTATATTGTTTTAGTAGAGACGGGGTTTCTCCATGTTGGCCAGGTTGGTCTCGAACTCCTGACCTCAGGTGATCGCCTGCTTCAGCCTCCCAAAGTGCCAGCATTACAGGCGTGAGCCACCATGCCTGGCCCAGTCCATGAATATTTAAAAAGCATAGGTGTCAAATATTTAATCTTGAACAGTGTTCTGTGGTGTTTTTCTGTCATCTTATTCCTTTCCATTCCACTGAAGCTTCATTGAAATCAACTACTGGCAACAGCCTATAGTAAGAGGGATTATAAGAAATCAAGGACATTCGTTCATATTCTTCCTTTCAGTTGTAGCACAGAAGAATGGACATGTGGTCTAGATTTCAGACACAGGAAAGTTGACCTGGAGGTGACTATAAGAAGTGGCAAGGGCACAGGCCTCTCATCAAAATTAGGCTATTCACATACAGTTTGAATAACTGATATGGATTCTAACTGATATGACTATCATTATTAAGGTTCTATATTGTCAATATTCCTGCCTTGCTTGGTGTGCATTCACTCCAACAAAAGTTTGAAAGGGAGCTAAGGAGCCAAAAAAGTTGAGTGCCAACACCTAACATACTTCTTCGTATTATCTTAACCTTTGTAAGGTTAAGCTTTCCCCTTTGCCAAACATTCCAGAATTTACTTTTATTTTTTTGTTGGCTCGGAAAAAAAAAAAAAAAGTTGTTGCCCAGGCTGGAGGGCAGTAGTGTGATCTCGGTTCACTGAAACCTCCGATTCTGGGTTCAAGCAGTTCTCCTGCCTCAGCCTCCCAAGTAGCTGGGATTACAGACGCCTGCTACCATGTCTGGCTAATTTTTTGTATTTTTAGTAGAGATGGAGTTTCACCATGTTGGCCAGGCTGGTTACAAACTCCTGACCTCAGGCAATCCACCCACTTTGGCCTTGCAAAGTTCTGGCATTTACAGGCTTGAGCCACCGCACCCAGACCCATAATTTACTCTTGATTCCAGTTTTTTGTTGTCACCTCCTCATCAAAGGACTAAGATGAGCTAAGATAGAAAATTTAAGATATTATTGTGTGCATTCCATTCCTGCATAATCATGGCAGAACTCTCTTTGCTGTCACTAAATGTAGAGACTGTATTTCTGTTTCTCACTATCCAGTCTCACCAGCAATGTATTTTGTAGGAAATCTGCCAAGTTCCTGACTCATAGATGCAAGCTTCTGTATTTTACAGGTTGATAGAGTTTATTTTAATATTTCTTTTTTTTTTTTTTCTTTGGGATGACCCCACATTTAGGTTACCTGATGCACAGTAAGCCCAACACTGACATATTAGTGCTTAGGAGCAGAGAAGGGTTTCTTTGATTTGGCTAAAGTGTGAGGGTGGGAGAGACAAATTTGTCAAATCCAGCGTGCTTTTGAACATAACCGGCAGCTTTGATGAGTAAGGTAGGTGGTGGGAGGTGAGATGGCCTGAGGATCAAATCTGCTGTGTCCCTTGGTCCAATCAAACTTCTGGACAGCATCAAAAAAGTCTGCATGACCTAAGAATCATTGTTCTTTGAAAGAAAACCAAGTGCATTAATTTTTCAGGTAGCCACTAGGGGTTAGGATATTAGCCAATTATTCGTGACTACTCTCTACTGAAATGAATATGTGCAAGCAAGCACGCACACAGAAAAAAAAAAAAGGGCAAAGAAAAAGGAACATAAGTAAAACAAACATCGTATTATTTTTATAATATAGGCTCAGTAACAATTTTAGAAAGAAATTGAACAGTCTCAAATCACTGTTTGAAAATGAAAGCTAATTTTTCTAAAGAGGAATGAAATCTAGCCAGCCCTGTTCTTGGCCATTCAAACAATCTCTCTCTCACATTCCTTGTTTTTTCTTCCCAGCACACCATCACATGATTCATTCAAGGCTTGCAGCCTCACGCTTGGAACATATCAGTAGACTCCTACTTCTAGTTTATGAGAAATGTCACTCCATGTTCACATTAAAGGTGGATTTTCCCTGTCCATTCCATATGTCAGGGGAAAGTACATTGTTTTCTAAATAAAATTTATCTAAGTTCCCTAATTAAAATAGTTTACTATCTGTCATTCTTATTTAAAGAATCATTGGTATCAGTGTACAAAGAAATAAACTTATTTTGCTCACATGAGCTCAAATATGAGCTCCTTAGCAAGTGTCTATAGAATACCCTTGCTTTGTGTTTTTGTTTACAGATTGTTTTCATATGTACTACATCATGATACTTAAGCATCCTTCTCTCTCTCTGTCTCTGCAATGTGGCTCTTTGGGCCATGGCTCAATGGTGTCTCTTTTGAAAGCGCGTGCCGTGTTCCTCATGACTCTCTCTATACATCCCTGTTCTACCAACTGGGACACTACTTCACGTCCCTCAAGGACTTCAGCACCTGCCTCCCACCCTTACCTTCCAGCCCATTTGATTTCTGCTATCTTTCCAAGCGACACACGTCATTAAGGGGATGTCCCTGCTAACTGTCAATCTCATAGTTCCTGGGTCTTCTCAACAAAAGTCTTCAATTCCATCAGTCCACACCTCCGTGGAAGCATAACTCTATCTCAGCCTCGTCCTCACCAAAAACATCCTACATATAAACTTTCATAAGCTAAAGTTTTCCCCTCTGATCAAATCTCAGGCCCAATATTCATTTAACCATTCACTAATTTATTTACTGTCCCTAATGACTCCCTGCCATGTTTTATCAACCCTAGATCCACTATCAGGCAACTGAACCCCCACTTTCTGCTCATTCGAGTAGGTCCTGCTCAAGTCCTAAACCCCAAATCTTACTATAAAAATTTAATCACTTTATAACATAGCACTAAAAGCATCTAACTGGTGAAAATTCTTTTATGACTCTCTCTGATTTTGTAGATTTTGAGATAAGATTCTTAAGGAGAAAAATCCAAAGGAGAATGCACCCATTATTAGCACATGAGGATATTTGAGAATGTTAACATTTTGATAATAGACAGACATTAAGAAAATATTTCATGTTATTTTATCAATGTATTCTACAACATGTAAATAAACTGGTAAACATAATTTCCACTTTCAAGGGAAGTGGAAGATGTAATTTGTTACTTATTGCATAAAGGGGAAAATGGAAATTTATAAAACCACCTGAAGAACTTTAAATATATCAGTGCCTGGACCCCATGACAGATCAATTAAATCAAAATATCTGTGGAGGGGTTCAGGCATTAGTATTTATGCTAATTTGTACAGGTGAATTATAAGACTCATCCAGGCTTGAGTAGTACTCATCTATGTAAAAGATCACCTAACTCTGACAGTAGATCGTTCTGAGAACCATCAGAAGCCGTGGCAGTGTTAGGGGTTCACATGTTTATTTTCTATTTCCTGAGATTTAATTTGCCCAGATGGCTTCCTAATTGATTTGTTTTGCTTCAGGTTAGTTGAAAATCTCACTCATTCGAAATGAACCCAAAATGTACCTTGCATTTTAATTACTGTGGTGATTCTAGCTTAAATCTAAGCTTTTATAATACAGTGAGAAGAACATACAGAACTTCCGCTAATGTGGTATAACTTGAAAATTAAAATATTGGTTTCCAATTTCAGCTTTTCACCCAGAATCATGATTTTATTGTTTATTAGTTAATGTTTTCAGAATGACTTGACAGTAGTCCATCCTTATCTGGGCTTTGCTGTCTGTAGTTTCACTTACCCATGGTCAACTACTGTCTGAAAATATTAAGTAGAAATTAATTAAATGGAAAGTTCCTGAAATAAACAATTCATAAGTTGCACACTATCCTGAGTATTGTGACAAAATCACACGCTGTCTACTTTGTAGAGTCACTATTAGTCCAGTGACTTCATGCTGTCTACACCACCTGCCCTTTGTCACTTACTAGCCCTTTTGGTTACCAGAATGACTGTTCAGATAGCCCAATACTTGTGGTCAAGTAACTCTTATTTTACTTAATAATGGCCCCAAAGTACAATAGTAGTGATGCTGGCAGCTCAGTTGTGCCAAAAAATAAGCTATAATGTACTTCCTTTAAGTTGAAAGGTGAAAGTTCTTGATTTAATAAGGAAAGAATAAAAGATCATATGCTAAGGTCACTAAGCTGTATGGTAATAATTAGTCTTCTATCCATGAAATTGTGAACAATATATTGTTATAGTTGTTCTATTTTATTATTAGTTGTTGTTGTCTCTTACTGAGCCAGTTTATTAATTAAACTTTGTCATAAGTATGTATATATAGAAAAAACATAGTGTATATAGGGTTTAGGATTCAATATTATTTATGGTTGCAAGCATCCACTAGGGGTCTTGGAACATATTTCCCCCAGGGAAAGGAGGGGATTACTGTATTTTGTTTTCAAACAAAAAGTATTTTGTTTTCAAAATGCTTCAAAGAAGCATTCTCAGTTAAGCCTGATGTTGTTTTGTTTTCTTTTTTTTTTTTTTCACATTCATCTGTCTTAAATTGTATTTATTGCAGAGGGGATGGAATGGGTGATACACTTTTACATTCATCTGTCTTAAATTGTATTATTGCAGAGGGGATGGAATGGGTGATATACTTTCTAGATTCAAATTTAGTGATTCGATCCATATGTACAGTCAAAACTGCTTATAAATAAGACGAACAAACAGCTCAGGGTGAGTGTTGCAAAGAATATTATCTCATTACGGTGAGATCACACATTTTGTGATGACACAGTGTACGTATATTTCTCTAGGACCACCACTTGATCAGGTTACCCCACAGACATTGCCTGTTCTCACCCCCATGCTTCCAGCCTGCCTGCTAAGGAACAAAATAGGACTGACACAAAGTGAACATGGCATGAAATGTCATAGCCTACATTATATACACAGTAACACTGCATAGCCTTGGAACCAGCTCATGTATCATAGTTTCTCAATCATCATTGGCAGCAGTAGCAAATGCATGCCCTTTGTAGCTGGTTATTTAATAGAAGTGGTAAAACTGGGAGTGTACTTGTTGTTCTTAAAAGGTCAAATGAATTAGAAAACAAATGCTGAGACTTTTATACAGCAACATACATTTTTATGACTTAAGCAAAGAAACTTGGAAACTGAATAAAATATACTGAACCGTACAAGTAGAGTTCTAACAAACCTTGAATCTCCTCGGCTGCCCTCTGTGAAGCAATCACTGACAAGTGTTTAAGATGCAGTGAAATGATTTCTCGCAAAATAAGTGGAAAATATATCCTGGATTTTGTGGTTGCAAATGTCTAACACTTAGCTTGACTGTAAAAGACAAGGCAATCAACCTCAAGCACTGCACAAACCAGGGGTCTCATCTTAATCCCCTCATTAGAAACATGAAAAACTGATGAGCAAAGGGGTTATTCGGTACAAAGTCACCAAATTCATGAGCTGCAGAGCTGGAACTAACACCCAAGTCAACTAACTTCTACTCTAGGCATACCCAAGATGTCTTTCAAATTTTGGATCAAGGAAATGGTGATTGGTTTAATTTTTGTATCATGGCTTTTTATTTTGATTAGGAAAAATCAATTAAAATCTACTCAACTTCCAAATAAAACATCTCTGTTGTCTGAAGAATTCTGTTATCTTAATTAAATACAAACAACTAAAGAGCTAATAGACAAAGGGTCTAGCCCCAACTCCCACACTGAAGTAGTTAGGTGAATGGGGTTCAGATAGATAGTATCCACTTAAAATTCATTTGATATTTTCTTTTCCTTTTTTTTTTTTTTTTTTTTTTGGACCTGGAGTCTCACTCTGTCACCCAGGCTGGAGTGCAGTGTTACGATCTTGGCTCACTGCAACCTTCGCTTCCTGAGTTCAAGTGATTCTCCTGCCTCAGCCTCCCTAGTAGCTGGGATTACAGGTGCCTGCCACCATGCCTGGCTAATTTTTGTGTTTTCAGGAGAGACGGGGTTTCGCCATTCTGGCCAGGTTGGTCTTGAACTCCTGACCTCAGGTGATCCACTTGCCTAGGCCTGCCAAAGTGCTGGGATTACAGGTGTGAGCCATCGCGCCCAGCCTTGATATTTTCTAATAATTAACTATGATGTAATAATTTTCTTTGAGAAGCATTCAATACTTATATGTGATTAGTGTACTTTGACTCCAAAGCACTCTTATGTACTTAAAAACCAAATACTCATGTGAAAAATGGAAAAATAGCACTTACATAACAGGGTTCAAGATAATATCTATAGACAGCTAAAATAAGTTTATGGTAAATAAGCTACCACTAATCAAAGAACATTATATTATAATAATAAACACTCTTATGCAACTCTAGAGGAAACTAGAAGTGGCTATGATAGCTTTAAACTGAAAAGTATTTGTATCTTCATAACATTACTTTAAAATAATCATCTGACAATTGTTTGTATTTTCTTAAAACCATACTATCTGCTGACACTAGAATTGAAAGGAACACTACAAACCATGTATTTCCAGGGAATCCCTGGCTTTACCAGAACACTTTCTTCCTATTAAGGAAAAAAGTAACAGTGTACTACACATTGCTTTGAATTTATTTATTTGAGACAGATTCAGAGTAGCCTCTTATCTTTTCACCCTCAATAATGCCTCAGTCAATCCTAAACAACACTCTTAATGAAACCACTGACCTAGTTCAACTCTCGTATTTTATAGATGAGGAAGTTCAAGCCCAATGTTATCAAAGATGGTGAATTGGTGTTAGAAAACGAATTCCAATGTGCAGTAAAGGATTAACCTTGTATAGAAAGAGGTATGGCCTTTGCCTTGGCTCCCGGGAACTAACTGCAAATCCCTTGGAATATCATTTGTCCAATGAAGGTGTGTTTGTTTCTTTGTGGACTTTGGGACATGCATAGAGTCAATGCTAATAATGCAATTTAAGTAGGGAATGTTGGGCTTGGGACATATACTAGTTCAACCACTGGATGGGCTGGCAGCTAAGCTTGGTTACATGGGCGGTACCTATATGTAAATGATCAAGCTCCAGCAACAATTCTGGACACCAAAGCTGGGGTGAGCATCTCTCATTGGCAATACTTCATGCATATTTCCACATGTTGTTGCTGCGAGCAATAGGGGCCATCCACAGGACTCCACGGGAAGAGGACAAGTGGAAGCTTATACCTGGTGACTCCTGGACACAGCCCTTCCCTTAGCTGACTTTAGTCTGTGTCCTTTCAGGGTAATACATTGGTACCACGAGCAGAATGCCTTTTCTAAGTTCTGTGAGTCCTTCTAGTCAGTTATTGAACCTAAGGGTGGGGACTCTTGAACACTGTAGACAATCACTATCTTGACTTCCTTGGTGCATTTCTCTTTCTATAATACTATGTGAATAACCCATACAACCCATTTTCAATGTAACCCAGTAAAGAACAGTCACTATACATAAACACTCCCCAAAAAATAATATTCAAAGTATAGTCTATACCCTTATTATTTTAGTATTATATAGATGAGGTAACATAAATATAATCTAAGAAGTAAAAGTTTTTCTATTAACAATAAGGTTCATATGAATAAACTGGGATTTTTGAAACACATTTAATTTTACTAAGTATTTTTTACCTATTTATTTCATTTATTTTACTCACAGCTCTGTATAGTAGGAAGCTACTATGGCCATTTGTATTGTGAGACTTAAAATTTTAACTGCTGCCTTAACATGTTTGAGCCATACAGGGACCCAAAAGCTTGTACGTTTTCCCACCTCTCACCCGGTATGCCCCAACCCCTAGTGGGAAAGGCTTCCTGCTCAGTTAGTTCCTTTATCAGCTGGGGCAGCTGCACTCTATATGGTCCTCAATTGTTCCTCAGCAACCTGATAGGTTTCTTCCACCCGCCATGGTATTCAAAGACGCCAATCACGTCCTCCCATGGGAACCAAAGGGCATCCCACCCTTTGCTACTGCAGAGCCTGCTTCCTACAGCCCCTTCTGGTTCATGCTACTCCTGAGCATAACCTGCATGTACCCTGTACGGCATGCAATGTGCTCCTCCACTGAGCTGTAAGTATATGTGACCAAAAAACTGCTGCCAGTCTCATCTGTCCAGGGTCTGGTATCATATGTTTGGCCATATTATATTATTGAGGGCATGCAACTCCTCCTTCACCATTACAGTGAACAGGAGGTGATCAGAACACCATTGTACAGCTGAACTGAGCTCATCTTTTATGTCACGCACATGTATACCAAGACTTTCTAATCACATAGTTAGTTCATCATAAACATTTCTCTGCCTGCTGCATAAGGCTGACTTTTCAACTGTACGGCACCCAAGATGGAACAGCTCTGAGAGCTCAGTGTTAGAAAGAATAAATAAGGAGATATTTTTCTGGGGTCGGCACCAAGGTTAAAGTTTCACGTGAGAACAATAGCTTCAGTTTTCTTGTTCTTTTTTTTTTTTCAGGCAAAAAAAATCAAACCAACTTTCTTGGCAACCTGATAGCAACGGGCTAGGAAAATAGATTAATTTCAGTCAATACTAGTGTTTTTAAGGAACTGAGCTTTAAGGAAAGGGGAATCGTTCCTTTTAGGTCATTTAGCTTGTTTCAATTTCATAGCCACAGCTTGCACCCATGAATGTAGCTTTGTAGCTACAATGGTGTTCAAAATGGGGGCACTGAGTAAACAAGCCCAGCTGCACTGTGTCGTCTTAAGGCAGGTAGAGGGTGGGGATCTGTTAAACTTTTATTGGTCGCTCTGTTTTTGTAGGGAAAACCAAACCAAAGTGCTGTTTCCATTCTCTCACTCAACAACAATCAACATAGAAGATTTCCGTGACCTCTGGTCATTAGGAAGTGTGAGGATTTAACCCCATAACGAACCAACCAATTGTGCAGCTGGGTGTCCTCTAATTCAACTCCAGCTCTATCTATTTGGAGATAGTGTCAGACCACAGAAGTTGAAAGCTCATTCCCACAACACTGCTCCCCACTTCCAATGCCAAACACAAGCCTCAATGTTTTACCTGTACTTCTGTCTAACTGGCAATAAATAGGAGTTCCCATGACCCCCTCCTTGGATTTAATTAATTTGTTAGAGGAGCTCACAGAACACGAGGAAACATTTGTTTACACTTATGAGTTTATTGTAAAGAATTACAAAGGATACATATGAAGAGATGCATAGGGCAAGGCACATGGGAAGGGGCCCAGAGCTTCCATGCTTTCCAAGGCCATGCCACTTTTCAGGAACCTTCACCTATTTGGCTATCTAGCTCTCTGAACCCTGTCCTTTTGGGTGTTTATGAATTCGTCATTACTTAGGCACGATTAATGAAATCATTGGTCATAGTGGTTAACCTAATCCCTCATCCTTCTCCCCTCCCCTGAGATTGGGAGGTGGAGTTGAAAGTCCCAACTATCTCGTCATGCCTTGGTCTTTCTGGTGACCAGCAGCCATCCTGAAGCTACCAAGGGGCTGCCAGCTGCCAGTCAACTCATTTAACATATCAAAAAATTATTCTGAAGTCCAAAGATTTTTGGAATTGTATTCAAAGAGACTGAATGAAGACCAAATACATATTTCACAATTATCACAGACACTAACTTCTGGGATTTCATTGTAGCATACAGTGAATCCAATGAAACTGTTTTGGGAACACTTACACGGCATCTTTAAAAAGTAATAAATGTACTTGCTCAAAGTTTTGAAGCTTTCTTTTAAAGGTAGTGGGACATAAGAATTCAGGTTCGATTTTTTATTTATTTTTGATGTAAATTGACAATTTATAATTGTATAAAATTATGGGATACATAGTGATATTATGATTTATGAATATAATGTATAATAATTAAATCAAACTATTTAACATTTTCGTGGTGAGAACATTTGAAATTTACTCTCTCAGCAATTTTAAAATATACAATGCTCTATTATTAACTATATCTACTACATTGTAAAATAGAACTAAAAAAAATATTCCACCAGTCTAATTAAGATTTGGTACCCTTTGCCCATCATCGTCCCATTCTTCCCACCCTCAGCCTCTTTAACCACCATTGTGTTTTGTATTTCTATGAGTTCTATTTTGAGAATTGCAGGGCACTGAAAATAGAGTGGGCTTTCCATTCAGGCAACTCAAAAGTAATATTTATTTCTGCCTCTGTATAGTTTTGCATCTTTAGGCAAGGTTCTCTGCTCCTTCAATTTCTTCTTCTGAAAATTGAGATTAATTATTTGGAAAACAAATATAATAGATACAACTTTTTATTATATTTAGGCACTCATTTTAAAACAGATGCCTTTGTAAGTATAAAGTTAAATTTTCTGAGAAATAAAATTAAAATGATCTAAAGATTTATATATATTTTCCAGATTAACATACAAGTGCAAAATTATAGAAAACAGAGTCATGTGTGGCATTAAAAAAGAAGACTGAGGGAATTTGCCTTGAATAAGAAAAAATATACATATAACAGCAAAATAATCATACTTGCCTGTAAGCAGAAGGGTGTTAAAACCCTAAAAGTTGATTATTTTGCTTGTTAAAATGTTGTCAGTACCATCTCTTAATTTTGTTTGAAATAATTTACCCATTCAGATGTTCCTGGGCTTTGTCTCATACAGTGTATGGCAAAATAATGTAATTCTAGTCTTGTTTCTGACAGTCATCTGCGGAGGCTGAGGCAATCTGCAGTGAGTTAGTGTTAGAGCACAGAATCGTGGGCACTGGAGGGATTTTGAAACATACTCTTCAAAACACAACCTATCTGGTGAAACAAGGATGTCTAATATAAAGCAGAAGCATACCTTCTAGGGAAAGGACATTTTATGCTGAATTTATGCTTTTTTGAATTTTGAAGAGTAAATTGTGAAGTATGAGATACATTTGAATTTCCCCTTATTGTCCAGTCAGCAAAGACCAAAAACCCAAATCTAAGTCTTTATCAGATTGTCTCCCTACAAATCCCTGACATAAGGTAAACATGGCCACATTTTTCCTGTCCTGATTCAATATTGACATGCAGCCTCACAACTGATATAATGGTTGTCTTTTCCCAAATTTCACACACAAAAGCATTAGTCTTGAAAAAACATGAACATTTTATTATGCAAATATATTTCAAAAGGGACAAATAAATATTTGAGTTGTTTGGCAGACAATCCAGGGAGATTAAACTTCTATTTTGCTTTACACATAATCCCATTTTGGTCTATGGACAGAGAAGCATGGAATCACCAGAGCTGATGTTGGTTTGGGGACAGTGTAGACTGAATGAACATAGAGGTACAAAGAATTTCATTTTTTAGTTTTTAAAGTGTAGATATGACTTAAAATCCAAAAGTTTTGTTATAAACTGTTTGTTTCCTTTAAAATTTCAAACCCTAAAGAGGTTAAGTTCTTCTAGGTTTGAGTAATTTGCCTACAAACAACTAAAAATGTTGTTTTGAAAATTGCTTAACGACATACACATTTCTGAACTTTTTCATTAATCTGTATAACTATTTTCCATGTATAAATACTCACAAGAAAAACTTTTTACTAAATGTGTGCATGCTTTAGGACATGTAATGTAGTTTTCTTTTTCTTTAAATGGTAAAAAATAGCAAAGCAAATTATAAAAACATTAAATACCACAATGTTTATGCCAGTGTAAAAGAATGCTGTTATCTTCACTAGTACTGCAAGTCTTTCTTTCAGAGACAATCTCAACAGAAAGTTCCTTGAATATTCTGTCAAAAATGTGCATGTGCTTGTAAGCATCTATATTTCTGTACTTTTCAACTTCAAAAATCACAGCATATTCTGTTCAGAGTTTTTTCACTAACAACTTGACAGATATAAACACCAATTGGTTTTTAGAGAGGTAAGCCAACAAACGCTTCCAACACTTCCAACAGCAGCTTAAAAAATTAAAAAAAAAAATTTTGAAACATTTTTATATTTGATTTGATTTTTAAAATATTTAAAAAGTCATATTAATGTAATTACGAGTGAAAGTTGCAATCATTCTATAGGCTTATAAATGACTTAGATTTACCTGTTATGTTCTATTGGCTTGATGGTGTTTTACTAGGTTATGTGTTCTTAAGATATTAAAATAATAAAATGGCAGCCATATATAGTGCATTTTGCAAATATTGTGTGTTTTTTATTACAAGGTTGTTAAATTATTGATATTCATAACTTATATACTTTTATTTATACAAATACATCAGTCTTTTCCCTATGTGTCTGTATTCTGTGTCTTGGTGATCTACATCCTGACAATTATACAATGTCTATTTTTTCTCCACCAATAACTCTCCGTAGAGGTCAGGATGATATAACTAGCCAACAGTTCATTTTTATAGATCTCGTATATTTCATATATAACCAAAACTAACTTACTATCTTTTTTCTTATCATTTTCTTTCTCATGCATTGTCTGTTTTCTACTGGACATCACCTCACTAGACCCTACTCCAGTACATCTGTTCTGACTGGTCAGTGTCCATGCCAGACCAGATGTTACATGTTTTGATTATCACTGCTGTTTACATTCATACACACATGTGAAAGATTGCCTCGGCCAGTGGAATGTGTGTAGATGCAGCCTCACCTCGTATGCAAGCAGAAACTCTAAAGACAATCACATATTTCTGCCAGGTTTCATGCTTCTGTCTGACCTTGTTTCTGTGGAAGGGATATGGAGGAAGAGCTGTGGAGAAGAATACAGCTGAAAATCAGCAGAAAAGGATTTCAGTATTTCACCAATCATTTAAGTTACATCGGTGGTGACTGCATGACTATTTGTCTTGTAAGCATATGTGAACACAACCAGCTCATATAGTGCACTGCCTGCTGAAAGGGAGACCTCAAATTCAGAACCTATCCAGACTGAAATATTTCACCTTCAACTGACCCTTCTTCATTTAGCCTCCATCTACATTGGCAGCACCATCATTTATCCAGCCTTAACTCTTTAGATTCAGTAACTTGACCCCTCCAACTGATGAACAAGATGATCTCCTAAATAGTTTTCCCACTAACCCATCTCTCATTGCCCTGGAGCTTGGTTTAACTTCTCATTATAACTACGCTTCTGCAGGGGCCCCTGAGTAGCTCTTCCTCCCTCCCTTCTATAGCTGCTAAAGTAGCTTTTCTAGAAGAACAATGTGTTGACATCACTTCCCTTCTTAAGAACTTTCAATAGTTCCTCATTTTTATGGATTTAATGGTTAGATCTCCAGAGTGTCCTCTCTCCCCTCCAGAAGCCAGGCCCTCTACAGCTCTGGCCTCATTGGCCCCTCCCTCCTGTACATATAACATTCTAGAAAAACTGATATGTTTGTAATTCCTCTCACATTTATTGTTTCTCTATACCTTCGATATTGCTCATGCTGCACTCCATTTCTTGAAAGTTATTTTCCTTTCCCTTTCCTCAGGCATTACTGAGAAAAAAGTTTTTTACTCTTTCCCATAGAAAAATAAGTGTCCCTTTCTTTTTACTCCCATAATGCCTTGTGCACATCTCTATTATAATATTTCATACATCATACATCACATTTCTTTTTGTGTCTATCTTTTCCTATGACAGTTAGTTATTTCCTTTTTTTTTTTTTTCTTTTTTGTTCTTGTTGCCCAGGCTGGAGTGCAATGTCACAATCTCAGCTCACCGCAACCTCCGCCTCCCCGGTTGAAGCGACTCTCCTGCTTCAGCCTCCCGAATAGCTGGGATTACAGGCATGCGCCACCATGCCCAGCTAATTTTGTATTTTTAGTAGAGACAGGGTTTCTCCATGTTGGTCAGGCTGGTCTTGAACTCCTGACCTCAGGTGATCTGCCCGCCTCGGCCTCCCAAATATCTTTTTTTTTCATTGATTATAAAGACTGGTAAACATGTAAAGACTGGCCAATATACGTAAATGTCATTGATTGTAAAGACAACATATGATACATAAATTCCAAAATATCAAATAAAAATCAAATAATGAATGAATATGAATAAATGTGTAAATAAATGACAGATAGTATATCATCCTTATTACATTGTATTTCAATTTCTGATTTGTATACCATCTTGCTTCTGTTTTCTAAGCTCCTAGATGGTAGGGATCATGCCTTTCAAAGTAGTGCCTAAATCAATGACTCAGAGCAGTAGATATTTAAATGTTTGCTTAAACACTGGCTGAGTGAATGCTGGGAAAATTAAATGTTAAAAGAAGAGCTGACAAACAAGGGAGTTTATAGTCAAAAATAAGGCTTCAAACAGTAAATTATACAGTTTGGGTAATTCTTAGTGCTATTTTATTTTCTTTAGAAATTCCTTTACAATATTCTTTTTCTTAATGAGCTAAGGGAATAAAGATATTATTCCAGTTGCATGTCAGATATTTAGCATATGTAAGCCAGAAAAACAGAATTCAGCAGCTATTAAAATGTATTGAAGCTTGTGTGTATGTTTCTTAAACAAATAATTAGAATGTAAGGTAAATCTGATAGCTTGCTGGTTTATTTTGTGAAAAATATTAATTTTTTCAGCATTTTAGGCGAAACTCTTTATTGCAGTTAAGATTTTGTTTCAAACAAAGAGATTTACCTGTTTCTGAACCACTAAAGACAATTCGTTTCTGTTTCAGCTGGTTTAGGAAAAGGTAAGGCAAACAGCAGAAACCAAGAGATTCATCTTAATTTCCCTGATAGAGTAACATTTAAGGAGGTTATAGGGCACGAAATAAACAACCCTGGAGGATCTTAAGAGGGGAACTATGGTTCCAAATATGAACAGCCAGGGTAAATTCTGCTATTGGAAAGATATTAGATATAAATTAAAGCACGTATTTAGAAATACAAGTTGGGATCTGAAGAGAATGTTCCCCCTGCCCCATTAAGACCGGCCTAGATGAGGAAAGGCATTTCCTAAGAGATATGGCAAAGAGGACCCTGGCATGATTCTTCTCAGTTAATAGGTTTTGATGTAAGCGCATTGCTCATATCTAGCATTTGAAGCAACATTGGTTAGTAAATTAAAGAGTGGAGCGTATATAAACATGGAGAAAATTAACATGGCATGTTCCTGAAACAAGCTCTTGGCTAGAATTTAAAATATTGTTTATCATTCTCCATTTTATGCAAAAGAAGATGATTCATTGTTAGAGTAAATATTTCTGAGTTATTTAGGTAAATGTATAGCTGTGAGTGCAACAGCTAGTGAATACAAGATTCCAGGGATAAAACTGTCTCAAATAGGGAGGGTTATTTCCTCAATGCAACCTGAGTTAACAAAGTCACGTGGAAGAAGGAAAAAATTCTTAGTCAATAAGAGCCCAGGTGGCAGCTAAATAAACAGTGCTTAGTGTCAAATGTAAAAGGCACTTTATACATTTGTTTACTAGCTTATAGGTTTGTGAAGATAATGGTCACCACTTAACCCCAACTCTTAGCATAATACCCAAAACATGGCAAGTATTTAATAGACATCTCCTGGTTGAATAAATGAATAAATACATGACTATTTCAGAAAGAAATTTTTTTTAAATGCAAATCAAGAATGGTTGTCGGAGGCTTAGAAAACGGAAAGGAGTCCAAGCTAAGAGATTGGTTCGGTACTGAGGTCATGAAGAGATACTGAATCTGGCAGCTCTCCCTTAAGATCAGGTACAATATATGTTGCTGGGTTGGTCATTCGCCTTTGCAGTTACTATACAGAAAAAATTAAAAATAGTTCTAGCCAGTGAAGGAGCATTGACTAAAATAATAAAATACAAACAACAGATCTATTTTTGCTTATTTTTTAGGTCTATAGATTTAGCATTTGTATTTTGTAATGGTTTTCTAAATGATTCAATGTTAGACATTGTATCTTTGTAAGCCTACATTTTTTGACAGTGTATTCAATTAATAATACTGCCATCAATTTATGAAATTTGTGTATATTTGAGGCAGTTCTGAAGTTTGCATTAAGATATTTAATTGAATAATGTGACTATAAGTATTACAAATGCTTCTGATAATCCTTTCTTTCTGTAACTGAGGGGAAAATGTATTTTACCAAGATGCTTTTAGAATAAACTTTACTTCCTCTTAAGAAGAATTAATATTCATTAAGAAAAACTTGGAAATATAAAACAAAAATAATAATATGATAGAATACTGCATCACATCCTCTTGAACCATCACTGACTGTAGTCATAGCTACAAATGACAGTTCCACTTAAGCTCAGACTCACCTTCTGTGGTCAGCATTATCCTTCCAGCATCCCTGATGTATATTTTTTATTTCGGCCCCAGAACTTCTCAAATGTTTCAGGAATCAACTCAGCCCTTGTGTAACCATGGCCTGGAAGCATAGGCAAGTTAATGTCCCTGCAGTCAACCATCAACCAAGGAAAGATGGGAGGCAGCAGATAAATGTTCCAACCTCCAGTCTTTCTGGAAGACAGTCTGAATACTTTTCAGGAGTTTCTAGTGGAATAGAGCACCTGCTGGCCACAGCAACAACACTATAGGCTTGTCTGCCATTTCCGTCTCATTCTCCCCTTGCACTGTCTCCTGATTTCACCTCTTAAATAAGGTACCTGATTGCAAGTCCTTTTTCTTAGCCTGTACTTCAGGAGAACCCAGATTAAGACACATAATTACAAGAAATACAGCTATGGTTATAAAACATAGACATAACCAACCCTAACATTTTGGATGGTATCCTTCCAATTTGACTTCTTTTTTCAAACTGTGCAAGATTATATATTTGGAAATAGTTTGAGCATTACCAAATTATGCACAGCAAATAATGAAAATTTCCTACCACATGTTCACCAACCACATTTCGAACTAACCCCTCTCCATAGCATTAAGTCCTATTAAAGTTTAATATAAATCATTCTTATCTTATTATGCTCTTTTATACATATAAATATATAAATACAAACACATGTTCTATCTTTCTTGGTTACTATTAAGAGCACTTACAACTACATATTTTTCTATGTGTCTTTGACCAGTTTTAATAAAATATAAAGAGTTACCATTTTTGTTATTTTATGAATAGTATATAATTGATCATCGATTACCTCTTAGACCCATGATATGTCTTTAGTAATTGAGATTAAACAAAATAAATCACTAATGGATGGCATACAATTTTATATTTCAGAAATGTTAAGTGAATCTAAAATCAACAGCCTGTTTTTAAGTGTTCAGGATCTATATCAATCAGCAATTGTTGTGCAATAGACTCTCTCAAAACACAGACTGAGAACAATCACCTCAAGCATCTTTGGGTCAGCTGGGTACCAGCTGATCTTGGCTGAAATCAGTGGGCGGTGGGCAGGCTTGCTCTCTGCTTCAAGCTCTGGTGGCTGGGAGGGTCCTGCTTCCATGTATTGGACATCATTCTCTAGGGTTTGCCAATGGGAATATCGTTCTATTAGGTGTGCTGCTTTCACCTGAATACAAAACCAACCAAAATATTACCTAGTGTAGAAGAAAATGCTGAATGACCAAAATATAATATCACTACTGTAACTGTGCCTCTCTCCCTCTATCATCAGTGTCATGTTGTATGATGTCTCTATTATTAGGGAATAACTTTTCCCTACATACATATGTCCCTTTCCACTAATTTCAATTACAGAGGCTTTTAATTCAAGAAAGTTTTACATATTGTTTTATAAAATGAGTACATTTACTTTTTAGAAGAGAAAACACATAAGCAAAGTAAACAACGAGAAATATTTTTCATGCCTGGTATCTAAAAACCCATAGCAGGGCTTCTCTGAAACACATACAAGTTTTGTAGGATGGAATTGTCTTACATAATTGTATTACACAGCAACACAAAAAAGCCTGGGATCATCAAGATCCTATAACTTCCTCATGATGATGAGGTCTTCAATTCCTTTTTTATAGTTGTTTTTTCCCTGTGAAATCTAGATTATGATTCAGGCTGCATCATACTCTTGCTCCAATGGAAGAAGAGTTTGTAGTGATAGTTCCTATTTAAGCCAACTCTTTTTGTGACAATTTCATGGCTTCTCTCTTCTTCTTCTGACAAATGTGTTTAAAAGCAGCTACAGCTGTTACAACCCCAACAAGCTGCTCAGTGATTTTGAGCTGAGTGGGCAGCCCTTCCATACTAACTGCCATGTTTTGCCTGTGCTATATTTTCTATTTAGTGGTTATGTCTAAATACTGGGTATTCTCAAAACCATCACAAAATCATGGCTCAAAATGAGGAAAGCGAAAAATCAGTTACCTTATGCAATGCAATTATGAGGCTAACTACCCAGAGTTAAGCCAGACTTCACAAGTTAAGCAGTCCTCCATAAGACTGTCCTCACTTCATACACCAGCTGCAAACTTGGGGACTCCTAGGCCACCCACACTTTTGAACAACTTGCTACAAATTTGGGGTTCCTGCTACCTGCTCTGCTTCAACGATTTGCTTTAATACACTCAGAAAAGAACTGTGCTTAAAATCACAATTTTATTATAGCAACAAAGGATACAAATCAAGCTAGCCAAAAAAAAAGCAATGCAGAGGGCAAGTTATGGGAAGCCCCTCAATGAAAAGCTTCTGTGTCCACCCTTCATGGAGCCAGGATGCATCATCCTCCTGGCACATTCATGTGTATTACCAACCAGGAACCTTGTCTGAGCTTAGTGTCGGAGCTTTTATTGGGAGTTCATTATGTAGACATGGTGGATTGAATCACTAGCCTTGAGGCTGAACTCTTATCACCAGCCCTCCTCCCCTCCATGGAATTTGGGTTAATTTCAAGTGGCACAAAGCCCCAATCCTCTAATCACATGGTTGGTCTTTCTAGCACAACTAAGTCCGATCCAAACCATCTCCTTAGCATAAACTCACCTGTCACCCAACTGGCCCACCATGAATAACAAAGACTTTCCTGTCACTCTGGAAATTCCCAAGGTCTAGAAGCTCCCTGCCAGGAACTGTGGACAAAGACCAGCCAAATGATTTACTATATGATACCTTGGCATAATGATTGAGTATCTAAAATACACCTCTGTTATTTGATATCTAGAACAA
Source organism: Macaca nemestrina (assembly GCF_043159975.1). NCBI lineage: Eukaryota > Metazoa > Chordata > Mammalia > Primates > Cercopithecidae > Macaca > Macaca nemestrina. The sequence continues at coordinate 77,867,853 of NC_092133.1, forward strand.
AAAGAAGAGGAAGCAATAGAAGTAGAGAAGTGATGTTCTTTGTAAAGTCAGAGGAGCATATATAAACATACCTATTAATAATGCTCACACAAGACCCACACAATCTAGGGTTTTAACACAAGTACAAATACATAATAATGAAAGGAAAATGCAACTTTTAAAGTTAAGCAATAAGAGTAACGATACTTGAATGTGAAATCCAGGTCTATCCTAGCGAATGTTACTTTTCAGCAAATCACTTAAACTCTGTGAATGAACTCAATTTCCTCACCTCTAAATCAGTAATAAAATATCTTCCAGGAATGTTATAAAGGATATAATTAATAAATACAAGTGAGGTTCAGGTTAAGGGTAAATAGCTCACTAGAGGGGATTCTGATTGTCTAACACAAATTTTTTATTTCACCAATTATGAAGATTCAGCTCTATAATTGCAGTCACAGGACTTTTCTCCCTCCCTACCCCCATATCCACCTAATCTCACAACTCTGGCTATGAAGATGTGTTTAGGAACAGATAGAAGAAATTATATCCAACCAATAACGGACTTTGTAACCTAATAATTTCTGGACCAGTGGCACATATGATTGGTATAATTTTTTTGCAACACTGGTTTACCAAATCTGGTTTCTTTCATTTAATTGGCCAGAAACCTTGGACATTCTCTCCAGGAGATCCTTGAAATGTAACAAACGACAAAAAGACATTTTTCTATCATATTGATGGCAACAGGAGGATGGTATCTAGTCTGAAATTCCATACACAGTTGATACTTTCTTCTGCAATGGCGACAACCTTTAAGCAGCGTATTCTAACCAGCATCACAAATTCCTGCAGGTTGTTGAAGATCTTTATTTCGTTTTGCTTTCAATCCCTCTCAAGTTATGATTGGTAAATGATCTATAGATGGTTAATATGGTTTTCCACAGGTCTAGAGTTCTTGTAGCTAAGGAAATTAAACTTCCTCATCATCCTTATATGTGAAATTAAAGAAATGTAGGTCCTGAACTGGACACCAATATTTAACTGTCTTGAAACATGCTGACTTTGTCTTATACATAACTTCCCTTGTTGTTCTCCAGGCTACCCACTGGGATTATTAAATTATCAGCCAGCAACTAGCAGCCTAATTTCTTATAGGCAGCTTCTTTGTAAGGGATAAGCAAAATGCTTGAGAAGCAGCAGTTTTTGCAATTGTGAGAGGATTTCTCATATTGTAGAAGAAACTGATATGAAGAAAGATTATGCGATAATATGTGTGATTATGTGATAATATGAAGCGCCCCCAGATATTGATTGCTATGTTCCAGGTACTTTAAGTATATTAGGCAATTGAGGGGTTTTATGTGTCTTGCTTCATTTAGGGTTCACATGGTTCCATAAGATCAGTGTTATTGAGGTTGAGGTCGAGAGCATTTAAGTAAATTGCTACAGGTGGTAAAGCCAGGAAGTGGTAGAGCCCGTTTGTATACCATTCATGCCACAGTTCTTTTTTATTTATTTATTTATTTATTTATTTATTTATTTATTTATTATTATACTTTAAGTTGTAGGGAACATGTGCATAACGTGCAGGTTTGTTACATATGTATACTTGTGCCATGTTGCTGTGCTGCACCCATCAACTCATCATTTACATCAGGTATAACTCCCAATGCAATCCCTCCCCCCTCCCCCCTCCCCATGATAGGCCCCGGTGTGTGATGTTCCCCTTCCTGAGTCCAAGTGATCTCATTGTTCAGTTCCCACCTATGAGTGAGAACATGCGGTGTTTGGTTTTCTGTTCTTGTGATAGTTTGCTAAGAATGATGGTTTCCAGCTGCATCCATGTCCCTACAAAGGACACAAACTCATCCTTTTTGATGGCTGCATAGTATTCCATGGTGTATATGTGCCACATTTTCTTAATCCAATCTGTCACTGATGGACATTTGGGTTGATTCCAAGTCTTTGCTATTGTGAATAGTGCTGCAATAAACATACATGTGCATGTGTCTTTATAGCAGCATAATTTATAATCCTTTGGGTATATACCCAGTAATGGGATGGCTGGGTCATATGGTACATCTAGTTCTAGATCCTTGAGGAATCGCCATACTGTTTTCCATAATGGTTGAACTAGTTTACAATCCCACCAACAGTGTAAAAGTGTTCCCATTTCTCCACATCCTCTCCAGCACCTGTTGTTTCCTGACTTTTGAATGATCGCCATTCTAACTGGTGTGAGATGGTATCTCATTGTGGTTTTGATTTGCATTTCTCTGATGGCCAGTGATGATGAGCATTTTTTCATGTGTCTGTTGGCTGTATGAATGTCTTCTTTTGAGAAATGTCTGTTCATATCCTTTGCCCACTTTTTGATGGGGTTGTTTGTTTTTTTCTTGTAAATTTGTTTGAGTTCTTTGTAGGTTCTGGATATTAGCCCTTTGTCAGATGAGTAGATTGCAAAAATTTTCTCCCATTCTGTAGGTTGCCTGTTCACTCTGATGGTAGTTTCTTTTGCTGTGCAGAAGCTCTTTAATTTAATGAGATCCCATTTGTCAATTTTGGCTTTTGCTGCCGTTGCTTTTGATGTTTTAGACATGAAGTCTTTGCCCATGCCTATGTCCTGAATGGTACTACCTAGGTTTTCCTCTAGGATTTTTATGGTATTAGGTCTAACATTTAAGTCTCTAATCCATCTTGAATTAATTTTCGTATAAGGAGTAAGGAAAGGATCCAGTTTCAGCTTTCTACTTATGGCTAGCCAATTTTCCCAGCACCATTGATTAAATAGGGAATCCTTTCCCCATTTCTTGTTTCTCTCAGGTTTGTCAAAGATCAGATGGCTGTAGATGTGTGGTATCATGCCACAGTTCTTAAAGACTATACTATACTGCCTGTGTGGGGAAATACATTTCACACTAAATCACATGGACAAGGCCTAATGCATGTTGTCAAACAACAGAACTAAGATAAAATCCTGAAACTTACAGGGATGGTTAATCTATCTTAATTTAGGGGAAGTCTGATTAGTCAGACTGTTCTTGGATCGGGCTGCCTATGAGGTGATGAGCTGCCTGCTATTGATGGAGTTCAAGAAGATGGGAGATAAGCACTTTGTGGAGTGTAGTCAGGGGAACATAGCATCCTCTGGACCTGAGAAAGATCCTTTCTATGTTCAGAGAACATTTATTAATCATCAAATGTCCAAGCCCTTTATATCTATTTCCAGTCCTTCAGTTAGTCTAGCCTGATTCTTTCCTACTTATATAATTATTTTCAATTGTCCATTCTCTGTCGAGTGCTCTATAAGGAAATAACTTGATCAACTTAGCTCCCAGAGGAGAGATAACAGAAGCAAAATCTTCTTCAAGAATTCCTGGAAAAATGGTGTTGTGAAGAGAGTTTAGTCGTAGCCTCCTAAATGGCCAGTCCTTGGCTATCAGCTCAGTAAAAAACAAATCCTCCTTTGTGTCCTTAGAGAATCATAATCATATCAAGTTATAATATTCACATGAATCTGTTTGTTTTCTCTATGACTCCCTGGGAGTTAAAAGAGAGACCCAATAGCTTTAATTTTTTAAAAAAAATCCTTAAAATTACTGTACTCAGTAATATGTTTGAGAGTATTTTACAAATATACACAGATATATAAACCTCCAGAAGCCTATATTAAAGAAAATAACACCAAGACAAAATGATTAATATGCAAAAAACACTAACTTTGATGCAGAAAAGAGACGACAAAAAATATAAAAATATTTTTGTTGTTTAACTTTAGATATTTGACGGAGAATTTCATCATTAGCTAGACATAGTTAAATTTTTAAAAATCAAACTTGATTGTTTTCAAAATATAAAATTCAAATGACTTCACATCTCAGTTATATTTCAATGATCGCTGCGATCACGAGCACACACATCAAGGGCTCCCTAGCCAGGTCCTTTCAAGTCATGCAATACACTGACAGCTGTGTAGTCAAGCATCTACTAAAGCTAGTTCTGTTCTTCATGTATCCCTCTTTAGACTTAGCCCTGGGCTCCATTCTTTGTTTTCAGTACCCTCTGCCTCTCATTCATGAGAATCGTGTGAAGAGTTAATACTGGGCAAAACTTTTTACCAAAATCCAGACTTTTTTTAGCATTTGGAGGCTCCCAGATTTTAGAGATGTTTCATAGTATACATACTATATATGATATCACAGTACCAATAGTGCCTTGAGTAACAAATTCTTAATCAAACATATTAATAATTCTATGAAAATTATATAAATATTTACTCTAAGAGGGATAAAGACCATTAATGCCTGCACATATCTTTGGACCCAGATTCCTACCAAATAAATCAAAAAATACTTTGTTTTTTGGAGATTTGTGGATATCTAAATGGCAGAAACAGGATGATAGGCCAGTAGTGATTCTACAATGTGTCAGACATGTACTACATGCTGTGCATTCATCTGACTTTGCTTTGTTGTAATACCTAATGTAGTTGCTCTCAATATGCCAGTTCTGCATATCATAGAGCTCAGAGAGGTGAGGTTTCTCACCTAAGGTCACAGAGATGGCAGTCAATACCAGGGTGCTATAGTTTAGATATATCCCCCAGAGCTCATGTGTTAAAAACCTAATCCCCAATGCAGCATTATTAGAAAGTGAGGCCACTAAGAGGTGACTACGTAATGAGGGCAGATCCCTTCATGAATGGATTAATGCCATTATCATTGGACTGAATCAGTTATCATGAGACTGGTGGTTTTATAAAAGGAAGTTCAGCCACCATTCTCTGTCTTGTGTGTTCACTTCCACCTTCCACACTTCCACCATGGAATAACCCTTGCCAGATGCTGGCACCATGTTTTGGGACTTTCCAGCCTCCAAAATAATGAGCTGAATAAATCTTTTTTTTTTCTGTATAAATTATCCAGTCTATGATATTCTGTTGCAGCAGCAGAAAACAGGCTAATACAAGGGTTAATGCCCAAACCTCAGCTTGTATACACTTTATCACTAACACTTAAGCATGTTCTCCCCAGCTTTGATTCCATTTCCTTTCCACGATGCTCCAAATTGTTATGTAGGATAATACTGTAACAAAAACTGAGGATGTGTGCAAAGTCCAAAGGATTATTATCTCCAGAGAATGATGCCACGGGATAGAGGAACAGGAAAGTGGGGAAGTAAGTAGGAAACTCCTATGTGCTGAAGGGAAGGTTATATCACTTACTCTGCAAGTTTTATGTGGAGAGACACCCCCATCAATGCAAAATCTGACTTTCTATAGCAAATTGGTATATAAAGAGGTAGAGACAAAAATGAAGCCTATTTCGTAGATGACTCTGACACGGAGCTTGGGGATCACTTGGTCAGTTGTGCTAAGTCCCAGTTCATGTTCTTAGACTTGCTGTCCAGCTTGAATTTATACTTCACAGCCTTTGTACCAATCACAAGCAATGCAAATATAGCAATCAGAAAGTGCAATGGAACTGATAATTTAAAAGGAGGTGTATTAAATTTAAAAAAAAATAAGTTTATGTGCAGCTCAAAATCGGGCAAGGCATTTTCTTTCTACATATATACTTAAATTCACTCTAACAGCAAATATTTTGTCTAAGAACACTTTTAAGCAAAGCCCAACATCATTTATTTGTGACAAATATCCACAACAAGGAGAGAACTAGAGGGCCCCCATGGATGCAGACCAGAGATGAGGAAAGCACCACAGATTGAGTCCAGCTATGAGGACAGATAATTCCAAGAACAAAGGGAGGCATGGAGGCCTTATTGGCTGACCCTTACTTGGCTTGTCAATCTGATGTGATTTTAATCAGGAGGTCCTAGTTTAGTCGTTACAATGGTATCCAGGGTTCGATCCACTTCCTGATCTATGATGTGGGGCTGGCCCCAACTGGTACCTCATCTCATTCGCCATCTGGTTTGGAGCATCATTCTGGGATGTTCAGGCAAGTATCTGCTAGGCTGAGGCTGCCAGAGACTGGCATAGAATGTAATAAAATTCTTGCCTGATGTGTTTTTGTCAGTATTCGAGGAATTCAGTGTGCAGATGTAGAATCTAGCTCTGACAGTCTTCCTAAGTAATATTTGTGAGATAACCTTAAAAAGGGGGAGGTACAGTTTAAATTCAAACTTTTGCCCTTAAGTTACATGTTTAACTCATTTAACATATCCAGTTTCCCATTAGCATGGACAACAGCATGTAGAAAATAAGGAAAATCTTTCTTATCATAAGTCAGAAAAATTACCTATATGCCACACAATTTGTAACATATAACATAGTGGATATATGCATGAGTTTTAGCCCCAGACTGCTTTGAATTTAACACCATCCTCTGACATTTAGCAGATGTGTGAATGTGGGGGACTATTTTGCATCTCGAGTTTCTCATCTGTAAAATCTGGATAGTTGCATATCTGTCATCAAAATATTGGTCGCACAGTGCTTGGCACTATAATTCAATGTATGAAAGCTGGAATTAATTATAATAATTACATATAATTAATTATATATAAATTACATATATTTATATACAAATATATAATCTATAAAATATATATAAATAATTACATATAATTTATAATTAATTATATATAAAGTATATATAAATTACATATAAATTATGTATAATTAATTATATAAAATATATAAATAATTATATATAAATTATATATAAATAATTATATATGAAATATGTAAATAATTATATATAAATTATATATAAATAATTATATATGAAATATGTAAATAATTATATATAAATATATAAATAATTATATGTAAATAATTATATATAAATATATAAATAATTATATCTAAATAATTATATATAAAATATATAAATAATTTTATATAAATAATTATATATAAGTATATAAATAATTTTATATAAACTATATATAAGTTATACATAAATAATTGTATAAATAATATTAATTATATTATAATTATTAGGATTATTAAATCCAAAATTAGTGATAGTCAAAGGACACAGAAGAAAAGACTGATCTACCGATTATATGCAAAGGAAAACTTATCAGGCACTATTTAATAAGTAACCATCCAGAGAAACTGAGTTGATACCCCCAAGTCAAACAACATGATTCGAGGTAAGAAAGGACTGTCAGCCAGGTAGAGAGAAGATCATGATCTTACAGAAGTCTGAATCAATTGCACTACCTTCTGGGCTTCCCAAAGGCAGCTAACACATGTACTGAGCTATGAAGCCAATGACAAGGGCCACATAATGTGGCCTGTCATGCCAGTAGACAAGTGGGTGCGTCATCAGTTTACTGCAGGGGAAACAACAAATTTTTCATATGTGAGATTCTGTGACAAAGACCTGGAGCTTTTTAAGGAGGCTTTTCCAGGAACTAACTTCTCTATACTTTCCCAAAACAACTGGGTTTCTAATTTAGCCAAGTACAATTTAGATGAGTCTAAACATTGTCCATCTTCCTCCATCAGGGTTTAAACACAATATGAAAAAAACTGATCTCAAGTCTCACTACTGTACTATATTTGTGAGTTTGTGAAAATAGTGTTAAAATCACCAGATGTATGCAAAGATTCAGGAAAGCAAGATGATTAATATATGTCAGAGTAAATCAGGTCAGTTTAAAAACCTCTCTTTTTAACAACAACAAAAAAATGAGAAAGTTAGTTTACAACGTTAAAAAGATTCAGAGTATTTTATCTACTAAAAGGAACAAACTGAGGTCAGAAATGATCATTTTGAAATTAAAAATATTTTCTATATAAAAAATATAATTGAGTGCTTATAGGCAAATGTACGTCCACCTCACCCCTCAAATTCATATTTTAAACCTCAATGCCCAAGGGAGGTAAGGCCTTTAGGAGGTGATTAAGGGATTAAGAGTGGGACTAATGCCCCTACAAAAGAGGTACTAGTGCACTTACAAAAGAGACACCCAGAGAGGCTCCCTGCCTCTTCAGCCATGTGAAGACACAGCAAAAAAAATGGCTGTCTATATACCAGGAAGCAAGACCTCATCAGACACTGATTCCGTCAGCACTTTAATCTAGGACTTCCTAGCCTCTAGAACTGTGAGTAATAAATTTCTGTTGATTATAAGCCTCCCGGTTTGTTGTACTTTTGTTATTGCAGCCTAAACAAACTAAGACATTGAGTCACCCACAAATATGTCATTTATAAATGTTCAGAATATGGCTTAGTCACTACCCTGAGAAAAGAACCAAGTGCTACATTTTTATTAGAACCAAATGCTACATTTCCTGAAAGGGATGCTATATTTTTGGTACTCTTAAAACAGAACTTTCTTTTCTGAAAGGACCACATTGGGATAAGCAGGCTCTTACACATTTTCCTCTTCAATAGGTCAAAAATTTTCTCCTGAAGGTGATATTGTAAAGTACAGGAAAATGACAGGCCCATTAAACATCTTTGGGTCAGGCACAGTGACTGACGCCTATAATCCCAACACTTTGGGAGGCCAAGGCAGGTGGATCACTTGAGGTCAGTACTTCGAGACCAGCCTAGCCAACATAGTGAAACCCCATCTCTACCAAAAATACAAAAAAATAGCCGGACATGATGGCGGGTACCTGTAATCCCCAGCTACTCAGGAGGCTGAGGCAGGAGAATCACTTGAACCTGGGGGGCAGATTGAAGTCAGCCGAGATCATGCCACTGCACTCTAGCCTGGGCGACAGAGTGAGACTCTGTCTCAAAAGAAACAAACAAAAAGCAAACGTCTTAGGGCCTCAGTTTATCCAGACTGAAGGCCTTTGAAATTATTTGGGATAAATCCTTGGTGAAAGAAATGTGCTTGGTAAATAAACATCCTTAAACATTAAATCCAGCTTGTCTTGGCCAGAGCACACTTGGCTGAATGTTACATGGTAGATGTAAGTGAGGGATCCTCCTTTTTGCACCTTGAAGAAAAACTGCAGCCTTGGCTGAAGAAGGCAGTGACATTAGCCATGGCAGAGACCAAAACCAAGATCCAGCCAGGACGTACCATATACTTCAGGCCCTGCTAGCATTGAAATGATTTTGTGAATGTCCCCTGCACACTGTCCTAATGTCAGGTCGGGGTAACCATATAATTTGCTATTCAAACTGGGGCTATTTTGAAAGCGTAATGTGAAACATGGGGGAACTAGGACTGTCCCAATTATACCTAGACTTCCAAACACCCTAACTTATAGCAGAGTATTAGTAAATGATGAAAGATTTTTGCCCTCTGGGGCTGACGGAATTAACCTCTCTCAGCCTGAAAGGAGGAATCCTTTGAGGATAGCACCCTAGTCTTCAATGCAGATTCCAGGGCTGTGATAGCTCATTCTTCGTGAGCAACTTCAACCTGAAAGTAGCAAATTGCAGCCTGGGAAGTGAAACAGTGTACGAGGTAGAATAACTGGAGAAAGTAAAATGTCCTCGATAATCAGGCCATATGAAGGCTAATGGAGCATTGCTGAGCAGCCTCCATTCATTCTGAGGTCAAACTTGGACCTCCTAGTGGGAAATAGACAAGGAGTTCCCGAAGAAGTTAGAGAAAAGCAAAAGGCCATATATTCCCCCTCAAACACCTCTCATGCTGGAAGCTGGAAGAAAAACAATACACAATAAAGGAACTCAAGAAAAATATTTGCGTGTGTGTGTATGTGTGTGTGTACATATGTGTATAGGGACTTGTGTGAGGCATGGGTACAGATCTAGAATGAAAGATCTAAGAGAATAAAGTGATTCTAGAATTCAGAGGGAGAATTCCACAGTTTTGAAAGAGTTTTTATAAAGAAAAAGAGTAAGCTGGGCTTTGATGGAGGGACAGCAATTGGGGCGTTAAAGGCCATTCCATGTGTTAAACACAACAGAAGCAAGAAGGCCAAAGACTGACTTTGCGGAAGGTTGAATTTGATCCATATACAGAAAAAGCCACAGAGAGGTTCGAAAGGTCACTATGACAGGTGCTGTCACTTTTGGCTGGTACATCAGTCAAACAGACCCTTCCAGACTTCTCTGGCTCCATGATCTGTGTGTCGACACAGTGAGAAAGTATCATCTAAAGGTCTCACTTAAAACATTCTTTATTACAAAGTGGTAGACTGTTTACTATCTGATAAAAGGATTGGCTGGTAGTGTGAACAATCACTCTCATTAATAGACTATATTACCAAAGTAGAAGGACTCAAGACACACCAGAAATAGTAAAAGTACTTGGGATATAGTTTAACCAAATAAAGATTCATGTTCTTAGGCAGAGAAATTACATTTCAAGACATTTTTTGACAAAAAAAAAGGACCCCTGAGGTTGCAGAATTGCCTCTGCTTGCACTCCAATGTGTTGTGTCATGTCAATAATGATACTAGCCATACGTTCCCATCCCGTTGACTCCATTCCTCTTACCATGGGCAGAGTTTGGGGGGTAGTCTCCGGACCTAAGACCAGCCAATCGGAGTCTTTCAGGACTTTTATTTCAAAACTACCAAGGAATACATTTTGTCCCTCATTAGAGGTTCATAGTACTATAAGCTTATAAATTTAAGTCTGCCATGAGACACCCACCCCAATTCCATAGAGAAAGCTTCTTTGTAGTAGGAAAAAGTGAGTTCAACATGAAAAGATAAGCAGAGATGAAAGATGGATAGAGAAAAGAAAAAAAGCCTTTGTTCTTCCCCTTGAGATCCCATTTCCTTCCTTTTTGTCCTTAATTCTTTGAGCTATTCCAGCTGCTTTCCAAATTATGTGGGCTAATGCATCTCTTTTGTTCTTAACCTAACTTAATTTAGGTTTCAACCACTTACACATAAGTGCCTTGAAAAATACATAAATTTATTTCACGACACTCTGGATTTAGAGAATGTCCAGACTCCAGTATGATCATTGAAAGGACATAGAAGATCTTCCAGGTTATCCGAAGGAACTTCTGGCTGGATACTTACAAACTAAAGAAGAGGATATGGACTGCCAGCTGCAGAATTGTGAAACTGTAGTTCCTTGCTGTTTTATATTCCCCATGGGGAACTGCGGAGCAGTTAGTAAGTGGAATAAACCGGACAGAAATCCAACCAGAGTCCAATATACTCCAGCACTACCAATTTCATCCCTGCGGCTGCTTCAGCTGCTCCTATCTCCAAAGAAAATTAAGGACCACACTGAAAGTCTGCCTTTCTCTATTCTTCATGTGTTCTAGGATGCAAAGGACTCCATATTTACAGAGATCTTAGCACAAATTGTGTTAATGGTTTTATTGGTGGAATAGTCAGAGAAGTGGATAAGGCTTCTCCTCTATAGTCTAGCTAGACCTTCTACCTACTCAGCAAGAATTAGCCTTTGATACTGTCTACAGGCTGTACAAAAGGCTTCCTTTGCACTCTGCTTTTCTTACCTAAAACAAAAGTTTATTTTTGATCTGCAGCCACAGTTATAGAAACAAGGAAGACCCTTTGTGATAGACTCCATAATCTCTCAATACCTCAAGTGCTTCTGAAATGGTAGTCTCCACTTGCATTATAGAACTTCAGACCCAGCTGGACTCATCTGGACTTTTTCTGCCCTCCTGACCAAGCCTTAGCAAGGCTATATATATATTTTTTTAATTTATTTATTATTATTATACTTTAAGTTGTAGGGTACATGTGCATAACATGCAGGTTGGTTACATATGTATACTTGTGCCATGTTGCTGTGCTGCACCCATCAACTCATCATTTACATCAGGTATAACTCCCAATGCAATCCCTCCCCGCTCCCCCCTCCCCATGATAGGCCCCGGTGTGTGATGTTCCCCTTCCCGAGTCCAGGTGATCTCATTGTTCAGTTCCCACCTATGAGTGAGAACATGTGGTGTTTGGTTTTCTGTTCTTGTGATAGTTTGCTAAGAATGATGGTTTCCAGCTGCATCCATGTCCCTACAAAGGACACAAACTCATCCTTTTTGATGGCTGCATAGTATTCCATGGTGTATATGTGCCACATTTTCTTAATCCAATCTGTCACTGATGGACATTTGGGTTGATTCCAAGTCTTTGCTATTGTGAATAGTGCTGCAATAAACATACATGTGCATGTGTCTTTATAGCAGCATAATTTATAATCCTTTGGGTATATACCCAGTAATGGGATGGCTGGGTCATATGGTACATCTAGTTCTAGATCCTTGAGGAATCGCCATACTGTTTTCCATAATGGTTGAACTAGTTTACAATCCCACCAACAGTGTAAAAGTGTTCCCATTTCTCCACATCCTCTCCAGCACCTGTTGTTTCCTGACTTTTGAAAGATCGCCATTCTAACTGGTGTGAGATGGTATCTCATTGTGGTTTTGATTTGCATTTCTCTGATGGCCAGTGATGATGAGCATTTTTTCATGTGTCTGTTGGCTGTATGAATGTCTTCTTTTGAGAAATGTCTGTTCATATCCTTTGCCCACTTTTTGATGGGGTTGTTTGTTTTTTTCTTGTAAATTTGTTTGAGTTCTTTGTAGGTTCTGGATATTAGCCCTTTGTCAGATGAGTAGATTGCAAAAATTTTCTCCCATTCTGTAGGTTGCCTGTTCACTCTGATGGTAGTTTCTTCTGCTGTGCAGAAGCTCTTTAATTTAATGAGATCCCATTTGTCAATTTTGGCTTTTGTTACCGTTGCTTTTGGTGTTTTAGACATGAAGTCTTTGCCCATGCCTATGTCCTGAATGGTACTACCTAGGTTTTCCTCTAGGATTTTTATGGTATTAGGTCTAACATTTAAGTCTCTAATCCATCTTGAATTAATTTTCGTATAAGGAGTAAGGAAAGGATCCAGTTTCAGCTTTCTACTTATGGCTAGCCAATTTTCCCAGCACCATTTATTAAATAGGGAATCCTTTCCCCATTTCTTGTTTCTCTCAGGTTTGTCAAAGATCAGATGGCTGTAGATGTGTGGTATTATTTCTGAGGACTCTGTTCTGTTCCATTGGTCTATATCTCTGTTTTGGTACCAGTACCATGCTGTTTTGGTTACTGTAGCCTTGTAGTATAGTTTGAAGTCAGGTAGTGTGATGCCTCCAGCTTTGTTCTTTTGACTTAGGATTGTCTTGGAGATGCGGGCTCTTTTTTGGTTCCATATGAACTTTAAAGCAGTTTTTTCCAATTCTGTGAAGAAACTCATTGGTAGCTTGATAGGGATGGCACTGAATCTATAAATTACCTTGGGCAGAATGGCCATTTTCACGATATTGATTCTTCCTATCCATGAGCATGGTATGTTCTTCCATTTGTTTGTGTCCTCTTTTATTTCACTGAGCAGTGGTTTGTAGTTCTCCTTGAAGAGGTCCTTTACATCCCTTGTAAGTTGGATTCCTAGGTATTTTATTCTCTTTGAAGCAATTGTGAATGGAAGTTCATTCCTGATTTGGCCCTCTGTTTGTCTGTTACTGGTGTATAAGAATCGGGTTACCCACAAAGGGAAGCCCATCAGACTAACAGCAGATCTCTCGGCAGAAACTCTCCAAGCCAGAAGAGAGTGGGGGCCAATATTCAACGTTCTTAAAGAAAAGAATTTTAAACCCAGAATTTCATATCCAGCCAAACTATATTTCATAAGTGAAGGAGAAATAAAATCCTTTACAGATAAGCAAATGCTTAGAGATTTTGTCACCACTAGGCCTGCCTTACAAGAGACCCTGAAGGAAGCACTAAACATGGAAAGGAACAACTGGTACCAGCCATTGCAAAAACATGCCAAAATGTAAAGACCATCGAGGCTAGGAAGAAACTGCATCAACTAATGAGCAAAATAACCAGTTAATATCATAATGGCAGGATCAAGTTCACACATAACAATCTTAACCTTAAATGTAAATGGACTAAATGCTCCAATTAAAAGACACAGACTGGCAAACTGGATAAAGAGTCAAGACCCATCAGTCTGCTGTATTCAGGAGACCCATCTCACACACAGAGACATATGTAGGCTCAAAATAAAGGGATGGAGGAAGATTTACCAAGCAAATGGAGAACAAAAAAAAGCAGGGGTTGCAATACTAGTCTCTGATAAAACAGACTTTAAACCATCAAAGATCAAAAGAGACAAAGAAGGCCATTACATAATGGTAAAGGGATCAATTCAACAGGAAGAGCTAACTATCCTAAATATATATGCACCCAATACAGGAGCACCCAGATTCATAAAGCAAGTCCTTAGAGACTTACAAAGAGACTTAGACTCCCATACAATAATAATGGGAGACTTCAACACTCCACTGTCAACATTAGACAGATCAACGAGACAGAAAGTTAACAAGGATATCCAGGAATTGAACTCATCTCTGCAGCAAGCAGACCTGATAGACATCTATAGAACTCTCCACCCCAAATCAACAGAATATACATTCTTCTCAGCACCACATCGTACTTACTCCAAAATTGACCACGTAATTGGAAGTAAAGCACTCCTCAGCAAATGTACAAGAACAGAAATTATAACAAACTGTCTCTCAGACCACAGTGCAATCAAACTAGAACTCAGGACTAAGAAACTCAATCAAAACCGCTCACCTACATGGAAACTGAACAACCTGCTCCTGAATGACTACTGGGTACATAAGGAAATGAAGGCAGAAATAAAGATGTTCTTTGAAACCAATGAGAACAAAGATACAACATACCAGAATCTCTGGGACACATTTAAAGCAGTGTGTAGAGGGAAATTTATAGCACTAAATGCCCACAAGAGAAAGCAGGAAAGATCTAAAATTGACACTCTAACATCACAATTAAAAGAACTAGAGAAGCAAGAGCAAACACATTCGAAAGCTAGCAGAAGGCAAGAAATAACTAAGATCAGAGCAGAACTGAAGGAGATAGAGACACAAAAAACTCTCCAAAAAATCAATGAATCCAGGAGTTGGTTTTTTGAAAAGATCAACAAAATTGACAGACCACTAGCAAGACTAATAAAGAAGAAAAGAGAGAAGAATCAAATCGACGCAATTAAAAATGATAAAGGGGTATCACCACCGACCCCACAGAAATACAAACTACCATCAGAGAATACTATAAACACCTCTACGCAAATAAACTAGAAAATCTAGAAGAAATGGATAATTTCCTGGACACTTACACTCTTCCAAGACTAAACCAGGAAGAAGTTGAATCCCTGAATAGACCAATAGCAGGCTCTGAAATTGAGGCAATAATTAATAGCCTACCAACCAAAAAAAGTCCAGGACCAGATGGATTCACAGCTGAATTCTACCAGAGGTACAAGGAGGAGTTGGTACCATTCCTTCTGAATCTATTCCAATCAATAGAAAAAGAGGGAATCCTCCCTAACTCATTTTATGAGGCCAACATCATCCTGATACCAAAGCCTGGCAGAGACACAACAAAAAAAGAGAATTTTAGACCAATATCCCTGATGAACATTGATGCAAAAATCCTCTATAAAATACTGGCAAACCGGATTCAGCAACACATCAAAAAGCTTATCCACCATGATCAAGTGGGCTTCATCCCTGGGATGCAAGGCTGGTTTAACATATGCAAATCAATAAACGTAATCCAGCATATAAACAGAACCAAAGACAAGAACCACATGATTATCTCAATAGATGCAGAAAAGGCTTTTGACAAAATTCAACAGCCCTTCATGCTAAAAACGCTCAATAAATTCGGTATTGATGGAACGTACCTCAAAATAATAAGAGCTATTTATGACAAACCCACAGCCAATATCATACTGAATGGGCAAAAACTGGAAAAATTCCCTTTGAAAACTGGCACAAGACAGGGATGCCCTCTCTCACCACTCCTATTCAACATAGTGTTGGAAGTTCTGGCTAGGGCAATTAGGCAAGAGAAAGAAATCAAGGGTATTCAGTTAGGAAAAGAAGAAGTCAAATTGTCCCTGTTTGCAGATGACATGATTGTATATTTAGAAAATCCCATTGTCTCAGCCCAAAATCTCCTTAAGCTGATAAGCAACTTCAGCAAAGTCTCAGGATACAAAATTAATGTGCAAAAATCACAAGCATTCTTAGCAAGGCTATATTTACTGAAAATGATGCCACTCTGTATTACTGTGGAACTCTGGATGGTGGGATGAAGAAACTGATAGAATAATGGTAATCAGCTGTTTTATCAAACAAGATTTGAGCAAGTAGGCCTAAAGCAAACGTTAATGACAGATAGTGGCTGTTGTGATATCCATAGTTCTGAAAGCATTGTCATTGAGCTGTGCACAGGAGAAATATGTAGCTAATGCTGAACTTTGATTCTTAGCTTCACTTGGCTGGAAGTCATTGGTCCTGCTATCTCCTAAAGAACTTCTGTTTTGTCATGCTTTTGTTTTTGTTTTGAGACAGTTTCTCGCTCTGTTACCCAGGTTGGAGTGCTTTGGCATGATCTCAGCTCACTGCAATCTCCACTTCCCAGGCTCAAGCAATTCTCCAGCCTCTGCCTCCCGAGTAGCTAGGACTACAAATGCAAGCAAGCCACCAACACCCAGCTAATTTTTGTATTTTTTTGTAAAGATGAAGTTTTGCCATGTTGCCCAGGCTAGTCTTGAACTCCTGAGCTCAAAGCAATATGCCCACCTCAGTCTCCCAAAGTGCTAGGATTATAGGCATGAGCCACTGCACCCGGCTTGCTTACTTCTGATTTCTGCTACTCTTGTTATCTAAGTCATTTGTCAAATTCCATCCTTTGGCCTATCATGCAGCTTGGAATTCTACCCAAAGACATTTGCAATGCATACATGCTTCAGATATGAAACCTGAGCTTATGTCACTACCACAGCAAGCCCAAATACATAATCTACCTGGTCCAGGCAAAGGATGCCTCCCCTATATCCAAAACAAGCTTAAAACTCTTTATCGAGACATCAAACCTACTTGAAGCAAAGTTGCTTTCAGAACTCCATTTTTTTCTCTGGGGTCAACTGAGAATTTCATGTAGATGGAAGATAAGGTAACCCTCTTCTTTACATCCTAATCTCCTCTGACAACTCTGTGAGGACCATATACTTAGAACATTCGACTATTAGGATGACTGCAACTCTCTGTAATCAGGAAGGTTTGAAAAATGGCAAATAAAAATTGATCGTCTGAAATGGGGGAATGGAGAGATTCATTTTGACATGTGCAATGCCCCAGTTCTCTTGTGGGGCTTGATAAGGCATTTCCTGACGACCCCCTGGATGACCTGAATGACTGCACTGGGGCACTCTCTCTCAGCTCGACAGTCTCCCAAGACATCCTAAAGTAGGATGCATGCTCGAGATGCCAAAGTGGAATTTCTAAACTCTCCTTTTTCTAATCAAATTGTCTATATGGCTCAGGTTCTAGAGACAAAACAAACAAACAAACAAAAAACAACAATTCTGGACAAAGTTAACTAGTAATTTTCAATTTATTATCAGCGGTTCACTTTTATGCCTTCACAGGTCTGATAATGAGACTGAATTTTGTGTCAGGGTCTTAGAGACCATAAGTAGCAGCGAAAACAAAAGTTTTATCTCTACACTGACCTTGGCTTATCCAAACTCAGGCCAAAAATCCCCAAAATGAGACTCATGGCTATAGCACATCCAGAGGCAGCCATCTTATTACAGAAGATCTCTAGTTCTCAAAAATATATATTAAAGCCTCTTTCAGCTCTGGTTCTACACATAAAGAGCTTGGGAGTTGCCATTATAGTTTAATAACAAGTAAAAAGCCAAACTGACTAAAAAATCAAACTCTTCTTGGATCTGTAAAAGGAATGAGGACACAGGGCAAATAGCCACTCTCAAGACTGAAGAGACAAACAGGTAAATACAGGAAGTCACAGCTTACCAGAGCAGAGGCCCACAAGTGGAAACCACCACAGGAAGGGAAAGCTGAACTGTAATTGATGAATCTCAGTGCAGACAAACCTTAAAGTTAAAAACCCTAGAGGGATCCAGGCATAGTCAGCCCCTGACAATATTGTGAAATATGCCACCAGGAGCTTTACAGTGTTCTCACAGTAAACATCAGGGAACAGTCCTCTTGGGCTTCCAGCAGCAGAAGGAGAAAAGGAACCATTTCTAAATACGCCAAAGTATTTTTCCTTAACATACCCTGTGCTGTTGGGAAGAACTAGTTAACTAGAGCCTATCCTACCAGAGTATTATCAAAGCCTAATGGACCAGGGGATAGAAATATCAAATTCCAGTAACCTTTAGACTTCCATGTGTGAGAAAGGAACTGCTCAACTCCAGCCCACTCTAGTCATTCTGTCCCACCTAAGGAAGTAGAAAAAAAAAAAAGCTGAGAAACACTCGTAAACTTCACAGTCCACAAGCACAGGCTTACTAAAACACTAGGACCTAATCCTCGAACTAGAGAATGTTTCCCCTCTCCCCACACCCTACCACCACATTACTAAAGGCCTATTTAGGGCAATTCCTTTTACCTGATATGTTACATCCAGCTATCAGGAAAAAAATTACAAGGCATATCAAAAGACAAAAAAACATAATTTAAAGAGACACAGAAAGCATCAGATCCAGACACTACAGGGATATTGGAATTATTAGACTGGATATGTAAAACAACTATGATTAATATACTAAAGTCACTAATGGATAAAGCAGACAGCATGCAAGAACAGATTAGCAATGCAAACAGAGAGATGGACATCCTGAGAAAGAACCAAAAAGAAATGCTAGAGATCAAAAACACTGTGACAGAAATAGAGAATGCCTTTGATGGGCTCATTAACAGACCGAACACAGCTGAGGAAGGAATTGCTGATCTTGAGGATATTTCAATACAAAACTCAAAAACTCAAAAGCAAAGAGAACAAAGACAGAGAGAAACAGGACAGAATATCCAAGGACTGAGCAGCAACTACAAAAGGTGAGACTTATATATAACAGGAATACCAGAAGGAGAAGAAAAAGAGAAAGAAATGAGAAATATTTGAAATATAGAATTCCATACCCTGCAAAATTATCCTTCACAAGTGAAAGAGCAATAAAGACTTTCTCAGAAAAACAAAAATTGAGGAAATTATTGCCAGTAGATCTGCTTTGTAAGAAATGTTAAAATAAGTTCTTTAGAGGAAAGGAAAATAATATAGGCCAGAAACTGAGATATACAGAAAGGAAAGAAGAACATCAAGAATGGAATAAGTGATGACAAAATGAAACTTTTTCTTTTTCTTAATTTACCAAAGAGATAACATTTGTTTCAAACTAATAGCAACAATGTATTTGATTATGTATGCTTATGTACATAGCACATACACATATAACACACATGTTATATGCATGTTAATATATACATGTGTATGTATGTGTGTGTGTATATATATGCTTTTCATGTTTCATATAAGTGAGATTAATTAAAGCAATGATATAAAAGATTGGAAGGAAGAATTAGGATTTTAAAATTATTATTACTATATTCTTGCACTACCTGTGAAATCGCATAGTGTTATTTGAAAATGAATTTTGATTCGTTGTAGATATATATTGTAAACTCTAGGGCAATCACTAGAAAAGGAAAAAAGGAATATAACTGATATGCTAACAAAGGAGAGAAAATGGAAACACATAGAATGCTAATTAAAACTACAAAAGGCCAAAAAGGATCAGAAGACAAAAAAGGGAGCAAAGAACAAGGACAACAAATAGAAAACAGTACCAAGGATGGCAGACATTAATTCAGCTATATCAATAATCACTTTGAATGTCAGTGGTCTAAAAATGCAGTATTTAACAGACAGAGTTTGTCGGAATGAATTAACAAATAAGACCCACTTATGTTATCTACAAGAAACCCATTTATATACAATTACATATAGATTAAAAGTAAATGGAAAAAAATATATACAATGCTAACATTAATTAAAAGAAAGCAGGAATATCTATATTTCACACAGAGGAGACTTCAAAGCATGAAAAGTTATCAAGGATAAAGAAAGGCATTACATAATGATAAAGGGGTCAGTATTCCAGGAAGACATAATAATTATTAATATGTATGCACCTAACAACAGAGCATTAAACTTCATAAGGAAAAAAATCATAAAACTGTAAGAAGGAATAGATTAATCAACTATCAGAGACTTTAAGACCCTTACATCAGTAATAGACACATCCAGCAAGCAGAAGATCAGAAACAGCATAGTTGAACTCAATAGCATCATCAACCAACTAGATGTAATCAAATTCTATAGAATACTTTATCAAATAACAGCAGGAAACATATTTTTCTCAAATTTATATGGAACATTTACCAAAATAAGACCACATTCAGGGCCATAAAACACATCTTGACAAATGTAAAAAAGATAGAAATAATACAATGTCTGTTCTCAGATTACAGGGTAGTTAGACTAAAAATCAATAACAGAAAGATAATTGAAATATCTCAAAACAGGTGGCGATTAGACAATATACTTCTAAATAACATGTGGGTCAAAAAATAAATCTCAAATATTTAAAAATATTTTGAACTAAGTGAAAATGGGTATACAGTTTATCGAAATTTGTAGAATGCAGCAAGAACCATGCTTAGAGGAAAATTTATAGTATTAAATGCATATATTAGAAAAGAAGAAAGATCCAAAATCAACAATCCAGGATTCTACCTTAGGAAACTAAAATAATAAGAACAATTTAAACGCAAAGTAAGCAGAAGAAAAGGAATAATAAGAATGAGAACAGAAATAAATGAAATTGAAAATAGGAAATCAATAGAGAAAATTAACAAAATCAAAAGCCTATTCACTGAAATGATAAATAAAATTCATAAACCTCTATTCAGGCTAACTCAAGAGAGAGAGAGAGAGAGAGAGGGAACAGAACACAAGTTACCAATATCAGACATGCAAGAAGGGACATTACTACAGATCCTATGAACATAAAAAGCTAATAAAACACTATGAACAATTTTATGCTCACAAATTTTATAATCTAGATTAAATGGACCAATGCCTTCAAAGACAATTTTTAAAAACTCACACAATACTCAACAGACAATCTAAGTAAGCCTATGTCTCTTAAAGGAATTAAATAAATAATTAATAATCTTTACAACAGAAAGAACCACACTGGAAGTGGCTCACTGGTGAAGTCTACCAAACATTTATGAAAAATAAATATCAATTTTCTACAATCTCTTTCATAGGATAGAAGCAGAGGGAATAATTCCTCTCTCATTATAGGAGTTCAGCATTAGCCTACTACTGAAACTAGACAAAGACATTACAAGAAAACTACAGATCAATATCGCTCATAAACATAGATACAAAAATTGTCACGAAAGTATTAACAAATAGAATTCAGTAATATATAAAAATAATTACACACCACAAATTAAAGGGGTTTATCCCAGTTTTGCAAGGCTGGCTCAACATTTTAAAGTCAATTAATGTAATTATCATATTAATTAACTAAAAAATTAGATAATCATAACAGTAGAGGCAGGAAAAGCATCTGACAAAATTCAATACCCTTCCATGATTTCTTTAAAAGGTGTTGGGGGGAGGGGTGAGTCAAATAGGAGTACAGGAGACCTTCCTTAACTTGATAAAGAATATCTACAAAAATCCTACAGCCAACATTGTACTTAATGGCAAGAAACTTGAAGCTTTCTCACTAAGAATGGGAGCAAGGCAAGGATGCTTCCTCTTACCACTCATTTTCAACATTCTACTAGAAGTTTTGGCTAATGTAATAGAACAAGAAAAATAAAATAACAAGCATACTGATTGAGAAGGAAAAAATAAAACTGTCTTTGTTAGTAGGTAACATAATCACCTATGTAGAAAACCTAAAAGATACAAGGTTAATATACAAAAGTCAGTGATATTATTACTAAAAATAAAAATTAGCCGGCGTGGTGGCATGCACTTGTAGTCCCAGCTACCTGAGAAGCTGAGGCAGGAGAATCACTTGAACCTGGGAGGTGGTGGTCACAGTGAGCCAACATCACACCAATGCACTCCAGCCTAGGCAACAGAGTAAGACTCCATCTCAAATAATAATCATCATCATCATCATCATCATCAATAAATTTTAATATAAATTAAATATCATTTAAATTAGCATCTTCAAAAATAAAAAGTTAGTTATAAATATAAGATGTACAAGATCTATATGAGTAAACCTACAACTTCAATAAATAAACTCAAACAACTAAACAAATGGAGAGACATACTATGTTAATAAGAAGACTCAATATTGTCAAGATGTTAGTTCTTCCCAACTTTATCAACAGATTCAATGAAATCCCAACAAGTTATTTTGTGGATATGGATAAATATTCTAAAATTTGCCTGGGCACAATGGCTCATGCCTGTAATCCCAGCACTTTGGTAGGCCAAGGAAGGCAGATCATGAGGTCGGGAATTCAAGACCAACTCCTGGTCAGCCTGACCAACATGGTGAAACCCCATCTCTACTAAAAATACAAAAATTAGCCAGACATAGTGGCATGTGCCTGTAATCCCAGCTACTCATGAGGCTGAGGCAAGAGAATTGCTTGAATCTGGGAGGCAGAGGTTTCAGTGAGCCGAGATTGTGTCATTGCACTTCAGCCTGGGAGACAGAGCAAGACTGTGTCTCAAAAAATAAATAAATAAATAAATAAATAAAATTCTAAAATTTATATGAAGAGGCAAAAGATTCAGAATAGCCAAGACAGTATTAAACTACATTAAAGGAGAAGAACAAAGTTGGAAGACTGACACTACTGACCTTAAGATTTATTACAAAGCTCAAGTAATCAAGATAGTGTGGCACTGGCAAATGAATAGACAAATAGATAAATGGAACAGAATAGAAAGCACAGAGATAGGCCCAAATAAATGTAGTCAACTGGTCTTTGATGAGCAAAGGCAATACAAGGGAGAAAAGAGTCTTTTCAACAAATGGCACTAGAAAACTGGATATCCACATGCAAAAGGATGAAACTGGATATCCACATCCTTCCAACCCTTCACAAAAAGTAACCCAAAATGGATTACAGACCTATTTAAAATTAAAACTGATAAAACTCCTAGAAGATAACAGCAGAAAACCTAGATGACATTCAACAATAGAAAACAAACAATCCAATTAGAGTGTAAGCAAAATACACTCAGACATTTCAACAAAGAGTATATAGAGATGGCAATAATTAAAAGGAAAGATATTTAAAATAATTAACCATCAGATTAATGCACATTACAACTCTGATGAAATATCACTGCACACAAATCAAAATGGATAAAATGAAAAATGGTGATCCTGGGAAATGTTGGCAAAGCTTCAGACAAACTGGATCACTTACACATTGCTGATTAGAATGGAAAATAGTTCACTGTCTCCTACAATGCTAAACATGCAACTACCTACAACTCAGCAGTTGTACTCCTGAAGACATGAAGGCATATGTTTATGCATTGCTCGTGGAAATGCAAAACCTTTAAGACACTCTAAAAAAGTTGGGTCATTTCTTTAAAAAGTAAACAAGCAATTACTATGTGAGCCAGCAATTGACCTCTTGGTCATTTATCCTAGGGAGATGAAAACTTATGTTTACATAAAAACTTATACATGAATATTCATAACAGCTTTATTTGTAGTAGCCAAAACTGGAAACCACCTAACTATACTTCAATGGGTGAATGGTTAAGCAAATTCCAGCACATCCACAGCATGGACTACTAATCAACAATAAAGGAAAACACACTGCAGAGCTCACATAACTTCAGTGAATCCCCAGAGAATTAGGCAATGGAAAGAAAGTAAATTCCAAAAGTTATAGATTGTATGAGTCTATTTATATAAAAATGTTAAAATAGTAACATTTTAGAAATAGAGAAAACATATAGCTTGTCAGGTATTAGGGAAGGGAGTGGAGAAGGTGGGAGAAGGAAGGTAGACATGATTACAAAAGGGCAACAGATGGGATCCTTGTATTGATGAAACTGTTCTGTATCTTAACTATGATGCTGAATACAGCAAACCTATCTACATGATGAAACCATATATGAGTTTAATGACTTCCTTTTTCCTACACAACAATCAACACAAGAGCATTCCCAAACCTCTTTTAGACCTGTCAGGTTAGTTTGTTGACAGATATGTAGATGAACTTTCTTTTCCAAATATGTTATTCTCTGTGAAAGCATTTTGAAACTTCTTATAATGTCATATTAGTAAGATTGTTTCTCTCATACAAATATGGAATTTGTTCTCCATAATAGAATATTCAAACCTATATATCTTGTTGTCTATTTCAATAGTTTTAACAATCATCTTTTTTTTTGCATTTATTATGTTTACTGTGCTGGAAAATACCTTCACACTTACAAGGATTCAAGTGTCCTTCAGAGTCCTCTTTAACAAACATGTCCCTCCTATCAAAAGATTCCTGCAAAATGTTGTCGGCATATGACATTGAACTAGATAAATATTTCCAAGAGGATGTACTAGTTAGTAGATTATTTTGTTGACGCAAAATTAGGATGCTTTTTCTCTGTAAATGTTTTTATTTGAAAAATATTTAAAAGCATCTACCCTGGCCAAGGCACTGGTAGGAGATAGAGATATGGAGAGTAGATGAAGAAATAAACCAAGAAAGGATCTCTTCCTTAATTAACTCACAGTTTAATAGTGGGGATAATGGTCATAATTATATAATTATAATAATACAATCATCGTGCTCAATAGCTACAAAAAAAGGTTGTATCCCACTTTCTCATTATCCCTGGTCCCTTCCCCGTGGACTGCACAGTGTGCTTTACTAGTTCACAGAAAAGAAAAATTGCTTATGGATTTCTTAACCAGCTCTATGCATTAAGAAAATATACTGATGCTTGGTAATTCTGTCTGTCTGCCCTCAAGCCTGACCCATTCTCCACCTATCTTCGATCTACTTTGTGTCTACCCGGGACTGACCTTGAGGCCAATCTTGACATCTCTGGGCTCCCATCCCTGTGGCTTCTAATTGGTGTTAATAAGGCAATAGAAGTCACTGGCAGGAGATCAGAGCTAATGAGGAGAAAGATTTCAGGGTGATGGCCCTCCCCCGCAGTACATACACACACACACACACACACACACACACACACACACACACTCATTCCTCCTTGTCTAAGCACAATGAATCTGGTAATTGTTATGACACTGTGTCTACTAGAATTGGGTGCAGCCTCCTTTCCACAACTTCGGCTTTCAGCTCTCACCTGAATCTGGTAATTCTATTTCCCGTCCTTGCCCTTCAGGTAGAGGGTGATAATGGCTTCTTGCTCTAATTAGTTCCAGGGTAACACGGTAGCACTTGGTGGTTTCCTTAACCCTGTCCATCCCTCTGTAATAGTCCCTTCCTCAGATTGCCTTCAACATCCCAGCTAAATGTACTTACTATTTTCTGATATCAATACACCTGGGATTATACCTGTAAAACGAAATTGGAAAGGAAAAGTGATAAATGGCATATGGATTAGAGAACTGCTCAGGTTCAGTGGAGCTAGACATCTTTTCCAGCTAGCAGATTAGAGTGAACTTCATGGATGAGAGGCAGTCAAGAAAGACAAAGGTTAATTCTCCACCTTTCTAATGAGAAATATGGGGTTTTCTCCTGTGCGTGCATGCATAGATTTGAGCTATTCAGAAAGAAAAAAAAAAAAAACACAAACAAACAAAACAGAATATTGCTCCTGGAAAGAACAACTAACTATGGGTTACAGAGTTTGCCTTTCTGATGAACCTGTGAAATGTCAGCATCTCTCTCTGTGTGAGCCTGATTGGAATGCTCCTGTTGAAATGTCATGGGGCCAGCTGCATCCACAGTGGGAGGTGGCATGGCCTTAGCTGGGACTGTGCAGGGCTTCAGCATCACCATGTGCAGAGGCAAAGCCACTGTGAGCTCAAATAGAGAAGCAAATCTACCCTCCTTTCCGTCTCCTCATCTCCTCACCCTTATTTCTCCTGTAACCCTGCATCTCTGCCTCTCATAAACAGCGCATATTTTGCAAACAGCATGAGAGTAGCGGGAGGGGTAGGGAGACTTTTCTCTTTTTAAAGATCAAAACATTTTGCTCCTACTAAGAGGAATTAAAATGATGTTTAAAAGGAGTTAGCACAATGGTCAGGAAGAATTGCATCACGCCAGAGAGTTATATGGGTCATTGGTCATTCCTCTTATTTTAATTTCCTGGCTCTGGCAAGCTCCAGGGCTGAGGCCTCATTCAGCGGTCAAATCATGGTAATTCCACAAACACCTGGAGAGAAAACAGGAAGTAAAAATCTCAGCTGTTTCCAGGAGAGCTGTGGCCCTCTGGCCCTCCTTCTTCCATTTTCTTACCTCTTGCTCTCTCTTTTCTCTTCCCTTCCTCTTTCTCTTTCCATCCACAATTCCTTCCCTCTTTTCTTTTTTCAGTCTGTTTATGTAGGAATAGGAGAGGGGAATTACAGTCATTATTTAAAATGTACCTTGGATGGTAATCAAAGCTAGAATTATTTCTAATGAGATATTGGAAGAAACAGTACAAAACAACTGAATTGCTCTATAAAATTTAAAATGTTAAGGCAGTCTGACCTGGGCTCGGGTTGCTGAAGCCCTAAGACATTAAGGCACCTGAAGCTGGAGAAAAGGTCACCACCATCTCAATTTCAAAGAAATTTAGGATCTACGGCTGTAATGAGATCATATAATGGATTAGTGTGGTTCTTTTCCTTGTGTGTTCTCTACCTTCAAATTTGTTATTTTACAGGTGGAATCGTTAGATCAAAGAATGTGTATTAACTGAGTCACCACCTGCAGGAAGCCTTGCCTGATGCCTCTTCCTTATCCAGGGACATCTGTTATATTGCATACCAACCTCTACTGCAACCTGCCTGTTTGCTCACTTTCCTCCCTCTCTAGACCTAAGTTCACCCAGGCAGGGACTGTGTTGCAACCCCTCGGGATTCCTACTCACGGGCCAATGGAGTCAGTGAGAACTCAGTGATTCCTGTTTAGTAAATAATTCATTGTTAAACTGAAAGATACCTATCTGAAAAAAAAGTCTGTTTTTTGAATGTTTTTATCTCTTCCTTGTAGATGAAATCGACCCAGCATTCATTCAGTCTCGCTCATGTCCTTATATTTCAAGATCTTACCACCACTCTGCAGAAAACTTTCAGAGAAACGTCAAGAGTTGCAGAACAAAGTCCCATCTCCTAAATTTGGCAAACAAGAATACCATGAAAATCCCAGGCAAATTCACCGTGATCAGCACTCAGACATACTGCCTGGTCATCTGTACTTCAGCCAAGGGAAACTATTTTAGTTCCCTCATTAGGCCGGTTCCCCCTACCTCCCTGTTTTCCTGCTCCCCAGCCCCCGCCCTTAGAAAGCCCTTCTCCTCCCCACACTCTTAACTGGTCATCTCCTTTTTGCCTGTTGAAGTTCTCACCCTTAGCTCAAGCTCCTCCTCCCACTGTTTCCTGGCCCCACTGTGACAGGGCTTCTCTGCAACCACCGATCGTGTTCTCTATACAACTCCCAATGCTTATCGCACTGGGCTGTAAATAAGACTTGGTCTGTCTTTCACTCCTCACCCTCAATCCTCCAGCCACACACATGCAACCACTCAAAATGGTTTGACAGTGAGTCAGCACTGCACATTGCTTGGAAGGAAGATATTGCCCAACATGTATTACCCAAATAAATGAACGAATAACCCAGCCAAGAAAGGAGAGCAAAGACGTCAATTTTGTTTTCAATATTGGTTTTATGCACTGTGTTCTTATCATAATGCTAATATATGGTCATTATATTAAAAATAGTGATTACTATAGTGGGTATTACTCCCCACCCTCCCTTATCTTTGTCAATTAGGAAGGCAAAATAGAGTCTCATTGTTTACATTTGTGTTTTTATTATAGGTGAGATTGATTTTTTTCTCTAAAGTTTAATGGCCATCTGTAGTTTTTACTGAATGATCTGCTGGTTTTTTATCCATTTTTATTGGAGTATTCAATCTGTTGATTATTCATATATGAAAATTCTTCCTATATAAAATTAATAACTATTTTTATCACATTTTCAAATAGCTTTTAAAGCTTACTTTATTCCTTTTTTGTTTATTTTTGCCTGGTTAGTGAGACATAAATATTTTTAACTGTTGGTAAGCAAATATATCAATATTTTTAATATGATTTCTGCCTTTGAATTTATTTATAGAAAGGTTTTCTTTTTACTTGTTTCATTTTTAGATTTCATTTTTTAATATTTCTGGAATTTATTTTGGCAGAGAGTATATTATTTCTCCACAGAAATAACTAATTGTCCCAGCATGATTTATTGAATAATTCATAATTTCTCCTTTATTTGAAATGTCACACTTATCAGATGCTAATAAACATTTTAGTTTATATATACATGAGGTCGTTGCTTGCCTATCAAAATCTGGTTTTAAATGTTTATTTACATACATGAGGTCATTGCTGGCCTATCAAAATCTGGTTCCATTGAAAAAGATATTTTTCCTTCAACACAGCACTGTAAGAGTTCAGGGTGTTTTTTTTTAAGATTATTTTATCTTCCAAGACATTTTCATATTTGGCATTGTAAGTCATATTTTAAGTTCTCCCTCTTGTCTCCCATTTATTCTTCTCTTTTAATTATTTTCTTAACCTATTCTCCCAGATGTACCCATTATATGAAATATGGGATATGTTTTGAAATTCCGAAACAAAAAAGTTATATAAAGCATTGATTGAAATAAAATAAATGCTTTAAATGAACTGAAAAACATAACACTATTATACTTCTGAGTACATCTCATTTTATATTCCTCCATAAGGTTTTAAAAACTTTTTACAGCATATACCTGATAAAGTTTATTCCAAACTATGGGATATTCTCTGCAGATTTTACAAAAGGGGCCTCTTCTCCCCCATATTAATTTTCTATTGCTGTTGTAACAAATTACCAGAAACATAATAACTTAAACCAAATTTATTCTTATGGTCATGGAGGTCACAGTCCAAAATGGTTTTTCACTGGTGTATTAATCAAGGTTCTCTAGAGGCACAGGACTAACAGGATAGATGTATATACGAAAAGGAGTTTATTAAGGAGCATTGACTCACACAAACACACAGTGAAGTCCCACAATAGGCCATCTGCAAGCTGAGGAGCAAGGAAGCAGTCCGAGTCCCAAAACCTCAAAGGTAGGGAAGCCGACAGTGCAGCCTGCAGTCTGTGGACGAAGGTCCAAGAGTCCCAAAGATGAAGAACTTGGAGTTCAATATTCAAGGGCAGGAAGCATCCAGCACAGGAGAAAGATGTAGTCCAGATGGCTAAGCCTCTCTAGTCTTTCCACATTCTCCTGCCTGCTTTTATTCTAGTCACGCTGGCAGCTAGTTAGATGGTGCCAACCCAGGTTGAGGGTGGGTCTGTGTCTCCCAGTTCACTGACTCAAATGTTAATCTCTTTTGGCGACATCCCCACAGACACACCCAGGAACAATACTTTGCATCCTTTGACCCAATCAAGTTGACACTCAATATTAACCATCACAACTGGCGTCAAGTGCCATGGCCCCTCTGAAGGCTCCAGGGCAAGATCCCTTTCGTAGCCTTTTCCGGGTTCTTGAGCTGCATTTTTTGCATTGCTGGTCTCATATGGCCACTTCCTCTGTCTTCAAAGTCAGCGAGATAGCATTTTAAAATCTCTGTCTCTGTCTTCCTGCTCCCGTCATCACATCATCTTCTATAGTAAATTCTCCTTCTGTCTCCCTTTTATAAGAACATTTAGGATCACATTTCGTGCCCATGTAGATAATCCAGGATAATCTCCTCATTTTAATAATTCTAATTTAATCTTATATGCAAAATCTCTTTTGTCATATAAGGTAACAATAATAGGTTCTAGGGATTAGTACCTGGGCATCTTTGGGATCATTATTCAACCTACCACAACACCCAGTACTTATGACTTGAAGTACATTTTAAATTTAGCCTAATGGTTTTCTACATAGATGATTAAAGCAACTAGAAATACTGAAAGATTTTGTCTCCCTTTAAACTTTTTATTTTCCCTATCATATTTTATGGGGCATAACTTCAAGAAAAATACGTAATACAGGTAATAGTGGGTATCTTTTCTTACTCTTAATTTTAATGGAAATTCCTCAAGTGTTTCACCAACAAGTTATAATTTTTCAAACCCATTTAAACTTTCATTTTATTGATGTTGTATTATTGCATTCTCATATTAAAATAAAGGTATTAGAAATGAACTCAGACTGAAATTTTCAGACGCATTGCTCTTCATTGACCCTCTACCTTGATTTCTATAATATTGTACCTTTGAAAAACCAGAAAAATTACCTGTTGTTTTTGTGTGGCCAGAATGCATCCTCTGATTCATTCTTTGAAAATATCTAGTGCCCTATTCTTATGCACCATTCACTCCGTTAGGTCTTAGAAATGTCAAGGAAAACAAAACCACTAGAGTTAGAAGAAGAGGTGGTCATCTGGTTGGGCATGGTGGCTCATACCTGTAATCACAGCCCTTTGGGAGACCAAGGAAGGTGGAGCATGAGGTCAGGAGTTTGAGACCAGCCTGTCCAACATGGTGAAACCCCGTCTCTACTAAAAATACAATACAAAAATTAGCCTAGCGCAGTGGTGGGCTCCTGTAATCTCAGCTACTAGGGAGGCTGAGGCAGGAGAATCACTTGAACCCGGGAGGTAGAGGTTGCAGTGAGCCGAGATCACACTATTGTACTCTAGCCTGGGTGACAGAGCAAGACTACATCTCAAAAAAAAAAAAAAAAAAAAAAAAAAAAAAAGGTGGTCATCAACAAATAAATGCCCATTATTAATAAATTGTGTTCAATGTTATGAAAGTAAAAACAGTTCATTAAAATAAATGGAAAAACAGAGAAGTGGGATGACAAAGTGACAAAGTAGATCATATACAGAACTGTGTGTTTTGCTTTTCAAGGCATAAAGCCAACATAGAATAAGACAAGGCCTCTGGACAACAGAGGATAAAAATTTATCTCATTTTTCCATGCTTATGGAGAAAAATAGGCTGTGGTTGTGTGAAAATTATTCTAATTTTATAGTTAAAAATCTTTTGGTAAATGATCTATTTTTGAGAAAGTCTTGGGCTAGTCTCTTCTGTTTAGTTCCATGGCAAAAATGACATCAGATCAACAAAAAGATTTTCAGTATTGTGCTACTCCACCACTCCAAAATGACTGTTATTGGGACAGAGGCTAGAAATAGAGAGACTGACTCCTTGTAAATAATGTATTTCTAGAATTAACTGTACTTGACCTTAATAGATATCTTATGTGCAGTAGTTCCCCTTTATCCATAGTTTTGCCTTCCTTGGTTTTAGTTACCTGCAGTAAACTGCAGTCTAACAATACTAAATGGGAAATTCCAGAAATAAACAATTCATCAGTTTGAAACTGCAAACCATTCTGCATAGTGTGATGAAATCTCACGTCACACTGCTTCGTCTCACCTGGGATGTGAATTATTGCTTTGTCCAGTGCATCCGTGCTGTATACGCCACCCACTCATTAGTCATCATCATCGCCTGCTCTTGACATCTAACCATCCATAAACATAATTATGGCTCTGTCATCCAGGGTCACCAGAAGCCAATGATCCTCATTCTGAGGTATCGTCAGAAGGCCAATAGTAGTGCAGTGTTATGTCACAATGTCCCTGTCATTTACCTCATATTTCATCACATAGGCATTTAATCATCTCACATCATCACAGGAAGAAGACTGAGTACAGTAGTAAAATAAAATATTTTAAGAGAGAAAAAAGAGAGATACCACATTCACAAAACTTTTACTACAATATATTGTTATAATTGTCCTATTTTATTGTTAGTTTTTCATCTCTTACTGTGCCTAATTTATAAATTAAACATTATAATAAGTATGTATATACAGAAGAAAGTATAGTGTATATAGAGTTAGCTACTATCCTCAATTTCAGGCACATACTATGGGTCTTGGAACGTATCTCCAGCAGATAAGGGAAGGCTACTGTTTGGGCAACTGTTTTGTTTTGTGAGATTAATGTATAGTTTGTCTTATGTCTTCACGTTTATTTGATTTTGCTATCAGAGTCATATTTAATCTTAGTGTACTGTACTGTTTCTAAATTTTATACACTTGTCAAGCTTATTAGACATTTTTGAATAATGCATATTTTAGGCTCTTTCGTGAAAACTCAGAATCAGAATCTCTGCTCTGGATCCCTGAAAATATGCATTTTAAACATACTTCCAGATAATTATATGCACACTGAAGTTTGTGACCTATAGGTGTAATGATTAATCCCAGTGGCTTCATAGTCTAAAAATTTATCAGTCATCTGACTTTTGAAAATATTCTTTATCTTAATTTACTGACTTATGAAGTAGAGATAAAAAATCTTGCTAAATAAGAGAGGTTTTAAGAATTATTTAAAATAATATTTGCAAAGAACATAGCTCAGACCAAGATCTTTTTTTCACAAATACTTCTTTTGATACTTTTAAAAATTGATTTCATATTTATAGCACTTGTGTTATTATAAGTCACTACCTAATTGGGTTCCAGGTTCATATTCACATTCAGTTCAATTTTAATGCAACATAACAACTCTCAATTCAATTTTATTTATCTATTTCATGGCTAAAGAAATCTTTGAGTGTTTTGTTATTCTTTCACAGAGAGTACTCAAAGTCAGAATCATTACTGTTCTGACTCAAGGAATATTTAACTGGATAATGGATTTAGAGATCTGGAATGTGATTTTGACTGCCCTTCCATGCGTCAGACCATGGAAACAGGAACTGAGTTTCTCACATACAGTTATGTACCATCAAAGATCATTCTCATTGTGAAATGGGAAGTAGAATATTTTACTCACCAGTCCTAAGGAAGCACCATCTATCTAAGTTCATTCATTTTATAAAGTAGAAGGTATAATGTGGAATTGGAAAGGAGCAAAGAGAGTCGCTGTCCACCTGGAGTCCTATGAGAATAGTGACCCAGGAGGAATAACGAACTTTAGCCTATGCCAGGCCTGAAGGCACTGTCTGAATTTACAATACCTACCAGGTGTGGGAATCTAAGCCATGAAATTAACATAAACATATTTGCACCATGATGAAAAACCTAAAGTATCTTAGCAGAGGCAAAAGATAATCCTCTATTCTCCAGAAGGACCCCTACATGACTGATGGAACTGGAAGACCAGTGGAAAATATGCCCCAACAATGGCAAACTGCCTGTCAAACATCACAAACAACACAAAGAAAGAAACGTCTATAAGAGAGCCATAAGTTACAACAAATATAGGAACATGAACCCCCAAAACTAAAAAACATTGTCAATTTGTTGTTTCAAACTACTATAAATGTATTAATACCAACAACTAAAGAAGATAAAACATAAATAGAAGAACAAAAGAAAAAAGAACCAGAGGATATTTGAAATAACCAAATAAAATTACAGAAGTGAAAACAGTAATCACTTGATATGGAGAAAAAAGCCCTCAATGGACAGATTAAACAAAAGATAGGCACAGTTGATAAGAAATAGTTACAGCATGGATTTGAGGAAAAGTCATGTAGAGAGTAGACTAGAGAGGTTATTATACAGAAAAAAAATAAGAAAAAAAGAACACGGAAGACAGAAGAAAAGTCACCAAATTAAGTCAAATAGGTGTTCCAGAAACAAAAAATAACAGGAAATGCGAAGATAATATATTTCAAAATATAATGGTAAATTTTCTTCTAGAATTGATAAAAGATAAACTCTTAGATTGAGACGCCACCCAAAATACCAAGAAGGATGGCTTAAAATAGAAAATTTGGTGGGTAGCAATTGTCGTTAAGAATGTGGGGAGTCGGGGGGCGGAGCAAGATGGCCGAATAGGAACAGCTCCAGTCTCCAACTCCCAGCGTGAGCGACACAGAAGACCAATGATTTCTGCATTTTCAACTGAGGTACTGGGTTAATCTCACTAGGGAGTGCCGGACAATCAATGCTGGTCAGCTGCTGAGCCCGACCAGCGAAAGCTGAAGCAGGGTGAGGCATTGCCTCACCTGGGAAGTGCAAGGGGAAAGGGCATCCCTTTTCCTAGCCAGGGGAACTGAGGCACACAACACCTGGAAAATCGGGTAACTCCCACCCCAATACTGCGCTTTAAGCAAACAGGCACACCAGGAGATTATATCCCACACCTGGCCGGGAGGGTTCCACGCCCACGGAGTCTCCCTCATTGCTAGCACAGCAGTCTGCGATCTCTCGGCAAGGCAGCAGCGAGGCTGGGGGAGGGGCGCCCACCATTGCTGAGGCTTAAGTAGGTAAACAAAGCCGCTGGGAAGCTGGAACTGGTGGAGCTCACAGCAGCTCAAGGAAACCTGCCTGTCTCTGTAGACTCCACCTCTGGGGACAGGGCACAGTAAACAACAACAAAAGCCAAAAGCAGCAGAAACCTCTGCAGACGCAAACGACTCTGTCTGACAGCTTTGAAGAGAGCAGTGGATCTCCCAACACGGAGGTTGAGATCTGAGAAGGAACAGACTGCCTGCTTAAGTGGGTCCCTGACCCCTGAGTAGCCTAACAGGGAGACATCCCCCACTAGTGGCAGTCTGACACCACACACCTCACAGGGTGGAGTACACCCCTGAGAGGAAGCCTCCAAAGCAAGAATCAGACAGGTACACTCGCTGTTCAGCAATATTCTATCTTCTGCAGCCTCTGCTGCTGACACCCAGGCAAATAGGGTCTGGAGTGGACCTCAAGCAATCTCCAACAGACCTACAGCTGAGGGTCCTGACTGTTAGAAGGAAAACTATCAAACAGGAAGGACACCTACACCAAAACCCCATCAGTACATCACCATCATCATCAAAGACCAGAGGCAGATAAAACCACAAAGATGGGGGAAAAGCAGGGCAGAAAAGCTGGAAATTCAAAAAATAAGAGCGCATCTCCCCCGGCAAAGGAGCGCACCTCATCGCCAGCAATGGATCAAAGCTTGACGGAGAATGACTTTGACGAGATGAGAGAAGAAGGCTTCCGTCCATCAAACTTCTCAGAGCTAAAGGAGGAATTATGTACCCAGTGCAAGGAAACTAAAAATCTTGAAAAAAAAGTGGAAGAATTGATGGCTAGAGTAATTATTGCAGAGAAGGTCATAAACGAAATGAAAGAGATGAAAACCATGACACGAGAAATACGTGACAAATGCACAAGCTTCAGTAACCGACTTGATCAACTGGAAGAAAGAGTATCAGCGATTGAGGATCAAATGAACGAAATGAAGCGAGAAGAGAAACCAAAAGAAAAAAGAAGAAAAAGAAATGAACAAAGCCTGCAAGAAGTATGGGATTATGTAAAAAGACCAAATCTACGTCTGATTGGGGTGCCTGAAAGTGAGGGGGAAAATGGAACCAAGTTGGAAAACACTCTTCAGATATCATCCAGGAGAACTTCCCCAACCTAGTAGGGCAGGCCGACATTCAAATTCAGGAAATACAGAGAACGCCACAAAGATACTCCTCGAGAAGAGCAACTCCAAGACACATAATTGCCAGATTCACCAAAGTTGAAATGAAGGAAAAAATCTTAAGGGCAGCCAGAGAGAAAGGTCGGGTTACCCACAAAGGGAAGCCCATCAGACTAACAGCAGATCTCTCAGCAGAAACTCTCCAAGCAGGAAGAGAGTGGGGGCCAATATTCAACATTCTTAAAGAAAAGAATTTTAAACCCAGAATTTCATATCCAGCCAAACTAAGTTTCATAGGTGAAGGAGAAATAAAATCCTTTACAGATAAGCAAATGCTTAGAGATTTTGTCACCACTAGGCCTGCCTTACAAGAGACCCGGAAGGAAGCACTAAACATGGAAAGGAACAACCGGTACCAGCCATTGCAAAAACATGCCAAAATGTAAAGACCATCGAAGCTAGGAAGACACTGCATCAACTAACAAGCAAAATAACCAGTTAATATCATAATGGCAGGATCAAGTTCACACATAACAATCTTAACCTTAAATGTAAATGGACTAAATGCTCCAATTAAAAGACACAGACTGGCAAACTGGATAAAGAGTCAAAACCCATCAGTCTGCTGTATTCAGGAGACCCATCTCACACACAGAGACATACATAGGCTCAAAATAAAGGGATGGAGGAAGATTTACCAAGCAAATGGAGAACAAAAAAAAGCAGGGGTTGCAATACTAGTCTCTGATAAAACAGACTTTAAACCATCAAAGATCAAAAGAGACAAAGAAGGCCATTACATAATGGTAAAAGGATCAATTCAACAGGAAGAGCTAACTATCCTAAATATATATGCACCCAATACAGGAGCACCCAGATTCATAAAGCAAGACCTTAGAGACCTACAAAGAGACTTAGACTCCCACACAATAATAATGGGAGACTTTAACACCCCACTGTCAACATTAGACAGATCAACGAGACAGAAAGTTAACAAGGATATCCAGGAATTGAACTCAGCTCTGCAGCAAGCAGACCTAATAGACATCTATAGAACTCTCCACCCCAAATCAACAGAATATACATTCTTCTCAGCACATTGCACTTACTCCAAAATTGTCCACATAGTTGGAAGTAAAGCACTCCTCAGCAAATGTACAAGAACAGAAATTGTAACAAACTGTCTCTCAGACCACAGTGCAATCAAACTAGAACTCAGGACTAAGAAACTCAATCAAAACCGCTCAACTACATGGAAACTGAACAACCTGCTCCTGAATGACTACTGGGTACATAACGAAATGAAGGCAGAAATAAAGATGTTCTTTGAAACCAGTGAGAACAAAGATACAACATACCAGAATCTCTGGGACACATTTAAAGCAGTGTGTAGAGGGAAATTTATAGCACTAAATGCCCACAAGAGAAAGCTGGAAAGATCTAAAATTGACACTCTAACATCACAATTAAAAGAACTAGAGAAGCAAGAGCAAACACATTCAAAACCTAGCAGAAGGCAAGAAATAACTAAGATCAGAGCAGAACTGAAGGAGATAGAGACACAAAAAACCCTCCAAAAAATCAATGAATCCAGGAGTTGGTTGTATGAAAAGATCAACAAAGTTGACAGACCACTAGCAAGACTAATAAAGAAGAAAAGAGAGAAGAATAAAATAGACGCAATAAAAAATGATAAAGGGGATATCACCACCGACCCCACAGAAATACAAACTACCATCAGAGAATACTATAAACACCTCTATGCAAATAAACTAGAAAATCTAGAAGAAATGGATAATTTCCTGGACATGTACACTCTTCCAAGACTAAACCAGGAAGAAGTTGAATCCCTGAATAGACCAATAGCAGGCTCTGAAATTGAGGCAATAATTAATAGCCTACCAACCAAAAAAAGTCCAGGACCAGATGGATTCACAGCTGAATTCTACCAGAGGTACAAGGAGGAGCTGGTACCATTCCTTCTGAAACTATTCCAATCAATAGAAAAAGAGGGAATCCTCCCTAACTCATTTTATGAGGCCAATATCATCCTGATACCAAAGCCTGGCAGAGACACAACAAAAAAAGAGAATTTTAGACCAATATCCCTGATGAACATCGATGCAAAAATCCTCAATAAAATACTGGCAAACCGGATTCAGCAACACATCAAAAAGCTTATCCACCATGATCAAGTGGGCTTCATTCCTGGGATGCAAGGCTTGTTCCACATTCACAAATCAATAAACATAATCCAGCATATAAACAGAACCAAAGACAAGAACCACATGATTATCTCAATAGATGCAGAAAAGGCTTTTGACAAAATTCAACAGCCCTTCATGCTAAAAACGCTCAATAAATTCGGTATTGATGGAATGTACCTCAAAATAATAAGAGCTATTTATGACAAACCCACAGCCAATATCATACTGAATGGGCAAAAACTGGAAAAATTCCCTTTGAAAACTGGCACAAGACAGGGATGCCCTCTCTCACCACTCCTATTCAACATAGTGTTGGAAGTTCTGGCTAGGGCAATCAGGCAAGAGAAAGAAATCAAGGGTATTCAGTTAGGAAAAGAAGAAGTCAAATTGTCCCTGTTTGCAGATGACATGATTGTATATTTAGAAAATCCCATTGTCTCAGCCCAAAATCTCCTTAAGCTGATAAGCAACTTCAGCAAAGTCTCAGGATACAAAATTAATGTGCAAAAATCACAAGCATTCTTATGCACCAGTAACAGACAAACAGAGAGCCAAATCAGGAATGAGCTTCCATTCACAATTGCTTCAAAGAGAATAAAGTACCTAGGAATCCAACTTACAAGGGATGTAAAGGACCTCTTCAAGGAGAACTACAAACCACTGCTCAGTGAAATCAAAGAGGACACAAACAAATGGAAGAATATACCATGCTCATGGATAGGAAGAATCAATATCGTGAAAATGGCCATACTGCCCAAGGTTATTTATAGATTCAATGCCATCCCCATCAAGCTACCAATGAGTTTCTTCACAGAATTGGAAAAAACTGCTTTAAAGTTCATATGGAACCAAAAAAGAGCCCGCATCTCCAAGACAATCCTAAGTCAAAAGAACAAAGCTGGAGGCATCACGCTACCTGACTTCAAACTATACTACAAGGGTACAGTAACCAAAACAGCATGGTACTGGTACCAAAACAGAGATATAGACCAATGGAACAGAACAGAGTCCTCAGAAATAATACCACACATCTACAGCCATCTGATCTTTGACAAACCTGAGAGAAACAAGAAATGGGGAAAGGATTCCCTATTTAATAAATGGTGCTGGGAAAATTGGCTAGCCATAAGTAGAAAGCTGAAACTGGATCCTTTCCTTACTCCTTATATGAAAATTAATTCAAGATGGATTAGAGATTTAAATGTTAGACCTAATACCATAAAAACCCTAGAGGAAAACCTAGGTAGTACCATTCAGGACACAGGCATGGGCAAAGACTTCATGTCTAAAACACCAAAAGCAACGGCAGCAAAAGCCAAAATTGACAAATGGGATCTCATTAAACTAAAGAGCTTCTGCACAGCAAAAGAAACTACCATCAGAGTGAACAGGCAACCTACAGAATGGGAGAAAAGTTTTGCAATCTACTCATCTGACAAAGGGTTAATATCCAGAACCTACAAAGAACTCAAACAAATTTACAAGAAAAAAACAAACAACCCCATCAAAAAGTGGGCAAAGGATATGAACAGACATTTCTCGAAAGAAGACATTCATACAGCCAACAGACACATGAAAAAATGCTCATCATCACTGGTCATTAGAGAAATGCAAATCAAAACCACAATGAGATACCATCTCACACCAGTTAGAATGGCAATCATTAAAAAGTCAGGAAACAACAAGTGCTGGAGAGGATGTGGAGAAATAGGAACACTTTTACACTGTTGGTGCGATTGTAAACTAGTTCAACCATTATGGAAAACAGTATGGTGATTCCTCAAGGATCTAGAACTAGATGTACCATATGACCCAGCCATCCCATTACTGGGTATATACCCAAAGGATTATAAATCATGCTGCTGTAAAGACACATGCACACGTATGTTTATTGCAGCACTATTCACAATAGCAAAGACTTGGAATCAACCCAAATGTCCATCAGTGACAGACTGGATTAAGAAAATGTGGCACATATACACCATGGAATACTATGCAGCCATAAAAAAGGATGAGTTTGTGTCCTTTGTAGGGACATGGATGCAGCTGGAAACCATCATTCTCAGCAAACTATCACAAGAACAGAAAACCAAACACCATATGTTCTCACTCATAGGTGGGAACTGAACAATGAGAACACTTGGACTCGGGAAGGGGAACATCACACACCGGGGCCTATCATGGGGAGGGGGGAGGGGGGAGGGATTGCATTGGGAGTTATACCTGATGTAAATGACGAGTTGATGGGTGCTGATGAGTTGATGGGTGCAGCACAGCAACATGGCACAAGTATACATATGTAACAAACCTGCACGTTATGCACATGTACCCTAGAACTTAAAGTATAATAATAAAAAATAATTTTAAAAAAAAAGGAAGGAAGGAAGGGAGAAAGAGAAAGAAAGAAATGAAAGAAAGAAAGAAAGAGAGCAAGCAAGCAAGTAAGAAAGAAAGAAAGAAAGATGA
The DNA here is from genome assembly GCF_043159975.1 of Macaca nemestrina. NCBI lineage: Eukaryota > Metazoa > Chordata > Mammalia > Primates > Cercopithecidae > Macaca > Macaca nemestrina. The sequence goes on from NC_092133.1 coordinate 77,907,974, forward strand.
GAAAACTCCACTGACATTATGGAAAATATTTTTAGTTTCCTAATGTGTTTGTAAATAATTATTTAGATAAAATGTCTTTCCCATTCCTTCGTTTCTTTAACTGTAGCAAGATGCCCATTATCTATTGTCCTCTTGACTTCAAACCTGCTGTCATTTAAAATAAAACCTGAAAAACTGAAAAAAAAAAGAAATAAATTCCTTTTTTCATATGTGCAGAAATTTTTAATAAATATTAATGCCATAGCTAGAAACTATTTTAAAGTAAAATAATAAGTTTATGTAAAATATAAACTCAAAAATGACCTATCTATATTAATTATCCTATGTCTGCAGAGGAAGAAATACAAACCATTAAAAGTTGGAAATGTCATTAGGAGAAAGGCACGAGGGTGTCATAAGTTTATAATTTTTGCTTATACATGTGCCTTGTACTTAGCTAATGTGATGCATTCATATTCTGGGTGAATTACATTAAAACACCAATAAAATTGTTGTATACCTAAGTCAGTGTAAAAATAAATATCTAAAGCTAAAAGTAAAAAAAAAAAAAAAAAAAAAAAAAAAAAAAAAGAATGTGGGGAGTCCAGAACTCTTGTGCACTAGTACATGTATGGCAAATAGGTATAGCCACTCTAGAATGTGGTCTAATGTTATAATGTAAAATCAATTATAGAACCCAATGTGAGTACAGAAACACTTTTAGAAGTATTCTTGTACTTTATTTTGCAAGTATTCTTGTACTGTCTTTTAGAAGTATTTCTGACTTCTGCTTCCGGAACTACATATCATCCCTACTCTCACTCCCAAAAAATATTCTTAAATTGGTCCATAAGGGAACATTCACAAAAGTGCTTTCCATCGTTCTCTCTGGGTTAGTAGAGAGTTGGAGGCAACCCAGGTGTTTGTCTCCAAAAGATAATTTAAATGTAGTGGATGGTAATTCCATTTTTGCCCTAGATAGAGCAAAGGAGCCCAGCATGAGGGTTTGACCAACTAGCTTAGTCCACCATCACCAAGTAGAAGTTCCATCACCATTTACCATTGTGGCTTCCCCATTATCTGGTCTTATTTCAAACATTCTTATTACATGAATTTTGAATCTTTTTATTTTACACTCCACTTTTCTCAAGCTCTCATGTTTTCCAACATTAATGGTTTTTATTTTTTTTCCATCTGTGCTGTATTCTGGTTAATTGCTCATATGTTAATTCAGTTTATGATTCTCTCTTCATTTGTGTCTAATTTGCTGTTTAAATTGTTGATTAGATTTTTTATTCCAATGACTTTATTTTTTATTTCTGGAAATTTGATTAGCTTCTTTTCACAGATATTCCTTTTATAGTGTCTGTATTTTCATGGGATTTTAATTACTTCTAAAATATTTTGATGGTATTAAACTTAATTAGTTTGTGTTCTCTTTTTAATTGTTTTATTTTCACAGTGTTTCAAGCTTTAATATTTCTGTTAATTGAGTCAACTAACACTCCCTTTTGGTGCATTGTTTAACTTTTTAAACAATAAAAATCAAAAAAGCTTTTATTGTAAGCTGATCTTTATTTTTTTTTTTTAACCGTAAAGATCCTTTCATAGCATAAATTATGAAACTGTCTGGGTAAAGAGATTTTGTGTTTATGATGGTAAGAAATTCTAGGGATATCACTTATCCAGAATTGGTGTCCATTTTATTTTCTAAATATTTAGAATCCAAGATATCTTTTGGTAAATTGATTCACAATATGAGAGATTTTCAGACTCATAGAAAATTTTCTCATCCCACATTGCAGGCAGAGAGGAAATGAATACAATATTTTCTTTTTTTTGTTTTTGTTTTTGGTTCTCTTTTCAATTTAGGTATAATCCTCATAAGATTAAGACTTTTCTTTTGGGTAATACTGTTTTAAATTTTCATCCCTCTGTATCAACATTTTCCTTTACTGTCCCTATAGGCATAACGCTCCACTCTCTAAACCAGGGCTCTCAACTTGAGTACTATTGACTTTTGGCGTCACAGAATTCTTTGTTCTGGGTGGTTTTCTTGTGTATTGTAGAATGTTGAGCAGAATTCCTAGCTTCTACCCTCTACATGCCATTAGCACCATTCATACTGTGCCACTCCCATAGTTGTGACAAACAAAAATCTGTCTGCGGATATTGCTTAAGTGTTCCCCTGCTGCAGGGCAAAATTATCTCTTAACTACTTGAGAGGCTGAGACAGGAGTATGACTTAAGAAACACTTTGGGCCAGGAGCAGTGGCTCATGCTGTAATCCCAGCACTTTGGGAGGCCAAGGTGGGTGGATCACCTGAGGTCAGGAGTTCCAGACCAGCCTGGCCAACGTGCTAAAACTCCATCTCTACTAAAAATACAAAAAAAAAATTCGCTGGGCATGGTGACGCTCGCCTGTAATCTCAGCTACTTGAGAAACTGAGGCAGGGGAATCGCTTGAACCTGGGAGGTGGAGGTTGCAGTGAGGCAAGATTGTGCCATTGCACTCTAGCCTGGGCAACAAGAGCAAGATTCCGTCTCAAAAAAAAAAAAAAAAGAAAGAAAGAAAGAAAAAAAGAACCACTGATGTATGTTGTTACTGATCTTTATCTCTTTCAACTGCTCAATCCTCCTGCCTTCCAGCCCCTCCCCACCACGAAAGTAGCACTGCAACAACTCCTCACACAATCATTTCAGTCATTTCCAGTTCATTCTCATGTTTCTGTCCTGGTACCTGAGAAATTTCTTTACAGTCTAGCAATCTCAGCTATATATTTTTTAAATGTTTGCTTAAATTTGTTGTGCATTTCTGTATGTTTCCAATGGAAGAGTTTTTGAGTTATCTCAGCAGAGCACTTATTGCATGATCAGGAAGAAGTCCTCTGACTCTCCAAAGAGGATTTTCTTCAAAAAACTTGCTCTTTAAAAACTTGATGTAAACTCCTGGTAACCCACTCTAATAATATCCCAATGGCAATTTTAAGCTTCAGGAAAATCAGTAACATCAAACATCAAATATCATTGCAAACGTCATTAAGTTATTGAGATTCGACCAAATGCAGAGGATTTTTCAACTTTAGTGTAAAGATCTCTCTTCTGAAACTTAGGTTGCACATATTTCTATTCATTTGTTACCATTCTTACAAAAGAACTACTAGGAATGTCAGAAAGACATTGTCTGAGATGGTTTGTTCCATCACCATGACCCTAATATGTGTAGCCTATTTAAAAAGAGATAAAATGCTAATTTTTATTCTTATAAAGCATTTATTTAAGTATCAAAATATTTCTTCATAAATTCTTAGACAGTAAAACATTTTATAGTAATGAAGACACCATTGGCTTCGGAGTTAGAACCCTAGGATTAAATTCTGACTCTCAATTATGTGACCTGAGACCATTTGCTTAACTTTTGTGAGCTTCAGTTTCTTTTTCAGGTTACAATAATTACTGCTTTACTGAAAGTTTTATAGATGTAATAAGACAATGTTTATATATTCTTTACTAAAATATAATGAGCTAGGCACAGTGGCTTATACCTTAATCCCAGTGCTTTGGGAAGCCAAGTTGAGAGGATCATGTGAGGTCAGGAATACAAGACCACCCTGGCAACATAATGAAACCCTGTCTCTACAAAAAATTTTTTTACATTAAGTGGGAGTGGTGGTATGTACCTGTAGTCTTAGCTACTTGAGAGGCTGAGGCAGGAGTATCACTGAAGCCCAGAAGTATGAGGTTATGACGAGCTGATCAAGCCACTGCATTCAAGACTGGATGACAGGGCAAGACATCATCTCCAAAAAAGTGAAAGAAAGAAGGAAAGAAGGAAAGAAAAGAGAAAGAAAGAAAGAAAGAGAGAGAGAGAGAGAGAGAAGAGAGAAAGAAAGAAAAAGAAAGAAAGAAAGAGAAGGAGGGAGGGAGGGAGGAAGGAAGGAAGGGAAAAGAAAGAAGGAAAGAAAGAAAGGACTTTATAATCATAAAATATCACAACTTATAGATGAATCTATGGGAAATGTTGAGTTTGAGGTTTTTCAAAATCACAGACACAAATAATGGACAAAATAAAAATTCAGACTTGTGAAATGTTTAATCCAAATTCCTAACACTGGAGTTAGTGACCTCTGCCCTTCACAGAAAGCTAGCTAGTCAAGAATCTGGTCATGTATAGGACAAACACCAGCTTTTCTCAAAATTCTCTGAGATGAACTGAGTCTGGCTTCCAAAATATGAGCCTTTAAATATTTGTTATTTTCTAGGTAGGGCCAGTCAAATTCCTTTAAAAGATCACTCCTATTTTGGAATTCTGTTGGAAACCTGATTTCAGGTACTTTGACATGATTCTGGGTTGTGTTGCTAAAATGTTTCAGGGTAATTATAGACGTAATACTATGTTATTTGTCAGGCGGAAAGAGAAATTCATCATACCTCATCATTTTTAGACTATTTGTAGATCAACCAGTGACTTCAAGGAGGGAGCATGAATTATCTGTAGCTTTCTTTGAATTATTCAGTATCTGCCATGCATGATTCTAACTGTTTCAAAGGTATCTCCCTTAGAAATAAATGGCTTTTCAGCTAAACTTTTGCCTGCATCTTTGTTCAATATGCAACAGCTTTATATCACTACTGAATTATAGAAGAGAAAGTTACATTTATTGACAATATATGTGTATATACAGACACATCCACATGAAATATATATGTATATGTGTATATTTATGTACACGCATATGTAATCTATATATAGACATAAATGTATGCATATATACATATACATGTATGTATAAATACATACAGATACACAAAGCACAAACATGCATACATACACACACACACACACACACAAATACATTCACAGCTCTTCTTGTTCTGAAAGTGATGAACATATTTTTCCACACAGGAAAATATTTTATGGTGAGCAAAATTGTGAATATGATAATGATAACAAGGTAACATTATATAAGTGGAAGATACACTAGAAATGAGAGGAGTTATTGAAGGAAGGCTGTGGAGGTTACCCTTGTAATGAGATGGAGAGGAGAAAGCCTTGGGTTCCCTCTAGAGGTTGGTGTGTGCAGGTGTCTCTCCTCTACACCTTTTTCTCTTCTCCTTGTCCAAGGGCAGTTAGAGGAAGGCTGTTCCCCTAGAGAGAAAAATGTAGCATCAGGAAGAGAAGAAAACCTTTCCCTGTTTTATTTTAATTCCATTTTATTTTAATCCTTCTAAGTGTTTCTTAATGGCCATCTTGAAAAATGACATAGGTAATAAGATTCCTAAAGATTGATTAATAGTTCCTTAGAACACTCAAAATATCAAGACATTGTTGGAATTAAATTTAGCCATATCTATACTATATCCTAGGTCAAGCAGTGGCTCAACTCTAATTTTCCCATTTCTTTTCTTTTCTTTTTTTTTTTTTTTTTTTCAGACGGAATCTTGCTCTGTCTCCCAGGCTGGAGTACAGTGGTGTAATCTCGGCTCACTGCAGCCTCCCAGGTTCAAGCAATTCTCCTGTCTCAGCCTCCTGAGTAGATGGGATCACAGGCATATGCCCCCACACCCAGCTAATTTTCATATTTTTAGTAGAGACAGTATTTTGCCATGTTAGCCAGGCTGGTCTCAAACTCCTGAACTCAGGTGATCCTCCCACCTCAGCCTCCCAAAGTGCTGTGATTGCAGGCATGAGCCACTGCTTCTGGCCCCCATTTCTTGTAATACTTTACTACATGCCCAGCTAGAATTACAAGTCTAGGGTACAAAATGAGTACCAGATAGCAACATAGAATCTCAGAAACATCAAATGTCACATTTTTTTGTAATGCTATAAAACATGTTGTGAACTCATTATCAATTCCATCATTTGGTAACACAGAGCGAGTAAATTCTAACAACGTGATTATATCCTTATCTTAATCCTGAAATATTTGAAAAGCTTTTGTTTTTCTGTTTATATAGTCCTCTCACTTTCTCCTGGCCATAGAGGAACTCAGCCAGAAGCCACTTCACCATCAGCTAATGCCTGGTATGCAAGTGAAACTGAGGTTTCTCCTTTAACACCTGTTAACATGGAGTACCCACCCTACCTTTCTTTTTTTTTCTTTTTTTTTGGTCTCCTTTCAAATTCCATGAAGATATTTTAAAAATTAGAATACCAAGATACCACCAACATTATTCAGACAATGCACTGAAGATCCCCCAAATAAACTGCGACTACTGAAGCGGATTACAATCATCAGTACAAATTCCATCATGAAGTAGGACTATTAAAAGAGGAAAATGCAATAGCGCCCGGCTGAATTCATTGTTGCATACCACAGAGCATGGTATTATCTGGGAAAACAAGGTAGTCTGGGGAATTATAAGAACAATAGCAGTTTTTTTGTGTTTTCATTTGTGTGTATCTCCAGCATCTATTCATTAATCCTAATTGTCTAGAATCCACCTGTGAACTGACAGGAATTTACATAAACAGTACATTGAGGACTTCTCCAATTATTTATCACTACATAAAAACCACATCAAATTTTATGCCTTAAAGCAATAACTCATTATTTTCTCTCAGAATTCTGTGGATTGACCGGGCCTAAATAGCAGCTGTCATTTGTGAGATTTCAGTCAGATGGCAGATAATGTTATCTGAACATTGACGGGGATGGATAAAGACATGACTCACTCTGATGGCAGGTAATCACCATTCTCACTGGGTAATCCCATTTGCCTGGAGGTCAAGTGGGATTGTTGCCCAAAGGACCCCCACATGACCTCCTCATGAAGGTTGTACTTCTTACCTTTTGGTGGCTGGATTGTAAAAACTGGAAGAAGCCCAGAAAGAAGTCTCAAAGCCTTTTATGACCTCACCTTGGAAATACAACATCACTTTCACTAAGTAGAATCATCAACAATCATTATGATGGCCTAGATTTAAGGACAGGTGAATTTCATTTCCGCTCTTGATGTGAGAAGCAGCATGCACAAAAAAGTAGAAGAACAAACTGATGGCAGACATCTTTGTACACTAGCTACCACAAAAGGTGAGCTGTAGTTCTGATTACCATACCTTGGAGAAACAATTTTTACTACTAATACACTGACACCTCTTCATAACTTAAAACACTAAATACTTAGGCAGAATTTTATAATGATGGTATCTCCTAATCCCCAGGTAATTCCTGAATTCCCTCACTTCCGTTAACACTCAATCTATATATTTAATATCCCCTGATCTCTATTTCCATTGTGCAAATATTCTCATTGACCTCTAATCACCACTTTTAGCTTCTTGCACTTCTAGCATCGTAACTGTAGGTTGAGTGGACTATGTCCAAGGATACAGTCTACTTTCATACACCAAATGTATCATGGGAAAAGCTCTAAGCAATTTCATGGTCTTGCATTCCTCAAACACATGCTCAAGCTGGCTTTTAAAAAATTTCTTCAACACAGTGGGATTCAACAATTCTTTTAGCTCTGAGCCACTGCTATTGAAAGTTGACTACATGGAGGAATAAATAAGATTTCAGTAAAATATAAAATATAATATATCCTTCTTATTACATGTGCTTCTCCCCGAAACTTTGTTGTTTCTAAGCATTTAATATTATTCCCTGGACCATGAATAAACTGTGCCACTGAGTGAAAAATCTTTCTTCAACTCGTTTTATTTATTATTCCATTTCAAAAGAAATAAATAACTTCTCAACCCCTAAGTGCAACCTAATAATGAGATGAAAATCACTTGAGACCTTCCTGCACATCATCCCACCCACTGATATCTGCTCCCCTCAAGGGAACGGATTGTAAAATTGAGTCAGCTGAGACCCTAGAAAATAATTTCTATTGGCTGGGTGCAGTGGTTCACGCCTATAATCCCAGCACTTTGGGAGGCCGAGGCGGGCAGATCACGAGGTCAGGAGATCGAGACGATCCTGGCTAATACGGTGAAACCCCATCTCTACTAAAAATACAAAAAATCAGCCGGGCGTGGTGGCGGGCGCCTGTAGTCCCAGCTACTCCGGAGGCTGAGGCAGGAGAATGGCGTGAACCCGGGAGGCGGAGCTTGCAGTGAGCCGAGATCGCCACTGCACTCCAGCCTAGGTGACAGAGCAAGACTCTGTCTCAGAAAAATAAATAAATAAGAAAAGAAAATAATTTTTATTTCCACAGACATCAAATTAGACCCAGTAGATCCAAAGGGACCTTAGCTAAGCAGTGGCCCATAGAGAACATTCACATATGATCCTTTAGTGTCCCTGGATAAAACCCAGAAACAGATCTTAGTGAATAGATTTCCACACAATCTGGAATTCGCACTCTTGAGGTAGAGCTTTGTCCATGATAACATGATTCTTAACGTTTAAAAACATGAATACATATGTTCAGGCTTAAAAAATAAATGCTTATTTTCACTACCTTCAGAATCTCAGCAACAGAAACTTTCTGAGAATGAAGCCTGCTCATTGAAAGACATACCTTAAACCAAATTTCTTATTTTTGATAAAATCAACCTTGCCTTCCTTCTCTGAGAACTAGAAAACCCTGTCTAGGTGGTGTTTTCTCTTACTGTGATAAGCAATAAACTTAGTATGTTCTATCAACAAGTCATGCTGATATTTAGGGAGTTGATATTCCATCAAAAGTAGTGCTCAGATGATTTTTTTTTTGGATTTGACCCCAAAAGCACAGGCAACAAAAGCAAAAATAGCCAAATTGGATTACATCAAACAAAAAGCTTCTGTATGGCAAACAACAAAACAAAAAGGCAATTTATAGAATGGGAAGAAAATATTTGCAAACCATACGTCTGATAAGGGATTAATATCTGAAATATAAAAGGCACTCAGACAACTCGATAGTAAGAAAACAAATAACCTGATTAAAAGTTTGCAAAGGACCTAAATAGACATATTTCTTCAAAAGAAGACATACGAAATGGTCAACATGTATATGAAAAGGCACACAACATCACCAATCATCAGGGAAATGCAAATTAAAACCGCAGTGAGATATCAGTTCATATTTGCTTGCCATGCTGGACCTCTACTGATTCCAATATGGAGGGCACCTTGTTGGAGAGGCTGCAGAGAAGACCGGAGCCAGGAAATGAGACATTGGGTTTATTGAGGACTCCCGTCCAGTGGCAGTGAGCTGGACAGGAGAACTGCTAAAGTTTGTAAAAAGCACAGAGTTTATATATCATTTTCACTTAGCAGCCTCCACCCAACAACCTCCATTTAACCCAAAACAAAAGGCCTGGATCCCCTGTATGCCTACATGCCCACAAGTGGGCCTGGGGTTCAGATGTCCTGCATAGATAAGGAGTGAATCTTCAGGTTGACCCCTCCCAGGTTCCTTAGCTTAGAACTCCAAACACATATTCTTTTTAGACCATAGGGTCATTCTCAGGATATGCTTTTGACAGTGAAGGGGTCTGTTCAAGTGTGTTTACATTCTTGGTCTTATAGGGAGGAGAAGAAAAAATCAATTGTCCTTGATGGGTCTGGATCTTAGGCAGAGAAGGACTTTGGGAGGACAGTGAGTAGGGGATGGTCAGTGAGAACTTGAGATTTCTTCAATTCAGCATGTCAACAGTCTATATTTTGGCATATCTGTTTCTAAGCACCGACATTGCTCTATATCATAAATATATACAATTTTTATTTTCCAATTAAAAATAATTAAAATTGTTTTATTAAAAAATAGTGCTCAGAATGCTGAAAACAAATCTGTCAAAGTCCTAGCAGAGGGGTAAACATAAAGTTAGCATAGGCATGCAAATATGGCATCAAAATGTCAAAAGTGTCACTGCTATTTTTCCCTCTATCCTTGGTCACATAAAGGATGCACTCAAAAAAGACTTTTACTTCCTGAAATATTAAGGGCCAATCCTGGCTTTGGGACACTTCCCAGATCCTCTGAATTCTCTGAGTTAATGTTAGGAAATATCTAGGAAGCCATCTTTCCTGTTCCTTCTAGGTCATTGCAAATACACACACTTGCAGGTGAAACTGTCATTGCAAAGATAATGACAGTGAGAAAAATCTAACATAACTGACTCCATCTTGCTTCTAGCCTTCTAGGTTGGCTGCCTTCACACATTCCTGGGCGTGGGCCAAGATTACTACAGGAGAAATTTAGTTTATAGTTTCACTTGGAAAAGATGATAGTATTACCAGAAAGGGATCTCAATCTAGAGAGGGTTCTTGAATCTCACACAAGAAAGAATTTGAGGTGAATCCATAGAGTAAAGTGAAAGCAAGTTTATTAGGAAAGTAAAGAAATAAAGAATGGCTAATCCATAGACAGAGCAGCCCCAAGGGCTGCTGGTTGGCTATTTTTATGTCTCTTTCTTGATTATATGCTGGACAAGGGATGGATTATTCATGAGTTTTCTGAAAAAGGGGTGGGCAATTCTTGGAATTGAGGATTTCTCCCTTTATTAGACCATATAGAGTAACTTCCTGACATTGCTATGGCATTTGAAAACTGTCATGTTGCTGATGGACGTGCCTTTTAGCATATTAGTGTATTACAATTAGCATATAATGAGCAATGAGGACAACTAGAGGTCACTTTCATGGCCATCTTGGTTTTGGTGGGTTTTAGCCGGCTTCTTTACCACAATCTGTTTTATTAGCAAGGTTGTGACCTGTATCTTGTGCTGACTTTCTATATCATCCTGTGACTAAGAATGCCTAACCTCCTGGGAATGCAGCCCAGTAGGTCTCAGCCTTATTTTACCTAGCCCCTTTTCAAGATGGAGTTGCTCTGGTTCAAGTGCCTCTGATAATGATAGTCCCTATCTAAAACTAACTTCCTTCTTGCTCGAGGAATGAAAATCTAATGAAAGGCCATAAGATTAGGATTATGGGAGGGGCCTGAACTCTCAGTAGTCATGTGGCCAGAAGCCACAGATTGGTAACTTCCTCAATTATTCCTGTTATACTGTAGATAACATCACTATTAAAGAACCTAAGATTGGTTTGTTAAAATGTCTTTTAGACTTTTGCATTCCAGCAACTGACTGACCCCACCGGAACTCAGGACTCATGACTCATCCAGTCCTCTGGCCCTCACGCAGAGGCAGTCTCAGCAAACAAGAACCATTTTCCACAGCCCTCTGATTGCATCCCCAACCAATCAGCAACTCCCATTTCCTAGTCCCCTGCACACCAAACTATTCTTGAAAAGCTCTAACCTCTGGACTTCTGGAAGACTGATTGTAATGATAACTCTATCACCTACATGACCAGCCTCTTTCTTTACTGCAAAGTCACAGTCTCAGTGAACTGGTTCTGTCTGTGCAGTTCTTCTTGTGCAGCAGGCAGGAAGAACCCATTGGGCGATTATACACACACATTCATATGCATGTATACACACACAAATGTACACGAATACATAGAAAGAGAGAGAGAGAGACATGGGCTGTGCCTATTCTTGCCCCTCACTTACCTAGAATCAGGACAGCCTTTGGAACAACTCTAAAACAGAACCGACGTCTTAACACATTAAAACACTGATACTGTATTGAAGATTCATTCCATGGGGAAATGGGGAAGAAAAGGTATAACACATAGCAGAAACTTAACAAAGTCTCTTATTAGACATATTCATCCTTTCTCCCTCCAAGTTCCTTAAATTAGCAACCACTCCTCTCTCCTTTCTTTTGCTTCCCACTTAATACAAATCCCTTCTATAGTTCAGAGCAACCCAGCCCTTTCTATCTCTTAACAAAACAAAGTCTGCAATTAGCTAAAATTCACCTTCTTAGAATGCAATTTGGGGAACAATCATCTGCTACTCCAGCCAAAGCAAGTGGAGTGGTGGTGGGGTGGGGGTGTCACCTTCTCTCATAAAAGAATTTACCCCAAAATTTTACATACACATTTCGTTTGTACAATATTCAAGTTACATCAGACCTCCGTAATTGAACTTCAGCTAAATCTAAATCATGTATGCTGAAAATGGAAGTAATATTCTACCAGAGGAAAAAGTTTTTAATCAAGAGGAAGTAATAGGAGGCTATAGAAAAATGTTCAATGACCTGGAAAATTAAAATGAGGATTAATTTCAACCAACAACCTGCTCTGTGTATGTGTGTGTGTGTGTATACGTGCACGAGTGTGTGTGTAGGAGAAAGAGAGGGACAGAGACAGAGAGAAAGGGAAAGAGATTTGTTTTAAATAGAGAAAAGCAAACTATCTTTGTTTTTCAGGTAATTACGTGTTTATTTGCTCTGCTGCAATAGAAAGTGGCTGAAACTGATTTACATTTAGGACATAAAATTGAACACTGAATAAAGATAATAATAGATAAGTTACATACATATATGCATAGTGACACCCACATTAACATTTAAAAGATGTGATATTTTTGTTATGTCCCTAAATCCCTGTGTTATTTAAATGAGGAAAATCACTGATGCTTAGAGTAATTCAGGAGGAAAAGAAAGCATTTTAGTGAAGGGGATAGATGACTGGACTTAAAAGAGAAATAGTGTATGAGTTCTTTCACTTACTGATTGTATAAGATTGGCCTAATCTCTTCCCCAATTTAAACACTGGGCTTTGTTTTTCCAGGAAAATGAAGCAGTTGAATTAAGATAAGCTTCAACCCTGTTTTGCCTATGGACACCCTGAGTTTATAATTGTGCTAAAAAGTGTGGCCATGGCCAGAAATACGTAATCACAGTGTTTGAGATGTACTGATTTAGGAGAGGCTTAACAACAATTTGGTGCTGTGGTAGGTTGGTTTTCTGTTATTGTTGCTGCTGTTGCTGCTGCTGCTGCTGCTGCTGTCGTTCTGGGAAAACAAATATTCTTTGCTGATCGTCACTGTTCTGAGGTGTGTGCATCAAATAATAGGCAGTTTTCAAGCCTCTTTGACAGGTGCAATTACACGCAACCAGACTCCCACACGAATAAGCCTGATGAAGTCAGACATCTGTTTTCCTACATACACAGCTCTCATCCCACTAGTACCTCATGATATTCTTTCCTCTAGTGGAGTATGATAAGTGGTAAGTTCTCAGGAATTTGAATACTTGAATTAATCCTCAAACAGCCCAGCCATCTACCATGGCCATAGACGGACACACAGACATGAGATGACCCAAAGGAGAAACATATAGTGAGGACAGTGCCAGACCAATGGGACAGCAGGAAGGAACTGCTGGCCTTTAGCTTCAGAATTTACCCTGACAATGTAGGTTAACTTCCTGTGCACATCAAAGTCTCGTTTTACCTAGAGTGAGAAGACTTAAATTAGCTTCAGATTAAGGCCAAGCAATTTCCACGGTTCTCTTCCAGCAGCAATGAAGAGGAGTAAGAGAATCCAAAAATACAAATTCCAAGAGATGCTGATCACAACTAGTGGATGAATTAAACAACCGTGAGAAAATAAAACCTGCAGACAGAGCGTGAACTGCCTGCTTTTCAGGCTGAAGACTGTAACTCAGTGACTGCCCTTGTCATGGGCTTATGTGCCATTCTCTTGGAAGAGATGGATAACATGGAAGGAAGTCTGGGTAACATTACTATTGCATAATCCAGGACAATGAGGAACACAGGAGGCCTTGCTAACACAGGAGGCCTTGTTAACACAAGGGTTGGGCTATGCTTTTGCTAAATATTAATTCCTCCATTTCATAATGATTTTTACTATTTTGAACTGAATTGCATATAAATATTGCTGTTTCATTGTAGCCGAGTTATACCCTGTTGATATGTATCTATTGATAAATTACATGCAATCACATCCTCCCCAATGCCTAATTAATAAATTCATCCTTTGATAGGTTTGGTTTTATAAGTTGAAGGTCACAAAATGGAAATTTGCTTCTTTTCTTTCTTTCTCTCCTAATCAAAATATTGGCTGTAAAAATATTTACTATCATAAAACAAATTACATTGACTACATGCTATATCAACTGATTATTTATTTATTTATTTATTTATTTATTTATTTATTTATTTGAGATGGAGTCTCACTCTGTCACCCAGGCTGGAGTGCAGTGGTGCAATCTGAACTCACTGCAACCTCTGTCTCCTGGGTTCAAGTTATTTCCAAATAATTTTTGTATTTTTAGTAGAGACGGGGTTTCATCATGTTGGCCAGGCTGGTCTCAAACTCCTGACCTCAAGTGATCTGCCTGCCTCGGCCTCCTGGAGCACTAGGGTTACAGGTATGAGCCACCGTGCACGGCCTCAACTAATAATTTCTATTTAAAGACTGTATAAGAGATAATTCTTTATAAATGGAAGATTAACAAGAGATTTGTACATAAATCTTCTATAGTCCATGCCCCTTAGAGCAATATTTTAATACATTTTTTATGTAATAAATTTATGCTGTTTTAGGTACTATGGTAGGTGTAATGTAGGCAATACTGAACAGAACTGATATAACTCTGTCATTATGGCATACACAGATCAACACAGAAATGAATATATAATTTTCATTTTGGCTACATATGTTATTGTCCTCCGATACTCAATATTACTGGACACTTATTAAGTGCTTTCTACATGTCAGGCATTAAGTAAACAAAAGTAATAACACTCAGATCTGCATTCAAGTGTCTTAAGCCCCAGTTGGAGATAGACCCATATTTACATTGTTTGAAAGAATAGTGGAATTAAATGAAACTGAAAAATTGAAGACAGTGCCTAAAAATGTTGGTGTATTTATTTCTGGGAGTCTGGGCTACTGCTTTATCTTCCTTCTAGCCTATCACATATTCCATATTTTATATATTCTACGTTTCACAATAGAAATATAAGAATTTGTTTATAATCTATGAATGTATAACTGCACCAATAAATGGTGAATGTAGTAAGTAATGCATTACATCAATTAAAGGAAAGCATCAAGGGTTGGAGTGTAATGGTGGAAGTAATGTACTAGTTAGCAAAAATGATATCTAGTTGGTAAAAGTCAAGTAGACAAATCTAGATAGAATAGTGTAATCAATAAAGTAGAGGGAACGAAGTCATATTCCAACTATTGAATTTAGCATGTGGAAAGGACCTGAGACTAGAATGTTAATGGTGGGATCTAGAATGCCTTCAATAAGAGTTTTGAGTTAATATAAATGCTACATTGGAGATGAGGCTGGAAAAGTGGATTGAGGCTAGCTTGTGGAGGGCCCACAAAATCCACGGTCATTTAAGTAGTGGAGAATAATTTAGGATTTGAGGAAGATGGTTCTAATTAGTATTTATTAAGAGATCTCACTGTGTTGACCAGGCTGGTCTGAAACTCCTGGCCTCAAGAGATCTCTTCTCTGCTAGAATTTCAGGAGTGACCCACTGTGCCCGACAAGTTAGTATTTACTTAGATGATCCTAGCAATAAAGAGTAAAATAGGTTGGAGATGTGAGGTGAGCAGAGTTTAGGCACAACCATTGAATACTATAAGATGGTTTAGTTGCTCTGACTTCATGTGAAGACTCTGAATAGACTAGTAGAACTAATATTGAAAAGGAAGAAATAGATTAACAGGTGTGATTCGGAAATAACTGATAGGACTCCCTAACTACTCATGTTTGTTGGTAATGTGATAACGAACAATCAAGGATGACTCCAATGCATTGGACTTGAGTGACAGGGGCAGTGTCATAGTGCAGAGAGAAAAGATAAATTTAGAGAATTAGGCAAGTTAGAATAAACAAGATGAGTTCATTTTTGCTGTATGTGGTATGACTCTACAACAGTGATGCCCAGGGATGTGGTACCTTGGCACACAGGCAACAAGTGAAGGTCATATATTTAGCTTTCAAAAATATATAATCAGGTAGGTGGTAATTTGATTAAACTCTTTATACTTTATGGCAACCTTCATCTTTGTATTCCATAGCCTATTACACATATCTTGAATCATTTTAGAAGTATAATAAGTGATTGCCTAATGGAAAAAAAAAAAAAACTGAACAGATGACTGAAATCTCCAAGGAAGCATGTATAGACTTTCATGAGAAGAAAACTGAAAATTGATTTTTGGTGGAGGTATGTATTTGAGGAGTAGAGACCAATCCAAAAGACTGGAAGGAGTATATCGAAAGATGATAGGGGAGTAAAGAGAGGGTAGTGCCAAGGAAGCTGAGGGAGTAAGGGATCCTAAGGAAGAAAAAGTGGAAAATAAATTAGAACTCCGCACATATCAAAAACAAAGGAATAGAAAATAGACCATAGGCTTTGGTCTAAAGAGGCCTTTTGTGACCAAGTAAAGAGTGAGTGATTTTAATGAGAGAGAGTGGAAGCTAGATTCCAAAGGAATGGAGAGTAGGAAAGCTCTGAGCATGCAAAGACAGCCAGCAAGATTTCCCAATTCGAAAGTCTCAGGGTACAAGAAGAATGAGATGGCAATGATGGTAGCTCCAAATAGTATGAGAATTGCAGGAAAATATTTATGAAATTAGAGGAGCTTTCAGCCTTTCAGCAGAAAGAAAGCACGATAGTTCTTTTTAAGACACTGTTTTCATTTTTGAATGTGTTTAAAACTATTGCTTTTTTGTCTTATGATGCTATATACTTCATTACATTTTCAGCATTAGTTATTAAAGAAATCAGTTTTAAGCACATGTTGGGGTGTGTACTAACTTACTTTTTGCTAACTCTTCTACTGACGCTGTAATCTGCTTGATACTAATTCACTCTAATTCCATAGAATGGATTATACTAGAAGAAGATAAATTGATTTTTTAAAGAAAAAGAAAGACCTGGAAAAGTGAATGTCAAACACATTTTTTTTTTCATTCAGCAATATCTGGTTAGCTGTAACTGATGCTTGTTATTGCAATAGATTTTGAAATCCTGTCTTAAAAACTTTAATGGTATTAGTGGATCAGTGAGCGTTATTTAAGGTTTTGCCTCAATTTACTGTGATTTAGGAAGCAAGATGTACAACAGACAAATCCTAGGCACTTTATGAATGGTGCTGCCACCTAAGGCATACAGCCAGCCAATACTCACAGTGTGATATTTTATAATTTTTCCCTGATATGTGTATTTTGTGTCTATATATGTGTGTAATAAAAGTGCTTTGAGGATTGTAAAGCACTCTTTAAAAATGTTTTTACTTTATTTACTATAAATGCTGTACTGTAGATGAGCTACTTGACCAAAACTATTGAACCGCTTAGTTGATGATCAGATTTTTTTCCCGGTAAATAAAGCTCTCTGAATTAATTAATCAAAGAATTTTACAGAATAAGATTCATGGCAATTTTTGTTTTAAACCTGAGATTCCCAAGAAATGCTATCAAACGATGAAGCAGTCTTTGAAATAGTAACAATAATTATAATATATAATATCTTGTAATAATTTATAATTTTAAAATAATGTATTCATTATACGTTTACATGTTTTATACTCATGTCTACAAAATGAAAATGAGGCTTTAATGGATAAAAAGCCTAACTAAGCTTGGGTGAAACACCAAGGAAACATAGAATAGCACTAATCACCTATCCTAACTATGCACCTTTACACACATCACACATTTAGCAAATAGTCCTTTCTAAGGAAGCAAAATCATGCTGTTTTTGTTGTTGCTGTTGTTGTTGTTGTTGTTGTTTTGTCATTGTTATTTTTTTTTGAGACAGAGTCTTGCCCTGTCACGCAGGCTGGAGTGCAGTGTGCAGTGGTATGATCTTGGCTCTCTGCAACCTCCACTTCCTGGGTTCAAGTGATTCTGTTGCCTCACCTCCCAGTAGCTGGGATTACAGGCATGCACTATCACACTAGGCTAATTTTTTGTACTTTGAGTAGAGACAGGGTTTTGCTATGTTGACCAGGCTGGTCTGGAACTCCTGGCTTCAGGTGGTCTGCCCTTGTCAGCCTCCCAAAATGCTGGGATTACAGGAATGAGCCACAGCATCAGGCCCAATGCTGTTATTTTATTGGCTTTTCTTCATCTGCAAAAGCATGAAGAAGAAATTAAAATGAGTAAAGAGATTCAGGAAAAGTCTTCCCAAACTGAAAAAATAAAGTCAGTTCTTATATAACACTTACCAATGACTACAACTTGTCTACATTTGTGTTAGGCACACCCTTCAAAATGGTGACTCAAACTGTTGAAAGCAAAAATCATATAATAGCTGTCATTCTGACAGTATGGAAATCAGTTTGAAATTTCTGTAAAACATTACACTTCCATGTCATATTTGTGTGACAAACCTCTGTTAATCGCTTGCAAGTTTGTAGAATGGTTTATCCACACTACCACGTTTAACACTGATTCTGTGAGAGTGGGCTCATTTTGACCATTTCCAGACAGGAAGCAGGTACTGAGAGGTGTCAGAAGTGGTAAAACCAGAATTTTCCATTCAAGCTTCCTGTCTCCGAGGCAAGGGTTTTCAGAAAGCATCTTTGTGTGGGGGTACGAAAGAGATTAGAGATCATATGGATATAAATTCAAGTCTTAATTCTAACACCTGACAGGTAGCTTTACAAGCTTCGCTACAAGTATTGTTAAGTTCTTTGAACGTTCTTTGCTGCAGAGTTTTTGTGAGGCTTAAATGAGATAATGTTTATGGAAGCACTTTGTAAGTATTAATTTTCTATCAAAATGTTAACAAGTTGTGATGTATTTGCCAAAAGAAAGCTGTACTGATATTTGGAATGGTCTTGTGGGAATGATTTTAATGGGAAATAAATTGCCTGTGAAACAGTCCCAATCACGAATGCAAATCCTGCTGGCAAATGTGGCAGAGCCTGGAAAAGACACATTCAGATATTGTCTCTTTATCCCTCTAATGTCTCTGTGACTAAGGGAGTGTAGCAGCTGCTGCTATTACTATCACTGTCATAATCGTTATTTTTAAACTATTGATAGAAAACCCAAGAACAGGAAAGTGTGATGTGCATCTTTCTGTTGTGTGTTTGAAGAGTGTTTACGTGTCTGTGTAAGTTTTAACTCAATGTCTAGTACATAGAAAACGCTCAACAAACTGTGCTACTATTGCTGCTACTGTTTTTACGCCATTTTATTCAAGAAAGCGAGTTTTAGCATCTGTTATTCAGAGATAATCTCCAGGTATAAGTAGATTCCTTGGCTATCAAGAGACCACAAGAAGAAGTATTGGATTTAATTTGGCAATGGGGATTCATTTGAATAGGTAGAATTAATTATGAGTAACGTGATAAAGAAAAAATAACAGTTTTAAAATATTAAATGCGATTTTTGAAGCTAGAAAATTTAGTTGACTATGAGTTCTGAAACTGGGAGTTTTCAGAGTAGCAATAATAATCAGAAGAATTAACACTAGCTGAGCCCTTATATTATGCGCCAGACATTATGGATGTTCTTTGTGTGTATCATTTCATTGGAATCTTGCAAAACCCCCATAAAGTTGGCATCATATAGATTCTTTGATGAAGAAACCAAGCACATGGATACCAAATGGCTGAGTCTGGCTATGAATGCAGGTAATTTCACTCCAAACTGGTGTTATTACAACACTAGGCTATTCCCTCTCCCAAAATACCATTGAAGTTTATACTGAACTAATGTGACTATGCTGTACAGGAAAGGAGACTTAAGGGGTCCTGTTCTGCACTTTGGTTGTCAAATCACTAGAGTCCAGGGCAAACAATGAAAGTTACAAATCAATATTGGCCTGGTGTAAGACAATCAGAATGAAGAAGACATTTGAGTCCATGTTACATGAGAGCATTTGAAATCATACTTACATAGCCCAATAATATAAATGAGTCATCTTCAATTATTTATAGGGCCATCAAATAGAAAATAAATTGGGAACACATTCTTAAGGGATAATTTTATGATTATTGGGTAGAAGTTTCATGGAGATGATATCAGCTCTCTGAACATGTGCCGGAAATTCCTTTAGAGCAGACAAAACATAACAGTCTGACTCCGGATGTCTTCACATCTAGTCCTGTGTCATTGGTGGTATTTAAGCATCAGTTTTCTTATCTGATATACAGAAGAGCACATTTAGATAAACAGTGAGATAACATTTAGATAAACTGGATGATTTTAAATACTCTTCCAAAATTTGCTTTCTGTAACTTTGAAAAATGGCCAGTTTGGCCTTAACAAGATTCTGTGCTGAGGACTAAAAATTGTGAATATAAGTGTGTTTGCAGATTCCTGGCCCCCTTAAATCAGCTAAAAGACTTACGTACCTGTAGCCTGATTTGCTGCCAGTTTCTTCCCCTCCACTCTTGCAGGAAGGGCAAGGATGCTGTTTCCTGCAAGAGAAGACAAATCTGCATAAGAGAAGGGGCTGTAAGGCATGAGAATGTAGTGCTGGCTTGTATACTGTGGGTTGAAGTGAATTGAACAAAACCATCTGAGGGGTGTTCAGAAGATAGATGGGAAGATGATTTCAGAAAAGTTTCCGTGACCAAAGTTGATATAGGAAATTCCTCTGATGTTCTTTGAGAAGCAAAAGTAAATAATTGGATGTTTCTTAAAATGTGTTTGGCTGGCAAACTATGTTTCTTCAAAATAACATCATTCCGGGGTTGAGTCATCCTTTTGGTTTTTTGGGGTAATATGTTAGAGGGCTACCACCCAGGATTTTGCATTTCAGCTCCAGCACCCAGCCATACTCAGTCAGGATGAAAGTCATCACTAAACATGTGAGTCAAAAGTGTATTTTCATCCTTACTGCCAAGCTGTTGGAACAATGGAACTGATGAAGAAGAGTCCATCAAATCAGGAATTATACAGGAGTGCTGAAGAGTTCTTGAGAGGATGATATCCTAGTAAGACTTTCATCATTTGAAAGAAGACTCTATTCAATTGTCAAATTTTTCACAAGAAACACAGACCTATGCATGATCTCCAGCTTCAGCAAAACTCAGCAAAGTACCTATCCATCATGACATACCGATTTGGAGCTTGTGATTTGTTTCTTTTTATTTTTCTCCTAAGTGCCACAGATACCAATTAATATCGCATGGATATTGAGAGAAGTTATGTCCTACTTGAATTGTTTAAGACATTTGTTTTTGTTTCCATGATCCAGATCGTATGATCCATCAGACAAACTCTGGAATGATGATGGTACAGGTTACCTGTACACTTAAAGTTAAGACTTCAATGATAGAAAATAGACCAAGAGTTGAAACACAGCCCGATACCACAGTAATATACTGAATTGTATTATTAACAAATGTATTCCTCCCCACCCCCACATCTGTGGAATGGAAGAAACTTCTGTCTGCTTACTTTGGATTTGGTCGGGTGCTTGCTCTGAGAAATGGAATGTGGACAACAGTTACTTTGTGTAAGCTCTGAGTGGAGATGTTGAAGGACATCCGTGTGTCTTCTGGATCTCCTGCAGCCCTGCTGAGATGAGCGCAGCCAAGTAAGCGGTCCCAGAAGAACAGCTGAGCCCCACTTACAACCTGGAGAATGACTGAGGTAGCCTACATACAAAGTTATCAAAAAAAATAGTTTTATTGCAGGTATTAAGTTACTTCCAAAAACCCCAAAACGTTGTCTAATCCATAAGACAATGATAAAGAGGGTTAGCGATAAAGAAGTGTCATTGATTATCTACAAAACATTTAAGGGACCATATAACCGATATTTCTTTGAAGAATACTGAAATGAATGTATGATAGTGATGGCGTTCTGACACCAAAATTAAAAAATAAATCTGTATCAGAGCAACAAGGGTGAGCACGCTTGATTTTTGTACTTAAACTAGAAAAAACTGGGAAGCACATAACAATTTAATGGTGTGCGGAAGAAAGACTCCTGGTTACTCATAAGCAGTTAATTGAATAGATTTGGGTGCATTTAATATCAATAATTATATTATTTTTTACATAATGAATGATCACAAATTTAGTGGCTTAAAACAGCCCTCATTTCTTATCTCATAATTTCTGTGGATCATGAGTCTGGGCCCAGATTAACTTTCCTGAGCTCAGAAATTTACAAGGTTCAGGTCAAGGTGTTGGCCAGAGTGTGTTCCCATTTGGAGGTTTCACCATGGAAGGATCCATGTCTAAGCTCGCTCAGATTGTTGGCAGATTTCAGAGGGATAGTGAGAGGAAGGGAGGTAAGGAGAGAGAATGAGAAGGAGAGTTTATGTTCCTTAGAGCCTTTAACTTCATGGAAGGTCTGATCCTCTTTAAAATAGCTCATCTGATTAAGTCAGGCCCACCCAGGATAATCTCCCTTTTAATTAACTCAAAGTCAGTGGATTAGGAACTTGAATTGCCTTGAAAAATCCTTTCATCTTTACCAAATAATATAATTATGGAAATGACATCTCATCTCTTTTGCCGTAGTGTATTGTTAGAAGTAAGTTACAGTTTCCACAGCATACAAGGAAGGAGGACTATACACTGCTGTGACTCGTTAGGGGTCACCGTCGGATGTCTATTACAGCATTCAATTAACTACATTGGACAGCATTATTACTCTGCAGAGCCCCTCAGTTTTCCCATTGATGAAAACAAGTCAGACAGAGGACAAAGAAAGATACAGCGACTCGAAAGTAGGGACGACTAATGAAGTTCAGACCGGAAGCCCTGAGAGGCGAGAGGATGGCTGGGATAAGACAGCTAAAATGTGTTTCTGAAACACGGCCAAGAAGCCATGTCTGATTCACTGTGAGTAAACAAGTTCTTTAATCTCCATCAGAGCCACACAGATGTCCAGAGACAGGATCATTTCCAGGTTGGAAATAGGCCCCTCTAATTTGCTAACACTGTGGTGGGGCTGGGCAGGCACCCCAGAGCATCTGTCTATTTACACATCAGAGACCCCAAGAATGATGTGAAGTGTGGTTGCCTTGCAATATTGGCTAGGAGGGACATCTAGTGGCAGCTGGAAACTGGGAGGGTTGTCATCTGGTAAGCACATACCCTTTAGCAAATGAATGCACAGAGATTCTTAGTGGGGGTGCTGATGATGTGTTTCTTCTGCAGGAAGCCATTCATCCACCAATTTTCATTTGTGAGAAAAGACATTTAGAAGATCATAAACAGGATACATCTGGCAATATCTTCAAAGGCACCTAAGAATATTTACATTCCTCTAAGGAGGTGTGCTATCATTAGAAATGATTGTAACTTCTAGGAGCCACATTGTATTTTGGAGTGTGTTTGTGTGTGTATGTGAGAGAGAGAGAGAGAGAGACAGAGAGAGAGACAGAGACAGAGCAAAGACTGACCGGGAGAAGATTATGATATGGTAAAACATACACAGATAGAAAGAAGGAAGGGAAGGAGAGAGGGAGGGAATTATAGTGCTCTGGCCACTCCACAGTCTTCCCAGTCTCTCAAGACAATGTTTTTGTTTGTTTGTTTGTTTGTTTTTGCTAACTTGATTTTGCCTTCCCAATTCTCTAAGGTCTATAGCTTACTGCAAAAATGGATTTTAGAATTTTGAGATACCTTTAAAACTGAGCAGAGGAAGGTGGGGCTTGAGAAAAAGGAAAAAAGTGAAAGATAAGAAAACTGACTTGATCTATGTGGTACAGAGCTGAGAGGGTTGGGAGACTAGGGATAAAGAGCAGCGATGATGCAGTGGTGGACAGGCTGCAGGGATGGGCAGAGCTTTGAGCGAGGGGCTCTCATTAGTCTGAGGTGAGAGGAGGTTGTGAAGGAAGGAAAAGAGAGAGTGTTGTTGAGTTTATTTTAATATAATTAAGATTTTTTTGGCAGATACCAGTTAAATATTGGAATTATTTTGACTGGTTTTATCCCAGCAACTAGTTAAAAGCCCACATGGTGGATGTCCAATTACTATTTCTAAATAGATGAATATCCTTAGTTGCTATCCTCAAAGGACAGGTTGTACCAGTCTAGGCACAGCCAATATGAGCCTTTTGCAGAATGTGATGGTAGCTGATGCCACAGTGAAAACAGAGCCCAATGGTCTGGCAATGCTGAAAATCCAAAGCAGGTATCAGAGTTTTCCAGTGTGACCTCAACACACTTTTTCAATCAATCCAATTTAACTACAGTTAATGGTGGCTTAGTTCACTGCAATCGTTCACGTTAGATTACAGAGGTGAAAAAAAGGCACAGGAAGCCCTCAAAGTCAAAGTGTTTAAATATAATAGGTGTTTAAAATACATCTGTCCAATAAGACCTGTTCCTTCAGAGATCGAATAATTCCCAACATTTTTTTGTTGATTGATTTATGCTTCAGTTCTTTTATCTGCTTGAAATTTTTTATTCCCCCCCTTTACCCTTCTTCATTTCTGAGGCTCATCCCCAAACTTTTCTCATCTATAAAATTAGCATTTTTGAATCTTAGAAGGTTCTGAGGCTGTTTCTGACTCTCTCCTAAAACTTCCCGTGGTGTTCTCTCATCACAAAGTTGTGACGGATATGAAGCCTTTATGTGCAAGCACGGTGCCTCAGGCCACAAGCTCAAGGCTCCAGGCAGTTTAGGTCTCTTCCTGGACTCACCACAGAACTGCATCTGCTCTCACTGGCAGCAGCTTTCTTTCTCAGGTTTTATACCTGTTCGTGTGTTCATGTCCTGTTTGCCTGTTTGGTTCTCTGACTACAGGCTACAGGTCTTTTGAGGAAAATATCCTGTCTTGTCTTCCCAGACATTTTAAAGAAACATTGAAATATAGGGGAATGCTTTAGTTATTAAATCTGGCAGGAAATCAGTTTGGCAGAGATTTAGCAGTAGTTTGTGTGACTGAATGTATCTGAAATAATAAAACTGAATTTCTTTGGAATTCTTCCATTATTTTAAAGTTTTGAAATTCAAGTGAAATTGAGTTTTCCTCAATTACTCCCAATTAGTAATGTTTAGTTTCATGAATAAACTATATACACACGCATTGCCAAAGGATAATAAATTCTGTGGGCTTTTCATTGTTTCCTTGTCATGAGATTTTGTTATAAGAAACACTATGATTTTCCCCCTCCTAGCCTGAAAGGAAAGACTTTCAGGGATCTCTCTGTGTTTACATGTTGATTGGTAGAGTTTGAGGCAGTTATATTGGAATTGGATGGGTGTTTGTGGCTCACGTATTTGAAATATAAAGCAAGTGTTTCATTATTGATTCCCTGTCTATTTCTAAAAAATAAAACAGGACAAGATAAAATGAATAAATGGGTCAAATAAGACTACTTGACTTAGGGTAAAGAAGCAAGAATTCGATAATGTCCTAGCATGCCCAGCTGGAAGAGATGGGGATTTAAATACCAGGGAGCTGACACTCTGCCAAGTGAGGTTGCTTAAAAAGCTAAGTAGAAAAAGGCCAGAGAATCTACCTGGGATGCTTTCTCCCCCTTTAGATTGATAATATCTGCCATCTCAGCCTAAAAGTTACTTTCTTAGAAGACACTTTCTTATACCCCCAGACAAAGTCAGGCTTACCTCTTATATATTCTCCTAGCATTATTTCTCTTTATTTTATAAAAGTCTTTGTAGACTTCCACATTGATATATGTGACTATTGGATTAATATCGGTATGATCTCTAGAGTATAAGAATGTGCCTGTCTTTTTTATTGTATTTGCATTTTGTTGCCGAGCATCAAGATTGGCAAAAGGAAAATCAAGATAATTGTTGAATAAATGCTACTGAATGAATGTGGGGAAAAAATAAAGAATGGGGGAGCAGAGATACTTAAAAAGAATCCCAGGAGTGAAGCAAAGTCAAGCCAGAAAAAAAAAATATTAGCAAGGAACAACTCCAATTACAAAAGTGAAATTGAATATATAAGAAAAGAAAATCAAAGGTCCAAGATGAGTAGATTTGAATAGAAGCAAACACAAGGCCTGGCGTGATGGCTCAACGCCTGCAATCCTAGCACTTTGGGAGGCCAAGACAGGTGGGTCACCTGAGGTCAGGCGTTCGAGACTATCCTGGCCAACATGGTGAAACCCTGTCTCTATGATAAATACAAAAATTAGCCAGGCGTGGTGGTGGTACCTGTAATCCCAGCAACTCTGGAGGCGGAGGCAAGAGAATCGCTTGAACCAGGGAGGCAGAGGTTGCAGTGAGCCGAGATTCCATGGAGCTCTGGCTTGCTTGTTTTTAACACCAGCCTATTGTACATTGTGGGATTGTTTGGTTCAATGCTTAAGCCATCATGTACAATACAGTGGGGTAAAAATCAGAAATAAAGACTATGGGAATCTTGTCTACAACTGAATACAATATTTACCTGTACATTATTAATAGTCAAGGAAAAGAAGAAAGTATAATGAATTCCAGGCAAAAATATAGTAGCAAATTCTAGAGAAATTTACTGTTGATGTATACAGCAAGAAGAGAGGAAACTAAAAAGTAGTTATTCTTAGACTGTAGACCTAACAAATCACAACCCAGCCTTCCTCTCCCACTCCAAAAAGCAAAGTGTAGAAATATTGGTTATATCTGTTAAAGAATGGCTGTTAATGCCTCAGGAGAGAACATGCTTATGTTGCAGGGAGAATTCATAGGAAAGTCCTTATAATCAGGTCATTAAAATGATGTTATAATTAACAATTTTCAGCATATATGTATGTATATATATATTTATGTGTGTGTGTGTGTGTGTGTGTGTGTGTGTGTGTGTATGCCAGGACATTGAAGCAAAGACTGGCTGCTGTCCATTTACAAAAGGGACTGAGTGCCCTACAATGAACTGAAAGAATGAGAGAATCAAGATACACCAATTTCATCCAAAGACAATGGACCATTTTGGGGGGAAGGAGCCAGACTAAGAACTTTCAGGTGTATAGCTCCTTTATTCTTTCTATACAAATGCTCCATGCATGAATGTCAAGAATCCTCACAGAATTGGGTTGCCCTAAAGAGGGAGCCACTTTGATGTCTTCTGGACCTTCATCTGAAAGAGACAGGGTTTCAATGCCTGGCTCTGCAGGCCGATTTTATTGAAGATGACACATGTCTAAATGGATGTGACACATATCTCTTGAAGAATTTAAAAGGAGCTGTGACCTACAGTTCCATGAGAATTAGTAGAGGCTCATTGTGTAATGGTTATTGTGACTTTATTTCTGCCCCTGCCTAAAAGTTAACTTACCTATAATTGTCAAATATTTTCTTTTCTGAAACTATTATTTTAATGACATTTTGTCTTCATACTACATGCCAAAGGGCATATGTGCTATCTATAGGCATTATGATAGTTGATCTTCTCAACGATCATCTTGTACAGATGAGAATCTTAAGTTTACAGACACACTATTGCTTTATGCACAACTTCACAATTAATGTGACACAGAGCTAGGATTCAAGCTCACTTCTTTGTTTGGAGTTATTTCCAACAGACCTTTCTGGCTCTCCCAGACATGCATTTATATTCAAGACAAACCAAAACATAACATTTGGCTTACACTGAATCATTTATCTTTGTCTTTTGGCACTGTGATTATGTAGCATTTATAAACTCTCTGTCCAGTCAGGCAAATACTTGCACTTCTGTGCTTTGATTTAGTGCACTGGGTCCCACTATCAAAGTTACTAGGCTTGCAAATGATCATAATCTGAGTCTAGATTTCTAGGTTTATGCCTCTAAATCACTTGGCAGAGAAAAGAGCTAGTGTTAGAAAAAGAATCAGAGGTAAGATGGGCTGAATAGCCATCACACATCAATGAGAAATGAAGTGGTTTGATTTTAGTGTGGATTGTAAACAAAACACACACACACACACACACACACACACACACACACACACACACACAGAGAGACAGAGAGAGAGAGAGAGAGAGAGAGAGAGAGAGAAGATTAAGCTAGGATGTAACTGATTTAAATAGACATCCTCCAGGAAAACATTAAACATCATAATGGCTGTTATATAAAAGTTGAAAATTTCTGACACAGTGTAACTTACTCTTTTGGTAAAGCAATATTTAGAAATAAAATAATTTACAGCTGGCCGTGGTGGCACGCACCTGTAGTCCTGCTACTTAGGAGGCCGAGGCAGGATAATTGCTTGAACCTGGGAGGCGGAGGTTGCAGTGAGTCAAGATCGTGCCACTGCACACCAGCCTGGGTGACAGAGTGAGACACTGTCTCCAAAAAAAAAAAAAAAAGAAATAGAATAATTTAAACTACAATTTCAGTTTTCAAAAACACATGACTACAACGTATAATGCAGTCTTCAAATCTTCTATAGGCAGAATCCAATTTAAACTATAAAGATCACATTTTTGATCAGAGGAAAATCTTTGATTTTATTTTTGTTTTCCATATGGCTCAAGGGTATATTTGATAAGAATTTGCTTTATACCTCAGATTTTTCTATAGTGCTACATGAATGCAATGCCTGTGGATGAATGGCATGTATCATACCTGAGCTTCACTCAGGAGATATTCTGTCTCCTGAGACCTCCAAATGCCTAAGAATTTGAAGGTGAGTTGTGTCCCATTGAAATCTGTTTGTTTCCTATCAGAGTAAGTCATATTTGATTTACATTGAAATTTCCACCTGGAACTTGGATATTTGTAGAGGTAAAGTAGGCATATTTAGAGTTTTGATTCCTTTATCTTTCAATGGACCTATTTTGAAGTGTAACAATAATACCAAATGTAAATAAACACAAGCGAAACATTAATTTGGCACTTTTTGTTTACATATGCATTTGCCTTTTCTGTGAGCCACAAACATGTGTATCCAATGGGCTACTATCTTGCTCCACAGGCCTTTCCCACTCAGTAGTCACCAAATCAAATTCATCAACTCGTCACCATCCAGCACCTGTATTCTCAGAGATGGTACCATCATATATCCAGTACATCAAATCAGAATTCTAGTAGTCATATTTCGTGTCTTTCTTCCCCTTATCCTTGATATCTAGCTTATTATCCTTGGAGCACAATTTGTCCCTGAACTATAAAAATCTTCTCTGATGTGGCAGGAGAAGAGGGAGCAAGGACAGGGGAGAAGACCTTGACTCCGTCCCTAAGAGTCACCTTCTGTGGTTAATGCTTACTACATTTATCTAACAAAGCATGCATACACTTTATGCACATTTGAAATAATACTGTATAAAATGGTAATAAAATATTAATTTATGCACAAAATGTGAAGTAATGTGAATCTAATAAAATTAACAATTCACTAAGAATTGAATAATTACAAACCTGAAAAATTGGGTGAACTGTAAGTTGTATTTATCCCACTGCAACATGGCAGGACCATTTTAGTTGGTAAAGAAATCTACCCATGATATTTACCTCATTGATTCTTAAAGTATGTGAATTTCAACTAAGAGGAAGGCAGGAAAGCATTTTTCCCTCAAAATGTGGCAGCGTTGTAATTGTGTATTTGTGAGAAAGACCTTTTTTCCAGCTAACATGAAAGTCTTCAAAGGCATTTTTTCATTTCGTAGTAAAGCCTTCTGGTAAAATTTTGTTCCATCTTTAAGTCTTCTTTATGAGCCAAATCTTTAACATGAAAACAAAACAAACAAACAAGGAAACAATAGGGAGAAGGACAGGGAAGAAACAGAAAATTATATGATGCAACACAGCTTGTAATTCCGTGCACATTTGTTATTTGGGAATTTATTTGAACTAGGCTTTCCTGAGCATTTAAAATGGCACTTTGGTGTTGTTTCTAGCTGAGTTAAAATTTATTCTTAGCATTTAGTTGCTACAGTCTCACACAATGGGGATCTGGCAATCAGGTA
This sequence comes from Macaca nemestrina, assembly GCF_043159975.1. Lineage (NCBI taxonomy): Eukaryota > Metazoa > Chordata > Mammalia > Primates > Cercopithecidae > Macaca > Macaca nemestrina. Next base: position 77,937,561 of record NC_092133.1, read on the forward strand.
CACTTAACAGGCTTATTATTGGGAGTTTTAATCAGATTTTGAATGTTAAAGCAACCTCAATTTGGCTTTACAGGGTATCTGAGAAAAACGTACTTATTTCCACTCCCTAGTTCCTATAACGATGCTTTTTTATTTTTATTTTTGTGTACTTGATGCTGTATGGTCAGATAGTCAATTTGCATATGGGTTGCATCCATTGAATCTCATTATGAATTGATCAAACTTGGCTTCATAGATATCTTCACAAATATAGAAAGCCACATTGAGTCCCTCATCTCTCATCCAAATAATTAGCTGGTTGTCGGATCATTCTACCTTTTCTTTCATTTTCCAAGAGGAACACGTAGACCTTGTAATAAATTCTCTCAGAACCACCTTGTCCACTCCTTGGGCTGTGGCGGCCTATCTGACCTGCACTTAGCATTATCTATGTTCTGCCTAAGTCTGTAAGTCTGTTTTATGATCTGTCATGGGAGGTGTCACTCGCCTTCTATATTTTGGTCCTTAATGCTCTTTATATCTTTTTATTACTCATAACTGAGGAGTGGGGAAAAGATAACTACACCTGGTTGCAAAATATCCAGATAATTCTAATTAAACCATGAACTTCCTTTTTGGAAATATAAAGTTTTTCTGAAAATAAAATGAAGTTACAATAACACACTTTAAAAAATGTAAATTGCAAAAAAAAAAAAAAACAAAACAAAACAGTGAATGGAATTGCTTGTGACATAAAAATAGCAAAAACATTATCAACTAATTAGCTCAATTTCATATGATATAAAGAATATTAAATTAGGTAGCTTTTTCTCCAGTAATGATTATGACATGTCAGTAACTCTTCTAATCCTTTAGTATTATTATTATTATTTTTTTTTTTTTTTTTTGAGACGGAGTCTCGCTGTGTCTCCCAGGCTGGAGTGCAGTGGCGTGATCTCGGCTCACTGCAAGCTCCGCCTCCTGGGTTCACGCCATTCTCCCACCTCAGCCTCCCAAGTAGCTGAGACTACAGGCGCCCGCCACCACGCCCGGCTAGTTTTTTGTATTTTTAGTAGAGACGGGGTTTCACCATGTTAGCCAGGATAGTCTCGATCTCCTGACCTCGTGATCCACCCGCCTCGGCCTCCCAAAGTGCTGGGATTACAGGCTTGAGCCACCGCGCCCGGCCCCTTTAGTATTATTATTTTGTTAATATTGACATCAACCATATAAAATAAAAATTATAATTACCTCCACCTTACAGTCAAGGTGGTTGAAGCAGCGAGATTTTAATAAATCATCATGAAGCTACAGGTAGTGGAGCCAAGGTCTTCCATCAAAGCAATATGGCTCCAAAATCATGTGTTAAGCTGATTCCCTGCAAGTGGCAAATAAATATATTAGTACTAGTCAAGGTTATGTGATCTTTGAGAAAATCCTCATGTGCTCTCTCAGTCCACATTAGCTTTCATATCTTGAAAATGTAACAGTTCTTTGAAGCTTTAATTCTTCCCTTTTTCCACAATGTTTCCTTTTCCAGCACATTCTTTTTCTTGCTTCTTCACAGTAAACCATTACTATCATAGGTCAGATAACCTAGAAGATTTGAGTGCCCACTAACAGACAACTAGTTAGGGAGAGAAAGAAGCTGGGAGAGAAAAGGGAAGATCCTAGCAAGGCTGTATCACACAGAGAAAAAGGAATTAGCCAAACTGGTAGGGGAAATGGGAGTGTAAGACTGGTCTAGAATATGTTCCAACGCTAAACAAGGACAGCTGAGCTTCCCTGGCTTCACTCTGGTCAGTTAAGTATAAGGGCACCTCTGGTAGGAATGTAAACTCTGGATAATCAGGTTTTCTGCGTGTCCAGCTAGGAAGTCCCTGACAGACTGAGGGTGGTTTCCAAGGAGGAGTAAGTAGTAATGCATGACAATGAAAGCACGTAGAAGCCAGGGGAGGATCCCACCGAAATGCTAAGAGAGTTTCCAGGGGATTCTGGCAGAGAACCGGTAGTATCTGCCATGATTACCTAATATCTATTTAAGAAGAAAATTCTAAATATTTACTAATAATTTTGATTTACTAAAATTCTAAATATTTATTCAGTAGAAAAGTTATAAATATATTTGAAATTAAGCTATACTTTTGCAATGCTTTTCATCATTAATATGGAAAATGGAAAGAAATACAAATAAGATAGGTATAATCAATTGACAAAAAAAGGAAATACAATTAGTAAACATATAGATAGAAAGGTGATTAGGTCAAAATTATCAGAGAAACTCAAATTAAAAGAAGTGTTACTTTTTATCTATTTCATTTGTAAAAACAAAAAGAATGAGAAAGAAATAAAGGAAGGAAAGAAAAGAGAAAGAAAATATCCACTGTTTATAACAATGTGGTGAATAGAACAATATTTTCCATTCCTGGGAATCCAGCGTAAGAAATACTTTTTAAAAAGTTTCATATAAGAATATGCTATAAAGAAATTGAGACTTGCTTTTACTATAGACCTATGGGACTGTGATTCATGATTAACTTAACCACTGTTTGTCAAATTACTTGTTTAAAAATAAATTAATAAGAAAAATGCTCAGGGGGAAAAGAATAGGAAGGAAAGAAAAAAAAGAATCCATGTGTGTCTACAGCAATACTGTTTTTTGGGTTTTTTGTTTGTTTGTTTGTTTTTGTTTTTAAAGCCTATGCTTAGCCTGTTTCTGTGCCAGGAGGCAGTTCAGCTCCGCTGCTCTGTTCACACTCTGTGTCTAAAGCCTGGTCTCTGGTTCTGCTTAGCTTAACTGCTATCTGACTTCTCGTTAAGCTCCTGCCTTCTGGAACTCTTCAGACACATTAGCTTTCAGTTTTGTAAAGATAAACTGAGGCTGGAGCCAAACCGGGAACGAAGACACAAGGCAAATGGCAGTGGGAATAGCCTTTTATTAGGGCTTGTGGGCGAGGTACCTCGGTCCAAAGGGGTGGGCTGAGGAAGTCACGCTGAGGGAGGCAGGTAGGAACTTTTTATAGCGTGAGAGGTAGGGAAGCTGGTTGTGCAAACAGGGCCTGGGGGTCTTGAAACTACTAGGGCAGGAGTTGAGTAAGGGTCACGAGGAAGGGGTCTTTGGAAACAACCGAAGCTACTGTTTACGAACTTGTGGAATGCAGGTGAGCTGCCAGTCATGGGGGAGTGTGGTTGCCCAGCCAGAACTCTGACACATGTAAGTCTGCAGGTGTGTACAAGGGTGAAGGGAGTCTTTAACAAAAGGCCTGCTGCGCCAGGTAACGCCACCATGTTGGGTCTAGATTCCTCCCTAACAAGTTTTAGGTTCACAAATATAGAGTACCTATGTGCCAGTGTGATAAACCTATTAAGGGGAAGGTGGGAAAGAATTTGTTTAAAATCACAACCAAATACAGCCACTTCTAACCCTTTAAGAGACCCAAAGAGTTTTCTCCCGCAATAGTGCATTTTTTTAAATATGGAAACATGTGGATGGGTCACTTTGGTGTGGATAAGTGGCTACGAAACCTGAGAAAAGGAAAAGAATAGACTTGCCCTAAGTAATAAAGCAAGAAGAGTGTGGATTTTCCATGAGCAACCCAGTAAGAGTGGAAGAGAGCTCCCACTTAGACTGGGTGGAACAACATGATGAGTGGGAACTGCAGAGAAAGCAGGAGAGAGAAATGCCTTGTAGAGGTGATGGCTTATAGACTTTCAAGAACAGAGATATCTAAAAGTTTGTTTCAAAGTTATCTGCTTTTATTAAGTGCTGTGATGTATTTCCTTCCATTACCTTCAACAGTAGAGAGACCTTCACCTACAGCCTGGAGAGGATATTCTGGAAGTAACATTCTTCTTGCTTGTAAGCATGTCAAGTAGAGCCACAGGGCTCCATGTGCAGAAGACAGCAGTATTAACTTAAGGTCCAGTGTGCTGCTGAGCCCTCCATAAACATGACACAAACCTTTTTTCCCCGTATTGGCTAAAAGGAAGTTATCCTTACAAATGGGAGAGGAGGGAAAAATGATGTTACAGGAAAGTTGCATTATTTAGTCCTAGTGTGAAAGTATGTAGTTGGTACCACCTCTGCTAAAAAAATAAAAATAAAAAATAAACTAGATGTCGGGTTTTCCATGGTTGCCATATTTATAGGACTCCTTCCTGGTAGCCTCACCATTGTTTCTCAAATATAAAATGCACACAAATTATAGGAGGTGGTGAGCAAGTGCTTGAACTGCAGATTCTGATTTAGTAGTTTTAGGGCAGTACCTGAGATTTTCTACCTTATGAAAGCACCCAGAGGAATTCTTCAGGTATGAATGAGATAATACATATATAAAGGGTCTGTATGAACAGGTACTTAACAAACAATATGACTCATATTTTTTAAAACAATCTACATTCAGGTAAGGATGTTTGGCCTTATAATATTCCTTTCTCTTTTGAAGACATTTCAATTCCATAACTATTCAACAATTTTTTCTACATACACATAATTGCATAATCATCAAGACTATGTATATCTAGAATATTTCCAACAAGCAAAAAGAAACACTACACCCATTAGGAATCACTCCCCATTCTTCCCTTACCCCAGTCCCTGGAAACTATTAATCTGCATTCTATCTCTGTGAATTTACCTTTTCTGGTCATTTCATATCAATGGAATTTTTAAATATGTAGTCTTTTAAGCCTGGCTCTTTCCTCACTTAGTATGAAGTTTTCAAGTTTCATCTACAATGCAATATTTATCAGTGTACCATTCCTTTTTAGGACTGAACAATTTGCATTATATGAGTATTCCGTATTTTGTGTATTCATAATTTGATTGGTATTTTGATTATCTCTATTTTTCAGCAATTATTAACAATGCCACCATAAACATCTAGGTAAGGCCCAGTGCGGTGGCTCGTGCCTGTAACCCCAGCACTTTGGGAGGCCGAGGCAGGCAGATCACGAGGTCAGGAGATCGAGACCATCCTGGCTAACACAGTGAAACCCCGTCTCTACAAAAAATACAAAATATCAGCTGGGTGTGGTGTCACGTGCCTGTGGCCCCAGCTACTTGGGAGGCTGAGGCAGGACAATCACTTGAACCTGGGAGGCAGAGGTTTCAGTGAGCCGAGATGGCGCCACTGCATTCCAGCCTGGGTGACAGAACGAGATTCCGTCTCAAAAAAAAAAAGAAAAAAAAAAAGCTATGTAAAAGTTTTTGTGTGGGTATGTGTTTTCATTTATCTTGGTTATATACTTATGACTGGAACCACTGGATCACAAAATAATTCCATGTTTAACTTTTTGTGAAGCTGCCAAACTGTTTTCCAAAGCAGGTACACAATTTAACCTTGCTACCCACAATGTTTGAGGGTTCCGATTTCTTCAAATCCTTGCCAACACTTATTACTGCCTTTTTAAAACTTACAGTCATCCTGGTGAGTATGAAATGATATCTCATTGTAGTTATGATTTGAATTTCCCTAGTGACCACTGAGCATCTTTTCATGTTCTTCTTGGCCACTAGCATAACCCCCATTTATGTGGAGGATTCTTTAGGAGAAATGTCTATTGAAATTCCCTGCCAATTTTATAAATGGGTGGTTTGTTTATTTATTGTTGTGTGGTAAGAGTTTTGAATACTCTTATTCAGGAAAAGTGTAGTTTCCTGCACTTTTATCAGATATATGTTTTTTAATATTTTTCTGCCATTCAGTGATGGGTTGTTTGTTTGTTTGTTTGTTTGTTACTTTCTTCAGAGTGTCCTTTAAAGCACATGTGGGCATGTCTAGTAAAGCCATAGAAACTCCATGTGCAGAAGAGAGCAACATCAATTTAAGGTCCACTGTGCTATTGGACCTTATATTATTATATGCATTACATTGTAATGAAGTGCGATTTGTCTGCTTTTTCTTTGTTGTTTGTTCTTTAGTTGCCATATCAAATAAACCGTTGCCTAATCTAAGATAACAAAGATTTACACATATATTTTCTTATAGAGTTTAATAGCTTTATCTCTTATGTTTAGATCCTTGATCCATTTTGAGTTACCTTTCGTATATGGTACAATGTCTATCATCCACTTCATCTTTCGGCATGTAGTTAATCAAGTTTTTGTAACACCATTTGTTGAAAAGACTATTCTGGCCTCATTGAATAGTCTTGGCATCTTGTGGAAAACCAGCTGCCGTAAATTTTGGATATATTTCTGGTCTCTTAATTGTATTCCATTGATTCATGTCTACCCTTATGCTAATGGCAGAGAGACAGTCATGATTAATACAGCTTTGTAGTAAATTTTGAAATCAAGAAGTGTGAGTCCTCCAAATTTGTTCTTTCTCAGGATTGTTTTGGCTTTTCTGTATCCCTAGAACTTCCAAGTGAATTTTAAGGCTAGCTTCTCACTTTCTGGGTGAAAAAGTGAGCTTGAATTTAGATAAAGATTGCACTGAATCTGTCCATTAGGTTGTCATTTAAACAGTATTAATTATTTCAGCTCGTCAGGACTGGGTGACTTCTCTAATCACTTTCAATGATTCTGTAGTTTTCAGTGTATTAATCGTACACTTCTAGTGTAAAAGTTATTTCTAAATATATTATTGTTTAATGATTTTGCAAATGAAATTTTCTTAATATTCTTTCAAATTTTTCATTGCAAGTGGTATAGAAAGAAAACTGATTTTGTATATTAATTTTATATCCTGCAACTTTGTTAAACTATGTTAAACTAGTTTGTTTGCTCTAATTTTTATGTTGCTTAGCTTTGTTTCATTTTTGTGGATTATTTATGATTTTTTTATATACAAAATCAGATGATCTACACATAACAATAGTTTTACTTCCTCCTTACTAATTTAGGTGCCTTTTATTATATTTTATTATATTATCTTGCCTAATTGCTCTGACTAGACAATCCAGTTCAATGTTGATTAGACATTAAGTTAGAGCAGACATTCTTGTCTTATTCCTGGTTTTGGGAGGGAGGCTTTAAGTCTTTCACTATGACGTATGGTATCAGCTGTGGTTTTTCTCCTAGATGCCCATTATCAGGATGAAAAATTTATTTTCCATTGCTAGTTTGTTGTTGTTGTTGTTGTTTCTTATCATGAAAAGGTTTTGAATTTTGTCAATGCTTTTCCTGCATCTATTGAGATAACCATGTAGTTCTTGTCTTTTATTCTATTAATATAATGCATTACATAGACTGATTTTTGGATATAAAACCAATCTTCCATTCCTGAGATTAATTCACTTGAACATAGTATACAATCCTTTATAAATGTGACTGAATTTGATTTGCTAATACTTTGTTGAGGATTTTTGCATCTACATTCATAAGGGGTATCGGTATGTAGTTTTATTTTCTTCTGATGAATCAGGATGATGCTAACTTCATAAATGAGTTAAGAATTATTCCCTCTTTTAATTTTTTTAAGAGTTTATGAAGAACTGATGCTAATACATCTTTAAATGTTTGGTAGACTAAAAGAGAGAAGCTGTCTACTTCTGGACTTTGTATTGTGGGAAATTTTTTGACTGCCAATTCAACTTCTTTACTTGTTATAGATCTACCCGAATTTTTAATTTCTTCTTAAGTGAGATTCAATAGTTTGTGTCTTCCTAGGAATCTGCCTGTTTAATCAAGATTATCTAATTTGTTATCACAAATCGTTCATAGTATTCCCTTAAAGTTTGTCTGTCTGTCTCCCTATCTATCTATATAGCTTGTACTAAGTTTCCTTTTTTATTCATTATTTTAATAAGTTGAGTACTATCTTCATCTTCATCAGACCAGATAAAGCTTCATCAGTTTTGCTGATCTTTTCAAAGAGTAAGTTTTTTGTTTCATTAATTTTGTATTTTGTTTCTATTTTCTATTTCATTAATTTCCACTCTACTTCTTATTATATCATCTTTCTGCTTGTTTGGGGGATTTATTTGCACTTGGCAAGAATATGTATTCTTTTCTTGTTAGTGTAGTGTCGTATACAGACATATCTAAAAGATATTGCTGCTTTGATTCCAGACCACCACAACAAAGTGAAATATTTCAATGAGCCAGCCACATGAATTTTTTAGTTTCCCAATGCATATAAAAGTTATGTTTATACTATACTATAGTCTATTAAATGTGCAATAGCATTATGTCTAAAATATAATGTATGTGCCACAATTTAAAAATATTGCATTGCAAAAACTGCTAATGATCATCTGAGCCTTCAGCTATTCATAATCTTTTTGCTGGTGAAGGGTCTTGCTCCAATTTTGATGGCTGTTGACTGATCAGGGTGGTGCTTGCTGAAGGCTGGGATGGGTTTAGCAATCTCTTCACATAAGACCATAAAATTTGCCATATCATCAACTCTTCATTTCACAAAAAATTTCTCTACCATGTGATGCTATCTGACAGCATTAACCCACAGTATAAAGTCTTCCAAATTGGAGTGAGTTCTCTCAAACCCTGATACCATTTATCGATTAAGTTTATGTAATACTCTAAATCCTTTGTTGTCATTTCAACATTGTTTGCAGCATCTTCACCAGGAGTAGATTCCATTCCCAAAAACCACTTTCTTTGCTCATTCATAAGAAGAAACTTCTCTTCCATTCAAGTTTTATTATAAGAGTGCAGCAATTCAGGCTCCACTTGTAATTCTAGTTCTCTTGCTATTTTTACTACATCTGCAGTTGCTTCCTCCACTGAAATCTTGAGCCTTTCAAAGTCATCCATGAGAGCTGGAATCAACTTTTTCCAAACTCCTGTTAATGTTTATATTTTGACCTTCTACCATTAATCATGAATTCTCAGAATGGTATCTAGACTGGTGAATCCTTTTCAGAAGATTTTTAATTTATTTATCTCAGGTTCATCAGAGGAATCACTGTCTACAGCAGCTATAGCCTCATGAAATGTATTTCTTAAATAATAAGACTTGAAAGTTAAATTACTTCCTGGCTGACTACAGAATGAATGTTGTGTTAGTAGGCATAAAAACAGCAATAATTTCCTTGTACATTTCCATCAGAGTTCTTTGGCAACAAGGTCAACGAGCAGTAATATTTTGAAAGGAATCTTTTTTTCTCAGCAGTAGGTCTCAACGGTGGACTTCAAAATATTCAGTAAACCGCATGGTAAGCAAACTTACTGTCATCCAGTCTCTGTTATTTTATTTATAGAGCACAGGAAGAGTCAATTTAGCATAATTCTTGAGGGCCCTAGGAGTTCCAGAATGATAAATGATCATTGGCTTCAACTGAAAGACAACAGCTGCATTAGCCCCTAACAAGGGAGTCAACCTGTCTTTGAAGCTTTGAGGGTAGGCATTGGCTTTTCCTCTCTAGCTGTGGAAGTCTTGGGTTACATCTCTTTCGGTAAAAGGCTGTTTCATCCACATTGAAAATCTGTTATTTAGTGTAGCCACTTTCATCAATGATCTTAGCTATATCTTTCGGATAACTTCTTGTAGCTTCTACATAAGCACTTGCTGCTTCACCTTGCACTTTTATGTTATGGTGACAGCTTTGTTCCATAAACCTCATGAACCAACCTCTGTGAGTGGTTACTCTAGATTAGGCCTTGGCTTCAGAGGATGTTGTAGCAGGTTTGATCTTCTATCCAGACCTCTAAAACTTTATTTATATCATCATTAAAGCTGTTTCACTTTCTTATTATTTGTGTGTTCACTAGAGGAGCACACTTAATTTCCTTTAAAAACTTTCTCTTTGCATTCACAGCTTGGCCTCTTTGGCACAAGAAGCCTAGTTTTCAGATTGCCTGGGCTTTTTACATGCCTTTCCCAGCCAGCTTAATTATTTCTAGTGTGTGGGTTTTTTTGTTTGTTTGTTTTTTTTTTTTTTTTTTGAGATGGGCTTTCACTCTTGTTGCCCACATTGGAGTGCAATGGAGCAATCTCAGCTCACTGCAACATCCACATCCTGGGATCAACAGTTCTCCTGCCTCAGTCTCCTCAGTAACTGAAATTACAGGCATGTGCCACCATACCTGGCTGATTTTTTGTTTTTAGTAGATACCGGGCTTTATCATATTAGTCAGACTGGTCTCAAACTCCTGACCTCAGGTGATCCACCTGCCTCGGCCTCCGAAAGTGTTGGGATTACAGGTGTGAGCCACTGTGCCCGGCCTCTAGCTTTTGATTTAAAGTGAGAGAGGTATCATTTTCCCTTTCACTTGAATACCTAGAGGCCATTGCAAGGTTGTTCATTGACATACTTTCTATATTGTTGTGTCTCAGGAAAGAGAGAGGGCCAAGGAAAGGAAAGAGATGGTGGAACGACCTGTTGATAGAGTCGTAAGAACACACCCAACATTATTGATTAAGTTCATTGTTTTATCTAGGTGTAGTTCATCGTGTCCCAGAACAAATGCTATAGTAACATCAAAGTTCTCTGATCACAGATCACTGTAACAGATATAATAATAATAATTTTAAAAATTTGAAATAGTGTGAGAATAATCAAAATGCAACAGAGACATGAAAAGAGCACATGCTGTTGGAAAATAGTGCTAATAGATTTGCTCCATGCGGTATTGCCACAAACCTTCAATTTGAAAAAGATGCAAGATCTGAGCACCACAATTAAGCTAACTGCAATAAAATGAGGCATGTCTGTATATGTTTATTAGGTCTAGTTGGTTTGATTGTTCTTCAAGTCTCATATTTCTTTATTACTATCAAGGTCCTTTATTTATTATTAAAATTGAAGTATTAGAATCTGCAAGTACTATTGTTCAATTGTCTGTTTCTCTCTTCAATTCTGACAGTTTTTGCTTCTTTTTTTTTGAAATTCTGTTGTTAGGTGAATAATTATTTATAATTATTATACATTCATGAGAAATTGGTCCTGTTTTCATCTTATAACCCTCTTTTTTCTAGTAACAATTTCTGTCTTAATGCCTGTTTTGTCTGATATTAGTATAGTTATTCCAGCTCTCTTTAGGTTTTCATGGTATTTCTTTCTGCATTCCTTTACTGTCAGTCTATTTGGGTCTTTGAATCTAAACTGAGTCTCTTATAGAGAGGATATATTTGGAAGTTTTAAAAAATCCATTCAACCAATTTCTGCCTGCAGTGATTGATCCATTTACATTTCATGTAACTGCTGATAAGATTTTCATCTGTCATATTGTTGTTTTCTATATGTCTTCTTTCTTTTTTGTCCCTCTCTTTCTCTATTACTGTTTTCTTTTGTGTTAGATATTTTAGAGCAAACTATTTTAATTTTCCTGTTTCTTTTCACTATATACATTTTTATATTATATTCTTTTTTTTTTTTTTTTTTTTTTTTTTTTTGGAGATGGAGTCTTGCTCTGTTGCCCAGGCTGGAGTGCAGTGGCACGATCTCGGCTCACTGCAAGCTCTGCCTCCCGGGTTCATCCCATTCTCCTGCCTCAGCCTCCCTAGTAGCTGGGACTACAGGCGCCCGCCACCACACCTGGCTAATTTTTTGTATTTTTCATAGAGACGGGGTTTCACTGTGTTAGCCAGGTTCGTCTGAATCTCCTGACCTCATGATCCGCCTGCCTCAGTCTCCCAAAGTGCTGGGATTACAGGTGTGAGCCACCGCGCCCGGCCTTGTGTTACATTCTTAAGGGTTGCTCTGGGGTTTGTAATTAACATCTTAATTTATAACAATCTAGTTTTTATTAATACCAATGTAATTTCAATAGTATAAAAGCCTTTCCTCCACTTTCTTTCCATAGAGCTCTGTTACATCCCCACTGCTTTATGTTGTTACTGTTATATAAAAGGCATCTTTATACTTTATATGCCTATCAGTGCAGATTTATAATTGTTGCTTTATGTAGTTTTAAAAATGAGATTTAATAATGTTATAAGCAAAAATTACCTACCTGTGTAGTTAACTTTTTCTTTTCTTTTTTAGACAGGGTCTCACTCTGTCACCAGGCTAGAGTATAATGGCATGGTCAGGGCTCACTGCAGCCTTCACCTTCCTAGGCTCAGGTGATCCCCCCACTTGAACCTTCCAAGTAGCTCAGACTACAGGCATGCACCACCACGCCTGGTTAATTATTTTGAATTTTTTTTTTTTTTTTTTTTGTAGTGATGGGGTTTCACCATGTTGCCTAGGCTGGTCTCAAACTCCTGGGCTCGAGTAATCTGCCCCGTTCAGCCTCCCGAAGTGCTAGGATTACAGGTATGAGACACCATGCCCAGCCACCTGTGTAGTTATTGTTACCAGTGTTTTTAATTCATGTGCATTTAAGTTATTTTCTAGGGTCCTTTCATTTCAGCCTGAAGGGCACCCTTTAGTATTTCCAAGTAAAGTGTGCAATTCAATGTTCTTTATTTTATTTACAGAGTTACATGAGCGTCTCCACAATCAATTTTAAACTACTTCATCACCCCAAAAAGAAGCCGTGCACTATTTAGCTATTACCACAAATTTTCTCATTTTAATTTGTCTTTTGACATACGGTATTTTTAATTTAAATTTCCTATAGTCAAATATTTCGTATTTTCTTTTTTCCCGGCATACAATACAGCACAAAGAACTAAAGTCATCATGCTGTACAGTAGAGTCTCAGAACTTACTAATCTTATAATGTAAAGTTTGTACCCTTTGACCAATATCCCTGGCAACTGTGATTCTAATTGCTGGTTCTAAGAGTTCAACTTCTTTAGATTCCACTTACAAGTGAGATCATACATTATTTTTTTTCTATGTGTGTCTTAGTTTCACTTAGCATAATGTCCTCCATGTTCATGCATGTTATTGAAAATGGCAAGATTTCCTTCTTTCTTTTTTTATATGACTGAATATAAATTTTATATATGTGGAATGAAATTCCATCATATGTATAATGTTTATCCATTCACCCAATGATTGACACTTAGCTTGATTCTTATCTTGGCCATTGTGAAAAATGCTGCGCTAAACATAGTTGTGCAGATATCTCTTCAAGATAATTCTTTTATTTCTTTTGGATATATATCCGGAAGTAAGATTACTGAATCATATAGTTGTTCTTTCTTTAATATCTTAAAGAACCTTCATATTGTTTTCCAAAATGTCTGCACTGTTACCAACACCTATCTTTCATTTTTTAAAATGATACTCATTCAAACAGTTGTGAGATGATAGTTCATTGTGGTTTTAATTTATTTGCATTCTCTTCATTCTCTTGGCGATTCGTGATGTTGAGCATTTTTTCTTACACCTGTTAAGCATTTATATGTCTTTTTCGAGAAATAGTTATTTAGATCCCTTGCCTTTTTTTTTTTTTTTTTTTTTGAGACAGAGTCTCGCTCTTTCACCCAGGCTGGAGTGCAGTGGCACTATCTCGGCTCGCTGCAAGCTCTGCTTCCTGGGTTCATGCCATTCTTCTGCCTCAGACTCCCAAGTAGCTGGGACTACAGGCACCCGCCACTACGCCGGCTAATTTTTTGTATTTTTAGTAGAGACGGGGTTTCACCATGTTAGCCAGGATGGTTGCGATCTTCTGACCTCGTGATCCACCTGCCTTGGCCTCCCCCTTTGCCCATTTTTAATCTGGTTGTTTGTTTTCTTAATGTTGAGTTTTTTGAGTTCCTTATATATTTTGAACATTGATTCCTTATCAGGTGTATGATATGCAAATCTTTTCTCCCACTCTGTAGATTGTCCTTGCACTCTGTTGATTGTTTCCTTTGCTTTGCAGAAGCTTCTGAGTTTGATGTAAACTCATTTATTAATTTTAGCTTCTGTTGCCCTTGCTGTTTGTGTTATAATCAAGAAATCATTGCCAAAACTAATGTCAGGTAACTTTCGCCCTTTATTTTCTTCTGGGAGTCTTACAGCTCAGGTCTTACATCTCAGATTTTACTCCATTATGACTTGCTTTTTCTGTAGGATGTAAGATAAGAATTGAATTTTATTCTTTTGCATGCAGATATCCAGTTTTCTCAACACCATTTACTGAAGAGACTATTCTTTCCTTTTTGTGTATGCATTGTGCCCTTGTCCAAGATCAGTTGGTCATATATGCATGGGTTTATTTCTGAGCACTTTTTAAAAAATTAATTATTATTATTTTTTGAGATGGAGTCTTGTTCTGTAGCCAGACTGGAGTGCATTGGCACAATCTCGGCTCACTGCAACCTCCACCTCCTGGGTTCAAGTGAGTCTCCTGCTTCAGCCTCCCAAGTAGCTGAGACTACAGGTCCCCACCACCACACCTGGCTAATTTTTGTATTTTTAGTAGAGACGGGGTTTCATCATGTTGGTCAGGATGGTCTTGATCTCCTGACTTTGTGATCCACCCGCCTCGGGCTCCCAAAGTGCTGGAATTAACAGGCGTGAGCCACTGCACCTGACCCTCTGAGCTCTTTATTTTGTTTCATTGGTCTATGTGTCTGCTTCTATGTCATTACCACCTGTTTTGATTATTATAGCTTTGTGATATAATTTGAAATCAGAGGTGGCACTGTTTCATAGTTGTAGCTAGAAACACAGTCAGTGAGTCTGTAACCTGGGCATGGGTTCACCTTCATAAAATGGCTTTTCTCGGTCTTGGCCTCCACCAGGGTTTTACAGTCTTCTACCTGGATCCCTGAGCTTGCACAAAAGCATTCATCCATGGATGGACGCCAAATTATTGTTGCTGTGCGAGATATGTGTGTAAAACCTCCTATCCCACCATGTTATTTAATGTCACTGTCCTTCATTTTTGAGGGATAATTTTACTGGATTTAAAATTCTTTGTTGAAAGTCCTTTTTTTTCTTTCAGTTCTTTGACTATGACATCCCACTGCCATCTGGCCTTAATGACCTTTATTACCTTAATGAAAAATCAGCTGTTAATTTTATTAAGGCTTACTTGTAAATGATACATGGTTTCTTTCATCCTCCTTTCAAGATTCTCTCTTTGTCTTCTGTCAATTTGATTATAATGTATTTAGTTGTGGCTCTTTTTGAGTTTTTCCTATTTGTAGGGTGTTGAGCATCTTGGGTTTGTAGATGTTTTTCATTGAATTTGGAATTTTTTGGCCATTATATATTCAAATATTCTTTCTGCCTTATTTTATTTTTTTCTTCTTCTTCTGGGAATCCCACATTCCCATTATGCCAATTTTAGTATGCTTCCTGTTGTCTCAAAGTCTCAGAGACTCTGTTAATTTTTCTTCTTTCTTTTTTCTCTTCCTCTGATTGGATAGTTTCAACTGATCTATCCTGAAGTTTGCTGATTTTTTTCCTTCTGCCTGCTCAAATTTCTGTTAAGCCCTTATAGTGATTTTTTTTGTGTGTTAGTTTTTGTACTTTTCATCTCAAGAATTTTTATTTGGTTCTCTTTTATCACTTATGCTTCTTTATTGATATTCTCTATTTGGTTAGACTTTATTCTCATACTTTCTTTTAGTTCTTTAGACATGGTTTCTTTTATGTCTTTGTATGTGTTTAACCTAACTGATTTAAAGTCTTTGTCTAGTAAGTCCAACACATATGCTTTTTTAGAGAGTTTCTTTTGATTGCTTTTTTCCTGCATATGAATCAGGCTTTGTTCATTTGCAAACCTCATAATTTTTTGTTGTGAACTTGGAATTTTTAGAACATAATGTGACAGCTCTGAAAATCAGATTCTTCTCCCCTCCCTAGGGCTTGTTGTTATTGTTGTCTATTTTGTTTGTTTATTTGTTTAATGACTTTCCTGGACAAATTATGTAAAATCCATATTGTTTGTTGTTGTTGGTAAGTGGCCACTGAAGTTTTTGTTCAGTTACTTTAGTGGCTAATGACTGGACATAAATTTCCTTGAACACTTGAAGCCAGAAAGTCTCCCAATCTTTGCCAGGTGGTTCTGCATGTGTTAGACCACATTTTCAGTGCTCTGGGAGTTTACAACCCTCTTCCCCCTCACTTCCTGCTTACATAGAACCTCAAGGTCAGTCACAAATGAAAGCCTAGACCTTCGTCAGTTCTTCCCTTGGCATAAGCATAGCTTTATGCTGTGCATGATCTTCTATATTTTGAAAAACATGTTGGAGTTTTTCAAAACCCCCATGGACATCTCATTCCTCAACTTTTCCTTTTAAACTTTTTGCTTAGCTTAGTGTTTGCCCCAAATGTTGCCTACTGCTTCGGATGAACACAAACTTAAAATATTGCTTCTAAATCTTACAAACACAAGCCCCTGATTAAAAGGGGCTTTTCGTATTGGTGATTTCTGAGTCATATTAGGTAAACTCAGCCTTGTAATTGGCTCTTCTAGGGAACCACTAGATGGGTCAAATAATGACAATTTTTTGGAAATGAAGCTTTGAAAGAACTCCAACCCCATTCTGCCCCCTCCAGTCTGCTAGTTTTTACTGGTGATTGCAGACTATTGATTTTCAAGGCTACTGTGGAGCTAGAGAGAGAAGGATGAAAATAGGATGAAAATAGGACATGCTTTTTGTTCTTACCAAGATTCAGCCTTTTTTTTTTTTTCTTTATTGAATAAATGCTCCTCAGATTGCTGCTCTGGTAAATTTCCAATATTTTTTAAAAGTTGACTCTGAGAGTTTTTGCCAATGTTCTCATTGTTTTCATGAAGAAGAGGATTCTCAGAGACCCTTACTTACTCTACCATTTTACTGACATCACTGATAGTATGCTTCTTTAGACACCCCCTCAACTCCTCACAAAAGATACTTTGATATTTAGGCAAAAACCTTGATTAGTACATAAATGCTGTATTATGGTTTAAGGTCCTAATATGAGAGCTCTCTTGCATATAATGTACTATTTTTTAAGTAAAATAATGATAAAAATGACTCTGGGAAGTTGCTATATCTGTAATTGTCAGGCAGTAATTAGTCTTTCAAGTTAGCACAGGACCCATTTATTTCTTTGGATTTTATTATTTCGACCACTTAATCAGGCCACCAGCAATAATAGAAATAACTAAAAGCATTGCTACAAAACATGTAATCGTAAGATGTCTGACTCCAAGAGCGCTGAGGGAAGTGGAAATTACGACATAAAAGATCCAAAATGAAAGTGTTTGGGCCAGCTGAAGAGAAGAGGTGACTCCAAATTAGTTCTCTCACCTCCAGCCTAACCCTAAAGGGCAAAGAATGACAGCTTAGACAGCATATATTCCTCTTGGTTATAAGCTTGCCAAGGCAGTAGCTTTCAAGGAATGGCCCAACCTGTGCCCCTGGGAATGTGTACCCTGGAGAACTTTCATTTGCTTTTGATAGACAGGAACCTATAAAGAACAAAAGGAGTCTGACACATAGTATAAAATTGTGAAGAAAAGTTGCCCTTTTACATTTCAGTTTGAGATTTTTTTTAAACACTGAGGTTTACATATATTCCGTATCATCCAATATAAAGACACAATTGAATACAATAAATGTTCGTAATCACATTAATTGATAGTACTTGAATGTTTAAAAATATATGCAGAGCGTTTTAAAATATTCAAAATATATTCACATTTGTTTTCTGTTTTAACGTTATAACAATCCTGACAATAGTGCTTGCCAAATTTTGTGGACAATATGACTGAGACCCAGAGACTTTCATCAAATTGTTAGACAAAGTAAGATTCAATCACAGGCTTCCTGTTTGTTAAAATACATTCTGTGCTACCCACATCCTTCTTCATATTAGAGAATCAAGAATTTGCTGTTCATAGTTTCAACTCTCCTCTTTGCTCCATGTACACTCATTCTCTAAATCCATCAAGTATTTGATACCTGCGTTTTCAGAAATTATATGTGACCCTTGGTTAGCTTAATCAAAATATTTACAACTCCATTTAAGTCTCCCTTGAATGCACAGTGGGACAAGAAAACTTTGATGCACAGAATTGTCTGTCTTCAGGATGACGTTTCTGACACCATGTCTGGAAACAAAAGACATAATGACTCCATAATATTCCATCTCACTCATGCAAAAAATCTTAAAAATTAAAAAAAAAACATTTTTAGAAAGAAAGAAGAAATTGCCATTTTTTTTCCACAGGAAGGGGGAAATGCTTGAAGAATTTGAATGATGTAAGTTTGTCTGAAAGCTTTAAAGATGAAAGGTATCACTTTTTACCCATTAGCATTATAGGATGATGAGATCCTGAATGTGCCTTGCCACTTCAAAGGGTCACTGGAATACAGCTTTCAGAAAAGACTGCCTGCAAGATTGTGCAGGAGGTTCAATTCCCTTCAGGTCCTTCCTTCCGTGCACTTGAAGATGGCTACAACTTTTAGAATTCGCCAAAGTTTTTAATGTAACTTCTAAATCTTTCTATTTCTGGGTCCCTTTTGTAAATTTCCATATAGAATATCAGATCTCTTTTGTCCTTCTTCAGGTCTACATTGAATTTCTAGGACTTAGACCAGGGTTCTAGCCTCTTGCTTTAATATTTATGCTTATCACTTCAGTGAACAAAAGGTACAGGTGCATTTCGGGTTCAAATTCTGGAAACCAATCATGCCTTGCCTAAGAGGTGTCTTGCTGCTGAGACAATTGCCCAGAGAAATCAGATGTGTGTCCTGGAGAAACGTGAGGAATACCAATTGTGAGTTTACTTCTTTAGTCCTCCCAGTGAGAGAAAGGACAACAGACAGAGCTATGTGTGGAGTGGCAAATAGTGTGTAATTATTTGCAAATCTGCCTTAAAGCAAGAGATCACCCATATATCCTACTCTGCTTACCAGGGGAATACTTCCTAGCTAATTGAAAATTTCCCAAGGAGGTTATTTTTTGATTATGTCATTCCCAACATGAGGATTTTGAGACTTTTGTCTAATTTTTTTAAATATTTAAACCATTAACCATAAATAGTGTTGTTTTGGTTTTTAATGTTATTCAATGTAGTGGAGACTAAAAATTGTTTTCCTTTGCAGTGACTCAGGAGAAATCAGAGTTGGGTGAACTTTATTCCAGTTCCTGATAGAGAGTTTTCCATCTGAGCAACCATTAGCAGTGGGGTTGGACAGCATTCTAAACTCCTCTTGTCTGCTTCTGAAACCGCTTGCTCTCTCTCTGAAGCACAATAGAAGCCATTCGGCCTGGCTAGTCTCTCAGGAGGGTCAACTTTACATTTCCCAGCTCTGTGGAATTCCTTTGAGTAAGTAAGCCTAAAGAGCTTTCTGTTTTCACTTTCTGTCCCTTAATTCTGTTTGAAATCTAATTATCACTGTTGAGTATATAGTTTTCATTAATCTATACATATAATTCCATTTCTATTCCACCTCGTTCCCTGGACAGTTTTAATGTAAAAACTGCTTGCATATCCCTCTTTGTTACATATATCACCACACACACACACCCCCCAAGCACAAGCATGCACAAACATAATGATTGGTCAAATGTGTTATTCAATTGTCCTAAGATGTCTATATTCAAAGGAGAAGATGCTTTCCCACAGTCTTTCATTGTTGCATTAATTAAAAGTAATGATATTGAGACAAAAAATGTACACTAGACAAGCTCCCACAAAAAACACAGTAAAAATCTTGACATAGTTTGTGTATGTTATAAATTACATAGGATTATACCTATGGCTTTAAAAGATGTACTAGGATACCGTTTTGTGGCTTCTAAATTCTAAAATATCCTCTAACTGCCAAGCTAACTAGAACATGAAGAATATTTTGTCAAATGGAGATACACATTTTTTTCTATGCCCCATGGTATTCCTATGGCATTTCACTGTTTTTCACCAGTACTAAAGATTTGGAAGTAATTTTACTTCGTATTTTCCATGTAAGGAAAAAAGAAACATGAGTCTTACAGGATATGTTTCCACTCTTATCATTACTAAGGAATTATTAGCACAAACACTTTCTCATAATGCTAAATAGAGAACCATAAATTTATGTCAATGTCAATATTGAAGTTTACCTGAGTCCTAGGCTTCTGTGGAACAGTAATGCCTAAGGAATCCATCCCCATAATTTTGGTTTTCAGAAATCTCTTCCAACTTCTGTGTTTCAGGAAGTGGCTCAGCACCAAGAACCACCTTTTCCCATGGGACTGAGGTAACACTGCTTGTCCACTGTTTCCCATGACTCCCATAAGACATGGATGACCCCCTGGTTGAGGATGAGGCCAAACACAGACCTTCCTTTTTCCTGAACCAGCTGAAAAGGCCAGACACAGACCCTCCACCTTGTTGTTCTTTATCTCATAAATGATTAGCTTAAGACCAGAACTGTCCCTCCCCCTGAAACTGGCTAGACAAAGAGATAAACATCTCCTGTTCAGCTAAGTGCCTGGGACTCCACCTAATTGCACAATACCCCCAACTGTAAATCATGCTGTGTTCCTCCCTGTGACAGTCGAGGGCAAAACCACTGTGCTAAGGCATTCTGATTTTTGGACCTGGTGTGCACTCCTTGTTGTAATAGCCTGAATAGAATCAATTTCCTTACTGGTTGTCCTTTTGTCTTTGGCATCAGTAATGCTGAACAAAACTATGACACTTAAGAAACTACTCAGACAATCCTGAACAATACTCTGAAGGCAGTTGAGAAGTTCACCACCAGCCAGTCCTTGCATAATCTTGTTTCCTTTACTATCTGCATTCAGCTTAAGCACTGCCCACTGGCAAAGTTACATAGACACGTAAGTACAGATTGGTACTTTTATTCGTCTTTGTTTAAAACAGGGAATCACCTTCCACCAAATCATAAAATTCTCAAGAGCAAGATAAAAAACATGTTTTCTAAGTCTCCAAAACCCTTTGGAGTATCTTTCTCACAAGGGATGGGCATTGTTAGCCTGCTGGGTTTCAGGTGATAATTTTGTCTAAATAAACTAGGTGGTGTTTTCGTTTTTTCTTTCTCAATTTAGAGTATTGAGCAAGTTTTGTCCTCTCAGAATGCCCTTCTTGGAGATAACAGATGGGCCAAATCTGCTATGAGATATCAACACGTATTCCTTGGTAATTCTGTGGGCTTCCTCGGCCATGGTGGCAGTGGGGGTAGCACACAGGGGAAGGAATGAAGATGGATTCATCACCTGGGGCTATGAAGTCCATGCCTCTCCACAGTGCCCCTTCCCTGACCCTAAAGCTCACATACACTGCCAAGATCCAGCTTGTTAATAGAAATAACAGAGCACCAAACTCCTGTGAATATCTCCTGCAAAAAATCTTGTTGGAAAAGGCAGGCTCTAAGATAATGTTCCACACTGGCAATTTGGATTTTCATTACAATACCTGTTACTACCTCTGACCTGTCTACTATATGCCAACCACAGCACTGAGCACATCATAAGTGACACTTTTCAACCACACAACAACTTGCTGAAAGTCAAGTTCAAGTCTGTCTGAATCCAAAGCCTTTGCTCTTTCTTTACTGACGATTGATCTATATCAAGAATACATTTCTTTACTTGATATAAGAGATAGATTGTGGGCCACCTGAAAACCTTCACAGACTACTAATAATCATCAGAAAGATTGGGAAGTGGGCGAGGAAATTCTGAATTCATACTTGTATCGTAATATTCTATTAAGTAAACAAGTTAGGGCCATGTTGAGCAGGTCAGCTACTGTAAGCAAAGGTCTCAGATGTGGCACCAAGGCTGTCTGTCCTCCGATTTCTCTGAACAGCTTAGCGAGAGTCTCCACGGTGTAGTTATAAAATGAACCAATGAAGAAATGTAGAAAAGTATTTGTTTGTTTTCTCCCATAGTGTGTTATGAAGGTTTTAGCCCAAAATCTAAGGAAGCAGAATGAAGATTTCTAGAAAACGCAGGTGAGATGAAGCCAAAGTGTTATTTATACAAACATGAAATCACATCAGCTCGTTCTGAATGCAGCGTAATAAGCCGCCTTTCTTAGGAATAATGAAGCTTGAGACAAAGATGTTTTTTCTCACTTACAGGAAAGCGTTTCAGAGAGCTGGCATCACATCCCTTCTCTACTAGAAGTTCCTTTACACTGACCCGATCCAGGAGTGGTGAGAAGCATGTAAATTGTCAAATGAAATCCTGCTTGTGGTTTGGAAGGAGGAGAAAATAATATGAACCCACCAGCTTTGTTTCTAACCATGCTGAGAAGCTGTTTTTTTAAAACCCTTTCCAAAGCACTGGGTCCTCTGAGGGTGCTTGATCAGTGAATTGTCAAGGTAAATTTCCATCTACCAGTTCTCCAGTTTTAGCTCCAATAAGATGATTCCAAAAGAATAGAATTGCACAGTGAAGCAATCTAAGAAAAATATATCTACCAACGTTCGGGGAAAATGCCAGGCATGACATGGATAGACAGGCAAAAACTAAGGCCGGGCATGATGGCTCACGCCTGTAATCCTAGCACTTTGGGAGGCCGAGGCAGCTGGATCATGAGGTCAAAAGATTGAGAACATCCTGGCCAACATGGTGAAACCCCATCTCTACTAAAAATACAAAAGTTAGCAGGGAGTGGTGGCGCATGCCTGTAGTCGCAGCTACTCAGGAGGCTGAGGCAGGAGAATCACCTGAACCCAGGAGGCAGGTTGCAGCGAGCCAAGATCGCATCACTGCACTCCAGTCTGGTGACAAGAGTGAGACTCTGCCTAAAAAATAAGAAAGGCAAAAACTATTGGCAAGGAGACCAAAAACTAGATAGACAAAGAGCAATGGCAACTTTGAATGTCAAGAATAACGTACCCATATTGGTACCCTAAAGTACAGGCAGTTTGAATGCAATGCGAAAAGAATTACATAAACATCTATCACATTCACATCTTTTACCACTGACTTTCCAGCTCATTTTCGACTAATGCTCCTCTCCTCTACACTCACCCAACATTCAACCTGGGCTCTATCTTCGTGCCTTCTGACAAATGCTTAAATTGTCTGCTGCTGCCACAGCCCAATTAACCTATCTCCTTGATTTGATATTCCTGAGGCTTGTGTCCCAATCCAATGAGGCTCATTCAAACACTAAGAGGCCCAGATTGAGCTCTCCAGGATTCTCTTTTGTGTCCCCTCTCACCATAGAGTCATGCAGTGCATAAGGACGGTCCAGTCAATGATGGATCACACATATAGTGGTGGTTCCCTAAGATTATAATGTCATAGTTTGACTATACCTTTTCTATGCTTAGCTATGTTTATATACACAAATACCATTGTGTTACAATTGCCTGCAATATTCAATATAGTAACATACTCTACAGGTATAACCTAGGAGCAACAGACCACACCCCATAGCCTAGGTGTGTAGATGGCTATACCATAGAGTTTTCTCTAAGTATACACTACAATGTCACACAATAACAAAATCTCCTAATGACACATTTCTTAGAACATATCCTTGTTGTTAAGTGATACATATCTGTACTTGAACGCTGTACTTGCGTTCCTCCCCCACTGAACTCAAGCACAACTTCTGCTAAAGGTACCCTCTTCACAGAAATTCTCCCTGGGTTGGGCACAGTGACTCACACTTGTAATCCTAGCACTCTGGGAGGCTGAGTTTGGCAGATCACCTGAGGTCAGGAGTTTGAGACCAGCCTGACCAACATGGTGAAACCCTGTCTCTACTAAAAATACAAAAACTACCCAGGCGTGGTGGTGGGCATCTGTAATCCCAGCTACTTGGGAGGCTGAGGCAGAAGAATCACTTGAGCCTGGGAGGCGAGGTTGCAGTGAGCCGAGATCATGCCACTGCACTCCAGCCTGGGCAACAGAGCAAGACGTTGTCTCAAAAAAAATTCTCCCCCAATCTACATTTTGTTGTGCTACCTATCCAGTTCATAGTTAACCTATTTTGAAATTTGGGTATTGTTTTCTGGCAACTCCCACTAAAAATTCACATCTATTTTTTTCCTTAGTGCCTTATTAAAAACTTCTAATTCCACATCCTGTTATACAGTAGTCAGCATTTGCTAATTTATGATAGTGCAATTTGGTAACATTCCAAATACCTTAAGTCTTTGAAGATTGTTACAATCATCTTTTTTGTGACTTCCATATGGTTAGAACTGGAATTCTTCACTTTCCACTTTCAGATTTTGCTCTGTATACTTTTTGTATTTTATTATTCATTTATTTATGATATTGGTTTTAATGCAGAAATGCTTGGGAGTCAAGCTGTTATGAATAACGTGATCCACGTGGGGATTTTCCAGATTTTTGGATTTTTAGTCCTACACATACAGCATCAAGAACCCCCAAGAAATAAGATTACTGGTTGAGACTTGTGAAGAAAACAATCAACTTTTATTTTACAAAGGCCACCATGATTACTAAAAAAATGTGTATCATTATAATCACAGTAGTGGACTAGACCAAGGGAGAAAAAGGACATATGCAGTCATATGGAAGGTTAGCCTTATTCATGCTTTGCAAAATGTTTACTCTGTGAAATGTGTTCGGGAACCACATTGCCTCTAGACATGATTCCAGTAAACATCATGAAGAATATTAGGATTTTGCAGGCCAGACTGGCTTCAAAAGTGAGTACACTAGCCAGGGAACCCACAGGGAATAAAAGAGCACTCTGGTGTCATGTTGCTAGGAGAGTCAAGTTCTCATGGCCTTGTGGGGATGGGAAACAGATTGAGGATCTTGGATTGGAGAAGAGATGTCCTTTGTAATTACACTAACTAGGCATGTTCTTGGTGGTCCAAACCTGTACTTTTCATTTTTTGATAGACTATAAAATTTATCTACTGTGTTTGTTCATCGTTAGTCTAAAATATAAGCTCCATGAAGGTAGGAGCCTTACCTGTGTTCTCTGTTACATTCTCTGTGCCTAGTACCTAATTTGTAAAAGGTTTCTATAAAGAATGATCTAAGGAGAAAGAGTGAATGTATGGGAAGGCCGACTTTTGTCTCAACACAAAGACTTTTCTAATTATGTACACTGACAGGCTGGGTGGTCTTCCCCAGGAAGTGCCTTTCTCCAGAGAGCCGGAAGAAACCCAACAGCTGGGACATGTGATGAGATGACACATCAGAGGTGTCTGACCACTAAGGTCATTTACAGCCTTGTGGTTTCAAAAGATGAGCCTTTACCAAAGACTTTGCAATGGAGGAAGCCCTGGACAATCATACTGTGGAAAGTAAATGACTTGACAACTAATTGAACTTGGGAAATGGGGGGTAAGGAGTCAGAGACCGCACTGAGACTCTCAGCCTGGGGTTATTGGTGCCATTGAGGGGAAAACTGCATTTCAATAGAAATGCTGATTGGTGTCAAACTTTAGGCAATGATTAGAAATCCCAAGTTTAGTGTGTCCGTAGACCACATAGGAGATATCTACAGGTAATTATAGTCAGGCAGATGGGAAGCTCAGGAGAGGCTGAGGCATGCCACATCCATTTGTTAGAATAATTATCTCCACAGGAAGATATCCGAGGATAAGGCTTAAATGGTACCATAGGTGAATAGCCCATTTAGCTATACAATTTCATACAATTACGTAGGATGTAGGCATTATACCTCCATTTCACAGTTGAGAAAACAGTGGCCCAGAGTGATTTTATTGCTTATAAGTGGCAGAGCTCTAACTTGAATCCCGATCGTAAGAGTCTGAGCCTGAAGCTGCTTCTTCAGCGTTCTGCTCCAGTGAGCTGTGAGTCACCAGAACGAGGCTCCTCCCTACCATGGGACTGGTGAACTGGCTGCTTATTAGCAGTGAGAAGGTTCACCACTTGTCCTTGACACAACTGTGGACAGCCCCCTCCCCATTCTCACTTCCAGTGCCAGTGCTTACCACCTGCTACCAGGGAGCCTCACAATAAAATTGCAAGTTAATGATGGTTGCACCAGCCAAACATTCTTGGATAGGGTGGTACAACCTGTTCCCCAATACAAGGCTATCAAAGCAAAGTTTTGATTTTTTTTTTTTCTCTCTCTCTCTAGTGATGATGTTCACTGTGAGAACAACCAATGGGTAGCTGAGTACGGTGGCTTGGGATCTGGGGCAAAATGAGCTCAACAGGGATACATGAATAAGCTGTTAAAGCCAAGTGGAAATGAGAAGTAGAGGGAATTTGGAGAGGCAGATGAAGAAGGCATTAGGGAGTACTGAGAGAACATGGAGTGAATGCTGTCAGACTGTGGCTTCAGGAAAGGGAACATTTGTCCGCATTTGCCCAGCTGCAGCATTATAGCATCCCTTCCTGTACACTGGATTTACTCTACCAGGCAGAAAAAATGGGAGAGACCACAGGAATCCTGGCAGTGGTGGGGGTGGGCAATGAACTAGCAGTGCTTTGGAAAAGTAATTTTCTGTCTTAAATAGCTGACAGTAGCACCTGCTATAATTCCGACGAGTTTTGCAGGAAAGCTTTTATTTGCTACACAAGAAAGGCTGGGCAAGTAGATTCCTAGCTGGGAAGTAGAGTCCTAGCACCCACAGAAGGTAGAGACTGGGTCAGTTTTTACTTAAGAGGGCAGTGCTTTACATTGGAAAGCCAAAGGAATTTGGATTCAAATAATTTTTTTTTCTTTTTTTCTTTTTTTTTTTTTTTTGCAATTTTTGGAACCATAGTTCAGCACTACTAGATTAAGGCATGCTCCATCAAACTAAAAATCAAAAGCTTTCCTATGGGGAAAGTCTCAATGTTATAGCTGAAAGAGGTGACAGCCGCATTACTGCCATCAAAAATAATTTATTAACCGTGTGTGTGCAAAGTACTCTGGTAGGCACTAAACCCCAGGGGCTTCCTGTTTCAATGCATCCTCTGCTCTCTGCAGTCTCTTCAGTGTAACGTTTGGTTCTCCACCTGTGAATAAAATGGATACCTTGAAAACTTCATCTTTGTGGAGACTATCACAGGACAAGAGAATGCGGGCTCCATCATCCACATCAATCAGACAGTGCTGGGAAAATGTATTAGGAAGCTGCCTTTCTCAACCTTATATTCTTAACGTTTGTAAATAAAAACCCCTCCTCTTCGGTTTCCACTTTAGGCCAGGAAATCTGGGGAGGGTTGCCAAGCCAGGTTTTGCACTATCAGCATATATCATGCTAATACCAGCTCTTTGCCCTTTGCCTCGGCAGGTACCACGCAGCGCTGGAGAAATAGGTACACAGGTGCCTCCCCAGCCAAGGGAAGAAACCAGCAACGGAATTTCGGAGTCCAACCCCAAATCGTTTTACATTTACCTCTCACAAACACTTGCCTCTTAACGTGTGTACCTGTGCGTACATTTACACGTAAAGACAGTATTTTAAGGCAAGTTCACATAAATGGCTTGGAGATATCTGACAGGTCTGATTACACAAAGGTCTTCTGCACCACCTGCATCTCTCAGGAACTCAGGCAAAGGTGGCCTTCCATCTAGCCGCACCGCCATCCGGCAGGGGAGGGCACGGGCACCCTCCCACCAGCATCCGCCCCCGCCCCTCGCCCAGCAGCGTCAGTCTCTGACCCCACTGGATCCGTACAGGAGACGGGCTCACAATCGGTAGGGAGCTGCTTGTGCCAACCCCCGGCAAACGGGGGTTTGCTTGGATCATTTATTTATCTTGTGTGCATTAAGAAACCAGCATTAGGCGCTGGTGGGAGGCGCTACTCTGCCCGAATCCCAGCCCGCCGCGGCGGTTCTGCACACACACACGCACCCGCCTGGCAGCCAGAGCCCGCCTGGAGACGCCCTCGGCCCGGGGTCCGCGTCCCCGGGGACCCCCGACGCAGTCTCCCGCTTTCGTCCCCCACGCTCAACCGGGCAGGGCGCCGGGGCGTGATTTCCGATCCTCTGCCTGCTTGTCGAGTCCCTCGGAGGCGGGTCAGACCGCACCCGCCGCGGGCGCCCGGTGCGCCCCCAGCCCCTGGCTCGCGGCGGCTACAGCGGTGCCGTTCGCTGGAGTTTGACTCTCGGGCGGCGGCGGCAGCGGCGCGGAGCAGCGGACGGCTGGAGCGAGGGGAGCCAGACCGCTAGCCCTCCGCGCTGCGCTGGGATTGGTCTCTCCGGGAGAGTGCTGGCCGAGGGTTGGCTGCCGGCCGGCTGAAGAACAGGTGCACCTCACCGCCCGGGCTCGCCGAGCAGCCGCCGAGGATCGCGGCGGCCAGGCCGGCCCTCTGTGTTGGAATGCGGCTGGCTGGTAGCTGGCACCCCGCGACCGGCCGGCGGGGCCACTGAAGGCGGTGCGAGGCCCAGGCGCGGCGCGAACGGGCGCCCCAGGGAGCGGGTCGGGCGCGGTGCCCCGAGGATGCCGGCGCGGCTGGAGCGCACGCAGGCGGCGGGCAGCAGCAGCAGCAGCGGGTGCGGGGCCCCGGCGCGCAGGAGGCCGCTTGGCGGGCTGCAGACGCGCCCCGCCGCTCTCTGACCGACCGGAGGCGCCGGGGGCCAGTCTCGCCCCTCTTCCGCGCTCCTCACCGCCCCCTCCCCGGCCCCGTCCCCTCCCCCGCTCTTCTCCTCCCCGCCCGCCGCCCGCCTCTCGGGGGGAGGGGCGTGGGGGCAGGGAGCCGATTTGCATGCGGCCGCCGCGGCCGCTGCCTGCGCCCGAGCCCGCCGCCGCCGCCGCCGGAGCCCGCGCCCGCGCCCGACCCGCGCGGCCCCATGCCTCTGGCGCGGCCCTCGGGGGGGCGAAGCTGAAGACCGGCTCCTAGGATGAGTGAAGGGGCGGCCGCTGCCTCGCCACCTGGTGCCGCTTCGGCAGCCGCCGCCTCGGCCGAGGAGGGCACCGCGGCGGCTGCGGCGGCGGCAGCGGCGGGCGGGGGCCCGGACGGCGGCGGCGAAGGGGCGGCCGAGCCCCCCCGGGAGTTACGCTGTAGCGACTGCATCGTGTGGAACCGGCAGCAGACGTGGCTGTGCGTGGTACCTCTGTTCATCGGCTTCATCGGCCTGGGGCTCAGCCTCATGCTTCTCAAATGGATCGTGGTGGGCTCCGTCAAGGAGTACGTGCCCACCGACCTAGTGGACTCCAAGGGGATGGGCCAGGACCCCTTCTTCCTCTCGAAGCCCAGCTCTTTCCCCAAGGCCATGGAGACCACCACCACTACCACCTCCACCACGTCCCCCGCCACCCCCTCCGCCGGGGGTGCCGCCTCCTCCAGGACGCCCAACCGGATTAGCACTCGCCTGACCACCATCACGCGGGCGCCCACTCGCTTCCCCGGGCACCGGGTGCCAATCCGGGCCAGCCCGCGCTCCACCACAGCACGGAACACTGCGGCCCCCTCGACGGTCCTGTCCACCACGGCCCCGTTCTTTAGTAGCAGCACGCCGGGCTCCCGACCCCCGGTGCCAGGAACCCCAAGTACCCAGGCAATGCCATCCTGGCCCACTGCGGCATACGCTACCTCCTCCTACCTTCACGATTCTACTCCCTCCTGGACCCTGTCTCCCTTTCAGGATGCTGCCTCCTCTTCTTCCTCTTCTTCCTCCTCCTCTACCACCACCACACCAGAAACTAGCACCAGCCCCAAATTTCGTAAGTAAACACTGTGTCTCAACTATGATTTACTACTGGGTTTCCTTTCTGCCCTCCTGCTTTTTCCCTCGCCGCCTGCCTTCTAGCAACCCCCCTCCCCCATCCCAGGTTTTGGGGCAGAGTGAGAGCTAATTAAAACTGACCACCAGAAGGGAGGGTGCCAGCCTGCCCTGTTTCTGGGGGGTGGGGGCGTGTAGAAAGGGGAGGGAGATTGTCAGGCTCCACTGGCCCCACTTTTGCGGGTCCCAAATGAGAACAGATCTCCCAGCTCCTTTCAAAGGGTTAACGCGAGTGCGATCCCTCCTCTCTGCAGACCTGCTGGCGAGCTGCCGGATCCCGCTCCAGTAGAGGGCCGGGGAGGGAGAGAGGGCCTTCCCCAAGGCACTGAGCCCCTTCTCCGCCTGCCGGTAGGAAGGAAAGAAAGCAAAGCACATGCAAAGTGACCGACGATAAACCACAGAAGGAAGTTATGTCCATGTGTGGGGTGACGAGTTGATGGAGATACGCGTTTAATGTAGCTGAGGACGCTTCCAGCAGCCCTGACCTGGGCAGGAACCGGAAAGGGTTAATTAGAAGCCATTGGGAGACTTGGGGAAAGGAGGCCATCCAAGGCAAAGGGCTAAACTGGTCACCTCCTAGCCTGCCCGTTCCAAGGTGTAGACATTGATTCTGTGACCGGCCAGAGTGAGTTAACTAGGAGGAAATAGGAAGGGAGCCCTGCAGAGCTGCCACCTCTAGGGTCCTGACGAAGGAGGAGTTTTTTTTTTTTTTTCAGCCCTGCCAAGCCTTTGCTTTTGTTCCGTTCCCATAGGTGGGGTGTGAACCTTATCTCCTCTCCCTCTGTGCCTGAAAAACATAGGCGAGTTGAGAGTTTTCTGCACTCAAGGGTGAGAACATCCAACCGTTTGGAAACATGTCACCGTTAGAATGTAGCATCTTCAACCTGGACTCAGTATGGGCCAGTATACCCAAAGCATGATAGCTTTCTGTTTATTTGTATAGAAAGTGCATATTTTCTCAAAATGTTTATAAATGTTTTAGGTGACTCATTGACCTCCCACCCCACCCCCCACCTTGTTTTTATTCTAAGGATATCTCAGGCGTCTTTTAAACTGATTTGATCAGGATATGGGAACAGTTTGTGCAACCTGTGAAGGTTATTTAGGACAAACTCCAGCCTGCTAGTTCAAGTTCTGTGCAAGGCTATTTTGCAGAAAACTGTCTGGTTATGCTGTCTTTATATTGTATTTGTGTTTTGAGCCATAGCATCGGGGAGAAGGGAAGAGTGCTCATCATTAACTCTTCAGTGATGGTGGGAATACCGGGTTTGCTTTCAGTCGTCTGCTAATTTTTCATTTCCCTCACCTGTGATCTTATCCTGGGTGTTACTTAACCCTTGAAACTTTTTTCTTTTTAAAGAATTTAGTATATTTGTAAGTAAGGTCCAGGAGAGGGAAAGGAAAAAAAAAAAGCAAACCTACTTTGCTTTGGAAAAAACAGTCTAGAAGATAAATTGGGAGACAGGAAGGAGGGAAGGAAGGAATCTGCCACAAACCAGAATGGCAGTAGAGCCTGTAACTTGCTGCTTCTCTCTCCTTTGGCTGAAGCAGTCATTTTTGAGAGCACATTTTCTCAGGAGGTGTTTAGAGCCTCCACTCAATAAATCTAGCTTGAGTTTTGTGGAAGGATAAAGGATTCATGAGTGTATGTGTGAGCATATTCAGTGGATTGAAAATGAGTCTACTCTGAAGACCCCAGATTTTTGATTTGCTCTTTTGATGCAGTTGATATGAATAATGGAGTGTGGTATATCTCCAACCCTTGTATGCGTTGGGAGAGGAGGGGGACTACACATGGTAGGGGTATTTCATGTTCTTTCCCAATTGATTTCCTTGTGTTCCATTCCGGAGGTCTTTAAAGAAAAGCCCAAGGTAATTATTTCTACCCCTCTATGCTCTCTTCCTATATTCTGTGGACTGGAATGGCAGCCTGTTTAATAAGTAATGATTATTGACAGGGCCCTCAGCCCCAAGGAAAAGAGGGGAAAAATCTGTAAATGGTGTCAATGTTCACATAGACTTAGAAGCTGTATTTGTTTTATTTGTATCTTATGTTCAGTTCTTTCTCTTTTTTAAACCTTTACAAGAAGTTGAATTAAGGTATATAATACAAGTATGCAAAATCCAGCTGAAATTGACCTGGTTTGCATCTATAAACAAGGGAAATTTTAATGAAAGGTGGATTATGTAGTTTTCTTAAAACGTATTTAAATAGGCAAGTTGCATGGTGATTTGAAGAAAGAGGATAGTTTAGTTATTTTTTCATCCAAGATTGCAGGATGATTAACAAAAGGAAATTAAGATTTCATTTGAGAGATTATCAGCAATGCTACTGTAGGATGAAAAAAGCCTGAATCACTGGCGTTCATATTGTTTTTTACTTGTCTTGGTTATGCCCCTAAAGTTCCCAGGAGAGAAATTTCCTTTTCCCCAGCTCCTACCTCCGTACTTTAGTGGGTCTTTTCTGTCCTGGTGCTTTTTTTTTTTTTTTTTTTTTTTTTTTTATGAAAGTAATGGATTCTGTTGTAGTACTTGAAAAATGGTTACGGATGATGCTTTGGTTTTTTTGACTAACCCACAAATTCTTTAATGGCCAGGATCTTTGCTTTTGCGTTGGATACCTGAAGGCTTATGGAATGAATGTCTTTGTGTTCATCTTAGATCAATCAGAAGGATCCTGTCTGTAAACGGCAGCATAGCTCTTTGGAGTGGAAGAGGCTGGTTCACTGAAAATGAACATGCTTGCTAATGGATAATGGAATTTTTTCAAGCAAAAACTATTCTTGCTATGGGGAAGGCCCAGTTGGAGAACTGTTTCTAATTTTCTGTAGGATCAAAGACAAAGAAGGATTGAACTTGTAAGGCAGGAGGAGAAAGGAGGGTTTGCAAGTTGATTCTTCTCTTCCCATCCTCCATTGTTTAGGCTGTGAGCTGGACAAAAACTTTCTTCAGTGTTACTGGGATTCTTGGGTTTCCAGCTGCCCAGTACTTGCTTGCACTTCAGACTCTAAAAACGAGTATCTTAAACATATTGCCAGGGGAGATTATTTCACCAAAAACATCTTTGAAGCATTTTGTATTTGAAAGTATAGGTTAATTTGCAGGTTTTTCAAGCCAAAGGGAGGTCACTACAGACAGTAGAGAACAGTGATATTGACCAATGTACAATCAGTGTTTCCCTTTTACACCTCCTTCAATTTCATTTTCAGATTTGAAATATAGTTGTCCAATGTTGCCAATGCAAATATGGATTGTTTTAGAGACACAGAATTCTTTTACTAAGCTGAAAATACTGTTTAACAGGTGGTAGCCTGGAGTCATTGGCTAAATTCAAATACTAAAGACAAAGAACCTATTTTAATAGATGTTTCCTTGGGTTAGATTTGGAAGGTATATGGTTAATTATAATGAACACACAAATATCAAATAGTGTATTTAAGAAGAAATAAATGTAGAATGTACATTTGATGTTTAAGCAAGGTATGGAGGCAATTTTAATTTAATCAAGTCTATTTAGATGAAACTTTACCTAGTCATACCTACTATAATTTTTAAGAGAGGCATTGATAAAATCATATTTTCTTATTTATTCTTTCCAACATCTTCCTTAAATTTTAAGAGTACACTTGTTTGCTGTATAAGCAGCCTCAGATATAATTCGTTTAAATAAAGTTACTCCTGTACGTTGTATTCTGTCTACATGAGTCTCGGCCTTCAAAGGCATCCACATAGAAGGTACTGACCCCAATCATGCATGGTAGCCAAAGTGAGAGGATTCAGTGCTCAGGATCAATATTTCTTATGAAATCCAATTGAGAACTTTTTTTTTATGAGCACATGCTGCAACCTGAGTATGTTTTGATTTTCTTTGGCCTTAATACAGGATTATGAGACTTTTCTGCTTTAATCAATTATGCTGTACAATTTTACTGTTACACACTTATGCTGCACTTCATGGTCCTAATTAAAAAAAAGAGGGCAGGGGTGGGTGTGTTAGCAAAGATTTTTTAGGGCCATTTTTAGTTTGGACTCGTTGGTCTCCGTGCATGAAGACAATGCGGTTTAAGCATTCCTCCCCAGTTCTTCAAACTGAGGTGAGGGATAGGAGGTGGTGTTGCTAATTGAGAGTCCCTTCTGCAGGTTTGATTTGTGAATCCAGTTACCTTTATATTTATGCTATTTTCAAAACCTGACCCAAAAAAAGCTGGTTTCTGGCAATTTCTCGCTGTTACTGAAGCTTTTCTAAATTCAGGTTGGGCCACAACAGCAGTGTTGGTGCAGTTTGAAATCAGTGCCATCCTGGGAGATCCAGGATGTAGAGGAATACCATCTCTCCTCTCTCTGGAGCTACTTTTTCAGCCCTTCCTCCCCTTTGTACACAATGAGAAGAAAGCTTATTTTCAACTTGCTTTTGTAGAAATTCTTTCCTCATAACCTCTCATCTCCAATGCCAAACATATCTCAATATTCTATCTGGGATGTCAAAAATGGAACATGAAAGTTGGCCCCGAAATATATAAGAGCAAGGGAATAGTCATAAATCTAAGTCTTTAAAATGCATTTGAATTGCTTCTGAATAGAACTGAAATTCATTTTTCTTTCTTTCTAGCTGTTTTTATCTTTAGACTCGTGTGTTGGGTGAGGACAGAGCTGGTACTGCGTTGACAAATACATTTTGAGATCCTAGAAATTTTACTTTTCCACCCAAGAAAGTGTTCCCTCCAGAACCATATACATAGTGAAGTGAGCAATGGACTCTATTTGAAACTTTGCAATATCACAATCAAAACTTACCGAAATAAATGTTTCCTATTCATGCAATTATAAATAAAATCGTTAGACACATGTTTAGTTTGGTTTTCCATTTCACCCTTCCCCTAAGACTACCTGTACTCCTACCTTCCAGTATTTTATAGTTGAATCATGGCTCTGACTGAAGGCTCCTTTCAGGCTTTTGTGTTTTTTTTCCCCCCCTTTTTTCCTTAGCCTAGAGTACAAGGAGTCAATACTCATTAAATGAAATTTCTTAGATATGCTTAACATGTTGCTTCAAGTTGTTTTAAAAGTTAATCCTTTTGCTAAGTTAGACTGCTTAAATTGACATAGAAAGTTAAAGAAAAAAAATACTCGTTTAGGGAATTGAGTTATTAAACTGTTGGTGATTTAAAACAATAATTAAGGATTCCAAAAACTTGATGGAAGCGAATGGTCATTTCTTTTCCCCCGTAGATTGGTATATAAATCATATTAATTTTGATAGCATTTTTACCTGATTCCACAACACAGTTGAGCAACTGAACGTAAGCTATCATATACATTCATATAATTATATTTTCATAATACATGTCACATGTTTCAAATGTTTACTGAGTATCTGGGGGCATTGCAATGCCGTTAAGTAATTGGTTGATTCAGAAAGTTTGTAAAAGTAATGGTTCATAAAGAAGACAATTAAAATAAAACTTTTAATCACTACAACATTCAGCCTCCCATGTCTTGATGTAGGCGAAGGCTTTTTCTAAGTATGTGTCTACTGGTTTAAGCTTAGCATCTTTGCTTTTTTTTTTTTTTTTTTTAAATTAGCCACATCTGTAATTACCAGCTTTTTTTTTTTTTTTTTTTTAAGACACTAGTGAAGGAATCCGTATGCAGGTTCTTCATAAATACAATGATAAACCCTTGCCCTGGGAATCTCTTACAATTTTCTTGTCTATGTGATTCGGTTTCTTTTTTTATTCTTTAAAAAACAACTTACCTTTTGGAGTTTCTTCAAAGCATTCAATTACATTTTAATAGAAACTACAATTATCTTTCATTTCCATAATCATATATCACTGGTTTACATAATATTTAAGTAAATTACATAATTAGAGTAAGAACAACTGACATAAACAAATCTATTATCCCAGCTGAGTATTGTTAAGTGCACGACTCAGCTGGCAGTTGCACTGGAGTGTAGGTTTCCTTGAGCTTGGCCTGGTGGCTGTGTCCTTTTCACTGTGCATTGGTGTGCTCCTGCCAGGCAGTATGGTGACAGCCAGTTGGCTAAGAAGAGTTAGATTAAGAAAGTGATTCCTTTAGGAGGTAACAGTATTGGAAATGAGAGGCAGTCATGACCATAATTTTTAGGCACTCTCATGGAAGGGTAACAAATGTGTGTTTGTGTATGATACATATATATGTATATATATTTATAAACAATATTTGTTTGTATATTTCTATATAAAACCTCTAGCCATGAATTCTGTAGTAGCTGTGCAACCTTTAGGAACTGATATAATCTCTCTGAAGTTTAACTTCCTCCCCTGGTATAATGAGTTTGATGACAATAACCTGACTTACATGCCACTCCCAACAGAGTTTATAAGCTGAAAAACAGTCACTGTTTTTATGTCAAGTGAAATGGGAAGTAGATAGACTGGTTATTTTCATCCAAGAGCACATCAGACTATTGAATTTGGTTGAAATATTGGAGCTGGTTTGTTACCTAGCTTGAGGGATCTTTCATCACAATGAAAGATTATTGTTCTTATATGCCCTTGGGTTTTTCCTATATTCCTCTCCAATATCCTGGCACACACAATAAAATATAGTGTGGAATTCTACCTCAAATCACCTTGGAAGTTGAACCACAAACTGGAGGTCATCATTTCTCATTCTTTGCTTGGTAGGTGTTTTTTAAAGCCTATTTCCAGCATACGTTTAACACAGAGAGGAGCTGAAATTTGGGAGAAAATGACTGAGATTGCTGAATGATCTGGAATCTGAAATCTAAAAATTCTTGATAAAGCAAAATATGTCCAAGGTGCCCTTTTGTGCCATCCCTACGCTGATTGTCATTGGGTCTTTAGATTTTGGAGAGAATTTGTATGAAAATAGGCAGTGTCTGCACTGCATTCCCTTGACCACTTAGCAGTTACTGTGAATTCGGTTCTCAAGAATTAATAGGTTGATTATATCCATCAAGGAGCTCTTTTAAATATACTGTTTGTGTTTGTACTTTGGGGAACTTTAATATTGGCATTTTGGAAATAGATTTCTTCAAATCTGTGTTTGTTGGAAATCTCATCCTGAATTGTATCTTAAAGTATTACCTTTTTTTGTTGTTATAAGCTTTTATTTCTCAAGACAAGCTGGTGATTGTACATAAATAATAGATTGCCATTCTCGGGCATAAAAAGGGATTAGTCAGAAGCAAACCTACAAACTGAATTCAGAATTAAGTTTAATAATGGAATTTTAGCAGCTTCCAGTGCTAAGATTTTGTCTTTGAGGCCTTTTCCTAGAAGTGATAGTGTGTATCATGGATGAGTGTGTATCATGGATGCGATATAGGCCATAAGAACATTTTTTTTGAAGAAAAGGTCAGCTGAATCCATGTAACTACTTTAGCCTTAATATGTTACAGCCAGGGTTATGGGAATAGCATTTTTATGCTAAAAGTTTGATAAGAATTCTTAAATATATCAGCCTTCCTCCTCAGATACCTTCCTATGACTACATGCAACCTCTGGCATGATTTCCTGTGAATTGCCAGGGAGCTGGAAATCCACTAAAAGAGAAAGCCACACCCTCATCATCATCAGATTTTCTGGATTTCTGTAGCTTGAATTTTACTTTTAGTAATGTAGAAGGATTAGTCACAGAGAATCAGTCTTGGAAGGGGCTTAAGAATTTAAGTAATAATAAAAATGACAGCTGCCAAATGGAGGGTTACGGTGTGCCTGGGCATGTAGCACTCTACATTATTTGTGTTATTTATTTTTGAAATAAGGATAGAAAAACAATCATATCTAGGCCTGCAGCCTAGGTTTGGTTATCTCACTGATAGAGTTAATCAAGCTGGGCTTAGGATGTATAATTTGCCTAGGACTTGCAGAAATTGTTTGGATAATCAAGAAGATTGGAGGGGTGTTTTATAGGACAGGTAATCTCTCCCCACCTCATCCTTACTTACCTGACTCACTGTTATAGTGTCACTATATTCATTTGTACATTGCTTCTCTCAAGCACTTTACACATCGATAGTGGCATTTGCCACTATAAACTCCATAAATAGCTCACCTGCACTATACCTGTTCTTTTCTCAGATACGAAGGAATCTAACGAGAGAAATTGCCTGGATTTTCTGTCTAAGGAGAAATTCAGATGTTTCAGTAAAAGATAAAGAATATGTTGTCCTGAATGTTGTCTTCTTGTTTATTTTTTATGTTTTGTTGATGCATAATTGATATGCAATGGGCTCTCCATATCCTTGGGTTCTGCATCTGTGGATTTAACCAACCAGGGATTAAAAATATATTTAAAAATAAAAACAACAACACAACAATTAAAAATACAAATAAGAAACCAGTATAGTATAACAACTATTTGCATAGCATTTACACTGCTTGTAAGTACTCTAGTGATGACTTAAACTATATGGGAGGCTATCCTTAGGTGATATGAAAATACTAGGCCATTTTATATAAAAGACATGACATCCTAGGATTTTGATATCCTGGGGGAGAGGAATCCTGGAACTATTCCCCCTGGAATACCGAAGGATGACTGTACAAAAAATTGTACATATTTAATGTGTACATATCAATGGGTTTGGACATATGCATATACCTATTAATACCATCACCACAATCAAGGTACTTGAGGTGATATCCATCACCTCCAAAAATTTCCTTGTGTTCTCTTGTGGTTTTAATTTTGTTTAGGTAGAACATTTAACATGAAATCTATCTTCTTTTTTAAGTGTACACTATTGTATTGTTAACTAAGTACTGTGTTGTACAATAGATCTCTAGAGCTTATTCCTCTTGCATAACTAAATCTTTGTGCCCATTGAGCAACAGTTACCTACCTCTAAACTTCTGTTCCTTGATCTTTTTAACTCTCTATTTTCTCTTATGACTGCTTGTAGATGATTCAATATAACAATCACAGAAAACAGTTACAAACTTTATTCCTCTGCTTCCTAAAATCCAGTCAAAATTGTCTTCTGTGCCCGTTCCAAACTTACTTTTGGTTACAATAGTGACTGCAGTGTATGCTGAGACTGATCAATGGAAAAGTGTTAGGGAGCATTTGGAATGATAGCCTTTTAGTTCTGTAGACAC
The DNA here is from genome assembly GCF_043159975.1 of Macaca nemestrina. Taxonomy (NCBI): domain Eukaryota; kingdom Metazoa; phylum Chordata; class Mammalia; order Primates; family Cercopithecidae; genus Macaca; species Macaca nemestrina. The sequence goes on from NC_092133.1 coordinate 77,976,024, forward strand.
TAAAGTACTGACTCTACCAAATCAATGATGAGAGTTGGAGCTATGCAATGCCTGCCGCAGAACATCTGAATTCCATCTTGGAGCCACACTGCAAGGTACCCATCACTGATTATCTACCAGTTCTAAGAAGGGGAACATTGGTGAGACCTTGATATTCTGCCAGGGGTACTACAAACTAGACCCAATCATTGCTTACTTGCTTGACATTTTTTTTTGCCAAGTGATCTTTTAGCTAGAAGAAAAAAAAAATTCTCTTTGGGTTAAAGTAAAAGATAGTTGAGATCATTACTTTTGCAGACTTAAAAAAAGATAATGGAAATAGATCAAGTTCGAAGATCACGTGACACCTATTGATTAGCTGTGCTGCAGGATAGGAATACTGTAGTGTCAGAAAGATTGTATTGTCAAGATCCTGTAAGACTGTACATGAATCCCATCAACTAACAATGACAGTTGTACTCATTGTTAGTCTATGAGGGGGCCCGATGGGGTTGTTTGCCCAAATCTATTGTTAGACCAAAGCTTTTTTCAGCATGGTGGCAAAATCTAGAGACTCCAGAATTTTTTTAAAAATGGGCTGTAGAAATGTTTATATTAAATATTAGCTTGACTGAATTCTATTTCATTGACTTTTCAGTATGATAATCTCTACTTCTGCTTTAAAAAACTAACACATTGTGGGTGTCGGGGGAGGTAGAGCATCAGGATAAATAGCTAATGCACGTGGGGCTTAATACCTAGGTGATGGGCTGATAGGTTCAGCAAACCACCATGGCACACGTTTACCTATGTAACAAATCTGTACGTCCTGCACATGTATCCCAGAACTTAAATAAAATTAAAAACGAAACCAAAAAAACTGACAAAGGCCCACTCCATGCCGAGCAGGTACGGTTGGTAGCACTTCTGTCTTAGCCAAATTGAGAGCTGCCTTGGTTAACAGGTATTAGTCATATTAGCCCCTAAACCTGTTTATGCTGATTGTTTTTGTTAGTTTAAGTGGGTAATGCATTTAAGTATTCTATATATCTGTGAATTGTGGTTTCTATTAAAACTAAGTTCATTACGTGGGATATAATCCATAAATACAAGTCACTTTTAAAAAAGTGCTTCTTCTAGTTGACACAGTTGTGAGAAGTTTAAGGAGAATATATGTATATATCCGTAAGAAATTTGCACTTTTGTTGTTTCACATGTTAAGTTTTTATTCCACAATGAACTAAACTGGAAAAATCACAATATACATTACGGGCATGGTTTTTCTTTTCTTTTTTTTTTTTTTCGAGATGGAGTCTCGCTCTGTCACCCAGGCTGGAGTGCAGTGACGCGATCTCGGCTCACTGCAAGCCCCACCTCCCGGGTTCACGCCATTCTCCTGCCTCAGCCTCCTGAGTAGCTGGGACTCCAGGCGCCCGCCACTGCGCCGGGCTAATTTTTTGTATTTTTAGTAGAGACGGGGTTTCACCATGGTCTCGATCTCCTGACCTTGTGATCCACCCGCCTCGGCCTCCCAAAGTGCTGGGATTACAGGCGTGAGCCACCACGCCCGGCACGGGTATGGTTTTTCATAAGAAGGACAACAGATGTTTACTCAGATAAAAGCCTTGAGCTCTCTACCAAGTATTTGGCAAGTGAATGCGCATTTGTATGTTTTCAGTTAAAATAATAAGTAAAATAAATTTTGCTTACCCATGTGATAGATATTACAAAGCTATTAAATTTTGTTGTAATAATTTTAAAGCCTTTGGGAAATGTTTATTATATAATGTTTATCTAAAACTTTGGGTAGAAAATTATATAAGATGTCCATGATATTAAGCTGTATTGGTCACTAGATTTAATCTATAGTAATTGTATTCAAAGGAAGTTTACCGAATTGTTCATAGTAGTTCTTTCAGGATTATGGAATAGGGATGCTATTTAATTTATTGTACTTTTTTGTATTTTCTAAGTTTTAGTTACTGTTCATGAATTATCTTTTTTCTAATTAGAAGTTGTTATACTTTTGAAAAAAGTAAAGAATATACTCCATGAATCAGTTCAATTCTTGGTCTTGGTTCTGTGAAGATTGTTTTTTCTTTATATTTAAAGAGTTTGTTTCTTTTTTTTTTTCTTTTTTTTTTTTTTTTGAGACAGAGTCTGGCTCTGTCGCCCAGGCTGGAGTGCAGTGGCCGGATCTCAGCTCACTGCAAGCTCTGCCTCCCCGGGTTCACACCATTCTCCTGCCTCAGCCTCCCGAGTAGCTGGTACTACAGGCGCCCGCCACCACGCCCGGCTAGTTTTTTGTATTTTTTAGTAGAGACGGGGTTTCACTGTATTAGCCAGGATGGTCTCGATCTCCTGACCTCGTGATCCGCCCGTCTTGGCCTCCCAAAGTGCTGGGATTACAGGCTTGAGCCACTGCGCCCGGCCAAAGAGTTTGTTTCTTAATTCGTGGTGTCAGCATTAAAGTGTTGATGGGGTTGGGTTCCTGCTGTGAAATGCAGATGTGTAGAAGTGCAAATGCATTTCCATTTGCTCATGGGAAATAATGCCTTATTGAAGGCAGAGTGTCTTACTCTGGGCCTTTGATGGTTAGCCTGGACTTTATAAGGGTATAGAAGATGGGAATTTAATGAGATACTTAACGGCTCTTCCAGTCTGCAGATGTTAGACAGTCTTAGTAGTATTGCTATAGAAGGATATAGCCAATACAAATCAATCATATATATATATATATATCTCAACTACCTGATCTATTTCAAGGAGCAAATGAAAAGAGAACACAAAGGCTAATTGATAGTGCTGAGTACTAGAAAGGAGATGTTTGGTCAAATATGAGTGGGTGGGATAACCAGTTCAAAGGTTTACTGGATGCTATAAGCCTCTCCCAGAATCATAATATATTTATTCTTATATTAATTTTCAGTGGTTGGACTATAGACGGACTCCAGAGTCCACTGGAGAATGGTGATTTGTAGGGCACATGATCCATAAGTTTGGTGATGAGTTGTGCTCAAAGTCCTTCAGATAGCTCACAAATGCAATGGTGGTCAAAAAGAGCCAGAAAAAATATATGATTCTGTTTATATAATGTATAACAATTAGAAGTCAAGATAGTGATTATCTTTGGGGAGGAGGGGTGGGAAGTGAATGGAAGGGGACCCAGGTGTAGGTTTTCCTGTATTGATAATATTGTGCTGCCTGGTATGGGTGCTGGTTACATGAGTGAGTTCACTTCATCAAAATTTAATAACTTCTATACTTTTGAGTTGTGCACTTTTTGTATACATCAATACTAACTTGAAACAATAAGATAAAACTTTAGGAACATTCCTTTGGCCTTTACCACTTCATGCTACCAGGGTGGTGACCTGAGTTTATAGATTTTTCCATGTACAGAGACTGGATGGTGGCTCTGAATGTTTGTTGTTGGTGTCACAGTCCGGCAGATGCAAAGAGGGTCTTCCTGGCGTCAGCATTTTCCTTTGTTCTCAGGATCCCCTCTTAGTGAGACTCCATGCAAACACCCACATTCCCTTTTGACTTAAGCGTTTCTGAGTGGACACCTTGTATTTATATTCAATAAAACCCTATTTCACTCATATCAGGAGTGTTCCTGATACAACACGTTGCCACACTTTTCACACATCTTAACACATGTAAAACCCCACTTGTATCCTGAGAATGGCATTATTCCAGTTCTGCAAACATCAAAGTGTGAGATACACAAGAAAGATAATTCATCATCTGCATCTGTGGTTTTGTTGAGACGATCAGAAGATATGTAATGAAGAATCATGAAGTGCTGAAATGTGTGATTCCAACTGAAAAGCATATTAGGCCATTTCAGATAGTAGTGCTTAGAGGGAGAAAGGTAGTTTCAAGGGAGAATTTCTTTTGGCAGAGTAATAGAGACGGGAAGCCCAGGGAGGGAAAGGTCACTAATAAACGTAGTAGTTTGCGTGCACCCACCTATATGGGAGCCAGTGAGGGTTCTGACCTGGTGGACAGATGGCCTCACCTTTTCCTTGGAGCAGCACCTGATTAAGGAGGGAGGGTTTTTGGAGGACACAGCTTGATTCTATGTTAAGCCACAGTCACAATGGGTTGCAAGGAAGTGATACAATATCTGTGGTATTTTCAGAAGGTGCGAGGTTTCCAAGATGACTTGGAGAGAGGAATGAGCAGCGAATTTTAAAGATTGTTTAAGGCTAACTTGTTCCAAATCATTTAAAGATATTGTCTCTGATTTGTGCTGGATATATTTAAGTATTGACTTCATTCCAATGCCTCTTCAAAGTGCTGCAAGAGGCAATAGAATTGGTGTGTTTTAAGGATGTTTAGTTTATCCATAGTCGCATCAGCAAAGCCCTAGATTTAACCCAAAATAACAGCTTTCAAATACCTAAAAATTTGCAAGTAGAGATACAAGAAGAATAACAAGAAAGAACTCTTGATTTCACTGCCTCACCTAAATTAACCTGTGACTTGCCTTTAGGTTTTTCAGAGGCAAAAACTCCTTTATGAATTGATTGCCACATCACCCTTCTGGTTCCATCTGAGGTCCTCTTTGCAGAAACCACTCAGCACCTTTTGGAATTGAATGCTGACATCGCATCAGATTCAAAAGGAATGCTGCTGTTGATTCCTGTCTGCACTCATCACGTGGTGAGGAAAATGCTGGGAGTCTGTATAAGATGAGGCTCTTGCATGGCCTGCCGGAGAGTGCCTATCATGGACTGGAGAACCGCATCCGTTCATTTACATATCGGCAGCTGAAATTAGTTGAGTCATCCACGTTTTTCACGCTAAAGAAGAACCTTCAGATAAGAATCCAGTTCATCACTCTTGCCTGCTCAGGCTTACTTGGTTGCTCCCTGTTACCAGACAGAGGGGCTATAGCGCTGTGTAAGTGCAAGTGTTAAATTAGTATTAATAGCCAATGGCATCTCTCTTCTATTTGTCACTGATCAGATAATTTTCACTGATGTCAACATTTATAATACATCAGTTGACATATACAAGTGTTATTTGCTTGGAATATTTTTAGTTTATTTTATTGACTTAGATAAAGATACATCTTTAAAAGTTATTTGTTCAGGTCTTTTTGTATTTGATCAGAAGAGGATTTTGAAAGGAAGGCAAAGCTGTAGATCAGGGTTTTAGCAAAGTGAGTATCAAATCCAAATCTGTGTTTCCCCTTCATCGCTGAGTTTTGTAAACTTCTAAATGACCTTTTGTGGTACCACACTGATGCTCATCTTGCATTGTGAGCGGCTCTGAGTAATTTATGATGAATAATGAAATGCTGTTTCCTCCAATGCACTGCAAATGGCTGAGTCTTGTAAAAGTCTAAGGAGCTCTATTACTTCTAAATGACTAGATAACACAAAAATGTTAACCCTAAAGAGAAAAGGTCAAGTAGACCATGTGCTTGTGAGCCACAGTCCTTCTGCCTGGTGCCTTCTGACAGGCTTTCTGCATCTGAACTCTGCAGGGACTGGCACCTGAAAAATTACTTTCTAGAATGGCAAGGAAGGATTTAAGCCTTTTGGCTAGTTGGATTGGCTAGGAGCCATAGTGATTTGTTTGGAGCGGGGGAAGGGAGAAACTTGCAGAAACCGTTTAACATTTGAAACCCTAAGTTAATTTTTTTAAAAAAATTTGTTACCAGTGGTAAGAATTTTGTGGTGCTAGGAAACAACAACTTAAGTATTTTATTTGAGCACTGATATAAAAAGAAATATTAAAAAGCAAGCAGAGTAATGTTAATCTGTAGAAAACCATAGAAAACTGACATCTTTTCAAAATTAACCTTTGTCACGATGTTTGCATTCTCTTGCTCATATCCACGTATACAAAAATAAATACATAGTGAACATATTCGGTCTGCAACTCTCAGCTCCCTGGTATTCCATAGTGTATTCCTACCATTGGAAAATACTGTTCACAGTGAATATATGTGATCTCATCCTGGTTGCTGTAAAATAACTGCATATCTTAGTGTTAGGGTTTGAAGACTTTAATTGCCAGCTACAGAGTGTCTTTATGTATTGCACTTCCATTTTGAAAATTGAATTAAATTGCCGGTCAGTGAACTCTTTATAATGACAGGAGAGTCTCTATGCAAGCAAGCCATTGAGAAGAGTGATCTTTGGCCAGTGATACTTTTAAACTCAGACACTTTGCTGAAGTTTGCCTCTGAATTTTCTCACAATTCCCCAGACGTTATTACATTGCCAAATGAAATCATCTGTTCCCCCTAGTAGAACTGCTTCCTTTCCTCCAGATATCAGCTACAAGGTATGAAATGAATTGCATAAAAATAAATCACACATGCTGCATTTTGGGAAGAGTACTCTAGCTGTTCCATTAATTTCTTTTCACTGCTGAGTTGGGAAGTCCTCTTTAATCTTCAATTATCAGTTACATGCAATTGGGTGAACCTCTTGACCTTTCCAAAATAGAGATGCTTTCATGCCAGGAAAGGTGAGCTCTTTGAACATTTGAGAATCTTTTTGCTTTTGATGAAAAAGTTTGTTGTCATGTGTCATGGGAGAAAGACATTGAAAGGAGGGAAGGTTATTCCCAAAGTCCTGTTTGATGAGTGCACTATATGGCTCTATTCCTGACCATGTACCGTCTATAAGGTTTGGCATGGACAGCAATGTGCTGTTGACAATATGGCGCACTTTAAGGTGTTTAAACATGGACTCGGGAGTTTGTAGATTATCCAGGCTTATTACCTCATCTCCATATGCCTAGTCTACCACTTCCACTTAGATGTTCTGCCATATTGCAGACTGTGAACAGAAGACCCTGATGAAAACGAGGAAGATGAAGGAGGTGATTTCCATGGAGACCGTGGAAAGGCTGGAGGGTCTTGTCGTAGGGAAGTTTATCATTCCTTTGCACAATCTTGGTATTTGTGACATTTGTTTTCTTCTTTGCTTCTGTGGAAAGTTGGAAATAAGATAATTGGGACAGTGCTTTGGAAAGGGAGAAAAGTGATTAAGACACAGTGCGATGCCCCTACCTGGTTTGGGAATGCAGGCTCAGCTCTGCTCCTCAATTGTTTGAGACCTTAGGGTAAACTACTTGATCTCTAGAATTTCAGGCTCTTCTGTAAATGAGGCTGTTGGACATGATGTGGCAAAGATTCCAGGAGGCCAGGGTTTTAAATTTGAGATTAGAATCTTAGTGGAATTTTTTGAATTACTGGTTTCTCTGTCTCACTCTCTCCCTGCCTCCCTTCCTCTGTCTTGCTCTGTCCGCACACATATAAACACACACAGATGAAGGTTTTGTTTTTGTTTGGTTAGTATATTTTCTGTTGGACATTTGTCAGTTTGGCATTTAATAATATCCATGTTTCAATGTGATACATAGGTGAGACTTGGTTAAGTCCTAAAGTCAGATGAACTTTGCTTATTTACAACTTTAAAAGGAGAATTCTGTCCCCTTCTTCTGGGAGATGTAGAGCTTGGTAGCCAGCTGTAGGTGTTTCATTGCAAAGTGTGTGTGTCTCTTTGTGTATGTATGTTTGTGTATTATACACATACTTTATGTACATATATACATATATGTGGGTGTATATATATGTGTGTGTGTATATATATACAGATTCCAAAAATAGGGATATGAGGAGCCCTGGAGGAATTGCTGGTACACACAAAATTTTTTATTTGAAAGTATAAATGTACTCATCCAGTTCTAGATATAATATCTCACTCCCTTAAGTAAAGGGAACTCTTACTTGCTGAATTTTACACAGAGTGTTACAAGAAGAACAGAGGACTAAAAAATGGTATTCCTAGGGCACCATTATAAATACACCTTAACGAAAGGCAATATTTCCTGTTATGTTGGTTGGCAAGGGGATTCTGATATCAGAATGTGGCTCCATCTTTCACATTAGAATATAAGCTGTACATGGAGATAGAGAGTAGATGAATGGTTACTGGAGACTGAGAAGGGTAGTGAGGAGTTACAGGAGAGGTAGGGATGGTTAATGGGTACACAAAAATAGAAAGAATGAGTAAGAGCTAGCATTTGCTAGCATAACAGGGTGACTGTAGTCAAAAATCATTTAATCGTACATTTAAAAATAACTAAAATAATATAATTGGATTGTTGGTAACACAAAGGATAAATGCTTGAGGTGATGGATACTCCATTAACCCTGCTGTGATTATGACTCATTTCATCCCTGTATCAAATTATCTCATGTAATCCGTAAATATATGCACCTACTCTGTAGCAACAAAAATTGAAAATTAAAAAAAAGAACATAGCTCTGAGCTGCGACAGAGTCGGTGACATTTAATTCAAACTCAGAGTGGCTAGTTTATCATTGTTTTCCACTTGCTTTTCTTATTATTAAACAGAGGATTTTCACTATAGGAAATTAGAAAATATAAGTAATAAGAGGAAAGTAAAAGTCAACTGTAGTTCTACCACCCAGAGATAATTACTCTTATCTTTTTGTTCAATACTAGTCCAGTTTTTTGCTTTAGGAATAATATATTTTATTTGCAAAATGAAGTTGTACTCTAACACAATTTTAGCTAGGTTTTTGCCCTTCATGATACAATATTTCTCTGTCAAAACACTTATAACCCTATCTTTAATGGTTCTGTGATGATGTATATTTACATATTAAAACATAATGAGTATATCTCTTTTTGAGAATTTATTTTGCTACGATTTGGTCATTATTATATAAAATTATGCCCTGAACATCCACAGTATGTAATGGATTTTTTTTGATAATACATATGCAAAAAAGCTTACCTTTTAAAATGTGAAATTTCTAAATTTACCTCCAGGATGACTGAGCAGTTCATATGCTTGTTGATTAATGTCAAAATGCCAGTCCTCCCATAAATCCCAATGGCCATAGGTGTTTGCATTTCATTAGCAACAAAACAAATTAACAAAATTTTTGCTAGCCATGTAGTTTTAAAAGAGTATCTTCTTGGTTTTTATCTTGCATTTCTCTAATTAGAAATTAGAGTAAATATCATTAGTTAGCTATTACGGTAGAAGGCAGAGTTCATGGTGGAGGCTCGTGAGCCTGTCCTGTCTTCATGGACTGTATGTCAGATGCTTCTCTGAGTCATCCAGGGCTTCACCGCAGGCAGTGATGTAGTCAGGCAGAGCTGAGGCCTTAGAAGTTCTAAAACTGCCCAGTATAATTTAGTAACAAAGACTTTTTTCCTGAAACTCAGGAACAGTGTTGTAGATAGAGAGTAGGTCACATGGAGTTTGCAGGTAACGTGTGAAGTCATCTCTATCATTCAGCTAAGGCCGCTGTAACAAAATGCCACGGACTGCATGGCTTATGCATGGACATTTATTTTCTGGCTGGGCGTCATGGCTCAGGCCTGTAATCCCAGCACTTTGGGAGGCCAAGGCAGGCAAATCACTTGAGGTCAGGAGTTTAAGATCAACCTGACCAACATGGCCAACCCTGTCTCCATGAAAAATACAAAAATTAGCTGGGCATGGTGGTTTGTGCTTGTAGTCCCAGCTACTTATGAGACTGAGGCAGGAGAATCACTTGAACCCAGGAGGCAGAGGTTGCAGTGAGCCAAGATCATACTACTGCACTCCAGCCTGGACTCTGTCTCAAAAAAAGAAAAAAAGAAAGAAAAATTTATTTTCTAACATTTTTGGAGACTGGAAATCCAAGATCAAAGTGTCTCCAGGAGAGTTTGTTTATTCTGAGACCTTTCTCCTTGGCTTGCAAATGGCCACCTTATCACTGTGTCCTCACATGGACCCATCATCCTAAGAGCTTAGCTTTAAATCAATCACCACCAAATACAGTCACCTTTTGAGGAACTGGGGTTTAGGGCCTCAACATATGAATGGAGGGACACAATTCAATTCACAATAGGAGCAGAAACACACACACTAATCAAACATGAAATAATTTAAAACAGTCTGGAAGTCTTAAATTGTACTTCTCTCTGAGTGTAGACAGTGCCTGGAGACTGCCCTCCCCCTGCCACCCCACATCCTCAGCATTCTGTCCTCATTTCCACTGTTCTGTTCCATGGTGTGGGAGGAGCTGGAGAAGAGACTGTTTCCAGGAAAGCGTGGCCTAAGCGGCTCTGTACCTGGGCCTTGCGACAGCCACTGCCTCCAACAGCCACAAGTCTACTGCCGCTATTCCCGCTAATAAGTACCATGGAAACCCAGTGCATGCCAAGGGCGGTGGAGAGGTGGGTGAACATCACCATGAGCCACCTGAGTAAGAGCGGGCCACACCAGCATCCTGTAGCTTCCTGATTTTTGGCATCTACTTCCCTTGGGCTCACAGTCTTCTCCATGACCAGCAAGGAGACTCAGCACTGCAATTATCTGCACGGGTTGGTCAGGCTACACATGCCTTTCCCTAGCATATCACTAACACTCAGACCAGAAATTGATTAATTTGATTTGGGTTAAAAAATCTGACCCCAGTAAGGCTTTGCTGATCATCGACAGATCTATCCTTTAAGCATTACAGTGTTAAGATAGAGGGATGCTGCCTTAATCTCTGCCTTTTTGCTATTAAAAAACCTTGGAAATGTTATATCGTAGATAGATAGATTCTAATAACCCCAAAACTGATAGACCTGCATACTCAGATTATTGATCCCAATACTCTCAGCAATATTAAGCCCGCCCCTACCCAAAGGGAACCCCTCCCAATTTTAATTCAGTAGACTTTTGGATTTCATTTAATGTGAATGTTATCTCGTTTTGTTTCTCACTATCTGATGCTATTACCATCTTAATTAGGTTGAAAATCAGCAATTAGAATCAGAATGCCTGCAATAGTTGTTTTTCTTTTGATCATAGTTATACTCTTAATGATGTGATTATGATCTGTGTGTGTCCACATGTGCATGTCCATGTGTGGGAGTGTGTGTATTGTAGGAAGAGCAGTGGAGTGTGTGTATTGTAGGAAGAGTAGGAAGATAAGCTTGAATGTGAGTTTTGCTTCTTCTAAGATACCTGAACTTGGTAGAGTGAGCCTCCAGGAGCCCCAGGGTCCTCATTTGCAAAAAGTGAGGGAATAGCTGTTCCTTAGATTAGGCTGCTTCGAAATCCATAGATAACAAACCATCTTATAAACCAAGGTGCTGCACAGATTAATAACTGACACTTTGGAAACCGAGGAGTGTTCAGATATGTGGGAACTGGGGCACATTGAAATTATTACTGGAGGGTAAATGTTATTTATTCTATGAGCTAATTGCAGGATTTAAATTTGGGAGCTACATTTTATCTTAAATATTAAATATTGTATGTAGGAACTGGTGTTTGGGGGGAAAAATTCAAGCTAGTAAGCGCTGTGAGAGTGGAGGAGAATGATGCTGTGAAAATTTAAATCCCACAATGTTGTTTACTAGAAAGACATCCATTTCCAGGCATCTGGACATGAATTTCTCAGCCTTTGAGAAAAGCCAACTTAACCAGCATGCCCTTTCGATATGATTGCTCCGGAAGCGTGGGATGCTCAGTTTGAAACTGAGTTTTATGTCAATCTCTGATATCTCAATTTCTGACACACTGAACACAAGCAGGAGAGGAGATGTGCCTCTAAAGAGTGAAGAACCCTCTCTCTCACTTTCTCGCCCTCCTATCTCGTGCCATTTCTCTTCAGGTTGATTGTTTTTAAGAACTGGTGCTCAGTGCTTAGTAAAGAATACTTTTCTGAAGCATTTCTCCCAAAGTGTGTCTTGATAGATTCTGCGAACTATTAAGTAAGATTTCATATGCTGAGATGGTGTAAGATGATTGATATTTTTGGAGAAAGCTGAAATTCATCTTATTGACTTTTCAATCTCTCCTTATTTTCCTCTTTTCCATATAAACATTTAGAAAATCAAAGTATAGTAGTAGATTTAATCTCCAGAGGATGAGAATTTAGGGCTTTTTTTTTTCATTTCTTTTTTGCTTTTCTTGAAAGATTGTGTGATAAAAAATGTTTATTATGGCTTAAGGGGGAATTAATATATTCAGATAAGTTAATGACATGAACAAGCCTGCCTGATTCTTCTTCCAGGCAACCTGTCTCAAGATCCTTCATTCGTCAACTATTTATTAAGCACCTACTATTTACCAGATGCTGTTTTAGGTACCCAGCTCCAGAGCTACAATAATGATGATTTTCTCAAACCTGACACCCCTGGAGCTTCCATTCCTGTGGAGAAGTTAGATAGGAGCAGGTAAACAAGTAAGATAATTTCAACTGTTGAGACATGCTGAACAGGGTTAGGATAAAAAGTTTGAATTTATATAGGTATTCTGGGAGGCCACAGCTGAGGTCATGGTAGTTGAAATGAGTTCAAATCAGAAGAAGCCAGAAATGGCAATGCCTGAAATAGAAGGGTATCAGAAAGAGAAAAATGGAAGTTCAAGGCCCCCAAGGGACAGAAAAATGGCCGGCGTGCCTGAGCATAATAAACCTGCTAAGGAGTGGTAGGAAATGAAGTGGGAGAGGTAGACAAGTCAGGCACATAAGGAACTTGGACTTGATTTTGTTGTAATGGAAAACCACAGGGACCTAGGTAGGGGAAGGTGCTGATATGCTGTATGTTTTTAAAAGGCCACTCTGGATGCTGTGTGGAACTGCACTCTTGAAAGCTACACCTGGAGACAGGAAGCTAAGTGAGAACGCCACTGCGAGATCCTGGCAGCTAGGACTAGAGAGCGGAGACATAGTAGGAATGTGTCCTGGAAGGTGGGAAAAAGGACTTAGATTGAAGGAAAAACAGGAATGAATAAGTCAAGACTCCCTCCTAGGTTCCTGTCCTCAATAAGAGGAGGGATGATGGCATTATTAACTGAGATCTGGAGGGTTGAGCAATGAGTTGGATTGGGTGGGGGGATGGAGCGAGGGATAAAAGAGTGGTTTTAAGCATCTGGTGTTCTCTGTGCTTGTTAGCTATGCAAGTGAACCTTTTGAGAAGGTAATTGGATATTGTGTGGAAGGGAGGGAATAGACATCTATTGAAAGAACAAACGGTATTTAAAAGGGTGGTGGTGCAGGGAAGTGGATGTGGAGACCCACATCAGCACTGAAAACCAGTGACAGGATTATGCACACCATATAGACTGGGGGATGACAGGGAAATTCTTGTAGATGTAGTGCAGTGGGGATGTTACTATCTCTGGTTTTCAATCCAGCATGCATTTTTAATCACATGGGGGAGATATAAAAATAATATATTCATGCCCAGGCCCCACCGCCCCACTGTAGACCAATCAGTCTCTCTTTTGGAGGGAAGGGTAATGGCAGGCCTCAGTAGTTTTTATAAAGTTCCCCAGGTTACTCTAATATGTGGCCGGGGTTGTGGGCAGCTGGATTACAAGAAAGGAAGGGATGGCCTGCTAATTCTGTTAGGATGGTGGCCCCTGGAACTAGGAAGTGGAAGTACCTCAGTGCAACCTCACCCTCATTCTTTGGAGAAGAAAAAGGAAGAAAGTGCGGGGGAAGCCAAGTGTTTCAGCAGTGGAGATGGGAATCACAAGACCCCTGCCAGCAAGACCCTTTGTTCATTCAGCATGGTTGTCACATCAGGGGAAGATCACGTGCTGGCCCCTAAACAGGACAACGGTTGAAGAAAAGGAAAAGGACAACTTCCCAGATATCTTCTCAGTGACAGCCACATGCTGGAAATTCTTCAGCTTGAGGTGAGGCTGTCCCTGCAACTGTCAGACTCAGATCCCTCTCATCTCCAGGGTTGGCTGAATCTACTATCTGGGCAAAATTATGTGCAGACAATCTAAATGTTTACTGTCTATGACAGTTCGTCAGTAAATTTTAGTATGTGATCCAGGGTTATTAAAGGCAGGGTGACATGGGCTGCAGTATGACTTGATGTGAAATATTTTAGCCTGCATTCTTATCTTTGACCATTAATTCCACTTTTAGGCCTTTGTCCAAAATAAAAAAAGAAATAATATGGGTTTGAAGATGTTTTTGTGTGCCAGGGAGAAATACTTGAACTATTTGAAAAGGTTTGCTGACACGCATTTTCTACTGTGTAGGCATTGTAAATCATTTCTTTAAAATCAGAGCATGAGAAAACATACGCCATGTAAGGTGAACTTGGAAAAGCAGGTTTAAAGTCATATATAACTGTGGTTATACAGTAAGATTTTAGAAAACAAACATTGGTAATAAGTAAACCAAATTGTTGAAAGCAGCTCTTGCTGAGTGATTGGATTATGGTCAACTTTAATTTTCTTAAATTTTTCATTTACATTTTATTTTATGTCATTTTAAATTTCCTTAGGTTTTCAGGCAGCTCAGATATCCCACAGTTTTAGTAAGAACACATATTGAAATAGTATTTTAAAAGAGATTGATTAATAAGGTCTTAATTTTAGATGAGTTTAGTTATGCATTTTTTAAACTCCGATTCTCCAAATTTGCAAAAATGATTTCTGCCTCTGAGAGCTGTTATAAGAATTAAATGAGATAACCAGTGGGAAACCATGCTGTGCAATCCCTGATCCATGTTACAATTTCTTTAATATTTTTGCACTAGTGCCTCTGCTCCTACCAAGGAACTTTATCCCATGGAAGTGCTACCTTTCACCTAACATTTTGTTAGTTTGTGTGAAATAGTCAACAGATATGAAGATAATTTCATTATTTATGCTAATTGAAATGCCGATCATTGGTGCAAACTGGCATCCTAATGGGATGAGCTGGGATTGGTTGAAACATCCATCGTGATTCCATTTCTCTTTGCCAGTGACTGGCTTGGGGTTGGGCATCGTCCTCACCCAGGAGAGGTAAGGGGGAATGCGCTGGTGGCAGCAGGGAAGGATTTCATTTCCTAATTAAAAGAGAGAAAGCTCCTGGAGAGTATGTGTGTTCTGACCTGTACTTACTCTCTTTCAATGGGACCGTGGTGCCTGGAGCTACTGAAGCTGCCCTGGGACCATGAAGCTACAGGCCTGAAGATGAAGGGCCTGGCCCTTGTTGACTCCATGGAGCTGCCAGAGCACCTGGAGGCTGCCCACCTTTGGGCATCTTATTGAGTAAACAGACGGGTGAAGTCTGTGGGCCTCTGATAGTTGAATGTTTGTCATACACAGCCAGCAGCAGTGCAATTGACACTACCTGTGGAAGTTGACATCTGGTTCCCAAAAGCAAATAGAAAAGTTGGTGGGAGGAGAATCTGCTGTGTATGTGTGGTCGGGGGGGGAAGAATCTGCCGTGTGTTTACATGTTTTAAACATGTAAAAACCGTAGATTTTTCTTTTTCTTTTTTTTAGATGGCATTTCGCTCTTGTCGCCCAGGCTGGAACCTCTGCCTCCCGGGTTCAAATGATTCTCCTGCCTCAGCTTCCCAAGTAGCTGGGATTGCAGGCACTCGCCACCATGTCTGGCTAATTTTTTTTGTATTTTTAGTAGAGATGAGGTTTCACCATGTTGGCCGATCTGGTCTCCGACACCTGACCTCAGGTGATCCACCCGCCTTGGCCTCCCAAAGTGTGGGATTACAGGCATGAGCCAATGCGCCTGGCTGGCTTTTCTTTTAACACACACTTCTTGTATGTGCCTAGCTAACTTGGCAAAATAATTTCATTTGGTGTTCATACAAATTTAGTGCTCTGAATTACTCCAGAAATTAAGCCAAATGAATTTTGGAGAGTCCGAGAATCTTAAACAAATACATTGTGAACTATAAGTTTGCAGAACTCCATATCCAGTGTCATGTCCTGAGATTTAGATTCACACACCAGCAAGACCGCTCCTGATCATGCTGGGATTTTCAAGTGGACACTGATTGCCACAGTCCCTGGAAATTTCATTTAGCTGAATTCCTGGAAAATGCTTCAGATATGTACATTTTGATAATATAGAAATCAAGAGTTAAAATTAAGTGAATCTAAAATGCGTTTGTGTGTTTTATAGGTATAATTTACCAAATTTTGCTGTCCTGAGAGGAAATGTTACAAATGATAGCTAGATTCCTTAGGCAGTTTGAGAAAGCGCTGTGTAAACATCAGAGTATTCAGGGCTTGTGTTATTATATATGCAGAAATATAGCTGAAATACTGGCATATGTTCAGTTAGCAATATAATAGGAATGATAGAAAAGAAAACATTTAAAAAGAGGTTTTTCTGGAAATTTTTTCCTCAGGATCACACAAAGTTTTTATTTTTCACAAATATTGCAAGATACATTTTGATGAAATATAATGTTTACATGAAAAAGGAAATGCTTTTCCACATGGCAAAGACGGGAGCTCCAGATAGAAACCCAAAGAGAGAGAAAGACAGGGGCAGGGAAGGTACAGTGTAGAATAATGTGGACTGTCTCACATGACACTTAAGAGGTCACGTGATGCTAGTGACTTTGCTGATGTGTCAAGGCTAGGGCCGAGAGGCTGTGTCCAGCACTGTCACCTCCCACTACCTGAAGTAGAAACAGAACTGCAGCCAGCACCTCCCTGTGCTTCCAGCACTGAAAGTAAAGTGAACAAGGGTTATGTGGTCAATGTGTGTGGTTTCTTATAGGGAATTTTGGTTATGTATTACTAAAATAGATAGGGGCTGGTGTGGTGACTCGTACCTATAATTCCAGTGTTTTTGGGAGGAGAAGGCAGGAGGATGTCTTGAGTCCAGGAGTTTGAGACTAGCCTAGGCAACATAGCGAGATGGTGTCTCTACAAAAATGAAAAAAAATTACCTGGGCATGGTGGCATGCTCCTGTAGTCCCTGTTACTCAGGAGGCTGAGGCGGGAGGATCGCTTGAGTCCAGGAGTTTGAGGCTACAGTGATACCAGTTGCATCACTGCATTCCAGCCTAGACAATAGAGCAAGACCTCATTTCTAAAAAAGAAAAGTAAAAGAAAATACATAGCTTATGTATCTGAAACCTTCACCATTGGATAGTAAAAATTCAATTTATTATAGGGTCTTAAACAGAATCTTTGAGAAACTTAAATTTAGTTAACTCTGAGGTTATGAGGAGAGATTGTGGGATTTGGGGGAAAGGTTAGTCCGTACCCCAAATCACACAATTTTTATAGAAAGAACATAAAGGATGGTTACCTGTGGGCACATTCTGGACCACTTACGCATTTACTTAACAGTTCCAGCAGTTCTCTAGTGTGTGTGTGTGTGTGTGTGTGTGTGCGCGCGCGCGTGTGAGTGTGTTCGCTTTATAAGCAGGGAACTGCCTGCCTGTATAAGGTAACTCACGGATTTCAGACACAGTGTAATTGTAGTTACTGGGTAGAAGAGGTCTTT
The DNA here is from genome assembly GCF_043159975.1 of Macaca nemestrina. Classification (NCBI taxonomy): domain Eukaryota; kingdom Metazoa; phylum Chordata; class Mammalia; order Primates; family Cercopithecidae; genus Macaca; species Macaca nemestrina. The sequence goes on from NC_092133.1 coordinate 77,993,278, forward strand.
CATGAAATTTACAAGGGGATCGCTGCGTTATTTTGTGAGTTTCCTCATTGTTCCCTCTATAATTAACCTCACAGGGCAGAGGATAGTCTCTTTTCTTATAGATTCATATTATAGGCATGATTCTCCAGCTGAATTCCTGAACTCAATATTTCCTTTCTAAATAAAGGAAAGGGAAAGAGGAATTTCTTGAGGTAATGGACAGAATTGGGAAAAGAAGTTACAGATATGCTTGATACTAAGGGAGCCTTGGTGTATGGTCTGTTATGTGTTCCCTCATTCCCTAAATTCATATGTTAAAACCCTAACCCCATATGCTGGTATTAGGAGGCGGGGGCCTTTGGGATGTAATTAGGTCATGAGGGTGGAGCCTTCCTGATGAAATTGGCCTTAGAAGAAGAGAGAGGAGAGGGCTTGCTTTTTCCTGTCTCTGCTCTTGGGCATTTGAGGATACAGGGAGCAGGGGCTGTCTATAAGCCCGGAAGGTGGCCCTCACAAAACAGAACTACCAGGGCCCTGATCTTGGGCTTCCCTGCCTATAGAATGATGAGAAGTAAATGTGTTGTTTCAGCCAGCTAGTTCATGGTATATTTGTTACAGCATCCTGCGCTAAGACACCTGGCTTGCAGAGTGAGGTACCTTGTAAGAAGGTAGGATACGTGGTTTACACACAGGTAGCCACAGGGTGCAGGGTGCATCTGTAAGTCAAGTGGTTACAACCTCTGCCTCTCTAGGATTAAAATCTTTGGCACTGGAGCAAATTTTATGTTCCATCTTCCTAAAGGAAACCAATAAAAATAATAGTAAAATTGACAACTAACTACACTGTATTGAGCATTTCCTAAGTACTTGTCATGGGTTATAAACAACACCTCACTCAGTTCTCAGCACAGTCTGATGGGACAGGTGCTATTATTATCTCCATTTCACTGAAAAAATAGAAACCTGAAGTGAAGAGTACTTAAGTTTTGGGTCCAAGTTCTCCCTGCTAATGATACGATGGTTAGGTTTTGTAACCAGGGTTATGATTTTAAAATCTCTGTTCCATTTCCTCCCATGAACTGTTCACTTGTCCTCTAAAATATCTCAAAAGATGCTTATACTGCATGTAATATAGCATGTGAGGAAATGGATTCTTTTTAAAAATTTTTTTAGAGATTCAGAGGCTGGGTCCTTCAGGCTCATGTTCGCCACCTGACCCACAGTACACAGCATGCATTTGTATTTCAGAATCATTTCCAGATATGTTGGAAAGAGCGATAAGACCAGCTGTGTTTCTCATAAAAGATTAGGCACAAGTCATGTATGAGGTTTTTCTCTACTCTGACTTGTGAAAGCCCAAGCAGTGGGTTAACATGATAAAGGAAAACAAAATTAAATAAGCTGGTGTAAGCATAACACAACCGACTTCCAGAAGGGAGATAAATGTTGCATAGAGACATCATATCCAGCCAAATTGTTGCCTCTGGTGTTTCTATTTGGCTAATAGTGCTTAATATTGGTTGAAAAATAAAAGTAGGCCGGGAACTCATATGTCATATGGTCAGCATTGCATAGTTTCAAACACTCCAGTGAACCCATCTGGAGAGTTTCAGCCACCAGAGCCTGGCAGCCTCATTAGCTGCCTCCATAAGACTTTGCCCAAGCAACAGTACAAATCGCTGTTGTTTCAGGGTGATGGTGCAGAGTTAAAGAAAACAAACATGTTCAACTGTTTTGTTTTCCATGTTAAAACCTAAAGATGGAAACGTAATTATTCAGAGATTCCAGCAGAGCACTGAGCCCTCTAAATTTTTACAGCAGTTATCAGTGTACTTAAGACATGCTAATCAGGAAAGGGAACCATATGCTCAACGGGATAAACATGTATATATCCACCTTCAGGACTTCAGAGTGTGTATACATATTTTTTTGAGATGGAGTTTCACTCTTGTCACCCAGGCTGGAGTGCAATGGCGTGATCTCGGCTCCCTGAAACCTCCGCCACCTGGGTTCAAGTGATTCTCCTGTCTCAGCCTCCCTAGTAGCTGGGATTACAGGCACGCAACACCATGCCTGGCTGATTTTTGTATTTTTAGTAGACACAGGATTTCACCATGTTGGCCAGGCTGGTTTTGAACTCCTGACCTCAAGTGATCTGCCCGCCTTGGCCTCCCAAAGTGCTGGGATTATAGGCATGAGCCACCACACCTGGCCCAGAGTATATCTTATTAAATTATTATCATAAATTTGCATCCTCATGGAATCTGAGTTTGGAGGAAATCTGATGGGCTCCCAGTTTAATTATCATCCCTGGTTTAAATCTCTTGACTGGTCCCAGACAGAAGGGTTGCTTAGTCTCTGCTTGGACTCCTTCAATGCTGAGATCTCCTTAGACTTTACCTTTTGATTCCAGATGGTGCGAAACATTGAACTACTGTCCCATTAGTCAAATTCCACCTTCTACCCCTGTTCTTAATTCTACCATCTGGGTCCAAAATAAGGAGCCTATCCATGTACTAGCAGACTTTTGCCAGGTGAGGACTTCAGTCGTGTTTTCACTGGGCCTTTTCATTTTTCAGATAAATCAGCAATCTTTTGTTTCCATGGCAGGATTTCATGTTCCCTGCAGCATTCTGGTTGTTCTCCTTAGCAGTACAGTTGTTTATCCCAAACTCCCAAACCACCTCCTTTGTAAAGAACTGTGATCGTTGGCAAGTAATCTTCTCTCAGCCCATGTTTCCTCTTCTGTAAAATCAGGATATCATGGTACCTGCCTCAGAGGGTTGCTGTGAGAATGAAAAGAGATGCTGTGAGTTAAAACACAGTACCCAGCAAGCAGTAAGTGCTGAAAAAAATAAGAGCTACTCTTATCATCAAAGTATCTCTTAATTCTTGATCCCAGTACTAAATACCAGATGTCCAGAACAGGACCATCCTGATCCTTTCATACAGTCACCTGCTCCTCCCGGCTTCATATAATTCATGAATTTAGCATCATGCCCTGCTATCTAACTGTATCAAAAAAGGAAAGAGCTTTCATTTGGCTGGATCCATGCTTCATGAGTCCACATTTGCCTTAAATGATCACTATTTCCAATTTTTTAAATATACTTACAAACCACTCCTCATTTTTTCCTTAGTTCATGGATTCTATCATCTTCCCCTTGTTGAAAATCACAACCTTATTTATCTGTCTTCAGAGTTTTTTGGCAGCTTTTCCCACTCTCCAGAGGTTTGTAGAACATGTTCTTATCTGCAAAGCCTCTGGCTACCTGGATATGTTATTTTTTGGACCACAGACCTGAGTTAGAAGGTTGAGTTGGGAAGTTTTGTATTACTGGGCACTTTTTTCTGGCTTTCCCAGAGACCATAGAAATCAGAGAGGAGTTGAAAAACAGTATTTTCTTTTATATCTTTTAGTGTCATTTATATAGCCAAAGCAGGAGACAGAAGAACACCCTTGTGCAATTCGATAGACCATAACTTGAGGGACCTGGGCCTCTGGTTACTCTTGTACTTTTATCATAATTTTCAGTTCCTTCTGGAAGTTAAGGCCCTTTTCTTACTCTGTTTTTACGGGCCATTACTGGCAATCAGCATGCAGTTTACCTGTGCCTAGTTTTTGTGTTTTTTCATGTCTTTTGAAAATCAACCCTCACACTATGGCTAGATTGAATGCATTCTTTGCAGGCATTCTATTCTGTTCTACACTGGTATTGTTTGTGTTTGCATAATTGCAATTTGCCTTCTTAAGAGGTTTCCAAATCTCTTGGGCCGTCTTTATTAGAGGATGCAGCACTGTACAAACATAAGTAGACTTTAAATATTTCTTTAGCCCTCCAGTTTATCATGTTGTTTGGTCATGTTTCTTTTTAAAGACTTTGGGGTTAGATTAATGTGTTTGGGGGCAAGGAGACTCTTCTAGGTATTCTTTGTCTTAGTGATTTTATTAAAAGGGTACCTTGTTGTAATGTACCTACCTCATAAAGTTTTTGTAAGAATTTAATGGGTATTGCAATTAACACATAACTGGGTGTTACAGAACACCCAGACTAGTGCCAGGCATGTGTTCAAGGAGTGTTGGCTACTACTGCTGTTCTTATCATCATCATCATCATCATGTTCATTGAAAAAGAAAATTTCAGTTTCAAAGAAAAAAAAAACACAGATCCTGCTCTTCTATAAAGTATGCAGCCAAATGTTCATTTCCCAGATGCTCTCATTTTGTCCTAAATCACAATTGTTATTTCAATGAAGAGCTCCTCCTTCATTCAGCCGCTATTGTTGCGAATACTATTTTAAATAGAGTGGTTGGAGAAGGCCTTTCTAAGGATGTAGCAGCTGATAAATTTCTGAGAAAGCCAAGAAAGTATCTGCAGGGCATGTAGGTGAGGCAGGGGGAAGAGCATGGGCAGTGACCATGCCATGGGAGTATGTTTGTCCTGTGCAGAAACAGCATGGCGCCTAATGTGACATAGCGTGGAGCGAAATAGGCTGGCAAGAATACGTTGCCACGTGAGGTCTGAGAGCTAGCCAGGGTTGGGTTACAGTAAGAGCTTTGAATTTATTCTGTGAGAGGTGAGAATAAATTAGAAACTGCTGAGCAGGGGTGTGGTTGGCTTGTGTAGAAAATAGATGAGACAGAGGCAGGAGTGGAAGCAAGGAGACCATTTGCAAAGTTATCACAGTGGTCTTGGTGAAAGATACTATTAGCATGGCCTGCAGTGGGAGCCAAGGAGTGGGTGTGAGGTGTTCTGATTTCAAATATATTTTGAAGATAGTGTCTACAATAAAGACGTGTAAAGCAGTGAGGGTCTAGAGGATTAGGCAGAGAGGGAAATCAAGTAGAACCGGAGAGTTCTTTGTTTATTTGTTTACCTGTGCGAACCAGCTACTTTTGGAGAGAGAAGTACTAGACTAGGAGAGGTTTGGAATGGGGAAGTCAGTCCTTTGTTAAATTTGAGATGCCTGTTAGACTTGCAGTAGTATATGTGATCCTAAGAAAAGTAGCACCATTTGAAGAATTTTCTAGCTTCAATTTGTTATCTGTGTCACACCGGATCTGTTTCTAGGAGGATGTCAATTATTTAGGAGAAGAAAACCACCAAATAAAAATTTAAACAAAACAAGTAATAGACTTGGTTTCAAAATCATTATCTGCTTCTTTTAAGAGTTATAGGGGACCTGCATCCACTGCCTAAATGAAAACACAGTACCTTCCAAATATACATTGGATTAATTAGAAGCTCAAAGCTCTGTTTTTACTGCTTTAAGAGAAAAAAAAATTATCACCACATTATAGTGGCAATTTCTCTGATGGAGACTGAAATAGTGGATGATGATGATGGAAATTTCAGAGTAGCACACACCTTATTGAGTGATTACATTTTAAAATACATGTGTATTTGTTTATTCATATAATCTTTTTTTTTAATGAGAGCACTCTTTTAATTATATTATGGCACTGACTTGGTAAAAGAGAAAAGAGATCTCTACAGAAACTCTCCCTGAAGGAGCTGATGTTATAGAAACTGGGATTTTAAAAATATTTTTAGCTGAGAATATTTATATTAACTGGATAACTGCAAAGATCACCTCCTTTTGACTATAAATATGGAGCTGGGTTGTACAGAATTATATTTAGCTCTGGGAAACTAATCTTAACAGTGCATGTTTTAAAATAGTAGGGCTTCTCAGTTTGTACACCAAAATTACAGACTCCTTGATACCCTTCTTCCAAAGTTTTCAGAAGTTGGGACTTAGAAAAGTTTCATTTTGGTATTAGAGATGGTATCTTACAGCACTCTGATTTGAAAGTTAGTACAATGAATGAAGTGACTTTCAAAGAACAAAAGGAGGCCGGGCGCGGTGGCTCAAGCCTGTAATCCCAGCACTTTGGGAGGCCGAGACGGGCGGATCACGAGGTCAGGGATCGAGACCATCCTGGCTAACACGGTGAAACCCCGTCTCTACTAAAAAATACAAAAAACTAGCCGGGCGTGGTGGCGGGCGCCTGTAGTACCAGCTACTCGGGAGGCTGAGGCAGGAGAATGGCGGGAACCCGGGAGGCGGAGCTTGCAGTGAGCTGAGATCTGGCCACTGCGCTCCAGCCTGGGCAACAGAGCCAGACTCCGTCTCAAAAAAAAAAAAAAAAAACAAAACAAAAAAACCCAAAAGGAATCGATATGCCTGATTGTGTTTATCGCTACTTTTTCGTCTTTGCTAGATGCTTTAGAAGACAGAGGCCCTCTTTCATTTGTTGATGCTTAGATGCATGATGTAATAATCTTCAACAGACTGATCTGCGCTCTCATAATTCCAAAGTTTCTTCCTGACTGCTTGATAAAAATGCAACCTTAGGTATGTTTTGGAAGACCTCCAAGTTATTTCAATTTTATACAGGTATATAGAATTAATGTAAGTGCTACACATCTTAGCAGTAGAAACATTTTCAGTTATGATTAGAAAACATCTTTCTTAAATGTCATCATTTGATATCACCAGTGATATCATAGTGAATATTTAGGCAATTTTATCCCTGGGCCTCGTCCACAGACATTTTTCTAGTAAGGTTGACTAAGACACTAAGAAGCCAATACAATGAGCCTATGATTGGTAACAGGGTGGGAAATGTCTATACCTTTCGTATATTGCATCCCAATATTCTATAGTAGGTATTGAAACATGCCGTACCCACTTCTGTGCCAAGGAGTTTTGTAGAGTTGATGAGTCAGGAAATCTAAGTTCTGATCTGATTCTATTAGAAGCTGATTCTCTGGCTTTGTACAAGTTATTTCACTTTTCTAGAGATTGGTTTTCCCAGCCATATGATTATGGGGTTCAAATGATTGAACTTTGATGTCTCATGTTAAACCACCTTTATTCCTCTCTATGTGGGAATGGGAAAAAGTGGACACCTCTGTCTCAAAATAGAAGCTTGGAGATGAAAAAGGAGCAATATGCATATAGCAAATATGCTTATTTGTACATTGATCCAAATTTGGCTGCAAACCCGTGACTGGTCCTTGGCACATGCATCACTACAGAGTAACAACAAAAAAGGCCTATTGATGATGTCTTAAGGGCCCTTTGAGAGGTAAGGGGGGGGCAGAAAGCAGTTGTATCCTCATGACACCAAGGCAGATGTTTCTGTCTTCAGGAAGGAAGACAGTATTTCTCTGTACAAAGCACTTTCAGTTTCTTACAGAGCAATCATATTTAAATATAAGACATTCAACTTGTAATCAAAATGGGAGATAATAAAACCTTTAAAGAAAATATGCATGATGCCTTTGGAGTCCATGTTTGGGAGCATCTTCCTCTTATTATAAGAAATTTTACAAGGTCTGTCCTCATGTCATTCAGTGGGCCTGAAATTGTATCTGTTCTTCCCCTTGCTCTAAAAGTTATATTGAAGGAGTGATTTTGCACTGTTGCACACTAAACAAGCCCCTACTCAGAAATTTTAAAAACATCTAAACTCATATTCATATATAATAGAGTAAATTAATAATTTTTTCAGCCAGAGAGTTTTCTCAATTAGCATTTTTAAGGTCAAAATTTACCCTAGAATCCTGCAGAATCAGTGACTGTGAGTCACCTACTCTTTCTCATCCCGTAATCTGTTTCTTGCTGTCCACCTACTAGGCACCAAGTGAAATACCCTTTTTATGTTTCTCAACTCTAGCTTGCAGAGAAGAGGAAAGAGAAATAAGTACTGAAGGCAGGAAGGTATTTGGAGGAAGGTAGCAAACCCCCAAATCCCTTTAACAGTGGGAACATCAAACTGAGCCCTTGAAGACTAGAGTCCTGGGTACTCATGTTCAAAGTAAAAGTACGTCAGAAAATTGGATCAACACTAATTTATAAACTAAATTAAACAACATGCATTAAACGTATTCTATGGGAAGCCACAAAATATTGTGCCTTGCATATTTTTTAACCTTAGTGATAACAATTCTTAGACCAAAATAGAAATCTCCAGTGCTGCCTGTTTGTCAAGGAGGCCGCCTTCAATATACTTCACATAGAACTAAGGGACACAATTATTTTGATAAACTTCTTTTTTACTTTTTCATTTTCTAGAGGTAGTGTCTCAATCTGTTACACAGGCTGGAGTGCAGTGGTGCGATCATAGCTCACTGCATCCTCAAACTCCTGGGCTCAAGTAACCCTTCCACCTATATCTATCTCCTGAGTAACTGGGACTACAGATGCATGCCATCATGCCCAGCTAATTTTTATTTTTATTTTATTTTATTTTTTATAGAGAAAGAATCTTGCAATGTTGCCCAGGCGGATCTTGAACTCCTAGCCTCAATCATCCTCCTGCCTCAGCCTCCCAAAGCTCTTTGATTGCAGGCATGAGCCACTGTTCCAGGCCTCTTTCTTACAACTTTAACAAACCTGCACGTTACGCACATGTACCCTAGAACTTAAAGTATAATTTTAAAAAAAAGTCAAAAAAAAAATTTCTCCTGTAGATAAAAGTCGAGTTATTCAGTGGAATTTATCCTTAGAATACATGTAAATTTGTGCCAGGAGATTTTTTTTTTTTGTCTTTTTTATTTGGTTGCCAATGTTATGATAGCCATTTCTTTCTCATCAATTTGGTTCATGCTGAATGCCTTGTGTTGGTGAGCCTTATTGCTGTGTCTTTATTAGCAAAGCTTCAGAGGTATTTTGGCATTTGGCCAAATATTTGCAAACTGTCCCAATTAGCCAAGTGGAGAATTTATTTATTGTTGAGCAAATAATGGGTTTTTAAAGTGGGATTATCAGGTAAAATGCTACTACATAGTGAAAGCCTGCTATGGTGCAAAGCCTAGGAAATCACCAAGAACCAGCCCTTCCCTTCCCTCCATTTCCCGGGAATCACAGTGTCCCAGGAAGGTCTCATCTTTCATCAGCTATTGACTGAGAGAGATTTTTGCAGCTGTAATGGAAATGCCCTCTTGACAGCATCACTCGCTTTTGGTTTAAGCCCAAGAAAGGTACAGCAGGCCAAGTCCCATTTGCTGCTCTTTGACTGGGGTGTGGGCTTGTGTGTGTCTTCATGCTCTAGCACAGACTTGGATTTTTTTTTTTTAATGAGACTATCAGGAAGAACACTTTTCCTTCACTGCATATTTTTTACTATTATTATTGTTGAAACTACTCCTTCCACCTCCAGCCTTTCCCCTTTAACACACACACACACACACACACACACACACACACACACACACACACACACACACACACATACACCCCAAACCAAAAACAACAGCAAAAAACCAAAAGTATATAAAAGGCGAAGGTAATGCAGTTAATCTCTGAATTACTTTGGATTCCTAACATAGAAAGAACGTAAACAAGAACAGCATCTGTTCAAAGTAAAAGATTGTTTTCTTATAAAAAATATTGTTATTGCTTATTTTAGAATTGCCATTATGCTTTTGAAATGTACTATGAGAATAATAAATGTTAATTACCAAAGATTAGAAAGTGCAGGCAAGGAGAAAGATAAAAAAAAGTCTCCAAAATTGTATTCACCAGAAAAAGACAATCACTGTTAGAAATCTCAGGGTAATGCTTTCCAGATACTTCTTTTTATTTTTCCTTACTTTTCACATTTTTTTTCTGTTACTTTTTGTATTTTATTTTAGGCTTTGGATGAGGATGTATGTATCTGTGAGTGTATTTGGGTGAACATAAGTATGTTTTTTCATATAGGTCATGATGATGATGATGATGATTAGAGGCAGTCTTTCTTTGTTGCTCAGGCTGGAGTTCAGAGGTGCAGTCATAACTCACTGTAGCCTGAAACTCCTGGGCTGAAGCGATCCTCCTGCCTCAGCCTCCTGAGTAGCTGGGACCACAGGTGTGTACCACCAAACCTGAGTGATTTTTAAATTTTTTGTAGAGCTGAGGTCTCCTTATGTTTCCCAGGCTGGTCTCAAACTCCTGGGTTCAAGGGATTCTCTTGCCGTGGCTTCCCAAAGTACTGGGATTACAGACATAAGCCACCATGACCAGCCTATATAGAATATTATTTTGTATTGATTATTTTAAAACTGGTTAATTCTTTCATGTTCTGGTGGGGGAGCAGGGAGCAGAGTGTTATAAGAGAGAATATCCCAGAATAAGTGACCAGAGAAATTTTTGTTGGTGAATGACATTTATGGTGAGATATTAAGGTTGAGATCTGTTGTCATGCTAAGAATGGGGAGACAACCTTTGTAGGTAGCAGGGATCTCAATTGACAAGGCCTTTGTGTGGAAGGAGAGCTTGGCTCACTCATGCATCTGGAAGAATCAGGGGGCTGAAGCACACAGGAAACTGGAGAGACAAGATAAAAGGTGGGCAGGCATCAGATCATCCAGGTGTCTTCAAGGCCATACTTGTTTAACTTAATGTAACTGTCTTTCTCTGGTCAATATTCTAAAAGTGGTAGATTGTGGTGTTAAGAGCCTGCCCTTGGAGTCAAATAAATCTGTTGTATAAACTTAGGCAAGCTAATTAATGTCCCCTAGTCTTAATTTCCAAATCTTTAAAGGGAGATGATTGCAGGCACTTTCTGAAGGGACCATTGGGAAAAAAAGTCAGATTATATGTATAAAACAGTGAAGAGGCTGGCACCACTTTTAATCAGTTTTATGGTTGAATTTATTCAATACACATTGATAGAGTAACCAAGGGCTTGGTCAAGAAAGATTATTTAGCAGAAGCTATAATGGATTTTCAAAGAGCAGAGCAGTGAAACTTGCACTTCTCCTCACCACCTTTGGAATAATGAGCCCAGGCGCCCCATTGACCAGTGTCCTCATGCAGAGCCAAGTGCAATTACTGTCTTTTTAAGTTCTTAAGAGCAGAACCATGGCTTTTCTTACTTGTTCTTACCCAGCATCATACTCTCACTCAGGACTTTTTTTTTTTTTTTTTTTTTTGCGACAGTCTCACTCTGCTGTCCAGGCTGGAGTGCAGTGGTTTGATCTTGGCTCACTGCAACCTCGCCTCCCAGGTTCAAGTGATTCTCCTACCTCAGCCTCCCGAGTAGCTGGGATTACAAGCACGCACCATCACGCCCAGCTAATTTTTGTATTTTTGGTAGAGACGGGGTTTCATCATGTTGGCCAGGCTGGTCTCGAACTCCTGGCCTCAGGTGATCTGCCCACCTCAGCCTCCTAACGTGCTGGGATTACAGGCATGAGCCATTGCACCCAGCCAGCACTTTTGAAGTAGAGATGTTCGGTGAATTCATGTGGAATGTCTGATAAATAACAAAAGCCACTGTGAATCACAGCCTTTTCTTTCCAGAAGGGAGACCACACTTTTACTCCAGTGCAGACTTTATGTATATAGAAAAACTGAAACATACTTTAAAAGATGTTTAAAATATATTGCAGCTTTTAAAAAGGAGGTTGAAAATCTGTAAAATTGTATGGTTCCATTAAAAACATGGCATACATCCAGAGTGGTTGTGGCACTTGTATCAAGCGGTGCAGCTATACACACTCTCTAAGGCAGGCAACTGTAAGGGCTGTCCTCTGCTTCTGGCATTCCACATTGGCTACTAAATATATCGACCATCACCTCTGCATGCACGGCAGTAATTATTGACGTATTCCTGATGGTTTTCTCTGGCTGTGAAATTATGGAAAATTAAATATAGTTTATATTTTTACAATGAACATATATTACCTTTATAATTAAAAAATAAAATAAAAAATCACTTAAAATTTCTTCAATTTTTTTTCACACTACTCTTCATGTAACTTCATATTTGTATCCAGCACTCACAACTCCAAGGACCATGCCCACATATTCTTTTATAATTTTAAAAATAGATTACAGTAGGTCTTTCAAATACTGAAATCTCAGCACTTAAGTAGATTTCAGTAGGGCACCTGATGGGTACAATTCAAAAATACTCAATTTGCTTTTAGGAGACTTGAATTGGCTGGGCGCAATGGCTCACACCTGTAATCCCAGCGCTTTGGGAAGCCGAGGCAGGAGGACTGGTTGAGACTGGGAGTTTGAGACCAGCCTGGGCAACACTGTGAGACCCTGTTTCTGCAAAAAATTTTTAAAAATCAGCTGGGCATGGGGGTGTGCGCCTGTAGTTCTAGCTACTCAGGAGGCTGAAGCAGGAGGATCTCTGAAACTCAGGAGTTCAGGGATGCAGTGAGCTGTGATCATGTCACCATACTCCAGTCTGGACAACAGAGTGACAGCCTGTCTTTAAAAACAGAAAGCAAAAAAAAAAAAAAAAAAGAGAGACTTGAATTGCATGATTCCATTCTTGATTTGGTCATTTACTGAGTGTAAACTCGTAGGTTTTCCTCGTCTGTAAAACACGGAAAACAGTGCCTCCCTTATGTGAGTTATAGATTATCTGATGATTCAAATAAGATATGAAAGTACTTTTAAACTAACAACACAAATACTAGCTGCTATTTATTTATGATTCATTAATTAGTGTTGTATCCTATGAAGGCTCCAGTTTTGTTTTTATCAAAGATCATGTGGAGAAATGGCTTGCATTGGGATAATTTATGACTTATTAAAACAGTTTCCTTCTAATTAAGGGACCACTGTGCTCTTTGGAAATTAGATATTAAATGTATGGTTTTTGTGGCAACACTGGGATGTGTGCTGTACTGCTACTCCCTATAAAAAGGTCTTTTTAATATTTTAAGCATTAATCAGACTTGAGGCTATTTGCTTTCCCATCCTCAGACCCTCAAGTGCTTGTTACAGGTTAGATTGTGCTTGATATTCAGAATTGAATATAGAAGCGTGTGCTCTGCTCGTGGTTGGTCAGCTGGCTTGGAGAGGCTGGATTCTTCTTCATGACACAATTATAGGAAAATACAGGGTTTTCCTGAGTGGCCCAAAAGGAGATGAGGTGGGTGTTGAGCAATTAGGACCTTATTTCTTTAAGTTTCTCCTGAAATTGTTAAAAGTCAGCTCACCTCAAGACACTTCTTAGTTTTTTTTGTTTTTTGTTTTTTGTTTTGCCAAAACACAAGGCATCAAATAATGTTTGAAAATATCCTTGGTGCTCAGCTATAGAAGTTTCTTGAATCCACGAGTAATAAGGAGCTATTTGGCATCATTAAATATGGAGTGTTGGTTTATCACTCCAGTGAATGATTCAGGAGAGAATACTGAGTTGGCTTCCTGCTGAGACATGGAGGATACCTGGAGTTTATCTAGCACATCTCTGTGAGATCCCTGAGAGCCTCCTAGAGGAGAACGCAGGTTTATTCCTTCTACCTGCTGAGGAGACAGAAAATTAGCATGATAATGGTGATAATTGTTCTGTCCTCTGGACAGCCTGGACATCAGGGAAGCTTTGAGGTTTCAGTAAATGCTTATTTATTCCTCTGCTTTTGGTACAGGCCCATGTCTCTTGCTCAAGATGAGAGATACATAGAAATATAATATAAGCCCCATGTGTAACCATATGAAAAAAGTAAAAAGAAGTAGACAAATAATTTTAATGATCTCACTTAACTCAACATATCTAAATTATTACCATTTCAACATGTCATCAACATAAAAATTAATGAAGTATTTTAAATTCTCTTTTTGGTTGTATGCTACATACGCAAACTCTCGTGCATACTTTGTGCTTAGAGCACATCTCAATTCGGACTAGCCATGTTTTGAAGGCCTTTTCGCCACTCGTGGCTAGTGGGGACCATGGTGGACGGTGCAGGTTTATTCCTTACCACCCTGGCCTGTAGTACAAAGTGCTGTTTCCGGGAGACAGCCTTTACTCCTCAGCAAGTATTTATTGGGTATCTAATATTTGCACAGTTTACTACATTTTGGTTATATAACCATATAACTTGAATTTTAATCAATGAATCAAAAAACATAAAAAATAGTATAAATAAAGTGAAGTTTCTGGATGTCTGCTTGGTAACTGTATGATACAGAAGCAACTGAGTATGAGTTTTCATGAATTTGCAGTGTAGCTTTGGGATCATCCAAGTTAAAATTATAGGCTATGTGACATAAAAGGCATTGGCATTGGGGGGCTTTGTGTAGCATCAGGAGGAGCTAGACAGTCATCTTCGAAAAGCAGGTGAAACTGAAATAGAATAATGAACCCAAGGGACTGCCATCGAAGAGATGTAGTGTACTATTTAGGTGTCAGAGACAGAAAAAAATAAATAGTGAAGGTGGCTAGGAGCACGAACTCTAGTAGAAGGGAGGCATTGCCAATTACAGGCATTGATTTGTATTTGAGGCACATCTTTTCTTGGGTATCTCTTGAGTTCCATGAGGATAGCCAGTGAGTAGTGTGTAATAATTGTACTGCCTTTCTGCCAGGTGGCAGCTTGTGTTAGCCAATGTTTGAATATATTTTCAAACTTAATTTTTACAAAAAATGTCATGAAATAGGCACTATTATTATCTCCATTAATTAATGATGAAATTGTAAATACACTGATGTTAAGAAGTGGGACTAGGACCACATGGGTATTAAATGGAGGGACCAAAATTTTGGCCCAGTTTTATCCAACCATAAAACCTTTTATTTTTATCTTATAATTCTCTTCAAATTAGACAATACCATGGCTCAAAATATAAATAACTAGTCAGAGATTATAAACATATATCTGTATGAGTGGAGAAGCTTGATTACATGTTGTCTGATTTTAACCAGCTTAGATTGAAATTAAATTATTAAGTGTACTTAAATTGTTTAACTTATTCGAGAACCAATTCAGAGGCCACTTTCTATAAAGAGCCCCACTTCAAGTCCCTTATTTGGAATTCATCTCTCCTTCCTCGGCTCTCCCCAAACAATTTACACAACTCTTGGTGCATAATAACCTTCTCCTTTGATTATAGTTATACATGAGCATGTTTTATCTGCCTTTTCTCTCCAGCTGCTACATGTGTCTTGTACACAAAATAGCTGCTCAAAATATGTTTCAAATAGATGAACTAAATGACTAGATGGATGGATAGATGAACAAATGAATGAATAAATGAATAAAAATATTCTTGTCCCCTTCAAAATAAGAGAAGTGTTTGTGCAAATTACCTTGAGAGTAGGTAAAAACCCTTTGCAAAAAACCCCGGGGGTAAAACCCTCTGATTATGGCAATAATATGCAACGTTAACTATTGTAAGAGGAGGGCAGTTTGAAAAACTCAAATAGTCACGTACTTGAAATATTAACTATTCATACTATGCATGTACTGGTTTACCATCCAGCACATAGATACAGTTTGTCTTTGACTTCACAGAGCTGGCTTCATGCATTTTAGAAACATGCATTTCAGGAAACATATTTTTCCTGACCCCCCTCCAAGCTGTACTTGACAGGGACAAAACTGAGAGCATTGGTCACTGCAGGAATCATTGTGAGCTTTTAGGAGGGGAAAGTCATTTCTATGACTAGTGGTTTTCAGGAGACATGGGCGTGGTGTTCTCTTTTCACACGTTTTAGACAAACATGGCAGACTGATGAGTTTAATACAGAGGAATACCATGGCTTGTTCATGGAGGAGTAACTTTTTACAGGAAGGTTTATTATCTTTGTCATCCGAATCCATATGCCATGCTCAGAAGATACAAGGGATCTGTGTCCCCAGTGGAGCAGAAATAGTTCTTTCATGCTGAAATGTACTTTGGTCACCATTTGACATTTTTAAGAAGCAGCTCTGTGAAATATGTTTGAAAGTGGATTTATGTATTCATATTCATTCATGTGCTATTTTTTCATCTATATATTCCCCATCTTATTGCAGAAAGGATTTAAGCTGGCTCATCCATTTGTTGTATTTGGAATGTTTCTTTATAGGTCAAGGACTAGTTTTCCAGTGAATTGATTTAAAGAACTGCAGTCCTCTGACTCAGGCTTGAATTCACTTATGATATTGGCCATTTGGGATATCTCTCTGTTATATGGGCAGAGTAAACACAAGTGTAAATCTGTGACAACGTTTTGGATTTCTCAGATCAGGTACTCCATCATCTGCTTTTTATCACGTACAAAAGAAATACAAGGCCATTTATTTCCCTATTACCCTGTGTTCTGGATTTTTCTATTTATAAATGATATTTTATATGCTCTGTTTAGCAGTTAGTAATGAAGCTTAAAGGGAAACCATTTTAATTCATGCCTTATTTGCAAGTGTAGCATGCGTCTCTTTTCTTTGATATTATTGGAAATTATTTTAAATTCAGTCAAAAGAAGGTGCTTCAGGCAAATGAGGACTTGCTAATAGAGAGCTGTATTATTTCATTTTACTAATGAAATGCTGTTAACTTTTTCTCTGTATTTTACCTGCTGCAACTGGTTTCCTTGACTTTGTTCATACCACTAGGATTTTTGCAAACAAACAAACAAAATAAACTGACCATGAGCATTTAATAGAATCATTGCAATTTTCTGTCAAACAGGTTTTGAAATGCATCTGGTGCTTAATAACACATTGCTTATTTATTTATTTATTTCAAACCATTAGCTACTATTACATTATAACTAACACACACACACACACACACACACACACAGAGCTTTGGTTCAATTATACTATATAGCCCTCCTGTTTCCACTGTGTTTGCGGGAAGTAAATGTAATAAATAATTCTAAACTCAGTAAGCTGTCTGTTGAATTCCTGTTGGAATTAGCTGAGAGTTTGTATGGAAAAGGCTTAGCCTAGAACTTCATATGTATGGGGCTAGGGGATAGAGCACTTGAAGGGATGGCATGGGCCACAGGGCTGAAAAGAAGTGCTGAGTTAGGATAGGATATAAGAATTTATAAGAATAGGATATAAGAATATCTAAGAATAGGATATAAGTGTGGCAGCGCTGAAAATCAGATGGACATTTGCTTCAAAACCAAGCATCAACACTCGATCTGCCTCTTAAACCTCTTTGAACGTCTCTTCCCGATCTTTGATGGCAGAATGGTAATACTTATTTTGAAGGTGTGTCAGGATTGGTAGCAGTGTGTGAAGATTACAGCATGTATTATGAACTCATAAATAACATTGCCTGGGGTGTTATTTTCGTTAAATTCATCATCATCATCATCATCAAATATCCATTGCTTCAAAGAATTTATAGTCTAGTTAGGGACAAAAAGATTGTGTGTTCGTGTGTGTTTGTATTAAAGATGTGTTGGAATTCTTTTTTTTAAATTATTATTATACTTTAAGTTCTAGGGTACATGTGCATAACGTGCAGGTTTGTTACATATGTATACTTGTGCCATGTTGGTGTGCTGCACCCATCAACTCGTCAGCACCCATCAACTCGTCATTTACATCAAGTATAACTCCCAGTGCAATCCCTCCCCCCTCCCCCCTCCCCATGATAGGCCCCGGTGTGTGATGTTCCCCTTCCCGAGTTCAAGTGATCTCATTGTTCAGTTCCCACCTATGAGTGAGAACATGTGTTTGGGAATTCTTATTAAGTATCAATTTCATTGCCAACATGGACATGGCAAATGACAGATTTCCCCAAAAATTATTGAGGGAATTACTGAGATTAGATATTGAGGAGATTTTAGGACACCAAAACCAAGGCAACTGAAGCACTAAGGCACTCGACAAAATGAAATGCACACGAATGTCCAGAGGGTTCAGCACAGAAGTTGGTCTGAGGGCCAATTACAAAAGCAGAGCTGAGCAGAAACAGTGGCAATGCGTGGTGAATGCAGCCAACCGGGAAACCTGCCGTGAATTGTATTTTATTCCTGGCAAGGCCTTATTTGAAGTTTTCTTTCTTGATTTTGTTCTTCCCCACTACTGCTAGCCACATCTGACAGATACACTAATATACAAAAAATTAAATAACAATAAAAATAACATTATAAGACGTGCCTCAAGGGAGAATGAATATCAAGTACCAGATGATGGTGGAATGAATTCTGCTGGAGTTCAGAGGACACAGCTGTCTTATGGCCTGAGGTTTAAAGGATGACACTATGAAAAAGGAAGCCTTGACATCACTTTTGAAGAAGTGTGCAGGGAGCACAATGGGAAAAGGAGGACTGGAAAAAGAGATGAGATCTTGCTGGATCAGCTGAAACACCTGCCACCTGCTTGGCCAGACGGGAAGTCTTAAAGTCAACGCTCCTCAACCTCAGCACCCTGCAACCAAAAAGAAAATTCAAAGGGCTCTCACTCCATTTGATTGGAGTGTTGAAGAATCTTTGGCATTGATTCCTGGTGCTTTGCTGCCCAGGTACCCCTAATCTTAGCCCCCACCACCAGGGGGCTTCCCTCCAGTCTCCTTCCTCCTAAGCATTGATCACAGCCCACTCAGGTTTAATACGCATGGCTATCCATGTCTAAAAAAATAGCATTTTATGTCATTAATTTGTTGTGAACTTTTCAAGCTTTTCTTCCCAAATAGCATATGGATATTCAATTTGGAAAATTTTGATATAGGTTTAAACCAAATCAAATTCAAAGAATCTGTAATTATGCCAACCCCAGAAAGCTAATGCCTTTGCTAATTTTTAGATATACTTCCAAATTTATAATATTATGAATAGTAGTACACATCAGTAAGTACACATCATATTTCACAAAACATGGGCTCACTTTTTTCTAATTCATCTTATTAATATTTTGTGAACTTTTTTCCTTGTTACACGTCTACTTCATAACATTTTTTTACAATCTGAACAGAAATTAATTGTATAGAACAGAACAAGTTTCCTTTGTTCATTTTTACATATGTTTCTTCTAATGTTTTTCTCATAACCTAATATGAAAGTGATAGGTTGTGGCTACATTTTTACTTATATTCATAATAACATTTTAGGATACATTTTGTCAGAATATATTTTATGGTCAAATGGTATTTACATTTTAAAACTTTTTGGTATGTATTTACAAATTGATTTTAAAATATTGATTTATGTGAAATGGGAATGTTTGAGAGTGCCCCTTCTTGGATTTCTAGTCAATATTGTGCTTGTTATAAAACATAAATAAATAAACAAATAAAAGCCTTTTCTCCCACTTTGATGGGAGAAAAATGGAATGCCATCGTATTGTTATGCTAATCTCCACTAATTATAATTGCTAATTGTATTATTTACTTGTATGTTCTTGATTGTGGTTTGCTTGTTTATAATATTTGCCTAATCTGGGAGGTAGTTCTACTTTATTATCTTATTTTAGATAGTTCTTAATGTGTATTAATAATAGTAACTCCATCTCTGAAAGACATGCCAAATAGTTTTGCTTCAGATAACCTGTCTGCTTCATATCTATCTGGATTTTTCCCCAAATCAAACCTCTTAGTCTTTTCTTTTATGGTTTTTAACTTGTTAAGTAAGACTTTCCTCATTTCCAATTATTGAAATATTTACCTACATTTATGCCTACTATGTTTATGATCGGATTTTTCATTTGTAAGTTTTAATGTTTCTTAGGTTATTTTTGATGAGAATAAAGGATCCAGTGTATAATTTTGACTGTTTATATGTATCTAGTCTGTTTTGTTGTTCTGACCATTCCTTGTAAGTAGCATACACTATAACATTCAGGGAAATTTTCAATAACTAGTAATGCACATCTTAAAAATGTTCTGGCTATTTTCACTTCTCCTTATGAAATTTAGACTTATTTATTAGAACTCCAATACAATTTCTAGTGAAACTATGAATGGAAATGACATTCATATTAATTTGAGAAATAGGTTCTTTGCAATATCATTTTTTACCATATAGCAACATTTGTGTCTCTGTTTATTCAAGCCTTCTTTTCTGTCCTTTTGTGGAAATGTTATGCTGCCCTTCGTATAATAAGCTCTTATACAATATATTCCCACGTGTTTACATTTTATCCTTCTCTCATTTCTTGATTTAAATGGAATGCCCCAAGTATTATACTATCCAATTTAAATGCCCACTATTGCTATTTAGACATTTTAAATTAGGAATCAGCGTTGAAATAGTTAATGACTTTTTAATCATCTCATCATATTTTTAAAAATTTTTTGACTTAGTTATATTAGGGGTTAAATTTAGAATGCCTTATATTGGCACTAACTTGAACGTTTTTAAACACATCCTCCTATTATAATGTTTTGTATTATTACTTGACTTTTTTTGAATAACACAAGTGTAGTTTTGTTACATAGATATTTTGCTCAGTAGTAGCTTTTAGTGTAACCATCACTTGAATAGTATACTTTGTACCAGTTAAGTAATTTCTCTCCTTACACCCTCCCATCCTTCCACCCTTCCAAGTTTCTAATGTCTGTTATTCCACACTCTGTGCGCATATGTACATATTATTTAGCTCCTACTTATAGTGTGAACATGCAGTATTTGACTTTCTGTTTCTGAGTTATTTCACTTAAGATAATGGCCTCCAGTTTCATCTCCATTGCTGCAAAAAATGAGACACTGATTTTATAATTAGGATTTCTGATTTACATTCATATAAAAATTTGTCTTTAGGTTTTTGTTTTTCTGTCTTTTGGGGGGTCAGGTGTGGGCATCAGTTTATGCTAGATTCTTGATTTCTAAAGCCTTCCATCCTTTTCAGTGCTCCAGACACAAAATATTTGAAAGAATTCACCTGTGACCTGGGTTTGGAATGGTTGTTCTTAGAAAATATTTTTAAATGTCTCAAATATTTGCTGACAAAATTATAGAATGTCTAGAATTTGCTTAAAAAGAGCCTCAGGAACAGCATGGAGGGAGGATCTGTGGGAAGTGGGAGTATTATGAAATTCTTGAGTGTATGGGCTGGTTCCTTGTGCATTGTTTTGCTTTTATGCATGTCTGACATATTCAAAAAAGTTTCCAAAAATGAAATCACCTGCAAAATGTTTTCAGTGGCGCTTACAGATTTTCTAATGCCTCTAATAATTTTGGTAATTTACATATTATTAGGAAATAATGAGATTTTAATATTCTTAAACATGTGCTTTTATCAAGTCTCCTATGTCTAATTTAGTGCATTTCTGTTTTATCTCTTAATAAGATTAGAGTTTCACTTTAAAATCATCTTTCTCATTCGCACCTCTGATCAGACTACCCACCTGTAGGCAACTACTTTACTTCCTCAATTGAATTTGGAATTTCTTCTGGGGTAGGCAACAAAGCCTTCATGCCCTGTCCCCAGGTGCCTCTCAAACCTGAGCCCCAGCTTTGTTTCCTCCTCCATTTTCCCACACTCCTAAGAGACACTTGGAAATTCTTCTTCCTCAGCCTGGGGTGCTGTCAGCCGTAGAACAGTGTCCATCTTCTCCAAGACCCCCACAGAATGTTGTTTCTCTTACGCCTTCCACAGATTCCCCCTTGTTTCTCTCTTCTGTCCCTTCTCTGAACCACATAATGTTTTGTTCAGACTGTGGTGTAGCCTTAGTTGTGCTATATTAGGTTTGCATGTTTGGAAACCCACCTTGTTCTTTTTTCCACCTATTCTACTAGCAGAGGCCTTCGCCTTCAGGTGGCATGGGGAGAATATTTTTAGGGTGAGCATGTAGAAACAGGTTGCGTATGTGCCTTAGGCCTGCAGTCTTGTTGTATGTCTGAAGCACTGAAGTAGGTGCTCATTAGATGTTTGTAGGATGAATGCTGAGTGAATGCAGTGGGCAGGATACAGGCAGGTGATTGGGAGCCCAGTAGGACTGATCCTGGTGGGATTAGTGGAGAGAAGTAGTGGGAGATCACTTGGGGTCATGTTGTCATTCACAGTTTGTGAATGGGAGCAAATAGGGCTGGTGGTGACTGCAGGAAGCAAAGAACATGTACACAGGCAGTATAAAGAACTCTTGCTCTTCAGGGGTTACCACAACAATGTGTATCTTTCCCAACTCCTAATTAGGAGAAATGATGTTTGTGTTAAGGTAACAGAAATATGCTCCAAAAGTACTTTCTCGTTATATTGAAATCATTTTATCATCATTTGTTTTACTGCCATTACACCACAAGGACTATAATAAAAGCTTTTAGAAAAACAGTTGTCTGAACTTCAAAGCTGTTTGCATAGAGGACGTTTACTAGAGTGTGCTTTTCCTCCATTTACCCTGGGGTGAGCTGACTGTGGCCTTCCCCTGAAAGATCACAGGCTATTTTACAAGTTTCCTTATCAGCCGTTCAGCTTTCTTATAAGCATGAATTACACCAGGGAACTCACTTGGGTGGACAGAGCCCAGAAATGTCCTGTTTCAACTGATTTGTTTAAGACGGCCATCAACATGTGCAGGTAGGGAATGTAGACTTTCTATTATGGGGCTTTTTAAGACTCTAGACCATCGTTCAAATTAATTTCGTTAGCCAGAGTTTTAGGCCTTTTGTCCAGTGTGCTCATTTGCTTCTTGGTGTGCTGGTATTATTCGGATCAAAGCAGCTCTGTCACTGGAGGAAAATGGCCAGCATCCATAACAATATGTACAGTTACTGTTGTTTAATTGAGTAGATTGCCTGTTTGATAATTACTATTCTGTAGTTCTTGTGTGTGTTTTGAGGGTGAGGGAGGAGGGACATATGTGACATTTGTATATTTGCAGGTGAAAGAGAAAAAAAAGGCCTAAAGAGGGGGCATAATTAAATATGCTTTTAGATCGTCAAACTTCCTTTCAGTCCTGTGCTCTGTGTGTTTGATTCAAAGCTATTTAGAGAAAGTCATCATTTGACCACTGTGAGATTTCTTCCCTGTTGTGCTTCAGGCCTCAAAGAGCTTTCCCAAATAAATTGCAGACCGTTAATTGTTATCACCAATTATATTGGCAGATATCAAAATGATTTTATTAAAGAGCTATCCAAAGATGTAAAAGCCTATCTTGACAAGCATGCAGCCATGGGCCGTATAATCACTCAGGAGGCATGATATAGAGGGAATTGAGGCACATGTGGAACCTTTGGTCTAGTCTGACTTTCATCACTTTGTGCAACAGAATATAGAGTTGGGAAACTCCATCTAGGATGCAGAATTCTAATCACCTGTATACAGCTCCAAAGCAAGGGTTTGAATTAATCATTTCTGCATTTCCAAGACCTAACATGGCATGATGTGGAAGCAATAAATGTTTATGGACTTGGATCTAATTCTGAATAATTGATTATAATATCATACTCCAGGGAAATTTGTAAGGGCTGCCACACTGAGGTTGTGCTTGCAAATATGAAGTGCAAATTGGAATTAATTATCCTGGTCTTTTTTGGGGAAATACTTTCTTTTGTCAATCCAGATGAGTGATGAAAAAGTACCTTCTGGATTTGAATTAGCTGGATAATTCCTGACTTTGCTCGAGCTTTAAACTGGTAGGAGCTTTAATGGCTATTAATTAGTGTGAAAGCTCTTTATTCTCTGAAATTTTTTTTAAAGAGAAATCTATCTTGATTGACAGATGGATTCCTCTGTTTTATGTTTTATTGTTTTTGAAGAAAGGAACTTTGATTTCCTGCCAGGGAGCTTTCATAAAAGGACCTTAGCATGCTGAGCCCTGATTAAACATCAGGGAGACATGATGATTCTTTTGTATAGCTCTCCTCTCAAAGGTGAAGAGACCTAAATTACAATGACTGTAAGAGAGGTGTCTGCTGAAGGACCATATTCAACCATAGGAAAAATTGACCATTGCATAGACAGCAAGAAGATTGGGATGCAAATGCCATTTTCCTCTGCCTTATGAATACTTAAAGAAAATTTGTAGAAGCAAGGGTCATATTGCTACTTTATTTATTTATTTGTTTGTTTGTTTGTTTATTTATTTATTATTTTTGAGATGGAGTCTAGCTTTGTTGCCCAGGCTGGAGTGCAGTGGCACAATCTCTGCTCACTGCAACCTCCACCTCCTGGGTTCAAGTGAATCTCCTGCCTCAGTCTCCGGAGTAGCTGAGATTACAGGTGCCTGCCACCATGGCCAGATAATTTTTTTTTTTTTTTGTATTTTTAGTAGATACAGGTTTTCACCATTTAGTCAGGCTTGTCTCGAACTCCTGATATCAAGTAATCCATCCACCTTGGTCTCCCAAAGTCCTGGGATTATAGGCATGAGCCACCATGCCCAACCCATAATGCTACTTTAGAGAAGAGAATATCCGTTTAACCTAGAGAGTGCTGTAGAGCATTTACCCACATAACTGAAAACTTTTTATAAGGTAAAATAGAATTTAATTTTTATTTTTATTTAAGGATCCTGCTAATTTTAGCAGATTTTATTTATGCAACATGACAAGTGTTTGTGTAATTAAACAGCTCACTTTGTTCTGAATTTACTATCTTTGCTTCCAAATCTTTTATTGTGGAAGTCCTACTTATTAGCCCTGCCTTCCCAAATCAATTACGAAGTTAAAGGTGTAAACTGAAAAACAAAGCTGGTTTATGAGCAAGGTTGAGTACCAGAAGGAATGGAGTTCCTTAAATTATAAGAGTTCAATCCCCAGGTTTAATCTGCAGATGTACCCTGACTGCCACTTATTAGTCATGTGGCTTTGGGCAAGGTTTTAACTGCTCTGAATCTCAGTAAAAGTATATAAATGAGATAATAATATTTACCTGACAGAGGGGTTGTGACAACTCAGTAAGATAAAGTGCATAAAGGGCCAAGCATGCTCTGGATTTTATGGCACTGCTTGTGGCAACAGTATTGTAATGTAATGACTTAAAAATAAAACTAACCAAGGAGATTCTAATCGATGATTGGATCATTGTGCTCCCTCTTAGACCAAGAGATAAAAATAAATTACTAGAGAATTTTTGGGTCAATGGCAAGTCTTCTTTTAGCAAGTGTAAGATGAATGTGATCATATATCCTTTACTTACTTTTGGCTTGACACAAAACATATGCCTAAGCTGATCAAGAATTGCTTAGAAAGTAAATGCCGAATTATTTTCTCTCTCACTTTTTTTTCTTGTCTTCATGAACTGAATTATTAATATCTATCTGCTATAATTTTTATTTTCTACACAAAGGAGAATGGTCATAGTCTAAATATCCACCTCTGAGAACTTAAAGGTAGGTCAAATGTTCTAAAATTACAACACCTTTGCTAAAATGTCTTATTCTGACTATTAAAACTAAATATGAACTATGTTGAGATCAGCTTTATATGCTAAAAATGAGCTATATTTGGGCTGCTATTAATTAATGAGAAATAAAACAAATTGAGTTCAAGAACATTAAAAATCTACCCGACTTTACATGTTTATTTACTTAGTCATTATTTATTTATTTTAAGTAATAGACTTTGTGTCTTTGATTTACAAAAAAATTGATCAGGAAGTTCAGAGGTTCCATAAACTCCCTCTCACCCTTGCCTTTAGTTTCCCCTAATTAACATCTTTCACTGATAATACTGTAAACCAAAAATAAAATTCTAAGCCCCTCAGCTGACTGATGGATCTCCTCTTGGCCATGAATATTCCACAGTAAACCTGAAAAGGGAGTTCAAGCCAGGATGGGAAGAGGGGTCCAATGTGCCTCATTATGCTCTCCTCTCTTCGGAATTCAGACACAACTGATCAGCATTAAAGTTAAAACAGTGATCTTAAGACTGTGAAAACAGACTCCTCATAGCCAAAAGATACCAAATTCCAACCCAACAATAATAAATCTAAGTGGCTTTTATTATAAATGATGATGAAATTGGTTTTTACATATGGATTCATAATTGTCACCAAATCAATACATCTTTATAAGTAAATCACACCTTGGGTTCAAACAGATTCAACTGTAACTCTTAAAAAAATATATTGACTTCATAATAAGCTAAACTGTACTTATTGTCACTTAACCACTTTGTGAAGCAGTTTATCCATTGGTTATTTTTAAAGGAAGTAACATATTATGTAGCATCTACAGTTTAATGATGTACATTCTCGAGCATTTGTCCTTAACTCCAGCAGCAGGTTACCACCACTTGGAAAGCTTTTTGCCAGAATATCCAGAGCCTGTCTCCCCTGTAGGGATTCTGATTTAAAGAGTCACTCCATCTCCCTCCTCTTTCTTAGGTAGTGCCGAGTTTCCCCAGGTGATTGCAATGTAGACCCAGGGTTGGGACCAACCACATTTGGGTCTTAAAAACCTCAATACTGATTCAAGCCAAGAGATATTAAAACAAATTATTTGAAGTAGCTGTATAAAAATCCATCGTAAAGAATTAAGTGCTTTATTTTAAAACATAAAAGCTCATGGTTTATTAAATATTGTTATTTTGGTTCCCAAATTATAAAAACACGAAGCAAATATAGGAATAACATGAAACTCCCCTCCCTGCCCTACCCTTATGGGTACATGGGTAGATTCCATGCAGTAGCAAAAATGTATAAATTTCCTAAATGTCCACCAATAGAGAAGTGATTGAGTAGGTGTCAGGTATAATCATAAGAGCCATAATCATATTTTAAAAGGTTTAAATTTTAAATAAATATATCTCTATGTACTGAAATGAATTATATACATTATCTGTTAGAAAGTAATGAGACAAGTTAAAGAACCATTTTTTTGTTTTTGAGAGTTTAGCTCTGTCACCAGGCTGGAGTGAAGTGGCCTGATCATGGCTCACTGCAACCTAGCCCTCCAGGGCCTAAGTGATCTTCCCACCCCAACCTTCCAAGTAGCTGGGACCATAGTCACACACCACCATGCCTAGCTAATTTTTAAATTTATTTGTAGAGACAAAGTCTTGCTATGTTGCCCAGTCTGTCTTGAACTTCTGGGCACATGCAGTTCTCCCATGCTGGCCTCCCAAAGTGTTGGGATTACAGGTGTGAGCCACCACAGGGCTCAGTCACTTTTGTTTAAATTGACTTTTCGGTCAAGCAGAGTGACCTACATCATGACATGGAAAAATTTAGTCAATTATGGTGAACAACCTAATCAATATTTAATTTTGTGTGCAGACAGCCTCATTCTCCATCTGTTCATCTCCTCTTCAATGTTTCTAAAATCCCGGCAATACCAATCTAACAAAAGTTGGATTCATCTCAAATGGACCTTGATCATGTGCCTA
This sequence comes from Macaca nemestrina, assembly GCF_043159975.1. Lineage (NCBI taxonomy): Eukaryota > Metazoa > Chordata > Mammalia > Primates > Cercopithecidae > Macaca > Macaca nemestrina. The sequence continues at coordinate 78,020,201 of NC_092133.1, forward strand.
AGAATTAAAACATAATAATGTTTTGAGAAACATCTATGAAAGATACAGTATGAAATGTTGAGAAGTGAGTTTGTAGTATCCATACCATGCTTGGATTGAATTCCATTTCCATATACCCAGTGGCCATTTTGCATGGTGTAGCTGGGCTATGGAGCCCGGGCTCCTCTTAATGGGTTGGGTGACTAAAACACATTTTTTTTTCCTTTAGGGGATATCCAGCTCCTTCAGCAGGCTCCTCTTTCCCAAGTTGAGGAAGAAGTTGACTACAAAAAGTTAGCATGCTTGTTCCCTTGAACAAAGGCAGGTTCAGGAGGGTAGTGAAGCTCCAGGCTCCAAAAACTCTTTGACTCTCATGTACTCTATCCAATGGTTCTTAATGCCAGGCACAGCAGAATCAGCTAAGTTTATTCCTCAAGAATGATGGTTGCGTTTATCTGGCCAGGCATTGCTAGTTTACAAAAGTCCACCAGATAATTCTAATGTGTGGTCAAGACTGAGAACTATGTGTTTAATTGGGTTCATTTCAAGAATATTGTAAAAATCTTATCTGAATACTAAATATCCATAAAAGGAACTTCAGTAATCAGGCCAGGTTTTTGAGTTTTTCCAGATTAGCCTAACTACAGGGGAAAGAGACTTTCATAATGTATCCCAGAGTCTCTGCTTCTGCTTTCAGCCTCAATGCTCTGGGCCTTACTGCTGCCTTGGAATATTATAGAGGGATTATAGCAGGAGTGATCTGTGGAGCACAGAACTTCATCATTACCTTTTGTGCTGCTGTTGATAGGACCTCTCGATGCTGCGTGCAGTCACTGCCCAGGGTGCAGCTGGGGAAGTCGCATTCTGTTTCAACCCAAACTGGTACACCGCAATTCAATTCTCATAACCATCTGGAGTTAGTGCAGACCCCGTAAGTTAAACAGTATAGTCTCCAGCAAGATGGTCCTCACTTCATACTCAGAGGCTGCCAATCCCTGAAGTTCCCACGACCTCCCTGAAGCTCAAAAATTCACTAGAATGACACAGAATTCAGGAAAGCATTATATTTATAGTTTTATTGTAGAAGATACAACTCAGGAACAGCTGAATGAAGAGACACACAGGGCAGTGTCTGGGAGGGTCTCAGACAGAGCTTTTGTGCTCTCTTCTTGTAGAATAAGGACTTGTCACTATTACCTGAAAAAAAAAAAAAAAAAGAAAACAAAAACAAAGACAAAAAACTTGGTTCATTTGCCTGGTAACAAACGACTCTCCAGGAGAATGTAGGTTTTGATCTATAGGAATTTTATTACTTATCCCAAGGTAGGAGAATACCGGGAGTATTCTCCAAAGCAGTGTCTCACCAAGGAAAAGTGACAGGTGGGTTTTTATGGAGTTATGGAGAGGGGAGAAGGTGCATCATCGCACGTAGAGGAGTGACACCAGTGGTGCAGACTGAGTCATTATGTCAGCACATGGGTTACATGTTATGGTGATGAATCTGTAGCTCCTCCCAGTGTAGAGACTTTAGCATGGTAATGAGGAAGGTTCACTCAGATTCATCTATAAGTTGCTGGGATCTGTCTGGAACTGATTCCAGCTGACTAGGTGACCGTATTCCATTGAAGGTTTGTAAAAAACAGGCTGCAAAGTGGGAGGCTATAAAACAGGCTGATTGTTCAAGCTGGTTAAACTCCTATAGTCCCTGGAGATCCTTGCTGTCTGCTTACATCACTTTCCTGGCACATCAATGTTTTCACCAAGTGGGAAGTTTCAGCAAACTTCCCTGTTCCTTACATAGACATAATTGATTAAACATTGGCCCCATTATTGAACTCAAGCTCCAACTCCCTCCCTTTTCTGGAAGTCAGGCTGGTTCAGAGCTTTAACTCTCTAATTACATGTTAGGTCTTTCTGTTGACCAGCTTCCATCCTGAATCATCTCATCTCATGAGTATAAACTCAAGTTGGATCCGAGGGATCATGAGTATCAAAGACACTTCTGTTACTTGGGAAATTCCAAGGATATAGATTCTGTCTTCCAGGAACCAGGTTCAAAGGCCAGTTAAATTCCTTATTATGCAACAAAAGGTTTCCCTGAAACCAGACTTAGAAGTCTTGAAAGAGGTGGGGGATTCAACTTCCACACAATCCTTGGGCTCTAGAACAAAGGCTGTCATCACAGTCCGCCCCATTCCACCATTTTGGGTGGACCTCTCTCTTCTTGGGAACTTTTTCAAGAATCAGTATTCAGTCTTCCAGGGACTCTTCATTTTACTTCTATACCTTGAGATTTATCACCTGACGGTGCCCATTCTTGGATTTCCACACCCACACTCTTCTTACTATTCAATCTCTAAAAAACAATCAGAAAAACCTCACCTTTCCCCCTTTTCCCAATAGTACTTGATTGCCCATTAACAGGAGATGAAGTTTCAGAAGCTGCTCACTCCCATTCTCAGAGAGAATGAAGTGTTTACTCTGCATGCACTTTTAAGAAACCAGGCAGAAAGCTTTCGTTTTTCATTCTTCAAGAGAGATTATGACTAAAAACAATGGCATTACACCTCCCATTAAAAAGAGTCTGAAATCTGGGCAATTCAGGATAAGGCATATATATAAGCCATTCTTGTGTTGCTATAAAGAAATACCTGAGACTGGCTAATTTATAAATAAAAGAGACTTAATTGGCTCACAGTTCTGCAGGTTTTATAGAAAGCAGGATGCTGACATCTCTTGGCTTCTGTGGAGGTCTCAGGAAGCTAACAGTCATGGTGGAAGACAGTGAGACAGAAGCAAACACGTTAGATGGCGAAAGCAGGAGAGAAGAGACTGAGGGAAAGGAGAGAGAGAGAGGTTGAGAGAGAGAGAGAGAAAGAGAGATTGAGAGAAAGCAAGAGAGAGAGGAGAGAGAGAGAGGGAGAGGAGATGCCATATACTTTTTAATGACCAGATCTTGTGAGAATTCAGTATCATGAAGACAGCGCCAAGCCATGAGTGATCTACCTCCATGATCCACACACCTCCACCAGATTCTGCCCCCCAGCATTGGGGATTACAATTCTACATGAGGTTTAGCTGGGGACAAATATCCCAACTATATCAGCATGTAATCTACTGCTTGACATAGGTAATAAGTGATTCTTCACAATCCTTTCAAAACCATTTCTGAATTTACTTTGGAATCTAAAGTTAATTTGGAACAATACATTTTATCAAATTAGCTCCAAAGTGATATTTACTCATGCATCATCCCTCTGAAATGTACTCTGCAGGTTATATGCTGTACAGTCTTTCTGTCTTCAGTATTTCAATTACCTTTAAGCAAAAACAATGCAAGAAAGCATTAGTCATTGCTGAAACTGTTATAGATCACATAGATTTATTTCCAGTTTTCAGTGTTGTTTTTTAAGATAGTAGGTGTTTGATAACTTCTAGTCACCATCCAAAGGGTCATGGTCTTTCTGATCTTTTTGATCATAAATTTGTTCTTTCTGGCCGGGTGCGGTGGCTCACTCCAGTAATCCCAGCACTTTGGGAGGCTAAGGTGGGTGAATCATGAAGTCAGGAGTTCAAGACCAGCCTGGCCAAGATAGTGAAACCCTGTCTCTACTAAAAATACAAAAAACATTAGCCAGACATGGTGGGAGGCCCCTGTAATCCCAGCTCCTCAGGTGGCTGAAGCAGAGAATTGCTTGAACCCAAGAGGTGGAGGTTGCAGCGAGCTGAGAATGCACCACTAAACTCCAGACTGGGCAAGAGAGCGACACTCCGTCTCAAAAAAAAAAAAAAAAAAAATATTCTTTCTGATCACACATGACTCAGGATATAATGAAAGAGAATCAAACCTCTAAGAAAGGTGGACTGAAGCTAGCACAACAATATGCTTGCTATATGACCATGGCAGACTTCTTTCTAGAATCCTTCAGATTCATGATCTTATCTAATTATGTATAAACCCCACAGCAACTCTGCAAGATAGATACTTATTTCCCAATTTTATAGATCAGAAAATTGAAGTTAAGGAGATACATTCATTAATGAATGAGGTGATAAGTAGTAGACATAGGATTCAATTATTTTGATAATTCAAGTTTCTTCCAAAGTGTCCTATGGGTAATTGTTTCTAGGGTACTCTGTAGAACATATACATTCAAGCACCTCTTCTCAGTTGGTAAGTTTGTGAAGTGTTTTCCTCATTGGTAGAAGATGAAAGTGTATGCCCAGCAGGTTATTAAAAGTAAGCTAACTATAAGATTCATTCATTCAGTATATTTTTTATTGAGTAGCCTGTATTTCCGCTACAAATGATGTTGGCATATATGAATTGCACTCATTGTTTTTTCTATTTAATAAACACTGAACTATATCATTCTACAATAATGCATGGTGAAGATGGTTAAAAGTAGTGACAGAATAATTTGACTTTTTAGAAATCTCTAATTTGTGAAATTAAGGGAATGATTTCGTCTACCATTAGGTCATAGATATTGAAAACCATTTGGATATTGTTTAAACCAGTTTAATTTTATATAATTTATTTCATGAGCTTTGAAGTCCATATCTTCAATGATCATACCAGACAGATCCCCAATTCAGAAGTTATCTTGCCTCTGACAGTGCTTACAACAACTAATAACCAGGTTCAATGACAGTGATCCAGTTTCAGCAGGTACTGTAATTGCAGATTATACTGTTCATGGTTTCTTCTTTGTGTGAATAGTAAGTGTATGAAATCTTGAGTCAACATTTCCTTTTCTGTTGCATAAACAGTGCTGAAAGCTTAATGATCAGCTGGAGAAGAGGCGTAATGAATAGTTGCAGCATTGTTCATTAAACACCGTGGTGGTTCTTTCTTTGCCATCATTTCATCTACGCTTGAATTTTGCATTTCCTTCTACTCTGTCATTCTCCTTGAGCATCGGACACTCCCCCTGAGGTAATTGCTGTGACACACATAAAGCTTCCATCATACAACAATGGAAATGTCTCTCCTTCTCCTTGAGCTCACTTTATTGGAGACACTGCACTTTTGATGATGGCAAGTCTGTTGAAAGTGACTCATCCAATCATACTGTAATAGATGGAGAGATTTCTTTAGGTATATGTGGCCTTTTGCACAATTGAGCACTGTATTGCTTTTCAGTAAATTAAGAGTAAAATTTTAAGTAAATTGGGTTTGGAATTGGAATTTGCAATTTTTTGCTAAAATTTATTTTAGATCACATTACATTTTTGGTAATTTTGTTTCTACTCTTACATACCTTGTGTTCTAGATATTGACAAATCATATTCTATTTGATGAATTACGTCTTTAAGTTATTGATATGTTACTATAGGTAATGTTTTCGTATCATCTTCAGTAGCCTGTTGGCGTATTGTGACAACATGCTATTCATATCTCCCCAGGGCCATGCCTCAATTAACTGCTGACACGATAAGCGGCCTTCACTCCAGAAGTGGATTCCAAAACACATGTTGCAATGAATAGAACGACTTTGTATTTCACCCAAAATATTTAAGCCATGGCTCTTTATTACATTGTGTTCTTTTATTCATGTATTAAAGCTTTGGAATTTGGTAAAGGAGAAGATTCCCAGAGACTGCTATTGAAATTTCCTAGTACCCTTTGGTTTAAAGTATAGAGGAACAATTTTCTAGATAAATATGGAATTCGCTTTTTTATGTTGTTCTTTAGAGAGCTTTAGCCTGTTTGGCACTAAGTATAATTATCTGCAAATATGAGTTTGTTTGGCAAGATAACCCAAGCGTCCTTAGGTATTAATATGTCATTTTGGGGAAAATAACTCAGTGGAGTTCTGTCATTGTGTGAATAATTTGTGATAAGTAATTTCCTAAGCAACATCAGAAGCACCAGGTAATGTTTTTTTTTTGTTTTGTTTTTAGTTTGCAAAATGCATTTATTGTATAAAGATGAAAGGTAAGTAAGGCAAATATAGGTTTTATTAGCTGAGAAACTTCAGAGTCAGGTTATACTTAGGTGGATTTAATTGCCATACTTTGTTATAGTGGCTAAAGTAGCCCATTTATCATCTGTGGCCTATTTCAGGGAACAACAACAACAAAGAAACTGTGGATAAAATCACCCCCTTCCCACCTTTGTTGTTCTTCTTGATGCCTATTTGACAGAAGAATTGAGCACTTTCTGTTTCTGTTGGATGGGCCACTCTCCTTGAGACTTCTCCCACAGTGTTCATATCCCTGCTGCAGGATCACGTCCTCTGAGGAGCCTTTCTAACCAAACTGTATAACCCTTTGTTATACAACCCTTTTTTCTTCCTTGGAGTCGCTTTCACTGTCCAGCTTCTCAATTTACCCAGTTTTTTCTTTCGTTACACTTTTCAGTGTCAGAACACACACACACACATACACACACAGAGTTTCCTCTATTAAAGCGTCAGCTCTCTGAGGGTAGGAACTGGTTTGACTTACCCAGTGTTATGTCCCCATTTGCACAGTAGTGGCGTGTTTCAGTTATGGTTCTGCCTGTGCTCCCCGTGTAAGTGGGCAGACATTGACAAAAGGAGATCGATTATACTTCCTTGTGTTATGTGCCTATGGAAAAATAGAAGAGAGGGAACAGTGGAGAAAGTGAATAATTTTACCTGGGACCTGGGGAAAAAACTGAAAAGAGAACTGACATTTTAATATATGTCAAAAGATTGAGAAGAGGCTGGGGAGAAATTTAAGGAGAGTTTCACTCAGAGCAACTTGGATAAAATCTCTGAGTTGGAAAAGAGTATGGAACATTCAAGAAGCAGTGGACCGAACTGTGATTGGAGTTCTATTCCCAACAGTTGCATAAGGGAAACTGAAATGAGGTGGATCTGGAGAGGTAGCTTAGAATTAGGTTTTGAAGGAGTCCGTGAAGGTTACTAAGCACGATCAGCTTGGTGTTTTATGAGTGTATTCTGGTAACTGTGAAAGATGGATGGGAGGAAATCAGGAGGGGGGTCAGGAAGTAGACGGTGTAAGTGAGGATGGCCGTGTGTACAGAAGGGAGTGGAATAATCACAGATGGCTCACTAGAGAATATTCGAGAGAGACCCTGTGTCAGCTACATTTGTTTTCGTCGGCTGATTAGGGATATTATTTTGGTTTTGCTCCATAAGGTGGTTGGGGCCTAAGCTCTTTCTATCTCACCACCCTGCTATAGTCAGGGTATGGGCCTTGCTGTCATGGCCCAAAATGGTGATTGGTGCTTTACCCTCCACATCTGCTCTAGGAAGCATGAGAGTAGGGTCCAGAAGATGAGGGGAGGGGAAGCCATGTGTAAATTGTCTTTTAAAAATTATTATCATAAAAAACACATAAAAAGTAATCATCTTGTCATGTGTACAGTACACTAATGTTGACTCTATGCACATTGTTGTGCAACAGATCTCTACAGCTTTGCCATCTTGCAGAACTGAACCTCCGTTCACTTTAAAGAGTTAGACTACTTTAGATAACTCACAAAAATGAAACCATGAAACATTTGTCTTTCTGCGGCTGGCTTATTTCGCTTCACATAATGTCCTCAAGGTTCATCCAAGTTGTCGTATATATCAGGATTTTCTTCTGTTTTAAGGCTGAATAAATTCTATTGTATACATAAAAAACATGTTCTTTAACCATTCATCCATGGATGGACATTTAGGTTGCTTCCGCCTCTTGGCTATTGTGAATAATGCTGCAGTGAACATGGGTGTGCAAATATCTCCTTGAAGTCCTGTTTTCAGTTCTTTTGAATATATACCCAAGAATGGAATAGCTAGAGGATATGGGTAATTTATTTCTTTTTTTTTTTTTAAGAACCTCCATATGTTTCCATAGTAGCTGCACCATTTTACATTCACAACAGTGCACAAGGGTTCCAATTTCTCCACATTCTTACCAACATTTATTGTCATTATTTTTAATAATGGCCATCGTAACAGGTGTGAGATGATATCTCATTGTGGTTTTGATTTGCATTTCTCTAAAGATTAGTGATGTTGAGAATCTTTTAATATGTTTATGGGCCATTTGGATATTTTCTTTGGAAAGATATTTATTCAAGTTCTTTGCATATTTTTGTGAAGTTATTTTGTTGTTGTTGTTGAGTTGTAGGAGTTCTTTGTATGTTCTGTGTATTAACCCTTCATTAGACATGTGATTTGCAATATCTTCTCCCATTCTCTAGGTTGCCTTTCACTTGTTAACTGTTTGCTTTCCTGTGCAGAAGTTTTAAAGTTTGATGTAATCCCATTTGTCTGTTTTACTATTGCTGCCTGTGCTTTTGGTGTGATAGCCAATAAGTAATTGCCAATCTGATGTTATAAAACTTTTTCCCTTGTTTCATCCAGTAGTTTTATAGTTTCAGGGCTTATGTTAAAGATCTTAATCCATTTTAAACTAATTTTTATATATGATGTAAGGCTAGAGTCTAACTTTGTTCTTTTGTATGTGGGTATCCAGTGTTCCTAATACCATTTGTTGAAGATCCTTTCCCTGTTGTGTAGTGTTGACACTCTTGTTGAAGATCATTTGGTCATAAGACCTAAGGGTTTATTTCTGGGCTATTTCATTCTATTGCTCTGTATGTCTTTCTTCATGCCAGTACTATACTGTTTTGATTAGTATAGCTTGGTAATATGTTTTGAAATCAGGAATCATGAGGCTTGCAGCTTTGCTTTTCTTTCTTTGTTTTGGCTATTCAGGATTCTTTGAGATGTCATATGAATTTTGAAATTAAAAAAAAATTCTGCAAAACGCCATTTGGATTTTGAAAGGGATTTCGATGAATCAGATCTGTTTGGATAGTACAGATATTTTAACAATATTAAGTCTTACAATCCATGACCATGGGATATCATGCCATTTATTTGTGCTTCCTTTCAGTGTACAAATTTTTGCCTCATTGGTTAAGTTTCTTCCCAAGTATTTTATTCTCCTTGATGATATTGAAAATGGAATTGTTTTCTTAATTTTCTTTTTTGTTTGTTCATTGTTAGTGTATAGAAACACAGTCAATTTTTTAATGTTGATTTTGTACCCTGCAACTTTGCTGAATTCGTTTATGAGTTCTGACAGTTTGTGTGTGTGTGTGTGTGTGTATACGTGCGTGCAAAAATTGTAAGGTTTTCTACTTATAAAATCACGCCATCTGTGAACAGAGATTGTTTCACCTCTTCCTTTTCACCTGTTGTTGCCTTTTGGTTGTTTTTCTTGCCTAATTGCTCTGGTTAGGACTTCCAGTACTATGTTGAATAGAAGTGGTGAGAGAGAGGAAGAAGTGGGTATCCTTGCCTTCTTCCTGATCTTAGAGGAAAAGCTTTGAATTTTTCCTTGTTGAGTATAATGTTAACTGTGAAATTTTCATATATAGCCTTTAATATCTAGGTAATTTTCTTCTATTCCTAGTTTGTTGAGTGTTTTTATCATGAAAGGGCATTGAATTTTGTCAAATTCTTTTACTGTATCCATTGAGGTGATCATGAGGTTCATTGTCCTTTATTTCGCTGATGTAGTATATCCCATTGATTGATTTTTCATGTGTTGAACCATCCTTGTATCTCACGGATAGACCCCATTTGGTAATGGTGTGTAACCTTTTTAATGTGCTGTTGAATTCAGTTTGCTAGTGTTTTTTTTCAGATATTTTGAGGATTTTTGCATCAATATTTATCATACATACTTGTCTGTAGTTTTATTTTATGGTAGTTTCATTGTCTTGCTTTGATATTAGGGTAAAAATGGCCTCATAAAATAAGTTTGAATGTTTCCTCTTCAAGTTTTTGGAAGAGTTTGGGAAAGGCTAGTATTAATTCTTCCTTCCATGTTTGGTAGAATTCTCCAGTGATGCCATTTAGTCTTGGGCTTTTTTTGTTGTTGTTGTTAGGAGATTTTTTATTACTCATTTAATAATCTTACTAATTATAGAGCTCTTGACATTTTCATATTTTCATGTTTATTCTTGGTAAGTTGTGTGTTTGCAGGAATTTATCAGTTTCTTCTATGTTTTCCCATTGCTGGTATATTATTACTTAGAGTAATATCTTATTAATCTCATTATTTCTGTGGCATCATTTGTAATGCCTCCTGTTTCATTTCTGGTGTTTGTTATTTGAGCCTTCTCTCCTTTTTCTTAGTCTGGTTAGGGTTTGTCACTTTTGTTTATCTAATTTTAAAAAAATCTTACCCTTGTTGATTTTTTCCTGTTGTGTTTCTAGTCTCTATTTCATTTATTTCTGCTATAATCTTTATTATGTTTTCTTTCTGCTAAATTTGAGTCTAGTTTGTTCTTCTTCTTTTTCCAGTTCCTTGAAGTATAAAGTCATGTTGTTGATTTGATTTTTTCAATATAAATATAGGCATTTTACTGCTACAAACTCTTTCATATTAATGCCTTTGCTATATCCCATAGATTTTGGTATGCTGTGTTTTCATTGTAATTTTTCTTGATACTTTCTAAGTTATTTTGTGATTTATTTTTGACTCATTCATTGTTCAAGAATGTGATGTTTTCACCTATTTGTGAATTTTCCAGTTTTCCTTTTGCTGCTGATTTCTACTTTCATTCCATTATAGTCATGAAAAGATGTTTAATATTAGTTCAGTCTTCTTAAATTTGTTAAGACTTGTTTTGTGGCATAGGATATGATTTATCTAGGAGAGTGTTTTGCATATGGTTAAGAAGAATGTGTATTCTGCTCTTGTTGTTCTATGGAGTCCTCTGTATATATCTGTTGGGTCCAATTGGTTTACGGTGTTGTTCACATTCTTTGTTTCCTTATTTATCTTCTCTCTGATTATTCATGAGTTGTCTTTTTTGTGTTTTAGAGTCAGTCTCACTCTATTTCCCAGGCTGGAGTACAATGGTGTAATCATAGCTCAGTGCAGCCTTGAACTCCTAGACTCAGAGGTTCCTCCTGCCTCAGCCTCCCAAGTAGCTGGGACTATAAGTATATGCCACTATGCTCAGCTCATGGTTTATTTTTGTTTTTATTTTTTTGAGGAGATGGGGGTCTCATTATGTTGTGCAGGCTCCTAGTCTTGAACTCCTAGCCTCAAGCAATTCTCTCACCTTGGCCTACATGAGTTGTCTTTTAAGGAGAGTTTGCAGAAGCTCTTTGCAGTACATTGGCTTAATCTCATTAGCTCTCTTTGGTCATGCTTACGTGCAAAAAAGGCTGGAAAATGTAGACCAATTCCAGGTGTCATGTGTATCTCTAAAAGTAAGGATTATATTACTTCAGAAAAAGTGAACAATAGATATTGGGGAGCAGACTACATTGTGTCTAAAGTATTAGATCTGAATCTAATATTTTTAAAGTACTGAATGTATATCCTATCACATCTTGATTCAGATGAGACTTTTCATTTTATGGATGGAGGAAACTCTGAAGCCTTCCCTTGTGTGTCTGTGATATATGAGCTTTTACCTTCTCATTTATGAAGTTACAATAGATATATACTTCTTACCTTATTATGTATTCTCTAAGAAGCACAGTAAAAATAAAATGAAGCTTTAAAAGTTTAAAATGATACTGCAGGGAATCCAAGATGAAAAAGATATACAATGCCAAATTACTTCCACCCATGTTGTTACATACCCTATTAACAGCGTGCACAAGAGACAATTCTATTTCTAGATTTTAGCACCCCATTTCATAATTTTTACTTGTGACGACCAGAGAATATGAAGTAGGAAGATGGCCTGTGGGGAGATATTATGCATTTTCGTTATTGAATCTCACCACTGAAAATTGTGTTTAGTAATCACTTCTCCATCACCTAAAAATTGATAACAGGTAAAATTGAAACAAATTTCAGTAAGATAATTTTGTTGTTGGGTACCTCACTTGAAATGTGCATTTCCGATTGGAGAGGAAGATGGATGATTCTAGGCAATTTATACTAATTTCTATGTATGCATCTATTAATTTTTGAAGAAATACTGTGAGCAAAAACTGTAAATATATAAAGTGGGTCTGATCACAGTGGAGGAATGAAATAAAAATTAAATTGAAAGTCTCTCATGTCAGGATAAGAGGTCGTTTTAAAATTATCGTGTTTATTTAGAAAAGCTCTGTGAAATTAGTCTAAGTTAAAGAAGAAAGACAATGAGTTTTAGAGAAGTTATAACAGTGAGTTATGGCCCCTGCTTTTCCTACCAGTATGTCCAGTTTATTCACAGTGTGCTCTGCAGTTCTGGGGCATTCTGGGGAAATCTCTCCAGTAATGACCCAGGATGTATTCTTGGGGCTTGGAGAGAGAGGTAAACAGACATACTGTGGGTCAAACTTTGGGATATCCATCCTGGAACCACAGAGTTTGACATTGATTTTTACATATTGGACTTCTGCATTAGCTTTTCCCTGGGGAAAAAAAAAAAAAAAGGTTCTGTGGCAAAAGAAACAAATCATTGCACTAAATCTTGCTACTTTTAACTCTCCTCCAACAGAAGACTACATTTTAGAAGTCATTTTATCAGACTTTAGATCTTCTCATTCTTTTCCTTCCCACCACCTCTTTGTAGGCCTAAAATTTCATGAGTTATTCCTATACTTTAAAATATATGCTTGGTAAAGGAAGATTTATCTTTGCGCAAATGAATAATTCAGAGGCTAAAATTTCCCTGAGATTAGTTTACAAAGTGAAGACTCCAACCCAGAATTCAAATTTCTAGGGCAGCAAAGATGTTTGTGCTGTTTCCGCCACATAACAGAAATGCGGCTGGGTTTTAGTGCTCCATTGTGAACATGTTCTTGGAAAAAAGAGGTGGAATGCAAGCCCCAGCAGAATAGGCATATTGTATATGACAGATGCTACCCGCTTTCTGAAAAGACGCATAGTCCTCAGTTTTTGATGTAAGTAGGACTCATTACATCAAATCTCTCTTTAAGTTTTAAATAAACATAAAGTTGTTTCCAAAATAATACACCCCCTCTATAATTAGGTGAAGAAAACAACTGTTATCAGCCGTTGACTACACAAGATCTATATCAGTCCCTGATGCCTTCCTCGAAAATTCCATTTTTCTTATACATGGTTTGGATTATCTTAAAATTAGCTAGATTCGTTTTACATTGTGAAGATAAAGATTTCTCAAGTTTCCCAACTCTGTTGAGTCAATATTGAGCCCCTTATCTTTCCTCAACTCACTGATCTAGCTGCAGTTTCTCATGCAATTTCCAATTTTGTTTATGCTGTTTGAGGACCTCACATATAACAGGTGGAGTTTCACATTATACTAACACATAAGGACTATGAGGCCAGCAATAACTGTGTCCAGATAGCCAATGAATGGTGAATTTGGCTATGATGTAATTATCAAAATATAAATATACAAGTGATTCTGTGATTAGTCTTTTGAGGATTAATAACCAAAGAACCTAGAAACATTAGCATTAATCACATTAGTTTTTGAATATTAAAATTAGACTCTTCTAAATAAGAACATTTTCTATTGGCCAGTTTGTGTTTTCTCCCTATAACCTCTATTTTTTGTGTCACATAATTTCCCTTATCACACAGACATATTTTACACTTTATACCTCTTATTTATTTGATTATACAAGTAGTTGCATTAATTGCTGGGCATGGTGGCTCATGCCTATAATCCCAGCAACTCTGGAGGCTGAGGCAGAAGGATTGCTTGAGCCTAGGAGCTCAAGACTAGCCTGGACAACATAGAAAGATCCTGTCTCTACAAACATGAAAAAATTAGCCAGATATGGTGACACATGACTGTAGTTTCAGTTACTCAGGAGGCTGAGGCAGGAGGACTACTTGAGCCCAGGATTTTGAGGCTGCAGTGTTCTGTGATCTTGCCATTGCACTCCATCCTGGGCTACTCTTAAAAAATAATAATAATCAGATTCATTAAGTTTTGGGCTGTATGTGCTGTCTTTAACAATTCTGGCTTCCCATTTACTAATCTTCTGGAAAGCATCTCCTGAAATAATCTCTTCCAATTTCCCACTAAAATGGCATTGAAGAGAGAAAAAGATGAAATCTTGCAACTTCCATCCCATTTCCATTGCATACCAGCAGGCAGCCTACTGCCTGGATCTGAAAGGGGATGAATGTAAAGATAGTCTGCCTATATTGTGAATAAAGCAGAAGCGACTTAACTTTCATATGACCCGTAAAGTAGACCAGTCACACTGCCCCGAGAAAGGAAGAAAAACATTTCAAGCCATTGTTGTTTGCTGCCAGCCTCTAAGGCCAAAGGCTTTATCAGCTAGAAAACAATGTGTCTCTTACCATTACAAACATGGTACTTTATACTGTAGCTAAGGTACATTCTTCCACTGATGATTTTTTTTCTTACATTTGCTCACAGCTTCTACCTCCAAGAGGAGAGTAGGGGGTGCTCTGAGGAAGGATGGGAACTACTGATGACTTACCACATTGTCACAAGTGTAGTCTCCACAGTTTGGGGTCGTGACAGCAAGAATGTGATTGCAGGTGCAGGTGTGCTGAGATAGTCGTGCTCCACTACTGAGAGCCATAGGACAGGAGAGGGAAGGAGAAGCTCCCATCCCCATTTAACAGAGCCACAGTGGATGAGTGACTTCTGTTCACTAGACACAGACTGTGACATCAACCTGTTTTTAACTTCAGACCTGAGAAAGGGATTTAACAGTCACCCAAATGGCAAGTAAGCAGACAAAAAGAAATCCACATGGCATGCCCAAGGACAAGCATTAGAAAAGACAACATAGGGCTCATAATATACAAAGAGCAGCGGTGCATTATCAACCTAAATATTTACAGAAAAAGTATGCTTCTGAATACCAATGATAAACTAAAATAAAATTTTAGAAAGTCGTTGTATAGCTACAAGGGAGTTTTAAAAATTGCATAATATGCAGCATCTCAAGAAATATGTCACCATATCCTTTACTTGAAAGAATAAAATAAAAATTTGATTTTCAGAAGAAGAGTGATGAATAAAAGTGTTTTAAAAACTGAAAAATTTTAGTATAAATGGGGAAAATGTTGTTTGAAATGGTTAAACTTAAAGATACTGGTTAGAATTGTAGTTATACAACTAAATGATTGCTATAGGTTAGTAAGTGTCAGGGAAAGGAAAGTAAACAAAAGGCATTAATATGCCTCATCTTTTGTGGCAGGAGATAAAAGATGCAATTCACGCTGAACTTACAGAGACTGAAAAACAAGGCTGATATTTAGTGACTCAGAGGGAGTCAATTTGAATTATACGATGAATGAAACTTCTACATATCCTGAGCTCTAAGTCACAGATGGAAATTATCCCTTCCAGTAAAGCACCCATGGCACATTTTCAAAAACTGGAAGTCTATTTACCACAAGTACTGTGATATAAAGGCAAAAACCCTCAGTCTGGCATGATTTAGACCTCTGGGGTGTGACTTCTTTTTGCATTTTAACCCTCAACCACCACTTCCCAGCACCAACCATAGATCCATCCAGATTCTACTACCCCTGGGCTCAAATCATGCCCACCCATGGGATGATCTCATTTCTACCTCCCCCAGACCTCTTTGCACATCATCTGCAGAGAGGCCTTTTGTGGCTCACCTACATCTCAGGGTTCTTTCTCTTCCTGAATCCTTGTTCTGGTCATCGTCTGAATATCTCATTTGTCACAATTGGATTGGAACTTATTGCTTCGTGTCCATTATTATTATTTATTTCCCATGACTTGGTGTTAATTCCTAGAGGGTCTGGATCGTATAATCTTTACTTTCCTTCTTCCTTCTTCTCCTTACTCCTCCTCCTCTTCCTTCTTCCTTCTTTTATCTCCTTCTTTCTCTTTCCTGCTCTGACTCCTCCTCCTGCTTCTAAATCTTCCCCTGCGCTGTGCTGTAGCTCACTGTTAATGCTTGGTTCACTGAATGAATGAAAACAAGAAAAGTTGTAAGAGCCTTAACCATAACACTGAGTTACATTTTGTCTTCCTTTCATGTTTTAAACTGTGATTTTACCCATAAATGCATTCTGGAAGTTGAATCATTGGCATTTCATAGAACACATAAAATATTTGCTGTGAAAACAGAAGCGATCTTGTACTTCAAATCTTTATGTAAGTAGAGTTAACTATAAGGCCACCTTTTACAGCGTGATACAGTAGGGGATGGTGTTTTGGGTTAAATTGTTTTGGGGGTCCTCTCAACCCCCCAAATTTATGTATTGAAGTGCTAATTCCCAGCACCTCAGAATGTGACCTTATTTGGAAATAGGGTCATTGCAAATGTAATTAGTAAAGATGAGGTCATGTTGGAATAGAGGAGACCCCTACTTCAGCATGACTGGTGTCTTTATATAAAGGAGAAATTTGAGCACAGATGTGCACTCAGGGAGAATGCCATGTAAGGAAGGAGGCAGAAATGAGATTGATGTATCTATAAACCAAGAAACACCAAAGATTGGCAGGAAACCACTGGAAGTTAGGAGAGAGGCATGGACAGATCCTTCAGAATCTCTCAGAAGGAACCTCTCAGAAAGAACCAACCTTGGTTATACCTTGATCTTTTTTTTTTTCTGAGATGGAGTCTTGCTTTGTCATCCAGGCTGGAGTGCAGTGGCGCGATCCCGGCTCACTGCAACCTCCGCCTCCCGCGTTCAAGCAATTCTCCTGCCTCAGCCTCCTGAGTAGCTGGGATTACAGGCACCCGCCACCACACCCAGCTAAATTTTGTACTTTTAGTAGAGACGAGTTTTCACTATGTTGGTCAGGCTGGTTTCAAACTCCTAACCTCAGGTTATCCACCTGCCTCGGCCTCCCAAAGTGCTGGAATTATAGGCATGAGCCACCATGCCCAGCCAATACCTTGATCTTAAACTTACAGACTGCTGAACTGTGAAGTAAGTCCTGCCGTTTAAGCCACCTAAGTTATGGTACTTTTTAATGGCAACCCTAGGAAACTGATATAAATGGTGGTTTTCTTAAGAAAAAGAAAAATAAAGGCATTCTTATATTTGTATGTTTATGTTAATTGTCCCGGAAGGCTCTTGGCAGCCTCTGAGGTTTTATAGCCCAAGTATTTCTGTAGGGGAGGAAGGGATATACCACATGATGAAAGGTAAGTTTTGGTTTTCTGTAATCTGATTATAAGAAGGTTGTGTGTGTGAGTGTGTGTGTATGTGTGTGTGTTTTAAGAAGAATAACGTGCAGCTAAACATGGGATTATGCTCACAGGTTGCTACACATACAAAAATGAAAATATATCATGAATACATGAGCTGTCCATCACGGGCATGAATCTGCTAATTACCGTAGTCTCTCATGCTCCGAACAGACCTCTTCGTGAATTTTGAGTTATGCTTGGAAAATATCTTGCAGTTCAACAGGCCAGATGTAAACCACGGGCTCTTGCTTAGGCATGGGCCTTGTCTCGCTTAGTATTGCCATCTTCCAAAACCTGATCTCTGACTGTACTAGCTTCCTAGGGATGCTGTGACAAAACACCACAAACTGGGTGGCTTACAACAGAAATGTATTGTCTCATCATTCAGGAAGCTAGCATCACGGTCTGGAGTCCAGTCAGCGTATCAGCAGGGCCATGCTGTCTCTGAAACTATAGGGGAAGGACACTTTATTTGCCTCTTCCAGCTTCCGGTACCCTCAGCCAGTTCTTGGTTTGTCGTAGCATAATTCCAGTCTTGGTCTCTTGTCTATTTGCAATATCCAGCCTGTGTCTTTTCATGTCGTCTTCTCTCTATGCATGTCCATGTCCAAATTTCCCCTTTTTATAAGAACACTGTTTATATTGGATTGAAGTCCACTGCATTAACCTCATTTTAATTCCATCAGTTCTCTAAAGACCTCATTTCCAAATAAGATTGCATTCTAAGGTATTAGGGTCAAGACTTCAACTTATCTTTTTGGAGGTATACAATTCAACTCATAACACTAACCAAAATGACTTTTCAGGCTGGTGACCAGAACTGCCTGTTATCTGACAGAATTTTCATGTATGGCTTTTCTGGTTGCAAACAGCAAGGCCTCACTCTCCCCATTGGCCTTGATCCCATTGCTCATAGTGGCATCTGATATTCTTACAATTTGTATAACCTTTGTGCTATCCAATTTGACCCGAAAGCCCCAGAGTAGGCATGTTTTATGAATATTCTGTTTTTTTTTTCTGGTAGGTAATATTTCCAGATTAGCCAAGCCAGATGATATGGTAACATAATAGATTTCCACCTTTGCACACCTGAAGTGTATGATCTAGTCCAATCACTGACTGTGGAGACAGTAGCTAATATGACAAAAGTGCTGTCAGGGACTTCAGCACTTCATTATCGCCAGGATGGCTTCCAAAGCTAACCCCTCAGTGAGAA
This sequence comes from Macaca nemestrina, assembly GCF_043159975.1. Taxonomy (NCBI): domain Eukaryota; kingdom Metazoa; phylum Chordata; class Mammalia; order Primates; family Cercopithecidae; genus Macaca; species Macaca nemestrina. The sequence continues at coordinate 78,038,501 of NC_092133.1, forward strand.
CCTCAGGCATCCCAGATTCCAGGAGTTTTGGAATAGAACCCGTATCTGTATGGTATTTGATTGATAGCATCAATAAGTTTACTTAATTTCTCCCTCGAAGTGTGTTTCCATTTTAAAAATAGGAGTGTTAATGCCACCTTGGCAGAGTAGAGATCGCTCAACACGTAGAAGTGCTCCTGGTGTGAAGATTGCTTATTCCACTCCCTAACCATTGTGGCTACAAAAGATCATCCTTCAGACTCAAGTAACTGAAGCCTGTTGGCATCACATATTCTTGGACCTTTTCTTCTATTGTAAGATCCACAGGACACTTGAAAGTTGCTGTTTATGTTGTTTGTGTTAAAACTCTTATTTTTTAAAGATGATTTTTAGATTCACAGCAAAATTGAGGGAAAAGCAAGATTTCCTATACAGCCCCTTCCCCTACACTCATGCATAGCCTCACCCATTATCAACATTCCTCACCAGAGTGGTTCATTTAACTTTTCATAATCTCCAAACCCTTAGATTCCTGAAAAAAGTGCATAGATTTTATAGTAGGGAAGAAGGTCATAGTTTATACTTCTTGAGATTATGCCCTTTATTTCTCTCTCAAACCAATGGTTTTGGCCATATGAGGATTTTGTCACTCCCAGCTAATTTGGAGATCATCACTTTTGTACTGCAATGTGGAACTCTTATCTGCATTTAGCCCTTTCTGAGGAAACATTCTGTGTTTTGCTGGACTGAGGCAAGTGCTTGTACTTTTTGTTGAAACAGGCAGTGCTGTACAATGGGAAGATGATGGAGGTACAAAGGAAAGGCCAGGCTGTGAATCCTAACAGTAGCACTCACTAGGCAAGCAAGTTCACTTTTACCAGCCTCAGTTTTCTCAAGTGTGAAGTTAGAGGGCAACCTGTAGGCCCATCCTCATTTCCCACACCAATTGCAAATGTGTGAGTCTAATGCAAACTGCAAATATGAGAATCCTCAAAACTACCCCTACGTTCGATAATGCACTAGGAAGAACTCATAGAATATGCTGAAAGCTGTAATACTCACGGGTACACTTTATTACAGGGAAGGGTTGCAGGTTAGAATCAGCCAAGGGCAAAGGCACATGGGGCAGAGTCTAAGAATATTTCCTTGTGGAGCTTCTAGCTGTCCTCTCGCCAGGGAGTATGGACAACATTACTTTTCTGGTAACAACATGTGACAATACACATGGGATATTGTCAGCCAGAGAAGTTCAGCCAAGCCCTGGGGTGCAGAGATTTTACTGGGGCTCCATCATATAGCCATGGTTGACCACCCACATGGCAGATCTCAGGCTCCCGTCTCTGAGAAGGCTGAGCTGATACCACAGGGTCCAAAGCTCTCAGGCTGAATCATACTGTTAGGCTCTTCAGTGTGACCCAAGGCCCTCAGGTAAACAAAGACACTCTTATTACATATGACAATCATAAGTGTTAGAAATTACCTCCACGAAGTCAAGGGCTAAGGCCAGACCTCTTTTGGGGCAAGGTTAATAAATTCTTTACTATTCACATAGATAGAACAAGTGGGTACTCCTTAGTGACCTGTCTAGTCTGTAAAATCTACAGTGGTGGAAATGTGAAGCCCTGCTTAAGGGCATAGCCACTGTCACCTTGCTTAGGAACTGTCAGATCTGCCCTCTCATGGCCAGATGGCTGCATCAGCCCACTGGTACTCTCTGTGTGATATGCCTGAGGGTTTAGGGACGTTTTAGAAGGCAAGTTATATCTGGCAAATGGGTAACTCTTTATTATTGTATGACATTGTTTTCTGTATTTAATGCTTAAGATTTAGGGCAGGGGCAATATGTGAAAAAAGCACAGGTTAAGAGAATGTTTCTTTCGTATTTAGGCCTTGAGAAATTGGTATTTGTTTATGCCAGTTACCTATGTCTCTGAGGTGCCAAGAGGATGAATTAATATTTTATTTCACTTATGGAGATATTCAGAAACATTAAAGTCTTTGGTCGTCATGAGAAAAGAGTTTTCATGAGACTTGAAAGCATTACTACAAAAATTTTGCTAGCACGTTTCTTGTGAGCTGTGTTCATTGCGCCTCCCTTTATCAGTCAGAAGTTTTGCTCATTTAAGTCAAATCCCAGCTAACCCAAGCAGGGCTGCACTAAAGGCCACATCTCTACTGCCCAGATTTCCCAGGGGACTCCAGAAATTAAACAGAAGCCCTCCTGCTCGAAAACCAACTCTTGAGGCACATATGATTTGCATAAAGGTTCCAATATGCCAAGTTCTTAGAAGTTTCTGGGAACCATGCAGATGATTACTATTCCAAATGCTCTTGTCCTGGGTTCCACCCGTTTATTCAATGAGATTTGACTTTTCTACGTTTTTCCTCCCATCTTCACCACACTGAAATTCGTATCTGACAGTCAATGTGCACATTATGAAAGTTGGTCTCAATTTAGTCAAACCTGGACTTCAGGGTAACAGCTCACATGAAAAGGAATAGGGGGTACTGTTATGTGGAAATACCTGCTGTGTACCAGGCATCCTTTGAGCTATTTTGTTTTCTATGATATTTTCAAACCCTCCACTTTACAGATGAGGAAAATCAGGCCCAGAGAGGTCAAGAAAATCACCTCAGGGCCAACAAGGTCACATGGAAAAGTAGGGATTCCTATGAACTCAGCCTTTGTTCTTCCTACTCCTTCATGCTGCAGAAACTCTCTCTGAATCCAAATGCCACTGCTGATGTGTGGGCTGGTCAGAGTGCATCACACAGAGCCAAGCCTCATTGCACGGGAAGGTAAACTGCTGCCTTCAGCTGGATTTTGTGTATCTATGGATATCATCAATTGCCCAACATTTCTGTTTTTTCTGAAAAGTATTTCATTGTATTACTAGCATGTTCATGGTGAATAAAATGACAAACTGTTATTACATTGTATTATTTGCTGTCCCCCAAAACAGCTATAAAAGGCAACGCTTTATGGAAAGAATGATTCATTCGAAATTCAGTATTCATCTTTTGCTAACATTTTCCTGGTTTGTATGTGTTTTTGTTTGAATACATATTATTGGTGAATGTAACCATAAACTGAAAACCTTTGTGTTTGAATTTTTGTAAATTGCAATCTTGCCCTTGAGAAAAAGATAAATTTAAAAATGCTATTTATGCTTGTTACTACTAATTAGGATGGACACAAAACAATTGAATTTCTGGATTTGACCATTGGAGGGTTACAGATTGGCTAGAACATCAGCATTTATCATATTTACATGACCGATTCATTTGTAGCCAGTCATGTGGCTCTGAAATTTTCCTGTAAGTGAACGTTTCTGATCTCCATATGTAGGAGAGTCATACCACCATTCAAATTGGCATTGATCAGGAAGGGCCAAGAGAATTTTCTTCTCCCCTTTCTGAAGTGGTTTTCTCAGGCAGGACTGAGAGAAGCTTCAACAGTTGAACAGCTGTTGTCTGTCCTTTTTCCTCTCTGTAAAATATTTCCTGGTTTGCACTGATTTCCCTTCCCTGAGATTTGAAACAGCAAAATAGAAACAAATTAGGTGTGTATCAGGAACGAAATACCTCCTGCTTATTGAAAGTTTAAAAATAATCTTTGCAATTAGCGTTTGACATCCTGGAAACTCCTACTGCTGAGCTTATACACATACACGGAATTTTCAAACCCACTGTGGCCAACACCCCCACAGACACCTGGAGAATTCAACTGCTCCTAGAAAAAGTGGATTGGAATTATTTTTTTCCCTTGCAAACTTTTTGTTAGGGGTCCAAGCATGAAATGGCTCTGTTGTATTCAACTTCTGACACTTACCATCCCTAAATCGGTCAGGAAGCCCCTTTTGTGACATCTTGGATGAATTTTAAAACTTTGTGTTACATTTGCTTATTTTAAGAGTCATGTCATTTATTGTACCTTAGTCCAGACCACTAAAACAAAGTTTAATTCTTCCTTTTCCTTTCCCCAACCAGACCGAATTTGTGATGATATCACTTATAGTATTGAAGTGTGCTTGTATGTATGTATGTGTATGTGAGAGAGAGAGAGGGGGGAGAGAGAGGGAGGGGAGAGAGAAAGAAGGGGGTGGGGGGGAGAGAGAGAGAGAGAGAGAGAGAGAGAGAGAGAGAGAGAGAGAGACTCTTTTTTACCCCATGGGTAGAGTAAGGAGAAAATAGAAGAAAACAGGCATCTCCCTGCTTACACAAGATTTGTTTCAGATAACTGATCACCCAAATGGTGGTCTCAGCCTCAGAAGTTGGCACTCCAGATAGTTCATTCCTGGGTTTTTTGTTTTTCAGCGAGACAGGGCATGTTTTTCTACCTATGTTGGAGTTGAGTGGCACAATCATAGCTGAATGGAGCCTTGAACTCCTGGCTCAAGCAGCCTTCTGACTACTTGGTACTAAAGGTGTGCACACCATGCCTAGCTATTTTTTTTAATTTTTGTTTTTGTAGAGAAGATTTCTTGCTATGTTGCCCAGGCTGGTCTCAAACTCCTGGTCTCAAGTGATCATCCTGAGTTGGGATTACCGGCATGATGCACCATGCTCGGCCTCAATCCTGTTTAACTGGCCTCACTGGACACTTGGCTGTTACTTCTAGCTGGACAGGCTAATGCTTCTCTGAGCTGCTTGTCATTCTAGCCTCATCTGCAGCAGACCCTATAAGTTGGTCACCTGCAGTTTCATCTGCCATCCATAGCACTGACTCTGGGTCTTGACAGGGGACTTAGGGGCTCACATTTATTTTCTCCCCTCCTCTTGCCTGAACTGCCAGGTCATTTCTCTCTGACGCTCTTCCTGAATTCCAGTAGCAACAGGAAAGGTCTGTGATCCTGTGGCTAGGTGGATATCCACAATAGCACTAGCTGTTGGTCTCCATTCTTGAAGATCCTCCCAAACTTTACGAGTCTGTTGATTGAAAGCACCATGCTTTGCTTGGGATGAGAAACCTGTGGAGAGGGGTATGCCTCTCGAGGTGGTTTCTGTTTGTCTCTCCATCCTTCTCTTGATGGATGGCTGTTACCTCAGAGGGAATAGACCTAACACCCTAGAGAATCTTATAACTTGGTTCTCAGCAGGGCTGTGTCTTTCCTATAATTACTGTGTATTTAGTTATCTCTGGGACTCTGGGAAAAGACCTCAGTCTGTACCTTCCAGTCCATTCTGATACATTATTGTGAATCACCAAATCCATGTCTTTTTCTATGTTGGTTAGTAACCCAAGAAAATAGGAGATTGATAAAGTATCACATTACAGAACATTTAAGTAGTATCATAGACTCCATTGCTCTTCTTCCCAGAATGTGAGTCATTGCCTTTGTGATATTATGACATAGTTTATAGCAAACATAAAATGATGCTGTTTAATTCTGCCCTAGTGGTCATCAGGATCTGAAAATAAAACATATCACCAGAGTTTTCGGTTACTCCAGTCTCAAATTTTAAGTTTCTTTGATTTTTCTAAAATGGAAGCAGAACTTTGTCATCCTGTCTTTGTTTATGGCTTATGTTGTCTAAGCAGAAAGATACTGACTCATTAACATCTCAACATTTTTGGTAGAACTGTAAAGAGCTTTTCAACTTTTTAATCTGAATATTGGGAAGTCAGATATATTGAATTAGACTTAAAATTGGATAGTGAGTATTGTTCATTTCAGTATTTTCTGATCAAGCTAAAAGCTATGAAATTCTAAATCAGTACATTTGCTTTGTCTATTATATTTTTAAAAATAATTAGGCAGATATAGGAGAGTCAGGGTATTCCTATATATTTAAATATTTTTAAAAATAAAGCATGGAACATTTTGAATTCATTGTGGATGAGGGGGCTGACGAAAGTTGAGGTGGCAAGCGCAGAGTTAATTTAGGAAGCAACCCTATTGTGGATGGGAAATTTTTGCTGCTAATGCCTATTTTTCTGTACTGGAGCTGATAGAAATTTCCTTTTTGTTTATCACTTTGAGCCTTTTGAATGCTGGCAGTCATGACACTTATGAAAATGTATACCATGTAGTTAATGTCCTTTTTTAATCTCATGGAAGTGAAGTTATTTTCTGTCTTTGATTGCATGCAATGGATACTTCTAAAAACCACTCTCTAGTGATTCAAATATTAGATTAACTACCAGTTTGCTGAGTAAGTTCTCTGAACTCTATCAGAACAAAGAAGAAATTACAAGAAAAGAAGCTGGACTCAAGAGCTTGCTTTCTCTCTCTCTTTATTTTTTCTTTTGGACCCCACAATTTCCAGCTATGTCTAGGGAATCAACTCCAAATCAGTCTGCTTCTAAAATGATCATTTTATACTCCCAGAATAAAGCATAAAAAGATCTGCATTCACAAAAGGAGGGGTGGGTGTGAATGAGGGCATTCTAAAAAAGGGTTTAGGCATTGTAGACATTTGTTCTAGATAGGTTGTTAAAAATCAACATGAATGCCAAAATCCAGGAAAAGAGGAAAGAGCATTTCACAAGCAGTCCTGCTCATATCACCTTCCCTATCTGTACCACACCAGCCACTGCTGCACTGTAACCACTGGCAGTTTCAAGGGCCTGACTTTCACCTAGGATTTTGCATAGTATTGACTGTCTTGATAGGATTTCGCATGTTATTTATGTCAGGATTCAGATTACTGAACTGGCATGAGTTGTGCTCATGAAAAAATATAACTGAAGTCTGTATTAGCGTTCTTCAGAGAAACAGAACATATATGTATGTTCTGTTACTATATATAAAAAATATATATACCTGTTATATATGTATGTTCTGTTGTATATGTATACCTGTTATATATGTTATATATAATCTATAATGTTATATATAATATATAATGTTATATATATTTTTTACACATACAAAGAGAGAGAGATTTTATTCTAAGGAATTTGTTCAAGCAATTATGGAAGCTGAAACTGGTTAAGTCCAAAGTATGAAGACCCCTGTTTCCCAGTTGGAATCTGAGGGCTGGAAGCTTCTGTAGAACAGGAGCTGATGTCCCAGTTCAAAGGCCATCAGACAGCAGGAGCTGATGTTCCTCTGGGACGCCAAGTTGTGCACCACTTTTGCAGAAATACTAGTGGCCATTTATTTTAGTTCTGCATTTCATAGCCTTGTCAATGACGAGGACTGATTGGGATCTGTATCCAGCTAAAGGTGATTATGAGAATTCAATCAAATGTCCTGTCAATCTTGACCTGTGGCAAATGGACTTAAAAATCATTTTCACTAGATTTCATTACAGCATCTTATTCTTTAAATGTATTCAAGTACCTGCTTAGTGGCTGAAGAACAGGCTGGAAAATGAATATCACAGCAAAATAAAAGTTGATACTTTTGAGGAATTGAGTGATCCTGAGTGCAGCCCTGATTTATCCTTTTTTCCAGCTAAACTTTCCTTTTAGGTGATCTCATCAGATTCATGACTTTAATATTCTTCATGCTAATGATAACAAAATATGCTTCTGAGACTCTGACTTCTCCAATAAACTCTGTACTCATTTATCCAGCTGCTCCCTCAGTATCTCCAATTATGTGTAATAGATACTGTAAGCTTTTTATATCCAGAACAGAATTTTGAGTCCCTTGCCTAGAAAAATCTGATCATCACCTGGTGTTCCTCATCTTGATTAATGACTTCACTTTGTCCTGTTGCTTAGATGTGGCAGATTGTTTTATTTCTTCAAATGACCACAGCAAAGATCTCATCCCACATGCTTTTCTTACAGTGTAACTTCGGTATTCATCCTATGAGAGTAGGGTCTATAATCTTTCTGCTGAAACTTTGTGGTGGCTTGTGACTCTCTCCACCAGTAGAATACAGTGGTCATGATGTCTGGTGACTTCCAAAGCTAGGACAAAAGGCAAAACAGCTTCCTTCTGGCCCTCTCTCTTAGGTGATGCTTGCCTTGGGGCAAGCCATTCACCAGGCTCCAAGGAACCTACACTCACCAACATGGAGGGACCACATGGAAAGGCCAACTCAGAGAGGCAGTGAGTTCCAGGCTCAAGCCAGCATCACTTGCCATAGGTGTGAATAAACCAGCCTTAAAATCATTGCTACCTCTAGCTTTTGAGCCATCTGGTGATGGTCCATTCACTAGGACAGACATACCCCTAAACTTTGAGTAACTTGTTATGTAGCTGTAGTGACTAAAACATTGCAAGAGAATGCATTAGCCATCCTGATTCCTCTCATTCACTCACCACACACACACACTCCCATATATCCTGTAACTGTACTTTCAAAATATAGCTTGCATGCTGACTGCTTCTTAACTGCCCACCACAGCTGGTCCTGAACACCACCTCTTGCCTTATTTACTATAGATGACTCCTAACTTGTTTCTCTCCTTTTTCCCTACTACAGATTATATTTTCCAAGTAGAAGCCAGATTGATTCTTTAGAAGTGTTCACAAGATCAAGTCCCTATTTTACTTAAAACCTCCAATAATTTCCTATCACATTTAACATACTACCAAACTCTTCACTATCCCCTATTAGGCCCTATGCTACCTGGTGTCCTTTTCTCTGAACTCCTTTCTACCACTCTCCTCCAGACTCACAATACTCAAGCCACACTAGACACTTACTCTTCCCTAAAACATCAGTCTCTGAGCCATAGATAGCTAACATCAGAATACATGCCTGTCTTCCATAGCTGTGGGATTGCCCCTGGGTCTACAATATCCAGCTCTCTTTGAGCCTGTGAGATTAATTCTCACTAATAACATGGTGTTTCCTGAATAGGGTTATTAGGAAGCAAGTATGCTGCCCTCACTCTCCGGATGCAAAGGACTCTATAGCCCTAGGTGATGGCAAAACTTCAAGGTGGAGGCAGCCTAGATCCCTGAATCACCACATGGAGGAAAGCTGTCCATCAGCTAGGAATGCCTGCATTGGACTGTGAATGTGAATAACACTTAGGGTGTTGTTAGGCTACTGAAATTTTAGAGATCATTCATTATAGTACCTGGTATTTCGCTACCTAATATAGTGTTATTCCCTCCTCAAAGCCTTTATATTGGCTACTGCCTGCTGCTCTTCTCTCCCTTACGTCATTCTCTCCCTTGCATCATTACTCTGCCCCCACTTACAATATTTAAAATAGTCAATGCTCCCACCCCCACACAAATTTACACTTTCTGTCATATTACCCTGCTTTATTTCCTTCATAGTACTTATCACTTTCTGAAATATTCTTATATATTTTATTTTACTTCTGCTTCTAGTAGAATGAATATTTTGTAATAGCAGGCACCTGGTCTATCTTTCTCTCACTCTATTCCCAGCACCTGGGTGGTACCTGGCATGTACCAGTGATCAGCACTTGCTTCTGGATAGGAGCAATTACATCAAGTAGACTGAAAACAGGAATGAAGAGTTGACAATTAGAGTCCTTGGAAATTAAGTTAGCACCACTTGATAAATGATTCAGCTTCTTAATGCCTTCTCACAACTGTCAAATTGGGAAAATATCTATTTTATGGAATAGTCTGATGATTAAATAAAATTTGTATGTAAACTGCTAAGACCTATAGCTTTTTAAGTTAATATTTGTTCTTATTTCATGCAGGTTTGGAGGGGAGGAAATAATTGCCAAGCTTAACATTTATTCTTCTAAAATAAGTGAGGGCACTGCCACATTTGATATAAGTCTCATAGGGTGGCCTTTCCAGGTTGGAGTAGTCAACCAGTAGGGGTTGTTAACACTTTTATGATATGAAGGCCTGTTAGTCGGATACTTTGACACATACTACAGCAGAAAATTTTACAGCCCTGGCAATTGTTTTGACCATCACACCATCTCTAAATGATATGGTAGAATGGCCACATCCTGTTCTGACTGAGCTGTACAAGTTCTGCTTTTATTAGTTTCCATGTGGTATTGTGAATTCACAGTTTGGTGGTTGGAGGTATGTGGATGACAAATCTTTGTTTATTCAGATCTCCAGGAGGCAAATGGTATTCTTTTGCAGAGTGGCCAGTGCAGGAAAAAACATGTTTATAAGCTATTCTTACATTTTTCAAATTAAAAACATGAATGAAACATAAGAGAGTTTACTTGTAATACTGAAAAATATTGAGCAAAACATGAAATTCTCCTCTCCTTTCACCTCTTCCAAGTTTCCTGTCTAAGAAAAACTTGAAACAGTCAAGGAATTTAGTGGGCAAATTTTCAACATAGATGGTATTGTGCCCAAGGGAGCAAAGATTTGTTTTGGGGAGGAGTGAAAAAATGTTACTTGTATACGTAAAGTATAGATATACATATAACACATAAACAGATATACAGTCCAGGCACAGTGGCTCACACCTGTAATCCCAGCACTTTGGGAGGCCGAGGTGGGTGGATCACTTGAGGTCAGGAATTCAAGACCAGCCTGGCCAACATGGTGAATCTGTGTCTTTACTAAAAATACAAAATTAACTGGGCATGGCATGGCAGTGGATGCCTGTAATCCTAGCTACTCAGGAGGCTGAGGCAGGAGAATTGCTTGAACCTGGAAGGTGGAGGTTGCTGTGAGCCAAGATCAAGCCACTGCACTCCAGCCTGAGCAACAGAGTGAGACTCAAAAACAAAACAAAACAAAACCCAAAAACCAAAAAGCAAGAAAAAACCCAGATATACAGTGATATTAAAATTTCATGGCAAGGGGATTTCATGGGAATGATTAGGAAATAAATGTTTACATTTCTTCAGGGGAGTAATGATTAAATGAATAGTTCAGAAACATTGGTGTAGTGTTTACCCTCCGGTTGCCTTTTTTGCACCCACACACAGTATATATAGTATAAATATTTTGTTGTTGACTTTTATAATCATTGGAATGTGAATAAAGAAGAATGTTGCACACAGTCACTGATAGTCATCTGATGACAGGAAGGGGACCCAGCGTTGGTGTAAAGCCAGTGTTGTTGATGTCAGATCAGAGAACTCCCTTGTGTTGTCACTGTGCTACTGCCTCAAATACCGTGAAACAAATCCTACCCCCAAGAATTCCCAGTACATGCATATATGTTGGATGTATGTAGAGTGAAATAATACATATCCTCATGGTTTGAACCAATTTGAGTCATGCTTTCTACCACTTATTCCCAAGAATATCATATTAGAAAGCACCCTATACCAATTAATGTTCTCATACACATTTATATGTGTGCTCATATATGAGATTCTCTTCAGAAAAAAAAAATTCTGTATTTGCTGGATTGTTTACTGACAATTTGTATCTTATTACAGATAGTGTATTAATTTATACTGCTCATTTTTCCTTTGTATTTGTTGTGGTTTTCTTAATGCTTTTAGGACCTTTTTATTTTTCCTGATGTGGTCTTCATTTGTTAAAATATATTGCAAATATGTTCTCCAAGTCTTCCACTTTTAACTTCATTTTTTTTTAAGCATATAGAAGGGCTTGTGAAAATTATGCCTTCTAGGTTGTGTCTTGCTAAGGGAGACTTTCCCAACCCAGTATTATGAATAGTTTCCACTAACATTCTTTGATAAATTCATAGTTTTACTTTTTATGGCCTAAGATGTTACATAGAGATTACATGCATATATGGTGGACGTATGTAGATTGTAATGTATTGTGTAAGTTTATTTATTTTTTCTCTAAATCAGTAACTGATTTTCTCATTACCATTTATTATTTTTTCCTTTTCTCACTAATTTGGAATTCTGACTTTCATGTACTAAATTAATATGCATGCCTGAACTTGTTTCTAGATTTTCTAAGTGGGTTACATTCGTTTCTCCACATTTTCTTATGCCTGTATTATCCTCTGTTAATTACTGTAACTTCTTTGTGGATTTTGTGAAATGGTTGGGGCACATGTTCTATTTGCAGTCCTTCTTCATATTGTTCACTTTTAAATTTTTCTTGCTGTTATGTTCTTTAACTCAAATGAATATAGTTTTATTGTGTTCCAGGGTTAGGTGAGCAGTGAGAAGGGAGAGTTTTCTTTCTAAAATTTAATTTATTTATGTAATTGCATAGATGACTGTAACTTCAACAAATTCTTATGGCTATTTCTTTATCCAATAAATTTGTTAATATCGAACCCTTTTTAGGATGTAATAACTTAAAGGCAACTTTCTTACCTTTCAACCTTCTCCTTTATATGGCACATTATAATTTACCAAGTTAGTTTGCATTTTCTGATTTCTTCCTCAATGGAGTCATATGAAAGGTTTGTCATTTAATGCCCATCTTCAGAAGTGAAAACTGAAAGTCAAAAGAATGAAATAATTGAGTAAGTCATATAGCAGCATAGTAACAGTAATGGAACTAGAATTTGTCTATTCCACTTAGTGCACTAATCTCAGGAGTCTACACTGTCTCAGTAATTAGAACAAACTAATTCTGGTATCAAGCGTTACACTCTGTTCACTGGTTAAAGAGATATACGAGATTTCCTCCATACTGTCCTGCAGCCTGGGCGTTCCTCTTCCATAGTTACTGGATCGCCTCCCTGTTTGAACAAAACAGGACAGAGGAAAAGGTAACCTGGAGGAGAATGCCACATCTGCTGATTTCAGACTTGATGAAGTCCAACACTTCCTATTTCAAGGTGGTGACACCCTCTGCAAATCCCTGGCTTTAGGAAGAAACCTCTTGATAAAGACTCCTCATCCACAGAATTGCCTCCAAGCCTATCCTTGTTCTAATCCTTCTTCTCTGCGTGACCAAAACTTGGTATTCAAAATTCAATCTTAGGTTTTTCTGGCTCTGCTAAAGGGGATGTGGGAACCTCAAGTTTGGCTTGCCTGCACCTTCTAAACTAGCACCACTCTCTTACTTAATGGACCATAATTTCATCTCCTTAAGCGCTCTTCGGAATGCTGTAATGAAGGAGGTGTGACTTGGGTTTGGAAATGTGGTGGGAAATTATCTATATATGAATTAACATGTATAATTTAATACACATCATGAATAATGATGAATTGCAAGTTAACTTGATCTTTTAAGTAGAGGGTAAAATTTCTCGTTTTCTCTGGTATATTTTATAGAGTTAATATTAAAATTTGATACTCTGGCTTTGTGGGTATAGTTTCATGATTTACAACCACTGTTTCTAGGCAGCCCAGTCTCCAGTATCACATTGAAGACACCTTGAGGACAGGGAGAGCTTCTAAGTCTGCTTCATCTCTTTACTTCCCAAGACACAATGACGGGGCTGTAGCATAGAATATTTGTTTGCTGAATAAATTAATTAATGAACACATGAACTAATACTACTTTGCACTTCACACATCTCTCAATTTGCTTTGTTTTTCTATTCATTTCTTGAATCATACAGTGTAAACTTTAGGTAACAATATTGAGATATGACTTTTCACATCCTCTGCAATGGCATTTTGCTACTAGCAGGATGCAGGAGACAACTGGAAAGAAAACAGCTTTAACTGTGTCCACTTTGGTCAGCTGTTCTTGGTAAAAGGTGTGTGATAAAATTTGATATAATTCAGCACATTTTGCATTAGGTAGGTATTAACGTTAACTGATAACTTTTGCTCCTGTTAGTATAGAAGGAGTTTCTTCTCTATGAACTTGTCCCACAAGAAGCACTGTCAACTCAGAAGGCAACAGCCAACTTTTTTGATGTCTGCTCCAGGTTCCTTTTCAGAAAAGGTCATTGTTGGATAGAAAGGCAGCGTGCTCTGGTGCAGGGCCCTACAAAGTGGAGTCTGTGAATCATCACTTGGAACTTTGTTGGGAATACAAATTCAGTGATGCACTTCAGACCTATTAAGCCAAAAACTCTGTGTAGGACCAAATAGTGAGTTTTAACAGCCCGATCATGTGATTCTGATGAGCACTAAAGCTTGAGAACCTTGGCTCTATGGAGAAGAAGCCAGAATCTGAATTGGGCAGACCTGAATCAGAACTTTAGCTCAGCCAGGTATTATATGGCTTCAGCCATGTTAAAGAAATCTAAGCCTCGCTTTCTTTGTCTATAAATTGTGGAGATTAATACTCACTTCGTTGGTTATTAAATGAACTATAAAATATCACACTGGGCCTGCCACTAGAAGTCAGTAAACACTTTTAGGGTTGTAATTTCCTTTCCTCTTGCTACCACCATTGCATGAAATCTAAAGTAGGAATAGTAGTTTTTAATCCTTTAGATGTATTATTATGTATGATATTAACTTTCTATACCCTGAGCTTTGGACTTGACACTTTTCTGACAAAAAATGTGATTTACTTACGTATTTTAGCTGCTAAATCCTAGATACAAATGTATGTTCCCATCTCCCTGAAGATAGTAGCCAGAGGTAATGCCATGTGAGTCAGAGGTGTTCTAGTTACTGATTGCTGCATAACATTCTACCCCAAAACTTACTAAACAACTATTTAGTTTTGCTGATGAGTTTGCAGCTAAGAAATGCAGGGAAAGCTTGGCTAGGGGAGTAGTCTCTGATCCATGTGTTCTTGGCTAGGGTGGCAGGGGCTAGAGGTACCCCTCCAAGATGGCTTCTCTAGTCACATGTCCAACCTCCTTGGAGCTGGTCTTGCTCTCACATGGTATCCCATCCTCCAGGGTCTGTCCTCTTGTTTTAGGATTTCCACAGCATGGTGGTCAGGGAAGATGCACTTCCTGCATAGTGATTGGCTTTCAAGAGGTAGGTAGTGGAAGCTGCCAGGCCAGTTAAGACCTCTGCTAATAACCGACGCAACTCGCCCCATTGCTGAAAGCAGTCACACAGTCTGCTCAGAGTCAAGGGAGAGAAGAAATAGATTCTGTCTCTCGATGGGTGAGTGAGTGACAAGTCACAATGCAAACAAATGTGTGGGATGGAAGATGTTTTGCTCATCTTTGGAAAGTATGATCTGCCACAAGGGCTCTTTAGTAGGGAATAGTATGTTGTTCTTTGTGTGCAGCTATTACCCAAAATGCTTAAAATAGATCGAATTTAACTATTATACCTGAACATACATACATATATTTTAATTACATTTGTTGTCTAAATTTTGCCTTTTAATCCTTAGCAATTTGAGTCAAGTCAGGTGAGTTGTTAGTGTGAGAATGAGCTGTCATGTCATCCATCCAGGTCCCCGCTTCGACTGTTTTACACGATGGGACACAAGTCCATATTCGTGAGGCAGTGCTAAGGGTTGCTCTGTCAGTGTAAAAGCTGTGTCCGAGCCTCAGGGCATGTAACCTTGCAGCTCTGTGGTGGAGTTACATGCTTTCTTGCTGAAGGAAAGAGTATTTTCATTAGGTTTCTTTATTTTTGTTCCCTCAGTGGGATGTTATTAGTCATGTAGAGGCAGAATTTCTGTCCTACTCCACCTCCAACCAGGAAGTATTAATCACTCTTTCATCTGTGTTTTCATAGCATTTGGGTTATTATATTATTGTTTTTTGCTGATTATTTTAATCATACAAGAAATACATGAGTACATTCTGTTTATAAAATTTCAAACAATAAAAATAAAATAACTGTTCCCATTAATCTGCATCCATTTTCCCATGCTAATCTCTTCCCAGAGATAAGCAATCTTATCAATTTTGTGTATGACCCTCCAGACATATTCTCTGCATCAAGATATGCACAAATACATGAATCAGTATCATTTACTCCAATGGTATCATATTCTATATATTATATTATGGTTTTCTTTATTCA
Organism: Macaca nemestrina; assembly: GCF_043159975.1. Lineage (NCBI taxonomy): Eukaryota > Metazoa > Chordata > Mammalia > Primates > Cercopithecidae > Macaca > Macaca nemestrina. The sequence continues at coordinate 78,054,138 of NC_092133.1, forward strand.
TTTAACCATATTGAGTTAGAGAAGTTTATATGTAGAATAACTTTATTCTCTTTTTAAGAAACAGCTGCATAGAAGGAGAATCACTTGAACCTGGGAGGCGGAGGATGCAGTGAGCCGAGATTGCATCGCTGCACTCCAGCTTGGGTGATGGAGTGAGACTCTGTCTCAAAAAAAAAAAAAAAAAAAAAAAAAAAGAAAATTACAAAAAATTCAATAAAAATATCTGCATAAAATTCCATCTCATGACCGTAGTGAATTTAACTCTTCCCCTACAGATGCGCGTTGAGATTGTTTCCAGATTTTCACTGAATACAATACCCTAGTAAACATTTCTGACATTATTCTTTGTGCATCTGGGTGAGTATGTGACCCTGTGTCTAGAATGGTATGCTGGATCAGACAGTATGTACGCCCTTATCAACGATACTGCCAGACTGCCTTCCATGAAGGCCATTCCACAGAGAGGCAACCCCCTACCACACACCCTCATCAATGATGGCTTTTTTAACCTTTTCTGAGTCTTGCATATTTGATAGGAGAAATGGATATATCCAGTTCTTGTCTTTCCATTTCCCTGTTCATTAATGAGGTGTCCCATATTTTTCTGTGCTTATTGAGCATTTGTATTTCATCTTCTGTGTCTATGTTTTGCTCATTTTATTATGGATACCATAGAAGTGTATATGTTTCCTTGAAACTCCTTCATTTTGTTCCATTGATATACGTATATATATATATATGTTATATTTGTGTGTATATATACACAACACATGAATATATGTACATATATGCATATATTCATACTTATATAAACATATTAAAATGTAACATTTACCCATTTAATATTAATTTAATGCAAAATATATACCAAGCATCATTGGGCATAGAACATTACAAATACAAGGGTAAAGAAAACAGACAACCAGCTGTGTTGCTGAGGAATTTCCGGGAAGTGCTGAAGTATTGAAGGTCCATCCTAGGCCATACCTATATGGGTGACCCTGGCGCAGGTCTGAGTTTTTGCTGTTGGCTCTGGTAAAATTTCTCTCTCTCTCTCTGTCATCTATCAATGAATTCTTCCATCTTTCTATCTAATAACCACATATTTAGTGTTTACCACGCATCAAGCAGTAGTCTGAGTGCTCTATGGATATTACCTCATTTACTTCTCACAGCAACACTATTAGGCAGGAACTCTTATTATTTCCATTTTATCTGTGAAGAAACTAGCTGCAGAGAAATTGAGGAATTTGTCTAAGTCCACACGTCTAATAAGTAGCAGATCTTATTAGATATGTGGACCTAGACAAATTCTTACTAGATGTGTAATATAGATCCAGGCCATCTGGCTTCAGAGTTTATATTCTTTCTTTTGTAGATTTAATATAGCTTATATTTTTTCTTTTGTAGATTTAATATAAAATTGTAAATTTTAGAACTTTCAAATTTCATAGAAAAGTCATTTGGGACTTTGATAGGCATAGTTGAGTGTGTAATAATGTATTAAATATTTTTATGATATTGAGTTTTCCCATTTAGTACCATTGTAGACCTTCATTAAATCATCTGTGATTTTATGTTGTTTCCATAATGTTGTCCTGCTCATTAATTATTATATTTATCCTCAGGTATTTTACAATTTTGTGCTGATACAAATGGGATCTTAATAGCATTATCTACCTCTTCTATAGTGTAATGAAAAGTGTGAATTTTTTGTATGTTGACCTCGAATCTGTATAGTTTGATGATTTTTTGTGTGTGTCCTCAACGTTGTGAGTTGATAGTCTTTGATATTCTAAGACAAAAATAAACACAGTTTTGTTTCTGTCTTCTAATCTTCATAACACATTTCTTATTTCTACATTATTATTATTATTATTATTATTAGGTCTAGGTATTCAGGACAGTATTGAATAAGATAAGATGATGGAAAATCATTGTATTGTTTTGAACATTAATGGAAATGCTGACTTTTTTCTGAACATTTAGTATAATGTATACTTTACTTTGGTGATGGATAACTTTTATCAATTTAAGTAGTTTTTTCATGCTTTTTTGTATACTAAGAGCTTTTAATAAGGAATTGAGTTTGAATTTTATAAATGTTTTTCAACACATTCAAAGGTAATTTACTTTTTATATCAATTAATGAATTGATTTACATTAATATAGCTGAATGTTGAACTTTTTATGCCTGCATTTGTGATAAAAGCTCTACCTTGTCATAATAATGCTCTTTTAATATACTACTAAATTTTTAATAACTTTATTTTATATATAAATGTAATATGTGTATCTATATAAATATGGTATTGTGTATATATAATATAATCTTTTTATAATGTGTAAAAATGGCCTACCTTTCACTGCCTTATCCTCTTGTTTCTGATTTTAGTGTCAGGGTTAAGCTGGCTCTGTCAGATGAGTTGATTTTTCTTATGTTTTCTATTCTTCTGTGTATTTATTTATTTATATTTGTTTGTAGAAATGGGAGTCTTGCTTTGTTGCCCAGGCTGGTCTTGAACTCTTGGGCTTAAGCAGTCCTACCACCTTGGACTCCAAAAGTGCTGGGATTACAGGTGTGAGCCACCACTCCTTTCTATTTTCTATCCTTGAAAACAGATTTCTTAATATAAGAATGATGAAGACATGAAGTCTGATGGGGTCTACCTGTACATCAATGCAGGCTTGATTTCTTCAAGTATTCTTATTAGTATACCAATTTTCTCAGTGGTTATTTTATTGTTTAGATAATTCTCCTTGACCCAGTTTTGGCCATGTACCTTTCCTAGAAAATTAGTCCTATCTTTTAGATCATTAGTTGTACTCCTATGGAAGTGTTTATGCTGCAATTAATATTTTAATAAAATTGTACATATACAATGACATAATTAGTAAAAATTATATTTATAGATTTGTCATTTTTCATGCTATTTGTTTTATATTTGTTGTCTCTCTTTATTGCTTTTAATAGGAGCTAGGTTTTGAAATTAATTGAACATGTAGATGTTTTCAAGAACATTTAAAAAAAATTTCTATTTTATACATATATGGTTTTATTTTTTACTAATTATTTATAACTTTATGTTTTGATATATTTATATTTGAGTAGCTCCTTAGTATTCATTGTGGATCATATATTTGAAGCTCTAAATTTTCCTTTGAATACAATATCATCTGTCATTCATAGGTGTTAAGTTTTATTGCTCTGATTGTTGTTCTTGTATAAGTAGTTTGTGATTTCCCTGATAATATTTATTTAATCCAAGTTTTTAACATGAGATTTATCTTAAAATTTTTCCCTTTTGTTTTTAATTTTATTATTGTATAGGGTTTTTTTTCTTTCATTGTTTTCGAATTTTGAATTTTATTTCATAATTGTGAATGAGACTTTTTGTTGTTAACTTTAGAAATATTCTAAGATTTCCTTTGTATTCTGCTACACTGTTATTTTAGGTAATGTTCTATATGTGTTTGAAAAAAGTGTATTTTCAGTGTGGTGGGTGAAGTCATATGCATATTAGATCAAATTGCATTAAATATATTCTTTGTATTTTTATTTATGCGTGCTTATACGGTGTGTTGATTTCTTAGAAAGTTAAATTATCCAACTGTAAGAGTGAATGGGTCAATTTCTTCTCATATTCTTGATTTTTTTTCCCGTTTATGTGTTTGGAAGCTAAATTTTTAGTTCCATAAAAGTTAATGTCTTTCATAGTGTTTCGGTAGAAGAATTTTCCATGTTGTTTAAATGGAATAGCTTTCTTTGTCTTCATTTCCTATTCTTTCTACAATTTCTGAGCCATTTTATGTGTCTCTTTTGATTGCATATGACTGTATGCTTAAATTTCCAATCAGAGAGACTTGTTAGGGGAATTGAGACCATCCACAATATTGTGTTTACCAGTGTATTTGGACTTGCTCTTGGCAGCACCCCTTCTTTATTATGGTATGTTTATGGATGTGTGTATAAATATATTATGCCTGCAATGAACTATGAAGCATTATTGCCTGGCAACATCAACCTTGGTTTTAGTTTTATTTTCCTAGTAGTTTTCTCATTTTGATTAAAAACCACAGAATGTTGGTGGAAAGAGGGGCCTCTGCTCTGTGCCCTGCATTTGGGCAGGCTCTGCTTTTCTTTTGGGCAAGGAGAGTAACAATTGCTTGGAGCCTGAGCCACTGCCTCAAGCCTCCTAGGGCCTGGTAGGCCTCTTACAGGATTCTCATTGGCTAAATGCCAATCAGTGAGTGGACAACCACCCTCTTTACACTCTATTCTCCCCAAGAATTAAACTCTGTCCTAGTCAGTCTTCCTAAGGCATGACTGTTTGTGGGCAGGGGAGAGTGAAAGCAATGGGCAGAATTTGGACTTGGGACTGGGTGGTCCACTTAGGGGTGTATTACACTACTTGCCAGGCAAGTTAAAGCTGAGGGATGAGAGTGAGAAAGTGAGTTGTCACCTCCCTTTTTGTTCCTCTTGCACAGCTCTGACTCTGGGAGACTGGGCACCCCTCTTCCAGCTGCCGTGTTTTGGCGGGAACACTGAGAATGCTTAAACTTAAAACTGGCCTTTTGGGTCTTCATGTAGTTGTATTTCCAAGTAAGAGGAATAGGGCATACTCTATTTAACAACTTTGATGTCCTGACTTACTACTTTTAAACACTAAGATTTATGTGGGCTTCCATTGTTACTCTTCCCTCAGGCCACAAATGTCACAGAAGAACTGGGAAAAAGTTAAATTCTTGGGCAGAATAGAATAGAATTTAAAGAGGGTGATTTTTGATTCCACTGTCTCTCAGGTTTCTGTTTACCCGTCTGTATCTTCTCTTCTGGTTCTGAGACAGGTGCTCATCTCTTTGGAGATGTGCAGAGCTAGAATCAGACTAACAGCCCTTGTGGGGAATATGAAGTGAGGCGAGGTTGTTAGGTCTAGAGTGCAGACGGGCCAGATTAGAGTAGCCCTGATTGGTGGAAGTGTCACAGCTGCAAGGATAACCTGAGTTTCCTGTGGGTTGAGAATAGGTCATGTAAGGTATCTGACTGAAGCCATCTTGCCAGGTCTCCTGTTGACAGTGGAGCAGCGTTGAACGGATTATGAGGGGTAAAGGAAGGTCATGGCCCTTCTTTGGCTGGTTCTTCTGTGTCAGGGACCTGAATAAAATTTTCCTGTCTCTCGTGCCACCACCAGCAGAGCAGTGAAGAGCAACCAATATGTCCTGAGAGAGCTGCTTTTGTAGGCTTGAAACATAGAAGGAACCAATAACTAGCATGTGTTAGAGAAACAAAAACAAAAAGCAAAGTAACAGCTGTAAGTAATGAGACCTGCAAACGCAAATCAGTGCCTTGTTGCCCCTAAAGTCAATAGGTCCCCTGTACCTTCCCGCCCACTCACACACTGACACAACCATATCTGGCTTTCTTACTGGTGTAGACAGGAGGGATGAGTAGGGGGAGCAGAGAGAGAGAGGAAACAGGCTCCATGAGGCATTTCTAGTCTGAGCTGACATTTCATTTTAAGATGGAAAATGACACGCAAAAAATCCAGCTTGACCAGAAAAAAATTATAAGCCTGATACTTGTAGTTGACAAAAGTAAGTTACCTTTCCTGTCACCAATTCACCAGGTGCTGATAATTCAGAAAGCACATATAGTATCAGGTACTAGAAAAAGTAAATCATTCCACATTTGCCTGTTGCTAGTTTGAGGCAACTTAATTATACCTGCTGATTTTTCTCATGTCTGGACATTTTGAGTGTGTGAGAGAGTGTGTGTGTGGGTCTGTGTGTGTGTGCGCACACGTGCATGTGCACCTCTGTATCTGTGCTTAGATTTACAAAAGTAGTCTTGTGTTCCATTGCCCATTTTAACTCAATCTCTTCATACAGATTTCATTCCAGCCTTTATCACAAGACATTGTACCATTTTTTTTTTTTTAGCCATCTATCTTTTACTGCTAGAAGGAAATTTCTTAGAGGAGACTCCAATTTAAATATTGCTTCTATCATAGTGTCAGACATATGGTAGATCCTCAGTAAAAACCGGTTTCTTACATTTAAGCTAATGATAATGTTTGTATCTATTAAGCATGCTGAGACTATTTTCCAAGACCCAGTTTGAAGATGCTTTAAAAGTAACTTTTCTAGATTTTCTGGTAATACTTCTGTAGCCTTTTACAGGAACAGAGGAAAAGTAAAATAGGCAGTGAGGAAGGAAGTGCTGTTATTTTTGTGCATATAGCATAGTAAATGTGTATGTACCTGGCAATTACTGGTAAATCAACATGTCAGAGAGATGCTATTTGTTACTGGCTCTGTGAGTAATTATCCCTCTAGATATAATTAGAGTTAAAGGTAGTGAAGTGCAAAATAATTGCAACAAAAGACCTATGATTCATTTCAACCAGGTTTATAGAGTAACAGATTCTTTTTCTTAACTTTAACATTAGCAATTTTTTTAATTGATTCTGTAATTTTACAATGACAAAAAGGTAGTTTTCAGTGTAATTCTCTATTATTTCCATACTGTAAATTCAATCTATATTAGATATTTGATGCCATGGGTTAGCATTTTTTTTCTTTCCAAATTAAGTATTTTGTGAACCCACCATATGTTGAATGATATGCAGAACAGAGGCATGGTGAAGCCAGAAATATTTGTGTGTGTGTGTGTGTGTGTGTGTGTGTGTGTGTGTGTGTGTGGTGTGAAAAAAAATATGCTAGACCAAGTTATGGAGAGTCAGACTTCCAAAACTGCATATCTCATCTGACTACAATCCTTCTATCCAGGGAAAATTTAGGTTTGATGGGGCTCAAACCTCATACAATTTAGGAAGCACACTTTAAGAATAACAATACAAAATTAAGAACACAACATTGGCCGGGCATGGTGAGTCATGCCTGTAATCCCAGCACTTTGAGAAGCCAAGGTGGGTGGATCGCCTGAGGTCAGGAGTTCGAGTCCAGCCTGGCCAACATGGTGAAACCCAGTCTCTACTAAAAATACAAAAATTAGTTGGGTGGTGGCAGGCCCCCGTAATTCCGGCCACTTGGTAGGCTGAGATAGGAGAATTGCTTGAACCTGGGAGGCGGAGATTGCAGTGAGCTGAGATTGTGCCATTGCACTCCAGCCTAGGCAACAAGAGCAAAACTCCATCTAAAAAAAAGAAAAAAAGAACACAACATTAAGTATCGTGCCCATGGAAGTGAAGAGTCCCAAGGCTTAAACTACATGCACTTCTTGGCAAATATTTCTCTTTTTGTATCAAGTCAGATTTGACACTTCTCTCTGTTGGGACATATTGGTATGTAATAGCTTACTAAGAGGAGCAGAGGTCTTGGCATATATGTAGTATAGAAGAGGTCGTAAAGGTGAGTGGCAAATTTCTAAGAGTTGAGATGTAAAGTATTGTTGACCACTGATGAAGACTTGTAATTATAATATGGAAATTTGGAAAATAGCATGAAAACATATATTATTTACTGAGTAATGGAAAAGATCAACTATGATGACAGGAACTTACACTTCCGGCCCAGTTGGAGTAAAAGAGACCTTCTGAATGAGATAGCAAAAAAGTAATAAATGGACAGAGTATATGAAGCAAAGGTTTTCAAGATACTGAACATCAGGCAATGAAGTACAGTGATCTTGAGGAAGGAAACAAATGAGGAAAGTCATATGATTGTGCCAGCTAACTGCTTTAAGACAGTTTCCAACATGTAGCACAGGGAGGAGAACCCAGGTGGAGTCTAGTGATCTTGAATTAAGGAGATAAAGCTGAAATTGCAGGAAGACCATTGTGGCTAGAATGCACAGGACAAAGTACTGGAGAGAAGAGATTTGCCCGGAGAAAAGTCTCAAACGATCTGTAGGTAGATACATTATGATAGAAGCATAGACATGTGATAGAAGCGGTATGTAAAGGGATGCCTTGGGTATTTAGTAGAGGACTGTGCAGCACATGCAGGTGAGGAAATTACTAATTTTGGGAAATAACTACCCAAAATGGTTAGTGGGAACAATACCTGACACTCACAGTGGGCCAGGGATAGTGCCTGTACCTACCTGTCAGACTGGAAATTTCATAATCATCAGGACATTGGATAGTACTAGAGTGTCATGCCTTAGTTGTGGAGAGTAATTAGGCATAGACTAACACTGTTTGAATACCACTGACAGAGCTGTAAAGCAAAAAATGAAGGATATAGATTACTTTCAAGTAATGTAAGTACATTCTATGGAGGAAATTAAAGACTATCTATAGAAATACAAAAATAAATATCAAGCATCCTACATAGTAAAATTCATAATGCCTGGCACCAAATCAAAACTAACCAAATATGCAAAAAATTGGGGGAAATATGATCCGTATTGAGACAAAAAATGCATCAAGATAAATCTAGAACAGTGATAGCAGACAAGAACAGTAAAATAGTTATTAAGACTACATATCCTATGTTCAAAAATTAAGTACAAAGAAGACATAAACATATAACCAAGTCAAATGCCTAGAAATGAAAAAAATACTGTGTTCGAAATAAAAAATACACAAGATGAGGTTAATGTCAGATTAGAGACTACAAAAAAGGTTAGTGAGTTTGAAAATAATTATTTAAAATAAAATAATAGAAACTGTCATGAAAATAAACTAATAGAAACTGTCATGATGGAACACAGAGAAAAAAAATAAAACAAATGGGATCTCATTAAACTAAAGAGCTTCTGCGCAGCAAAACAAACTACCATCAGAGTGAACAGACAACCTACAGAATGGGAGAAAATTTTTGCAATCTACTCATCTGACAAAGGGCTAATATCCAGAACCTACAAAGAACTCAAACAAATTTACAAGAAAAAAACAAACAACCCCATCAAAAAGTGGGCAAAGGATATGAACAGACATTTCTCAAAAGAAGACATTCATACAGCCAACAGACACATGAAAAAATGCTCATCATCACTGGCCATCAGAGAAATGCAAATCAAAACCACAATGAGATACCATCTCACACCAGTTAGAATGGCGATCATTAAAAAGTCAGGAAACAACAGGTGCTGGAGAGGATGTGGAGAAATAGGAACACTTTTACACTGTTGGTGGGATTGTAAACTAGTTCAACCATTATGGAAAACAGTATGGCGATTCCTCAAGGATCTAGAACTAGAAGTACCATATGACCCAGCCATCCCATTACTGGGTATATACCCAAAGGATTATAAATCATGCTGCTGTAAAGACACATGCACACGTATGTTTATTGCAGCACTATTCACAATAGCAAAGACTTGGAATCAACCCAAATGTCCATCAGTGACAGACTGGATTAAGAAAATGTGGCACATATACACCATGGAATACTATGCAGCCATAAAAAAGGATGAGTTTGTGTCCTTTGTAGGGACATGGATGCAGCTGGAAACCATCATTCTCAGCAAACTATCACAAGAACAGAAAACCAAACACCATATGTTCTCACTCATAGGTGGGAACTGAACAATGAGAACACTTTGACTTGGGAAGGGGAACATCACACACCGGGGCCTATCATGGGGAGGGGGGAGGGGGGAGGGATTGCATTGGGAGTTATACCTGATGCAAATGACGAGTTGATGGGTGCTGATGAGTTGATGGGTGCAGCACAGCAACATGGCACAAGTATACATATGTAACAAACCTGCACGTTATGCACATGTACCCTAGAACTTAAAGTATAAAAAAAAAAAAAAAAAAGAATGAATGGGACATTAATGAGCTGTGGGCAACTTCAAACGTCCTATTGTAAGTGCAATTGTAACTCTTAATGAAGAGAGGGAGGACAGAAAAAAATTGCACCAATAATGGTTGGTTTTTTTTTCAAATGTTATGAAAATAATAAATCCAAAGATTCAAGTAGCTCAATGAAACAAAAGCACAAGAAATTGGAAGGAAACTACATAAAAGAACATCATAATCAAATTGTTTCAAACCAATGATTTTAATTTAATTGTATCATTAACAAAATTTAATTTAATTTTAAAAAACAATCTTTTTTTTAACTTTTAAGTTCAGAGGTACAAGTGCAGGTTTGTTACATAGGTAAACTTGTGTCATGGGGGTTTGTTTTACAGATTATTTCATACCCCCAGGTATTAAGCCTAGTATCCATTAGTTGTTTTTCCTGATCCTCTCCCTCCTCCTACCCTTCTCCCCTGAAAGGCCCCAGTGTGTGTTGTTCCCCTCTGTGTGTCCATCATTTAGTTTCCACATATAAGTGAGAACATGCAGTATTTAGTTTTCTGTTCCTGTGCTAATTGCTAAAGATAGTGGCCTCCAGCTTCATCCATGTCCCTGCAAAGGACATGATCTCGGTTTTTTTAATAGCTGTATAATATTCCATGGTGTATGTGTACCACATTTTCATTATCCAGTCTATCACTGATGGACGTTTAGACTGATTCCATGTCTTTGCTATTGTGAATAGTACTGAAACAAACATATGCATACATATGGCTTCATAATAGAATGATTTATATTCCTTTGAGTATATACCCGGTAATGGAATTGTTGGGTCAAGTAATATTTCTGGTTCTAAATCTTCAAGGAGTCACTACACTGTCTTCCACAATGGCTGAACTAATTTACACTCCTACCAACAGTTTAAATGTGTTCCTTTTACTCTGCAACCTTGCCAGCATCTGTTATTTTTTTTTGACTTTTTGTAATAGCCATTCTGACTGGTGTTAGGTGGTATCTCATTGTAGTTTTGATTTGCATTTCCCTAATAATTAGTGATATTGAACTTTTTTTCATATGATTATCTGCATGTATGTCTTCTTTTGAAAAATGTCTGTTCATGCCCTTTGCCCGCTTTTTTGTGGGGTTGTTTTTTTTTCTTTTAAATATGTTTAAGTTCCTTACAGATGATAGCTATTAGATCTTTGTCAGATGCATAGTTTGCAAAAATTTTCTCTCATTCTGTAGGTTGTCTGTTTATTCTGTTGATAGTTTATTTTGCTGTGCAGAAGCTCTTTAATTAGATCCCATTTGTCAATTTTTGCTTTTGTTGCAATTGCTTTTGGCATCTTCCTCATTAAATTTTTGTCCATGCCTGTGTCTTGAATGACATTGCCTAAGTTGTCTTCCAGGGTTTTTGTAATTTGGGGTTTTACATTTAAGTCTTTAACCCATCTTGAGTTAATTTTTGTATATGATATAACAAAAGGGTCCAGTTTTAATCTTGTGCATATGGCTAGCCAGTTATCCCAGCACCATTTATTGAATAGGGTGTCCTTTCCCCGTTGCTTGTTTTTGTCAGGTTTATTGAAGTTCAGATAGTTGTAGTTGTGCAGTCTTATTTCTGGCTTCTCTATTCTGCTTCATTGGTCTGTGTGTCTGTTTCTGTACCAGTACTATGCTGAAACAGCCTTAAAAACAACCAAAGAAAAAAAGACATATTACATACAGAGGAAAAATATAAGGATGACACAAGATTTTTATACTGATCCAGGTTTGTGATGACTGTTGCACAGTAAGCCAATCACTGAGACAACAATTTTGTCATGGAGAATAAATTTTAGACAAAAAACAGAGCAGCAAAGAGATGGGAAAGCAGCTCTAAAATCCTCCGCCCTGATAATGGAGTTTTAGGGCTGTTTATGGGATAAAGGAGCAAGGTGGTCCAAGACATGGGGAAAGGTGATTGAGAGTAAGAAAATATGAAGCAATCGATGATCTGCACAGGCATAGTCAAGCTTCATGTTTCTTCATAGGATGCATATTCACAAATTATGTCATTAGCATAATCTGAGAGTGGCGTTTTTGGCCCTCTGACATCAAAAACTCACCCGTCTGACACTTGCACAGGCCCATTTGATGGGTCAGTGATCTCAGTGGTTTGAACTGGATGAGAACTACCTCTCAGTTCCTGAAAAATAATTTAAGTAATTGTTACCAGGGTGACATATATATTAGAGGTATTATGTATAAGGAAGCTAGTGGGAGCTTAGTTAAACTTGTTTAGCTACCTGACTTTTAGCTACATATGTCTTAAAATGAACTGAAAGCAAGTGACTAAAACCAGGCAGGGTAAGTTAAGTTGGGCAGGCCCAATCAGGTAAGCTGTAAGTTTTAGTATCTCTTTGGAAACAATGAGAATACATTGGAGCACAGTCTTGTGGACATATAGCTCTACACACAACAATGAAGAACACTGGAAACGCTTTGAAAAAAAAAAGAAAAACATAAAAGCACAATGAAAGTATAAAACTTATTTTATCCAAGGTGCTAGTACCTCTATTATTTGCCTATCACAATGCCAAGATCTCAGGGACAAGTAAAAAATGTGATGGAAACAATCCCCTATATCAGTAGTTGAGAGGACAATGCAAATACATCAGATAGTATTATATGAGTCCATACGATTGTGTAACATCTATCTGTCTGTCTATCTATCTCTCTATCTGTCTGTCTGTCTATCCATCCATCTGCCCATCTTATCTATTAATCCATCCATCCATCCCAGGGTAATGCATGACATTTATCATGGCAAGTGTCTCAGTCTGGGTTTTCCCAGAATTATATCCTAAGATGAGGGTTTGAGTGCAAGCAAATCACTTGGGAGGTGATTCCTGGAAGCACCAGGAAACAATGGGAAAGTGAGATAGGGAAAAGGGAAAGGTAGGCCACAAATTAAAGTGTCATTATCAAGAAGATAAACACTGTATGCAGCTGGAGTCTAATCACACCAGGAAATTGTGGATCAGTGTACAGCAGTGGCCTCAGATGGAACCTACTCTTGTAGACAGAATCATGGCCTTCCAAAGACACCTATGCCGTAATCTCCAGAGCCTAAGACTGTGTTATGTTACATGTCAATGGATAATAAGATTTCACGTGTATTTAAGGTCACTAATCAGCTGGCCTTAAGATAAAGAGAATATCTTGCGTTACCCAAGTGCTCCCAATATAATCACAAAGGTCCTTTAAACGAGAAAGAAGAAAACAGATGGTGAAATTCAGAGATAGATTTGAAACTGTGGCTGGCTTGGAAGGCAGGGGGCATAAGCCAAGAAACAGAGGAGGCCTCTAGAGCTGGAAAGGGCAAGAAAACAGGACCTTTTCTAGAGATTTCAGAAGGAATTTAACCCTGTTACAATCTGATTTTAGCCCAATTAGACACATTTTAGACTTTCTGCCTTCAGAAATATAAGATGTTTGTATTGTTTTAATTTACCACTAAGTTTATGGTAATCACTTACATTAGTAATAGTAAACTAATATACCCACTTGAGGGGTGAAATAGTTGGGTGTTTATAACACACACCATTTGCTGGTAACTGCTTCTGTATGTGGAAAAAAAGTGGCTCCTGAGAAAGAAAGCCGTTTGGTTGGTGGAGTTTAGCTGTTAGGCACTATAAAGGTAAGGCCTGCTGGAATGTGAGCACTCCACTGACTAGTAAAATAGGCTGGCCTCCCTCTTTCTGTCCCTTCCACAGCTTCTTCATTCATCTGACATTTCTTGAGCTTTTATTACATAACAGACTTTATGCTAGATGCTGGAAATAGAAAGACACTGTATATATTTCTAGTCTAAAAGGTTCCACAAAGAGGAAAATGTTTACATTTCCTAGATTCTCAGTTCTAGACTCTAGGATAGATTGCTAAGATATTTTTCATTAATGAAAAGAAATACATTTTGTTGGGTTTTCCAAAGAACACAACATGACACGCCGTTTTTACAAGGGATAAATTTAGTGCAGAATAAAATAGAGCAGATAAACCGTCCCCCAAATGAAGAAACCTCAAATTTATTGTTCTAAGGCATCCAGAGCAGGATATGTCTTTGGTATGAATGTGCAATTCTAGACACTATTATTTCTTTCTTGGACATGAGCTAATTTCTATTGGACATTAAATTCTATAGGAAGGTAAAGATTAGTCTATGTTATCTGGATGCCTGTTTGTTTTTAATGCATAGTTACACAAAATTAAAATGAAGAGCATCTGATAAACTCACATACAAACACTCACACACAAATCTTCTTTAGGTATATCTCAAGGTATTTTTCCTTACTCATAATGTGCTATTTATACATGACTCATAATCCCAGTTTCTAGGTATTCCAGAGTACCCAGAAGTTTAGCACAAATATAACAATGGTTATGCTATAGTGGAAATGAAGTGAGCAATAGATGCTATTGCAGTAATTTTTTAAATGTCTTTGTTCTTATAAATGGTCAGGCAGTACATTAAAATTTGAAAGATTGCACACTTGCAGCCTCTGGTGACGTCCCAGATTGAATGAGGTATTTCCTCCCTCATACTCTTGTAACAGTCTTTAGATCTGTATTTCTCATTTCCATGTTGTAGGGTAGCTACTTATATAATGTCTTTCTATTGCATTAAGCCATGTGTGCTCCTCATAGTTGGGTTTTGATAATCTTATTTTTTTTTTCTCTGGTACCTAGATCATCCTTGACATATGTGAAATTCTTTAAAAATATTCATCAATTCAGTGGACAAATGAAGTTGGCAAACTCAAGTCATGTATTTCATGTTTATTATTTTATAGGTGTAAAGTAGACAATTTTGTCCTTTGTTGGCTTATTTAATCACTTGTGAAAAACAGTAAAATTATATTGAGTTTCAAACACATGATAAACTTCTGTTGTATTGAGATAATCAATGGGTGTGTTTATCTTCTTTTTACTAGTACCATGGTTTACTATGTTTTCCAAAATACTATTTGTCATTAATTGAAACAAACCACATTATGGTACCATATAATCTATTTTCTAAATGAAAACACTCTGTGGTTTTGAAAGTTGGTTTCTGGTCTACAAACAAATAATTTCGTGTTCTTATCCTCATACTGTTTGAGTCTTAGTTTTTTCCAGTTTTACAATGGAGAGAGTAAAAATAGAAATACAATTTTTTATTTCAGAGAGTTATAATGAGCATCAATTAAGCTGGAGGACATCAAAGCAAATAGTACATCATCTCTTCTTTTACTTTTTATTTTTTATTTATACCGAATAATTGTACATTTTATGGGGTACATAGTTATGTTTTGATACATGTATAGTGATCAGGGCAATTAGTATTTTCATCATCTCAAACATTTGTTATTTCTTTGTGTTGGAAACATTAAATATCCTCCTTCTAGCTATTGGAAGCTATATATTATAATTAAGTATAGTCATCCTATAGTGCTATAGAATGCTAGAACTTTTTCCTCTTATCTAGCTGTAATTGTATATTACTTAACAAATCTCTCCTTACCCATCTGTTCCCCTTACCCCTCCCAGCCTCTAGTATCTTCTGTATTAAGAAAATATGGATGAGAGGACAACAGGTTATAGATTTTGATAGTGGGATATCTTTAAGGGAAGGAACTAGTTAATTATCCATAAATTATTTCAATGGTGTGAATATTGCCCTTTATTATAGCATAATTCTTAAAATGTATGCTATTGCTTTGAGAAGCCCATTGAAGAGCCATGCCAAACCATGCTATAACTTTCAGAACCTTGGACAGCTTCTTTGCTTCACGAGACCCGAGAGGTTAAGGCAAAGATAACCCAACAGCGCAAATATTTTTTTTCTGAAAAAGAAAGTTTGTTCTTAATCCACATGTAGCATTGTTTGTAGACTCCTCCCAGTTCATCCTTGAATCCATAGTATATTTCTCTATACATACTCCTGGATAAGAAGAAACAGATAATAGGAAGATAAAGTTAGGTATTGTCATCAGAACATTAACGCAGTGATCTTATTTTCTTAAACTCTTATCATATGTGTGTGTGTGCATTATATATATATATATATATATAATATATATATAAAATATATAAAATATATATATATAAAATATATATTATATATATATATATAATATATATATATATATAAATGCATATGTATTTCTTTTTTCTTTCTGTGTTTTTAGAGACAGGGTCTTGCTGTGTTGCCTAGGTTTGTCTCAAACTACTGGCCTCAAGTGATCCTCTTGCCTCAGTCTCCAAAAACATTGGGATTATAGGTATGAGCCACCATGCCTAGCCCAGCATCTTATGTTTTGTAGCATCCAATCATAATGTATTTTTTAAAATTTCCTGTCTGAATTCAGGAACCCTGGGTTACTTTGTGTCAATGATATCTCTGATTTCCTCCACAGAGTCTCTGTGGGAAATATTGTAGAGGTTATGGTTCCACCCTAACGATAATCTAACAAAAAAGGAAATTCTAAATTCTTGCTAATATCTAATGGGAGCATTTTTGGGAGGCATTGTGCACACATTGCTAGAGAGCTATGAAGGGACTGTTTCAAATGAAGAGAAATGCAAGCCTAGGCAGTATGAAATATATCTTGGTAACAGCTCTCTGTCCTGTAATTTGTCCCACTTAATTTTCTTTTTGTTCAGATTGTCCCACTTAATATCCTTTTGTTTAGATTGTTGGTTTTTATTTTCAGCAATGTAAAATGTGGGTAGTAATTTGATTTATAATAAGACGTTACATCAAATGTTTTGATAGCAGAGTCAAAGGAAATACAACCTGAGCCATCCCCAGGGAGTCATATGCACACAGACTCACATGCATGCACGAACACACACAGGAGCCACATTGCAACTGCATTCGGGATTTACAAGATTACCTGTATTTCATTCAAGACAGCTCTAATGGGTTTTACCAGATCAGAAGTGAAAATTTTAAATAAAGTAATAGTTTAACCCAGGTTACAGTCAGTCACTCAGGCAATCAGTCTAACTTTGTGCATTTTACAAACTGGCCACCCAAGTTCAGAGTGAACACAGGAAAAAACAAAACAAGGAGACCACAGGTAAACATAGGCCAATGGTTAACCAACCAGCCCTTGCTAGAAAGGTTAATCATCACTACTCTGCCCCACTTCCTCATCACCTTTCATGGTGTTTCACAAATTTTATAGGTAAATGAGTAAGGATGTGATCTCATTCACTTACATATTCCATTTGAATATAAAACATGTTGCCTCCTTCCCAAATCTTTAATTGTATCTTGATAAAGAATTCAAGCTTCTTTGTACTTTGTAGGAGATTTTTTGTTTGATTGATCATGAATTATTGAAGTTCAGTGGACTGGAATTTGAATACTTGGATCTGAGATTTTATTCTGCCAATTATTACACGTGTAAATTTGGGCAAGTTAGCTAACTTTAGAAATAGTCTTCTTGTCAGTGAATGAGGGTATTATTACATCCGCAATGCCTTTCATCACACATGGCTACTGGGGGAGTCAGATGATAAGAGTGAAAGTAACTAATAAACTGAACAAATAAAAAAGACAGTGATTTACCAGCTACTTCCAATGTTACTATTTAAACCATGACTTTGAGATGCTGTATTTTAAGAATGAAAAAAGAAAGTAATCTTTATTTTAAGGAGAGGGACAAGGCAATAATTTTCCGTAAGAAGGCACAGACACTGTATACAAAATGGAATCTGTCTCACTTTTCAGAATTTTCATTTGCTAGCTCAAGTGCAAGCTGCTTGTATTAATTTTCTAGGACTTCTATACAAAATATCATATAATGGGTGCTTTAAATAACAGAAATTTCTTTTCTCATAATTCTAGAGGCTAGAAGTTCAAGAGCAAGTTGTTGGAAGATGTAGTTTCTTCTGAGGATCTTTGCCTTGGCTTATAGATGGCCACCTTGTTGCTGTGTCCTCGCATGATCTTTTCTTTTGTGCACACACATCTCTGGCATCTTCTTGTGTGTCTATATTTCTTATAAAGACGTCAGTCTCATTGAAGTAGGACCTGCTCTAAGGACTTCACTTTAAGTTAATCACCTCTTGCTCTTGCTCTAAATATAGTCACATTCTGAGGTATGGATGGTTGGGGCTTCAATAATGAATGAAGGGAGCATAAATCCATAATGTTTGACTTTTGGATCTCCAAAACCCCTGTCCTTCTCATATGCAAAATGCATTCATCCTAATCCCGACAGTCCAAAATCTTTACCCATTTCAGCATCAATTCTAACTTCCAAAACTCATGTAAATATTTTCTAAATCAAGTATGATGAGAGACTTGAGGTATGATTCATCCTGATGCAGAATTTCACTCCAGCTGTGAAATTGTGAAATTGTAAAATTGTACAAGTTCCTTATTTTGAAAATCCATTGCTAGGACAGAAAAGGATGGAAATTCTCATTCCAAAAGGAATAAATATGAAAGAAGAAAGGGATCATAGATCCTAGCAAGTTTCAAACTTAAGAGCTTAAATTCCCTTAGATATTAAGGCTCAGTAATAATCCTGTTTGGCTTAATGCCCTATGCTCCTGGCCCACTGGGGTGGTGGCTTTGCTTTGTGAGTCCACTGGGGCAGCAATGTTGCCTTAGCCCTGGGAAATAGCATCATCTTCTGATGCCTTGAGTGACAGTCCTGTCCATGTCATCCTGGGAAGTGGCAGCCTGGCCCACTAAAGCTAAGGAGGTGCCCCTCATTCTGAAATCAAGAAAGAGACAGCTTTGGCTTTCCATCTTCCCACTAGACCTGGGCCCATGGTGAGAGTGGCAGTCCTGCCAGTATCTGAATAGCTTCTGGGGTCATTCTTTCATTTCCTTGATGGATGGATAACATATGTTTATAGCCATTTAACTCAATTAAATGCCTATAGAATTCTCCCATCCTGTAGAATTCCAGTATTCCAATAGCTTTTCTTTATTTGGGGCTATGTCTGTCCCCTTTAGTCCAAGCTGACAGTGTTTCTGCTGATATAAGCCCATATTTATTCCTGGCTTCTGCTGAGATAAGTGATTAGATCTATGAGTCACATCCATAATATCTTTATGGAGTAATTGTCCAACTACATTCTTGGTTTTCTTTCCAAAACATACTTTTTAATTTTTTTCAGTAGGAATAAGCTGATAATTATTCAAATATTCAAGTTCTGGTTGCTTTTTGCTTAACAATTTATTTTTCAATAATCTCTCTCCTCTTGCACTTTACCATAAGCAGTAAGGAGAAACTAGACTATACCTTCAACACTTTGCTCAGAAATTCTTTCAGCTGAATGCCCAGGTTTGTCACTTACAATTTCTACTTTCCAAAACAATAGAACACAGTTCAGCCAAACTCTCTGCCATTTTATGTTAAGTGTTGCCTTTCCTGTAGTGTCCAAAAATATATATCTCATTTTCATCTGAGGCCACAACAGAAGCAAGCACATTTAATGTCCCTGATTTTACAGTTTGTTCAAGGCAATCTAAGCTTTCTCTAACCTGTGCCTCAAACCTTTCACAGCCTCTACACATTACTTCTAAAGCTGCTTCCACATTTTTAGGTGTTCGGTACTATAGCATCCCACATCGTGGTACCAAAATCTGTGTTAGTTTTCTGGAGCTGCCATAACAAAATACCACAGACAACAAAAATGTATTTTCTTATGGTTAGAAGACTAGAAATTCAGGATCAAGTTTCAGCAGGCCTAAGTCTCTCTTCTTGGCTTGCAGATGGCCATCTTCTGTTTGTATTCCCACGTGGTTTTTCCTTTGTACCTAAGCATCCATGGTAATTCTTTTTTGTCTACAAATTTCCTCTTCTTACAAGAACACCAGTAAGTTTTGATAAGGGCCCACTCTAAAAGCCTTGTTTTTACTTAATCACCTCTTTAGAGTACCTGTCTCCAAATACAGTCACATTCTGAGATTCTGGGAGTTAGTGTTTCAACATATGAATTTTGGGAAGACAGTTTAATAACTTAACAATAAATTAACAATTTGAGTTTAACATAATGATGAATTATGACTTAGGAAGAAGCATAGCCTTAGCCCATGTAACACTGTTGTATATCATCGCTATGAAAGGTCTGGTGTCTTAGTGATTTTAAAACAGTGTTTCCCTGAGTCTCGGGCAGTGAATTAGGAGGGCTACGTAGACTGTGTCCATGGTTAGGCGGAGATGGTGATGGGTTTCGGCTCTCAGACCTGTTGGACACAGATGGGCCACACCAGGGGAAGTGCTAAATTGCTTGTAAATTCACTGGCACTCCAATACTCTATCCATGTCTGGAAATAAATGAACACAGAGTCTGTGATCATATTAACTCAACCAAACATTTGGCTAGGAATATCAGACAATAAAACTGAGTAATTAAAATAAAAATTGTTCTAGAATTCCTGGAATGCACAGCAGTTGCTCCTTTTCTTAAATGTCTATGGCCTGACACAATGGTGTTCACAGCACACCCCTCTTTATATTGGGGCTGCTTTCTCTGATAGATGGGCTTCAAAACTGCTAATACACGAATTACTCATATTTAGACATTTGTTCTTTTAGGTGCCAGACTGTTTTCTTTTGGAATGTATTTTTGTGTGATGCAATTTGACACCTAAATCTTAGCATTAACTTTTAAAGGATGAATGTTGATATATTGGTTCTCTTTTTTTAAAAAATAATTTCCTGTATGATAAAGTAATTACTACCTACTGTGTTCCAGGCACCACACTAAGTGCTATTAATGTAGCGATGAAGTTACATTGTCTTCACCAAGGGTATCATAATCTAATTTAAAGTATTTTTTCCTCTTGTAGACATACCTTCTTCCATGTATAAAGGCACCTAAAATGTTGTACAGCTTAATTAAGCTTAGTATCTTTCTTGTTTTACTCAATCTCAGTTTATAGCTGTTGTGGATTAAATAATGGCCCTTCAAATATGTCCACATCCTGATCCCCAAAACTTGTGAATGTTTCCTTGTAATGCTAAAACATTTTTAAACATGTGATTAAGGATCTTGATATTGGGAGATTATCCTGGATCATCCTGGTGAACCTGCTACAATCACAGTTGTTGTCATGAAAAGAAATAAAGACGGTTCAAAGAAGAAGAGAAGGTAGCAAGGTGATAATGGAAGCACAGATTGGAATGAGTCACTTTGAAAAAGGAGGAGGGACCCCAAGCTAAGGAATATAGGCAGCCACCAAAAAGCAGGGAAAGATTCTACCTTCAGAGTACCCAGAAAGAACCAAACTTGCTGGCACCGTGACATTAACTCAGAGAGACCATTTTTGAACTTCTGACCTCCAGAATTGCAAGAGAATAAAATTGTGTTATTTTAAGCCACTAAAGATTGTGGTACTTTGTCATAGCAGCAATAGGAAACTAACAGAATCACATTGATAATCACCAGTACACTTAAAAGCATTTATCTATATTCTTCTTTACAATCTGCTCCCATATACTATTACCACTGTTATTAATTTATCCATCTTAATTAATTGTAATCCTTTCTTCCCTATTTGCGTCACGCCCTTAATTTAGAAACTTGACATTCCATTTGAAATACTATGGTCAGTTTCCAAATGGTATCTCTGTTGTCAACCTCACTCCTTCCAAACTGTTCTCCAGACTGTTTCCAAAATTGTCCCATAAAAGTCAAATATGAACTATTTTCTTCTTAAAATCCTGTGATACCTCATGAGCTTCCTTCCTCTTTGCCAAACTCCTATTCACGCTTCAAGAAGCAATTTAAGTATCTTCTTTTCTTTGACTGTTTCCAGAGACATAAATGTTTCCATTGTCTTCTATGTTTCAAAAGCATCTTGAATATATTTTCTTGAAAAACCCTTTTGTATCTATCGAGACAGATAGATATAGACATGGATGCATTCCAGGACTTAGCATCCTGTCTGTTATATTATTGTACATAAACAGAAAGACTCAAAAGGATAATTAATAAAATACATTAACTGCAAATTCCTTCTGGAGATGATAACACTATAAAATATGTGCTGCTAATAGGAGAAAAGAAACAGTGAAAAAATACAAAGGGGTATTTTCAAAATATGTTTTTCATAAACAGCAAAGGCTTTAGAGGAGATATGTTAGAATGCCTAGGAAATGTAAAGGAAACACAGTATGCAAAAGATTTACACATGTATGTAGGCATATCAGGGAAGGGACTAGAGAACAGGAAGATAAATTCAATAATAGTTAACATCCATTGTGTGCTTACCATGAGCCGGTACTGTTCTAAGGGCTTTCATGTTAATTCACTAAACAGTCCTTTGAGACAGCTGTTGTTA
Organism: Macaca nemestrina; assembly: GCF_043159975.1. NCBI lineage: Eukaryota > Metazoa > Chordata > Mammalia > Primates > Cercopithecidae > Macaca > Macaca nemestrina. The sequence continues at coordinate 78,076,191 of NC_092133.1, forward strand.
CTAACCACTTTTAAAGTTGTTGTGAAGACTGAGCACAGCATTAATACAACTAGGAAGGGATTTGAACTTGGAAAGTCTGTTTCCACAGCTTGTTTTCTTATCCAATATTTTTTACTATCTCAGCTGGTAGGTTTTCCACTGCTGCTGGATAGGCTGTTCCAAAGGTGACCTAGGTCAAGCCATGACAGCCAAGGTGGCCCAAGCTCATCTTCAGAGATGTTCACTGGATGTTGTTGTTCTTATTTTTCAACTCCAAACTCAGCCTGTAATTCTCACCAATTTCAAATCTGTGATCACTTAAGTCTATAATCGCTATCAGTGATATCTCTAACACATCCCAGCAATTCTTAAACATGTCTATCCTTATTGTCAGGACTCCTAATTCCATGAGTGATTATTAATGCAGGGAGAGAGATGAGAAATCACCTTTGGGGATATAATTAAAAAGTGAGTAGGAAGCAGGCAGAGGAAGATGAAGTAATGACAGAGATTGTGTTGTGAGTAACATAGATATTTCAATAGGATATGCCTGAGTTTTAAGTGTGTGAATTTTCGATGCTTCTCTTTATCCTCCATTGTGTCATATAGCATGAATCACCCACATGAGTGGGTCATCAAATCAATTTTTGGATAACAATCAGCATTTGATAAAGGAAAATAGAGTAGAATGGAACAGAAGAGCATAATATATACCACAGCATAGCATAGGAATATTTGCATAAATCTGTATAAGTCATTTCACACTTTGCAGAAATTACTGCAACAAGTGGTAACTCACAGTGCCAGCGAGCCAATTAGTAGAAGGAGTACACTGAAGGTGCCCACTGGGTAGAATGGGTTGTTTTGTCTTTTAAAATTAACGTCTTATTTGATTTTTTGGCCTGGGAGAATCACTTTGATCATCACTGTAAAGAAAGGGCACACTTTATTTTATATTAACATAATTATTAGTTAATTGTGAGATGAAGCCAGGAATTATTTTTGTATCATGAATAAAAGTATTGAGATTTTCAGTCAAGTTTCAGGCTGCAAAATTAGACTGTTTTTCAGAAAGAACATTATCAAATTTGCAACTATAGCATTTTAGTAGATTTAATACTAATTGCCCTTAAAATTAACTGATATATTATTAAAAAGAAAAAATTATGAATTTAAAAATGTAATCCTGGCTAACACGGTGAAACCCGTCTCTACTAAAAAACTACAAAAGCTAGCCGGGCAAGGTGGCGGGCCCCTGTAGTCCCAGTTACTCGGGAGGCTGAGGCAGGAGAATGGCACAAACATGGGAGGCGGAGCTTGCAGTGAGCTGAGGTCCGGCCACTGCACTCCAGCCTGGGCGACAGAGCGAGACTCCGTCTCAAAAAAAAAAAAAAAAAAAAAAATTGTAGAGGTATGTTTTAGTTCAACTGAAGGATTTCAAAATGTAAATAGTGAAAACATTGAGAAAAATACTGACAGACGAGCAACAGTGTCAATTTTAGGCAAAAGTTTAAAATGAAAAATTTAGTACAAATCATGAAATGTAAGATACTCAAAATCATTTTAATCAAATATGAATAATCCAATGAAAATGATGCCTGTGTTTATGTAATGATAATTTGCAAATAAAACCTTAAAACTTTCAAAATTAAAATACTTGGAAATAAAGGTTATTGTACTTAGCATGTCTTTTAATTATTTGTAAGGAAGGAAAAATATAAATTCATTGGCACAATGTCTTTTTCATTTGGCTTTTTAATTTTGTTTTAATTTTTTTAAGTCTGTCTTGCTCTGTCACCCAGATGAGAGCACAGTGGCATGATCATTGCAGTCTTGATCTGCTGGGCTCAAGTGATCCTCCTGCCTCAGCCTTCTGACTACAGGTGTGCACCACCATTCCCATTCCCAGCTAATGTTATTTTATTTGTTAATTTGTAGAGACAAGTACTCATTACATTTCCCAGGCTGAACTTGAACTCCTGAACTTAAGTGATCCTCCTACCTTGGCCTCCCAAAATGCTAGGATTCCACAACCTTTAATATAAAAATACTGTTGCATAGTTACAGCATCATTGTGTGTTTAAAAAAATAGCACTTATAACTGAAAACTATGTTACCCTGTATAGATGCCATAGTGTGTGTGTGTGTGTGTATTTTTTTTTGTTTTTGTTTTTTCTGAGAGGGAGTCTTGCTCTGCTAGCTCTTGTTGCCTAGGCTGGAGTGCAGTGATACGATCTCGGCTCACAGCACGCTCTGCCTCCCAGGTTCAAGCAATTCTGCCTCAGCCTCCTGAGTTGCTGGGATTACAGGCGCATGCCACCACACCCGGATAATTTTTGTATTTTTAGTAGAGACATAGTTTCGCCTTGTTGGCCAGACTGGTCTTGAACTCCTGACCTCAGGTGATCTGCCTGCCTCAGCCTCCCAAAGTTCTGGGATGACAGGCGTGAGCCACCATTGCTGGCCTATTTTTAAGAACAAATTATCTGATAGAAATAAAACCTTTTTTTTATACCATATCCCATTTTGTAACTTTTAGAAACAATGACTGCTGTATTGATACAGTCCAGTATAAATAGGCAAATCAACCTGATGTGAGAAATGACATTCAAGAGTGTGTAAAAATGCTAGTTAATGGGAAATGGTAAAATGGCTTTTGGAGGGTATGTGATGTAGTTAAAATTTGATTAAATGTTCTTTGGAATTGGATAAGAGTATTGTTGATCAATATAAATGACACTGGTAAAATGACATATGAATTACAATTGAGAGAGCAAAAAATGTGACTAGGAAATTTTCAGAAGCTACTAATAATGAGCTCTTTGAAGTCACTTGCTAAATTCATCTTAAAGCTTTGATATCCAAAGAAATTTAGCTGCCTTTCAGGGATGGGGAAAGCCAGTGAAAAATGTTTGTTTTATTAAAGGAAGCTCACTGAAATGTTTTTGATATATTTTGTCCAGAGATTGGTGCTATGCATATCCATATTTTCTATCATCTTAGATTGTCATGACCAGCAGTACTAAGCAAAGGTGTCTAAGAATCAAGATACAAGATTCACTTTTTGGTTATTGTTGGAGAATAATCTCACATAGTAAGTAATTTCTAAGATAATATTTGGGTTAAAATGGCAGATTTAATAAACTAGGAAAGCAAAGAAAAAACCAAAATGCATTTCAATATGTTGACCATATCCAAGGGTGATAGTGTAGTATTTTGATATTTAATTTACAGAAATACTCTGAAATAAGTATTGCCATCCTGCTTTCTTAAGTAAATTGTCTAGAGGTCGTATGAGTTAGCCCAGCTCTGCTACCATGGAGCAAGTAAAGTTGTAGACATAAGATCTGAACTCAGGTCGAATAAGGCTCTGAAAGCTATGTTAAGGCCTCTCACTGCCCTCCCTCTGTAAGTAAGAAATGTGAGAAAACCAAGATTTACTCATTAAGTATGCCCTACTTTGATATATTTTCCCGGATTAGAGGAACAGATAGCTATTATTGGTGGTTTCTGTTGTTTTCATGGTTACTGTTATTATTATTATTGCTAATGCCTACTTATTTCCCCTATCAAATGAATCAGGAAGCTTTGTCCAGTCCCTCTTAATTAAAAGCAGTGAGAGAAATGGGATATCAATCCAATATATAGGGCTCAGCTTGTCCTGAGAGTCAGGGTGCCTAGAGAATATTTGATATGCCATGAGTTGCAGTGTCATAATGGGCCCTGAGTTAGTGTTTTGTGTATAGTGTTCATGGTAGAGTCCTGTCTCTTCTCAAATAAGTATGTGTAATATGGGATATAACAGTAAGTAGACATAAGTGCTTGTTTTTATTGTTAGAAGGCTGATAAGGAACAGAGAACTTGTGGTCTTCACAGCCCACATTAAGGAATGCAAGTTCTATTTAAGTACAATGGTGAATCAATGATGGATTTGCAAGCCCGGATGTACTTTTTTTTTTTTTAAGAAAAAGAAAAACCTTTGTTTTTGCATAAAAAAAGCTGGGTAGAAGAACAGAGTTAAGGGTAGGAGGCCAGTTAGGAGACTGTTGAAGTAATGCAAGTGAGACATTGTATTGGAATGGTTTAGGGTGGTTGGAGCAGAAATGAAATTACACTCTCTAGGAATAGCGGAGGTAGAATTAATCAAATAGGACATCTGAATATATTAGATGGGGTGAGGGAAAATGGACTAATCCAAGATAATCCTTATTTCTGGCTATAGGAATAGGATATTGTCATTGACTACATTGGGAGACTTCGAGTACAGAGAGATTTTTTGGATGGTGGAAAATTAAGGGTTCTATTGGAGGTACACGTTAGAAAACTAAGTGAACTCGCTAATTATACAGTTGGAGATTAAAGCAAAAGGGTTATCAGTCTATAGATGGTTAGTGTATAGACATCTAGTATGAGATCACCTAGGAAAGGATATAGATGGTGAAGAAAAGAGGACCCAGTCCCATACCTTAAAGTACACTGACATTAAGAAACTGAATAGAGAAAGAAGAAATAGCAAAGAAACCCAAAAGTGACCGTGATGCAGAGACAGAATCAAGGAGAGATTTGAGGTTTACTTACTATATTAAATGTGGAGAATTTGAAGATGAATCTAAACAATATTTATCTGTTTTCTCCAAGGGAATATTTGTATGGTTCATTTATGAAGTCATCGGTGTTGTTTTATGTGAGAAAACTGGTTTCATCGGTTCTTTAGATGACTTACTGTCATTTTTGGATTTGAGGTCATAGGAGCGCAGAGGCAAAACTGCTCAGTAGGAAGCGTCAGTCGTGTCAATACTGCTGTGAGGTTGAGTAGAAAGATGAGAAGTGAGGATTTTTTCTTTTGGTGACCAACATGTTATTGATGGCCTTGAGAAAAATGCAACTCTGGAGATATGTCTGCAGAAGCTGGACTGTAGTGGGTGAAAAAATGGACAGGAAATGAAAAAATGGGAAAAGAATCTCTTCAGAAGGTTGACTATGAAGAGGAGCGGAGAAAGGAAGTATAAATTAGGATAAGGCTAATTGTTCAAGGGGCAAATTTTTTTCAGTAGGAATATTATAGATCATTTGTCAAACTTATGGGACTGATGCTGGAGAAAGTTTGAAGAGGCCAGATATACAGAGGGGAATGTTTGGATGGTCCTTGAAAAGGTGTTTGCGGCAGAGTTTGTAGTCCAAGAAGTGATTGTCTGTATCTTTACTCTTTAGATCTCAGTGTTCTCATCTGTAAAACAGTGGAGTAGCTGTGGATTATTTCCCAGCTTCTTTGTGACTTGAATATTCTACAAATTTATTACTGTTAGTCATGCATATGCTATTAAGCAGTGATGAACATGGGAGATGTATCCTGAGGCTGTTTACTCTCATATTAAATGTGGAGAATTTGAGGATGAATCTAAAAGATATTTAAGTCTATTTTCTCCAAGGGAATATTTTTATGGTTCATTTATGAAGTCATCTGTATTGTTTTATGTGAGAAAACTGCTTTCATCGTTCTTTAGATTACTTATCCTCTTGTAGAAACTGTAACTTTTTTGAAGTTTGAGGCTGCAACATATTCACATTAGTTTTATTGTTTTAATCTTATTTTCACTGCTTTTGCCATCTAACCATAAGATACTGGTGCAGTCAGGAGAATTAAGATAAATTTATTAACAGCAATAAGTATCATGAAGACATACCCATTTCAGAGGTATGTTAATGACCATATTTTTTCCTCTACTTTGCTGGAAAGTTTTCGATGGAATTCCCAGAAAAGAGACTTATAGCAGCCATATAAATAACAATTACAGAGAGTATTATTGGTATTTATGCTGAAATACCTTTTATATTGTCTTTAATGCTTGAGTAGAAATTAGCTGAGTCATACTTGTCAATATAACTTTTTCCTCTTAAGAAAAATCCCATTGCTAAAAATTTAAAGAAAATAAACCTGATATTTTCTCCCTACTAGTAAAATACAAGTTTACATATTAATTAGTCTCTTGCTTTGCAAATGTTAAATTGGTTGAAATGAGTCAAATTGGCAATTTGTTTGGAACACAATGTGTGTGAGAAGCTGAGTCAAAAATTTGAGAGCCTCCATTGCCCTTTTCAACTTACATGGTATTTATTTGTGCAAAGGAAAGACACATCAGGTGTGTCGACATGGGCTGAAACCTATGTCCATGGAACCAGGAAGAGTTGGGCATGGGAGATAGCTGGTTGACAGAAACTTTCAAACTGATATTTCAGTGTTAATTATTGTCTTCAATATGTACATTGTTTCCAAGAATCATATTTTGCTTTATTAAATGGATTCATTATTATTATTTGTTAATATCTTGGATCCTTTGTTGTTCAGAAAATGGTTATTATTATCTCAAAAACCATAGGATTGGAGAAAGATTATGTGATATAACAAGTATAAATTGTAGATCATAGAACTTGGCACCTAGTGAGCACTGCACCTCAAAACTCATGCTCAAAGGCTGTTAATGAGATCTGAATCTGGTGGTTTTACAGACTACAAAACCACAATGATTGGTGAATACATGAGTCTGTGGTAGAATATTAATGTGGAAATAATCTGGAGTGCATACACGGTGTGGGTCCCCCAAAGGCATGGATTATTGAAGGCATAATTAACCAACCTTCCTTACTCAGAAAGTAGAAATGGCAAGTTAGGGTTTTTAAAATGTAAAAGCATATTTACCAGTTCTGTGATGAGATTTTTTTTTTAATCCAAACAAAAACAAAACAAAACGAAAACCACATATGATTTAGCTTGTTTGGATTGCTATTTGATGGTATTTAATAATAATAGAAATAATTACCTCTGAACAAAGTTGAATATACATTTCCTGTTACTTTTATCTTAAGAAAAATAATATCTATCACCCATTAATATTTTAGAGAGGTAGCTCTTTATTCTCCAGAGAAAACTATGTAAATTCCCAAGAACGAATAATTTCCATAATTAAACAAACAATATATCATAGTTTCTGAGCATTAGTCACAGAAAAACTCCTGAGATTAGATTGAGACAACGTGTCATGCTTTGCTTTTTTATTTTACTTGACTAGGATTCTCTTTTTAGAAACATACCTATTGCATTATTATTTTCAAGCAAAGAAAACAAAATTCCACTGTAAGTTGGGTTCTTTTACTCTTAATATAAGCAAAAACTGCCATTTTTTCATTACTGTAAGCTGATTGAAAATTGAAACTGTGAACAATCTAGCTGTTCCAGATAATATTTTTAAAAATAAATTTTTTTTTTCTTTGAGTATATGTTTTACTTATCAGAACTCACTAAAGGATTATATGTGGAAGGAAGGTTGGTTTGTGATTTAGAACAACATTTTTTAGAGATATTTGCATTTGCAACATAATGGAAGTTGATCTCGCAGTTGCAATTGTCAGTAACTGTCTGCTGTGCTTGAGACTATCCGCCATTGCTCAGTTCTCACTCTGCACTCCTGGGGAGGTGGAAGAACACTGGCCATGTCTCCTTTGGATGGGCATAAGAAACATATATAAATAGATATGTTATAAATCGATAGTTTCAAGTACATAACGTGTTCTCTTAAGCTCACAATGATGACTTTTATAATAAATAATTTCTACCATAACAAATGGTTTCTTTGCATTATTGCAAATACAGATTTCAGCAATAACTGTTTTAGGTTCCTTTTCTAATACCACGGATGAGGTAGAATGACTCTCTTTGTCCTCTCTTTCAGAGGTCTCTCCTGTCACCCCCTCTTTTTCTGTCTTCCTATTTAGCTTAGGCTCTCTCACCCCACTGTCACAGCTGTACTGTGATCCAATATAGACATTCTCTGTATGATAGCAACTCCTACTGAGTGCCAGCAGATATGAATCCTGCAAGATGCCCAAAGAATAAAAGAAATCTATGGTCAACAGTTTAGCCATCTTACAGGGTCAGGATTCCATTTATATATTAAAATCTTTGTGAGACTTGCAGTAATGAAACCTGTGATTAATCTCTACTTCCCCAAATTACCTTATCATGAAATCTGTGTTTTAGAATAGATATTTCTAGTCTGAGAACCTAGTTATATTGGAATACTTTGGGAAATGTCATGTTACTATTTGAATAATAAGAAGTTATCTCTTCATTTAGAAGAGGTAACCTAGACTAAAAATGATTGATATCACCCATCAGATTTCATCTGCTTAATTTTTCAGTTCTGTGCATTTAACAATAGAAAGTTTAAAAAGACGCATCCTTCAATGCGGTTAGCATTATGATAAAAGAACATAGGAAAGATGCAGTCTACTGTTCTCATTTTACACTTGTTGAAACTAAAGCCTAGAGAGAGGATATTAGTTGACCACGAGCACCCAGCTTAGTTTAAAGTAGCTGAAGTGTGAGTTGCTTTTTGTTTTATTTTGTTTTTGAGATAGGGTCTTGCTCTCTCCCCAAGACTGGAGTGCAGAGGTGTGATCATAGCTCACTGTAACCTCCAACTCCTGGGTTCAGATGATCCTCCTGACTCAGCCTCCTGAGTAGCTGGGACTACAGATGCATGCCACTACAACCAGCTAATTTAATTTTTTTTTTTTTTTTTTTTTTTGGTAGAGATGGGGTCTTGTTAGGTTGCTCAGCTTGGTCTCGAGCTCCTGGCCTCAACTGATCCTCCCACCGTGTCCTCACAAAGAGGTGGAATTACAGGCATAAACCATGCACACAGTCAAGATTGTGATCCAAATTCTTAGTTTCCAATTCCAAATTTAGTGTCAAGTCTACAAGTTCAAACTACTTTCATTAAAAGAGAACCATAGTTACAATAATCTTGTTATAACCCACAGCTTTTTGTAAATGTTTTTATTTGTAATATTATTTTTCTATTTGTAATATCTTTCTTGCGAATCACATAGAAGTGCAGAAGCATTGAGGAAGTCCGTGAAGCTGGGTTTTTGTACATTTGTGCATATGGCAGATTGAACCCCTCTTTTGCTATTTAATATAGTGTGAAGATTTCTCCATTGCTGTACACTTTCCAAAAACATCATTCTTTCTTTAGACAATTTCCTGTTGTTGTTTCCAAAGTTTTGCTATTCAAAACTGTATTTTACTAAACGTACTAAAAATGTAATTGCTGGGTCAAAGAATATCACCATTTCTAGGATTTTCCTCTGTAATGGCAAATTATACTCTAAAGTGTTATCAGTTTCATTCCTCTCAGTAGTGTGTGAGAAGAAACTTTTTTTTTTTTTTAACAATCAAACATAGTATCTTCAAATTGTCCAGAATTCCAAGATTGCTTTCTTTACTGTTGACTATGTAAAGTAGTAACTTAACATGCTGTTTATACTTCTTGGATTTCTCCCTAATATCTCTATTTCTGTTGATAATAATGAATTTTTCTATTTATGATTTAAATTGCCATTATTATGGATAAAACATCTATTTAAAAGTTTAAATGAGATATTATGTTAAGCTGAAATATTATATTTAAAAGAATCATTGAGCATTCACTGTGTTTAACAAGGTTCCTGGTTTATCCTCTCCTCTTTTAAACCTGACTTTCTAGTATTTGAGTTTTTTGTTTATTCTTTCCTGGTTAGATGAATTATGCCTTTAACTGCTTTTTGTTTTTTTTCTTAAAGGATAGTGTGTTGAATAGTTGGAAAGAATTTGCATATGAGATAATAGCTTTCTATTGCTCCTATACATTGTCAAGTGATCAGGAACATGCTGGGTGCTCATTCTTGGTTCATAGTATTTTCTCTTTTTCTCAAAAGAGTGGAGTATTTTCATTTTCATTATTTTCTGGTATCTGATTATATAGAAGTCAAATGTGAAGCAATTCCAATTTGATCTAGTTCTTTTGACTTAACTTTTGGATACTTGTAGAATTTTTAAAATCTTGAAAAATTATTGCCATTATTTTAATAGGATTTACTTTTTGTTTCTTCATAAATCTTTTTATGGTAGCTCTTGAGTTCTAAAATGTTGAGGTTTTCTTTAGCTGAGGAAAGTTATTTTTCATTTTTTTCTATGGTAACTGCACTTGTTCCATTTTGTTGTCTTTTTCAGATTTCTTTCTTATGTGAATTTGGTCTCTCAGATATGTTTTTCATATCTCCCACTCACAACATTTTGTCTTGATCCTGCTGAATGGAGCTCAAGATGAATTCCTTCACTTTTCTTTTTCATTTGACTTTGCTAATAATTTAACTTAGTGTTTTTAATTTAACCCATGGTGTTTTCCATCCAATACAAGCATTTCATCTTCATGTTTACGTTTCATATTTCATAGAAGCAATATGACTATTTGATGAATGCCAATAAATATTTAGTTATAGTATACAAGAGATAAAGGGCGGTAACACCAAAATGTTTTTCCTACAATTGTTTTGCATCTTGTATCGAAAATCTATTGTCTTGACAGTCCCTGCTTTCCTGCACTTCTTCTTGTAGGTTCACTGATTTTCCTGTTTGCTCACTTGGTTTCATGCATGTTGTGGCTGGAATGCATGTTTACTATGGAATGCATCTCTCCACTGTGTTTGGCAGCAATTCGAGACCCCTTCATTTAGCTTTTATGCTGGCTGTGGTTGTCTATTCTGAGGGAGGACTTAAGGGGAAGTCTTGAAACTATCTTTACTGCTTCTTGTGATTACTTACTAATGGAAAAGACTCCTTTGATTTCACTTGTGTTGGCTGTTCCTGGTACTGGCCTTTGCCTTACAGTTTAAGGATGCCATGGAATATTAACATATTCTTTCAATTACTCCCTATGAGAGTCTGGAGATAGGAAGTAGTTGAATGTTGGGGTGAATGATAGACCACCCACTTCTACAGGGTTCCTTTTGGGTCTTAAGTATTCTAGTCCTACAGAATTCCTTGTACTTTCTGGTTCTTCATCAGTACCTTTTCTAGATACAGACCTTAATATTGTTTTTTGTTAAATTGATCAATTCCATGCAACTGTGGTCAGAGGGACTGAAATTGTTTTCACATGGCTGTCTTCAGTGGAAAGCCCTGGGTTAATCTGCTGATGATCCTTTACATCCAGCTCTGGGATTTTTTTCTTTCTAATGCATAATGAATAGCTTTGCTAAAGAGGATTCTGCTTTCAAATTTCAAGAATAAAAAGAGGACATCTGTCTGAGTATTAACATGATGGAAATTTTTAAAAATATCACATAGTGTGTTAGCTCATATGTGACAAATAGATAATGCATCTCATGGCCATTAGGAACAGAATATTGTCAGAACGTGTTGTTTGTTGTTTAAAGGCATTGGTGGAATGTCATAATATTTATACAAGGTATGAAAATGTTGCACTGTGCATGTCTGAAGTCTATAGTGTATCCCTTAGACTCTTCCCATTTAGATGAATTCTGGGGGAAGGTTGCCAATATCATTGTTTAAAATGAGATAATCAAATGGCTTATGGAGCTCTGTTTACCCCCATTCCACCCTCTGTCACAATATAGTAAGTCACTAATTGGAGCATATGCTTAATGAAAAATTAATAGCAATGCAATATGATATAATGGTGCAAGACTATATTCTGACTAGTATAAGATATTTACATATTTTTGCCAATTGGTCATTATCTTTTATTTCACATATCCATGATGAGTGCATATTTAGAAAATGAGAGAGTGCTTTCTGCTAATGTTTCTGATTATTAGTGACAATGCTGAATTCATGTGCTTTCAGAGAGAATGAGAGGAAGAAGAAAAGGGGCTAGAGGATGGAGGAGGCAGGAGAGAAAAGAAAGGGGGAGAGAAAGGAGGGAGAGGAGGAATAAGAGTGAGAATGTGAATTGCTGTGTGGGTGGACCTGTGTATATGCGACACAGATGCATAATTTTGGAAGTCTGAATTTTCTATATCATCATTTTGGAACCTTACCAAGTAGTGCAAATGCTGAGATTTCGTTGAAACTAATTATGGGTACATCTAAAATGGTATCTCACATAAATGTGGTCTCATAGGCATGATTTGAAAAAAAAAATTTGTTATTAGTTATTCTTCCTTGAAAGTCATGTATTTAAATTCTTTAATAAAATGGGTAAGGCTTTGTGACTAGCCAAGATAAGGCTGCTTACACTTATGAATCTATAAGAGACTATAAATTTCATCACTCTTGCATGCTACTACCAGATGAATCATTCCATTTTGTATCTGGCAACTCATTCATCTACTAAGAGACTTTCTGGACCCCACAGTGCCTGCAGTGCACAGGGAAGCTCTTTAGGCTGACATTCAGGGTCTCTCGTGATATGGTGTCCACCTGCCTCTCTAACACTGTACCCCCGTTGACACTTTGTGTGTGCTTTGGGCTCCAGTTAAGTTAAGCCCCTTGCCATTTTGCATTATGACTGTGGGATTTCTGCCCTCCAAGCCTGTACAGGGTCACTATGGGATGTCCTTCGCCCCCAGCTTTCTATGTCTAGATGCTGTCCATCTTTACACACTTAGCTCAGATGCCTCCTCCTTCAGGAATGGTCACTGCTGAGGCATCATAGTCATTCTCCTTTTAACATGTAAACTGATGGAAGCCTTTACCTCCATGTTTCCTAAGACAGTGAAATGTGAAGCCTCAGCTATGTATTTGGAGGACCCCAAATTCTGATTAGCCCATACCAATTATGTTGTCTTTGGTATAACATCTATTATCTAGGAGGCTCCATTTCTTCATCTGTGAAATAGGGGTGATGCTCTGCATGTTACAGGCCTTTGGAAAATGAGATGATATCTGAGTCATGTGTAGCACAGTGCTTGGGCCATAATGAATGTCAGATAAGCACAGCATACTCTATGATTTTTATTAAGTGCCATTGCTCTCTCCTATAATATGATTTATTTGTATGTAATGTTTCCCTAGCTGTGGGGTCCCTCACATTTGTCTATATGTCCACCCTCCCTCCCCTCACCAAGGGCCCAACATTTTTTTTTTAAACATCAAATATGCACAAAATTGGGTCTTTCTTTGTTTAGTACTCAGAAGACAGTGTCATCCCAGCCCAGTTTCTTCCATTACTTCCAGTACCTCTGAGCTGAGCAGGTCTGGGTGATTTGTGAGTCTTCATTTGTGATAATGTATAGCCCCTACTTCAACTGTCTTTTAGGTGGCAGGAAAATCTGGCTTCCTTTCCTGAAGAGACCAGCTGAAGTTTGAAGCTCCGTACTCTCAAAGAGCTTGACAGTTGCAAGGATATTTTCAGTGTGATAAAGGGTGTAGTTTCCATTGACTGGTTTTAAGAAGTAATATACATGGAATGTGATTAAACTTGTGTCTTCTCCTTATCAAACATGGACTTTTAAGTTAATCTAGGGAGTTGAGCTGGTTAGCGTTTATCTACATTTAATCAGATCTAATATTGGATAAATCTACTTAGACGTGTTTCTCTGTGTGACTCTAGATATTCCCTCCTGTGGCTAGAAATCAACCTCTTTATAATCCTGCCTCCCAACCTGGCCATTCTGATTCTAGGAACTTTGTGGTATGCTGTTGTCTTCATGTCCTCAATTCTCCATACTGCTGAGTAGTGTGGACCAGTGGACATCTCATGGGTCTTTAGAGTTAGACAACCTGGGCCACAGAGTCGATGTTGATATTACTGAACACTTCTCAGTCACAGTGTCCTCACCTGGGTAAATAAGGCTAATATAGTCTACTGCTAGGACTGTTGTAAAGGAATAAATGATGCACAAGTTTTACGTGATAGAACAACGTGTGTGATAGATAGAGGACCCAATGGATGTTAATCATCTCCTCCATGCTTTCTCTCCTTTTCTCACATCTAAACATTGTAAGAAATAAGCCTAGTCAAAAGGATAAGCATATATCTTAAGTAGGGCTGCCCTTTTACTTGTAAACATCCTCACTTTTTCAAAAACATAGCATGGCAAATGGTCTTTTTTTTTTTGGCGGGGATGGAGTCTCACTGCGTTGCCCAGGCTGGAGTGCAGTGGCGTTATCCTGCACCCTTCGCCTCCCAGGTTCAACTGATTCTCCTGTCTCAGCCTCCCTAGCTGGAATTACAGGCACCCACTGATTTTTGCATTTTGAGTACAGACAGGGTTTCACCATGTTGGTCAGGCTGATCTCAAACTCCTGGCCTCAAGTGATCTGCCTGCCTTGGCCTCCCAAAGTGTTGGTTTTGCAGGTGTGAGCCACGGTGCCCGGGCAGCAAACTATTTTTAAAGAGAAATACCTTTTTAGATTCCAACAATATTTACTACTTGAATGATTATTGACAATAAACAGGCATCATTTACATGAAAGGTAAAACATATGCTGTATTTTATTTTTTAAAACATGTACTTACGAGACCTCGAGGCTTAACTGGCACTTTTTTAAAAGAGACAGTAGAAATGGAAGAAAATGATAAAATTTAAGAAGAACAATTTCTAAAACTTATCCCAAAATCTTTGAAAGAAGTACATTGGTGTTTTCAACTAAGTTATTTTGAAGAATTGAGATCATTCTAGAAAAGCACACTCTTGGCCACATGAGCAGTTAAAATTAATACAACATGGCTATGATAACGACATGTTATTATATTAATTACAATGAAAATATATTGTTCAAGAAAATATTTTCTCTAGGAGAGGTCAGGTCATTTGTAAAAATATTCAAGTTTGTAATGAGACTACATAACTTCTTATGTTTTTCTCTTTGGGAGTCATAAAATCTTAAGAAATGAGTTCTTAATTACAAATAGATTCATATGTACACATATGAAATCAATTTCCTTTATGCCTTTAGTGACTAGCAGATGAGAATAAAATCTAATAAAACTATGGTTATGCTTTAAAGTATTGGCAATAGTTTTAATAAAAGAGACTTCATTTATGTCTTCGATATATGTATATTGTTAATTTATTATCTCTAAAGAACACAGAAATTCATGTGAGTCCACTGTAGTGGGAGCTGAGACACAGGGAGTATAAACTGCATCCAGACAGTTGCTTCAGTCAAGTATTTTTAGATAGTTGCCTTAGGCACATGATCCTTGTCTGGACAGTATTAACTTCCTTTGCTGATATATATTCTAAATGATACATTGTGGGAACATAATCATGCCTAACCCATCAGTGAAACTTTATCCAAACATATCAGTTTGAAAATTGGTAAGGAAGATGCTGGATAATAAAAAGTAGATACATTTTGGTTCCTAGTGAACTAAGTAATGTTTCTGTTTCTGTTTGTGTTTTACAGATTATTCACAATAATTCTTTGGGGAATTAGTTTACCTAAACTTTAAAGAACACACATTTCCAATTATCAATAACATTTATGTAGCATAGAAAAAGATTGTATATACATTTTTGCATTGATCCTTCCAGAAATCTGACAAAGTAGTCGTTCTTATGTCCATTTGGACAGAAAACAATTGTGGTATTTAGGGAAACCAAGTAATATATCAAGGTCATATATGCAGCTGCTTTTTTTCCCCTTCTTGGCCACATAATGTCATTTTGGAGTTGTGAGCCATGGGGTAACATCGTCAGGTTTGAAGTATAGATGTATTTTTCTGGCAGAAATGTAAATAGTCGATTTGTGAGATCCAAGACTGGAGGCAGGGCTGTGTATCACCCTTGTCTCCTACCTTTCCATCATAGCCCATGTCCCATACATCAGGAAAGCTGTTAGCTGTAATTTGAACATGTATCAGCAAGCCAACTTACTTATCAAGGCCACTGCCTCTATCATCCTGGCTTCAGCCTGTCAACTCCTTCCTTCATGTACAGTGGCCTCCTAATTTATTCACATAAAGCTCCAAAATGAATATATTAACTTACTAATCTTACGACTGTAGCAAGTACTAACAGTTGAGTAGGAAATTTACTTAATAGGCAGCTTGAAAGAAAATCCAACTCCATGCAGTACATTTCTGTTGCAAATCATTTCTGTTGCAAAATTACTCCATTGATTCTTGTTTTTTAGTGGTCATGCCAGAACAAAGTTGCTATTCTGAGTTTGTTTTTTCCCTTTTAAAATACTTTTATTCAATTTATGAATTTGTTTCAGTTTTTAATATAATACCCTGACAAATGTTATATAGAAATTCCAAACTAAAAGTAAACGAACATTGCCATATTTTCAACTGTTTCTTTTTATTACTGCTCTGAAGAAGAAAACAATTCTTCCTGAACAAATTCCTGTTACAATGAAGGCAAAGATCATGTTTTAAAAATAAATACTGACACTGTTTGAAGAAAGCTTCTAGGATTGTTGTTCAGGCTCATGCATTTTTAAAAAAGGAAAGTGTAAGAGGGGGAAAAAAAAACAAAAAACAAAAAACAAAGGAAAGGCTGGGCACAGTGACTCACGCCTGTAATCCCATCATTTTGGGAGGCTGAGATGGGCAGATTGCTCGAGGTCAGGAGTTTGAGACCCGCCTGGCCAACATGGTGAAATTCCATTTCTACTAAAATACAAAAATTAGCTGAGTTTGGTGGTGGGCATCCATAATCCCAGCTACTTGGGAGGCTGAGGCAGGAGAATTGCTTAAACCCAGGAGGCAGAGGCTGCAGTGAGCCGAGATCATGCCATTGCACTCCAGCCTGTGCGACAGAGTGAGACTCCATCTGAGGAAAAAAAAAAAAAAAGGGAAGAGGAAAGAAGGAAAAAGAAGAGACGGATGAATGAAAATGGAAAATAGAGGACAGGGAAAAATAAGTGAAAGCTCACCTTACTACATGAGTGCCCTATTTTCTACACACAGTAAAGCTAATGAATTGTTAGTCTTGCTTTTTAAACTTGGAAAACTTAAGTCACTTTTTGTATTGACATTTTCCTGATTTCAAAAAAAGGTACCCAAATTAAGAAGCTAAGAGGAAAATGTATTTCCAGTTTATGAAATGTGAAGTTGAGCAATCATTTCATATTATAGGATCTGCGTTCACGTAAGTGCATGTAGATGCTCTTAGTGTAGATGTAGGTTTGGGACCTAATAAAGTTCTCTCCTCTGGTTTTAGAAACAGGTTATGATCACAAAATCATGACACAACTGACAACTTCAACAATCATCCTCCTTTGTTTGGAGCCCATTGCAAAACCTTTTCATAAAATTGTACCCATACATATAATATGATGCTTGCAAATCTGAAAAATCCCTTTGTGGACAAACTAACCCAACTTGCAAAGCTTCCTACCTGAAGTTTCCTTTCAGTAATCCTTAACAGGACCAAACATCCCTAATTGTATAAACTAAGGAAAATTAGACTAGCAAGACTGCACATCGACCCCAGAATCATTTCTAAAGTTGCCAAATATGTTTTTGGCTTTGTATCTATAGAAAATCTCTTACTCTTGGGATCTCATTACCTGAGTCCCAGGACACTTCAAACCTCTCTGAAAAGCCAAATTGCCTTACCATGGGCCCACCGAGAATTCCTGTCCCTCTTCAATATTTGTCTTACCTTTGATTCCTGTTTTATTCAACTTTAATGAATCCTACTGTCTCTTCTTGGACCCACTATCCACACCTGTGGCGTCTGGGAACATTAAATATGGTATAAAAGTGTAAAATTTTTATTTATATAAAAACAGAAGACTTGCGATTCAGCAGCTGTGCAGTGTTTCTCTAGCAACTGTGTGCTCTTTTGCATTTGGTAAAGTATAAACTTCTAGTTTGTTCTGCTGTCATGGAACATGGCCCCAGTAAACCTTCCTGAGGTCAGCAACTTGAACCTTCCACTGTCTAGGTCCCATGCTTGGCATAGTGTGGATAATAATATTAAGTAATATATGGTTTTGGCTTCACTGAGCCATGTCAGAACATTCACAAATACCATACAAATTCCTGCTTCTCACTGCCCCTTTTCCAGTATGCATAGATGCAAGAAAGCAGTTTCATGGCCAGGTGCTCTTTGTTTCAGCTTCCTTTGTCTCTCTCAAGGCTGCATGGCAAATGTATGATTTGTTCAATCCTTTAAAAAAATTGAGTGCTAAGTGCCAGGCATTATGAATGTATGTATGCTTGGAAGAGAGGGAGAGCAATGTTATTATCTGATTCACATTTTGAAAAGATCACTCTGGTTGCTTTGTAGAAAGTGGTAAAGGATGCTGAAGAGGGGTGCTGATGTATCTGGACAAGTGAAACAATGAGTAATGAGTTTGAAAGGAATCTTAATGGTCTAAGAAATAAATGTAAGGTATTAGTTTGAAAAAAGGTCGTGCTGATGAATTGCATGTGCAAGGGGATGGGAAAAGAAGGGGAGATTTCTTGATTCATGGGTAGGTGGACTTGCATTTAGTTAGGAACACTGGAAGAGGAATGACTCATGGGCAAAATCATGGGTTTGGAAATATTATGTTTGAGACTCATTTAAGATACACAATGGAGATGTCAAATAGGCAACTGAATATATTCAATATGAGCCTTGATCTGGATAATTCTTTAGAGGAGTTAAACACTGGAATTTTTATAGAATATAAATGGTATTTAATCTAGTTTTTGACAGCATCTAGGATAAAATATAGATTAGGAAGAGAATGGGTTCCAGGACCGAGCCCAGAGATTCCTCAGGTAAAGCAAAGAAAGAGAAGGTAGGACTAAGAGACTGAAGAGTAAACTGTGAGATTGCTACAATACTAGGAGACTGTCCTATTTCAGAAGCCAATAGATACATGCATTTTAAGAGTAACAGAGTGGCCAGTTACATTGAAGGCTGTTTAAAGTTGAGAAAGATGCTTGGAATGTGTCCTTTGGATTTGGCAACATGGAAGTTGCCAGTAACCAAAACGCCAGAGAAGGTTTATCAGAGTGGCTGCTGCTGCAGAAGCCAAAGTTGGAGTGATCTGAGTTGCTGAAGGGAAGTGCAGAAGTAGAGTGTCTGTTGACCTATCTTTTGAGAAGTTTGGCTAAGGGCAGCAGAGAAATACCGTGGTTGATGGAAGGGATATGGGGTAAAGGAAGTTGTTGTGCCTTAAAAACGACATCTTAGAGCTGGGTGTCTTGGCATGCACCTGCAGCCCCAGCTACTCCGGAGGCTGAAGTGGGAGGATCGCTTGAGCCCAGGAGTTCAAGTCCAGCCTGGATGGTATAAGGAGACCTGACTGAAAACACACACACACACATACCTTAGAGTGGCATTTATTAAACTGCAGTTTGTGAACCATAATTCGTCTTAAAATATTTGTATTGGGTTGCAATAATCATTTAAAACATTAATTGGAGTAAAAGAGAAAATAGGCTACATGCCATGTGGTAAAGGTAAGAATTTTATTTTTGTGGAATATATTATTATGAAAAATTTACAAATAGTTACGTATCTACACACATATATTGGTGTATACTGGATTATAATATAAAATGTATTTCTTCACATGAATTACAGTTTTAAAATTTGAAGGCCATCAAACTACGGAATGTTTGCCTGCTGCTAGGGATAATCTGGTGAGGAGAGAGACTGATGATACAAGAGAGTGGGAAAACCAAAGGTGCAAAGCCCTTGAGCAGCATGAAGAACTTTTCACACAATCTTCTGTCTTTTCTCATTTATTTACCACGTGACTTCCAGATAGTCATCATCAATCTGAGCGAAATCCCATGTTTCTGCAGGTATGTGTGGCCGTCCTGATGTTTTTGTCAACAGCAATGATTTGACATCGGCACTGGGCTTTGGTTTAAATTGTTTCCTCTCTCCTTTTTTCTAAATGTGCATGTTAAAGTTCTAACCCCCGGAACCTCGAAATATGACTATATTTGGAGATAAGGTCTTTAAAAAGGTAATTATGTTAAAATGAGGACATTAAGGTGGGCCCTAATCCAGTGTGATCGGAGCCCTTATGAGAAGTCTGGACACAGGCTGGCACAGAAGAAAGACCATGGGAAGATGCTGGGAGATGATGGCCATCTATGAGCCAAGGAGTTTTCAGAAGAAACCCGCTCTGCCGACAACTTGATCTTGGACTTCTAGCCTCCAGCATTGTTGAGAAAATGAATTGCGGTTGTTTAATCCACTAAGTCTGTGGTATTTTCTTATGGCAGCCCTAGCAAATGAGTACATACTGTCATGCTTGTTACTTGATTTGGCCTTTGATTGTTACAACAACCTGAGGTTTGGAGGACCAGAATTACGAATGCCAGTTTACAGATGAGAACACTGAGGTGAAGAGATAAATGACTGACCCAAGGTCAGGAATCAAAATAGCTAATAAATGATACACAAAGTGTCATAGATTTTTTCCAAGTGTTGTTTCCTTGGCAAAGGACTTGGTGGCAGGCCTTGTAGTCATGCCCTGCCTGTAGTGGCCGATATGACTCTATGCTGGTCCATTAATTAGAGCCAAAAGCTACAGTTCTCTGCAAATATAGATTCTAGTGTGTTCTGAAATAAGACTTAAAACACTTAAAAACTTAAGGATGACCAGTGATGAAATATATTCACATTTTTAACCATCACTTTTATGTAGCCCATGAAATGATACAGCTCAATGAATATTTAAAAGTTTAGTCTCTCAATGAGAAGTGATAAAACTTGACCCGTGCATGACAAGAAGAGAGCTGATTCTTTAAAGCCTTTTTGAAGAGCTACGACATTTCTCAAAACATGTACCAAAGAATATCTTAATAAAGCAATGATCAATCAACTAACATTATGTTAGTTTCCTTATATAAATACCTTGAGTGAATGATACCAGTGAAGTTACCATCCTTTTTTCTGCAGTGCTTTTTGGGTCATTTTAATTTTAAGCTATATGCTCTTAACTTGAATTTTAAATTTCTGAATGGAATATACTTATAATAAATGATCTGAGTGACAGAGTTTGCAACACGTTTAGCATGTGCTGATTCACTAACATACACTTTCTTTCAAATTACTTTTACTAAGAGTACAGCTTTACGCTTACACTGGGGAATAAGACAATATTTCAAAAAATTTCTAAGGTAACAAAGAGGAAATGTGTATTGTGTGTGTGTGTGCGTGAGTGTGTGTGTGTGCGTGTGTGTGTGTGTGTGTGTGTGTGTGAATCATCTTTCAGTGTAATGAGAAATTTTATTCCACCTTATGAAAACATGAGTTTTTTTAGCATACAAACTTAAAGATCAAATTGTTAGGTTGTGCATTGTGTCTGTCTTCAGCTGTGTAATGCTAAATAGATATTCAGGTTACCATCCTATCTATTATGCATTTTTTTTGTGTTCCCACATTCTAAAATGAGTCAGATTTATTGATTTTTACAATCTAAGGAGGATAATATGTTAGCCGATTATTTTAATAATTTGTGACTTCCTGATTATTAGTGAGATTATTAGTGAGACAAACAGATCTTTGATGTATTTATTGGACATTTGAATGTCTTTTGTCAACTGTCAATTCTTATAACTAGCCTATTTTTCTATTTATTTTTATTTTATTACAATTGAATTTATCTGTTCCTTTTGCATATTGTATGATATCCCATTTTACCTGTGAGATTTGTAACTATCCTCTTCCCACCTGTGGCTTTATTTTCACTTTGCTTATGATGTATTTTATCTTATAAAAGGTTTCAGTATTAATATGTTCAAATATGTTCATTTTTCTTTTATGCTTTTGTCTTTTCTGTGTTTCTATCTTGGTGTCATCAATATAGTCTCTACATTATAATTTGAAAGTTAAATATTTGTTTATCTGATTTAAGTTATTAATCCCATCAGAAGTTACTTTTTTTGTTTTTATTTGTAGAGAAGTAGTTATCTGATTTTTTTTTTCTTTCTCTGTATGATTAGCCAGTGATTTCTTCACCATGTATTGGATAGTCTATCTTTTGCTCAGACATTTGTAGTATGCCCTATCCTAAGCTCTCATAGGTACATGAGTTTATTTTAAGGCCATCTATTCTGTCACTTTCGTTCCTGTGTCTATTCCTTAAACTATATACACTGTTTAATTTCTGTAGCTTTTTAGTAGTGGCTTGTATCAGTTAAGCTATTTCTGTATTCATTCACAACAACAAAATTTCCTTGACAGATACTGATCTGTAACTTTTCCATTTTAGCAAAAAGTTGCCATCTTCCTTGAAAACACTAATAGGATTTGATTAGAATTGCTTTGATTTTATATATTTATTTGTAAGAGTTGCCCTAAGGACCTTTAGGCATATGAGCATGATATGTAACTTGTTTGCTTATGTCTTTTTATGGCATTCAATAAAATTATTATTTTAATCTAAAGGTCTTACCTACATATTTATTATTAATAGATTTAGTTATAACTGTCGTTGTGCTATTATAAAAATAACCCTTTAAAATCAGATTTTCTTTTTTCTTTCTTTTCTTTTTTTTTTTTTTTGAGACAGAGTCTTGCACTGTCACCCAGGCTGGAGTGTAGTGGTGTGATCTCGGCTCACTGCAACCTCCGCCTCCCAGGTTCAAGTGATTCTCCTGCTGCAGTGTCCCGAGTAGCTGGGACTACAGGCACACACCACCATGCTCAGCTAATTTTCGTATTTTTAGTAGAGACGGGGTTTCACAATGTTGACCAGATGGTCTCAATCTCTTGACTTTGTGATCCTCCTACTTCGCCCTCCCAAAGTGCTGGGCTCACAGGCGTGAGCCATCAGCGCCTGACCTAAAATCAAATTTTCTAACAGTTTGCTGCAGATGTAAAGGAATATTACACAGATATATTTAGTATCCAGAAATCTTGTTGAACAATTTTATCAATTATAATCATTTATTTATTTTCTTAGATTATATGGGTAAGTGTGGATAAATTATACTTTTAATTCTTTTAATCCTTGTATAGTTTATTTTTGTGCTATTTTACTCTAGTAGATATTTTTAATACAGTGAAGACTAGAAGTTGTAAAAGCAGGATAGCAACCTCATGGGCCTATTTATTAAACAATACCAATTTATATGCTACAACTTTTTCATCTGTTATCGTGAATGACAATTGATATCTAACAATGGGAACCATAAACTGTTGAGCTCTAAGTGCTTTCCCAGTGCATTAAAAAAATTAAATTGACTTTCTTTCTCACTCTTTTCCTCTACCTGTCAGAAACAACTTCTATTATTTACTCATTATCATCTTATTCCCTATTTTTTTTTAATTTTATTCAACAGATACTTACTGATTGCTCACCAATTTGCCAGGCACAGCTGGTTTTGGGGGGCATTCCATGATGAATAAAACTAGCAAGATCCCATTTCTCATGAGGCTTCTGGATTAACAAGGGAGACGTGCATTATACAGAAAACTACATAATGGTTATTTCCTTACAATCCAATGGCTAATCTGAAGCACAAGTGCAGCATGCTGTCAGAGTGCTTAGATCAGAAGGGAATAGTGCTAATATATAATTTGGAAGGTCAGGGAAAGACATTTGAACTTGACCACAATATTGAGTATGAGTTCAACAGGCAAAGATGGGACCTTGAGCATGTAGAGTACTCCAGTGACAAGGGTAGATGTAAACAAAGTAGCTCTAAAAGAGTGTTCAGTGAAAAGTGATTTGCTATAAATATTACATAGGTGTGTTAAATAGAAAAAATAGAAAAATGATTGAGGACAACAAATATCTATTGAATGTCCCTATTTGGAAGGTATTTAATATATCACTCCAAATTGTTCTCTGGTTAATTAGGAAAAGAAAGTTTTACCAAGGAGAGGGCAATGGGTGTTGGTAGAAAGGTATTCAAGATCATGGTTACCTGTGTACTTGCCTCATACAAGACCTGTCGCCTGTTGGAACTTCCATCATTTTTTCTCTGGATCCATCTCTGGTAGTCTCTTTATTTTGATCTCTATTTTTCCTTGGTACCTATGAGGAACACAATTTGAATAAAAGAAAAAAATGTATTCATAATTTTAGAAATGATTTTATTGGACCCACTAACATCAGTAGGAAGAATGCAACACACTATTGGTGGTGAGCATTTTGGTTAAGACTAGGTTGGTCATTTGAATACACCCTTTCAGCCAGTATTCAGTGCAAGTCATGTGCTTGCCTAGACTTCACATTTTAGAAAAGCCGGGCCCTATTTGGAGAGTTCTTGTTTGTCAGTCTCATGAAACTAAGTGCTGCAGTTTGCATTTTTCCTATTCAGTTTCAAGTATGAACTTGATTTTAAAATTTAACTATAGTTTCATTAAGATATAGTACAACTCCCAGCTAATTATGTAGATGTATCAAATATGTATTTTATTTAAAAGCCGTATTACTACTTTGCTTTTATCCACCAATGATTCTTGGATAAAAGGTGATAATAAAATGTTAATGTGTATTTAGTTATATGCAAAAAAGTAATATAGAAATTTCTGAGGTGTACAATGACATACTTTATTGCTTCCATAAGCATAAGAAAACTCAGAACGACAAGCCTACACAAGCTAGGTTTCTTGTTCATACAGGGGTGGCTTGTTTTGTAACCTTTTCCTGAATAGTAGACTAGATTCTGTCTTCCTTTTATTTCCCCTGTAAATTAGTTGCAGTATTCTTGGGGTCCTTGGGGACTTCAGGTGGTTGAGCCTTTCTTCAAGCATACATACCTACTCTGTGAACAGAAGTCTAGGACTCTGGAAAGCACTGAGGGCAGAAATGCTTCCAGTCCTATCCTTACACGACTCCCCCTACCAAACTCCTCTCTTCCCTTGGGTCATGGTAGATGTGATTATTTCTTAGTGCATTAAAGATATTTCCTTTTACACTAAAGGAAGTCTAGTCAAGGTTGGATAGTGTGCAGTGGTGCACCAAAACAAAAACAAATAAACAAAAAGGGATGCATGCTCTCTCAATAGAATTTTACATGGAAATTGGGAGAAGAGAACTCCATCTTTCTAGAGGACAATAATGCACATTGGCCAAAAGCAGCAGAGTGAGAGCTGAGACCCAGTCCCTGGGATCAGACCTTTCAGCCCCAGCCATGCCTCCTTTGGGCATTTGCTTTGTGGAAGACTGACAGCTCCTCAGTCAGTATGGAGGGCCAGAGACACAGGGCCGTATAGAAGCACATGTATTATGACCTGGTCATGCCACCAATGATGTGAGCTGTGCTTTTCTTTGACACTTTTCATTACTCAGTGAAAGAAGTAGAAGCCATGCTTGTCTTTTCTCTGCCCTGGAAAAGTGGTGATAACAAGGGCTCAGCCTCATGAGATCTGAGATGTAGGGCAGGCTCTGTCCACAATGCACAACTTCAGTGAATAATTAAAAATGGGGGCACTTTCTAACGCTCTAATTGGGCACACGATGAAGGAATATCCAATAAGTTATGTTTAACCATCAAGTGACATTAAAAGAAGACACGGTTTCATCTTTATTTTATAGGTTAGAAAGTGGAGCCTTGGAGTGGGTAAGCCATTGGCCAAGGTCATAAACAAGTGTGATACGGGGCAGAGAGGATATTAAAACTTAGGAGTCCAATTCCAAACCTTGGCTCATAATGAGTACACTGTGCTGTTGTAAAAGGAGCCGTCTCTCCCTCTTTCAGGCTTAAGGGGAGAAATATTTAAAGGCATCTTTGTGAGAAAGTTTTCTGCAAAACAGAATGTGGTTTGAAAAATATGAGTTACTGTGTTAGGTTCAGATTTTTGAGACTTTTTTTTAATGTAGAAGGTGTAGTATCTATAACCATTAATTTGTGTGGCACCCTCCCTTTTGTGAAACTTATTAATAAAACAGTCTGTTACTCCATCCTGCAATTCCTGTACTTCCAGTGTTCAAGTCTGCTGATCATCTACTGCCTAAAAAGTTCTCCCATAAACAGGAAAAGTTCCAGAAGTGACTTTATCAACAAAAACACTGCTTCTTGCTGCTACAACTTCCTGAAGTACAAGCACAGATGGACATTAATTGGAGCGGGTGTTTTGAGAGCCAGCCCTACCTGCCTCACACTGCTGAGGGATACAGAGGTCTCTATTCCTTTCTAAGCACAGGAATCAGGAAGTATCCTGGAAGCAGCTCAGAAACTCAGGGTCCTGCAGGGATGTGCATCCTTTGGAAGGGCAAGAAACCTCACTGATGAACAGAAGCCCCTCAACTTCAGACTGCAACCTCTTCTTGTGACACATGAGACATTTCTTAAGATTTCAAAACAACACTTGGTTTCCAGAGGGCAGCTAGTGAGGTCATCCTGTTTGGAGACCCAGGCTGTGTCTTATCTGTGTCAAATAGGTAATATTTTGACAGAAGTGTTTCCAACTAGCCCACCTCATACACAGAGTGTTGTACTGCATTAGTCTGTTGTCATGCTGCCAATAAGGACATACCTGAGACTGGGTCATTTATAAAGGAAAGAATGCTAATGGACTCACAGTTCAAGAGAGGCCTCACAATGATGATGGAATGAAAGGAGAAGCAAAGTCATGTCTTACATGATGACAGGCAAGAGAGCATGTTCAGGGGCACTTCCATTTATAAAAAGCATCAGAGCTCATAAGACTTATTCACTATTACAAGAACAGTATGAGGACACCTCTGCAACAATTCAATTATCTCTATCTGGCACCACCCTTGACACATGGAATTATTACAATTCAAGGTGAGATTTGAGTGGGGACACAAAGCCAAACCATATCATTCCACCCCTGCCCCTCCCAAATCTCATGTCCTCACATTTGAAAACACAATCATGCTTTTCCAACAGTTCCCCAAAGTCTTAACTTACTCCAGCATTAATCCAAAAATCCAACAGTCCAAAGTCTCATTTGAGACAAGGCAAGTCCTTTCCACCTATGAGCCTGTAAAATCAAAAGAAAGTTAGTTAATTCCTAGAAACAGTGGCAGTGCAGGCATTGAGTAAATACCCTCATTCCAAATGGGAGAAATTGGCCAAAACAAAGAGGCTACAGTCCCCACGCAAGTCTGAAATCCAGCAGGGTAGTCAAATCTTAAAGCTCCAAAATGATCTCCTTTGACTCCATGTCTCACATCCAAATCATGCTGATGGAAGAGATGGGTTCCCATGGTCTTGGGCATCTCCACCCTTGTGGCTTTGCAGCATATGTCCACCTTTCCAGCTGCTTTCACAGGCTGGTGTTGAGTGTCTGTGTCTTTTCCAGATGCACAGTGCAAGCTATCAGTGGATCTACCATTCTGGGTTCTGGAGGATGGTGGCCCTCTTCTCATGGCTCCATCAGGCAGTGCCCCAGTGGGGACTCTGTGTGGAGGCTCCAACTCCACATTTCACTTCCACACTGCCCTAGCAGAGGTTCTCCATGGGGGCCTCGCCCCTGCAGCAAACTTCTGCCTGGATATCCAGGCATTTCCATACATCCTCTGAAATCTAGGTGGAGGTTCCCAAACCTCAATTCTTGACTTCTGTGTACCCACGTGCTCAACATCATGTGGAAGCTGCCATGACTTGGGGCTTTCACCCTCTGAAGCCATGGCCTGAGTTGTACCTTGGCCCCTTTTAGCTATGGCTGGAGTGGCTGGGATGCAGGACACCAAGTCCCTAGGCTACACAGAGCAGGGGGACCCTGGGCCCAGCTCACGAAACCATTTTTTTGGCCTAGGCCTCTAGGCCTATGAAGGGAGGAGCTGCTGTGAAGACCTCTGACATGCCTTAGAAACATTTTACTCATTGTCTTGATAATTAACATTTGGCTCCTTATTACTTATGCAAACTTCTCAACTGGCTAGAATTTTGCCTTAGAAAATGGGATTTTCTTTTCTATCACATTGTCAGGCAGCAAATTTTCCAAATTTTTATGCTCTACTTCCCTTTTAAATGTAAGTTCCAACTCCAAACCATATCTTTGTGAATACATAAATCCGAATGCATTTAACAGCACTCAAGTCACCTCTTGTAGGCTTTCCAGCTTAGAAATTTCTTCCACCAGATACCCTAAATTACCTCTTTCAAGTTCAAAGTTCTGGAGATATATAGGGCAGGGGCAAAATGTGACCAGTCTGTTTGCTAAAGCATAAAAAGAGTCACCTTTGCTCCAATTCCCAAAAAGTTTCTTATCTTCATCTGAGACCACCTCAACTTAGGCTTCATTGTCCATATCACTATCAGCATTTTGGTCAAAACTATTCAACAAATCTCTAGGAAGTTTTAAACCTTCCCACATTTTTCTGTCTTCTTCTAAGCCATCCAAACTGTTCCAAACTCTGCCTGTTACCCAGTTCCAACATCACTTCCACATTTTTGGGTATATTTATAGGTGCATCCCACTCTACCAGTACCAGTTTACTGTATTAGTTTGTTCTCATGCTGCTAATTAAGACACACCCAAGATTGGGTAATTTATAAAGGAAATTGGTTAACGGACTCACAGTTCCTCATGGCTTCAGAGGCCTCACAAGCATGGCAGAAGGCAAGGAGGAATAGTCATGTCTCACATGGCAACAGGCAAGAGAGCTTGTGAAGGGAAACTCATTTATGGAACCATCAGATTTTTTGAGATTTATTTACTATCACGAGAACAGTATGGGGAAAACCACCCCCATGATTCAATTATCTCCACCTCGCCCTGCCCTTGACACATGGGTATTATTACAATTCAAAGTGAGATTTGGGTGAAGACACAGAGCCAAACCATATCATGTACTTACATGGCATATGATGAGAAACTTTTATTTTTCCATCACAAGTAGAGTGGTAATATATACAAAAAGAAAATGGGTATCAGGTATTGGCAATTTTTATTTTCATTGTTCATTTACATATGAATTTTTAGTATAAATTTGGAGACTTTAAGTATTCATGTTAGAAATCTTTCAGTGAACAAGTTTCAGAAATTCAACTTTGTATGTTAATTTTTTTTCTTTTGCAAGGTCAGACTGTAGATTTCTTTAAACAATGACTTTTTATTGATAGAAACTGTGTTTATATAATTTTAAAATAGTATATTCTGTTCATTACCTCTAATATTCTCACTCTGCTATACTACATGCAATTATATGTCTAGTGTTACTATGTTTATTTATATAAATTTGCTATTAAAATATATTCAATTCCCTATTCCTCCAAAAAGAGCAAAAATAATGACAATTTATTCATATTTTTTTCTTGGCTACGAACTCAAACAGATGAAATGTTATATAAATTAACAAACGTTAATAGCACGTATTGGTGATGTGCAAGTCAATACTTCTCAGGCATTTACATTCCTAGCACTTTCCTATTTGCTGAGAGTAGAAGAGTTTGGGAGAAATATACAAGATAGTACATGGTTTTGGGGAACTCACACCTAGCTGGAAGGGCACACCTACCACGTTGGAAATAGTCAGAGAAAAATACATCTTGGAATGTGAGAAAATGATTGCAGCTCTTGAGGAATTTAGAAAGGGAGAGATCTTTAGGGGCTGGGAAATGACAAGTTACTAATATGTAGCCTGGGCAGTTCCTCTGTACTACTTCCAGAAGCAAGTGCTTTATACTCACACTGTTGCATGTAAACTCCTCTGCATTTCTGTGATAGAGGTACTGTGGGATGTTCCTTTCACAGAAGAAACTGAGGCCAAAAATGTAATGTGATTTCCCCAAGGTCCCACCTGGCGTAAGTGGCAGGCTCAGGCCTCATTGACATGGAGTTGGTGTTTTTAACCATCTCTGTTCTCTTTAGAGTGGTTGTAAGTGCCTCAACAATAAAATAACTAAACACCATCACTGAGTATATAGAGTTCTCATGGGCTAGGCATTGTTCCAAGTGTCTTTTCTTGTGTTATCTCACTTAATCCTCATATAAACCCTGTGAATCACAGAGAATTATGTGCCTTGCCTAAGTCCATCATGCAAGCAAGAAAGATTTGTATTGAAATTGAAGAATGGGCATGATGTTGATGAATATTTGGGATGAGGCATAAGTGTTTGAATGGGCTGATCTCTCTGAAACTGGCAAAGGCAGGATGAAGATGCTGGCTTCAGGCAGGAAGGAGGCCAGACTGTAGGGCAGATTCTCATTTTTGAACTAAAGGCACGCAGTAGGAAAGCTGCGGTTTATTCAGAGGGGCCTTTAAATAGCAGGCTAGAAAGAGGAGGGGAGGAATGGAGAGTCCTTAGACAATTGAAAGACTAAACTGGCCAGCAAGGAACAGAGATGTAGAATGAGAAAGAAAGATGTGGTCTAAGGTCTGTGTTAGTGAAGAAACACTGGATTCTGCAGTAGGCTTTCTGGGAGTCTCCACTCCACCAGTGGGAAATGTAGGAATTTGTATGCTTTAATCAAGTAATTTCTCAAGACCACATCAGAAATTTTTCTTGTTTAGAGTCTGCATTGAAATCATCATATAGTTTAAGAAACTCACTTCTAGGTAGGGACAACAATGTTGTCCTTAACACGTGAGAAATGCAATGTAAAAATTCTTACTTGGGTTCTCTGAAAAAGAAAATATGATAATTGATTAATGTATCACCAGATGAACCTTCACCAGATTTTGAAAGCAAACCATTGAAACATGTATTTAAAGAGACTTTCCTAGATTTTCCCACAAAGCATCTTAGTGAACTGATCATTCATACTTCAAAATAGAATTTGAGAATAATACTATTTGCAAGAAAAGTTGGGAACAAATCTCTTCAATATGACGGGGCTTTGTGTCGCCACTCAAATCTCATCCTGAATTGTAATCCCCATAATCCCTATCATCCCCATGTGTGAAGGGAGAGATCAAGTGGAGGTGGTTGAATCATCAGAGTCGTTTTCCCCATGCTGTTCTTGTGACAGTTGGTGAGTTCTCACGAGATCTGATGGTTTTATAAGGGTCTCTTTCCTTTTTGCTTGACACTTCTCCTTTCTGCCACCTTGGAAGGAGGTGCCTTAATTGACATGTGTGTTAATTAAACCTCTTTCCTTTATAAGTTACCCCTTCTTGGGCAGTTCTTTATAGCAGTATGAAAATGGACTAATACACCTGTCTTCACTATTTACTAGTTATAAGGCTAGTAAATAGCCATATGGCTGTATGTCTCAATTTAATTTCTCTAAACCTCAGTTTTCTTATCTGTGAAATGGGTTAA
This sequence comes from Macaca nemestrina, assembly GCF_043159975.1. Taxonomy (NCBI): domain Eukaryota; kingdom Metazoa; phylum Chordata; class Mammalia; order Primates; family Cercopithecidae; genus Macaca; species Macaca nemestrina. The sequence continues at coordinate 78,107,057 of NC_092133.1, forward strand.
TAATACTGACATCATAGAGGTGCTAGTGTATTAAATAAAAATAACCATGTAAAATGATGAACATGAAGCCAGGCAAATGTAAGCACTCTATAAACATTATCATCATTGTCATTTATGTTCCGTATGGAGACAGTCATCTGTGGTTTTGATGCAGGCAAACTAGATACCTTTAATGAAAATATGAGGTAGTTAGCAACTGCATAGGAACTTATTCAGAGCTATTGTTACTATCAGCAGTGTCAGTATACTAATTTTACTTGGTCATTGACTCAATGTATAAAATATGTGGGCAGTGCTCTGAGGAAGCTTAGAGACCAGTGTGAAAAAGACATATAAATCATCTTAATGCAGTAGAAGTGTTAGAGTCAAGTGTATTTGTAATGCAAGCACAGAGAATGTGCTTTTTCTGTATGGTTAGCTGAGTGGTTAGCTGATTGGAGAAGTGGTCAGGAAAGTGACATTTGAGTCTAGATGGATGAGTAGGAGTCTACTTGAAAGATGAGAGGCCAAGGAGGTTGTAAACAGAACCCTCTCTTTGCCACCAGAAGCATGAAGGTACAAAGAAAATGGCAGGCAGTAACCATGAGAGATGTGAACTATGGAAGGAGTGTGAAGTACAAGATGAGAGGCATGAGCTAAGTTTCAATGAGGAAGGGCGTCATTTACTATATTTCCACATTTATTTGCCATAAAATAGGCTTAGGATGGGTGTCTTGATTGTTAAGTGGAAAAGTCACATGATCAAATTTATGTTTTAGCAAGATGATCAGAGATGATGCAAATGAAAAATTACAGGGGGAGAAACTGAAAAAAATTTCTATGTTTTAAGTGAAAAATAATGAGGACTGAGACTGGGCAAAGACATGGAAGATAAATGGTTAAGAATTCAGGTGGAAGACTTTTGGGAATTGCAAACTATTGAATTGTTTACTGAATGTGGGAATTTAATAGCAAGTGAATTATATGTCCACATTTGACCAATAAAACGATAGTGGCATCCTTAGAATCAAGCAGAAAATGCAAAATGAAAAGCGGGATTTCTTTGGACATGTAAGGGAATTTAATTCTCACTAATTTATTGATTATTTTTAATGGCTTTCAATGGATACAATTTGAATTACAGCACAAATGTATCATTTTAGAAAATGCCAGGTTTATAGGATAAGTTATAAATTGTAGGAAAGTGTAAATTGTGATTTTATCTTTCTGTATCCATTAGAACAGAGCTTAAGATGTGGCTTGCAATTTACTTTAACAAAAGAAGTCACATATTTGTAGAATATTTTGTAATTTTCACTTCTCCTTTCCATAAACTGCCTTGTTTAATTCCTTGAAGAGTCTCACTATTCTTTCCTTTATTAAGATTCTACAAATGTCCCTTTAGCACACAGTAGGTATCAAGAACTGTCCTAGGTTCTGGAAACACCTCACTCTTACAGAGGATACATTCTAGAGATAGAATAGCAGAGTTATAAGTTTTCAGAATATAAAGTCTTAACTTGGGCCCTGAGAAGTATTTGGGGATAGTGAGGTATTCACGATCTCAGTAAAATTTACATAAAATAGTTCTAAGAAGAGACTTTCATCAGATTTTCAAAGACTTTCATACTCCTAAACTGGTTAAGAATCACGATTTTCAAAGCTGAGCCTCAAAGAAGTTAGTTAACTTGCTCAAGTTCCCAAGACTCAAGTGACAATTTGGGTCTTTCACCATAGGCTTAATGTACTCTGCAGTGCCATTCTACCCCTCAGTACTAATTGTCTTGCCATCTTTATCTCAAAAGAATGGTCAATTTTCCTGAGTTCTAATAGATTCCTCGGTTTACTTATAAATGTCACTTCCAATCAGGTTGCAGCAATTAATAATTTTATAATATAGCTGGATCGACTTTAATTTCTTTTGACTTTAAGTGCAGAGACATCCAATCCTGCTAGTTCCAAAGGCGTTTTCTGAAGGCAGTGTTCCCAAATCACTGTTGGAGAGGAACATGGCAAGGCTCCTGAAGAAACTCCAGTGGAATTTCTTTAATCATCTGGTCGAAGTGGAGATGTGTGCCTTTCCTAAGAAGATTGTGAGTCCTCTATTTAGGATACAGACCAATACCTTTGAAATGGCCTTCTTGGCTTCCTGCAGTGTGGAGATCTGAGTGCCATGGTGAGATATCCCTTATATTTACACACCATCTGACCTTTGGGTCAGGGCATTTCCAATCAATTTAGGAGTGCAGCAAGTGGAACGACAGTGCTGATGAGCTCTTACAGCGTGGTAAGCAAGGCTGCCTGGAACTGAGGGGCCTGGGAACTCTATTGATTTTTAGGTACTTTTTATCACATACTCCTACAGTGCTGGACTTTGAATTAAGTTAGTTTTCAGAGAAGATACCAAAGGGCAAGAAAACAAAAAGTGGGATTTTTACACATACCCTGGAAACAAGTTAATTTTTCCTGGGGAAATCAAGGAGAGAGCTAGTTACCATCTTAGCACTTAACAGAAGTTAGACAAAATGTTTAACAGGAATTGGCTTTGTGGATTATGGCATTGGGTTACCAGAACTGCAATCAAAATGCACCTCAGTAGTCTCAGTTTGCTAGAACTATGTGTACCTTCAAATATAAGTTTGCTCAGGAAGAATAGAGAGTCTTGAATTCACTTGTAGGATGCTCAAGAATTTTGCTTCTCTGATTGCCAAGCTTTGAAGCAATAATTTGTTGCTGAAGCAAGACAACAGGAAGATAATTTTGTATCTGGCATTGTTTACTGAAACTCTGATAAGCTTTTGGGCATGGTGTGTATGTTTGTGTGTGTGTGTTTGGTGTGTGTCTTGATTTACGGTTAAGCCTTCTTGATTTGAAGGAATAATTTTAAATAATATGGTCAGCATGGCCCTGTGGTTCAACATCTGTTGCTGTGTTTTTTCCTAAATTCCAGTCTTCTGTATACACTTAGAAATTTGGAAGATTTACATTGGGTGCCTTTTTTTTCCCTGGTCACTTTTAATCTTTATAGTATTTTCTGAAAGGCAGCATCAAATTCTGAATGGGCATCACTGATTCATTTACACACCTGTTAAAATTTTATTGAGCACATATTATGTGCGGTATAATGCACTACCTTCCAATGATAAGGAATTTAAATATGCAAAATGTGCTTCAGGTCATCAGGGCAAGGTGATTATAATTTGGGGAGACCATTGGTAGGCAACTAATTACAAATGAAGCAGAATGAAACTATCACTAAATTGAGTAGGCAGGAATAGCTTACTCTGGCAGAAGGCACCTGAGAATCTTAATGGAGGGAAAACTTTTAGGTTTTAAGTAAGCAAATAATACCACCACCATTGGGAGAGTGACAAACCCTGTCCGTCACATGCCTTTATTATCATGGCTCTGCTTTCAGTACCTCCTGGTTGTGATAATCTTTACTCTTCTCTTTGCTCATCCAAAGAATCAGCATTATTTCATGTTAAGAGAATATTTTCATATTTACTATTGGACAAAGCAAGAAAGACTTTGCCTACTCCATGCTATAGCTTGGTATTTTTGGTGTTTCTTCATTATTGATACACTTCTCTACAGGATTTCTTTATGATGGTTTCTGTCTTTAGATACAGACCTAAATTACTACTTGCCCTGGCCTTTTGGGGAAGAAAGTCATAAAATCAACTATGCCCTAGATCTGCATTGTCAAATCGGAAGCCATCAACCGCTATAGTCAATGAGCACTTGAAATTTACTGGTCTCAATTGCAACATGCTATAAGTGGAAAAAAATACACTGAGTTCCAAAGACCTGGTATGGAAAAAAATTTAAAGTTTTATTTTTATTTTTATACTGAATACAGGTTGAAATCCTGAGAACTTTATACGTATATATATTTTACTATTTATACATATAACGAATCAATTTTGATTTATTATATGTAAATATATATATTTATGGGATACATGTGATACTTTGATACTTACAATGTGTAATGATCAAATTAGGGTAATTAGGATATTCATCACCTGAGACATTTATTCTTTCTTTGGGTTGGGAACATTCCATATGTTCTCTTCCAGCTATTTCAAAATATAGGTTAAATTTATTCCTAAGTTTTTTTGTTGTTGTTGTTAGCACTTATAAATGTGATTGCTTTCTTGATTTCATTTGCAGATTCTCTGCTGTTGGTGTATTGACCTGATACTGATTTCTGCATGTTGATTTTATATCCTGCCACTTTACTGAATTCATTGATCAGCTCTGCTCGTTTTTTTGGTGGAGTCTTTAAGTTGGTCTAAATATAATATCATGTGTGAACAAGGATAATTTTATTTATTCTTTTACAATTTGGGTGTCCTTTATTTCCTTCTCTTGCCTAATTGTTCTGGCTGTAACTTCTGGTGCTCTGTTCAATAAAGGTGGTGACGGCAGGTATCCTTGCCTTGTTCCAGATCTTGTAGGAAAAGCTTGCAAATTTTCCCTGTTCGGTAAGATGTTAACTATGGGATTTTTATAAGCAGTCTTTATTGTTTTGAGATATGTTTCTTCTGTACACCATTTGTTGAGAGTTTTCATCATAAATGGATGTTGAATTTAACAGAATGCTTTTTCAGCAGCTATGATCATATGGTTTTTGTTCTTGATTCTGTTAATGCTGTGTATCATGTTTATTAATTTACTTAGGTTGAACCATCCTTGTATCCCTAGGATAAATCCCATTTGATCATGGCAAATCAGTTTTTTAATATGTGATTGAATTTGAGTAATGGAATTTTGTTGAAGATTTTTGCATCCATGTTCATCAGGAATATTGGCCTGTCGTTTCCTTTTTCTGTTGTGTCTGTGTCTGGTTTTGATGTCAGGGTAATAATGGTCTCATAGAATGAGTTTGAAAGTATCCCCTTCTCTTCAAGTTTTTGGAATAGTTTAAGTAGAATTGTTATTGCTTCTTCTTTATGTGTTTTGTGGAATTCAGCAGTGAATCTATCAGGTCCTGAGCTTTTCTTTGATGTGAGACTTTTAATTGTAGCTTCACTCTCATTACTCATTATTGGCTTGTTGAGGTTTTCTGTTTCTTCATTGTTCAATCTTGGTAGGTTGTATGTGTGCAGGAATTTACCCACTTCTTTTAGGCTTTTCAGTTTGTTGGCTTATGGTTGTTCAGAATATCCTTTAATGATTCTCTGAGTCTCTGTGGTATCAGTTTTAGTATCTCCCTTTTTCCTCTGGTTTCATTGAATTGAGTCTTGTTTTCTTAATTCGTTTAGCTAAGGGTTTGTTGATTTTGTTCATCTTTGTAAAATAACAAGTTTTATTTGTTGATCTTTTGTTACTTTTGTAGCCTTAATTTCATTTTTTCTGCTCTGATCTTTATTATTTCTCTTCTTCTACTAATTTTGGAAAACCTTTATACATTGGATTAAAGAAAATATCTTATTAATAATTAACATTAATTTCATCTGTTTCTTTTTCCTTTATTTAACATGGCTACCAGAAAATTTAAAAGTATACGTGTGGTTTTCATTATATTTCTGTTAAATAGTGCTGCCTTAGATATTGCTTATGGAACTATTTGTCACAAAACTTATGTATAAGTGGGTTAACCGAGATAATAAAGCTGAATTCAAGTGCGTGGAATGAGCACTGGACTGAGATCCAGGGACTGATTCAATCCCAGCTAGGTCTTGGACTCCTCAGGTAGCCATTCACTCTACCTGTCTGGAATAGAGTGCACTCACTGAAACAATGTAGAAAAGATTCAGAAGTAGATCATCTCTAACTCCCTTCTCACATTAAATTCAGCGATTCACCTGTGTTCAGGAGTATATGATGGAGTTATATTTGTAGCCCCCCAGTTCCTTCTCAAAGCCTTTTAGACAAAACCATCTTCCTCATTCCACATCGTAATTTATTTGAGAGGTTAAATTTGTAATTACTGTAATTTGGAGCTTGCTTGATCAGCCTGAGGCTGGAGCACAGCATCCTTCAATCTGTTCAGTGCTAAGTGAACCAGTTGAACATGTTGTGATTTATAAGGATCTGATAAATATGTTTTACAAGAAAATTTCCAGAACTCTTTGAAAAAATTTAGAGTTTCCTGAAATTAAACTATAGTTTTTATGTCATTTCAAATAACTAGGAAGAAATTGTTTCTTATTTTTTAAATTAATATTGAAAAATCTATTTCTAACTTAAATTCACAGGTAAAAACGTGGAATACGTCATATATTTCTTATAATATTAAATATCTTATTAATATTTTATATCTTACACTTTGATATAAATAAATGTAAGAAATATATATAAGAAATACTCTAGCTGTATCTGATATTTTCCCATGTACATATATTTGAATATAATATAGATTGTAGTGTATATGTTTTAGTTTTTTAAAAAAGTTTTAACATGTGTTCTACTTTGGAAGATGAGTAATTTATAATATTTTTTCTTATGAATAATAGTATGTTTACATGTGCATATGACTGAGATAATTAGTTTAGGATCATTTCTTAATAGAGAAATGCTGGTCAAAGGACATGAATATTTTAAGATTTTTTTTCCATATTTATAATAAACTTTCCTTCCAGGAAGTTTGTATTTTCAGCTTGTGTTTCCATTAGCAGGGACTGCCTGTTCCCTACAACCTTACCAATACTAAAATTAAGATTTTAAGTTTTGTTTAGGTTGATGAGTGAAAAAACATATTTTACTTTTGTTGAAATTTATATTTCTTAGGTTACTAAGAGAATCAAAAATTATTTAATAATGAGCATATTGGCAACTTCTAATTCTTCTTTGTAAACAGCTTGTTCTGGGGTTTATGCAGTCTATTTACTTACTTATTTTGGATAGTTTTTTGTTTTGTTTTGATAGCTGAGCTGGTTAGATTATATAGCACCCTTGAAAACTTTCCTCTTTGCTGTGACTTCCAATCCTGTTCAGTCATAGACAGCCCTGCCCCTGCTCCATCCACATGTCACGTGAGCAAACAAACATATACAACAGGGGGAAATCGCTGTAGTCCTCATCTTGGCATGTGGGTTCCAGAAAATAATCAAACCCTTATAAGAGGAAGAAGATAATTTAACTCCCACTTGGTCCTTATATTGGAGTCTTTTAGAAGAATTTTTTTCTAGTTTTTCTTTTCCAAAGCAAATGAAAAGACCCCATAGCAATATTAGCTTTAAGATCTATGCTGTAAACAGGATTCTGAGTCAACTGGGATACCACAGGTTAGTTATGTGTACATTGGTGTATCCCCTTGCAAAAGCACCTGCCTTGAGCTGTCATTACAGCACCATTATAAGAAAGGGCCATATAAAATAGAAAATATTTTAATAAATTGGTTGTGAAAATATTGTTATGGACACTGTTTTGTGTAACACTGACATTCCAATACACAAAGGATGCATTATAGAAGATTGAGTGCTGGAAAAAGCTAAGGTGCTCTTCAGGTTTATTTTGGTTCTGATACGTGTTCTGTTGATGCTTCAGGTGTTGCTTGTCTGCTTGGAAACTCAGAGCCAAATTTGATTATTATTATTATTATTTTTTTAAGACAGAGTCCCTTTCTGTCCCCTAGACTGGTACGCAGTGGCGCGATCTCGGCTCACTGCAAGCTCCGCCTCCCGGTTTCACGCCATTCTCCTGCCTCAGCCTCCCAAGTAGCTGGGACTACAGGCGCCCACCACCACGCTCGGCTAGTTTTTTGTTTTTTGGTTTTTTTTTTTTTGTATTTTTGGTAGAGACGGGGTTTCACCGTGTTAGCCAGGATGGTCTCGATCTCCTCACCTCGTGATCCACCCGCCTCAGCCTCCCAAAGTGCTGGGATTACAGGCGTGAGCCACCGCACCCGGCCAATTTGATTCTTAAGCATAGCAATAATATTGGCTGTTAATATTGACTATTTTGGTAATGTATTTTTATGCTCCAAGTCCCAACTGTTAATTTTATTTATTACCTATAATTTCTGAGTTCATTATTTGGTAAATTTTTGTGTATGGATTTTTATGTGTGTGTGTTTGAATTTTGTTTGTCTGTTTGTTTTGGTTTTTGGTTTTTGGAAACCTCCCCTGCTCCATAGGCAACAGTAACAGTAACAACATACTAATAATACATCTTTTTTGGAAAAATGTAAGATATAAATAGAAATACTAGAAATCTCTAGTATCTATCTTATTTCTGAAAAAGAGCAAGGACTGTGATTAAGAAGAGTTTTTACAAGTTCAGTGAAGAATACTGTCATCATTTTCATGATAATTTTAAGGTTTATTACAGAAAACTAGAATAGATTTTTGCCTGTTCCTAGGCAAAAAATGCTGTTGTTCCCAAGTAGAAAGGTGAAAGTCATCTTGTATTATTTCTTGGCTTTTCATTTTTGTATATGTTTGCTTGCCTTAATGATAATATTGCTCTGATCCAATGATCAATCACCTGTTTAATGCTATTATTTCTGTTAATTCATAGGACAGCTAATGATTTTAAGTAAGGTAGTTTTCACAAGAATAAGTGAACAACATGAAACTTTTTGGAACTATCATATAAATTTTCTGGGCATCCTTTATTTTCTGGGTGTCCTTTGGGTTTATTCAGTAGTATAGTCTTTGGAAAATTTGTAAATCATGCAAGAATTGAAATAAATACTGTCTCCTTATACACATTTTGCATAGGAGTATGCTTTAAAAACTAAGTATCAGTAAAGGAAATATTACCGAAAGGTAAATGTTAATGTTCTTCTATTTAAATTATGGGCTGTAATTTCCCTAGCCTTTTGGTGGTAAGTGAAGTCATCTTTGTCTTGGAAACTATAGGGGGAGCTGTTTACATGGCCTACTTTAGCCCCTTATGGTATTCTGAGTTTTTTCTTCTCCAGGGAAATAATTTTTAACTATGTTTGAAAGAATGAATTTAAGACTTATTAACTCGTCTTCAAAAATTTTGAAACGATGTTTCTGTCAAATCAGATAATTTTCTTCCTGTGCATTAAAGAATAATAGGAGGAAACTATTAGCTACAAAGCACATTTAAATGCTGCTTGGATATTGGTGTGCCCTGGCTCATTTTCGTGAGTGTTTCTCAATTCAAAACTCAAAATTAACTGCATACTTGGCCTCAGGTCTCACCATCAGGTTGAACCTGAGCTGATGTCATTGACGCGCTGCTTTGGAGCCCGTGGGTAGGTGAGAGGATTACACTCTGCCTTCAGTGTGCGATTCTGAAAAGAGGCAAACTGATAGAGGCTCCAGCCAAGTAGCTGTACCCACACATTGAGGGACTGAAGGTAAATTCCCAGAGTAGAGACAAAGACAGGAGGTGGAGAGCAGAATAGTCAGGAAACAAGTTAGTCACAGACCACTCAGATCCGGGTTGTGCAAGCAATGCAGGCTTGAGTCTTTTGTCTCATCCACTACTCACTGCTCACTACACTCTTTTTGGCTGGGTTGTATTATTAATTGCTGGGAAAATTTTTCTCAACTTCCATTAGAGTGGGGATTTTCCTAGGAGTGGTAGTAAGTAAGGAAGTAAGTAAGAAGAGTAGTAAGTGAAATTCTGAAGTCCTGCCTCTTCCCCCTTTTATCTGCTGGCCTTAAACATGGATGCAATGTCTGGAACTGCAATGATTATCTTGTAAACACGAAGAAGAAATGACACCATGCCTAGGAAACACTGAATTTCTGCCTGCTTGCAGACTTCTGGTCATAGGTGATAGGAGGAAAAAAAAAACAAACAAAACAAAAGAAAACAAAAACACCTATTAGAAGTCAAAATTTCTGCTACTTGAGTTCAAATGCATTTTTACCTTTCATAGTTTGTTGCCTCGTTTGTTGCCTTCTATTCTTCAATAATCTCACTCTCATTGAGGGAGAAAAATATATAAACTTAAAGTTCTTTTTGCAACACTTCTTAAAACCTAAAATTGCCATCCTGTTGAGCCAGGAGGATAATCCTCATATATGAGGTACTTAGTAGTTGCTTGTTGAATGGATGTGAAAAATAGGAAAACTTTGGACAAATGTAATGATAGAAACTTTTTGGGTTTCTCTGACCTGGCAGTTCCACAGTGCAAAGCAACATTCTGCCCTCAGATCAGCAGACATCTTTGCTTATACAAACCCTCACTCTAGGGTGCTTATTGTTATAGAAATCTGCTTCTGTTTTTGGCTTCTCTGATGGAAGGAAAAGGATGTCTGAGTCCTGGATGTATTGTATGAACCTTGACTATACTTACGTAAAGCATAAAATAACTAAGAAATATGCTCACCCTATAAGGATTTATGTGGAGCTCAGTCACAAATGCTTTCATAATGGCTTAGAATCAGCACGGTTTGGTGCTATGTTAAGAGAGAAGTCTTTAGAATCAAATAAACTATATGGCCAGGTGTGGTGGCTCACATCTGTAATCCTAGCACTTTGGGAGGCTGAGACAGACGGGCCACCTGAGGTCAAGAGTTCAAGACCAGAGCAGCCAACATGGTGAAACCCCGATTTTACTAAAAATAGAAAAATTAGCCAGGCATGGTGGTGGGCACTTGTAATCCCTGCTGCTCAGAAGGCTGAAGCAGGAGAATCGCTTGAACCTGGGAGGCAGAGCTGGCAGTAATCAGAGATCGCATCACTGCACTCCAGCCGGGGCAACAGAGAGAGACTCTGTCTCAAAAAAAAAAAAAAAAAAAAAAAAAAAAAAAAAAAAAAAAAGCAACAACAACAAAAAAAAGAATCAAACAAACTCTGAGACCTGTTGTTACCACCATTGGCTGTGTGCTGTGGACAAATTTAGTTAGCTTTTCTCTGAACAAGTATTTCTTCCTTTGTAAAAATAGACATACATATACCAGTTTCCCAGAGTGAATGGGATTAAATTAAATCATGTATACATATATAAAGTATTTGGCATGTAGTAAGGGATTGTTAAGTGATACCTGTTATATTAATGGTTGTGGTTATCTTGCAATATGATAGTTGAAAGATGTGTGGATTCAAAGCTGTCAACCCAACAGTTTCCTGGGATCTCACCTGCCTTTCTGTGTTACTTGCTGGCATCTCCAAGGGTGACCAGCTTAAACGATTTCATTATGTGTCACTACTAGAACATTTTACACAAATACAATTAAACAAGTTCATCTTCCAGCACACTAGTTGGGAGTTAAAAACAGTCTTTATTGATTTCTATTTTTGATGGACTTCATTGAGAATGTTCTGATTTGTGGATTAATGCTTTCTTACATTGAGGGTTTCCAGGAGCCCTGCAGTGAAGATGGTAACCTTTACCTAAACTCACCAGAATGATTAATTCATGTTTACCTCTAATGAGCTAATTAGGAGTTTGGGACATTTTGGCATTTGAATGGCTTATTTGATTATCTAAAGGGAACTTTTACCATCTCAAGAGGAATTATAATTGGCCTTAGGGAATAATACAATCACCTAAAATATAAGAAAGCATCCCTCATGTTGGCAAACAACCTGTCTAACAAATGTCCCCTTTGAGAAAACAGCCCGCAGTCACAAATATGAGTTGAAATTGTAAGGGGAACTCTGCCAGGATTTACGGTTGTATTAATTGATCTTTCTTGATTTGCATGGGTGATTTTTGTGGTTAGAAGAGAATCAGAACAGCTTTCTACTGAAGTCTCTGGCTTGAGGCTGATTGTTCTCCATAAAGAATGACACCTTTGGGAGGGCAGCCAAAAATGTCCCATAGAGAAATATTAGGAGAGATTCTTACTTAATGAGATATGAGTAAGGCTGTTGAGCTCCACCAGACCTTTGCTTGTCTCCTTAATGGAGAAACGTCACAGTGGGTGGAAGTGGTGATAATGTTAATAACCATGATCCAGTTCAATGAATGGCGGAAGTAAGGAGAGAATTCAGGAAACAGGCATAACACAACTCTCTGTACAAACCTCTGGGTACAAACCTCTGGGTCAGTTACGTAACTTGATTGTATGGTTATCTTCAAGTGAGGGAGTTAGTGCCCCTGTGACATGCAGTAGTTACACATAAGACATGTAGATAGAAGTTTAGTAAGTGAAGGAGACTAAAAAGAAAGTCAGATGTACCTCAGGGAGGAAGCATGATTTATATCAAAGCTCACTCTATGGACTGAGAGAGCTACTGAGCACTCTAATGGAGGATATGATCAAGATTTGATTTTCCATTTGATTTTCCATTTTGGAATTACACATTTCCCAACAGAAATGTCTAATTTGGAAAATAAAATATTTATTTTAATATGCACTTAAGATGAGGCAATAATAGTACTAGTTTGATAACAACAAAACCAAGGCACTACTCAAATTATTTTTTATTGTTGTGAGGTGCAGTTATGAAACCTTTCATCTGGCTAAGGGCAGTAGAAAAGGTGTAAGGAAGAATAGAGAATTTGAGCAGGACTCTGCAGGATAGAGGGATCTCCACTGTCAAGTTAGGGGAATGAGGGCAGGAAGGAAAAAATGAGTATGAAAGAAATAAATGAAGGACAAGTTTGCAAAAATAGGTTGTGCAAGAACCAAGAAGGTTTAAAACAATGTTCAGAATAATGAGCTCAATTTATTAGGAATGGGGAGTTCTTGAAGGAATTGAAGCAAGGAGATTACATGATTAGAGATAGGTTGCATTTTAGGTAAAGGTAGAGATAATTATTGGAATTTAGAAAACCTCCCAAAATACCTGATTATAAAATTGAAGTTATTATCTAGATATTCAAGTATTAAATAACTTTTAAATAACCTGAAACACATGGATCTTCACATATGTGAAGAAAGCAATTGCATTTTCCCAGCCACATTCATTATGTGTAAAACATTTTTATAGTATCTATCATGGAAGACCTGTCCCATTTATATATAAAGTTTCATTGGTGCTCTTTAATGTCACATTATTTTAGGTACGGTTGTTTCAACTGAGTGCACACATCTATTAGTGCTAAGTCATATTGGATAATGAAGCACTGTGATTCCCACGAATCTGTGTTAGGTGGACCAGGGATTTTAATTAAATATCTGAATGGGTGTTGTACAGTGGATACTCTCTAGAAAGCGTCTGTCAGGGTTAATACTTTACAAGTTAGCTATGCCTCTTTCAGCCTTTAATTACAATATTCTAACTCTTTATCCTTAGTTACTGCTAATAATTTCAAGGTGATACAGATAGAAATTACTTGATTATCCAAGTGCCTGCACTTGTCAAATGAAATAGAAATCAATTTCACTGTATATGGTTTATAAGTAAGCAATGCTAACATATTATTGTATTTTTCTAAAAAACTTCTTTTTTTAACAAACGGAATTGAAAACCACATGATATCCTGTGGTTGGAAGTGCCTAATGCCTGCCATATATGTAACTAAAGTAAATTCTCAATAATAACAGTGATAGTCCTCCTGCATTGAATAAACAAATGCACCAAATGCACTTGTTGGTCATTGACAATTCTTCAGCTCTCTTTAAGCATTGATCTTTTAGTCCTTATTAATTTCTCATAGTGTCCTGCTTGGCCCCCATAAGTCGATTTAATCATTTAAGCATATGGCCTTGCCACTTCCTTCCCCACAAGTAGACTTTGGCTGTCTCTATGGATGCAGTGTTTAGAAAAGATTTGCTTTAGCCCTTACTCTTCAGAATCATAAAGCACATCAGTAATTTTTTCACCTCCCAGCCACCCCTTCACACCACCTTCATGTGGGCTGACCAAGCACTGGGCCATTCAGGAGTCAGGCAATTGCTGTTCCTTGTTAGGAGAAGTAGACAGCCATGACCCCCGCATTGATATCAAATCTTTTAAATATTGGTTATGGGGTATTTTGACTTTTATCTTGTTTGATTCTTTTTTTGTATTTCCAATCACTGTTTTGATAAAAACGTGTTAATTATATGCTTCTATTTAAGAGCCATGATATTACTGTTCTGTTGATGGACCTGCAAACTTAATATTATAACACAATGAAAAGTTGTTATTATCCCTAAGAAAGAAAGCTTAACTTTCATTTTAAGAATACCGAAGAAAACTTTGATTCTCTAACTAGAAAAGAGAGATTAAAAGTATTTCAAAATACAAAGGAAGTTTTTCCCTCTCAGGTTGCTTCTTGGTTCCTGTTTTTTTTTTTTTTTTTTTTTTTTTGTGGTTGTTGCTGTTTATTTGTGTTTTATTGCTGTTGTTGTTTCTAATGCTGCTTCAGTTAACAATGTCTTGTGCTACTATGCTATTTCTTAAATGCAGTGAAGGGAAGAGCTGGATATTCATTCTTCCTAAGAGTAGAAAATTCTCATTATGGAGACTCAAAATCTTCAATATTTGAAGACTATATTTGCACCAGATCAGAATAATGACAAGTTAAGCAGAATTGAAACACGTTGAAATCATATTTGACACTGGAAATTCTTTAATTCTATGAGAACTATGTCATTATAGTTCTCATTTTATAAGTAAGAAAGTTATTTCATGTATTTTAAGAATGATAATAGTACATTGTGCCTTAACTTTGATGTCTCTTTGACAGTTTGGAGACAGTTTGGAGATTGGCTTGCAATGGAGAATACAGTTTCAACCATATTAATGGGATTATCTCTTATTCTCTAAGCCCTGAATAGTTTCCAGGGCACATGATACCCCTTATAGATACTCATTTGTCCTTACAGTGTCTTTATTCTGGAATATGTAACTAAAGTAAATTCCAAAAGTAAATGTTAAAGAATCATTTTTAAAACCAAGTAAAATAATGACCCTCACGCTGATATAAAATGAACACATATTAAATATTTAACTCATTAATGTAGGAACCAGTAAGATGTTATAAGTTCAAAGGAGAATTCAAAGAACAGACTTAATTATAGATTAGGAATACTGAAAAAAATGTGAAAATTGAGGGAAAACTAGCCTGTGTCATGGTGGATAAAGGAAACCATTTGAAACTTTACCAGACAGAATGTTGCATTTCTATAGGGATATTATTTTTTGCATTGCTAATGGCTATTGACAACTTACAGATTTGTAAAATGACTCAGTGCAAGGTTGGGATGAGATTGCCTGGAAGAATGTACTGTAGACAATGAAGTTTTCCCCCAAATAACACATTTTTCCCTAGAGTACGTTGTTCCCTCTTTATTGGATAACCAGTATTTAGCATTAAGATTTTGCTCAAGCATATACCCTAAGAACCCTTCCCTGGTACCTTGTATCTGTTTTTAGGCTTACCTCTACCTCTCAAAATAGCTTATAAATAACAATCACTGGTCTTTATACATGGCATTACAATTCCGTATTTATTATCTCCCTCAAACCTTCTTCTTTAAGACCAGAACTATACCTTATTTTATTTTATTTTTGCATAGTATTTGCATAGTATTAGACACCTAGACAAAATTGGCAGGATGCCTACAGAATGAATGAGTGAATGAATCAAGTAGTGATGGATATATGCTTGTGTCAAATGTATATGAGCATGTGTGATAGGCAAACATTTGTCACGCAGGATGCATCAGAGGTTTGAGCATGGTCCCTTTAACTCTGCACATTGCACAGCTCATACCATTATTAAATTAAACTCTATGCTTACCTGACTTTGCTACAACCCTACTATCTGATCCCAGAAAAATTCTGCATACCTTGAAACTTTAACTTATATTTGTGAAATGCATATTCTTTATTCTTGCATAACTGCCTGTCAAAATGTTTTTTAATCATTGGTCATTTGAGATTATAGTAGAATATTTGCAAAAGTGGAAGGTTTTGCATAAGCACAAGTAATGATCTTTAACTGCCTTACAAATGATTTAAAGTAGGTGGTCAAAGAATCTTTACTTTTCTGGTATTTCTGGCATTATGGCAAAAGCAGTGACACAAGAGCTAGCTCCTTCTCTTTACTTTCTTCCTGTAATCTTTGCAGGTTCCTTGTGCATGTTAGGTAATAAACCTTTATTAGTTGAATCTCTAATCTGTTAGTACATTTTTTAAATTACATGAGCAGTCTATAATGAGTAGAGACTATGTATATGACCTTTTATTTAAAGGTTCTTAAATTTCAGATATGTTTACACAAAATTTTGCTTCTTCAGAATCCTTATTTCAGATGATTCTTGTTTGAATATGTATTGGCACGTGTATGTTCAAAACGGTGGAGGTGTCTTGGAAACCGCAAGATGCATCCTGCAAAAAGGTAGAGGGTGGTAGAGAGTGCCTTGAGTTTTAAACAAGATAGATTTTTGGATTTGAATTTGAGCTCTGTCAATTTCTATATGCGTGGCCTGAAGCAAGCTACTTAATTTCTTTCAATTTCATTTTCCTTATATCTAAAATGAGAATAATAATCCTGATTTCATAGAGCTGAGGTGAGGATAAGGCAGACAATGAACGCAACTGACTTATTAAAGCATCTGGGGAATGCATTCATTCCCCAGCCATTCCCTGGAACACACCTTATTTTATCTGCATTTGTTCATCCCTGTTTCTTACTTTCTATATTGCCTCCTTGTCAGTCACCACCTTCTTTAAATTCTTCATGGTTGAGCTTAAAACTTACTAGTTCCTGCCTTGTTGATTGGTTTTCCTTGTCGCTGCCAAGTAGACTGTGGGCTCAGTGAGAGCAGAGGCTCTGCTGTGACTTGTTGAGAGCCCCAGAGCATCTTCTAGGGTCTGGCACACTGCCCAGGTGCAGTGGACTAAAATGCGGCACCCGGGCCATCTTTCTACACTTCTTTTCTCAGAGGTGTTGCCTCATTTTTACCTGTGTTCTCTAGAAACCCGAGAAATTGTCTCTAAAGAACAGACTTAAAGTGAATATAGTTTACTTGGTGCTGTTCATGGTTCTGAATAGAGTTGGCACATATATAGTGGGTTTGATTTTCTTTACCAAGTTGCCGTGTAGTTTGAGCAGCTTGCACGTATGCTTTCCAGATAGACTCACCCAGCATGCCTTCCAGAATCCAATACAGCTTCAGAATTCCAGGGAGTGAGGACTGACTTAGGGTCAAACGTGTCAACCTGCTCTATCACCAAAATGGTGCTGGAGGATTGAACAGATGTGTGTCAATGTCTGTGGTATCAATACAACATATGAAAACCTGGATTTATTTCAACTCCCTGTGGTCTCAAGCTGTAAGGTAGAGATATAAAAATTCATACCCTGTGATTTTTTTTTTTTTTGCTGTTATTTTCTTCTTCACAGTGTATTTATTCCTTCTGAGCATCTTTGGCCATGCATTGTGTTTTCTTTAATGAACGTAGAAAAACTGTATCCTCGTTGCTTATTTTTAGCACTGTTGCTATGATAAACTGTAGCCTAGGCATCTTATTAAAATCAATTCAGTATTTGAATTTTTATTCCCTTTAATATTGTGACATTACTATTCTTTCTGAAAATATTTCACCATGTATAAATCTATCCAAATATTTCCTATGCTTTATTGGAAAGATATTTCTCATCTGTTTAAGGGATATATAAAAAATAGCCTGATAGGGGTTGGGGACAAATGGTTTTGTTTTCCTCTGGATTGTTTTTGTGGGAAAGTGTTAAGGGCAATTATTTTTTTCAATACTCTGCTTAAGAATAATATGTAGTATCTTTAGGATGAAGTTACATAGTACAAAACTTTTTGTGAATAAAGAAGTTGAAAATTCTGGTTTTAATTACCACGTGTCATGACTAGAACACTTCCTAACAAACACATAGAGTGGGTGACCAGATTTTTTCTACATAAAAATTGAGGTCTTACAATATCATGAGGTCTTACCATATCAATGAGGCAATAGTCTGCATTCCAAGACTTTATGCTGTTGCACATGTGTAAGTAACAACTACAGCATACTATTTCTGCCATGGAGTCTGGGACGGTTTCAGGCTGTTCATCTATTATTTTCATTCTCAGCACTAGGATCATGGGCAGGATGGAGCTTGAAGAGATCTGGGCCCACTCACTGGGGTTTTTAAGAATCAGAATCAGAGAAGGTAATTATTACAAGGAGGTAAGAACTGAGTTAAAGGGTCAACTTATACTTTAGTCCATTAGACCAGAATTATACCTCTTTTTAAACTAGATAAACATACTAGCATAAAAGAAGCTGCAGTGATGAAGGGGAGGCCGTTAAACCCAAGGAGTCCTAGTTCTAGGCCAAGTGTTAGGCTATCTGCTTTCGTAAGTACTATACCATTTAATCTTCCTAACAACCCTGCCAGGTACAAGTTATTATCCCCATTTCACAGATGAGGAAACCCGGCTCAGGGAGATTAAATAACTTCCTCATTGTAAGGGGTTGCACTGGCATTTTAAGCTTAGCCCTTATGATTCAGAGCTTATGCTTTATGTTATGTGATGCTAAAATAAAGACTTGTTTTTTTTTTCCTGTGGAAGAATATCTATCGTATTTTTTAAAGTTGTAGTAAGTAGCACATAAATGAGACCTACTATCTTAAGAAATTTTATAGTGTGTAGTACGGTATTAACTATAAGCAGTGTTATACAGCAGTTCTCTAGAACTTTGGTAACTTGCATGACTGAAACTCTATACCCATTGAATAGAAACTCTCTATAGGTCTTTATATCTATAACTAAATTCTGATCACCCATTCCTCTCCCGGCACTGCTTATTTGTTTTTTTGGTTTTGTTTTGCGTAGAGGGGAAGAGATGTCACATTAATGCCAAGTTCAGGGTCACTTTTTAACCAGCAGATCTTGGGGTAGCACTTGCTATAATATATCAATAGCCAGATTCACCATAAAGATGATCAGACTACTAACATGGTGTTTTATTAATCATTGTATGAATTTGATTAGAATTTATAATCACCAACATAGTTTCTGTTCCATTTAGGTGACACACTGTTGATTTACTTTGAATTCCAAGTTGACAGTGCCCCCCTGAGTCAGGCAGGATATATTTTTAGTCACAGTTACTTGAGAATCCCCTTTCCAAAGCAGATCACAGACAATACTTCTTCATCTGGTTGAGAAGCTTCTGGATGGAGTCAGACTGGCTGGCAGATCCTGGCTGCACTCCAGAGAACTATGAGCATGGCCAGACAGCCCCCTGGCACTAGGGCTGGCCAAACAGTCATGGCACAAGAATCCTCTGTACTTTTACTGGGCACCAAGCCCAGTTCCATCAGGACAGAACGTGGAGCTCAGCAGATTGAAGTCTGGTCTCCGTGGCACTAGGGCCAAAGGCAAGCTACA
Organism: Macaca nemestrina; assembly: GCF_043159975.1. Classification (NCBI taxonomy): domain Eukaryota; kingdom Metazoa; phylum Chordata; class Mammalia; order Primates; family Cercopithecidae; genus Macaca; species Macaca nemestrina. The sequence continues at coordinate 78,126,205 of NC_092133.1, forward strand.
GAAATTCCAAGGCAACTGCATTGTCTCTGGTGTAGGCACATGACACATTCCACCCCAAAAGTTAAGAGAGGCCGTATCCTGTCCCTGATCCAAGGTAGGAAGAAAATTCTCTCCTTTTCCCTTCTTTGTTCACATTGTTCAAATCACTTTCAAACAGTTTCAAAAATCGATTTTTTTCTAATAAGATTTTTCTCTAGTCAGTCTTTTAAATAGGCCTAACAGGATTGGCAGGATCTCATATGAGTGAGCGCAGCACTAGAAGACATCACGATGAGGCCTTATTCCAACTTCAGATTGCTGTGTGTTTTCAGCATGGCACTTAAACTTGGTGAACCTCAGTTTGCTCTTATTTTAATTACAAGATTCGTGGCATCTGCCTCACGCAGGCTTTCCAGGGTTGTTTTGAGAACTAAGGGGAAAAATGCGTGTTCAAAACTTTGGCAAGCTGCGGACATAGTGTATGTATGCCATGTTTGTGAATACTCCTAGGTAAGTCAGCTCAGTAAGGGTTGGGTCTCTGTGGCATACAGAAGGTGCTCATGAATGCCTCCGAAGTCGTGGAAAGGAATCTTGGGGTGGGGAAGGGGGAGAGAGAGAGAGCAAAAAAAGAAGAAAGAATTCAAATCTCGGAAAACCCAAATTTGCCTTTGAAATTAATAATCTACACCCAGTAAAAATCTTAAAATCTTGCTTTTGTTCATTATGGGATACCCAAGAGATTTAATCCTTCATTAATTGTTTAAAAAAGTTTTATAAACTGAAAGCACACCCAACATTAAGAGTTCTGAGCATTCCGAATTACTTACATTTGTAAAGTTCCTTTTGAAAAGTGTAAACCAAGCTTATTTCATAATGGTTGTCTTAAAATCACTTTTTCCTATTATAGTGTCCTTTACTGTCTATACATAGGGTCACATGTTAATAGTACCAACTATCTTGAGCCCTTTCCAAACACCAGGCTCTATCTAACCATTTATCGTAAGATATCTCATTGACTTCTCATTGCAACCCTAAGATGGTAATTTTTACCATTTTACCCACTTTGCGGTTGAAGGTGGTTGGAGAGGTTACATAACTCAAGAAAAGGGGCAGTGCTCATAAGGAAGAAGATGAGGACTCAATTTCAGACTACTAGAAGTCAGAACCCATGAGTTGTGTTTTGTTTTTTCTTCAAGGAGTCATTCAAGACTCAATTTGCCAAGCCTAGAGATGGCTTTTGCGGAGTGAATTTGATCTTTATTAATAGCTCGAGGCACTGCATAAAAGGAACTTCTGCAGAAGTTCCTTTTATGGCCAGAGCCTAGTGGTAGCTACTCCCAGTGACCCAGCCTCATTCATTCATCCATTTGCTTCTGGGACTACCACCTGAACATTTGTTTTGTCTTGGCTTCTTCTCTGCAACTTGATACTTCACATGTGTCTCTGTTCTGTCTCTCCCAGTTCATCAAACTGGTTTCTCTCACCCTCTTTTCCATGTTTGACTTCTTGAGCACTCCACTTGTCCTCCTTAATCAACACTAGCCTAGCGAGGAAGAGAGAGGCCTTATATTCTATTTTCAGGTTGTTTTATGAAGCAGTTAGGCCCCACTGAGCTCAGAGGAGCGTGCTAAGAAAGTCTATGGAAACAATGTACAGTTGTATAATTTTGTTTTAAAAATGTGTTCTGATAATATTTTTTCAAGCGCCAAAGTTACCTCATCCCTAAAAATACACAGGTGTATTATATAAAGAGGATAAGATGTTATGCAGCTTAAACTCCTGGAAAAGTTCTCATTAGTTATATTTTACAACCAAGTTCCAGTGCAAAGCAGCCTGTTTATGAGTGATGATTAGCGTTGCCAACGCCCCAGCACTAGCAGGAAAGAATGTCGTGAAATGATCCAACTTCCATTAGAAAATAATGACTGTCTTGGCTGAGCAACATTTTTAAAATTAAATACCAACAATTCCTAGTAATCAGAGAGCCTATTAGCCATGAAATTCGATTTCAGTATCAGAGACTATTCACTTACCAAATGGGAGCCAAATAATTGTGAGTGGAATTTACAGTGCCGCATTGGGGATAGTGTTAAATATTATGGAAGTGGCACTAGGGTATAGCTCCAGCTCTGGGGAAATGTGACATTTTAAAATTTCAGTAGCAAGTTAGTGTGATGATTAACAGAATGCAGTCATTAATTTCCAAGGCATGATATTCTCTCTTTAGTCATTTGAGAACCCAGGGTCTTACAGTGAATTTGTCATTAATTTCTACTTAGCTTCACTGGTCTTTTCCAAATGTCCATCAGCTGCCTTGAGATAAAGTCAGGAATCTTTGTGTTAGAATTAGCCTTAATTATGGAGGGAGGTGTTCTTGACCCCAGGAGTGATCTTTAGGAAGACTGGAAAATAAGTTTATCATTTCTGCCAGCTCAGCTCTAAGTGTTCTCTCTTCTTTTCACATGGTCTCTCCTGATACCTCAATGCCCAGATCACCTCTTCAATCCTTCCTCATTTTTTGCAATCCCTGTTCAGGGATATGGGAAGAAAGTATTCACTATCGACTTATGCCGTGAATTGTGTTGAGTAACCCAGACACAAATAGTGGAAGTATATGCTTATTAAACAGGCCCATGTAGATTAAATACTGCGCCACAGCACAATGTTAATAAGGGTCAAGAAGTAGGATTCATACCTAGGTCTATCCTCAAAACACTTATTCTTTATATTATAGCACTATGGAAATAAAAGTTGATAAAATTTTAGGTGAATACATTGCTTTGCCATTTTCTAAATTCCTTTTAATACATTTTGAAGGAAACTTACACTTGAAAATTAATGTTTTCCACATGCAGCACTAAATTTCACCACCGTCTTTCAACAGTCCGAATTCGATGGAGAAACTTTCAATATTTTTCAAACATATATATACATCCATGCATATGTATACATGTATAGTATACACAAATATACTCATGTGTACACATGCACACACATGCACAGACATATATACACATATACATATATGTTATATGTACAATATATGTAATCTTTCATAATATCTTTCTTTTTTATCCATGGAGGCTGAGCTTTGCCTAATTGAAAAATTTCTCTCTTGGTACCCACATATGTCTCTCTATAAACTTGTTGGTAAACCGTACACTGGCACATGCATTCTACAAGACAACCAGGCTCAAAAGCAGAACATTTGGCGGATAGAAAGTGCAGTGGAAGGCTTTCTAAAGAATAAGGCAGGAGAAGAACCTCACAGAGGTGCATGGAGAAGATAAAACAATTTGTCTATTGTCACACCCTAGGAAGGGTCAAGCCAGGCATCCAGTCCATACTTAGCTGGTCCCAAAGTTCATATTCTGTCCACTACATTAACCTACTGCTGTCAGAAAAAGAAAATGACAGATTTGTAGTTCTCCCCTCCCTACCCCTCCCTGCCCTCCCTATGTCAGCATTTTTAGGTATATTTGGACAAAAGTGAAGTTCACACATGTCAATTATTCTTCTAAAAGCCTGTCTAGTGGAAACACAGGGAAACATGGCCTTTAGATATGCCCAAAGTGAACACATTTGTTAGAAAACTCAATGTTATGATGCATCATTTAGAGTTAACAGGTAAAACATTGCATATCAGCTAATTTTAGGAAGGACCAAATGCCATGCATGTGTCTGCCATGAGTGCTTTTTACTTGCCATAGTGGGCCATAAGTAATTAAATGATGACATTCACATTTGAAAATACAATTACTACAGGCCTTACAAATAGTCTCCTTCTTAAGTCCTGTGGCTGTTAGAATTTGGAAACTGACATTGATTCTTTTATTGTAAGGAGTCCTTATGGCTTTCAGATCCCTTACTGGAATTCTTGCCACAAGAGGACACTGAGAAGTGAAGGTTTACAAGTCTCCCTTGTGCTTGTGCATATGGATTAACTTCACTCTTTTAATACCTTACTTCTCCATCAATTCTAGAGCCCACTGTGAGCTGAGGTGAAGACACATTTTCCCTCCCAACAGGAAAGTGGCCAATATTATATTTGCTTCCTGAGGCAAATGGCTTTCTCTCAGCTTTACCTGTAAATCTGCTTCATTCTACTGGATCTATCTCTAAACCTAATTGCTTGCATACTGCCCAAAGCCACCTTTGGGAGCTATTTGTGAAGACTTTCTCTCATTTGTAAGCTACAGTGGCTCCACAACACATATTTTCCTTCATAATCAGACATTGTTTTTGCTTTGGTCAGGAACAACATTCCTCAAAATATCTGTAGGGGGCTAATAAGTCACAAAGTGTTCCTGAGTAGACCAGGAAGTGTATGGCAAAGGTCTTTCTCCCTCCCTCTATCCTTCTCTCTCTCCCTTCACCCTTCCTTCCTTCTTTCCTTCTTTTCTTCCTTTTTGCCATATGAAAGAAGGATGGTCTACTGGTCTCTTTCTCTCTCTCTCTCTCTCTCTCTCTCACTCTGTGTGTGTGTGTGTGTGTATTTCATTAAATGGCATTGCATTGCAATCTTTCCAACAACCAAAGTTGGAGTTGAAGATCATTCACTCCAACCTCGTTATTATACAGTTAAAAAAAAAAAAAAAACCCCAGAAACACAAAACACAAAACTACCCCAGACGGGTGAAATAACTTGATCAAGTCACATAGTATCGGCCCTAGGGACTGAACCCAGATTCTTTGAGTCCAAGTACAGTTTACTTTTAGGTCGTTAGAGATATAAAGTGGCCACTGAGATACAGTGCAATATAGGATTTCAGGCTTTTTACCCACCCAAAATAATCTCAGTCAAAGACAGTTTGAGGGAATATACTGATTTTGAATATGAAACCAAAATTATAGACAATAGAATTTTTTAAAAAAAATTTGGGTGTATTTAATTTATTGAAAATTTTAAATTGGATATTATTTGGTGCTGTTGCTTTTATTTCCAGTGGCAATGGCATATGGAACTGAAATTTAAAATGTAGGATTAGGAAGTAGCTTTCGCATTTACCTTTTTTTTTTTGCAAATACCCACGCATATACATAGATTTTCAACTATATTTTCATAGGATTTAATGGAAATTGTCAAAAATGTCTCAAGATAATTATGATTTTTAAGTATTATATTTAGAATTACTGATCAATTTATGATAAAAACTGCAAACAATAATTGTAAATATTTTGAAGTTGGTGATACTGTATTTTTCCCCACTATTTGCTACTCTGATTCTTAAATTTAATGGACTGGTGTTGAAGACAAAGTATTTACTGTTATAAACACATAATACATTTAGAATTGTCAATGGAAGCTTGACTTTTTCTCACAGGATGGTTCATTGTGGTTGAGACTTCATTAGCATCAGCAATGTGTAGGAAACTTAACCTCTCATTTTCAAATGAAAAATGTTCCGAATTTTTCAACTGTTAGGCTGTTTGAGTTATATGTGCTGGACATTTCTTGTGATATTTTTGTCATTTAGTTTTTATTTGTTTTTAATATCAAGGGAAAGTGAATTCTAGGTCAACATATTTTGAATAAAATTATAGACAAAACATTTTGAGTAATAATTATATAGTAGGATGCAAACTGACACATAATGGTAACATTTGCAAGACATTTTATTAGAGATTTTTTCCTAAGAGGACATGAAATTTTGGCATTATTTTTATTCTGCTATATTTATCATTAGATATGTAGACAGTTTCATGCCTGCTCATTTAAAATGTATGAGAATCTGTGGCAGTGTCACTGGTCCCTGGGAAATAAATGATGTCATTAAAATAGCATTAGGACTTTGAGATTCTTAAACCCAGAATTATTATCTTTAAGTGAGGACAACTGCATGGCAGAAAATGTTGATGAGTCTTTTAGTGCTTAATTCAAGTGTTGTGTGGTTTTCCTGTAAAAATCTACACTATATTGATAGTACCTGAGAGGGAAGAAAACAAATAAGCAAGTTCAAGCTTATGAACTACTACATTTCTCCACACTTAAGTGTGTCTTATTCCTTGCCTCAATCAAATATTAGTTGGCTAAGAATAAAACTTTTTTTTTTTTTAAGCTGAAATTATCTCTTTGCTTGGCTTGTTCTTGTGGTACTATTGTTTCAAAAAGTCATTATTTAGTGATGAATATATTTGTGTTCAGGGCTGTTATTTTAAATTAGAAGAGTAGAATATGTAGTTCTTTTTATCCAATAATCCCAATCCTTAACTTCTTAATTTTGATCATTTTCTGTTTGGGTAGTGAATATCTTTAGAGCATTTTTGCACATTGGAGAATCATCCTGTCACCTCCACACATGGAATAACATAGGTAGGTGTAATACTCTGGTCCATTTCTGGGCAGTTGCTTTGCTTTATATTATATATTTTTGATGATCTCATGCTTATAATACAGTTAAGTCCTCACTTAACATAGTTAATAGGTTCTTGGAAACTGCAACTTTAAGTCATACAACAAAATTGATTTTGACATGTAACAAAACCAATTTTACCATAAGCTAATTGAAATAAACAACAGTTAAGTTCCTACTGCATATTTCTGGTGCACAAAACATCACCAAACTTCTAAATAACACCAAAGCTCTTCTAATATTAAACATTGAAGTAAAGTGTTATCTGTATATACATTTAAGAAAGACTAATAAAAACAAGTAGGATAATTGTTTATTTCTTTTTTGGTGAATCAGTGAGTGACAGTGGTTGTATTGGTGGTGAGTTTAATCCAGGAATAAATGTTTGCAAAGTGAAGATTGTCAGGAGCACTTCCTACCACCACACAGTTAACAATTACAAATATGGTGAGCTCACCGAGAGCTTCTGTACCACATAGTTTATTGTCGAGCATGTGTATGAATATCATATACTTTATGAAGTTTTGCTTTATAATAATTTGTATTTATTAATTCACTTTCCAACCCTCTCACTGTAGTTCAGGGTTGCAGGTGGCCAGATCCTATTTCAGGAGCTCATGGGGCAAGGCAGCACCTAACCCTGCACAGGACACCCTTCCATCATAGGGCACACTCACCCACATACCCACACTCACTCAGGCTGGAACAATGTAGACATGCCAACAAACCTAACATGCACATCTAAGGGATGTGGGAGAGAACTAGAATATCCAGAGAAAAACCGTGCAGACATGGGGAGAATGTGCCAACGCCACCCAGACAGCGACCCCAACTGGAAATCGATGTTTTTCCCCCATCGACATTATAACGAAATAATGTTATTCAAAGTTCATCCGACACGGTTTTTCATTTATTCTTCATACAGCATAGGAAGAATAAATATATGCTTTTTATAATATACTTAGGTCTTTTCTCAGGTTAGGAAACTTTTCTTCAAGTAAGGCTTTGATAATTGCTTCACTGCTAAGATTGCTGCCTCATTTGTTAGATTTGGATGTCTGTTACCTGCATTCAACATCTATCATAAGAGGACCCTTATATATTGCTTTGGATACATTCTGTTTCTTAATGTTTCCAATGGGTCTCATTTTTTCTGCTGTTGCAGTTAGAGCTTCCTTAAATCCTACCTTTTTTGCATTAAAAAAAATTATAAAGGGGCTGCCAAGTAACTTTCCAAAATTTTCTTTTAGCTCCTATTGAAAATTATTTTCAAAGATTGCTGTTTCACAGAGGCTTTATATTGTTTCTGCTTTTTCTTTTCTTTCCAGAGATTTTGGATTTTTATGTGAGATTTTTCTGTACATTCAGATTGCAGTGAGAAAGGCCCATTCCAAACCCCACGTTTTTTCAAGAGAGAGGGTCTATGGAGAAGCCTTGGGCACTCTCTGCATCCAATTGGATGCTGGTCAGATTTCCGTCTCATATCAATAGCTAAACAATAGATGGATGTGAGTAGCCCAGAGCTCAGTTTAAAACACCAAGCTGACATTCATCTTGTGTGACCCTGCTGGTTTGAGATGAACCCATCACAACCATAAAATCAAAAATCTCAATAATCATAGCCCCTAGGAATGTAAGAATTGTTTCTTTCCTGTTGTGCCTGTTGTGCCTGTTATGATTTTATAGTATTATTACCAGTTTCCTCCAACTAAAATGTACTTTCCAAGAGGGCAGGAATTTCAGTGTTTTATTCACCTGTTTGTCCATTAAAAACTCATGCTCTCCTGCAAGTTGAATTTGCAGGAATGACTCATTGTAGAACAGAATATGTTCTCATTTTCTGTACCATCCACTGTTATCCACCCCACACACTCACCAGCAACATACGGTCTTCCTTTCCAGTGTTTTCTCTGAAATTTCAGCTCTGAGCAGATATGTTAAGATGGATAAGCAGTGATGGGGCTGAAGGAGAACGATGCTTTAACTGCACTTCATGTTCGAGGAGCAGAATATTCAGACATGTTCTTAGACTTAGTGTTACATGTTCACCAAGTCACTTCAACCTCATCCTTCATTTTTAATTTTCTTCATACATTACTGTCAGAGATTATTCTGTTTAATTATAGGTTGGTGCAAAAGTAATTGAGGTTTTTGCCATCACCTTCAGTGGCAAAACCTGCAATTACTTTTGCACCCATGTAATATTTTATTATAAACCACAGCGCATAGTGCATTGTCAACAAATGGTGCTGTTGAGATGCAGGAATGGATAGATGAATAGATGAATAGGTGGCTGGCTGGCTGGATAGATTGGTGGATGGATGGGTAGTTGTTCAGGATTCTCATTGGTATGGGATTTGTGCTGTCAGTCTGCAGGATACAATGAAGTATGTGCCTGCAGACTAACAGCACAACGAAAGATAGAAGGTCTTCCTACCTGCTCTCAGACTGGTATAACTCACATGATTTGGCAGTGGAGACACTCTCAGTCTTAGTTTTTGTTGGGATTGTAAAATTTGCCTCTTTTCTATGCCTTCTTAGACATTTTGGTGGAAAGTGGTGACAGACTGTGTCACAGACTGCCAACCAGATACCAGTTTAAACACCAAGACTCTGATAATGTCTCGTTTCCTCCTCCAGCCTCTGTCCCCTTGCTTCCTCTCATTCTCCTCCTACTCTCTGTCTGTCTCTCCAGCCATGCCTCCACTTGCAGAATATTCTTCTCTCTACCCACCGTTCCTCTTTGCCCTGGTCATTTCTTTAGCCACATCCTCATGGGTATCCACCATTTCTATCCTGCTGTGTCAAATATAAGACACAATTCTTTAACTTTAAAGGGAATTTATATTTTCTCATCTGTAGTTTTCTGGAAATATTGGGGAAGTTGTAGGCTGTGATCAATTTGGGAGCCATTTAATGGCAATAAAATGGGCAAAGCAGTATATCTAGAATTCTTCAAATTGATATTTATCTATTTTCATCCATCCTTAGCTATTTTAATACAGATATAACTTTTACTACCAGAAAACTATAGATAGTAATTGATTTTTAGCTTCCTATTTCAAAAGCTACAGATAAAAGGATATTAATTTTTAAGAGGCCACTCAATCAGAAAATGCATTCTTCACTTAGAGTGGTCAAAAGAGCAGTGGAGTGGAACTCAGGAAACCAGAGGAGTAGCTCTGACTCTGCCACTTACATTGTTTGAAGCAAGTTATTTCTGTTAGGGACCTCCATTGACCTTCACTCTAAACTAACCAACTTTTCTGTCACCTTCATGTACTAAGAGTCTCTGATCCTGTGAGGATGACTTCTACTTGCCCATCATTGCTCCTACCTGAAACCCAAATGTGCCAAAGTTTGGATCCCAGCAGAGGCTCAGCATCATCATGAATGATCAGCTCATAGTCCTAGAACTGACTGTGGGGACTTTTCTGAATATGAACATTGTTTTTAAATCAGTGTTAGTAAACATGGACTCAATATTTACTTGAAAAGGATTGTTTTAGTTACAGATTGATGTAGTTCATTTTAACCACCTTGTGTATGAAGGATGAAAAATGAGTGATCTAATTTTGAAGTAACTGCAAAAATTGTGTTTGTATCAACTGGTCTGTTTATTTTTGCTTGTCATAATGAGAAGACATCATTATTAAATCTAAATTATCTCCACCACGGTGTCACTAAATATGATCAGCCAACTATCTCTGCTTCCTTTACTTGAGATCTGTTGAACTAAGGTCAAACTGAGCTCAAGCTTCTCATCCAGATTTTGGCAATATGCACCCTCCCCAACCGATGGTTCTTTAAAACATTGTAAGTTGGCTTAGCAATGCCCTCTTCCATCTAAAGGTGGGTCACAGCACTGGCAAATGTATAATGTTGGACTGTTGCTGGGAGCCACATACCACATTAGATTTTTTTTTTTTTTTTTTTTTTTTTTTTTTTTTGGCAAGTTAACAGCTCCTCATTTTCTGGAAATGTATGACAGGCAAAACTGTCATAGTTATACTCAAGCGATGTGCAGGTTAGGCAATTGCAATACTAAACCCAATGTATTCAGTTGGTTTAGGGGCACTGCAGTGAAATAAAGAAATGCATGTAGTTGTGATCTACTTATCTAAAGACCAAAACGCACATTTAGTCTTTCCTAAAAATACCTCAACTTCACCAACATCAACTTCACCAGTATTCTTTCTGATGACTGCATATTGAATTAGGCTGAAGGGAAGGGGAGTGGTAGCCCATGGGGTCATATCAGACTGGTAATTCGCTCTTTATGTATTGTTTATCCAAAAGACTTGCATTAACAGCCAACCACATTCCAAGAACTGCACTGCTCACCAGAGATGCAGGAGGAATGGGCCATCATTTCTGTGCCCAAGGAGCTCACACAGACTGTAATTACCTCTGGGAATCTCAAAGACCAAAGCAATGTGAAATGTTGACCACATTGTTCTCAATAGCTACTGAGCTATTCCAAATTTTGTTCCCTGATCTGTTTTAAGAATGAAAATGTAGAGAAATTAGAGTTCAGGTGAGAGGAGTTAAAGTGATTAAGAGGATGGTGAACTCTTCTAACAAGAAACTACTAGCATGTAGCTTAGTTCAACAGTGGTAAGTAGAGCTTATGATAATGACATATAAATATTTGAAAAATATAAAGAAGGGGCAACATTATTTAGCGTGATTCAATTACAAGTGATTAATAGCAATGCAAAGTAATTATGAAAGGGAAATTCAAAATGGACGTAAGGAAAAAAGAGTTTTCCTTTTGTCTTGTTTCCTAAAAGAAAATACAGGGCTATATTACTGGAAAGCATTTGCAACTACACAAGAAAATATGAAACAAGGAAACTAAGAGCAGGTAATTTACCAACGGTAGACTAATTATTCATTATTAATTAATAAAATTTAATCCATTTATCAAATGTTTTAATTCATTCATCACATTAATTATTCATCAAATGTTTTAGGTTACTCACATATTTAACATTTTCTTTGTTCCCATACATTCATTTATTTCATTTGTTTATTTTACTTTTTTTTTTTAACATTTCAGTGTTCCACAAATTGGGAGATATAGACAGTAATATATTTCAATAATCTAATATTTCTGTAGTCCAACACATTAAAAATTTGGTTCTCATTCATATAAAGTCCAAATCAAATGTTTATTAGAGGCAGAAGGATGAGGGTTGGATTGTGGGAGTCGATGGTTAGAGGGGCCCAGATCCGTGGAATCATTCAGAGATTCAGGCTGAGGAAGATCCACAAATTCACTGTGATCTCCACAGCCAGCTGGAAGACAAGGGCTGAAAGAGATTGAGGAAGAAGTAACTCCTCCTTAAACACTCTGTTCTAGAAGACACTCAGATTAGTTTCACCTATATTCCATTGTTGAGAATTAATGGAATAACATTGCTTGGATGCACTGGGCATTGGGAAATGTGGCTTCTTTCCTAGCATCATCTCTACAACTTGCAGGAGAGCATGAGTTTTTAATGGACAAACAGGTGAATAAAACACTGAAATTCCTGCCCTCTTGGAAAGTACATTTTAGTTGGAGGAAACTGGTAATAATACTATAAAATCATAAGTAAAACAAACATTTTGTTGTAAGGACATAAACACTGTGATGGTATATAAAGCCTGGAAGAAGTGCAGGGAGTGTTGGGTGTACAATTTCAAATGGATAGTTTGGGAGGAGCTCAGTGAAAAAGAGGTATTTGAGCAATTATTTGAATGAGGTGAGAATGTCAATCATGTGGAATGTAACGGGAAATTATCTAAAGCTGTGGGACAGCAAATGGAAAGCCTGTTGGGTGGAATCATGTCTAATATCTTTAGGGAACAGCTGGCAGCTAACCTATTAGGAGCGAAGTAAGCAAAGGTTAGAGAATGGTAGGATATGAGGTCGGGGAAGAAATAAGGTTCTAAACATACAAAGGCCTTAAGAGTGACAGTGAGAATTTTGGCTCTTACTCTGAGGTACAGGGGAAGTCATTAGAGGGTTTTGTGCAGAGGAGTGAAGTGATTTGATTTATGTTTTAAAAGCATTACTCTAGTTGTTGTTCTGAAAATAGACTGTGGTGCAATAGGGCAGAAGGAGGGAGACCATTAGAAAGCTTTTTCAATACTTGAGGTGAGAAATGATGGCATCTTAGACCAGAGACGCTGAGAAGTGGCTGGATTCTGGGTATACTTTGAAGGTGGAAATGACAGGATTTGCTGATGGCTTGGTGGTATGGTGTGATGGAAGAAAGGAGTCAATGATCACTCCAAGACTTTGTGTTTAAAAGACTAACTGGAGGAGTAGAATTTTTATTAATTGAGATGGGGAAGACTGTAGGCGATCCTCATTTAGATGTGGGTAGAGCACATAAGGGACTTGATTTGGAATGACTTTTAAATATTTAAGTTGAGCTGACAAGTAGGCAGTTAGAAATATGAATATGGTATTGCATGGGGAGTGGAGGTTTATAAGGAATAGATCCAAATATTGAGCTCCAAGGGATTCCAACATTTAGGGGCTGGAGAAGTGGGGAGGAACAGCAAAGGGGAATGAAAAGGAGTGACAAGAGAAAGAAAATTAGGAGAGTCTGGTATTGAGAAAGCCAAGTAAGAGAAGTGTTTGAATTAAGAAAGAATGAGGCTGAGCCAGGAGGATCTCTTGAGCCCACGAGTAAGAGACCAGCCTAGGCAATATAGTGATATCCCACATCTACAAAAAATTTAAAAAATAATAATAATAATAACCAGGTGTGGTGGCGTGTGCCTGTAGTCCAAGCTACTAAGGAGGCGGAGGCAAGAGGATTGCTTGAACATGTGGAATGTAGTGGGAAGTTCAAGGTTACAGTAAGCTAGATCATACCAGCACACTCTAGCTTGGGTGACAGCACAAGACCCTGTCTCTCTTAAAAAAAAATTGAAGAAAGAAAGAAAGGAGAGAAAAGAAAAGAAAAAAAAGGAAAAAAAGCCACAATCTCAGCTGCTGCTGACAGATCAAATGAAATAGGTCATTGGTGATCTTGAATGAAAAAAAATAAAAAATAAAAAAGAACAGTTTTAGTGTAGTGATGAGCAAAAACTGACTGGAGTGAGGTAAAGGGAAAATGGGAAAAGGCAAATTGGTGGCAATTATTTAATTATTTTATCTAATTATTTTGAGGATTTTTTTTTTTCTATAAAAGGAGCAAAGAGCAAAGTGATAGGGTGGTAAATCAGAATAGGAAGTAGACACGAGGAAGGGATTTCTAAGTGGGAAATATGACAGCACATTTGTAAAATGATGAAAAATTTACAATGCAAGAAAGAGAAGGGGAGTTAATATGCAACAATCTTATGTCCATGAGAAGGGCTGGAGCAGGCACTCTAGTGAAGGGATTGGAGATAAAGGCAGGTTTATCTGTAATGGTTCAGGTTAAGGAGTGAAATGCATGGTAGCCTTTTGTGAGTTTCCTTTGAATTGCTCCTTTTGTTCTCAGCAAATAAGAAGCACAGATCATTCAGACGAGAAGACGTGAAATCATTCTTTAAGGGAATAGGATAGTGAATGGAAAATGGAAACCTTCCCAGGCAGTTTTGAGGACCACTTGAGGCTAATGGTCATGTGTGGAAAGCAAAATCATTCAACCTTATGCCAGTTTTTTTTTCTTTTATCCCATCATAGTACCTGTGTGGGGGTGTAACTGTAGCATAATGGAGAATTTTGTTTAGTGAGTTAGACATTTTTTCTTGGTCAGTACAATGGCATGAGAGATGGTTAAGGAGTTTAATGCTTGAGCAAGAGAATGGTTAAAACAACATGCTAGATTCTAAGCTTGAAGGTGGGAGTGATGACTTTAAAGAGTTGAATATGATAGTAAAATGGTGAAAGGATTAGTGTATTTGAAAAAAAAAATTAGTGTTATAGTGTTATACTACTAAAAAGAAATGCCCTAGGATCACTCTGAGAGGAATCTTTGAAGTTAAAAGGATGGAGTGGTTAGTTGTTGATAATGAGATTTAGATACAATTATAGAAGTGAGGGGCTAAGGATGAGTGCAGAATAAAGCCACCGGAGAAGAGGAAATGAAAGCATGGATAGGCTGAAGTATTGGAAGGATCGTCAAACTTGTTTAATCTGAGAAGTTTGACAGGAACAGTGTCGATGTGACACAGAGCCAGGAACTACAATCTTACAGCTATGACATTCCATCTGGGATTTTTCAAGTATCTCATTTAAATTTTCTTGTTTAACAGTCTAGTTGGGGTTAGCTCTGAGTTTTTGTTTAAATAGAAATGTTTTTTATTTTGACTGTAGTTTTCAAAGATGCTTTTATGGCTAGAATTCCAGGTTAACAATTATGTTCTCTTAGCATTTTCAAAATATTGTTCCATTGCTTTCTGACTTTTGTGTTTGCTATTGAGAAGCCAGTAGTCTAATTATTGTTTATTGTGGATGACTTTTTTCCCACAGCCGTTTTTAAAGCTTCTATTTATTTTTGCACTGCAATTTCGGTAGGATTTATCTAGGTGTAGAATTCACATTTTTCTGATTCGGATCATTGTTATTTCTCATTAATTCTGGAAAATTCCCGTGAATTTTCACTCCAAATAATCATTGTCTTCATTTTCTATTAGGATTTTGCACTTTATACTCCATGTTGGATCTTTCCACTCTATTATCCTTTCCTTAAAACATCTCTTTCCTATTTTCCATCACCCCTTGTATGAGTACTTCATTTCTTGTATTTTCTTCACATATTTTTTTTCAATGTACTAATTTTCCTTTAAGCCATATCTGATAATCTTTTGAACTATTACATTTTTCATTTCTATAGAGTTACTTGGTTCTTTATTAAATACGTACGTATAATTTTGTTAGTTCTTTTTTCCTAACTCCTACTCTCAATTTCTCTGTAACGTATTTAAACATATTACACATGCATGATTTATAGTCTCTGTGTAATAAGTCCAATATCTGTTGTTCTTGGGTGTTTAATTCTGTGGTATATTGGTCCTGCCTACACTTACACATGGCAGCTTATTTCCTCATTTATATAATAATTTTTAAAATTCTTTTAATCTTTGATCCTTTGATATTGTTGGGGTATTTTTTAGGCTACATTTAAGTTGTCTTTGAAAAGGATTTCTAGGCTACTTGCAGATAACTAGAGGCCTTAGCAGTCTATAACTACTTTAAATTATACTTTAAGTTTTGGTGGGGAGTGGACAAGGGTATGATAAATTTTGTTTCAAGCATGAGGGCAAACTTTTGTTTAAGAATCATCAAGAGAGTTCTGCTTGTTCTTCACCTCCTCCTCTTCTTCCTTTTCCTCCTTCTCTACTTGGGGCCAAAGCTAGGACCTTCATTATAAATGAGGTATCTTGTATCAGGGATTCAAGATACTCACAGGGAGTCTTCAGTCTGGCCTTCTACCTTAGTTCCTTATTTGCATGGCCGACTAAAACTCAGACTCCGGGCCACCAGTGATTGGCATATAAACTGAAGAAAACTTCTCATTCTAGTGCTTGCTTACTCATGTGGATTCTCTCTTTCTTTCTTTTTTTTTCTTTGTAAAGCCTTCTAAAGAATTCCCTTACTCTCCTGTGACTACAGTCATGCATTAAAAACCGATTATTTGATATGTTATATTATTAATTGTGCTGAATGGGAAATAAGGGGTGGCATGTTCTGGTAACATTTACTCAAACTTTTATATATATAAATCTCATTGGGTGCTTCATCTTTGTGTTTTTTCTTTTTTCTAGGGCTCTTTGTATATTAAGGATAGCAATTCTAGGCCATATATAGCAAGTTATTTTTTTCCCTAGTTTGTTAAATCTAGTTTTAACTTTGATAAAAGTGCTGTGTTTTTCTTAAGACCTTTTAAGTTTTTATGTAGTCAAATATATTGATCTTTCCTTTTAAGTTCTCTGCATTTGATTCCATGCTTAGAAAATTTTCTCCATTGATACCATAAAATTATTTTTTAATCTGATATTTCTTCTAGTTCTTCCTAGAATTAATATTTTCAACAACCTACTTCCTCTGTAGAATATAAATGACTCCTTTTATGTTGTGCAAGATACTTTTATATATAGGTATGCCTTCAACTTTCTGTTATATTCTATCTATATAATATATATTTATAAATATACTTTTTATATTTAGAATTGTTAGAAACTATTGGAAAAATAGTTTAATTTAGGTCATATAGAGTAGTTCCATCACAATTTTTTTTTATTTTTGATTTTTTTCCCTTCTCCTTCCTTCAGTCATCTTACAAGTTTTTGGTGTTTTTTTTCTAAGGAAACATGGATGGTCATTCTACTTTGCCTCAGGCCTTGAGAACAAAAATGAAAAAGCTGGACACATCAAAACCCGAAATCTAGGCACTACAGACAACTGAACAGGCAGTTCTTACTTAGGGTGATATATTATTTAATGGAAAATACTCTGCTTGCCATGAGAACATATATAGTAGGTGCATCTGACCTGGACAATAGAATCAGGAAAATCTTCCTGGCAGGGGTGATTTGAAGTCTGTATTTCTAGTATGTGGGGAATGGTGGAGAAGGAGCAAGTAAGTCTTGCCGAGGCAACATGTGGGATGTTTCCAGTGAGACAAAGCATGATTTATTTGAAAAACGAAAACAGTTCAGTTGGGGAGAGGTATACATGGTGATGTGCAAATGCTGCAGAATGAAGCTGGACAGGAAAAAGGGCCAAGGAATGAATTGTGGATGTTTTATTGAGAGCAATGAGATGCATTGAAAGGTTTGAAACTGTGGGATAATGTGATCAAATCTGTATTTTTTGAACAACATCTGGGCTGTAGCACTTTTTATATGGGATAGAAAATGAGAAAGCCCTTAGAGGGATGGGCTGATTTAGAGGATATTGCTATAATGCAGGTGGAAGATAACTATGGCCTAGTAAATGTGGAAGGACACAGATACACTCAGTAGAGATTTCATGGTGAATGGCCAGATTTGGTAATGACTAAGATGGTAAGGATGGGAGAAAAAGAAGAATCAAGGAGGTGACTAAGCTTTTTTCTTGAGCAACTGGTAGATCGAGTTGCCATTTTCTGAGACACATGATAGAAAGAAGGAGGAGCTCTTTCTAGGAGGGAAATAAATATTTTGGTGGGAAACCTTTTAACTATGTATCTATTGAATAACAAAGTGACAATATTCTCCATCCTCTTATTTCCATTCCCAATTTTACTTCTCATCCCAATTCAAATCATTGTTACTGATGATCAGTGCTATGTCAGTGCCTCTCATCTGGTCTTCCCATCCCCAGTCCACCTAATCAATCCATCCTACACCAGGATGGATGCTTTGTTTTCCACATTTGTGGCTTTGTTCATTCTCCCCGCTCCCCTGGGAGACCCTTCTGCCTACATATCTTAAAGCCAATCTACAAGGACACCTTCATGTCCTAGGTACCACCAGTGGCTTCTGATATCTTCCCTTGATGATCAGCCATATGTATTTGAATATGTTGTAACGTAGTATAGAAATCATGGGCATTGGACACAGGCAAACCCACCTCTGCCACTTGCATGGCCCTGGATGCCAAGGATATCAACTGCTCTAAACTTCTGTTTCCTCCTTTAAAAATGGGTGTAATAGTAAAGACCTTGATTGCTGTGAAGGATGCAATTAAGATTGGCACAGTATCTGACCCCCCACACACAGGAATTTCATAAGTGGTAATTATTACTCATATTGTCTACAAAGCCATTTCTCACAGTCTGTTGCCATAGTAGTCACCTATGTGTCTGTATCTCCTTATATGAAGGCATGAGCATTTCCTTTGTTGTCTTCACAACAATTAATAAGGACAAGCACAATGTAGGTACACAATACATGGCATGCATGAATGTTTAAAGCATGAGAGGAGGATAGAGAATTACAGAAAAAAGACTTGCTTAAACTGAAATATTTCTTACTGTGTGCCATAAAGTGCTGAGGGGTGCTATCTTCTACCATGAATCCTTCCAACCTGAACTGCAATGATTTTAAATTTTTTGACAGTTCTCTTCTCCCTAAGAGTAGTAATTTTGGTGGTTATGCATAGATCAAAGATGCAATAGGGAACATTTTAAGTGGTGTTGTAAATAATGATTTCAAGAATGTGCTTTAATTTTTATTGAATATCATCTGACTAGCAATCTTGTTTTTGTTTTAGCCTTGTGAATATTTATTCTAGCATAAGTGAGTACAGTAATTTCTAATACAAATATTGTCCACCTAGGTTTCCTGGTGTCTGTATGGATAATTCACCTTGTTCTTTGTTAGAGGAATTATTGGTGGCTCTCGGGTTGGAAGATGCCTGTGCTGACCTACCTGTGGCCAGTAGAAGGTGGGAAGACCTGCATACTGCCTCTGTTCAACCTCCTTCTCCCAGTAACTAAGAAGCCTGGACTGGGCTGGTTGGTGCAGTTGGCTCTTCCTGACTCTGATTGTCTCATTCATGCCAGTTCGTGTGATACTTGTGAGAGGAAGGAGTTCAGCCTTTGAGGTCAGGCCTGTCTGGCTCCCAGGCCCACCACTGCCACTTCTTATGTTTGTAATCTCGAAATAGCGCCATATGTTTTTTGAACAACCAAGTTGTATTGTTTTGGTTTGGTTTCTGTGTACGTAGGTATGTAATCATCTTTGGTGACTCACGTCTGTAATGCCAGCACTTTGGGAGGCAGAGGCGGACGGATCACGAGGTCAGGAGTTCAAGACCAGCCTCGCCAATATGGTGAAACCCCATCTCTACTAAAAATACAAAAATTACCCAGGCGTGGTGGCAGGTGCCGTAATCCCAGCTACTTGGGAGGCTGAGGCAGAAGAATCATTTCAGCTCGGGAGGTGGAGGTTGCGGTGAGCCAAGATTGCGCCACTCCACTCCAGCCTGGGCGACAGAGCAAGATTCTGTCTCCAAAAAAAAAAAAGAAGAAGAAAACAACCATAATTTTAAAACAGGTAGCACGACTCACGTTTACTCCTTGGAGATCTAGTTGAATTTGTATTTTTCTTCCAATTCTCAGGTCTGTGAAATTTAAAACCCTCCCCAAGGCTTTTACAAAGTTTCCACCTTGGATGTTCTCCTGGTCTCCTCTACCTCCAGCTCCTGTGCTGTGGTCACTGGTGCCCTTCAACCCATATCTATCAGAATAAGAAACTCGGCCTTTCTACCAGTTTTGTTTTAAAAATCCACTTGCATGTGTGTGTGGAGTGAGCTCAGAGAATGTTGGGTATCATGATGGGGTCGTACTGCTTTTAGGTCTTTACTTGGGTTTCCTTTTTCCCCACCTTCTCCCGTTTCTGGGTTAGGCCTTCTCTCCATAACTGCTCTCTTCCCTTTCTCACCCTTTTTCTCTCTTTCTCCCTCCTTTCTTTCTGTTCACTTCTTTCTGTCGATCTCCCTTTCTCTCTCTGTCTCTGTCTCTGTCTCTCTCTCTCTCTGACACACACACACACACACACACACACACACGTCTTACAAGGATAATGATACTGTACCAGTTGATTTACAAAAATTTAAAAGCAATTATATATAGAAATTAGTCAGTGAACTGCATGGTGCAAATCTATATTGGTCTTTCCTTTTCTTTGCTTTTGATGACCAAAGAATAGCTATCCAAAGATAGCTTTGGGTTGCAGCTGCTGCCAGGTATCATGCCGTCTGGACACTGGGCACAATGTGTCAGCAGAACTGGGGGTGATCCAAGCAGCCCAGGAAACAAAGCCCTGCTTGTATCTCTAGAGTGTTCTTTCCCCTGAAGAGGCCCAAGATGCCTGAGAGCTCAGCACAGCTCATTTCTTTATTATCTGCCAGGGTCTTCAGTCTCCTCTGGATGCCAGTGGGGAGCAGATTGGATTTCTGGGAGAATCAACAAATACAAGTTCTAAGAATTAAGGCGGGCCAGGCATGGTGGCTCACACCTGCAATCCCAGCACTTTGGGAGGCCAAGGCAGGTGGATCACCTGAGGTTAAGGGTTCAAGAGCAGCCTGGCCAACATGGTGAAACCCCATCTCTACCGAAAATACAAAAATTAACCGGGCGTGGTGGCGTACTCCTGTAGTCCCAGCTACTCGGGAGGCTGAGGCAGGAAAAATTGCTTGAACCCGGAAGGCGGAGGTTGCAGTGAGCCAAGGTCACGCTACTGCAGTCCAGCCTGGGGACAGAGGGAGACTCAACCTGGCTGAGGGAAACGTGGCTCCCAGGCAGTGGGGTGGAGCAGAATATAGGGGCATGACATGGAGAGGCTATGCTGTCTTTTGATGGGGCTCCTGGGGAAAAGTACCATCATCAAAATGTGGAAGGGAAGCCAAAAATGAAGGGAAGGTGCTGAAGAGAAACAAAAATGTGCTGAATCCACTCTTAGGAAAATGACTGGTCTTTTTCCTTGCTGTGTATTCAGAGCGTACCTACTGCTGGAGCTACTGAATCTGTGTTTCTAGAGTGGTTTGGCCATTTGCTTGCAGCTCACCCATTTGAGGACTAATATGGCCATTCTGCTGTTCTAAGCAGCCATAATCTGACCCCCACCCCACCAACTTGATACCCCATTAGTGAGAGGGTACATAACAATACCTCAGCCAAGGACTTGCGTGCCTCCAGGCAAGGCACTCACTCAACATTGTGGTGTCTTCTTCAGTGATCGAATGGAATGCCTGGCTAATCCCAGAAGTCCCTTCCACCTCAAACAATTCAGTTCTTCTGTGGTTCTACACTTACGATTCTTTTGATGAAAGTATTCATGGCTGCTTTCTCATTTTTATGTCGCTAACTATCACTGGAAATGCATTTTAGGTTTATCATCATTTTACAGTCACAAGTTTCTGGTTTTTTAATTTATTTTATACCAAGACACACATGTGGAAAAAAAAAGAAATAGAAGTATTACAAGTATCTTAGCTCATAATAGCAGACCAAAAGTAATTGGAAGAAACATGAGATGAAAAACTATAAACATATTTTTAACGTAACTATACTGTTCTACTGATTATCTCTGCTCTATTTGTATAGAGACAATCAATATATTGTGTAGAGGCAGGAAAAGATCTTTTTTTTTTTTTGTCAGATGAAATGTTGCTTTCTAAGGATAGTCAATCAGTGCCCTTCATAAATTCATCAGCCCTTGTGTCTTGGTATAGCATTATTGGTAGAGGTAAGTATAGAAGCTAGTATTTGGAAACTAAAGAAAGAAACTAAACTAAAGAAAGGAACTAAAGAACTACAGAAAGGAACTAAATAACTGAAGAAAGAATTAAAGAACTAAAGAAATAAACTAAAGAAACAAATTAAATTGGGAACTAAAGAAAGAAAAATGATGTATTCAAAGAGAGAGTAAGTCCCTCCCACCTCTGTTTGATCTATCAAGTGTGATTTGCCTACTGGCTTACATCATGGAAATTTTATTTCCATTTTATAACAACATAGCTGGGAGAATGAAGAATCTCAAAAAAATTTTAGTTGTAGATGGGGTTTACTGGCCTGATGAATGACTGATCTGGATTTCTGAAAAGAATCTTCTGCCTCTTATCATGATCCAGTCTTGTATTTTTTGTCATGGTGACAGTGACATTGTACCTCATGTCAACACGAAACATAATTTTTCCCAAACAGTCTTTTAAAGATAGGGAAACAACATTGACATGTTCTGGTTTAGAGTTGTATCAGTGAATTAAGGAATGGATTTCAGGAAAGATCATTAGACCAAGAGTCAAAATAACTCTATGGTCCCATCTTGCATAGCTTATAGTCCTGAGATCACAGGAAATTCACCTAAGACAGGACCATTTTAGTACCATGGACTAGATGCCTAGTCCATCTTACAGGGCTCTCATGGAGATCCATTTAAGTGAAATATATTAACTAAAAGTAATCATTTTCTCATTAAATATCAAATACATATAAAATATTTATTATAAAACACAATAAAAATCCCATTCACTAATTATTATTGAATAGACATTTTAAATAATCATTTGCTGAACAAATATAAAGAGAGCATGAAACCTAGGAGATGGTGGAAAAATGACCTATACGCAATGAAGAAAAAAGCATCAAAATGTCAATAGATTTGAGTAGCTAACTAAATTAAATATAATCATTGATGGATAAATGTAAAGCCATAGACGGATGTTCAAGGAGTAATGCATGAAGATGAGATGGCCTGATGCACACTTATGAGCATTTAAGTACTACAAGATAAATCTGAGCCAAGTGAATGCCCCAAAAGTTCCTGAAGTTCTGGAAAGTGCTGAAGGAAGGGGCGGCCCCCAGCCTCCACCTGGAATTTAGACATCCCCTTTAGCTGAAGGTTGTCCTCTCCTGAAAGTTTGCTGATAGTGAATTTGGAGTTAGCAAGAACCTTTATCTCTGTATTTTAAAGGGAAGAAGAATTATTCAAAAACTCCAACCAAAGTCCTCAATACGTTAAAATACTCTTAAATACCCATATAAGAACACTTCGTGCACACATAAAGAATTTCACACATCCATTGCCCTGTAATTCAACACTTAAACTTGTTCTTTGAAATCTTTGTGTGCAGAAGCTGAGCAGTATCAGAGACAAATTAAATTTTCATTTCATAACTAACATCTATCTCAATGCACTTCATCATTCCAACTTTTCTTTGGATTTTCAAGGCCTTTGAAATTCACTGACTTTCTTCAAAAGGCATTTCGACTTCAGTAGGAGAGATATTTACCTTAAACTGTGAGGGGAGTTGATAGTGATGATGAAAAAATCCATCTATTAGTAGAAAGCACAAGCAGGAGATACTTGTTATTAGAATAAAAACACATAGACAATTGCAGCACACTCTGCTTCCTCTCACCAAGTCTTGCCTGCAATTAAACATTTTCACTGATGCGTATAAACGGAGTGGGGTTTAGAGTTTGACAATAACTTTTAGGTAAAAATTATTGCGTATCATTGTAGCAAACATTTGTAGAATGAGAGTACATATAGTGAAAGATATATACATTGTGTCCGTTTGTGCCCACTGGGAAGGATTCACTATCTGCCTTCTTAATGTGACACAGTAATTCAATTAATTGTGTTGGACTCCAGTCCCTGGCACATAGTACATGTTAAAAAAAATTGCTGAATTACTGACAGAATGGGGAAGAATATTCTAGACTAGCGCATTGGGGTTATCAGTAGAGAGTACATAAAGAAAAACCTTTTTAATAATTAAAAGATCTAGTTAGAAAATAAAAAAGGAGATAGTGTGTTCTGTTTTTCTAGATGTACCCTTGCAGGAGGAGGAACATTTTAGGAATTTTGCCGAACAGATTCATCCCTAGTTGGGTTTTTAGATGCAATGATAAGATCCCCCGACCAATCCAAAGTCTCTGATTATCTGTTCAAGAATTTGTATATCCCAACTCTTCGTGTAGTTAAAAATTATAAATCAAATTGCTCTGTAATCTGGTTTTTATGTCAGGATCAAAACTCACATTTCAATTTACAAACTTTGCAAAGGCCTGTTTTCCATTGCTATCATCATTTTTATTATTGTCTTAATCGTTACTTTAAAAAAATCTATCATTTTAACATTATAATCATTAGAAGAAATGAACGTGAACTAAAATGTAGGTATTTCACTTCATTTTTAATTTAACCATGTCTTTTACAAGTTAATGAGGATATTAATTTTTAGTTTCTTATATTTTGCCTAAAATCTAAAAATAACTACCATATAAAACAAATATTGTCTTGTTCACTTATCTTGGAAATATTCTTAGTATAGAGATGTGTTTATGATTTAATTAATGAAGAATATAAATATATATCTACACATTTGTTCATATGTATTAATTTTCATATATTATATATGAATAAATTACCTTTTCAATGTACATATGTGCACATATTTCATGTAAATGTACACTCTGTCTATCAGTAAATTTGTAGACATGCCTATAGGATTTGCAATCTAGTTAAGTTATTTCTTACTGTTATGTGCTTTTCTGCTTTACTTATGGTTAACTGATACAGGGAAGGCAGGGGCAAGGGACCCTCATCCTGATATCCCATTTGGGGGCCCCTGCAATGTGTGCTTCCTGGAGCCTGGAGCATGCATACTAAGCTTTGTGGACTATCAGAGATCCTACAAGCACACAATATTCAAACTTTTATAAGATCCATGTCTGCTCAGTAGTCACCTGAGTGATTCACTTCACGAAGACCTGAAGCAAGTCAATGCAACATTCATGTTTCTATTCTCTTTACACCAGTGAATATAATGTTCTTAGGACCAGTGAACATTGGGGTCAGCCATATCAATGGCCTGAGAAGGCACCAGCTAGTTCACCACCCATAGTACTTAGACGTATTCTTTTTTTTTTTTTTTCGAGTCATGATTAATGAATCCTACCATATTGGCTGTCAGAATTCTTTAGATCCAATTTGTAGATCCCCTTGTCCGTAGACTCACCAAGACAATTTTCATATTAGTGTGAATCAACATATATAAGTAACTTGAGTAACTCCTCCCAAGAATGCCCTTCTACATTTAGCTATTAAATCCTAAATATACAAAAGTAAGAGGCTTTATAGAACATAACCACAAATTTTATTTCTCACTATATTCTGCTGAATTTTCTCAATTTTAAATTTTTTTAAAACATGGCAAGTATAACAAACCCCCAAACAGTGGAGCACTTCTATTTCATTGTCAAGCCCAGTTCACAAAAATTTGAAGTTAGTAGAATATTTTTCAAGGAAAATTTATCCTTGAAGTCATCAACTATTGCAGTTCATGCTTTAGAACAACAAGCATTAGGACTCAATTGTATTTTCTTTTAAATTCATTTCTGTTATTTATTTATTTATTTATTTATTTATTTTTGAGACGGAGTCTCTTTCTGTCGCCCAGGCTGGAGTGCAGTGGCGCAATCTCGACTCACTGTAAGCTCCGCGTCCCGGGTTCACGCCGTTCTCCTGCCTCAGCCTCCCGAGTAGCTGGGACTACAGGTGCCCGCCACCACGCCGGGCTAATTTTTTGTATTTTTAGTAGAGACGGGGTTTCACCGTGTTAGCCAGGATGGTCTCAATCTCCTGTCCTCATGATCCACCCGCCTCAGCCTCCCAAAGTGCTGGGATTACAGGCGTGAGCCACAGCGCCGGGCCTTATGTTAATTATTTTAAAGAAATTTTCCCACACTACTTTTGTTCCCCATTTGCTGTTTGTTGTTGTGGTTCCTTTGCTTGTTTTGGAGACATTCTCGTCTATCCCCCAGGCACAATCTCAGCCACTGCAACCTCCTCCTCCCGGGTTCAAGCCATTCTCCTGCCTCAGCCTCCCAAATAGCTGGGATTACAGGTTCCTGCCACGATGCCTGGGTAATTTTTATATTAGTAGAGACAGGGTTTTGCCATATTGGCCAGGCTGGTCTCAAACTGCTGACCTCAGGTGATCCGCCCGCCTTGGCCTCCCAAAGTGCTGGGATTATAGGCATGAAGAGCCACCATGCCTGGCCTGTCTGTTTGCACTCTTGCTAACAGCACCAGTGGTTGCTATTGTGTTTTTCAGAGAGGAACCACCAAATCAGAACTGTTAGACCTCAGACAGTTTTTTTTTTTTTTGACACAGAGTAGTGGGAAGAGAGCCACTCAAGAAAGCTTGCTTTATTATCTTAATGCTCTCAAAGCAATCTTTGTCATTTCCTTTGAATAGCACTTTGCGAGTTTCACTTGACATATGGCATGGCCCTCATGGATATAGGTATTTGCTTTTCAGTCTAAACAAAAATCAAATTCATAATTTTTATTTTTGTAGCAATTTATGTCAGTATTCATCACAACAAAGCATATTCCTCTTTTTCCTTCTGACTTACATTCTTCCTCAAGCCACCTTTAAGTAATGATCTTCCCGAACAGTGTACAACTGACAAGTGTTTCCTGCATCAAAGAATGGTTGAGTGGGTGAGTGTAGAACACAATAGTATTATAGTTTATAAATACTGGGATTTCAGGACTAATGTAATAAGGAGAAACCATCCTTCCTTTTTATAGCTTTGAGGGAATGACAGGAACAACTACTGCAGCTAACAGCAGAACATAACTGTTTACAATGCCTTTTAGCAATTAGTATTTAGTGTCTCACTTTATTTCTTTTTTTTTTTTTTTTTTGAGGCGGAGTCTCCCTCTGTCGCCCAGGCTGGAGTGCAGTGGCCGGATCTCAGCTCACTGCAAGCTCCGCCTCCCAGGTTTACGCCATTCTCCTGCCTCAGCCTCCCGAGTAGCTGGGACTACAGGCGCCCGCCACCTCGCCCGGCTAGATTTTTGTATTTTTTAGTAGAGACGGGGTTTCACCGTGTTAGCCAGGATGGTCTTGATCTCCTGACCTTGTGATCCGCCCATCTCGGCCTCCCAAAGTGCTGGGATTACAGGCTTGAGCCACCGTGCCCGGCCGTCTCACTTTATTTCTAAGGCCACTGTGCATGATGCAGAAGCCTGATGACAGTAGCATCCACATTCTTTTAAAAATGCGTAACGACCATCCTGGCTAACACGGTGAAACCCCGTCTCTACTAAAAATACAAAAAACTAGCCGGGCGCGGTGGCGGGCGCCTGTAGTCCCAGCTACGCGGGAGGCTGAGGCAGGAGAATGGCGTGAACCCGGGGGGCGGAGCTTGCAGTGAGTGGAGATCGCGCCTGGGTGACAGAGCAAGACTCCCTCTCAAAAAAAAAAAAAAAAAAGAAAAAAAAAAATGCGTAACAAAAGGTTATAAATGTTTACTTTTTAAAAAATTCATTAATTCCCTCCTTTATTCAATAAAATATATAAAGCACATACTATATGATAGGCTCTGTATTAGGTACTGATGTGCAAACTAGACATTTGCTGCGCTCGAGAAGCCTACAGCTTAGTTGAGAAATTTACTAATCACATAAAACCACAAATAAATGTATAAGGTAAGCTGTGATACTGCTGTTATGAAGCAGCACAGGGTGCTGTGAGAACATATAAATAGGGGTTTCAATGAACGCTTGCCTAAGGTGTAATGTTAGAATTGAGATGTAAAGGATGAAAATGAATTGCTCAGATGAAAGAGGCGACACCAGAGGGAGCGGGCAGGGAAGAGGGTAGAGTGTTCCGGGAATGCAGAGAGACAGTGGGAAGAAATGAGGTCATTTAAGTGGCCAAGCCAGGTCAAGCTGGGCTTGTTAGTCACTAACATATTTTGTTCTTTATCCTCAGATCATAAAATATGGAATGAAATAATCATATTTGTGTATTTAAAAATCACTCTGGATGCTATGAAAATATAATGACATTGAATACTGCTTTCACTGAGTCACAGTGGAATCTTGCAAATATTTGAAATAAGTCAACCACCAAAACAAGAATTATCTTTGAGTGTCTGTATGTCCACAGAGTTTTAATTGGATTAGAGCTTTTGAATACTGTAAGTAGAGACACAAATTGCTCCAGAAAATTTATGATCCTGGAATGATTTCCCATGCCCAGAGAGAAACCCATTCCTCTTGTTACTGTCTTCAGAACCACAGAGCATGTCATTAAATAGCGGCTTAGATGGCAGTGCAGGCCTACTAGGGTGTAGATGGATTGGATAGGGGTCAGGTTGCATTGGAGTTTGTTAGAACTTGACTTTATCTAACGTTGGCAAAACAGCTGGACCTCGGAGAACTGCATGCACGAGGTATCCAGATACACGAAAACAGGCAAAGCGTGACACAGTGAAATAACAGGTACTGATGTCGAGACTTTGGTACCTGGTTTCCAGACCAGGAAGTTTTCTTACACATCTCTTCTTACAATGGGTGAGGTACCTGGCACACATGAGCATATTTAACTTTCCAACAGCCATGTGAGGTATAGTGTGTCAGCTCCTTTTGAATAAGTGAGAAAAATGAGGCTTAGGGAATTTAAATACTAATACCCAAAGTCATACAGGTGAGGACAAGATTCAGACTCATGTCTGCCAACTCCAAACCAGGATCTATCTGAGCTTATGTCACTCATTTAAAAATTGGTAATTGAGTTCATATTTATTTTTGAAGGCGTTCACACAAAGAAAACAAAACAAACAAACAAAAAAAAAACGGAGTCTGGATTGTAGAAAACGTATAAAACCTATATCAAAAATCATCTAATAGTGATAGATAGAGAAGTTTCATATTGAAACAAGTTTTTAGAAAATTGCTCTGGTAAATTAATTGGTACAAACTTAGAATAAAAATGGAATGGTTAGCATAGCTTGTTTTTCACAAGAAACAGAAACTTCACCTGCTTTTTTCCCTGTGAAGTGTTGGTACAGTGACAGAGAGGATTTGCCTCTCTTATTAATAGTCTGTCAATATCCAGGAAAACCATGTGATGCTTCAGAGATTTTTCTACTGAGTGAATATATTTGATTAAACACCATCTGCAAAAATCCTCATCATCCAAGAAAATAACAGATCGTAGATCTTACACATGCTTTACATGTGTCAAGAAATATGTTGGTCAAATCAAGAGATAAGCACATGGGTTTAGCTGAAGTCCAACTTAAAACAGCTGCTTTTAAATTCCTTGCTAAGCCGGGAAGCTTGACTGATGGGACCCAGAGTGACCTCCCTATCTCCCCTCCTAGCTGCTGCTTCTCACCTCTGAAGTTATTTTTTCCACACTGAGGGGGCCTTTCATGGGTACCAGAGTGAATGAGTCAATTGAGTTCATGCAAAAAAGAATTCCATCCTTTTAAGAAAGGAGGGAGAAAAGAGGAGGGAAAGAAGATATTTAAGGGGTTTTGCTATTTTATCTGGCTTAAGTTAAACTTGTAATGTCAAAAAATAAAGCTTGAGGAAAATATGAGTAAATTTTATCTTTCCTTGAGGGGGTGAATCCTTTTTAGTCATTGCAGCAAAGTCAAAAACTGTAACAGAAAATATTGATAAATTTAATTAAAAAATGTTAAATGTTAGTGTGTCAGATGAAGATAAATGCAATTAAATTTAAGTGACAAACTGGAAAAATAGTAGTGACATATTAATTACAGAATAAGTATATTAGGTAAATAAAAGTTCATAGTTTAGTAAGAAAAAGATAAATGATAGGAAAAAAACCAACAAAGGATATGACTAGGCAGGTCACAAAAGAAGAAATAAAAACTACCAAGAAACATTTAAAAACATTTCAATCTTTTTGGTGTTCAAAGCTACACAGATTAAAACAATATTTTGCCTATCAAATATATTTTTACAATGTAACTCCCATTGTTTATTTAATGAAAAAGGCACAACTTTCCTTATTGGCAATTTTGCAATATGTCGCAAGTCAGTATTATGTCTAAACTTACCCAGTTATTTACCTTTGTAAGATTGTTCTAAAAAATACTTGGACATGTATACAGTTATTTTTACTACATAATTATTTGTAATGGTGAAATATCTTTAATAAATGTAATGTCCACCAATAGAGGATTGGCTACTTAATTTTTATACTCTGCCCCCATAGTACCCTGTAAACTTAGTTTTTAAGTCTCCACAAATTTATGTTAATTTTTATCATTCATTTATTCAATAACTAAATATCCAGTAAGTGCCTACTGAGTGTGTCGGGTACCCATGAAGACACAGGAGATCTAGCAGTGACAAACAGAGGAAAATTCTTGTCATACTGGAGAAACAAATGATTCAATGAAAAAATAATAAGTAAAACATGTTCTGCATCAGATGGTGAGGAGTGCCATTGAGAAATGCTGATCAAGGATGGGGATAATGCCAGAGATAGGTGGAGGAAGGGACAGTGTGATTTTAAATAGGGTGTTAGGGAAGGGTTAGTGATAAGGTGACAAGTGATTCAAAGCTTCCCTGATATGAGGGAGAGAAGCCTGCTGATGTCAGAGAGAAGGGCATTCTAGGCAGAGGAAGGGCGCAATGGAAGCCTTGAGGCGAGAGCATGCTGGATGTGTTTGAATAACAGCAAAAGGGACGCTATTGTTGAGCAAAGAGAACCAATGGCAGAATAGCAGGAGACAAGGTTGCAGAGAATGAAAGGAACCCCATAGGCCATTGTGAGGATGCAGGCTTTTTACTCAGAAGGGGGTGGGAAGCTGTTGGGGGGCTTGGTTGATGAAACCACATTATTTTACTTGCATTTCAACATAATCAGCTGGACACTGTGTCAAGAATTGGCTGAAGGGACACTGCGGAGCCAAGGAGATTATTTAAGAGGCTGTTGTAATAATAAAGGAAAAAGATGTTGGGAATGTGAGCTGTTGTAGTAAGGGTGGAGGTAGCAGGGAAGGGTTTGGTTGATATACTTGAAAACTTTACATTGTTTGAATATCTTAATTTTATGTTTAATAAGCAATATGTTTACATGATTCAAAAATCAAAATTATTTTAAAAGTTTGTACATACAGTCCAGTCCTTCTGAATCCCATTTTATTAATTACCTATTTGTTCTTCCAATGGTTCTTTATATGTATGTGTCTGCTCCTGTGGGGTATGTGTATGTGTATGTGAATAAAGGAAGGCATAAAATGAGTTATGCTAACTTTCATCTCCCTTTCTTGCCCAAACATGTTTGCATATAATATAAACTGTACTGTGCTTGCTTACTTTTCTCACCTAAAAATATATGGTTATATTTTGAATATAGAGCAAATAGTGGAGGACTTTCTGAAAGATTGGATTCAAGGTATAAAGAAAGAGTAACATGAAGTGTGATTTTAAGTCACTGGAAGAAGAGGGTTGCCTTTGGGATAACTGCTTGTTCAGCATCTTTCTTTCCTGACTTAACGGGAGAGACCGTAGCTAGATGGTTCGCATCTACTTCAGTAACTAGTAAATGTTAGAAGCCTCATATTTACTGTTGAATATAATGAGTGATTGATTGGATAAATATTGTATACATAAACTAGAACAGAATGCAAGTAGCAGGATAAAATTTGTTTTCATATATATTTAATGTTTGGAGAAAGTGCTTATAGGACTTTGTTGAAATAAATATTTGCTCTGCTTACAGAACGTGCTCCAAATACACAGGAGAGTACGTTGGTATCTACACTTTGAAAAATTTGATGAAAATACATACACAAGAAATTTAATAGTGGTTATCTCTTATGGTTGGGATTATAGATGACTTTTTTTGGCTTCAGGATTTTATGTCTTTTCCGATTTGTTTATTATAAACACATTTTTTATATTTTTATTTTATATTATTATTTTTTGACAGACAGGGTCTTGCTCCATGGCCCAAGCTGGAGTGCGGTGGCACAATTATGGCTCACTGCAGTCTCCAGCTCCTGGGTTCAAGTGAGCCTTCCTCCTCAGCTTTCTGAGTAGCTGGGACTACAGGCGCACACCACAGTGACCAGTGACCAGTTAATTTTTTAATTGTGTTGTAGGGATAGGATCTCACTATCTTTCCCAGGCTGGTCTTGAACTCCTGGTCTCAAGAGATTCACCCACTTTGGCCTCCCAAAGTGTTGGAGTTGCAGGCATGAGCCACCACACTGGACCTCTTTTGTAAACACATTTTTGTAAAACTAGAAAGGAGTAAAAAAAATAATAATAATAAGGGATGTGATCCCTTATGTGAAATTTTGTTTTTCCTAAGTTGAAAAATGATAGAAAAATGGATAACATGTACAAGTAACAACAAAATAAAGGACAGTTTCACTACTTCTTAAGATAAACCCTGGAGCAGACTACCTGAAAATATTAGGAAATTTTCACTTTTGAGATGCATGAGACCTGGGCAGCCAGAAAATGACACAGCAAGGAAGGACTACTGTCATTTGATCACACTCACAGGTCTGTCAGGGCATTAATCAGGGTATAGAAATGCAACATCTGTCACAAATTCTGTGAGATGTTCTTGCTGGCTTCTTTTGTATACAGTGCTATTTTGACATTCTGTATATAAAATATGGCACTTTTTATCCATTATCAGATTTTCAAAATATCTGTGCCAGTGACCTACATTTTTGTCTCACTTGACAATGACTTGGGGCTCTTTCCTTATTAGATCATATAGGTCTACCTCATTCTCTTTTTTTCCATTTTTATGGTACCATTTATATTATATAATATGGATGTGCTATAATTTATCTGGTGTCTTCCATACTGGTAGACAAATAGATTTGTCCTCATTTTTCACTATTACTTAGAACGCTATAATCTGCAAATATTGCTCAAATGTAATTTCTTTACAATAGTTTCTTAGTATTGTAATTGTTGATTTAAATAGTATATGTACTTGAAATTTATGCATTACTTCATTCATACATGCAACAAATTTTATGGAACATTTGCTCCTATGTCAGGCATGGTTTTAGAATCAGAGATTTAGTCCTGAACAAATTAAACCAAATTCCTGTATTTTTGTAGCTTAAATACCAGTGGCAAAACCAGACAATAAGTAAACAAGAGCATATTTTTGTGAGTATGTGGGTATATAAAATATGAAAACAAAGAGATACAGCAGTATAGCATCAAATAGTGATAGGTTCTCTGGAAAAAAAAAAAAAAAAAAACCAAAAACCCCATCAGGGTTTGGGAATGAAGGACAACATGGTTGCTATCAGTTAGGGTGCTCAGAGATGGTCAATGTGAAAAGATTTGACAGAGGTCTGGATATAATGAAAGAATCTGAATTTCTGGGGTGGGGTGTTCCATGTGAGGCTCTAAGGCAGAATCATCCTTGCTGTGTTCAGGGGATGAGTGACTGGAGTGCCATGGGCAGTGGAAGAGGGTTGGGGATCCCAGTGGAGATGTAATCAAAGGCTAGTAGGAAATACCAGTGGAGAGGAAGGTGGGATAGTAGAACATTGGATTTTACTCTAAGAATGATGAGAATTCATTGGATTGTTTTGAACAGAAACACGACGTGATCAGATTTATATTTAAAATACAATTGTAGTTGTTTTTTTGAAAAAAATAGACTATAGCACAGCAGTATTGGAAGCAGAAATCTCGTTGGAGAGGCTACTGTAGCAGGCTAGACAAAAGATAAGAGTGTATTGGAGTAATTGTTATAAACACTTTGGGAGGCCCAGGTGGGAGGAGCTCTTGAGGCCCAGGAGTTTGAGACCAGCCTGAGGTACACAGTGAGACCTCCTCTCTACAAATAAAGTTTTTAAAAAAGGCCAGCTGGGCACAGTAGCGTGTGCTTGTAGTCCTAGCTACTTCGGAGGCTGAAGCAGGAGGATCTCTTGAGCCCAGGAATTGGAGGCTGCAGCAAGCTGCAATCCTGTCATTGTACTCCAGCCTGGGAGACAGAGCTAGACCCTGTCCCCTCCCACATCAGAAACCAAAAATTATTTAAAATGTTCATATATTCAGCCACATTGTCCTCCAATATGACTTTATCAAACCTCTTTTGCCAGCAGTATATGAAATTCTCCTTCCCAAATCCTCAAAAGTGGTGGGTCTCCATCACTTTTTTGCTCTCAGCATCATACTTGGCATAGAGTTGGCGTTTGATCATTATCTGTTGAATCGATGAATGAATTTAAATGTCACTATTTGATGCTTAGCGATATAAACTGTTGTTTTGATTTGCATGGTTTGAACTTCAAATCTTTTCATACATTACTTAGAAACTTGTTTTTCTTCATCAAATGCCTGTTCATGACATTTATTCATTTTGCTCTTAGATTTTTTCCCATAGTCTTATGTATATGTTGGAGTTATTTATGTTTTCCAGGTATTATAGCTTTGTTACGTGTTGTGTATGTGGCAGTATGTTGTTTTTGTAGACTTTATTTTTGTGTCTTTGATGGTACCGAGTTGTAGACTTTGATGGATACATTTTATACATTTTCGGTTTTGTGATTATTTTGGGAAAGTTAGCAGTCTTTCATATCCAATATTTTATTCTCACTATTTGGTTATATACAGATAGAAAAATGAAGATTTAGCATGTTTAAGAAATTTAACTAAGGAAAAACAAGTTCTGTGAATCTCGTGGTCAGCCCTTTCTCCAAAGGGTTGATTTTTCAGGTGTGCTTCATCATGTAATGTTAAAAAGAGAAAAGAGTGTGGCTGGGGAGAATGGAAGGATAGTATATGAAGCATGATTACAATTTTATTTAACATTAAAAACTACCTTATAGCTAGATGTATGGATTATTTTTTATTTTCCTCATACTTTCTATAATTTCCATTTTTTTCTAAGTGTTGCTGTGTGTGTGAGAGTGTGTGTCTGTGTGTATAATGAGACATTAAAGTGGCCCTAGTCCAGCAGGAAATGACATGGGGCAACAGGGTACCCTGGGGAAACAGGGTAACGAAATTTCAGACTAGGAAATCTGAAATGAACAGATGCTCAGGCTTGAACAGAGAGTAGAATTAAGTAGTTTTTATAGGAGTTATGGTGGGGAGAATGAAATTTCTGAAAGTCATAATGGAATGGGAGAAAAAATATATAGTTAAAAAATCATTTAAAGGAGACTAGGAAATGAGCAAAAAGACTGAGGAGGGAGGGGAATGCTAAATGAAACGATAGGAGTCCATATCACATTGCATCCTGTTGAAGCTGTGTCAAAATTGTATGTTTCTTGGCCAGTGGAGTACTGGATATGGAAGACACCTTGAGGCTATTCTAGTTAGGGCAACAATACATGAGAGACATCGATAATCAGTCAGAGCGCTCCTTCCCCTCCTGGCTAAGTCTTCACAGTGCAGGTCTTATGTAAAATCTGTCAGGGTTGATGCTCAAACATGAACTGTGTCCTGCATAACTGTAGTCGCATGCCCTCATTGTGAATATAAGTAAGACAGAGAAAGATCTTGTCCTCAGTCATCCAGCTCTGATTATATCTACCTTTATCACATATATTTCACCGAGATTCTTTTGGTTCTCATTATCCATTTGATTTCTCCTTGGGTGATTACTTTGTGGAGCAACAGAAAGAGCATTTGTAGGATGACTCAGGAATAAACCTGTTGATACAGTTTTGCTGTTGTTTCCATCGAATCTCATTTTGAAATGTGATCCCCAGTGTCGGAGGTGGGCCTAATGGGAGGTGTTTGGGTCATGGGGGGTGGGCGGATTCCCCATGAATGGCTTGGTGCCAAGTGAGTTGTAGCTCTGGCAGTTCACAGGAGAGCTCCTTGTTTAAAGGTGTCTGGCACTTCCTCTTCTCTGTCTCTTGCTCCCTCTCTTCCCATGTGACAAGCCCCTTTACCTTCTGCCATAAGTGGAAACTTCCTGAGTCCCTCAGGAGAAGCAGAGGCTGGCACTGTGCTTCTCATATAGCCTGCAGATCTGTCAGTCAAGCAAACCTCTTTTCTTAATAAATTGCCCAGTCTCAGGCATTCTTCTATAGCAAGGCAAATTAACCAGTATACCTGCATTGAGTTGCCTCCAGGACAACTGGCCCATGTGTCCTTGATTGCTTCACCTGTTAAAAGGCATGTTGACGCTGGACTTACTGGGTGGATAAATCCCCATTGTTTTTTTGATCTGTGCTTCTGTGATTCTTAGGAGACTGCAACCCCAGAATAAAATTTTGGCAAAATGATAGGAAGTAACACAGCCATTTATAATGGAAAACTAGAGAAATTTCCATTTAATAAGTCAAAATATGATTTTAGAGCCAGCATGAACACACATCAGCCATTTTTCACTTATGTAATAATATTAATGTCCACATTTATTCGCTGTATAGAAAATGGTGCTCATTGCACATTAGTTTTTTGAGATTCAGGAAAAACAAATCATCAGCACTCTTTGACACTTAATCCATCTCGATGTCATTATAACTTTGAATTAAGTTATTAATTATCCTTAATTAAATTCATTTTAAATGGTGGCACTTTCATTCCTAAGTGCTTATTTCGTAATTCCTGGAAAAGTCATAAATTCCGCTCAATTTAACAAGTATTTATTAAAATTATTTCATGCAAGGTATAGTTCTAGATATTTTAGATAACCACTAATTTCATATCCCTTGAGGTAAAAAAATTAACATGCTTCCATCTCTTGTAACTATAACTTCTGTTAGAGCTTTGCTCTTGGCTTTTACTTTCTGGAAAAAGAAGGGGTTGGCAAAGGAATGGGGGAGGAAGTGATCTCAATGATTAAAAGAATGATTTGACCAATTCCTAAGGGCAAGCAAACATCTTGAAGTTTAAAGAAATCTCATACACATCTTTCTACAGGGAGCATTAGATGATGGATAACGGGTTGTGTTCCCAACATAACTTTTACATTAGATGGCATAATTAATTTTTCACGATTTTGTTTATGGAGACCATGCATTCAGAATGAAAATATAACAGAAATAACCTAGTGCAAGGAATTATTCAAGGCCAAACTTAAGTTCTAGTATGTTTGGCATCTAGTGGCCTCTAGGCATAGCAGGTAGAGAGCTAAGAGGCATGGAGCAATTTCAGTTTCTTTAGTCAGCTTTTCTCTCAATTATTTCTCTCACTTCATCTTTGAGAGATGCCAACAATCTCCAGTTGGGCCCTCGGGTCAAGGCATGGTGGTCAATATGCTAAATGGCAGCTGATCTATACAATGTTTCTCTCTCTCTTTCTCTCTCTGTCTCTCTCTAAATACAAAAAAAAAGAGAGGAAATTTTGCTTTTTCAAAAATTTATTCTGTTTACCTACTCTTGTTATGTGAGTGTGGTGTGTGCGCTACCTCTTGTCTTCACTTGTAGATCACAGAGTACAGTGATCTACATCCTAATAGGCGGTTTTCCAGTTTTCCTCAGAGTAGGAAAGATTGTCTAGGTAAAATGAAAAATAGAAGATGAAGGCGAATGCTAACTCATTGCTCTTTGAGGGGAGTGCTCTATGTATTATCATTATCATTATTATTACTATTTTTTGAGACGGAGTCTCGCTCTGTCACCCAGGCTGGAGTGCAGTGGCGCGATCTGGGCTCACTTCAAGCTCCGCCTTCCAGGTTCCTGCTATTCTCCTGCCTCAGCCTCCCCATAGCTGGGACTACAGGCACCCACCACCCGGCTAATTTTTCATATTTTTAATAGAGACAGGGTTTCACCGTGTTAGCCAGGATGGTCTCGATCTCCTGACCTCATGATCTGACCGCCTTGATCTCCCAAACTGCTGGGATTACAGGCATACACTTTATACACCACAGGAGATGAGAAAGAAGTGAAGATCTATTCCAAAAACCTTAACAATTATTTCTGCTGAAGGCATAATACACCTTTAAGTGCTAGTATTTTTTAAACTGAGATAGAAGTATTTCATAATGCAAAACAAATGCTGTCTAGTGGTGTGGGGATTATAAGTATTTTGCAGATATTAAGTTGCACAGAACATCCCCAGCATTTCCTGTACTAGCCACAAACAGGTGATTAGGTTGCTGGGGGAAAGGACATAGCAAAGGCTTTGGTTGGTGACTTCCCTTGAGTTGCCTGGATTTTGAAAACAGTGGTACACTAATGAAATTTTTACTGCAAATGTGTGTATATATGTGTTTGTGTATATGTGTTGATAAAAAGTATTGTATTAATTAATGAATTCTTTATGAATAATAGACTTTATTTTTATTTTCTTTTATTGTTTTTGAGACAGAGTTTTGCTCTGTCGCAATCTTGGCTCACTGCAACCTTCGCCTCCCGGGTTCAAGTGATTCTCCTGCCTCAGCCGCCGAGTAGCTGGGATTACAGGTGCCTGGCACCACACCAGCTAATTTTTCTATTTTTATTAGAGACAGAGTTTCACCAGATTGGCCAGGCTGGTCTTGAACTCCTGATCTCAGGTGATCCACTTGCTTCAGCCTCCCAAAGTGCTGGGATTACAGGCATGAGCCACCGTGCCTGGCCTAGACTTTGTGTTTTAGAGCAGTTTTAGGTTCACAGCAAAATTGAAAGGAAGGTACAGAGATTTCCCATATACCTACTGCCTCCACACATGCACCACCTCCCCCATTATCAATATCCTCCACCAGAGGGATACATTTGTTATTATTATTACCCAGAGTCTATAGTTGACATTATGGTTCGCTCTAGATTTTGTATATTCTGTGGGTTTTAACAAATATGTAATGACATGCACCCACCAATACAGAATAGTTTCACTGCCCTTTAAATTCTCTGTGCTCTGTCTATTCATCCCTCACCACCCCCAAACCCCTAGCAATCACTGGTCTTTTTACTGTCTCCATGCATTGCCTTTTCTAGGAAGTCAGAGTTGGATTTCTACAGTACCTAGAGTTTTAAAATTGGCTTCTTTCACTTAGTAATATGCATTTAAATTTCCTTCATATCTTTACATGGCTTGATAGAATGCTGAATAATATTCTGTTGCCTGGATGTACCACCAGATATAGGTATCCTATATCTGGCTTCCTGCTGAAGGACATCTTGGTGGCTTCCAAGTTTTGGGAACTATGAATAAAGATTTATTTGGTTATGAATCAAGCTGCTATAAATAAAGAAATCAAGCTGTGTTTTATTTTTCAATTTCAAAAAAATCTAACAATTTCATAGAAAAATCTGTATGCCTTTTTCTTTGGAGAAATCACAAAAGAACAGTCAGTACGGGGAGGTCTGCAAGGCAATCCACAGAGGGTGCTGAAGAGTGGCACGGCGTTTGCGTGGGCCTGAGATCTGCATTCACAGTGGCTCCTATCCCAGTCCTCATCCCCATGCATCCTGCTCACACGCACCTGACTCTTCATGTGACCTCCTGATGACTATAAGCATTTGAGTTTGCATCTCCTAGGGAGATGGAAACTAATTGGTTAATTGTTATTTTAAGGGTTTTGCCTTGCCTTCAACAACCCTGGGTTCTTAGTGCAGAGTTTGCCCTTTATCTCTTCAGTTAATGTTGCAAAGTCAATATTTTTATTTGGGGTGGGCGGGGTGGGGGGGGAAGGAATGAGGGTATGAATCTATATTATTTATAGATAGATTGCATTATATGACCCCAGCATCTTAGACCCTCCTTCTGCCATCTTCCCGTCTGGCAGAGCCAAGACACTTCCGCAGCTGGTCCTCACTTCTCTTTTTCCCTCTTGCCACATGCTCCTACAACCTGGTGATCCCTGTCCCATCTCTTGCCAAATGTCTTGCTCTGAGCTAAGTGAGTAACTAAGTTTCAAAGGAAGCTACTATATTTCATACAGTGCATGAGGAAGACCAATTTCTGATTTTTGCTAAGCCACAATTTTCTTTTATTTTGTTTTAACCTTTTTAAAAAATTGTGATAAAATATATATAACATTTATTATTCAGCCATTCAAAAGTATGGTTTAACCATTCATGAGAGACATTAGATACCTTCACAATACTGTGCAAACACCACCACTATCTATACTCAAAATTTTTTCATCATCAACAAAATCTCTATCCATTAAACAATAAGTCCCTCTTCTTTCTTCCTTCCCTCCCCCACATCCCCAGCCCTGGTAACCTCTATTCTACTTTCTGTCTCTATGAATTAGGATGCTTTGAGTGTTCTGGGATCTGGTCCTCACTGTCAGCTAAACTCTCCAAGAAATTGTCACTGTAATATTGTTTTTATTTTGTTTTGTTTTATGGAGTTCTGGAGTGAGGTATCCATTATCAATGGCCTATACCATGAACATTTTTTGGGGGGAATGTGTGTGGAAATATATAGGCATGAATATTTGATGACCTGACATCTCACCATTTAAACCTACATGGGGCTTATGTAAATATGGACTCAAGGCTTTAGGAGCCTCCCACAGTCTGACATTCCAAGAGTAAAGAAGAATGGAGAAACACCCATGATGGAATCATCTGTTGCAGACAAGAATGCAAAGATAGCTTTCTTCATTTAGAACTAATTTGGAAGACTTTACATAGACAGAAATGTTCTGTCTCCTTTTTTTTCCAGTTACAGGGAATGTCTTCCACTAGTGGTCCCTAAAAATGTAGAAATATCATAAGGAGTGAAAGTTACGTTGTTTCTTTAACTGCCACAATCTGGCATCACTCAACATGTAGCCAATGTCAAAATGATAGATGATAGGTTATAGTGACGTCACCCTAGGTTAATGTTCTTTCTAGGTAAGGTACTTGTATATCTGAATTGAAAAGTAGGGCAGCTATTGCCTCAGATTTGGCACTTTAATTACATTGTTTGCAAGTATGATATTCTTTCTGACAATGTCTCTAGCACTTAGTGTCTGCCTTATACAATCTACCAGTTAATTATGTATTTATGATGTAAGTGATTTGGAGGCACTGAGAAAGGCAGTGGGGCCATTTCTTGGCATGGTCTCGGTCTGGGTGCATGTGCCACATGATTCACATTATTTATATAAGGAATGATTTTACTGATTTGAACTGGCTGAGTTTGCTTGTTAAAACTGCAACAAGCCAGGTGCTGTAGTATGCACCTATAGTCCCAGATGCTAGAGAGGCTGAGGTAGGAGGATGGCTTGAGTCCAGGCGTTTTGAGTCTAGCCTGGGCAACATAGCTGGAGCCCATCTCTAAAAAAATAATAATAATAACTAATAATAAATAGTAAATAAATAAATTCAATTTAGACTTGGTTTCCAAGGTACAACTGTTAAATATATTTTTAGATGCAAATATTTCGTATTTCATTGTAACCTAAGCTTGCATCATCCATTTAAATTGGTTAACAGAAATTGGCCTAACTACTTACGTGTACTGCTTGATTTGCTTTCCTCTTTGTTGTAAGAAAAATGTCCCACTCAGTAGTCTGGATTACTGTGTTGCAAAATTAAGGAATCTGAAACATCTCAAGTTTTAAAAATGTTTAGCATAGCTTCTCACTAAAATAAAGAGCCCTGTGTATCTATTGCACCCTAATCTCTAATATTTAAAATGAAAAAGAACTTCTGGTTCAAACCCGTTATTTACAGTTGAGGAAACCAAAGTCCACTGAGGTTTAGTCAGTTGCCAGCTAGTGAGTCAAGGAAGTGTTAAGGTTACCCTCTTATGCTAGATAGGGCCTGGGAAAGGAGGTGGGTCTTGGAAATTTGGGGTTCATAACAGAGTTGTCCGTGGGGCTGGCAGGAAGGTAGAATGTGACTCTGTGGCTAGAGATCAGGGAAAAAAATAAAGACTGAAGATTTGGGGCTGTATCCATGTATAGGAAACACGAGCTAGACAGAAAATAGAGATGCAGAATGAGGGAGGGTGTGGTCACTTCTGTAAAAATCTTGCAAACACTGATTTTTGGACAATTCATTGCTCTTCTGCAGTTTAAAGAGTCCCAAAGGAATGATACTTGAATGGAAAAACTCTAGAGATCCCTTCTGATTGGAGGCCCTAGGTCTCCAATCGGCCCTTCAAATATATTATTCTGTTCTTTTGTGCATTTCTCTTTTAATTGCAAAAAAAGAAAATTAACATACTCCTCTATCATGAATGTATTTAAAAATTTTATTAGTCTTAATATGATCACTTTATTGATTATTGATTATGACATTCTTTTTTTTTTTTTTTTTTCTGATGGGGTCTTGCTTTGTCACCAGGCTAGGGTGCAGTGGTACAATCGTAGCTCACACAGTATCTCAAATTCCTGGACTCAAGCAATCCTCCCACCATAGCCTCCCGAAGTACTGGGATT
Source organism: Macaca nemestrina (assembly GCF_043159975.1). Taxonomy (NCBI): domain Eukaryota; kingdom Metazoa; phylum Chordata; class Mammalia; order Primates; family Cercopithecidae; genus Macaca; species Macaca nemestrina. The sequence goes on from NC_092133.1 coordinate 78,168,058, forward strand.
ACGAGTGTGAGCCACCATACCTGGCTGATTATGAAACTCTGAAATACCACTTACATACATGACTTAAGGCTACTTTTTGATGATGTACAGTAGCACTGTATCCATTCCTGGACACCAGTCTTTGAAGAGTTTTTGACTCTGTCCTGTATATACCTATTGATACAATGTTTAGTGCTTATTTATGATATAAGTATATTTATATTTATATTTTTATAAGTAATATACACAATTGCTATAATATTGAGTACATGTACATTATAGGGAGGAGTCTCAGAAGTAATTTAAGGAAGATGTATTTGTTTGTCTCCAGCCTGAGTGGTGCAACTACATGAGCTTACAGCATTCCTTGAATTACAGACGGTTCATACCTGGGGATACAGATTAGCCTTTCCTTCTGTGAACTGAAGGCCTCCATTTGTCTAGGTACTGGGTAGAGATAGTTTTAGTGTCTCTTTGAGGCATATTATCTTTAGCAAAGTTGTTTTCTCTCTTACAACCTCTCCTTTACGCCATTTGTTGTTGTTGTTGTTATTATTATTATTATTAGAGACGGAGTTTCGCTGTTGTTGCCCAGGCTGGAGTGCAATGGTGTGATCTCGGCTCGCTGCAACCTCTGCCTCCCAGGTTCAAGCGATTCTCCTGCCTCATACTCCCCAGTAGCTGAGATTATAGACATGCACCACCACACCCAGCTAATTTGTTGTTGTTGTTGTTGTTGTATTTTCAGTAGAGACGGAGTTTCGCTATGTTGCTCAGGCTGGTCTCGAACTCCCAACCTCAGGTGATCTGCCTGCCTTGGCCTCAGATGGCGTGCGCCTGTAGTCCCAGCTACTCGGGAGGCTGAGGCAGGATAACTGCTTGAACCTGGGAGGCAGAGGCTGCAGTGAGCTGAGATTGCACCACTACACTTCAGCCAGGGTGACAGAGCAAGACTCCGTCTCAAAAACAAAAAAGACACATTTATAATACCAGTAAGGGCACATTTAGTATTTTAAAAAGTCTTCTCATACAATTTTCATTTTTGCATATTACTTTTCAGTACATTCTTTAGAGTCCTAAAATGTATGCTATTTTGTATTGTACTCTTTTGACTTCAGAATATCATCATAAAAATTTGCTTCTGCTAACAATATAATCCTAGTTTCAATTGCTTTTTAATAATCTCGGGTACTTTGAGACTATAATTTAGCTAGTCTCCTATTTTGCGACATATACGGGATTTTTTTTTTTTTTTTTTGGCCATTATAGAGAACTCTGCATGAATCAGGTTTCTGCCTTTATCCTTCATGCTTCTATTGCACTATTTCCTTGGTGTGACATGCTGTAGTCAAGAAGTAGAAGTATATATTCTTGTCATTATAATTTCCTGTATTTCCGTGAACATTTTGAAATACTAGGTTGGTGTAGCTCTTAGCTGTCAGTGTCACATCACCCCCCAATGTGAGCCCACACGTTCAAGATTATTTCTCTTTTTCGCATTTCAACTCTGAGTTAGTTCCAGGACATGGTTGTATCTCTGCAAGATTGTCAGCTCCGCTGAGTGCCTCCACTCACATAGATGAGTGGGGTCCCTGCCCAGTGCTTTAGGTGGCAGTTCTTCTCTACACAGTCAATGATGTTACCACTGCATGAAGCTCCGTGAAAGTGTGCGTATGGAGTAGTCCTTGCACACAGGCTGAAAGACGTTATCTAGTTATGTTGGACAACTAGTCTCCTCAGAAAATGATTGCCTCAGGAACAAATATTTAAGTTGAATTGTTATGTGTGGCTGCTACCATGGTCAAGGGAAGAGAACTAAAGCACTGGCTCTCACAAAGGGGCCTCTAGTGGCCAAAACTCTCAGCTCTGAACATTGTTCCTTTGTCTTCCTCTCTACTTCCTCCTGAGAGAATGCTACTTCAAGATTTCATAGGGCAAATCTCCAACTTCCTTTTGGAAAATACATGCTTTACCAGGACGCATCATTCGCCCACGTGAGGAACAATGGAGGAGACCATAATACTCCAAATCTGGAATATGTCGGTCTACATGAATGCCATAGGGAGATTCAGTTGGCCATATAGGACAAGTAGGGTGTCCTAGTCTGTTTTATGTTGCTATAATAGAATTCCTGAGACTGAATAATTTATAAATAATGTATTTCTATTGTTCTGGGGGCTGAGAAATCCAAGGTCAAGGGGCTCACACCTGGTGAGGGCCTTCGTGTGTGGGCATCACCCCATGGTGGAAGGACAGAGGGCAAGCAACCACATATGAGAGAGAGAAGAAAAGAGGGACAAACTCACCCTTTTATTAGGAACCCCCTCCTGTGAAAACCAACCCACTCCCATGGTCAAGACATTAACCCATTCACCGTTTTTTTTTTTTTTTTTTTTTCCAAGATGGAGTTTCGTTCTTATTGACCAGACTGGAGTACAATGGTGCAGTCTCAGCTCACTGCAACCTGCTCCTTCCGGGTTCAAGCAATTCTCCTGCCTCAGCCTCCCAAGTAACCGGGATTACAGGCACCTGCCATCATGCCCGGCTAATTTTTTTGTATTTTTAGTAGACTGGGTTTCACCGTGTTAGCCAGGCTGGTCTCGAACTCCTGACCTCAGGTGATCTGCCCTCCTTGGCCTCCCAAAATGCTGAGATTACAGACGTGAGCCACCGTGCCCAGCCAAACCCATTTACCTCTGAAGAATCCCACCTCTCAGCACTTTTGCACTGGGGATTAAATATTCAACAAATGACCTTTTAAAAGGACACATTCAAACTATAGCACAATGGCACTACAAGTTAGTTTCCATTTACAAATGCACACTGAAACCAATAAGATTTGGGTAATTGATATAGAATCACACACACACACAAATCTAACCCGAAGCAATTTTACAGTAAGTTGGTTATACTGTCAACAAGTGTGACAGTAGTAGAATTTGAATCTCAGGAGATAGAATATCTACAATGAGTTCATCTCTAGGTGTTTTAAGCTTTTCTTTTTGAACTTCCTCTACTAGTGTTTTAAAGTAAGTTAGCCATATTTTACAGAAAACCTCAAGGATTCTAGCTGGAAGGAGAAGAAATTACCAACTTTCTAAATATCAGATCTTACTTTATTCACTATTTGAAATGATGGAAATCAGATTGCAGTTCATTTTTTTTTTTTTTTTTTTTTTTTTTTTGTTAAAGACTCTACTCCTCTCCTCTGCCAAAGCTCATGAAAAGCCAGGAAAACAAATATTGATTTTTATTTTCTCTCAACTTTTTCAGTCCAACCTGGTTTTCAGTAGTATTGAAATCAGATGTACTTCATATTGATCTGGGTCTTGAACCAGTATAATCCCTGATTAACACAATTGAAAGAACCATCATCAAGGTGGTTCTAAAGATAGAGAGGAAATAGTGTGGACGCAATACATTTCTGCAGTTTGCTGTGGTTTCCTGGTTCTGTGAATTATGCATTGGATCCTGGGCAGGAAAAAATACAGCCAGATCCTGCTATCATTTTATGAAATTAGGATGAGATATTTGGAAGTAGCTTGCCCATCACCAACACTGTCAAATCATTAGTCTATCTGAATGTCTGGTAAATTTAGGTAGAAATATTTGGTGTTATCATTGCCTTCCCATCTCCTCTATCTCATATGCTCTATCAGTGTTGACATTGATAATAGTAAAGGAAGGCTGGACAATCTGGATGGATGGGTAAGGCTTAGCACAGGTGAACAGCTGTCTGTATAACCAGAAAGCCAGGGCTATCCATTTGAGTCATCTGTCTGTAAGAGTGGGTGAACATTACAGGATAAATATGCCTTATCCTCACTTGCACACAGAAGACCCGTCAAAGCAAAAAGGCAACTCAGGCAATAATCATCATGGCTTGGTAAAAAGCAGTTCTGATAGACTTAATCTTTAAGGCAGAAGGACAGGCTGGTGGTTTTACGAGAAAGTAATGAGTGCATTTGACAATCGTATTAAGACATTATGGACATAAGACCTAAATCAGTGTTTTAAAAATGGTTCCCAGAGACACTGTTTTGGCTTTGTTCTTAGTCACAGCCCTTCATTCAGGTTAGCTATCTGCCTGCTGTGCAAAGCCCTGCCTCTTTTGTGAAGCTTTTTCTGACCACACCAGTATCTGCCGATTTATCATCTTCTCTAATCTCTGAACTAACTGTTTAGACGGATGAACACAGTAAATACTAATACATGCCATATACACTCCATCCTCTCCCGGCCTCTCAGGTTGTTTGTAAACTCTATTTTGTAGTTACCATCCACCTAACAGTGTAGGTGGACTCAGCACCATGTGTGTTTAATTTGGTGCCCCACTTTGCCAGATCCATAGAACATCAATGGTATCATATTTATAATTGCGCTGCCCGTTGTCCGTAGTATTCTGCAGTGCACATAGTACTGTTCAAGACATTACAGCTGAATTTTAAAGAATAATTTGACCTTCACCAGGGAAATTATGAAATACAATCAATATGAAATAAGTAATCCTTAGCATAAGATAGCTTCTTTCTAAACCCTGACTCGTCCTCATCTCTCAAAGTTCGTCTGTAATCCTAGCCACTCTCAAATGTTTTCGTCCACTCCAGGTCTCAGCCTATTAGCACATCCTATTTCCTTGGCCATGTCGATTGGTTCATAACTGGTTATAGTACCCAATTAGAAACAATGAGATTTTTTTCTTGAGATATCTGAGAAAGAGATGTTCACATTTCCTGGCTGGATCTGAAACCTCAGAGTAGGTAGGGTCTGCAGAACCTGTGCTCAACTTGCTCTTCCACAATGCCTGGGGTGAAACAGAGTAGAGTGAAGGAGAGAAACTTGTTCATGATGATTGCATGGTGCATTCTACTTCTCTGTAGAATGTAGTAAAGACGATTCCCTACTTCCCTACTTCTTGAGTTATATGGGTCTACTGATTTCTTTTTCTTTTACGTCTTCTTTTTCTTTTCTCCTTCCTTTCTTCCTTATTTCTTTCCTGCCTTCGAAGCTTCTTTCCTTTCTTTTTAAAAGTTTATTTAATTTTTTTCTTCCCTTAAGCCTGCTTGGACTGTGATTTCTGTCACTTGTCACTTTACTAGTCAATACCCAACTTGAGATGATCCTGTTTCTCTTTGGTACAAGAGTACAATTGTACTTTATTCATATGTTGATAGTTTGACAAATTAATGTGTCTACAGTCCAATGGCAGACTGTTGATATAAATGCAGTATCTCCTGTTTTTCTAAACGGTGTCCAGATCTGTAGAGATACATTTGTCTATGTTGTGAGCATTGAAAGACTTTCATGCATAACTTGAATGCTCTGTTTATGTAAGTAATTTGGCATTTCTTTTCACGTGCAAAGGGTTCCTTTGATTTTGAATGCACAGGCTGTGACACTAAGCAGAGAAGATGAGAATCAGACCGGGGAAGAATACATTTCCTTTGTATGTGACTATACAAAGTTTTAAAACTTTATCTCCCTCAGCGTGGTATTTAATAGAGATTGAAGACATGAAGTAGGGAGCTATGACTGGCTGTACTCAACTTTTCCCCAATACAGTTATTCAGTTTCTATTTATGCTACCCTGACAGGCTTATTTCAATTTTAGTCATAAACAAAATTTACTTTTTGACTTTAAGTGGGTCAAAATCAGTGTCAGCATTTGTTTCGTAATACGCTCTTCACATCTTTATACCTTTGCCCTAATCAGCTAGAGTCAGAGAAGATTATCATCCCTCCCTATTGGGTGCTCAACTTAAAAACCAGCAGAGAAGACTTTTTTTTTTTTTTTGTAAAGAATCAACAAAGTATGCAAATAAATTGTCAAATGATGAAAATTATATGATTCCGGTTTGGGATGCTGGATCTTTATTTTCAGGGACTTATTTCAAATCCAGGTACAAGTCTAAAGTTAGTTTTAGGAATGTTAGTGAACAATGGGCAAATAAGTTAATGCTGGAGAAAAGATTGTCATATTACCGCATTTTGTTATTGAAAATGCTAATTTATAAGTAGCAAATTAGCATTTAAAAATAGACACAATTTTTGTTAAAATAGTGACCTTTCTTACATTTTGTATTAGAGCTTTCCTTTTTCTTCTGCTTTAAGCTTCACAATGCAGTGGCAACTTGTTTCACTTGAGCATTCTCATTGATTGTAACTGCTGGTATGAGGCAGTCTGTGCTTCCCTTGTGTTCTGCCTAACAGAGGTTATTTCTTTGCATGATATGGAGATGGATATGGAAGAATCTGGGCTGTCAGGGAAGGAAGTGAGAGCCAGAGAGGAGAAAGCAGGCAGGGGGTGGAGTGGTGTGCCTAATTCACAGCTCTTAGACAATGAGATAGCTAGGAGCAAACCTCCGCTCATTCTTGCTTGACAGTTGTCATGGCAACTCTCAATCCAGTGACCTCCTTTAGTTCTCTAATAAACCAGTTGAATATTTGTTAAGTTTTTGGTTTGTTTGTTTTTAGTATCTAATTCTCTTTGAGATGATCAAGCTGCAAATTGATTCCATGCCTTGTTGATTCAGACTTTGGAAAAAGATATTATGCAAAGTTGAAGATGCGGAGATTTAAACATTTCAATCTTCCTTTTAAGAGAATTTCCTCCACAATAGGAAGGCATGTGGGCATTTTATGGTCTTAGCCAACAGAAGCATTACACTTATGAAACTGGTCAAGGCTTCTAGGCTCCTGCCTCAGTGAGGTCCCTCCTCAGCTCTGTGATCCTAGGCAAGTCAGTTCCCTTCCCTAGCTCTTTGCCCTCTTCCATGGCATGGTGGGGTTGAAACTGACAGGGTCACATTTCCCTTCTGAATTTAAAGCTGTCTGACTCTGAATACTTAATATACAACTGGGTTTCTCTTTTTGACATTACATAATGTAGTGAAGTACAGTCCTGTAACAGGCATCTGCAGACTACAGACACACATTACTATGCAGATTGCTATTAACATACAGTTCTCTCCACTTAATTTGCTGTGGTTTCCAAGACTACTATATTTTTTATTGAGAATACTAATAGCTTATGTGAGGTATGAAAGGAATACATAGTTACAATAGGACTGGGTTGGTGACTGATGGAGAAAATATCTTGAATTAGAGTACACTGTTTTGTTGTTTATAGCTATCAGAAAATTCTCCTTTGAGGGTAGTAATATAATGATCGCTATCCTGCTATGTGCTACACTTTATTTAATTGGTTGAGATGAACATATGTTGATTAAGAATAAATTTTTAAAATTTTACTAAATTTGAGAAAAGCAACAAAGTATGAGGAAAACATAGATGCCAACAGCCGAAAAGAAAAAGCGGGTGATTCCATTGTTTTTTAATGAAGCACCAGTCATTTCTGTTGGGATTAGAATCCATTGTGCTAGGAAAGTATTTACAGCGTGATGCTGTCATATTTCAATAAAGAAGGGACCAGAGAATTGCCTAAATGGAGTTGAAAACCATGTCAAGAGCACATTGCAATGTAAACCAGAACTGAGCTGAATATCCAATAATGTTAATGGGGGAAAAACAAGACTTATTGCAAGTTGAACTCTGTATATTTGAAATGGAATCCGATAACATGGCAGAAATAACATTTGGTTTGGGATTAAAAACATCCTAGAGTGTATCGAAGGGCTTAAGTATTCATGAATTTTATTTGTACACTTACATTATGTGTTGTGTTAGAAAAGGCAGAAAAAGGTAGTGCTTCATGTTTAGTTGCAAAGACTCCTGTCTCAACCTTGTTACACAGGGGTTTAATGGTGCAGTGTGAAGCATTTAAGACAAAAAAGTTTTAGAGTCAGACCTGAGTAAGATCTGAGATTTCACACTTCCAGCAGTGTAACCTAGGACTAGTTTCTTTTTATTTTTGCTGAGGCACAATTTTATTTTTTTCTCTTTCTTCCATTTCATTGTAACCTTTTAAAAATTGTGATAAGATATGCATAATATTTTTCAGTGTAACCATTCAAACGTGTGGCTTATCCATTCATCAGTAGCCTTAGATACATTCACAATGTCGCCTAAATATTATCACTGCCTATATCCCCGATTTTTGTATCATCTCCAAAAATAACTTTGTAACTGTGAAAGAATAACTTCTCCTTCTCCTCCTCCATATGCCACCTGCAACCATGGTAACCTCTATTGTACTTTCTGTCTCTATGAATTTGCCTGTTTTAGGTAGCTCACGTAAGTGTAATCAGATATTTGTCCTTCAGTGTCTGGCGTATTTCACTAAGCATGGTTTCAAGGTTCGTTCATGTTCTGGCATTTTTCAAGATTTCCTTCCTTTTTAAGGCTGAGTCGTATTCCATTGCATGCATATACCACACTTTGTTCATCTGTTCATCTGCTAAATAGTTGATTTGGTTGCCTCTGCCCCTTGGCTATTGTGAATAATGCCACCATGAACAACTGTACAAACAGATATTCCAGTCTCTGATTTCAATTTTGTGGGTATATGCCAAAAAATTGAATTGCTGAGTCATATGGTAATTCTATTTTTAGTGTTTTTGAGGAACTACTGTGCTGTTTCTACAGCGGCTGCGCCATTCCTGGTAACAGTGCATAGGTGTTCTAATTTCTCCACATTCTCACCAACAATTGTGATTTTCTGTTTTATTTTAAATAATAACCACCTTAATGGATGTGAAACAGTAAGTTTGATTTGCACTTTCCCAGTAGTCAATGATGTTGGGCATCTCTTCATGCACCTATATTAGCCATCAATATATCTTATTTGGAGAAATGGTGTAAAAGGGTGTACATTTTTCAAGGATGAAACATGACAATTATTAGGATGATTAGAAAATTTAGTGAAGAAAAAATATTATTACTATAGTTAACATTTTTTGGCACTTACTCCGTGCGAGGCTGTTACTAATGCTATAAGTGCATGATCTTAATTAACTTTCACTCTGAAGTTGAAGACTATGAAGGTGCCTTTATTATGATTTCTATTGTTCGCTTAAAGACATGGTATCTCAGGGTCATCGAGTATCTTGGCTTATGTTGCACCGCTTGTAAGTGGCAGAAGCCTGATGCAAATTAGGTCTGCCTGACTTCAAAGCATTTGGCTGTTAACTGCTATGCCATATTGTCTAATGCATGGCTTTACCTAATAGCCTGTCAATATATGTTAAAAATCCATTATCCCCATCCTCAACTGAACACACACACACACATATGCACACACATGTGCACATGCACACTCCTCAACTTTCAGGCATCATTTTCATCCTAGTATAAAATGACACTGAACCATCCCCTACTCAGGATTCCCAATCTTCAGTCATCTGTCATGTAATTTCATTCATGTGCTTTGGACAGGATTCCTTAAATTTATTTCCACCAAGAACGCATATCTTAATTAGGTCTGTTGGGAGATCATTGTACATGGGTCTCTTGTATTTCTGTATTTATAGCAGGAGAAGCACTATGAAATTTATCTGGATTATATTTTGAAGGACATTTGTAGAGCAAATAATCTTGGAGGAGGAGATACAATGTCTTTCTTCCAGTATATTAAAGACGAGGTTTCAATTTGGGGGAAAAAGTCAGGGCACTTGCTTGTAGCCCGGTTTAAAAGATCCAGGTTCTCGAAGATTGGAATTCCCCAGCTTTGACACAAACTACTAAATTGGATAGCATCTGCCTGGGCTGCTTGGTGTTGCTGCCATGGGACATAAAGAGGTGAGGGAAACTGGTGCAAACATGAAGTGCATATTACTTGTCTTTTGTCTTTCCATGTGCAATGAAGGCCCAGAAGTCTTGGGTCTTCGGCCAGCATTCATGAAACTGTGGCAGGATCACCTGTTAGCTTGCAAGTGAGATAAAGCCTTAGATTAATTACTCTTCTTGTCAAGGTCTAACATTTATTAATAGCCCTCCATGCACACCAGGCGGCATGCTTTACCTATATCATTTCATTCATGCACTCTGAGATATTTACTGTTACCATCCTCATTATTCAGATAAGGACACAAAGCCTAAACAATTAACTTACTAGACTGTCTGATACAATGTGTTCCTCATAGGTCAAATGTAGATCCCACAACAGCTTGGTATATGGCATCTGATAACTTGAACAAAACATACCATTTATCTGGCTAATACACATGAAGGTGTAGACTCATGAGCGCAAACGTTTTGTACCCTTCTACCATTGTGAATCTTGCACCTCAGGTGCCAATCTCTTTAACTTGGGTTATTAGAAATTTTAGTTAAAGTTGACAGTAATTAACTTAATAATTTTGAGCTTATTCCAGTTTAACTGTATATATGTAATTACTGGGACATTATGAAAGACTGCTGACATTAAGGAAATAGATATGAAAGCAGCATCCATATGCACTTGATTCTCACTTGAATTATACCCATTGCTCATATGCCAAGTGGGCTGTCTCACAACAACCCGCTTCTTGTATCAAATAATGCATGTGTTAGACCCCATAAAATATGAATTTCTAATCATGTAGGCCATCTCTGCACTGGAGCTTTAGGCTTTATATTTCAGTAGAGCATTTTAATACATATCTAGATGATTAAATATGAGCCTTCCCTGACAGTGTCCAGGTGGGAGAACCTATCAGGGTAGATAATTTGGAAGTGGAAAACCAACATTTTTGGCAACCTCCACTGACATGCCCCAACTTGTCTGGTCTACTGTCCTTGGTTTGAGATGCTGAGTGTGTGGAAATTGCTTTAATGCCTTTGAAATGTCCAAAATGCCAAATATTACTTAAAATGTAAAGCCTCTTCATAGTTAACAAAGCGACATTGACCTTCCGCTTTGTAAACTCCATGTAAATTACAACACAAATGTAAGGTATTATTATACTCACATTTATTGACAATGAAACCTTTTACTAGGTGTTTTTGGTTCATATTGAAAGAGACTTTGAGAGCCATTAATGGATATTAAAGAGGTGTAATTTAAATATGTCTACATAATAAAAGCATGAAATTAGAAGTATATTATCTTTTTATGAGATTTGTATATTTCTGATGGCCTTATATTGAATTGCAGTCACTAATCATCAGAGAAATGCAAATTGAAACCACAGTGAGACATCATCTTGCAGCATCAGAATGACTATTATTAAAAAGTCAAAGAATAACAGATGCTGATGAGCATGTGCAAAATAGGAACACTTGTATACTGTTGCTGGGAATGTAAATTAGTACAATCTCTATGGTAAAATGTATGAAGATTTCTCAGAGAACTAGAAATAGATCTACCTTTTGATCTAGCAGTACCCCTACTGGATATCTACCCAAAGGAAAAGAAATTGCTGTATCAAAAAGAAACCTGCATTTATATATTTATCACAATAAGAAAAGGAAAAGTACAGAAGATGTGATATATGTATGTGTATATATATATAATCTCATATTTCGTGGTGATATATATATGTATCTCACATTTCATGGCGATATATATATCTCACATTTCATGGTGATATATATATCACATTTCATGGTGTATGTATATATTCAGCCATTAAAACAGGGTGAAATAATGTTTCTTGCAGCAACATATTAATATATGGGACTAGAGGTCATTATCTTAAGTGAAACAACTCAGAAACAGAAAGTCAAATACTGCATGTTATCACATGTAAGTGGACCTAAATAATGTGTAGAAATGGACATACAGTATGGAATAATAGACCCTGGAGACTCATAAGGGTGAGAGGGGGTTGGGAGCTGTGAAATTACCTAATGGTTACAATGTACATTATTTGGGTGATAGTTACACTGAAAGCCCTGACTTCACCACTATGCAACATATTCATGTAGCATAACTGCACTTGTGCCCTATAAATTTATACAATTTTTTAAAAGTGAAAGAGCTGGAGCTTTCCCTTGGCTCCTTTTCCTGGAAGCTTTCTCACATCCTACTGTGTGAAATATGGATGCTTTTGGGAACCTGAGGATGAAGGTATAGCTGTACCTTAAGGATGCCCAAGCTGTTTCTTTCTGTCAGGAGACTGAGCCTGTAAAGTTTTTAATAGAAAAATGCAAACTAACCTAGCAGCCCTGGACCTCGTGCTTCTGTACTTTTACATGGGAGAAAAAGAAACTTTCTATCTTGCTTTTGCCAAAAAAAAAAAAAAAAAAGAGAGAGAGAGAGAGAAGCATTTTATTTGTACAGATGGTGTTGGGGAGCTTGACTGCAATATTCTCTTCACCTAATCACTAATAAAATAAATGCAGGAAAGCTAAAAGTCCACGTGACTATCTCTAGTGTCAGCTAAATCAAGAAGGCTGGGCAGGGGCAGAAGACAATGCTATACATTTCAACAATTGCTGATCAGGGAAACAGAGACAAGGTTGAGGCATCAATCCTATTCCTCGCCTGATTGCTCAAGTTCACTAAAGTCTGAGAGTTCTCACCAATATCCCCAAATCTGAACTGAAATAAAATCGGTGGTATCCCAAGCTGACCTGAACTAGCTCCTGGGAAAGGACCAGTGAAGTGGGAAACAGGAACCAGAGGGTAATTCTCTGTGAATGCATCAGGTTCTCCAGGGCTAACAGGAATGGTGTTAAAATGGAACTCACTCTTCCCTCTCTGGGAATGAGCTAAATCTCAATACTAAACACAGTGAATCCTGCACAGCAAATTAAACAAATTCTCAAAAAGGGAGCAGAGCCAAGGTATGCCAGCCGTGAATGAATTGACCATAAACTGAGCGCTTCAGCATGGGGAATCCTCAAGAAATGTTCAGTCTTCAAAATGTAGCTGATAGGGGAAAACAAATAAGTCTCATATGCAAATAAGTAGAAAGATAGACGCACAGAAACTGACCTGCATAATGTCATAAAAGTGAAAATCTGGACAGCATTGGCAAGATGAAAAGGAACAGAATGGAAACTATAATCGTAATTCGAGCCAGTAGGTAGGTAGGCAGGAACAAATTGATGGAACGTAGCATGGAGTCTGGAAGAAAATGTAACCTAAGACAGAAGAAAATTCTTGATACTTTATGCTAAGAAATACATGAGCATGGCTGGGCACGGTGGCTCATGCCTGTAATCCCAGCACTTTGGGAGGCCGAGGTGGGTGGATCACGAGGTCAAGAGATTGAGACCATCCGGGCCAACATGGTGAAACCCCATCTCTTCTAAAAATACAAAAAAATTAGTTGGGCATGGTGGCACATGCCTGTAGTCCCAGCTACTTCGAAGGCTGAGGCAGGAGGATCACTGAACCTGGGAGGTGGAGGTTGCAGCGAGCTGAGATTGCGTCACTGCACTCCAGCCTGATAACAGAGCGAGTCTTAAAAAACAAACAAACAAACAAACAACAACAACAAAAAACCATGAACATGAGTTAAACTGGAGCCCCTGTCACTCACCAAAAAGAACACAACAAGAAAAAGAGATGAACAAAGAGAGTGAGAAACTTGAACAAAAAATATTGAAGACCAAGACAATATAATCTCAAAATGACTAAGTAAAATTGACAAGCATATAGAACAAATATAACTGAAAACTGACTTATTTATATGGAAGACAGGCATATGTAACCACAGCCAATGAACAGACAAGAAAAATGTAAAGCAGAGAGAAAAGTAATAGTTTTTCAGAGCTTAGAAAGATGAGCCAACATAATAATCCATTGCCTATGAGACAGAAAAGCCTACATATGAAATTTCAAAAGGGATTAAAATATAATAGAATAAGCCCTGATTTATCCCAAGATAATGCCTAGTTAGATTATTTTCTTTGCACAGATTTAAAAAAGTATTTTTACAATTTACATACAGTAAAATTCCCTTTTTGAGGTGCAGTTTTGTGAGTTTTGACAAATGCTTAGAGTAACTACCACCACAATTAGATACAGAACAATTTCCTTATCCCAAAATTTCTTTTGTGTTACTCATTTATAGTTAATTCCTATCTCTTTTTTCAATCTCTGGCAACTCTGTCCATATAATTTTGTTGCCTGTTCCTACAATTCTGACTTTTTCAGAATGTCATATGAATGAAAATGGACACTCTTGAGTGTGAATTCTTTCACTTAGCGTAATATATTTGAGAATCATCCTTTTGTTAATATTTCTTCATATTTTTGTTCAGTGACATTCATTTGTATCTTTGTTTCATTTGTTTATTCCCTTGTTGAAAGACGTTTATGTTATTTTCAGTTTCCAGATGATTACACACACGTACACACACACACACACACACACTCTCAGATATATATATATATCTGTAATAGATATGTGATATATATCTGTAATATATATGTTAGATACAGATATCTGTTATATATACCTGTGATATATATGTATAGGCACACACATATATATAAAGCTCTTATGCACATTAGCATACTGGTTTTTGTGTGAACATATAGTTTGATTTATCTTCGGTAAAGATCTAGGAGTGGAATTGCTGGGTCAGATGATACATGCATGTTTAACTTTATGAGAAACTGCCTTACTATTTTGCATTACCATCAGCAGTGAGTGAGAGTTCTTGTTGTGCCACCGTCTTGACAGCATTTGGTAGTATCAGATGTTTTTGTTTGTTTTAAAAATTGTAGCCATTCTAATACATGTGTAGTTGTATGTTGTGGTTTTAATTTACATTTGCCTAGTGAATAATGGTGTTGAACATATGTTTGTGATGATTTGCCATCAGTATGTATTATTTGATAAAGTCTCTGTTTTTGTCCATTTTAATCAGGTCATTTGTTTCCTTATCATTTCATTTTGAAAGTAGTTATTGTTAAGTCTGAAACTGAGAGGGATCCGAGACCTTATCCTATTGTGAGGTAACAATGTAGTCTGCCACATATATATACACACACACACATATATGCACACACACATACACACACATGTCATATATATCACATATATCATATATATGTCTCATATATAGATGTCTCATATCTCATATATAGATGCCTCATCTCATATATAGATGTCATATATATAGATGCCGTGTGTGTGTGTGTATATATTTATAACATCTATATATGAGACATGAGGCTTTCTGGAGCAGAAAAGCAGACAACTTATTGCTTTTGGCAAAAACAGCCAGAGCAGCATCTTAGTGCTGCTCCTTGAGCCCCCATGGGGTGGTATAGTGAGAATCAGAGGTCTCCCTCCACAAGTAATCTGTGTTAGAGGGTACAATGTAGGAGAAGATGATGGATACAGTATCTCTAGCTTCCAAGGCATTTTCTATTCAAATAGAGCCCCTGCTCAAGAAACCGGTACTGTGCAGAAATACGAAAATCTTTAATGAGAATTTTCTCCCAATAAGGATATATTCTGGATACAAGTCTTTTTGTTGTTGTTGTTAGGTATGTGATTTGCAAATATTTTTCCCAATCTGTGGCTTGTCTTATTTATTTATTTAGATAGCTTTTTTTTTTTTTTTTTTTTTTTTTTGAGACGGAGTCGTGTTCTGTTGTTGCCCAGGCTGGAGTGCAGTGGCGCGATCTCGGCTCACTGCAAGCTCCGCCTCCCGGGTTCACGCCATTCTCCTGCCTCAGCCTCCGGAGTAGTTGGGACTACAGGCGCCCGCCACCATGCCCGGCTAATGTTTTGTATTTTTAGTAGAGACGGGGTTTCACTGTGTTAGCCAGGATAGTCTAGATCTCCTGACCTCGTGATCCGCCTGCCTCGGCCTCCCAAAGTGCTGGGATTACAGGCGCCGGCCACCACGCCCGGCTAATTTTTTGTATTTTTAGTAGAGACGGGGTTTCACTGTGTTAGCCAGGATGGTCTCGATCTCCTGACCTCGTGATCCGCTCGCCTCAGCCTCCCAAGGTGCTGGGATTACAGGCGTCAGCCACTGCGCCTGGCCTAGATAGTACCTTGACAGAGCAAATATTTTAATTTTATAAATTATGATTTATTTTTTTCTTTCATGGATTATGGTTTTGGTGTTCTGTATAAAAAAAACTTTGCCTAACTGTAGTTCTTGAAGATTTTCTCCTTTTTTCCCTAAAGTTTTATAATTGTACATTTTACACTTACATCTATCAACAAGTTTGAGTTAACATTTTGTATAAAACATAAAATTTGGTTAGGATTCACTTTTTTGTTAGCTGATTATTCCACCAAAATTTGTTGACTTGCCTGTGTAGGAAAAATCACTTGAACATATATATGTGGGTTTCTTTCTGGATCCTATTCAATTTCATTGATCCATTTATCAACACTTTTGCCAATTCCACATTGTCTTAATATGGTAGCTTTTACTAGATAGTCTTGAAACCAGGTATTGTGAGTCCACAAACTTTGTTGTTTGTTTTTAAAGTTGTTTTGGCTATTCTCATTCCCTTGACTTTCTGTCAAAATTTTAGAATAAATTTGTTGATATTTACAATAAACTCTACTGGACCTTTGAGGTATTGTAGACTCTATAGATCAATTTTTAGAAACATTGATATCTTACTCATATTGTCTCCAGGCTGGGCACTGTGGCTCATATCTGTAATATCAACACTTTGGGAGACTGAACAGGGAGGATTGCTTGAGCCCAGGAGTTTGAGATCAGCATGGCAAGACTTCCTCTCTACAAAAATGAAAAACAAAAACAAAAACAAAAACAGAAAAACAACTTAGCTGGGCCCAGTGCCACATGCCTATACTCCTTGATGCTTGGAAGTTTGATGGGGGAGGGTTGTTTGAGCCCAGGAGTTCAAGGTTGCAGTGAGCTGTGATTCCATCATGGCAGTCCAGTTAGGTGGCAGAACGATACCCTGTCTCTAATATATGTATGTAATTAAAAAAAAAACCCAAGTAAAATATTGTCTCCTGTTCTAAGAAGATGGAATACCTCTTTATTTAATTAGGTTTTCTGTCCTCAATATTTGTTACTTCCAGAATTCTTGCACATTTTTTATTTGATACACTAGAATTCAATTTTGGTGGCATAATGTTACTTATCTTTTATTTCCAATATTTCATTGAAAATATATTGAAATATAACTTTTTTGGATTCTATGGCTTTGCTATATTACCATATTACTTCCAGGAGCTTTTTTGTGGACGCCTTTGAATTTCCTATGTAGATAATGGTGTCTTGCATTAATAGCAACAATGTTCTTTCTTTCTTTCTAGTATTTATATATCTCCCTCTGTTTTTTCAGCCTTTTATTGCACTGGCTGGGGTGTTTATTATAATGATGAATAGGAACGATGTATAATGGACTTTCTTCCTTTGGTCTTGAACTTACGAAAAATCATTCAGTCTTTCAACTTTAATTATAATAGTAGTCTAAGTTTTGTTTTCTTTTGGTGTGAGTTGCATGATCAGGTTAAGGAAGTTCCCATCTATTTTAGTATTCTGAGATTTAATCTGTCAAATCTGTCAGTTTTTATATATATTTTGATACAGTCCTGATTTTACTTAGTTTCTTACTATGTTGATTTATTGATTTTAAAATATTAAATCATTTTTGAATTACCCAGATAAAGTATACTTGGTAATATATTTGGTATTACCATTTATATATAGTGTTGTTTTAGGTTTTCTAATATTTTTTGTGCGTTTTTGTGTCTGTGTTCAACAGGAATATTGGTCTGTCATTTTCTTTTATTAAAATGCCTTTGTCCTTTTTTATTAGGAAGATTTTTTGGCCTCATGAAATTGAGAAGTGTCTTAGAAGAGAATTTGTAGAATTGTTATCGTTTGTTCTTTAAATTGTTAGAATTCTTCAGTGAAATGATCGAAGTCTGGAGTTTTATTTGTTGGAAAGTTTTTAACACACGTTAATTCTTTAGTAGATACAGAACTCTTCAGGTTATCTATTCTTGAGTAAGTTTTGCTAATTTACCTCACTCAAGGAATTGGTACATTTCCTCTATAGACACAGAGTGATTTGTAATATTCTCTTATTATTATCTTTTAATGTCCGTAAGGTCTCAGTGGTATTCCTTGTGTATTCTTGATATTGATCATTGTGATAACACTCTTTGTTTTGGTAAATCTGTCTAAAGTTTCAACTTTATTATTTTTCAATTAAAGCAGCTTTTGATTTAATTGATTTTCTCTTTTGCTTTTCAGTTTTCTATTTCAGTAATACCAACTTATTATTGACAACACTGATATGTTTATTATGTATTTCCTTCTGCTTGCTTTAGGCCTGAATTGCTCCTCATTTTCTAGTTTCTTATGACAGTAGCTTAGGTTATTTATTTTGGAGCTTTCTTATTTTCTGATATGACCCAATGCTGTAAATTTTCTGTAAATATTAATTTAGCTGTCCCACATATCTTGATAGATTTTATTTTAATTTAGATTTAGATCAAAGTACTTTATAGTTTCCTTTTGGATGTCTTAGTTGACCCGTGTGTGTGTGTGTGTGTGTGTGTGTGTGTGTATATATATATATATATATATAACATATAATATAATATATATTATATGTATATATATTATAATATAATATATATACATATATTACATATAAATGTAATGTGTGTGTGTATATATACATATGAATGTAATGTCTTCTTGGAGAATTGACCCTTTTATTCATCAAGTAATGGTCCTCCATATCCCTGGTAATTTTCCTGTTTTATAGTGAAATTTGACTGATATTGATGTAGCCATTCCATCATTCTTTGGTGTTTATATAGTTTAACTTTCCCCTTTATTCTACTTTTAACCTATCCACGTTATTATATTTAAAGTGCATTTCTTGAAGACATTGCATAGTAGGGCCTTTTTCTAAGTGAAATCTGACAATCCATTTTGTTCATTTGTTGTTGTTAGATCATTTACATACAGTAATTATTGACATGGTTTTATTTAGGTTTAGCTTTTTTATTGGTTAGATTTTTTTCCCTCCATTTTTGTTCCAGTGTTCCCACTTTCCTGCTTTTTGGGGGAATTATTTGAATATTTTTATCATGCTATTTTAATATAATTATTGGCCTTTTGGGATATGTATTATATATTATACCCACACAAATAAATATACACACAGTATATATGTGTTTATATGATGTTACTCTACATAAATATACATTTCTAACTTTTCACAATCTACTTAAAAGTTAATACATTTTTTTACTGCAAACAAAATCAGGATGTCTTCCAACCATATAGATTTTTTATTTTCCCCTTTATCTTACAATTTTAATAAATATTCTATCTATATACATTGAAAACTCCACCATATATTTCAATTCTAACTTTCACACTAATACACGTTAAAATCAAAGAAAAAGTCTACTATATTTATTCGATATTTACCATTCTGTTGCTCTGCCTTCATTTTGGAAGTTTGAGGCTTCTCATTAATATTATTTTTCTTTCATCTGAAGTACTTCTGTCAGCATTTCTTTCAGAACAGATTTACTCTTGAGGAATTATTTCAGACTTTCTTCATCTGAGAATATCTTTATTTTGTCTTCCTTCTTAAAGAATATTTTTATTGGGTTTAGTATTCTGGGCTGATCGATTCTTCAGCACTTTATGTATATTGTTTTATGGTCTTCCTGCCTCCATAGTTTCTGATGAAAAATTCAGAGTCATGATTATTTTATTCCTTTATATGTAATATGCCATTTTTTGTGGCTCTTTTCAGACATTTGGTTATGAGGTTTCTATTCTTTGTATAGAATCTATTCTTTGTATTGAATTGGTAGATTCAAGTGATTTTGCATTGAGTCCTGAACATATTGTGATATGGATCTTTCAAAAATCCTCTGAATGATATTGCTTGTTTGAAAAGCAAGCAATCAACTTAGGTTTGGACTGTGAGTGTTGTCTCACCTTCTGTGGGTAATTGATCCAATGTCAGTTATGTTTTAAAAACCTTTGTTATGCTATATTTGACTGTCCTGAAAATACATCACTCTTCTGTTATTCTGGAAGTTAGGTGGTATTTTATATCATATTTTTACTTTCAAAGCCTTTGACATACTTCCTTGGGTCTATTACATGCATGTTCTACTTAGCAGTAAGCTCAGAAATTTTGTCAGTTTATTCACAGAATTAAGCAATTCTTGTCTCCCTCCAAGATTCACCTCAAAGTCTGCAGCTCTCAAGGACCTCTTACAGTTCTGAGGCCAGAGAGACAGTTTTTTTCCTTTGGCTTTTAGGTGCCCGGGCTGCCACTACCATTATCATCACAGGAGTGCATTTTGCCACCGGGAAAGACAAGGTGAGAAAAAAGAAGAGGGAAAAAGATAAACAAACAAACAAATAAGTAGGGATTCCCCCACACGGTGTGGTTCATGGGTGCCCCCTTTCCTAGTGATCTACTAGAAATATTTTTCTCGTACCTTTTAAAAAAATTTTTATACCTGCTGCACGTGTTTCAATTAGTCCACCCTCATGTCAAAGTTGGGTGTTAAGGAAATAATTTAAAAAAATACTTTTCCTCATACTGCTTGTTTATTATTATTATTTTTTTTTTTGGACTTCTGTCTCTCATTTGCCTGCCAGTGTTTCCTTGGTAATTTTCCTTTTGTATTTCTGTTCAGAGATTTTAGCCATAATCAGTGAAAGAGGTTGGCAATAGCAGGCTTATAGCATTTTGGCCACAGTAGAAGCCCAGGTTAGGATATTAAACTTATAAATTAAAGAACGTGTTAGCTATACAGCCATGAGATGCTGGCCACTTAATAGGAGAATATTGGGCTAGCTCCTGTCATCTCTATTTCAACAGATTGTTTCTTAAAAAGGAGCAAATATCTACACATATCAGAGGAAAAGAGAGTGGGATACAAAATAATATATATTTAGCCAAGCTGTCATTTAGGAAGCAGGAAGACGATATTAGTAATGTCCGTAAAAAAAATCAAGAAAATTGTTGCCACTGTCCATCTTCAGTAAAATTATTCTTAGACAAGATAAAGCAATATGAGGAACTCTGAAATGTTATAGGAATGAGCTATGTGAAAAAGGTAGTCAGCACTTAAAACATCAACAAAGAAATACAGAATGAACAATTATGGATATTATGGTTATGAAATAAAATAAAGCATAAATCTTAACATTGTTTATTGAAGACAGTATGTGTTATATGATTGCAGTTTAAAAAATATGTGTATCAATCTATCCATGAATAGACCTATCTATATTTAAATTTGCATGGGCATACACACATGTAAATTTATACACATGTAAATTCACACATACTACACACAGCGATGTTAGAATTGAAGCTTTATAATGTTGATTATGAAAAGTAATTATTGTTTTTATAATTACATGAAACACTTTAATATCAAAAAATTAACTATTTTTATTTGAGCTGGTGGTTTTACATGTGTTTTTTTGAGGACACATTTATATTTAAATCTGATGCTTAACCTGTAAACGTGAAGCGTTTTATATGGAAAAATAAACAGCTGATGGTAATAGATAATAGAGGAATATCTAGGAATATACAATATTTTCTGAGATTACAGGTAATATTTCACTAGAAAAACGTGAATTCAATGGAAATAGAATCTTTGTTATTAAAAAATATTGGAGCTATTCTATGGCTAAAGAATACAGGTTATGATGGTTTCATCATTTTTCATTATAGAATTGGTAATTCAAGTGCAGCAAAGTTTGAACATAATCAAAGGTGCACTGAGTTCATCTGACTGCCTCATTACCTGTTTGCATCCTGTACAACAAGTAGAGTGCCCAATATTGTAAGCTCTCAATTAACTGAATAGGGTTTGTTCACTAACATCAGGTATTATAAATTTCTCTCTAACTTGAGTTTGAGTAGTATCAGAGATAGTGTGGAGTAAGTGATGTCCTCCCTGTATCTTCCTGTTCTTCTAGGATAGGGGACCCTGTCTGGCATTGCAGCATGAATGTATGTATCTGGAATAAGCTGTTGAAAGATAAAAGTAGATACTTTGCTATTTTGTGTAGAGGATTAGTTATTTGTATTATGTTTGACATTTATTTCTTTGTTTGCTTGTTGATGCCCTACATCATCGTCTGAATGATTTGAGGCATCTATAATGAATACATACATTATCTGTCCACTTTTTATCTCTCTCTTTGTTTCGCATAATCTTACAATTTGAGATATTATCAATAAATTACATGTCAATATGAAAATAGACATAAATGATAACAATCAAGAACACTGAGATTATAGGGATAAAGGAATGTCAAAAATATTGACAGTTACGAAGAAATAGAAACATCCAGAATTTCCATGAATACTGCTGATATGACACAGTAAAATCCAAGACACATTGCCCGGTATGCAAAGCCTTATGCCATATTTAATGACTTTTCAATTGAGTGATGGTGACTGATTCCATGCATCCATGAGCTGAGGGATATTTATTACAACAAAGATCTGTTCTTCTGGGGTTTGCTTATTTGGGCATCTGATTTACTGAGCACATCTATATCCATTACTTTCTACTGACCTTGTATGGACAGTTTTAGACCTGGTGAGTCTAAGGCTGACATAGACCAACACTGCAGGCTAGTTAGCAAGGCTTATCTAAGGCCAACTGAGTGCTGAACAGAGGGGCCTGACCTTTGGTGCAAATTCGGAAATGTAAGGTCAGTGAAAGGCTCAGTACTGAACATTAAGCCAAATGAACCAGCTGTGGAAAGGGTTAGGCTCACACTGTGAAGCCAGGAGTTCTTCCACCAGTGGTGCTGAGCTGAGGACATAGATGCTACGAGTCAGACCCAGGAGGGTTCACCACAAGGCTACAGTTCATATCAACTATCTGTAGACTCTTAAATACAATTCAGGCTTACAAACCCAGGATCCCTTTCAGAATCCCAATCACCTAAGGTTAGGCTAGTTTTTAAGCTCTTTTGCTTTAGAATTTTATGTTGAAAACTCATAATGAGACTTTGTTATTTTTATTTTTATTTTTTTATTTTGAGACGGAGTCTCATTCTGTCACCTGGACTGGAGTGCAGCGGTGCGATCTCGGCTCACTGCAACCTCCGCCTCCCGGGTTCCAGTGGTTCTCCTGCCTCAGCCTCCCAAGTAGCTGGGGCCACAGGCACCCGCCACCACGCTCAGCTAATTTTTGTATTTTTAGTAGAGATAGGTTTTCACCACGTTGGTCAGGCTGGTCCAAACTCCTGGCCTCAAGTGATCCGCCCGCCTCGGCCTCCAAAAGTACTGGGATTACAGGTGCGAGCCACTGCACCCGGCTTAATTAGACAGTTTTATTCAGGGATCTACAAAAATATTTCTGAGAAGATGCACTCTGCTATAAGGTATCTTGCAAAAAAGAAAATGAAAACAATCTTTGCCCAAAATGTTACACACTTAGATTTAATGTAGTCCCATTTGGTGCAGCAGTTTATTTCCTCTTCCACTCAAAGCACCCCTGTATGCTAGGCATTGTCTAAGGCATGAGAGGAGCTAGACGTGGGCACATTACTCAAAGCCATACAAAACATTAATACAGGTGGAGAATATATTATTTTAAATGTTTGGGACCAGTAGTATTTCAGATTTCGGATTTTTGTTTTCAGATTTTGGAATATTTGCATTACACTTACTGGTTGACCATCTCAAATCTGAAAACCCTAAATCCAAAATACTCCAATGAACATTTCCTTTGAATCTCATGTTAGCATTCAACATGTTTTAAATTTTGGAAACTTGGATTTTGGATTCTCAGATTAGGATGACTCAGCCTGTACAGACTGAACAGAAAATGTAGCAACATGCTAAGGAACTCATAAATAGGACAAATATGATTTAGTTGTGACCATAAATGGAAGATGTTGCTGATAAGGACCATGAAATCTGGAAGATCCAACTTTTTCATAATAGCACATGTCACTTAGAAAGCATGTATTATATCCCAACTTCTGGGTACTCGCCACAGACTATTTTACTTATTTTTTTAAAATTTTACAGATGGAAAAACAGAAAAAGATTAATTCTCCCGATATATAGCAAAGCTTCAATGATGTAGCAGAACCAGAATTCACATGCACAGCTTGAGGAAGTTCCATCAAGCTTCTTAGATACTTGCAGAAAATAAACTGTGTGATCATTACACATTACACAGGGCTAGTCATTTAGTAGGAGCTTAATACATTTCTCTTACACTGTAAATCCATCTTTCTCTCTTTGTTTAATGAATGAGTGTAACGATCACTGTGGAAAATAGAGGAGAGAGTCAAAAAAAGAAAAATATATGTCTAAAAAACAGAGTAAACGATTGAGTTTACATAGCTTCCTTTTGTTCTCCCCTAAACTGTGGAAATGTCTAGGTGAGGTTGGTGAGTAAGAGAAGCTGAAAAGTGAAAACGTCAAGGGTTCTTATAAATTAGGGTGATGGCCAGCTTATCCATTGCCACAGTTGACCCAGCCGTCTATGAGCTCTACTTTGGCAATTTGCTCTTTAGAGATCTTTTCTGTGCATGGGCTTCTTGCCTGAGGTTGGATCTGTTCCACATGGCCTTGCCACTTAAATGTGACACCAGGCCATCTGATACACCCAGATAAAGAACAACAAAGTAATCAGATGAGTTTGTAATGTCGATGCACAGTAAGAAAACATCTGGCTATTGTAGATGATTTAAACTAATCTATGATATTAATATCAGTCTTCATCCCACGGTATTTCCAGGACACAGACAGGGGAATTTTGCAAGCTGTTACTGATCTATTTGCTAATATATAAACACATTTTCCTGTGCTCTTCTGGATGATCGTAGCACGGAGACTTGATTTATAGTGTTCTGGCAAGACCTCCAATGTCCCAGATTGAACAAGTGAGTACTGACTTAGTGTGACTGTACTGGAAGTCTGTGAAGAGCTGGAGATAAATTAAAATGTCACCAGGATGCATGGATGCCTATCTGCTGCCCTTCACTTCTCTCTCCTTAGCCATGAAGCTTTGCTAATTAAATTGACCTTCCTATATTTGATAATCTGAATATAAATATTGACACTATGCTCAGTATTGTGAGACAAATAAACAAGGAGGATTTAGGCTACTAATGTCAATATCATAAATAATTGATTGCAAAAATAATGAGGATAGTATTAGTTGTAGTAGTAGAAGTAATTACAATAGTAGTAGTAGCAGCAAGAATAATCCTAGTGTTCATAATAGCCTGATTGTTGGGTAGGGGATGGGCACTTTGATGTTCCTTACAGAAGGTTTGCTTAGTGATGAATGAAAGCTCAGGCAGAAGAGTACCATGTGGCCACAGCTCGGATATGGTATTTTATAGTTACCCAGAGTGGCCTCTGATTCAATCTTCTTATCCCCAGTTAATTCCTGCCATACAAACATTATAAATTCACTCTTTTAATAACAAGTCTTGGGAGGGCTAACTCTCTGGACCATTACCCTTCACTAGAATGGGAACTACCTGTGGACAGGGACTGGGTTTTATTCACCATGGTATACCTAGGGGACACCCAGTATAGAGCCTGGCACACAGATGGGATTGATGCACATTTCTTGAATAAAGGAACCAATTAGACCAGTCACTAATGTCAGAAGAATTATGATGTGGTCAACTTATTTCCTGATGTTACCTCCACAACAGCCAACTTTCCAAGGAATAGGTAGAGCATGGGAGATTCCAGGCACAGGGCTCTTGGTCTTAGGGAGCAAAGTTTAGCTACAGGAACATGGTGAGGGATTGAAGAAGGCCACGGGAAAGCCAAAAGGGACAATCATCTGGACAAACTGAGTTCCAGATTTTGCAACAATTGTGACCATTTATTTAGTCAACACTTTAGTAGGTACAGAAAATACTGCTAAGCGCTTTATCCTATTTTATCTTTCCAGTGAATAGATGAAAGCAGATTATTATTCCAATTTTATAGTTAAAGATTCCAGAGTTTATAGAGGCGAATCGTTTTGCTCCAGGAAACAAGGCTATATAATGAGAGCTAATTCCTATATATGTGTGTGTGTGTGTATATATATACAGATCTAACATATAAAAATATATATTCAGATCAAATATATATATATATGTATATATATACATACACACACACACAGATCGAATTGATTCCAGTGCTCTGAACTGAAAGCACAGGTTACACTGAGTCATTAGCTAGATATTTATTTTTATACTGTCCATTGTTTCTGACTTTCTCATCAATTAATAATAATATTAAGTAACTATTTAATGGTTTTCAAACACAGTATCATGTAATTTCCTGAATCTTCACATTTAATCCTCGTAACAAACCTTCAAATTCAGTATTATTATCCCCATGCAGCAGGTGCAGAACTAAAGAACAAAGTTGAACAGTTTGACCAAGATCGTGCAGCTTGTAAGCAATCAACTTGGCACTTGTGACCTGGCTGTCTGATACTAGAACAAGTACCTTTCTTAATCACTGCGATACATTGATTCTTGCATTGAACTAATTTTTGGAGACTATATGCTAGGTAATGGAAAAGCAGTGTTGAAACAACAGTCAAAATCCCTTCTCCAAAGACAATACACAAAACAGGTCAAGCATATCTGTTTGATGGTCATAAGTGCTACAGAGACAAAAATTGGGAAATGGTAAACGGAGGTTACAGTTGGAATACCGGTAATAACCTCGTTTTGCCAGGATGAGAAGGTTCCAGTTGAGGGAGCCATACAGATATCTACGGTGAGTATATATTGGGCCAAGGGAAAATCAAGTAAAAAATCCCTCGGATGAGACTGGGCCTGATGAAGGAAGGAAATGGGTGATTGTATGGAGTGAACATGGGGCGGATGGTAGGAGATGGTGTTAGAGAGATAACAGGAGACCAGATTGTATAAAACTTTGCCAACCACTGAAGGATTTGAGCTTTTATGTTGAGTGAGATCAGAAGCCATTGGAGAATCTTTTTTTTTTCTTTTTTTTTTTTCTTTTTTTGAGACGGAGTCTCGCTCTGTCGCCCAGGCTGGAGTGCAGTGGCCGGATCTCAGCTCACTGCAAGCTCCGCCTCCCGGGTTCACGCCATTCTCCTGCCTCAGCCTCCCGAGTAGCTGGGACTACAGGCGCCCGCCACCTCACCCGGCTAGTTTTTTGTATTTTTCAGTAGAGACGGGGTTTCACCTTGTTAGCCAGGATGGTCTCGATCTCCTGATCTCGTGATCCGCCCGTCTCGGCCTCCCAAAGTGCTGGGATTACAGGCTTGAGCCACCGCGCCTGGCCGCCATTGCAGAATCTTATGAGAGGAATAACACTATCTCATTATCACAGCGGATAGTGTGTTGTCAACAGAGCAGTGAGAGGTAACAATGGAAACACAGAGACCAGACAGGAGGCTATTCCATGAAATGATGGCTTGGACGAAAGTGGTAAAGGTGTCAGGGTGGAAAGTAGTCAGATATTAATGTAGTTTTTTAAATAGGTGAGATTTTGTTATGAATTGAATATGGAGTAAGGAAGAAAGAGAGCAGTCAAAGAGCAACTAGAAGGTGAAGAGACTCCGGGGAGAACAGTGTGGGAAGATGAGTAGGTTTATGTCAGATGTCTTTATGTCTATTAGATGTCTACTAGACATCCCAGTGGAGATATCAAAAGGGTAATGGCGTACAGGCATTTGAAATTCAAGGGAGATGTGTGGGTCAGAGATGTAAATATTAAAGTCATCGGAATATAGTTGTTATTGAAAGCCATTAAATCAGGATCACCAGGCAAGTAAGTTTAGAAAGAAAAAAGAAAAAAAAGTGCTGCTTTCAAAGTTACTTTGGTAACAAAGATGTTACCAAATAGGATGATAGGAATTCTCTGTAGTGCTTTTGCAACTTGTCTGTGAGTCTAAAGTTAGTTGAAAATCAAAAATTTTGAAAACGTGTTCCCACATGTGGACATATTCCCTTGGGTTGGATCTGGCCTCTTTAGAAGGAAATAAGATATTTGCTTATTTTGGTCTGAACCCCAGACTTTATTCAGGAAGCTTATATTTGAATTATCTTCTTGAACATCTCATCACTTCGTCAGCTTACACTGAGTTTATGGTCAACTGAGTTCCAAGGCATATTCTAATAATCTCTTCTTAAACCAGGTCTCCCTCATTGTATCTTTCAAAAATGGATTTACTTTTTGACAACTCTGATGATAGATCATACATTATACATAATAAATATTCTTAATTGAGTTTGATACAAATACAACCTAGTGCTTTGGGCTCTGCTTCCAGTGTCATGGCATCTACCAGTTAATTAGCATGCCTGCTATGCTGTTATCTGAGGCTTCCAACATTCTGTCATGTTTTAGATCACTGGAGAAGGTCCAGGGCAGCATGGGTACTCACCCAGAGTCAGCATTTTCATTGACCAAGAGTTATCCATGAACTCTTTTTGCTTTCATCCAGCTGTGAATTTACCTACCATAATTATCCAGCAGCCCACGTTTATTCATGACATTATTAAATATATAATGAGGGTCTCTATTAAATTCTTTGATGAAATAAAAACACTGTCTGACTATAACATTTCTTAGTCTACCAGCCCAGTAGGCATATCAAATTATGAAACTTGTCTTGTCTTGACTAATTTACGATGAATTTACACTTTACATTGCCTTCTAGTGATCAGTGTATTTTGTTATTATAGCATCACAAATCATCTATTTAACAGTCCTTTTCTAAAAAGCCAATAATATGAGGTTGCTTATGAGAATTATGCAAATATAAGAATGTCTTAGGCTGGGCATGGTGGCTCATGGCTGTAATCCTACTGCTTTGGGAGGCCAAGGCAGGAGGATCGCTTGAGGCCAGGAGTTTGAGACTAGCCTGGGCAATATAGCAAGACCCCTGTCACTGTAAAAAAAAATTAAAAACAGATGGGCATGGTGGCACATGCCTGGAGTCCTAGCTACTCAGCAGGCTGGGGCAGGAGGATCGCTTGAGCCCAAATTTTGAGGCCACAATAAGTTATGATCACATCACTACATTCCAGCTTGGGCAACAGAGTGGGACCCTGTCTAAAAAAGAAAAAAAAAAAAATCCTTGTCTACCCTTTCTGTTTTCACTTATTATTATTATTTTTTTTTATGAGAAGAATGCTGGTAGACCTAACATAGGGGCAAAGCTTCCAGAGAGGTGCATACTGTGTAGTTATTCGTTTTTTAGGAAGATGAGGGAACAGACCTCATAGGAATCAAATAGAAATTGTTACTGCCTTTGTTTCTGATTTTATAGGCAATAGCTGTTTTTGATGGTGTAGTTAAACTCCGCAGGAGGCAGTTTAAATGGCAAAATTAAATGTAGTTTGGTGAAGATGTTTATCAAGTATTTTCTTAAACAGTTTATAATTTGCACATTTCTTTTCTAAATGGCGCTTCTTCATTAGTGCAGACTAGCTACAGACTGCTAATGAATTATGACACATCTATTATTCATGGAGCTTACAAATTTAGGTGACATTCTGAAGGTCATCCTATGGTTTATAATCCCAAATGATCTCGTTGAAAAAGCTGCATAATGTCACCAACTGTAACCACGGTCACCTGATTTTTGCCAGGTTATGACCACTGCTTTGTTTGCAATGGATATGTATTTCAGTGATTTCACAGCCTCCTGAGAGAAGGCACAGTGCTCGGAAAAGCTGTAATGGCTATTCTGTATGGTTTTATGTGGCCATACCTAGTACGGGGTGTGCCCCATGGTTGATGAAATAAGGTGCCTAGCTCATCTTCTCCTCCCACACCGCTCCTGGTCTTCCTGCATCCTGGCCTTAGTATGTTGCTTTCTGAAACACAAATCATTTCTTGATTTGCTTGTATTTACCAATATTTTGACAGAATTTATGACATTTGGAGGAACTTGGGATAATAGTAATGTAGGGATTGTAAGGCATTCAGGAAAATAAATAGCAAGAGCAAATACGTCTATGCTTCAGGCAGTGGGCTAAATACTTTTAATGTATTATCTCATTTAATCCTCACAACAACCCTATGGAGGTGGGAACTGTTTTACAGATGAGAAAACTAAGCGCAGCGATGTCAAATTGTCCAACATCACTGAGTTGTTCAGTGATAAAACTGTGATGTGAGTCCTTGTCCTATGGTCGCAGAGCCCCCGCTCCTGATCACTACACAGTGCCCCCACATAGCTTTTCACTGATGGAGACCATGCCGAGCATGAATTCTAACTGTGTGTTCAGAGATGGTGTTCAGTAACTTAAATGCTGTTTGGTGTAACTATGTGATACTGCTGATATCTGACTACTTTTACATAAAAAGATGGGGTGATTTGGGTTATGAAAAACAGAGAAACTGAGAAAATGACAAAAATTGCAAGCAACTGAGAAGACCTGCTGAATCGATGCAGCATGATACATTGGATTGACTCCTGGAACAGATAAAAGACATCAGTGAAAATACTGGTGACATCTGAATAAGGTCTCTAGTTTAGCTCATAGTGTTGAACTAATGTAAATTTCCTGGTTTTGATAATTGCACTAGGTAAGATGTTAATTTTAGGGAAAGCAAGGTGAAGGGTATGTGAAAATACTCTGTAGTATATTTGCAACTTTTCTGTAAATCTAGAATTATTGCAAAATACAGTTTTATTTAGAAAGTCAAATCAACAGATAATTTCATGTGGTTTAACCCTAATTATATATTTACATCGATCTTAAATATTTATAAAAATCACTTCTTATTTAATTATAGAAACATGTATGCTTTCTTTAATTATTATCCTGTAACCACCAGCCTTCTCCCTACTCCCCAGTTCTAGGCAACCACTAATCTACTTCATTTGTCTATCAGTCTCCCTGCTCTGGACATTTTACATGAATGGAATTCTGTAGTATGTGGTCTTTTGTGACTGACATCTTTGATTTAGCATAATGTTTTCAAGGATCATCCATCTATCATCACTTTGTTCCTTTTTATGGACAAATAATATTCCATTGCATAGATATACCCCATTTTGTTCATCCACCTCTTAGTTAATGCATATTTGAGTTGTTCACACCTTTTGTTATTATGAATAATGCTACTATAGCATTAGTGTACCAATGTATTTGTGGGAAAATATTTTCATTTCTTTTAGATATATACTTAGTTTTAGCTCAGTTATTTCTAACTCGACCCCTGAGGAAAGTCTCTTGGCGAGAAGGAATAAAAGAACCTGAGCATGCTAAAAATTTCAAATTATTTTCAGAGATTACTACCTCTGTGAGTGTCCGTTTATTAGCATCCTTTACAGATAAGCTGTGCCTGTAAGAAAAGAGAAGTTTTAAACACACACGCATACACACACAAGCTTGGAGAAGTTTGCAGTCAAAAGTGTCTCCTTCAAAGAAGACTTCTGGAGAAAAAAAGCATAAAGCTTCAAGCTATTGCAGTTGCTCGGGAAATTGGGCAATTCATCTTTAGAAATTTCTTCTGACTGATATTTGGTCACATTGGAAAAACTGACCATTTCTAACAGCTTTTGCCCCTGCTTAAACAAGATTACTTCTGGCCATCTCTAAAAAGTAAATTTCCCCTGGAAACTTTTCTTTCATGATGCATTTGGAATATTGGCTGTGGTTAGGAGGGTAAGCTCCTCAAGGGCCAAGGCTGTTTCCTCCTTTCTAGCAGAGCATCTTTACACAACGCAAGTACTCACCGTGTTTGCTAACCTGACATTAATTGGGAGTTACACCTGATGTAAATGACGAGTTGATGGGTGCTGACGAGTTGATGGGTGCAGCACACCAACATGGCACAAGTATACATATGTAACAAACCTGCATGTTGTGCACATGTACCCTAGTACTTAAAGTATAATAATAATAATGATAAAAAAAAAGAAATCACTGAAAGATAGCACTTTTTTGGAGAACATGACTATCTTCTCAATTGCTCAATTTTCTTTTGGAAAAAGGTAGGTTATAGAGCAATTCATTAATCATTTACTGTTCCAATGTCCCTTCCTGCTTTTAATAGCAAAAATGAGTCAAGACCTGATCTTCTGAACATATCACTTGCTGCCTACATGAGGCAGTGGAGCCTCAGAGTACCCCTGTAGCCTGCTCCTCCTACATCTCTTCTGTATTTTGCTCCCTAGCCCTTGCTGACTTTCTGTAGAGGCTTATTCACCCAGCTGGTGGGCTGAGGTGAGGCTTTCTTCCTATTTACTGAGAGCTTCCCCACCTCTCCCTAGATACTGCATAAATGCGAGGAAATCTCCAAGAGGCCCCTTCAAGTAAAACCACAACTTTTCAATCATTTGACATTTTGGGGTCATAGAGCACAACCCAATCATGTAGTCAAATATAGACACCATGCCGGACTGAAACTTGTGTCAAAAAT
Organism: Macaca nemestrina; assembly: GCF_043159975.1. NCBI lineage: Eukaryota > Metazoa > Chordata > Mammalia > Primates > Cercopithecidae > Macaca > Macaca nemestrina. The sequence continues at coordinate 78,200,237 of NC_092133.1, forward strand.
CCCAAGAAATCCAATAACTCTTGGTTTTACTTTGTACTATTTTTAAGGAGGCTGATCTACAGCAGCCTATTTTCTGAATTTTACTTGAGGAAAAATATGCCCTCATGCCATCATCCCAGCTCCTGTGAACACTGAGGCCTTTGTTTCCCTTACTTGTATCGGGGCATCAGGGGCTTGGTTGTTAATTTGGTATAATGTGATAAACTGAGAGAGGCATACACTCAGGCCTAAAATATCTTCATATCCAGAAGGGGAAATTGAGGCCCTGAAAGGGAAAAATGAGCATTACACTAGAGTCAAGAGTGGACATCAGGGGTCTGGTCCTGTTATAGAAGAGTTCTTTTTCTGACATTTCTTGATGTTCTCTGTAGCCTAGTGGACTAGGACTAAGTACTGGGTGACTGCCCGGTAAATGCCTCTGGTGGGCAGATGGCACAGAAGTGCTTAGGGGGTGTTCTGCCTCATACAGAGCATCCCACTCTCCTAGATGGATGGAGACTCACATGATCCTGGTCCTTGCAGACAAAATCTGTGCATTTGCCACAACTTCGACTCCTAAGAAGCTCCGATTTTTTGACTGAAGTCAATGGGGTATTTTGTCAGCAGGCACCTTTAACCAGGCTACACTTACGAATTCTTGTAAATCAAATTTCATACAAGTAGATGCTTTTATCACTCATCATATTTTAACCTCAACAAATTGGATTCTTTACATCCAGAAATGAAACAATAATGACTACATTATTCAAAACAAAATTTAGTGGTTAGATCCAGGTGGATTTGATGGCCTGATTTTGTCCCTTACACTTTGTTATATAGTATCCCTGTATTTATTTACCACAAGAGAAAACCCTTAAAAGGAGGGAAGGAGGGTATCTTTAATAGTCAAGCTTAAAATTAAAGGTGACTGAAATATTAATTCTTAAACAGCTCTCTGGTTTCCTGAGTAGCCAACAAAGCACTATTTAGCTCTTTTTTTAGACTTTACAGGAATAGGAAATGCTATGTATCAACACTTAATTTAGAAACTATGAATGCTTTCAGATATGCTGTCTTAAATGTTTTTACTTAGGGTGAGGGTTATTTCAGTGACACTTTGTTTTTGGGCATAATTAGAGGATGAGGATCTCATATAAGTGTATTTTAAAATAACCAAAGCTTGCTCATTTAAGAGCCTATATATTTTTATTTCGAATGTTTCTGAAGTAAATCTTTAAAAAATGTAATTGTCCAGTCATTTCCTTTTGTAAACAAAAGTGTTTAATAGACGTATAACTCTTCTTAACAGTCCCTGGCAGGACGCCCAAGTGAATCTTCGTGTCTGGGAAACTTAGATTTGAAGAGAACTCCAGTTCACCCAGTCCATCTCCCTCACCTTCCTGCCCAATTTATAGAAAAAAGATTTGAGGAGCTACTTCCAACCAAATGCTCTGAGATTTCTTCAATACTCTTCTCCTTCCAGAAATCCATGACCTGGAGCTTTGCTTTCATTATAGAAGCACTCAGTTGCTCAGGCCTTGCCTCTCAACAAGCTGCAGCCCACTCCCTTTCTAGGGTTCACCTCAAGGAGCTGCTGACCGGCCCCCGATCCAGCCCCACAATGCGCCCCTACAGATCTTGCACACCCACTCCTCTGTCTGGGATTCCTTTCCATCTGGTCCACCTTAGATGGCCGACAGCCACCCTGCTTTATCTTTCATAGGTCATATTTAAGGATAATTTCCTCTGGGGAACTTTCCAACTCCCCCGGGGGGAAATAGTTCCTCCCTACATTACATCCTTGATATTCTCTATGAGTTCTCCTCTCTTAGCTCTTGGCTACATTTGTATCATACCTTGAGGGTCCATCTGTCTTTGCTCACTCACCCAGGGAGCTGAAGGATTCAATCCAACTCATCTTTGCTATTCCCAATCTGATAACTAGCAGCTCTCTATGGGGATAAATTAATTGTGGGACAAGGAAGATACTCTAAATCCACATCACTCACTCACTTCTGATCCCTCTCAGATGGGCTTCTTTTAATTTAATTCTTGTCAAGTTCTTTTAATTTATTTTTTGTCAAATACTTGATATCTTGAATGATGAGGAGAGATCTGGAGAGTCTCTGTATGTGTGTCTCTGTGTGTAGGAAGACAAGTCACATATTCTCACCCTGAGACATAGTATTCTTCTACCAGTCAAGGAGAAGGAGCTTCCTGCCCATCAGAGACCCCACCCTTTTTACCTGGCAGGGTGTGCTGTGAGGCATTGCCCAGAGTGTCTTGTGCAACTTGGGGGAAACGTTGGAATCACAGCCTACAGCTAGCAGGAACTACTGAACCTTACAGAGTTTCGTAACCCATGCCTAATATTAATACACTCCCTCTCCTAGATCACCTCAAAGTAGTGCATTTTAGCTCTTGTGTCTGCATGTCTGCACCATGCATATGTGTTGCCATTTGTTTTCATTGCCACTGTGAAGCCACACTGCCTGTGCTTACATTTCACCTTCATTACTTGATCATTCAACCTCTCAGTTCTTCCGTTTCCTCATTGACAAAAATGGTGTTGTAAAGACTAAATGGATTAGTGTATAGCAAATGTTGGGAAGAGGGCCGGTAGCACCAACACAGCCAGAAGCATGCTCGCTATTATTACTGTTAAGATGACTGTCCAACTTGGACCCCTCACTTCCTGACGCACTCTTATTGTCTTGGGATTGCTTTGTCCACCTTCTGGTATCTGGTAGAATCAGACAGGCCCAGTTGATTATAATAAGTCAGGCCAGAGTGATTAGACTTTTAAAGGCCTTAAGTAAGGACTTAAAAAAAAAAAAAAACCTAAAAAATCTATATGTGCTCTGGAGCACATATATTTTTAGGCTGTGGGTTAGCATCCAGGGGCCCTCTTTTTTCCTTTCTGATTCATGCCTCTGTTAAGAATAGTTGAAGTTGCCAGAAAAGTGATTTTTGTATAAGTAAGAGAGGTGAGATCGTGTTAAATTAGGAATCAGAGTCAAGAAAAGATGAAAAGCTTTATTTAGAATGAGGTTTGGGCTGAAAATGACTGTAGATGTTTTTCTTTTTTAATAGTGTGAGAAATACAGCCACAGGTTTGAAATGGAACTATTTAAACATTTATTTTAGCCTAGTTGAAAAAAGAAGAGAACCAGTCTCTTCCTAGACCTGAACAATTTATCTTTGGGATGTATAAAGAAAGTGAGAGACTGCGTGACCTTGTTTTCTCTGAAATTTTCGCTTTCTTGCTTTCTGCCTCCTTTTTGCTTTTTTTTGAGGGGCGATCATGTGTATTGTTAATGCTGAAAATAGTAAATGAGTTTTTTCTTTGCAGTATATGTGGAAAGTTAAAAAAAAAAAAACCCAGGCACCATAGTCTATGCAAATGTGTTACAGAGTACACATAGATGAGTGACTTCTGATGAGCCTTTTCTCCATAGTTCTGGAATCCCATAGACTGATCATATCTAGATCCAGAGTTGCCTATAGTTGGTCCTTCAAACAGGTTGGCCTGTCTGCAGAACATTTACAGACAGAGTCTGGCCTCTAGGCAAAGTTCTCAACTGACTGTCCTGCTTAAAGGCAAGTTGTGACTTTCTTTTTAATTTTTATTTTATTATAAATTGACAACTTATAATTTCATATATTTGTGGGGTACAAAGTGATGTTTGATTTATGAATGCAATGTGCAATACTTAAATAAATGTAACGAATATATCAATACATCAAACACTTATTTTTTGTGGTGAGAACATTTAAAATTATGAAAAGATGAAATATTGAATTATGAAATTATGAAATATACAATACCGTATTCTTAACAGTATTTAGCATGCTGTGCAATAGACCTCAAAACCACTTTAACGACGACAACAATGTATTTCTCCTGTTTAACTAAGGTTGAGTTTGGTTCTTGAAATTTGTCTCTCTCTCTCTTTCTCTCTCTCTCTTTCTCTATTGACTTATCTACCTTCCTGAATATTTTTACTGATTTCACAAAAAAGTTATAAAAATGATTGAAGGTTTTATCTGCCTTGCTCATTTAATCTTCACAATAGCCATGTTAGATACACATCATTACCCTTATTCTAAAGATAAATAAATGGAGGCATGAAGAATATAAATAAGTTACCCAACTTTATAGCCAGGAAGTGTTAAAGTGAGAACTATAGCAGGGTCTTTCTGACCCTGGGGATCTTGTGTTCTTGGCTACTCACTACCTAGAGACCCTAAATAAATTAAATTACACACTTATGAGATTTTTGCCAAATGATACATAGCTGCCAAAAAAGAACCACTTGAAAATGGACAAATAGATTCATGTAAATATACAGGGAGGCTTCTTTATCCATTGACTTGTTATCAACTTGACTATCTTATTGATAAATTGGCACCATGTTGAGAAAGAGTGAAAATAAAGTTTTATGTGTTACAGTATTTCCAAAATTTGGAATGATGTTTCTGAAAACATGAGCACCTCTTGTCCTCCTTTCTGCTATCCTTGAATAGAAATGATGTGGCTGGAAATTCAGGGTAATGGAGAAAGAACCCTGTTGTATTTGTCACGACCTCCGCTTCTGTGGTTCCTACCCTGAAATACAAGGATAGTGTTTTAAGGGAATATGACACAGTTACTTCCTAAAATACATGAAGAATTTTAATGTAAACGAAAGTATTATTTTAAAGAAAGATGGATTATGATGGTCTGTTGGATAAATTCAGGAAAAGAACTCTTTGCCTAAAATTACCCAGCCTGTTCAAGATGCAGTGATATATATGGAACAGCTCCTCCACAGAAAGTCCGAGCCGTTTCTTCTCCCAGAAAGTGACCCAGTAAAAATGCTAAATATACACCCAGGTCCTCTCTAACTGTATAGGCAATGATGGAAAGAGATGACTCAGCCTCGTAACGACAGGAGACCCGTGGAAATGGTTTCTTTTACTGGAGTTGGTCTAAATTTCTGTTTTGTTAAAAGTTTAAGGCTATTTAAAATCAATAGTAATATTTAACCTATATTCTACAAAAAAGAAATAAATTGTTTTTTTAAAGAAGTTCAGAGATATCTGACTAATGAGCTTATTAACCCAGCGTTTATAATAGAATGCTGAAATTATACACAGTATAAGATGTGTGATACCTCCTTGGCTTTAGTTTTCTTATCCATATTTATTCAGGGAATCCCATAAATCAAGTTAGATATTAAATTTGCCTTTATATATTTGTTTTTAAAGAAGACGTTTCGGGATATTTCAATTGTACTATCTACAAGGAATACCTCTAACATCCAAAATGGAATTGCCTCTTTTGAGGGACCAAATTGCACAGAAAACCAGGATAAGATTCTATCTAGTCATACAAATGCAAAAAGATTTGCCTGGTATTTCTGTGGACTAATATTGAATTCCATGGAGTCAGGTGCCAAGAGCTGGAGATTCAGGGTCATCAATGTGCTTCCCACAGCTCCTCCTCTGAGCACGGGGAGTCTCATTACTGCCTGTCTGTATTCCTGCACATGCCTCCATACTCATGTTTCTGCCTGTTTCTTCTTTCTCTTCCCCTTTTTTCACTCACTGAAATAACGGATGCCAGTTTAACATACTTTGTTTTAATGCAGTAAGATCAAAATCCGTTCCAGTGTACCTAACAGCATCCCCACTGCCATGACGTAATATTTGTCTCCATCATTCCAGTTACTCTACAGACAGTTCCAACTAGTAAATTCCCTGGTGCCCGATGCCTCAGTGAAATTTACCCATCTGCTCTGTGTAACTCTAGTAAACCCTAGATTCCACCACCACAGTGTAGTCTGGATGCAGGACATTCTTCCTCTTATACCCTCTTGCTCCTGGTGACGTCATAATCATCTTCTAACATTGGTCCTCAATTTCACCCACCTCCCAGAGACTTTCAAAGGAGATGTATGAGAGAGGGATGGGGCATAGACCAAGGGACACCTGTTGGATCTGCCATTGTACTTGTAAGCAATTGACTTGATCAATGTCTTGGTTTCCTCAGTTTTAAACTTGGAAGAAATAGTCCTTCAAAGAGAGAATTCAGGAGCATGCCCTACATGAAGTGCTTTCTGCAGAGTAGATGGTAATGAAGGGTCAATTCCTGTTTTCTTCCCAATACTCACTGCTTTCCTTGTTAGGATTGCATGTCCTCTGGTGCTACTAGAGAAGTGCACATTGTATTGTGTGAACTTTAGATGACATATTAGAGTTTTGGGAGATATTGGGGCTCTGTGATGACTTTTTGATTTTGTTTTATTTTGTTGTGTTTTTGAGACAAGGCCTAGCTCTGTTGCCCAGGCTGTAGTGCAGTGATGAAATCACAGCTCACTGCAGCCTCAACCTTCTGGGCTCAAGCGGTCCTCCTACCTCAGCCTCCAGAGTAGCCAGGACTACAGGTACATGCCACCATGACTGGCTATTTCTTAATTTTTTTTATAGAGATGGTATCTCACTGTGTTGCACAGACTAGTTTCAAACCCCTGGGCTGAAGCAGTCTTCCTGTCTTGGCCTCCCAAAGTGCTAGGATTAGACAGCCACCATGGCTGTCCCATGCTTACTTTATGTGACCATTTTATAACAATCCCCCCACCCCAAACAGGAATATATGTTTTGCTTCTCTGGATCTTCTGCAAGACCTTTATGTATTAATCATTTAATAAATATTTATTGAAAAGAATTGTATCAGAGAGGTAGAAGAGCATGGTAGATAAAATCTCAGACTTTAGAAATGAACTGCCTGGACTTTCATTCTGGAACTTTTTGTTCCTAGCAGTATGACTTTGAGTAAGTCATTGAGCCTTCTGTGGTTCAGTCTTATCGGTAAAATCAGGCTAACAATAGCACTGACTCTTGAGTTGCTGTGAGGATAATATGAATTCACACAAGTATTTAGAATAGTGCCTCACATGGAGTAAGTGCTCTATCCCTTTATGTTTAATAGTAACTGATTTTTTAATTATGAAACTTTGGTCTCCTGTGGTTCTTATCCCAAACTTGGGTAGGGCACTGATCTTCATAGCAGTCAGAAATCCCGTCATTTTAGCCAAGTTAGTTTTTTCCCCTTGGCATTTGGTTTGCTGCTGGCATAGTATTTGCTTTGCCTGCTTTTGTTTATGGCACAGATGCATGAGTTAATGTGACTCAGGCAGGTTTGTTAGTGTGCTTTTGCTCCATAGTTTGTCTTCACAGACACTTGGTCAAACTTGACCATTACACAATCTGATGATAGCTTTGTTTCCTTTATGTTATCATTCTCTCAGTAATAAGGGTTGAATTTCTTTCTCTCTCCTGCCTCGGGTCCTCAGGTGACATTGCACAAGGGCAGCTGCAGCCCATGCCTTGTCCAGCCAATTATATTAGTGTTATTTCTAGACATTGTCTTCCCTGAATACCTGTGAGCTTCCTGATGTTGGCATACTAGTCTGAATGAGATAAAAGGGAACATGATGGTCTCCAGTGTATAGGATTATTTGACTAAACAGGAACTTGCCATGTGTTATGTGTGTCATAATTCTTGTTTTCCATAAGTTCTTTCAACTCTCTTATTAATTTCCTGTGATACAAGCTAATATTTCTGGCTCTACAACCCAACCTCTTTTTACTACGTGATGTCCACTGTCATTATAACACCTATTAATCTCTCTTTCTCTTTCTTCCTCAATCCCCAAATCTGCTCTGTGTTACCTGCTCAGATTTCTCTATAAGAGAATAGATCCTAAGCCAAATATTACTTTGGCAGTGAAAAATAAAAATAAAAATAAGAACACCAAGTGAATAGCTGGTAAAATGGATTCACATGGAACTATCTTTAAATCTTGGCACCACAATTTTTACCTTGGGCAATTATGAACTTTGGTCTCCTATGTTATTTTAAGACAGAATAAGTAGCATACCCAGATTACCTGTTACTTTTAAACATGGCTCAGTAATCCAAAGACATATTACTAGAAGTATTTGGAGATAATTATAATACTTGAAATATCAACAGATAAAAATACTACTTGATTTTTCCCCTGAACTTCAGAGACACTCATTTGACCTCCAAAATAGAATGGCTTGTCCTTGATACTCCTTTATTCATTTAATCCATTCAGTGTTCCTGCTGCAGGTGCCAAATGCCAGCCTTGAGTTTTGTGCTTTTAAGTAGAGGTATAGAAAACACAGAGGCTTATGGAGCCCGCCCTTTCTCCGTTTATGTTACTTTCACTGTGAGCACCTGCTTAATGTTTGGCAAACTAGGCAGAACTGTTCAGCATCTGGTGGATAACCCTGCTGAGGATGGACACTGGCATCCTCCTCCAGTGTCTCCTTCTGTGTTCCTGGTGTTTGTCCTCAAACAACCTCCCTGTAAAGGTGGGAACAACTGAAACGAGGATTGAAGAGTTCCGTTCATCCAACATTCTGTTCTTTCTTCTGCTGGTGTCATTCGTTTTTGAGGCAAGTCTAAATCAACCAAATATAGAGTCTGGGATTCTAAAATAGTAGCTCTGAACGTTGGCTGAACAGTGGAATCATCTGGAAAGCCTTAAAAGGTATAGATGCCTGGTCCCACCCCAGAGCTCTGGAGCATCTGGATCTGTATAACCTGGAAGGCAACAATTGGCATTAGTTTCTTGCTTGTTTTGCTCCCCAAGGTTGCTTGCATTGACAGGGGAAACCAATTTCATTTGACGTCTGATACTCAGGACTACCCCACTATTCTTACCCCTTCAATGAGATGCATACTAATTAGATGTCGAGAAAAGATCAAATCCTTCCTTCAGACCCTCAAAAGCACTATTGCGATGTCATTTCAAGTATTTATCTACCTACTTCATCACAGTGATCTGCTTTAGATAATAGATAACTTGTTTTATCTTTGAGATTATAGGGCTGTTGTAATTATTAACTTACATTGGATCAGATATATTTTGTGAAAATGCACACCCAACCGTTGCCTGGAATGTATGAAGTTCTCCCAAAATATATACTTTTAACTCCAGTGAGTAAGAATAAAAAATGTTTAATAAGTTTGGCAAACGTAGGAACAGAAAACCAAATACTGCATGTTCTCACTCATAAGTGAGAGTTAAACAATGAGAACACATGGACATAGAGAGGGGAACATCACACACCAGGGTCTGTTGGGGTGTGGGGGGCAAGGGGAGGGAGAGCATTAGGACAAATACTTAATGCATGCAGGACTTAAAACCTAGATGACAGGTTGATGGGTGCAGCCAACCACCATGGCACAGGTATATCTACGTAACAAACCTGCATGTTCTGCATATGTATCCCAGAACTTAAAGTGAAAAAAAAAAGTTTAATAAGTTTGAATGCAAAATATATGTTTTCTAAGGAAAAAATACCACAGTATAATCTATTGCTTTCTTTCAGCCTTGTGTCATTCATCACAGACTATTTACCTGACACAGCAAAACATCATATCATCTAATAATGGCCCGATTTTCAGCTTCTCAATAGACCAATCATCATCCCTATTTGACAAGCACATTTTACTCAGAAATGATATCAAAATGCAATATTTTTCTTGTCAAGCTGAACTATGCCATGCCTACTGACTCCTGTATATTCTCAGTATTCATTACCCTTTTACTTGGTCTCACCCTTTTGCTGTCAAATCGCCTCATTTTATTTATTTAATAATCTGACAAAGATGAAAGAAATATTACCATGGGCTTATGAGACAATTGAAATGTCCTTTACTGTCATCATTTTCATTTAGATGAAAGAGGCATCCCCCGGTCATGAATTTAATTTAAGCAATGTCTGCATGTGGAATGTTTTGTTGTGTGCCTGTGTCAGTGTGTGTTTGTGTGTGTGTGTCTTCCAAAAGTAGTTTCCTGAGGTAGACTTTATGCACAACCCTCAGATTAAGTGATCTTCTCCACACTCTGCTCTTTGTTACATTGCAAAGACATTATTTTAACTCATTCAGTCTGTAAACCTGAAATAAAACCTTACCCAATTCTAAGTGGATGTTATTTAATCAACATAAATCATGGCTGCATACATTTAGCATTACTTATATTCTGTTAACATTTTTTGAAAAATGATAACTAGCTGGGACATCTCTTGTTAGTAAAGATAAATCCTGAAGATCTTAAGCAAGTGTTCTTCAACAAATACCATCAATATGCTGGTTAACCCCAAATGTGTATTTTTAGTCTCAATTTCTATTATAAGGTGCAGACTCCTATATTAAATTAGCATTGCTTTCTCCAAAATATTGAACTCATATGAGGTATGTCTGTGTGTCTGGGATCTTCCCTCTCCAAATGGTTCCCCTTCCAATGTCCCCTGCTCACTAGACCATGCTTACATATTCTGAATACTGCCCGGATTTGTGTAATTTTCTTTTATCTTCAATGTTGCTAATTCAAGGCAAGGCACTGTCAGGTCTCCCTGGACTTCAGTGTGCTCTGTTGAAGAAAAAAGTCATTCTCTCTGTTTAGAAATTAATCTATTAGATAGCAAGATTATTTTTTTCAAAAGGCTTGTAGGGAGAAAGACAAGGTGAAAGATCTTAATTGTGGTGATCATGAAATTTATTTTACAAACAAGGACGCTTAAGAGTGAAGGGAACAACTATTAATAATTATTCCAGGACTATAGCCATAAAAAAGATTAGTCCTAGGAAACTGGGGTGTTGGACAGCCAGATCTTAATACTTTTTCACTAGAAAGTGAATTTCACCGTTAATGAAGACATAGACTTGAAGAATTAATGTAGAAATGATAGATGCCTTAGATAATAAATCAAATATCACAAGGTTGTTATTGCCACTCAGGAAAATACATTTTTTTCTTTAACAAGTTCTAAAAATACTATTCCCTATAATACATATATAATGAGTAAATGTAATTGTTTTCTACAAACATGTAGAACAAACGCAGTAATTACAGGGTTATATTTCATAGAAGCTGCAAAATGAGACACACAGAACAAAAGCTGGGTGGTTATGAATCAAGCCATTCTAGACAATCTTCTGGTGCAGTAGATGTCCTAGTAGATGTCCCTGTAGATCAGCCACAAGTTGGTGATGACAAGGCACAGATAGTATGCAGAGATTTAATTTAAATTATCACTTCAGTCTGACTGCTACTCTTTATTCTTTATAGCAATTGGCATATAAATATTCCTTGATGCCAGAAAGAGTAAAGAATTAATTTCTCCTTTGGCCACTTCTTTGAACTGGCATTTTAACCTCTCTACACATTCATGTTTCTTCTGTTTAAAGGAAGTGATGACATTGATTCTGCCTCCTTCATAGGACTCTAGGAATATTTAATGGAGTAGTACAGATGTGAGTTCTCTGCAACCTGCATAAGTTCTGTGAAAATGATTGGTGTTATCATAAGTGCTAGACTACCAGCAGCAAAGAGAGGCCTGTTTTGCTGATTCATAAGTGCCCAGGTTGGAGACACAGTTGGCAGTACAGAAGGGTGCCCTAGTGGTAAGCTAGAGACAAGGCCTTGCTCACAGTCTTCCTCTGTCACAGAGTTTTAAAAGTTTCAGTGAAATTGGAGATATGACATTCTCATTACTATGGTGAGGAAGTTATTTTGACTTGTTGTTCAATCCTTGAGCAAAAATGAGCCTTTCCTAAAGTCTGCATGCTGTGTCCCTAACACTTGAAGGAGATCCATGGGCCAGGTGGCTGCAGCTCAATGCAGAGGGTGGCTGCAGGTGCTGCAAGGGGGGCTTAAGTTCTGGACAATCATCTCTGTTCAATGGAATTTGTAAGGTCAAAAAGTAGACTTAGAACCAAAGTGATGGGGCTGGGGGAGTGGAGAGGAACAGCCCCTGCCTATGTGAAGTTAGTAGTGGAATAGTTCTCTTCTGAAGGTAAACCTGGTTTTCAAATTGCTTTGTTTATTGCTTGACTTCTCTACCTGCATGAAAGTTTATGCTTTTTAGAATGTGGCAAAACAAGTGGAGCTTGACTTACGTTTCATAATGTAAAGAGCTGATTACGGAGCTGTATTCCAGGACAATGTTCAGCCCTTTAGTCTCTTGAGAAGTTTGGACTCTCTCTCTTATCCATACCCTGCTGAAACATACACTCCTCTAAAACTCATGTTGTTGCCAGAAGTGTGGTATCAAAGCTTAGTTAATACTTTGGACACAGATACTTGGCTAACTTCCTTGTAAATATGCACAGTAAACCTGGGTGGAAGGGTGCCACCCTTTCCTTCTCCCCAGTTAGTGCCAGGACAGGTGGCATCATCCTATCCTAGCCACCTGTCTCCAAACACCCCAGTCTGCCCCAGGGTGGACTCCTTAGCCCACACTCTCAGCACAGCCACTGATCTTGACAATGCAGAATGCAAGCATTTCAGAGACATAATGGTTCATCCCCACCCTGCTGGGAGCTTCCTCTCTCTCACCCTCTTCAGTGCTTGGAGGCTCAACTCCATAGGAAAGAAAAAGGAGAGTCATTCTGTTTCCTTCATCATAGGAAATTTAACTACTTCATTCTCAAATCATGGAATGGTTTAGTTTGGAAAAGCCTCAAAGATCACTTAAGGTACTGAGAATTTACAAATGGGAAAACTGAAGCCCATAAATAGAAAATCTCTTGGCTAAGATCACGATGTTAATTAATGACTGAATTGGACTTGTGTTCAGGTCTGCTGTCTAGTCATTGGCCTTCCTTCTACCCATCGCAATTCCAATGGAAGACAAAATGTGTGCTGGGACACATTTTATCTTATCTAGTTCCGGGCAATCATCTTTATTAATAATGCACCATCATTTAAGAGTATGTGCATGGCATTGCGTTCATTTTCTTTATTGATCATATCAGTGCTATTTCATTTTTCTAAGGACTGTCATAAATAGCTAGGCATGTTTTAGAGATCTCACCTTAAAAATGTTTTTAAAAACTCAAATCGTGACATGAATATGGAAGAGATACTTTTCAGCAGTTGCTAGAAAATGACATATGCATCCCTTATATTAAAACTCTTACTTTCTATACATCTTCCCAGTGAGTGCCTCCTGTACTCCAGAGAAAATCATTTAGAGGTTAGATTATGATAAGGAAATGCCTTTTGCATTTGTTGTGGAATGAATAAAGGATTAAATCTTCAATGCTGCATTGAACAAATTTGCAGAGAACATTAAATATTCTTTACCTTGACATTTCTGATGCCCATGATTTTGAAAACCTTTGAGTCATGGATTGTTGATTACAAATGCCTTATATGCCTCTGACTCAAAATATGATAAGAACTCAAACCAGAAGCATTTTTAAAAGCTTGTTTAAATTTCTGGGATTTTTTTGTTCACTTCAATTCTTTAAGGAATCTGAATAAACAGATTAGCTTTTCCACTTTGAGTTTACAATTAGGGACTGGAACATTTCAGCCAATAATAACCATGTTGATGATAAAAGCACACTATATGTAGCTGTCATCTTAATTTGCTTGAGATTTCGGTACTCTTAAATTTTTGGAGGTGGAGTCTCACTCTGTCATCCAGGCTGGAGTGCAGTGCTGTGATCTTGGCTCACTACAGCCTCGCCTCTCGGGTTCAAGTGATTCTCCTGTCTCAGCTTCTCAAATAGCTGGGATTACAGGCACCTGCCACCATGCCCAGCTAATTTTTCTATTTTTAGGAGAGACGAGGTTTTGCCATTTTGGCCAGGCTGTTCTCAAACTCCTGACCTCAGGTGACCCGTCCACCTCGGCCTCCCAAAGTGCTGGGATTACAGGCGTGAGCCACCGTGCCAGGGCAGTACTCTAAATTTTTAACATAATGTTCTCAATGCACAGTATTCCTGTAAAACCACAATACTACATTGTGAGAGGGCACAGTTCCCATTCAGTTTCCAGTGATACATCTGATTTTTATTATACGCATGGTTAATTTAACATTAGTCTTAGAGCTCCTTTCATTCTGGTTTCCTTATCTCCTCTATGGATTTCCTTGTTTTAATGTTTATGGGTACGTAGTAGGCGTATGTATGTATGGGGACAAAATATATTTTGATACAGGTATGCAATGCAGAATAATCACATTAGGGTAAATGAGATAGCTGTCACCTAAAGCATTTATTATTTCTCTGTGTTACAAACATTCCAATTATACTCTTTCAGTTATTTTTATATATTTTTGTGATGGAGTCTCACTCTGTTGCCCAGGCTGGAGTATAGTGGTGCAGTCATGGCTCACTGCAACCTCTGCCTCCCAGATTCAAGTGATTCTCCTGGCTCAGCCTCCCGACAGTCATGCTCCACCATGCCCAGCTAATTTTTGTAGTTTTACTAGAGACAGGATTTCATGTTGGTCAGGCTGGTCGTGAACTCCTGACCTCAAGTGATCTGCCCACCTCTGCTTCCCAAAGTGCTGGGATTACAGGTGTGAGCCACCATGCCTGTCCTAGTTATTTCTAAATGAATAATAAATTATCATGGACTGTAATCACCCTGTTCTGCTATCAAATACTAGATCTTATTCATTCTCTCTAACTATATTTTTGTAACCATTAACCATCCCCACTTGCCCTGCCCATTAAGCATCCTCACTATCCTTCCCAGCCTCTAGTAAGCATCATTCTACTCTCTATCTCCATGCATGCAGTTGTTTAATTTTTAGCTTCCATAAATGAGTGAGAACATGCAAAGTTTGTCTTTCTGTGCTCCACTGTGTATATGTATCATATTTTCTTTATACATTCATCTGTTGATGGAAACAGGTTGCTTCTAAATCTTGGCTATTGTGAATAGTGCTACAATAAACATGGGTGTGTGGATATCTCTTTGATATACTGATTTCATTTTTGGGGGGTACATACCTAGCAGTGGGATTGGTGGTTTATATGGTAGTTCCATTTTTAGTTTCTTGAGGAACCTCTATATTGTTCTCTATAGTTGTTGTACTGATTTACATTCCCACCGCAAAATACGAGGGTTCCCTTTTCTCCACATTCTCGCTAGCATTTGTTATTGCCTGTCTTTGGATAAAAGCCATTTTAACTGGGACGAGATGATATCTCATTGTAGTTTTGATTTGCATTTCTCTCATGATCAGTGTTGTTAAGCACCTTTTCATCTGCCTGTTTGCTATTCGTGTGTCTTTTTTTTTTTTTTTTTGAGAAATTTCTATTCAGATATTTTGCCCATTTTAAAATCAGATTACTAGATTTTTTCCTATGGAGTTGTTTTAGCTCCTTATGTATTCTGGTTATTAATCCCTTGCCACATGGATAGTTTCCAAATATTTCCTTCCATTCTGTGGGCCGTCAATTCACTTTGTTGATTGTTTTCTTTGCAGTGCAGATGCTTTTAATTTGATGTGATCTTCTTTGTCTATTTTTGCTTTGGTTGCCTGTGCTTTTGGGGTATTACTCAAGCAATATTTACCCTGAAAAATATCCTAGAGAGTATTCCCAATGTTCTCTTTTAGTATTTTCATAGTTTGAGGTCTTAGATTTAAGCCTTTAATCCATTTTGATTTGATTTCTGTATATGACAAGAGATAGGGTTCTAATTTCATTGTTCTGCATATGGATATCCAGTTTTCCCAGCACTATTTAAAGAGACTACACTTTCCGCAATGTTTTCCCCATGTTTGTTGAAAATTAGTTCACTGAAGGTGTATAGATTTAATTCTGGGTTCTCTATTCTATTCCGTTAGTCTATATGTCTGTTTTTATGTACCCATGCTGTTTGGGTTACAATAGCTCTGTAATATAATTTGAGGTCAAGTAGTGTGATTCCTGTAGTTTCGTTCTTTTTGCCCAGGTTGGCTTTGGGTATTCTGGGTCTTTTGTGGCTTCCTATCAAATTTAGGATTATTTTTTTTATTTCTGTGAAGAATGTTATTGGTATTATGATAGGTATTGTATCAAATCCGTAGATTGCTTTGGGTAGTGTGGCATTTTAACAATACTGATTCTTGCAATCCATGAACATGGAATATGTTTATTTTTTGTTTTCTCTGTAATTACTTGCATCAGTGTTGTATAGTTTTCATTGTAGATAACTTTCATTTGTTTGGTGAAGTTTATTCCTAGGTATTTAATTGTATTTGTAGCTATTGTAAATGAGATAACTTTTTTATTTCTTTTTCAGATTGTTTGCTGTTGGTGTATAGAAATGCTATTGATGTGTGTATGCTGATTTTATGTTCTCCAACTTTGCTCACTTTGTTTATCAGTTGTAATAGTTTTTTTGGTGCAGTCTTTAGATGTTTCCAAGTATAAGATTATATCATCTGCAAACAAGAATAATTTGACCTCTTCCTTTCCAACTTGGATGCCATTTATTTCTTTCTCTCGTCTGAGTGCTCTACCTAGAGTTTCCAGTACTATGTTGAATAACTGGAGAAAGTGGGCATTCTTGTCTTGTACCAGCTCTTAGAGGTAAGGCTTTCAGTTGTTCCCTGTTTAGTGTGATACTAGCTGTGAGTCTGTCATATGTGGCTTTTATTGTGTTGAGATATGTTTCTTCCACCCAGTTTTATAAGTATTTTTATTATGATGGGATATTAAATTTTAGCAAATACATTTTCAATATCAATGGAAATAATCATATGGTTTTTCTTCCTCATTCCATTAATATGATGTTATCGTGTTGATTAATTTGCATATGTTGAACCATCTTTGCATCCCTGGAATAAATCCCAAGTGCTCATGATGAATGATTGTTTTAATATGTTATTGAATGCAGTTTGCTAATATTTTGTTGAGGATTTTTGCATCAATGTTTATCAGGGATATTGGCCTATATTTTGCTTTTTTTTTTTTTGATATATCTTTGTCTAGTTTTGTTATCAGTGTAATACTGGCCTAATAGAACTTTGGAACTATTTCCTCCTTCTCTAATTTTTGCAATAGTTTAAGTAGGATTGGTATTAGTTCTTCATTAAACATTTGGTAAAATTTAGCAGTGAAGCCATCTGGTCTTGGACCTTTCTTTGCTGGGATACTTTTTGGTTTTTTTTTTTTTTTTTTTTTTTTTTTGAGATGGAGTCTTCGCTCTGTCACCCAGGCTGGAGAGCAGTGGCAGGATCTCGGCTCACTGCAAGCTCCACCTCCCAGGTTCATGCCATTCTCCTGCCTCAGCCTCCTGAGTAGCTGGGACTACAGGCACCCACCACTACGCCCAGCCAATTTCATGTATTTTTTAGTAGAGACGGAGTTTCACCATGTTAGCCAGAATGGTCTCGATCTCCTGACCTCGTGATCCACCCTCCTCAGCCTCCCAAAGTGCTGGGATTACAGACCTGAGCCACCATGCCCGGCCGGGATACTTTTTATTACAGCTTTGATCTCATTACTTGTTATTGGTCTATTCAGGTTTTGGATTTCTTCATGTTTCAGTCTTGGTAGGTTGTATGTATCTAGGAATTTATCCTCTTCTTCTAGGTTTTTCAATTTATTGACATGTATTTGCTCATATTAATCGCTAATGATTCTTTAAATTTCTTCAATATAAAGTATGACATATCTTTTTCAATCTCTGATTTTATTTATTTGGATCTTCTCTTTTTGTAGTTAATTTAGCTAAAGTTTTGTTGATTTTATCTTTACAAAAAATCAACTTTTCATTTTGTTGATTTTTTGTATTTTTATTTCAATTTTATTTATTTCTGCTATGTTCTTTATTATTTCTTTTCTTCTACTAATTTTAGATTTTGTTTGTTCTTGCTTTTCTATTTCTTTAAAATGCGTCATTAGGTTGTTTATTTGAAATTTTTCTACTTTTTTGATGTAGGCTCTTATTGCTATAAACTTTTCTCTTAGCACTGCTTTTGCTGTACCCCATATATTTTTTAACATTATTATTTTTAAAAACTTTTATTTTAGGTTTGGGGATATATGTGAAGGTTTGTTACATACATAAACTCATGACACAGGGGTTTGTTGTGCAGATTATTTCGTCACCCAGGAAGTAAGTCCCATACCTGATAGTTAATATTTTCTGTTCCTCTCCCTCCTGACACCCTGCACCCTTGAGTAAACCGTAGTGCCTGTTGTTTCCTTCTTTGTGTTCATAAGTTCTCATCATTTAGCTCCCACTTATAAGTGAGAATATGCGGTATTTGGTATTCTGCTCCTACATTAGTTTACTGAGGACAGTAGCCTCCAGCTCCATCCATGTTCTCACCAAGACATAATCTCTTTCTTTTTTTATGGCTGCATAGTATTCCATGGTGTATATGTACCACGTTTTCTTTATATCGTCTGACATTGATGGGCAGTTAGGTTGATTCCATGTCTTTGCTATTGTCAGTAGTGCTGCAATGAACATTCACATGCATGTGTCTTTATAGTAGAATGATGTATATTTATCTGGGTGGTATATACCCAGTAATGGGATTGCTGGATGGAATGGAAGTTCTACTTTTAGCTCTTGGAGGAATCGCCATACTGCCTTCAACAATGGTTGAACTAATGTATGCTTCTATCAAGAGTGTATATGTGTTCCCTGTTCTCCATAACCTCACCAGCATATGTTATGTTTTGGCTTTTAAATACTAGCCATTCTGACTGATGTGAGATGGTATCTCATTGTGGTTTTGATTTGCATTTCTCTAATGATCACTGATATTGTGCTTTTTTCATATGCTTGTTGGCTGCATGTATGTCTTCTTTTGAGAAGTGTCTGTTCATGTCCTTTGCCCACTTTTTGATGGGGTTGTTTTTCTCTTGTAAATTTAAATTCTTTATAGGTGTTGGATATTAGACCTTTGTCAGAGGCATAGTTTGCAAAAATTTACTACCATTCTGTAAGTTGTCTGTTCACTCTGTTGAAAGTTTATTTTTCTGTGCAGAGGCTCTTAAGTTTAATTAGATCCCACTTGTCAATTTTTGCTTTCGTAGTGGTTACTTTTGGTGTCTTTGTCACGAAATTTTTGCCCTTTCCTATGTCTAGGATGGTATTGACTAGGTTGTCTTCCAAGGTTTTTATAGTTTGGGGTTTTATGTTTACATTTTTAATCTATCTCCAGTTGATTTTGGTATATCATATAAGGAAAGGGTCCTGCTTCAGTCTTCTGCATATGGTTGGCCAGTTATCCCAGCATTATTTATTGAATAAGGAGTCTTTTCTCCATTGCTTGTTTTTGTCAGCTTTGTTGAAGATCAGGTAATCATAAATGTGTGGCCTTATTTCTGGGCTCTCAGTTCTGTTCTATTGGTCTCTGTGCCTGTTTCTGCATCAGAATTATGTTATTTTGGTTATTGTAGCCCTGTGGTACAGTTTGAAGTCGAGTAACACGATGCCTTCAGCTTTGTTCTTTTTGCTTGGGATTGTCTCAGCTATTCATGCTCTTTTTTGGTTCCATGTGAATTTTAAAGTTCATATAAAATTTAAATTTAAATTTATGTTCATCTAACATTTAAATTTATATAAAAATTTCAGCCGGACGTGGTGGCTCACGCCTATAATCCCAGTACCTTGGGAGGCTGAGGCAGGCAGATCACCTGAGGTTAGGAGTTCAAAACCAGTCTAGCCAACGTGGTGAAACCCCATCTCTACTAAAAAATACCAAAACATTAGCCAGGCGTGGTGGCACATGCCAGTAGTCTCAGCTACTCGGCAGGCTGAGGCAGGAGAATCATTTGAACCCGGGAGACAGAGGTTGCAGTGAGCTGAGATCGCACCACTGCACTCTAGCCTGGGTGAGAGAGCGAGACTCCCTCTCAAAAAAAAAAAAAAAAAAAAAAAAAATTCCATATGAAATTAAAAATTCTTAAATCTTTCCTGGATTATAGGGTTTCCACTGAGAATTCTGCTGCCAGATGTTCCAAAGCTTCATTGTATGTTATTTGTTTCTTTTCTCCTGCTGCTTTTAGGATCCTTTTTTATCCTTGATCTTTGGTAGTTTGATTGTTGAATGTCTTGAGGTAGGCTTCTTTAGGCTAAATCTGTTCGGCATTCTATAACTTTCTTTAATTGACTATTGATATCTTTCTCTAGATTTTTAAATCTCTCTGTTATTATCCCTTTAAATAAACTTTCTACCCAATTTCTCTCTCTACTTCTTTTTTAAGGCCAATAACTCTTGGATGTGCCTCTTTGAGACTATTTTCTAGATTTGGTAGATGTGCTTCATGCTTTTTGCTTTTGTTTCCTCTGACTTTGTATTTTCTAATAGCCTGTCTTCAAGCTCACTAATTCTGTCATCTGCCTGCCCTATTCTGCTGTTGAGAGACTCTGATACATTCTTGAATATGTCAGCTGAATTTTTCGGCCTTAGAATTTCTTCTTGATTTTTAAAAATGATTTCAATCTTTTTGTTAAATTTATCTGATAGGATTCTGAATTTCTTCTTTGTATTTTCTTGAATTTTGTCAAGCTTCCTTAAAACAGCAATTTTGAATTCTCTATCTGAGATGTCACATATCTCTGTCACTCTGGGACTGGCCACTGGTGACTTACTCAGTTTGTTTGGTGAGGTCATCTTTCCTGAATGGTCTTGATGCTTGAGAATATTCGCCAATGTCTGGGCATTGAAGAGTTGGATATTTTTTGTAATCTTTGCAGTCTAGGCTTGTTTGCATTCATTCTTCTAGGAAAGGCTTTTCATGTTTTCAAATGGAATAGAGTGCTGTGATCTAAGTTTTTTGTCACTGCAACCTTATCAGCATTAGGGGACACAGCAAACCCAGTAACACTGACTTACAGATTCATAGAGGTAGTGCCTTGGTTAAAACCTAAGTCTTGGGTAAAACCTAAGAGAATTCTTTGGATTACCAGGTAGAGATTATTGTTTTCTTCTCTTACTTTCTCTCAAACAAATGAGGTCATTCTCCTCTGTGCTGAGCTGCCTTGAGCTGAGGGAGGTGCTACCACCATTGGAACTGCTCTGGTTCAGACCTGAAGCCAGCACAGCACTGGGTCTCACCCAAGGCTCACAGCAACCATTGCCTGGCTCCCACCTATGTTCATTCAAGACCTAAGGGCTCTTCATTCAGCATGTGGAAATCCAGCTAGGTTTGTGTCCTTCTCTTTATTGATGTGAGCTCCCTTCGGCCCAGGGAGAGTCCAGAAATGTCATGTACAAGCCATGGCCTGGAGTCAGAAACCTTAGGAATCTACCTGGTGCTCTATTTTACTGCAGTTGAGCTGGTAGTGAAGCCACAATACAGTGTTTTTCTACTCCTCTCTTTTCCTCAAGTAGGAGTCTCTCTCTGTGTCCACCATAGTTGTCAATGTTCTGGGTTATACCAAAAGCCAGCACAGCATGCGGGTCTCACCCAAGACCCATGGCAAGTACTGCCTAGCTACCTCTGATGTTTTTTCAGGACCCAAAGGCTCTTCATTCAGCAATACTTGGGTACTGACCACTGGGATGGATGACTACCCTGTGGGTAAGGCTGGTATAAATGCTCCCTCCATGGGTTCAGGCTGAATTCTGCCATATTGATTTCCACTCTCACAGACAGCACTAAGTTCTAATGCAAAGTCCCACAATCACTGTACTCTCTCAAACACATACATTCTTCATACCATGTGGCTCCCGCTGGGAGACACGGAAGAGGTGATGTAGGCAATTCAAGACTGTCTTTTCTACCCTCTTCAGTACCTCCTTCCTTGATATGATGTCAAAACCAGGTTCTGTGATGACTCACCTGATTTTGTTTCTTCTGCAGGTGCTTTCTTGTGTGGATAGTTGTTCAATTTGATATTCTTGTGGGGGAAACAAATGTTGGGAGGGTTCTATTTGGTCATCTTGTTCCCCCTCCCTAAGCTCCTTTGTAGATTTTGAATACCAATCCTCGTGAGCTCGTTACACATCAGTAAGTAAGAGGTGTAGAAGAAAGGAAATAGTGGAAAAGACACTTGAGATTCTCAGTCAAGATTGGGCTTTTACAACCAACTCTCTGCCCTGAGCCTTTATGTTATGAGACAATAAAAATGTAATATTTAAATTCATGCTAAGCTCGAGTGCTAGAATATTAACTAAATGCAGGTAATGTAATCTTCCTCCCACGTTACTATTATTTTAACTGATCTTAAACATAAATGGAAACACAACTCCAGCTAGCATATTTCCTATATTTAAGTCACTCCATCATGAAAAAATAAATAGGTTCATGTAGGAATTGGTAAAGTTCCACAGCTTGAGGCAGAAATTACTGTTTGATAGCCTATCTGATCAGTTATTTAGACACATTCATAAGCAGATCAGATTATTGATCCATAGAACTAATTGATCCAAGAAAATGGCATTTAGTGAAATTGAAATATCAGAATTTATGTCCTGTCTCAGAATCACTGGGCCAGAAAACATAACCCAGGCTTTAATATTAAAATATTGGAGCAGCAAGAATTTGTTATGCATCCACTCTGTGCCTGAGGCTCTGCAGAGCACTGTAGACACAGGCAGAGTCATATACTACAGACAGAATGTTAAGGGTTTATAATCCAGGGGGTTTAAGTTAAATACCCCAGAATCTACTTCACTCTAAAATTGAATGCTAACATGCCCTTAGTGCTTTTTTCATGTAACTCAGAATGATCCTTGTCCTTAACTTGGGTAAGTCCGAAGTTTGACATTCAGGCTACTGGTATTTTCTCATCACTTGACAATACATAAAGAAGTTAAACAAAGAGAGTAATCAGTTTTCTGCTTTTTGTTTCTCAAAGTTCAATTTTCATTGCCCTCTATAGCTGAAGATGTACAGTTTTCTAAGTTGTGAGAAACAAGTCCTATTTACCTATGATTTTCCTTAATTTTTTAGTTAAAAAAATGTGTATGTGTGTGAGTGTATGTGTTTTGTTTTGCTTTTTTTACTTATCCCTTCTTCTTTTCCCCAGGTGCCTGCACCAGACTTACTGGAAAACATTTTTCCAGGGTGAAAAATAATTCTTTAAAAAAGTACAAAATGCCCAAAGCTAGGATAAATTTAATATGAAAGAAATAATTATTAGTCAACTAAAATACCTAATTTCCAAGTTGGCTTACTCTATTGGCCCACATAGAAAGAGATACCTCTTCTGATTAAAGCAAACAAGACCATTTGGTACTATCTTCTTGGCTTCTACTCATACTCTTCCTAGAGTGATACTACTGACACTGGGATATTATACATATGAAGTATATTAGTCAGGGTTCTCTAGAGGGACAGAACTAATAGGATACATGTATATATGAAAGGGAGTTTATTAAGGAGAATTGACTCATACAATCACAAGGTAAAGTCCCATGATAGGCCATCTACAAGTTGAGGAGCAAGGAAGTCAGTGACGGATCAGCATGAGTACAAAAACCTCAAAAGTAGGGAGGCCGGCCACGTGCGGTGGCTCATGCCTGTAATCCTAGTACTTTGGGAGGCCGAGGTGGGTGGATCACGAGGTCAGGAGATCGAGACCATCCTGGCTAACATGGTGAAACCCCGTCTCTACTAAAAATACAAAAAATTAGCCAGGCATGGTGGCGGGCGCCTGTAGTCCCAGCTACTCGGGAGGCTGAAGCAGAAGAATGGCATGTACCTGGGAGGCAGAGCTTGCAGTAAGCCGAGATCACGCCACTGCACTCCAGCCTGGGTCACAGAGCGAGACTCCATCTCAAAAAAAAAAAAAAAAAAAACAGTAGGGAAGCCAACAGTGCAGCCTTCAGTCTGTGGCCCAAGAGCCCCAGGGAAACCACTGGTGTAAGTCCAAGAGTCCAAAAGCTGAAGGACTTGGAGTCTAATGTTTGAGGGCCGGAAGCATCCTGCACGGGAGAAAGATGAAGACCAGAAGACTCAGCAAATCTGCTCTTCCATCTTCTCCTGCTTACTTTATTCTAGCCGTGCGTGGGCAGCTAATTAGACTGTGCTCACCCAGCTTGAGGGTGGGCCTGTCTCCCTTTGTCCACTGACTCAAATGTTAATCTCCTTTGGCAACACCCTCAAAGACACACCCAGGAACAATACTTTGCATTTTTCAATCCAATCGAGTTGACATTTACCATTAACCATCACATGAAGTATGGTTGTAAATAAAAATGAACTCTGTATCATGAAAATCGAAGGTGAAATGGACATTTACTTTTCTGGCAAGTCTGGGTGTGTTTTGCTTGGAAGACAATGGCACTAGGTTGCATATACAGCCTCTAACAAGCAAGCTCCTGAAATATGATTTCTCATTGAGCAAAAATGGTTATTCCATACATAACTGCAGTTTCAGCAGTGCCTTTTTGTTTCTGGTTATTAATTTGTATTTAAGTTGTGCCAAAGTCATTAATTTACTGAGCCAACCTGGAAAATGTAAGGCAGTTAACTTTATAAATGACACCATCATGTTTCAGTATATTTGTGCTTAATGACACTATACCACATGAAAGATTCTAATTTCCTTATACTTGGTGTAACTGGTGGTATTAGAATGCTAAGACTATGGTAGTGTTTGTTGCTTTAATTGTACTGAACTGACTAGATACTAGTAGCTTATTAACAATGCTCACTGTTAAATCCTCATTGTCCAATCTGAAAACTACATTATTGTTAATTTTTTTCTTTTGGAAGCATCAAGTTTCTCAATATTGTGACACTTACACTGCTGTTGAAGTCCTTAAGGATAGAATAAATATGCTAATAACATTCTGGAAGCGACTAACTCTAAGCAAAAGTGAGTAGTACAGCGATATCAAGATGTACACTTTTTTCCCTGGAAAATTATCTCCATCAGGTAATGGGAAAGCACTGCTCTCCATAAAAGCAAAAAAGGAGTTTTAAGCTTAATTCATTGTTACTTTAAAAACCTTCGTATCTGAAGGCTAAGCAAACATTAAGACAATGTGCAACTATCAGAACAATATTTCAAATATTTATATTTAGCTGAATCACCAGATTTGTGAGTTAATCTCTGAGTATTTTCTATATTGAGCCAGATTGTAGCTGCCATTTTTGTGTTTTAATAAGGTTTTCAGTTGTTATCCAAATATGATCCAGTACACGAATTAAAACGGTAAGCTTTGAGGAATAGGTCAGTATTTTTGAATAAACTAACAAAAAACATGTTCATTAGACTAAGATATCAGCAGTATTTGTAGTAGAATTAATGAGTATTGTTGGTGTATATTTTAACTGTTAATAATCAATGCTCTATTTTTTCTATGAAAATTCAACTTCCTAGTCGACTCTCTGCACTCCTTCATTCACTTATTATTTTATGGATTTCCCTCTTGTGTCAGATCTCTAGAAATTCTCACTTTTCATCTGGTTTTAAAATCATTTTCTATTTTTCTCAGCTACTAGAAAACTCTAAACAACACCAGGGCAGAGGACCCATTTGTTTAACAGTGGCTTCTTGATCAGTAATTGCATGCATGAAACAAAGTATCTGAAATAGTTTGCTCTTTACACTATCAATTGGTTGATATTTGAACAAATTGTGTTTAAAGTCACTGCTGCAATTTTGTTTGGCAATGGCATTTTATTTGTTTTAATTCATTTATTTAGTTTCCAAAAATTAAGACCTGAGTAATTTATGACTTTGTTTAGTCTCAACAGAAATAAGTCAATGCTAGCTGGGTGCAGTCACTCACATCTTTAGTCCCAGGTACTTAGGATGCTACGGCTGGACGATCGCTTGAGCCCGGGAGTTCAAGACTGCAGTGAACTCTGATCACTACTGCACTGAAGCCTGGGCAACAGAGTGAGACCCCATCTCCAAAAAAAAAAAAAAAAAAAAAAGTAAAAGAAAAGAGAAAGAAATAAAACAATGTTAATCTGTGTCTTGGCATGAGGTTTCACACTTCCATCAAATGGGTATTATTTTGTACTGATAATGTCTCTGTAAGGGCAGTTTTATTTTTTTTTTTTTTTTTGAGACGGGGTCTCGCTCTGTCACCCAGGCTGGAGTGCAGTGGCCGGATCTCAGCTCACTGCAAGCTCCGCCTCCCGGGTTCACGCCATTCTCCTGCCTCAGCCTTCCGAGTAGCTGGGACTACAGGCGCCCGCCACCTCGCCCGGCTAGTTTTTTGTATTTTTTAGTAGAGACGGGGTTTCACCGGGTTAGCCAGGATGGTCTCGATCTCCTGACCTTGTGATCCACCCGTCTCGGCCTCCCAAAGTGCTGGGATTACAGGCTTGAGCCACCGCGCCCGGCCGAGGGCAGTTTTAAAACAAACTAAAAATATGAAACACTGGATAGTGTTAACCTTATCTAGCTTGGTTTCCTTTGTGTGTACATGGATGCAAATAAATTCCACAATTTCTTTAATTCATATATATGTGTATATGCACATACATATATTCATATATATGTTTATGTGTGTATATATACATGTATACATATGATGAGTACATATGGGGAACCAGTTGAAGGACATTTCTTCTTTTATAAGAAAGGGGAGAAAACAGTCTTCCCGAAAGGTATGTTTACCAGCATGAAAAAGGATTGAGTTTCATATAGGTAGACATTACTGTATTTCTACCATAGGGTTATGTGTGTACATAATCCAGTCTGTGTTTATAATTCACATACCTACTCTCCATTATTTTGATGATTCAGGAAAGTAATTTCTCAAAATGTTTCCTTTTGCAAATGTGCTTTTTAGATAACTTACTGGACCGAAACACTTGGCAGGCATTAGGGTTGACCTTCCCTGCTGGGTTGAAGAGGCTATTTCATCCCCCAGACCTGCAGACTGAAAGTCAGGCAAAGTGCCAGAGATTCTGGCTCTTTGGTACCTGCTGCCTGTGGAATTGAGTTTTACAGAAAGAAAGCATTAGTTGGCAAAAACCTGCTGATCATACCTTTCCCCTTGGAACCCCACAGCACAAGGGCCAGGCTTACTTTTTGATTCAGTGATGGTGGATCGTTTTCACTTCTGTGAAGCAGCATTGTAATATCAGCATCCCACATTTCTCTTCAAATTAAAAACATCACAGTGCTTCTAGGTTTTAAAAAGTTGTATAATTATGCCAAATCATCATAAAATGCTGAAATCTTACTAGTCATTTTATTGCAAATAACTACTGCTAAAATAAAGTAGAATTAGGTAAGTAACTTTTTTGATAAGCATTTACTTTCTTAAGATGTGCTTCTGTTCAGTATGTGTGAACTCCTAAGTTGCCAGTACAGTGGGTGCTATACTAGCACATTTCACCTGTCCTTCACCTCCTCTTCCAGAGTTGCGTGCTATGTGAAGTTTTCCAATTACTGCTGCTTTGTTTGCATTTAGTCACCCAGCCAATGGTTCTCATATTTTATGATGCTTTATAAAAAGCTTCAAGAGCATATTTTAAAAGCACCCTGTCAGATCCCATGAATACGCACTCTGAATCAATTGTTACAGATTGAAGCCAACAAATCTGCATTTTTTCAAGCTTTCCTAGTAACTTTTACTAATACATCCAGAGCATCTTGTTGAGGAATACACAAAAGATTTTGACTGCAGGATTAACCTGTTTATACCAAAGCTTTGTATTCCTGGAATGGAGCCTTTGTAAATGCTGATGACTATTGCATTAATTGATGCTTTGAGATGTAGCAGTACACAACCTGTTCTCTAACATCTGACATTCTACGGGAAAACAAACAAACAAACGGCAAGAAGGAGGGGTTGAAATAACAAATAGTCAACCTGGACAGTATCTGGCCTCCCAAGGGAGGCAGAAGTAGTCCTGAGGGATCCCGGGGTCACAATGTGGTTGTGAAACCCAGAGAGGAGATAAGGGCTGAGTGTTCAATAGGAACAGTGGGAACACGTGCTTCTGGTTGCTGTTTCCTTTTCGCTTATCAGTTTATACATTTCTAAGCTTAGAGTGTGGTATCGAGAAGCAGGGTCTCACTGGGCATGTATTATGCTGAGTTCAGCTGACTTCAGAAAAAGACCAGCAAACATGGCAAAGGATTATAAACTGTAAGGAAGAATACAGTTACAATAGAAAATTTTATGACAAAAATAATGTATCTTTCATGAAAGAGCCGGAGGATGTCCTAGTGTAAGAGGTTCCAGAGTCAGCAATAAGATGTAAGAGTTCTCTCTCTGTCTTTCTCCATATATATATATAGATATAGATATAGATATGTCTTTTTTTTTTTTTTTTGAGACAGAGCAAGACTGTCTCCCACGCTGGAGTACAGTGGCACAATCATGGTTCACTGCAGCCTCAACCTTCTGGGCTCAAGCAATCGTCCCACCTCAGCCTCCCAAGTAGCTGGGACTACATGTGTATAACATCACACCTGGCTATTTTTCTTTTTAGGTGTACTGCTTTTCAGACAGTTACTGCAATTAACATATTGTGCAATTCAGTTCAGTGGTTGGTATAGTTAGGCAAGGGGGTGCTTGTATTGAAACATTCTGGCCTAGGTTTGCCCATATTTCTTGTTTAAAAGTGGATTCTACTGTTGTATTTGTTCTAAGCAGGTGCATCAGTTTGTATCAGCAGTTGGTCATCTGCTTGCCCATTGAAATCAATGTGATTTAGAAGCAAGACATAGAATCTGGACTTAGGGAGTCCTGGGACCTTCATTTACCACTCTTCATTCATTGTCTGTATAGACGTGATAATTATATGTACCTTATGAGTGTTAAATGAATGAGTGTGTGCGGATATGTGACTGGGTGCAGTGGCTCACGCCTGTTATCACAGTGCTTTGAGAGTCCCAGGCGGGCATATTGTTTCAGCCCAAGAGTTCGAGATCAGCCTGGGCAACATGGCAAAATCCTGTTTCTACAAAAAGTACAAAAATTAGCTGGGCATGGTGGTGCACACCTGTAGTTCCAGTTACTGAAGAGGCTGCGGTAGGAGAATCCCTGGAGCCTGGGAGGTCAAGGTTGCAGTGAACTGCGATTGTGCCTCTGCACTCCAGTCTGGGCATCAGAGTGAGACCCTGTCTTTAAAAAAAGAAAGAAAGAAAGAAACGGCATTTACTTGGAAGCACTATAAGTATTCAGTAAATATTCACTGCTTTGTCCCTTTATTATTTAATATTCTCTGCCTTCACGAAATTTGACTCTTACGACTTTTGTGCTCTTATTCACATGAGACTTCTATTTAATTATCTTGTCAACTACTACGTGGTTGATTTAAGGTATGTAAAACAAGCATTCATCTGTTCCACATCATATTTCTCCCTGGGACCACATCCATCTAATACTAAGTGATCTTTGAAGCAGCTCTAATAGGAATTGGTCCCTTGGGACAGGAAAACATCTGCTCCTGCTGTCTCTTGTGCTCACACGTCCCAGGAGTCCTGACCTGGGTACTATCATAGGCAACAGCACCCAGGACACCTGGCCATCTTCCATTCCTAGCCTTCCCTTTGGTGAAGAATGTCCTCAATATTTGTGGCAATTAGCGGCTATTCTTGGGTAACCTTTAGTTAAAAGAGAGTAATCTCATGGGTTAAAGACTAAAAAGAAGACGTGTAATAAAATTCCAGAGAAACAAGTCAACTCTGTCAGTGTTTACGTGAAAAGATAATCTAGGAGATCGATGCTCAGCCTTCTTCAAAAGATGCACAATGGTTTGTAGCAGGGAAAAGGAAAATAAACTTTGACTTGGGATTCATGGTGTGACTCTTGCTTCCACCGCCAACAATCTGTGTGAATTCAAGCAAAACAGCTACTCCTGAATTTCTATTTCCTCCTGTATAAAAAGGGTATACTGAAGCTTCTAATGGTTTGTTGGAAGGAATGAATTGAAGATAAATTGTAATGCTCTAAGACAAAGCTGGCTTACAATATATGCTAGTCTCGTTCTCCTTTTGCCTTTTGAGAATTGCCTTTCTTCGTTTCTTTTACGTAAATAACACTTCCATCATTTCCATCCCACTTTTTCTTTTAAAACTGCTTCTCTGTACACATGGGGCAGCCACCCTATAGCTCCTAAGGGATATACATGTAGCTTTAAAGGGGATGCAGCTGTCTGCATTGTTTGCATTGCCTTGACAGTGGTGGGCACTGGTGTCATAACCCATTGCCATAGCTAAGCCTTTCTCTTTGGTATGGCTGTCTCTGTGCATGCACTAGAACTCGGTATGGTGTATCTCCCCAGAGCTCAGTCAACAAGGAATTGCTAATGTGAAATGCCATCTCTGCTGGCTCTAAACGGAAGACCCTGTTTGCTTTCATAAATGTGTGAAAATTCAAATATTCTCCTACTATTTGATGTCCAAGTTGGTAAATATCAACTAGTAGTAAGTCCCAGCATTTAGTTATAACATATTTGACTTTTGCTTTGAGCCTGAGAATCTTCAACATACTCAGCTGTAAAATGGGAATATCAAAGCTCATGTGTTCTCACATGATTTTTATGGGAAGCAAATGTATAATGTACCTGACAAGGAGACATAGGTACTTGTGTGATGGCCTCAACATGAGATTAAAACCACCAGTGGTTTTCTTATTGATATGTTAATCTCTTATCACATGGGAACTTTTTTCTTTGATGGTCAGTTTGCTTTCATCTTGAAAGAAATCAATTGTTGATGTATGCTGTGTGTTAATTGCCTCGTTAATACTGCTCTGGTACAATAATCAACTTTAGCTGAAATAATTTGGCATGTCCAGTACGGTTCACCTTGGATAGTAAGTGTTGTGTGGTTAAAATGAAGGTATCTATAGCAAACTTGCAACAATCCCAAAACATTGCTTTTCTTATACATCCAGAGGCAGTTTTTTTTTTTTTTCATATTCATTAGTGGCCATTGAAATAGATAAGTAAGTAGTAACTAGGGTAAATAATTAGGTTGCCTGGAAGGTCAGTGAACCATACAGAACTTGCATACGACTAGCTGATGCCTAGTTGTTGAGGTGAACATTGTGATAAAGTCATATTTGCTGGGAGTGGCTGACAGAAAATATTTTGTGAGTGAGTTAAACACCTCACATCTTGACATAAGGCATGTATCAAGCTGTTTATGATAGCATCTGATTCAGAAAAAGTACTTTTTTCAATATTAACCATCCAATGCAAATATTTAAAGCCTGGTTCTGTTTCTATCAAAGAGAATGTTAGGACAGAGATTGTAAAGGAGAGTTACAGAGCCTGCATATTTTCAGATCCTACTGAAATACAGCTAAACTTAGATTGTTTATAAAGAATTGCACATTTCAATATTTTAGTATTTGTCTTACTCCAAATGTCGTTTGGGTTGTCTGGGATTTTATCCTTGGAATATATTGCAAGTGATCTCTGTGTTATTCGCCTCAGCTCCTGAATTCTGATTTATCACCTCTAGTAAGCAAGCCAGTGAGCATCACACAGGAGATTCTCAGGGCTCAGTCATTCGAGAAGTGTGGACTGTTGAAATCCAGGCTTTGTGTACAATCTGGGTAACAAACTGTAAAGGCATGTTTTCTGCCTAAAGCTCTACGGGAAAGCCATTTGCCATATTACTTCCCCCAACAGCGTGCACCCTGATGCTTTGTGGAGAGATGCAGAGTGTGGTCCAATGATAATATTGACCATATGCTTTTCTAAGGCAAGCAGACATACAATAGATATTTTAATTTTGGTAGTTGGGGTATGGAAGGAGGTGGGAAGTGCAGAAAGGAGAGTAACCCATTACCTGTCTGGCCTAAGCTTGTTATGAACTGACAGATGGGTAGCCCCAAGGCTGCTTGCAAAAACAATTTCTTTTTGTCTCCATCACAGAGCCTTGGGGTGTGGTACAGGGAGGGTTGATCAAGAAAGTGGAGGCTTCCCTGATGGAGTGTGAGGCCTGGCAGCAGGACCTGACAAAAGTGAGTAGACTGTCTGGGTCCAGCCAGCTATAGAAGGAAAGAACAGAATAACAGCTACAGCTCGGTGGGAGTTCTGGTACCTGGATTTTCACCCAGGTGGATGCCAGGCCTGATTTACTATCTCTTGAGGAATTTCCAGACTTTGTCAGAGTTCTTCAGGAACTGATCAGATCCAATTTGCTGGTTGGGGGTCATCACTACTTCCATTGGGTCAAATTGGAGTAAGCAGATACCAAGAGTCACTTACGAATCACTAATATCTATTAGATACTGAACATTCTCTCATTTTCTCACATCAACCATGTGAAATAGGTATTATTACTGTCCCTATTTTACAGATGCAGAATCTGTGATTTGTCTGGAACCACAGCTGTAAGTGGTGCAGCTTGGATTTTGATCTCACATTTGATTTTCCCTGTGATGCCTGGGCTCTGGCTCAGGTTTAGATATGCCTCTGAAACAAATGGTAAACAAGGGAACCTAAATGTCCGTAAGTGTCTGCTTATCTAGTTGTCCTTAGTTCAGCATCTTTAAAATACAAAAACAGATTTGTTGAGAATACTCATTTCCATTATTTTAATGAGAATAACAACTCAGCTAACTTTTAACATGAATATATACTAAAACCAAAAGTATTATACTGATGGCAATCTCTACTTCCTTCTTATTAAAACTAATGAGCCATGGAGGACCCTGCCCAGCCTGAGCTACCCAATGTGCCTGTGCTAGCCAGCCTCAGTGTATCCGTTTGTAAAGCACCCCAGACCTTTTGAGTAGGGATGACCACTTCTTAGTTCATGGTATCTATCAGTAATCATGCATATGCAAAATTTTCAACTTCTGCTTAGAGCCTTTACTAATTTTTTTTCTATGAATGCTCTGATTCCTTCCAAATGACTCTGTAAGATGATGGTTGCAGGCTTCATTAGTCCAACCTTCAGAATCACTCAATGTTACAGTCCCAGTTTTCGCTCTCTTATACCGAAATAGGCTTTGCCTGTATTAATGATTGTTGCTGGGCTCTTCGACAAGAGATTTCAAGAATGGGAAAAGCATTTTGAAAGAAGTTTCATGAGGCTGTGGAATTCACAAGCTGTGAGCAGCACTGGCCGATATTTTTCCAGTGTGTTCATTTTTATTCAGTTCCTTATAGCTTTTATGGCTAACAGTTCTAAGACATGTACTGTGCTGTGTTGTGATCAAATTTTCTCCTCTGATAGAAGTCATAACTTGGAAAACTTAGATTCCTAGAGTTGTTGAACATTCTGATCAGAAAGTTCTTTGAGTCCATCCAGTTTAAAATATCACTGATTGGCTGGGTGTGGTGGCTCACACCTGTAATCCCAGCACTTTGGGAGGCCAAGGTGGGAGGATTGCTTGAGCCCAGGAGTTCAAGACCAGCCTGGGCAACATAGCAGGACCACATCTCTAAAACAGACAAACAAATAATAATAAAATATCACTGATATGTTAGTTTTTTCTAACCCATGGTTGATACTCTCAACCACAGATTGAGGAACTTACTTTCTGCCTACCATTTCATCTTTGATCTCTAAAGGTTTGGACCAAATGGTTTTCTTGCCGTAAGCTGAAATACCTTGTCTTATTTTCTTTTCCTATGTATTTGTCCAGGTTGTTTTCTTTGCATTTAGGATAGTGGTTCTCCATATGTGTGCATCAAAATCACCTGGAGTATAAAATACAGATTCCTGGCGCTGGCCCTAGAATCTCTGATTTGGCAGGGTTTAGGGAGAGGCCTGAAACTGCATTTTTAACATGTTCCTGGGTTGTATGGATGATGCTGATTCTCACTTTGGGAATCAGTGACCTAGAAAATGTCTTCTCTTCATCCAAACAAACCCTTAAAATCCCCCAAAGATGCCTTTTTGTCTCCTGGCTAACAACCCCAATTTCTATGACTTTTCTTTTTACAGTTCAGCTTCTCCACCATCTCACCATCCAAACTTCTTCTTGCTTGCCTGTCCTGCTTGCCTATCACTCACTGAATTTCAGGGAGCCAGACTGGCAATATAAATGAGTGAACCATCACAGGTGGGGGTGAGATGAGTCAGGTAGGAAAGACAGCAGAGACTGTCTACCAGGAATCAATGGAGGAATGCAGACCTCACCCAAACAATTCACATTCTTTTTTTTTTTTTTTTTTTTAAGCATTAAGCCTAACTAATAAAATCTGAATTATAAAAAATAATTCAGTTGCCTAGATTTGACCTCAAGGAATGATAGTTTGAAGTCTTAAAATACAATTAAAATGCAGCTTGAACCTGAAAGTGGCAGAGTATCAAGTTATTATCTCCAGTTGTTTGGTTTTCTATTACATGAATCTAATTCTAAAAATAACTCTTAAAGCGTTATAAATTCCTAATTAGGGAGCTACCCAATAACTGATTATATTGACAAAGTCATGCCATAAATAAGAATTAAAAAGTTAATATAATTGATTAGCTAGGATGCCCTCACTCTTGTTTTTGCCATTATTTAAAATTTAATTGCTGTGTAACATTTCCAGATGTTGATTTTGGACATTTTATCATGTGTTTTATTGCCTGTGAGCAGTTTTTATGTATGTAATCGGAGCTTTTCACGTTTCTTGGATGTAGAAAAATCAATTAAAATGGAGCAAATATTTTTGAAACCTAACCAGACTTTTGTCTTTGTTTTCTCATAAAGTTCCTCCATAGAAATGTGTAGCATGGGAACAGAGCCTAATACTTTCTGAATAAGATATTAACAGGCTTGTAGTGGATGCTGGGAATTTAGAAAGCTCTGATTTTTTTTTTTTTTCTGAAGCCTCCCAGTAGAATGTCAGATTAATAAATGGACTGCAGATTTCCACAGGGTTTTTATGACATGTTCCACACACTGTTTTGGTGCAGATTTGGGAAAGCCCTTGTCCACAACCCGGTTCTTACTCACCCATTGATGTTACCTTGTATTCAGTTTTCTTTGGGTGGATCTAGAATAGAATAGAATAGAATAGAATAGAATAGAATAGAATAGAATAGAATAGAATAGAATAGAATAGGTAGATCTTTAACTACAATCCTTAAATGAGGAAAACCCCACCCTGGGCCAGCTGAGCCAGGAATTCCGAGACGAGATGGAACTCCGCTGTGGTATATAGACAGGACTGATTTTCAGGGGGAGTGCACCTGTCTGGACTCCCTGCTGTTCCCATCAATCTATTCCAGCCCTGGGTACCCCTGGAACACCCTACTGTCCAACAACTAAAGGATTAACACGAGTCACCTCCAGAAGCCTCCAGGACCCTTCTGCAGGTGTCTCATTTGATGGGTTAGAAGTTAGGCCACTGCCAGCTGTCTGCACATATTTTACATATCACCCATTTGCAGGTGTTGAAGACTGGTAAGTACCCAGGAGCTGGCAGGTGTTTCAAACATGTCAGTGTACCTGGTGGGGGTGCTTCTGCCCTGCTGATAGGAGACAGCTTCTACCCAACCCGCCTCTTGGTGGCTACATCAGCTTGGCACAGTCTCTCATTGCTGGAGAGCATCCCCCCCTGCGGCAACTCCACCCTTTCCCCGCCTCCAATCTTGGCTGCTTTTCATTGGTTTGTTTGTTTAAATTAACATCTCTTGATTTTCAAAACCTTGCTGATTAACAAAGAAAAACAAATAGGCAAAAACAAAGCAAAAAACAATCTCTCAGTCTAAAACAGATAAACCAACAAACAAAGCCCATGGGCTGCTAGAGGTTGGCTCTTGTAAACTGCAAGAACAGACACTACAAACTCCAGAGCAGAGGGTGCCTGGACATTCCAATCACTTCATGAAGCAGTAGAATGCCCATCTTTCATCTGCTTCTACTGATGACCAATAGTATACCTGTCACAATTTCCAGCCTTTTAGAGCTACTCTTTGATTACACACAACAGGGACTTTTTCTAAGCCTAAGACCTTTTCTGTGTCTTTTAAAACATTGTTTACATCAAAATAATGACATGGATAGGTAAAAGAAAAATACAAAACTACTTGTGCTGTAAAGTAGTTCTATTTTAGAAAAGGAAATCTTGACAAAACTTGAGCCTTGTTAGGAAAAAAGAAAAATGACAAAGCAGTCATGTACAGAAAACCTGGATAGGATTTTCAATC
Source organism: Macaca nemestrina (assembly GCF_043159975.1). Lineage (NCBI taxonomy): Eukaryota > Metazoa > Chordata > Mammalia > Primates > Cercopithecidae > Macaca > Macaca nemestrina. The sequence goes on from NC_092133.1 coordinate 78,236,023, forward strand.
TCCTAGTGCAAAATCTAGCAAAAATGTATGCTAAGGATCCAAAGCAGGAAGTGCTCAGAAAACAAATGCACAAACTCAGCTTAGCCAAGGGGCGAAGCCAGAGAGGGATATAAAGGAACAGAGTAATGGCTGAGGATAGAGGTGAGGAAGCTGGACTCACACAAACTGGGCCTTGCTCAGCCTTCTATAGCACCAGTGTCAGGGCCAGGCACGCAGGAGTGACTAGGAGTTTGAATCGAAATAATGCATGACTAAGAATTAATTTGGGACGGTCTCTAGGTGGAATGATTGGAAATGTTGTTTTACTTTTATTTGAATTTTTTAGTACATGAAAGAAAAGATGCCTGTTTTCTAATCATTGAAATCTTAGTATGTACAGAAATTTTCCTAGCAGAGCACACGAAGATGAAAAAGATCAGATGGGAGATGAGGATCAGGACTCTTTCTGTGAATCGGAACCTCTCTGCTCTGCCCCTTTTCTGGTTTCCTCTGTCTGTCCTTCTCTTGTCTCCATTATTCATCATGTTTCTGCCTTTGATGTCATCTTGTGGGATGTCCCATCTCACTTAGTCATCTATAATTTGTAAGTAGCATTTAAATTATTTGTGTGTCTAATAAAGCTTTATTCTCTTTGGTCTTGATGAATGAAGAAGGCAAGCTGAGCCTGGTTTTTTCCTTTATTGTCTTACTTCCCCAAAGCACCTGAATGAGTTCTGCGTGGTCTTTGTTGACCTGTGGTGATCACTGTGGCATAAAAGAAAGTATAGTAGTGTTGTGCTTCAGCATAGGCTCTGCTCAGAAGACTTGGATTCCAATCTTTACTTACTAGTCCAGGGAGTTTGGACAAATAAGTGAATCTCCATTGACCTTACTCTTTCACATCTCTATAAGGGGAATTGTAATAATACATGTTTTTTGAGGTTATTAAGAGGATTAAATAGATAGTATATAAAATAGGTTAGCATAAGCACCTGGGACAGGGAGAATACTCAGCTAAGTTGGAAATCAGGTGTTGGCAAACTTTTTCTGTAAAAGGCAAGAAACTAAATATTTTAGGCTTTGTGAGTCAAAGTCTCTGTCTTAACTCCTTAACTCTGCCATTGTACCATGGCATGAAAGCAGTCGCAGACATATGTAAATGAGTGAGTGTGGGTCTGTTCCAATTAAACTGTGTTTACAAAAAGGGACAGCAAATCAGATTTGGCTCATGTCTCGCAGTTTGGCGATCCTATTGTAGAATACAGTTTCAACATACTGGACACAGCTTCTCTGTAAGTTGGGATCTGCTTTGTTGCTAACTAATTAAATGTGAAATTTAATTAACATATCCATATACTACATCTGACAAATAGTTTGGCACACAATTTGCTTAGCCTTTGTATCTCAAGGACCAAAGAAGTTAAGTATATTTGGCCAGAAGTCACCCAGGAAATTGATGACAGATCTGAGGCAGAGTTCAGGGTTCATGTTCTCAGTTCTGAACTATTTCTAATTTTTTTTTTTTTTAAATGTGTGTAATCGGGGACGTAGCTCTGTGATATCAAGAGACTGGGACTGAAGATCTAGTTTTGCCAGTTGGGGAACCTCAGATTTGTACCAATCACTATATTTGGACCTCAGTTACCTCATTTTCAGATAGATAATAATTCCCATCTCACAATTTTACAGTGTGAAAACGAGAAAATGCTATATATGGAAAAGCACTTTGAAATCTCTATTGATGTGGTTGGTCTGCTGGCTGGCTGGCCTGCCTGCCTGCCTGCCTTCTTCCCTCCCTTCCTTCCTTCCCTTCCTCCTTCCTCCTTCCCCTTTCTCTCTCTCTTTCTTTCTTTCTTTCTCTCTCTTCTTTCTTTCTTTCTCTCTCTTTCTTTCTTTCTTTTTTCTTTTCTTCTTTCTTTCTTTCTTTCTTTCTTTCTTTCTTTCTTTCTTTCTTTCTTTCTTTCTTTCTTTCTTTCTTTCCTTCCTTCCTTCCTTCCTTCCTTCCTTCCTTTTTTCTCTTTCTTTCTCTCTCTCCTTCCTTCCTTCCTTTTCTCTCTCCTTCCTTCCTTCCTTCCTTCCTTCCTTCCTTCCTTCCTTCCTTCCTTCCTTCCTTCCTTCCTTCCATCTCTCTTTCTTTCTCTCTCTCCTTCCTTCCTTTCTTTCTTTCCTCCTTCTCCTTGCCCTTCCCCTTCCCTTTACCCTTCCCCTTCATCTTCCCCTCTTCCTCCCCCCCTTCTTCTTCTTCCTCCTCTCTTCTTTCTTTCTTTCTTTCTTTCTTTCTTTCTTTCTTTCTTTCTTTCTTTCTTTCTCTTTCTTTCTTTCTTTCTTTCTTTCTTTCTTTCTTTCTTTCTTTCTTTCTTTCTTTCTTTCTTTCTTTCTTTCTTTCTCTTTCTTTCTTTCTTCCTTCCTTCCTTCCTTCCTTCCTTCCCTCCCTCCCTCCTTCTTTCCTTCCTTCCTTCCTTCCTTCCTTCCTTCCTTCCTTCCTTCCTTCCTTCCTTCCTTCCTTCCTTCCTTCCTTCCTTCTCTTTTCTTTCCTTCTTTTTCTTTCTTTTATTACTTAACAAATAATAATTGCACATATTAATGGGGTACAATGTGATACTTTGATACAAACACACACACATTGTAGAAAGATTAAACCAAGTTAGTTAACATTCATCACCTTATCTACTTATAATTATTCTGGGGACAGGAACTTTTAAAATCTACTCTTTTAGCAATTTTAGCCATATAATACATTTTTATTAACTATGGTCACCATGCTATGTTAAAATGTATTCCTATTGTTCAGCTGAAACTTTTTGCCTTCTGGTCAACATTATACCTTTCTCCATTGTCCCTGTCAACCTCTGATAAACATCCCTCTACTCTCTGCTTCTATGAGTTTGACTTTTTTAGATTCTACGTATAAGTGAAATCATACAGTATTTGTCTCTGTACTTGGCTTATTTTACTTAACATAATGCCTTTCAGTTTTGTCCACGTTGTGACAGAATTTCTTTTTTGTGTGAGGCTGTATAGTATTCCATTGTGTGTGTGTGTGTGTGTGTGTGTGTGAGTGTGTGTTTTCTTTGGCCTTTGATCCTTTGATGGTCAATTACATTGCTTCTGTACCTTGGCTAATGTGTATGATGCTGAAATGAATTATGAGTGCAGGTATTTCTTTGACTTACTGATTTTAATTCCTTTGGGCATATACTCAGTAGATGGATTGCTGGATCATGTGATAATTCTGTTTAATTTCGGCGGGGGGGGACCACTACACTGTTTTTCACAGAGGCTACACTAATTTACATTTCTATCAACAGCGTACAAGGATTCCCTTTTCTCTGCCTCCTTGCCATCACTTGTTATCTTTCGTCCTTTTGATATTAGCTATCCTACAGGTATGAGGTAATACCTCATGATGGTTTTAATTTGTATTTCCCTGACGATTAGAGATGATGAATTTTTTTTTATATATCTGTTGGCCATTTGCATGTCTTCTTTTGATAAATATCCAGGATCTTTATTCACTTTTTGATTTGGTTATTTCTTTTTTTGAGTTGTTTGAGTTCCTTATATATGATGGGTATTAGCCCCTTATCAGATGTATGGTTTGCATATATTTTCTCCCAATCAGTAAGGTATCTCTTCACTCACTTTGTTGTTAATTGTTTTCTTTGCTATGCAAAACCTTTTTAGTTTGGTGCAATCCCATTTGTCTGTTTGTGCTTTTGTTGCTTATGCTTTTGGGGTCCTATCCAAGAAATCGTTGTTCACACCAATGTTGTGAAGCTTTTTCTCTACATTTTCTTCTAGTCATTTTAAATTTCCGGCCTCCTATTTAAGTCTTTAATTCACTTTGAGTTGATTTTTGTGTATGGTGTAAGACAAAGGTCCAATTTCATTCCTCTGCATATGAATATCCAGTTTTTTCAGCACCATTTATTGAAGACACTGTGCTTTCCCCATTGTGTATTCTTCGCACCTTTGTCAAAAGTCAATTGACTATAAATGTGTGGGTTTATTTCTGGGCTCTCTGTTCTGTTCCATTGGTCTGCATGTCTCTTTTTATGCCATTACCATGATGTATGCGCTATTATAGTTTTGTAATATATTTTGAAATCAGGTAGTGTAATGCTGTTTTGCTTTTTTTGCTTAAGATTGCTTTGGCTATTTGGGGTCTTTTGTTGTTTCATACAAATTTTAGAATTATTTTGTCTATTTCTGTGAAAAATGCCATTGGAATTTTGATAGAGATTGCATTGAATCTGTAGATTGCTTTGGATAGTTTGGACATGTAAATGATATTAATTCTTCTAATCCATAAGCACAGGATTTCTTTCTGTTTGTACATGTTGCTTTTAATTTATTTTATCAATTTTTTTGGCTTTCACTTCCTCAATTAAATTTATTCATAAGTTTTCTTTTTGAAATACTATTGTAAATTGGATTACTTTCTTAACTTCTTTGTTGTATAGTTTATTGTTAGTGTTATAGAAAATGTACTGACTTTTGTATGTTGATTTTGTAACCTACAACTTTATTGAATTCTTTTATCCATTCTAATAACTTTAGGTGAACACTTTAGGGTTTCTTCTATACGAGATCATCAGCAACCAGAGACAATTTCACTTCTCTTTTTTATTTCAATGCTTTTTATTGTCTATACATTTATTGACTCCTCTTTAATCTTTCACCTACTTTGTAAGACAAATTTACTGAAATAGGTTAGACACCATGGCGGACTCTGATGCAAAACATTTTTATAAAAACACACAGGTATAAATGTTTTCTGATTAATGGCCATTAGCTAGTTTCCCAATCAGAGCACGTTTTCACCTGTGCTCTTTAAATTACTTTCAATGTAGAGTTAGAAAATGGAAACTTAAGGGTCAGAAAAGGTGAAATTGCATTAAGGACAGTCCTTATGATAGTGTTGATTTAATCAGGATGCCTACCTCTGTTCATTTACCTTTTAAAAATAAGTATAATATATTGCAGATCACTAAGACTGTTGTTAGAGAAGGTGGTTATTGTATTAATGGGATACCAGTAACCTCCTCTCTACTGTGACATTGATTACTGTAATTATGAAAGAGACATAAGGAAATGCCATAAGCACGATCCATTGGGCCCCAGGCTTCATCAGTTCTCATATGGCTGTGTGAAAATGCCAATTACAAACATATCGTAATAAAAAGGGTATGGCTTAATGCCAACATGTGCCTGCTAATTTGAGATTTATGATGGTAGAGTGAAGCATATATAATCAAAGGCAAAGAGACTTCAATAGAGCAACATTCTGTATTTTGCTGACTGATGAAGGCTGTAAGTTTATTTCAAGATTACCCAGCCATTTATTTAATTAAAATAATATTGACTGGTGACCGACCCTATTGTTTTATTTAATAGATGTGTAAGCATATTCATTTAATTTTCAATATTTATATTTCATGTGATTATAAAAATGATAAAATCTCAATACATAACAGTTAAGTAGTATAGACATGTACAGAAAACAAAGGTAGCAGAATCCTCTAAACTTTGGCTGCTTCCTGGTTTACATTTATAGGAACCTTTCTCACTAGAAAACATATCGATTATTTTCTGAATTGTAATTGTTCAATTTAAAAATAATTTTAAATAAGGAAATGTTGGGGAACTGATAGAGCTCTGTGTTGAAGCAGAGACGTTCCTCTCTTCTTATGATTTTTGGCCATTTTTATGTGAAGCTGTAGAGAGAACAGTGACTATGGTACTTGTGCTAAAATTGTCCTCCTTATTAAATTGGACATAAATCATTTTTTAGGGCAAAATTTCACTTTCTGATTTCTCAGAAAGCAAAAGCTATATCAAAAAGTGTATCAGTCTACACTTACATAGATTGATTATAACATTTTCATTTATTTTTTTTTCACAAACACTTATTGTGCTCTGTCTTTGGAATCAGATATACCTGAATTTCAATCTCAGCTTTGCTTCTTAACAGCTGGGAGGTATGTCCATGTAACATGATCCCCCAAGCCTCAACTTCCTCATCCAAAAGCTATACATTAAAATTTGTCTTCTCGGGTATTATGAGCCTTTTGTGAGATCATCTTTATGAAGTTCCTGGCAATAACAGGTACTCTGAAACTGTTAGCCAGCGTAATGTCAATATCACCTCCTATTAATCGTGCCATTGTATTTTGTGAAGTGTCTTATTAACATTAAATATACATAGGTAAACATTTTCACAAGGATGTCTGTAAAAAAAAATAAATTTCTAGTGAATTTCTAGAATTGGAAAATTGTGGAATTTATCCTTCATCAGACTTTAGCTCCAATGGTGTCTACCTGCCAGAGTGCTTTGAAGGCAGATCCATGGAGTTTAAGATAAGGTTAGTCTGTCTGACAGTGCCTGTTACTTTTAGAGGTTTACATTTTAGTAGCTATTAATAATATAGGTATGATTATCAGCATGAAGCCCCCATACAAATAAGTTTATGTTGAAAGTGTCAATTGTCATTAATATCCCATAAAAAGGAACTATTTAAAACTTCATAGGAGTTCATACATGGGGTTGCCATGGCAACAGTGGAGCTTATACTTTTTAATTTATTGCTTAATTTTCTCTAAACAACATTGCCATTGCATCAGCAGGAATCCCAGTCTGTAGTAATGATGGGGATTAAATGGTCATTATGAAGTTGTTCAACATTCTTCTGATTTGCTTCAGGAAACGTTGACTTTGGGTATCTTTGAATGTACTATTAAGCATTATTAAATCCATTTAAAATAGACTGAGTTTACAGGGAAATGAAGTACATTTCCTTATTGCAATTTATCATCCAATAATATTGGTAAATATTGCAAGTCAAAATTTAAGGTCAAATGTAACTCAACAGTGAGCTGACTAATGGCTCTCTTGTGCTTAAAGAAAGTATATTGCTTTTGCATTTAACCAAGTGGTCACTGAAAAGTATAAAAAGCTATTTAATAGCTACAAGTCATATTCCAGAAGGATTCAATCTGTAATATAAAATGAACCAAAGGAACAGGTTGCTGTCTTGTTAAAGAAGATAATCATTACTTCAGATTTTATTTTTCTTATAAATATTTCCTATGTCAAGGTCAAACTGATAGCAGGTTAGAGGTTTGTGTCTATGGAAATCTAGTTTGCAAAATACAGCTATTCATAAATTAATCCTGAAATCATTTAAAATATTATGGCATCAATTCAACATACCTATGGAGTGTCGATTCAGGGAGGTCAGGAAAGTCTGTAAGGGAGAAATGGAATATTAACTGGGAAGCATGGGGAGAATCCCAACAGAAGGGAGGCAGGGAATAGGCAGACGAATGACAGACATGAATACCATTGGCAGAATGTGTGTGGTGTTATTGGAGAGTAAGTTACATGTAAGGGAGAAGGAGGCATAGAGATTTGCTTGCCAGGTGGGAAATTTGATCAAGAGTCTATCTTTTAGGAAACAGACGAGATGGAACATAGATCTTCCAGCTTGTAATATGTTTCAGGTGTTTTTTTTTTTTTTTTTTTTTTTTTTTTTTTTTGAGACGGAGTCTTGCTCTGCCGCCCAGGCTGGGGTGCAGTGGCCGGATCTCAGCTCACTGCAAGCTCCGCCTCCCAGGTTTACGCCATTCTCCTGCCTCAGCCTCCCAAGTAGCTGGGAGTACAGGCGCCCGCCACCTCACCCGGCTACTTTTTTGTATTTTTTTAGTAGAGACGGGGTTTCACCGTGTTAGCCAGGATGGTCTCGATCTCCTGACCTCGTGATCCGCCCGTCTCGGCCTCCCAAAGTGCTGGGATTACAGGCTTGAGCCACTGCGCCCGGCCTGTTTCAGGTGTTTTAAGAATACAACCCAAACATTATCAAGTGATGTTTTAGGCAAAGGAGAAAGTAATGTGCATGATCCTGAATGTTCCTGTGAGGATCAAGGAATGTGATTAGCATCAGGAGCCCTGTGAAATTGTCTAGGTCACTCACCTACCTTTGTGCTCCTTTAGGATTAGTAAAAACAACAACAACAACAACAACAACAACAACAAACACTCCTATCAAGGCAGTTTAGAAAACATGATCTCAATTTACTAGAAGGGGGACATTTTGTTTTTCTAGAGTGGTAACTGAACCTTGATAAGGAAAATATGCAGAAATGAATGAAAAATGGGGCCAAGTTGTTGACTACATTGAATAAAATGTTAGTCAACATCAAAGTCCTTTTATGAAGGAAATCGGATTAACATGCCATTTATTCATTGTTACAAATAATTTTCAGTTAAACAAGTGAATATTTTCTCCAAAATGGCTCTCAATTTAATTGTCATCTAAATACTTGAATATTTTGGCTATTTTAGTCTTCTGTGAACATGTCTATGTTGGTCTATGTGTCTCACGGTGTATGTGCCCCTGTGAGCATGTCTGTGTGGTATATCTATGTGTGTGTCTCCCTGTGTGTTGTATTTGAAAGTCTAAAATATGAGGCCCTTTAAGAGAAGTGTTTATGATGTTAAAATCTCAAGTCTTTTCATGAAAGTGTGTCTGTGCAGGTAAATTGGATGTATATTTCTCTCTGAATGATCTGACGGTTGGGTTTAATAAGGCTATAGCTGATGCCAGTTGTGTTGGGGAGTTTGCAAATTTATTGTCAAATAAACTCTCCTCTTACACTGTTTTGAGATTATTCCTTTGGGCTTGTATACTTTTTCTTCACATGTAAATAAATGCCACAAATGCTTACTCCTGAAATCGTGAGAGAAGTGGCGTATTATTTTTATGGGAATTGTACCGTTCTTAACCACTCTCCTTGATTAAAATAAGAGTTTTTTTTTTTCTTCTTAAACCTCATCATTTTCACACTGGAAATGAAATCTCTCATGGGGATTAGTTTACTCACTCAAGCTTTCCATTCAGATGAAGGTGTGAAAAATACATGACAAGAATTTTATTTAAATGCTCAAACTGCTGCATGAGGAGCGTGAAACAAGAAGAAAATGATAGTCGTTACCTGTACATAGGTTTCAATTTTTTTTGTAGGCTTCAAATTCCTTTTAAGACAAACAAAAAATTAAAATGGGAAGACCAACTATGAAAATAATGATTTGGTTTAATCTAAACTTCCATGAAGGCTGCAAGTTACAGATTAGGTGCATCACCTGAAAGTAACATTGCTGATTGCATAGCTTTGGAAGCTAGGTTCAATGATGTATATGCAAGTGACTAAGTTGCATATGCAATGGTTCTTTATTGCACTCAGGCATTTAAAGCCTGGCATTTAAAGCCATTCATCATCCAACCTCCTGACCACTCCAACACTATCTTCCTTCACTCTCTCAGCACTCCAAATATCTCCAACTGCTTGCAGTTTCCTGAATATATTACTGGTTTTCAAGTCTCTAAAAATGTTGCTTTCCCTGTCTGTCATGTTCCTTTTCTGTTGGTCCGTCTACTGGACTCATCCTTTAGGATTTCATTGCGGTATCAGTTTCTTTCTCCACCATATTCCTTTGGGTTACCTGGGTGGCTGATGCCCTCTGTTCTCTCATAGTACCCTGGGTTCACTCCAGTCACAGTTCTTTGTACAGGATATTTTAAGCATGTTTATTTTTCTACTTCTTTTATTAAGTAGAGAGAATCTAAGAAATAGAAACCATGCTTTCTTTAGATTTTTAGTCCTGCAGCATCAGGCATCACCCCTGGCTCATAGTAGGTGCTCAATTAATTTTGTTGAGATAGGGTTTGTGAGATGCAGCAGAATCAAGGAACGTAAATGTCTTGGCTTCTAAACAAAGGAAGCTAAAAATACAAATAAAAAGAAGTCACTCTTCTAAAGAAACTTGAAAAGACACATAATTAACTTAAATATAAAGCTATGTGTGGATGCTGTCAGATGTTTACCTGGAGAGAGTCCTGGAATGAATGGAGGGAAAAATTCAAATTTCTTTTCACTGAGAGGTGGTGGAAAGCCTTCATGAATAAAGAAACATTTGAGCTGAGCTTCAAGGAACCTATAATAGTTGTTTATTGTTTGTTTGTTTTTTTAATGGATATTTATTGAGCTCACATAGCCTGTAAGAATTTAAGCTCTATATTACCATTATGGTTGACAAGTGTGAATTTAGCCTTTTTCAGAAAAATAATAAAAAGCAATTCATTTTACCTACCTAAACACAATAGAATCATCTAAATATCTTTTTTTTTTTTTTTTTGAAATGGAGTCTTGCTCTGTTATCCAGGCTGGAGTACAGTGGCAGGATCTCGGCTCACTGCAAGCTCTGCCTCCCAGGTTTACGCCATTCTCCTACCTCGGCCTCCCGAGTAGCTGGGGCTACAGGCGCCCACCACCATGCCCAGCTAATTTTTCGTATTTTTAGTAGAGACAGTGTTTCACCGTGTTAGCCAGGATGGTCTCGATCTCCTGACCTAGTGATCCGCCCGCCTTGGCCTCCCAAAGTGCTGGGATTACAGGTGTGAGCTAGCGTGCCCAGCCAGAATCATCTAAATATCTTATGTTCAGTGGTTTTCTGATAGAAGATAATGTACTTACTCTGAAGTCTGGTCCCCTAGCAACACTCTTACTCACCAGTCTGCTAATGGCTTGACAGAAGAGGTTAACTCACTTGTGGAGCAAAAGTTTTTTAAGCAGGAAATCATGCAAAAGTATAAACAGGAAACAGATTTTAAATTCTGAAGGTTCCTGGGAAAAGTCATAGGATACTGAATGCTTTGTCATGACTGTACAGGTGAAAACACCGCTAAACAGAGTGAATCATAATAACAGGTTTTGCAAGGAAGCTTTTTCTTTTCTTTTTTTTTTTTTGAGACAAAGTCGTGCTCTGTCATCCAGGCTGGAGTGCAGTGGTGCGATGGAATTTTTAAGGCACAGTTCTCTGTTTGCCTTTAACCCAAGCAAGAAAAAGAAATAGGACTGTAAGTGAGACAAGAACCATATCGATTTGAATAACTCAGAGAATAGCAAAGTATTTGGCTTTGAATGCAGGGTTTCTCTAAAATATAGAATACTGAAGAGAATATGTTAAGGATAAAGACCAACATTCAGTTAGTTCTTGCTTAGTAAATGTGGTAGTATGGAAACAAGTTCAGCATATGATCTAAGTACTGGCACATGAATGAACAGCGGGACTCATAAGCAGCCAGTGAGAAAATGGAACTCACTATTAATCTGGGAAATATAAACTAGACTAAAATTATATTTGAAAAATTTTAAAAGTATGTACAATACCTGGAGCCCTGGGGGTATGGAAAATATGTACTATAATACACTGTTAGTGAGGTTAGACATTGGTGAAGTCTGTCTTTTTTTTTTTTTTTTTTTTTTTTTTTTTTTTTTTTTTTTTTTTTTTTTTGAGACAGAGTCTTGCTCTGTCGCCCAGGCTGGAGTGCAGTGGCCGGATCTCAGCTCACTGCAAGCTCCGCCTCCCGGGTCTACGCCATTCTCCTGCCTCAGCCTCCCAAGTAGCTGGGGCTACAGGCGCCCGCCACCTCACCCGGCCAGTTTTTTGTATATTTTTGGTAGAGATGGGGTTTCACCGTATTAGCCAGGCTGGTCTCGATCTCCTGACCTCATGATCCACCCATCTCGGCCTCCCAAAGTGCTGGGATTACAGGCTTGAGCCACCACGCCCGGCCAAATCTTTCTGTCTTGAGACAAAGTGAATTGGCATGTTATTTCCTGAGAGAGGAAGACTGGAAAAGAACAAGGTATAGGGAAGTATTAAGAAATTAAGAATTCTATTTGGGAAATTTTAAAAAATTATTATCAGGAATTCAGGTGGGGATGTCAAATAGGCCATTGAGCCTGGAGCCCCAGCCCCAGGAAGTGGTTAGTGCTGGAAGAATTGGCGTCACGGGCATAGACAAAGTACATGAAATTATGGGACTTTAGTTATCAGTCACTCATTTCATAACTAGAGGTTAATGGTCTGCTATTGCAGGGCGCACTGTTCTCAGAATTTGTGTGGATATGATAACACAAGTCATGAGTTCCAACTTTAAGGAGCATGAAATCTTATTTTAAATACAGAAGCACTACATGGCAAGTGGTCCATTAAATATAAAAGCAATCACTTCCCCTTATTTTTGGACCTTTAGTAGGCCAGCACTTTGCATACATTGGCTATAATCTTCACATAGATATGCCGAGGTAGATATTTTTGCCCCAGTTTTACTGATAAGAAATCTCAGGCTCTGAAAGGATAAGTGAATTTTACATTAGTACATTCACTGGATAGTAAATGGAGTTGCTGGATTTCCAGTCCTGATCTATCTCATTGAAAGCCTGTTCTCTTTTCAACTACCCTTCAGTAACAGGTGCTGTTGTCACTAAATCCTTAGCTTCCTGACCCATACTATCTGAATAATGATCCCTACATACCTCTAGGAAAGAAAGGTATCAACTGCAATTACTCTTATTTGGCAGATGGAGATCCTGGATTACTCTAGGTTTAAACGAAGTAATTAAGCTTGGCCAGGGTGTCTGCCATGGGAAGGCAGATTCACTCCATTGCTTCTTAGATTCATGTACTGCAATATATTGATTATTACATGAATATATTCAGTGGCTTGATATAACAAAGCGGCCCATCGCTCTTGATCATTCCCAGTATCACTGTGCCCAAACTCTCAAATGACTTGCAGGAAGCTTATATATTAAGGGAAACTTCCAGAATGCAATGGAAAATGAAACTTTGTTTCACTAGAATAGATTATGTTCTTCAAGAACAGAATCTCTCTTCAAGAGAGAATAGGACAATAGATTTGGTTTTCATGGATCAATTCTCATTCTTCAAAACTTCTGCAATTATCTGTCGAATTTAAATTTAGCTCAAGTGAACACTAGTTTCCAGGATGGGTTCAGGAACTCAAACTTGATAGCTAAAGGAGAGGTGAATGGTTAAAATACCTCCATTCTTGTGAGCTTAAAGTCATACGTAAAAGTGTCAAATCACTCCACAAAATCATGAGCTTTCTTTTTTATTTTATTTTTTACATTTAATTGCTGGGCAGTTGAACATTACAGGGCAGGCTACTGCCTCAGTAGTAGGTGCCTTGCTCTGTTGAAGGAGGTGCCATCATTTTGTCAGTTGTTCTGTGTGTCAAATATATTCTTCTGTTTGCAAAAGTCGGTCACTGACTTTTAACATGGTCATCATTCCATTCTACTCCCCACTCCTTTTGGGGCAGAGTGAATCTTTCTAAAGACAAGGGCAAGAGAAGTCACTAAGTTATTGGCCGCCCCTTTTCACTGAACCCAAGGAGAATGCACTGAAGTGTCAAGTGACACTTTCCCCTTAAGAAGCTTCCACCGCTTCTCAGCCTATCATTATCGTTACTGGCAGAGAAACCAGTAAGTCAACCCAAGACAGCAACATAGATAGGTAACTATGGGATTTGTTGCTTTCTAGAGAATTGCAACTCAGAGCTCTCTCTAGCACATGGAATCAATTTAACCCTTTTATACATCAGCCAGAGTCCTCCCTTCATGACTCAGTTCTTTGAGTTAATAAAGCTCTCCAAATCTCTGTTTCGTCCTTTAGCTAAAACAGTGTTAACTAAACCATGTGAATCTCCACCTCTAATTAACAGCTACTTTATTAAAATGTTATTGCCCTGTTGGGAACCAGTTGGCAGAGTGACAGAGCATGGAGTTTGTGCTATGGACTATTGATTTTCGGTTAAATTCTTACTGTGCTCTTGGCTTTCTCCCGCTTGTGGCTTAAAGTACCGAAACCATTCGGGCCAGCAAAAGAGGCCACTTTGCTCTCCCTGGTTTTTATTGGCCTCTTTTCAGAAGGTCTAATTAACCTATGGAGTTTCTTCCAAATTTACCGACAGCTCTTTCATATTAATCTCTCTTCTAATAGAAGACATTTCTTTTTTGACCTTCCACTCAAAAAGATTATTTCAAAAAGTGCCCACAACTGAAGGAGTGACTTAATCAGGTTCTCAAGGAAAATATCTCTCTTTACTTTGCACCTTAAGCTCTGCCATTGTTATTTTATGTTTTATGCATATGTGAACTTTTCATTCCTGTCTTTAAAATATTTATCAGTCATATAAAATTTGGATAATGTTGACAAGCACAAAGAAGGAGATAAAAATCAGCAACCAGACACCAACTACAATATTGTAAATATTTAGGCAATGTAGTTCTTGAGGACTTAGATTTTCAATTAGACGTCACATTCAATACATCAGTAGGTAAATGAGACACATTAATTCAGGGAGCCATAAATGATGGGAAATCTCTGGTATATCAGTGTAGGATAGGTGAATGCTGGCAAGAGAGTTCTGGTTTAGAAGTGGTTAGAAAAGATCTCTGTGAATGTGGAGGAGGAGCAATCTAGGCAATGCCTCCAGGTAGGAACATGCTTGTCCTGATTGAGACTAGGACCTTTAGAGTTATGGACATGGTAGGCTGTGGTTGATCTTAGATCAGTAATGCAGGAGGAGACAGTTCATGTAGGCTTTTGGTACTATGGTGAGGAATTCAGATTTTATTTTCAGTGTAGTGAGATGCCATTATTGATCTTCAAGCAAGGGACCTATATGATAGGGTCTGTCTACAGGTTTTTGTTTCTCTCTTAATTTTTTTTGTTTGTTTGTTTTGAGATGGAGTCTTGCTCTGTTGCCCAGGTTGGAGTGGAGTGGGGCAATCTAGGCTCACTGCAACCTCTGACTCCTAGGTTCAAGCGATTCTCCTGCATCAGCCTCCCGAGTAGCTGGGACTACAGGTGTGCACCACTGTGTCTGGCTAATTTTTGTATTTTTATTAGAGATAGTGTTTCACCATGTTGGCCAGGCTGGTCTTGAACTCCTAACCTCAGGTGATCCACCCATCTAGGCCTCCCAGTGTGCTGGGATTATAGGTATGAGCCACTGCGCCTGGCAAAAATTCGTAATTGGTACATAATATTTGTACATAATTATACAGTAGATGTCGTATTTTGTTACATGAATAGAATGTGTAATGATCAACTCAGGATATTTAGGATATTCATCACCTGGAGTATTTATCATTTCTGTGTTGGAAGATTTCAAGTCCTTTCTTCTCGCTATTTAGAAATGTACAATATATTGTTGCTAACTCTGGTCACCCTACTCTGCTATGGAACATTAGAACTCCTTCCTTCTATCTAACTCTGCGTTTGTACTCATTAACCAACCCCTCTTTATCACTCTCACCCGAACCACTGCCCTTTACACACACACACCCTTCCCAGCCTCTGGTATGTATCATTTTACTGTCTATCTCCATGAATAACTCTGGCTGCTGTATGGAGAATGGATTTTAGAGAGCAAGAGTGTAAGTAGCAGGGGGCAGATTTAGAGTCAGAGATGGAAGTACTTGGCTGAGGGTTGGTGGTGAGAGGCAGGAAAAGAAAACAGTCAAGAAAAATGATATTTTTGCTTATTCATATTAGGAAAACTGGGTGGGGAGTCAGTTTGGGGAAGGAAAACAAATAAGAGTTCTGTTTTTGGACATGTGAACTTTCAACTTGGTTATGGTAGTCTGGAATTCAAGGGAGAAGTTGGGATTCAAGATATAAATCAACTAGTAAAGGAGAAATTATAGGAGTTGTTATAGTATTTAGCCTTCTAATCTTTTTCATGGTTTGATTTAATATTTTTAGAAAAAACTGACACTCAAATATCTGTTTATGCCCTATATAACTTATTTATTAAAACATAGTATGTGCATTTGTATATCTGTATATACACATAAAACAAATATTTTCATATATATTTTTATATAAATACTATATTGCATTCCATTGTATGGATGCTACCATTTGCTAATCAGTTCTCTACAATTTGACATTTATGTTGTTATATTTTATTAATTTATAAATGTGATAGATTTTCAATAAATCCTGACAAATATTCACATTTTTTTTCTAGAACAAATTTCAACGAGAAGTAGTGCTGGGAGAAATTTTAAGAATTTTGATATAAAAATACAATTTGCATTCCATATCTGACACCTAATGATGGATACTCAGTAATTATTTATTTGCAGACTGATTACAGTCTCATTAGGATTACATAAAGGTAACATTTTCTCTTGGCTTTGGCAAAACCGAATAGTGCAATTTATAATAATGTAAATTTCATAGGCAAAATAGCTTACTTATTTTACATATGTAAAATTAGGGAAATGTTAATATTTTTCATACTTTTCATTAGGCATTTGTTCTTTTGTAAACATTCCCTTATAGTTGTTGCCTACTTTTTAATAGGGGATCATTTTTGTTTTTCTCATTGTAAAAACTCTAAATAAATACAGAATATTTAAATTTTTATCATAAATATATTACATAGCTGTTTTCTTTCATATTTGTTATTTACTTCATAATTGAATTTGTGAGTTTCTTCTTTTTTTGAGAGGGGGCATGACAGAGGAATGTACAGGAGAGTTTAGTGTTTTGTGTTGCTAGAGTAGACTGTTTTAAAATATTCTAAAGGAAAATAGCCTTGGAAATCTACGAATTATTTTTTGCGAATTGAAAAAATTCTCAATATTCCAACAGACTTAAATAAATAGCAGAGTAAAGCTAAATACATCTAGTCAACATTTTAAAACCATCTTCCCATTTGTTTTCTTGCTATTCGTCTTTTATCTGTCCCATCTGTTCTTTGTTCTCTTTTCCTTTTTTCTACTTTTTTTTTAGATTAATTGAATTTTTTAATGATTCCATATTATGTTCTTTGTTAACGTATTAGCTATAAATATCTGCTTTGTATTTTAGTGGCTGTTTTAGGATTTTTCATATTTCTCTTTACTACTACAATCTATAGTTGTGATATTATAATACTTTGTGTGCAGGAAAATAACCTTACAATATTTTTTTTCATTTTTCCTCTCTTGGTCTTTGTGTTATTGTTGACATATATTTCACTTTTTCCCATATTATAAATACTATATCACATTGCTATTATTTTTGTTTAAACAATAATTGTTTAAGGATATTTAAATAATTATGTCTATATATACACACATATATATAGAAAAAAATATATATATATTTACTAATTTAGTTACCATTTCTGGTGCTCTTCATTCTTTTGTTTAGATCAATGTAATCATCTGGTATTATTTTCCTTCTGCCTGGACGACTTGCTTTAACATTTCATGTTGTGTGGGTCTGCTGCTGATGAATTTATACAAATTTTGTAAGTCTAAAATAGTCTTTATCTTCATTATTGAAAGGTATTTTTTCTCGGTAGTTTTCTTTTTTAATCCCTCCTCGGTATTTTAAAGATGTGCTTGACTGTCTTCTTGCTTGCATTATTCTCATAAGAAATCGGCCGTCTTTCTTATCTTTGTTCCTGTGTATGTAACACGTCTTTTCTCGGCCTATTTGTAAGATTTTCTCTTTATCACAGATTTTTAAAAATTTTATTATGATGTACATTTATATTGTTTTATTCTTTTTAAATTAGTTTTTCAAATGTGGCTTCTATTTCAGCTGATTGAATTTTTTCTTCCTCATTGTTCTTATTTTTCTGCTTTTTTCTGCATGCCTAGTAATTTTTTATTCAATGCCAGACACTGCAAATTTTACCCATTGGGAGATTTGATTATTATTCATACAATTTTTAGCTTTATTCTGGCATGCAATTAATTTACTTGGTAAGTGTTTCATTCTGTTAGTTCCTGTTTTTATGATTTGTAGGCTGGAGTAAGGCAGTATTTAGTCTAGAGCTTATTATTTCCCTCTCCTTATATATGACTCTCTTAACAGTAAACAAAATGACTCTTAATTTAAGTCTGAATATGAGTGGCAGTGGCATCCAAAGGGGCAGGGTGATGAGAGTGTTCCACCCTGTAGAGAATTTTATAATAATTGCTCTGTTTACTGTAAATTTTTAATAAAATATGTATAAGCTTAAAATTAGCACATTTTTATTACTTACTATACTTTATTTTTTATGTGGAGTTTAATTCAGAGAACTTCCAATTTCATAATTGTCTCCTAGCACACATGGGCTTAGCCACAGGTATTTGAATTCAGAATAAGTTCTTTTGTGTTTATCATTGTTTAAACTTGTGATAAGCATTTGTTGTACTTTTGTAAGTATTTGCTTACATTTATCACCTTCTTTTTAATAAGTGATTGTTTTTGTTTTTCTCATTTAAAAAACTCCAGATACATAAAAGTTAT
The DNA here is from genome assembly GCF_043159975.1 of Macaca nemestrina. Classification (NCBI taxonomy): domain Eukaryota; kingdom Metazoa; phylum Chordata; class Mammalia; order Primates; family Cercopithecidae; genus Macaca; species Macaca nemestrina. Next base: position 78,254,174 of record NC_092133.1, read on the forward strand.
TAAACGGTGTGTTCATATATTTCATACTTATTTTCTTTTGTATTTGTTATTTACCTATTAATTGTATTAATGGGATTCTTCATTTTTTTGAAGGGGGAAGTATGAGAGGAATGTACAGAAGAGTTTCATCTTTTATATTACTAAAGTAGCCCATCTTAAGATTTTCTAAAGAAAAATAACCCTTGGAAAACTAAGAATTATGTTTTGGAAATTGAAAGATTTCTCAATATTATTCCTCCTCCTTAGACACGATTCTCTTAATAATAAACAAAATGACTATTAATTTAACTCTGAATATGACTTAGTGGTAATGGCATCCAAAGGGCAGGGTAATGGGAGTGTATTATTGTTAGTTATTTAAAATTATTTTCTCTTTGTATAGCCTAAGAGTGCTGCATTTGTCTTCTTTCTATGGTAGTGCCTGTTTTCATTAGGATCATTCCCCTAAATGTTTGTCAATATTTGGCTGTCTGTTTATATTAAAAATGCTGTGCTTGAAACCTATTCCAAGGCTGTCTGTGGATGGGTGGCTGGGAATTGTCCATTTGCCTTCTCTCTTGGAAGATTCCGGTAGGAAACCCGCAACATCAGTATCTTCAGGTCATATTCTTTGGAGTGGTCAGAGTCTCCAGAGAAGGAAAACGTTCTTCCACTCTTCTACACATGTGAAATACACTTGCCCATCAAAATATGGAGAGATAGATGAGGAAAGAATAATGAAAGTACCAATACATAATCTTAAGTTTTGAACTTTTTCTTTTCTCAGAATGTTATAACCTCATCCAGTCAGACTATCTAGAATAGTGATCATAGTTGACATGTCCAGTCCTCAACTGTGAATGATATACCTTAATCCTAGGGATTTCTGTTTTACGCTTTCCAGGGAATTAACCTCCCATCTGTTTTCATAGTGGTGCGAGGTAATTAATCCAGCAGTGTGGAGTGGCCTAATGTGAGAGAAAGGTCTGTTTGTTTCTTAACCAGATTCACGAAAGTTCTCCATTTTTAAAATTTTGCTTTCTACATTCCAATTTTAGAGGTATCAGCTCTGCCATTTTCTCAGATTTTGGAATTTTGAGAATCTAAATTGAGTTTCCATCAATTTTTCTGACTTCTAGATAAACTGTTTACCTTTCTCTGGCCTGCTGAGTCAGTTACATGATTCCCTCTGCTTTCTAGCTTGCAAAAGGTGTTTTGTTGATTCTTATACCCCTTGTTGTTTTTAATTCATGCCTTTCTACAATTCCTTTACTAGAGACTTACTGCAGTTTCATGATGAAGCGGACCTCAGTACTGTATTCAGCTTACCATCTTAATACTCACATATCTACAAACATCTTTCCATAACAATTATGTGAAGAAAGCAATGAACATATGTGTAAAATTTTATTTCAGCTTAATATTGGTATCTTTATGCACACCTGTGTATTCTTTTATTCTTATAATTCTAAAATGTCGGCTAAATGTACTTAGGTTTCTATAGTCATTTGTTTTGAATGTTAAGAATTTTCAATTTACAAAAATATTCTTTACTTTTTCAAGAGTGGCTGTCTTTTAGGATATCTTAATAATTTTTTCCCACTTTTTAAAGATCTGGTATTTTCTTAAGGAACAGTCATCTATATTTTAGGATTCTATACTCATCCTTCTTCATATATTATCATAGTTTTTGTAACTTCATATCTTTTATCACTTTCCTTCTGGATTCTAAAAATGTTCTTGTCTTAATTTTTAATATATTACTTACATCTCTGTAAATCAATTTTGCTTACTACTATTTCCAGTGTAAATTTTGAATCTGCAATTTGATTTGTAGTCTTCCTTAAAATATTTCTTTATTTCACCTATCTTTCTTATAATTTCACTCATTTTGTTTTGCATTTCTACTTGCTCTCTCTGTAATATTTTTCCTGTTTTCTTATATTCATTTACTTTTATTCTCTATTAAAGTTTATGTGTAGTTTCTTCAACGTTTATTCTGATCTTTCAGTATATCATTTTTATTATTCTGTTTTTTCTGAGTTTATTGATTTTTCTTTATATTGTTTTCCAACATTTCTTTTTTTTTTAACTCATCTTTAAATGAGGTAGGATTTTGGTTGATATTTGTTCTACTGTTAGCCTACTTGTGGGGAAACAAATTAGCTTCTCAGATCAGATTTCAAGATTTAAGTTTTTCGTGTGTGTGTGTGTGTGTGTGTGTGTGTGTGTGTGTGTGTGTGTTTTGATAGACCACCAATCTACAGATATTAGATTTTTTTCTGTCTCCACTGTTGTGTTCTTTAATTCTCTGAACTGCTGTAGTGCATTAACTAATGTTAGTTTCTAGTTCATTTTTCTATATCCAAATTCTATACTCAGCACATTACCAGAGAGAACTTACAACAGAATAGACCATTCTAATGGAGTCCCATCTGTTCCTGACCTATGGGTTTCTGAAATATACCACCTTTCATCTTGTGCAGAAAAATGACATGGGTGAGAAAAGGTCTAACATAATGTTCAGCTCACAGAGTACTGTCCAAAACGCAGGGAGAGCATGTGGCCAGGTCTTCAGATTAGCAGTTACTTGACTCCTGAGTCAGTAAACAGTAAGTAGGTAATATTAAAATCATAGCCCAACATTTTTCAGGAAGTACCTCTGTATCCCATTGAACTTAATATCCGTCTTGTCCAAACCTGTGTATTTATTTTCTTCATGAAAATCCATATGGTTCACCATTCAACACCTGATTCTGAGTCTCAGCTTTTTCATTTATTAGTCGTTTGACCTTGGGCAAAGTCTCACTAAAACTTAATTTTCTCATTTTTAAAATGGGGAATAATTGTGAGAATTGAATGAGATGATTTTTATAAAACTTGTAGTGTATATATAGGTGTATAATAAGCCTTCATTAAATGTTAATTGTCATAATTACAAATAGAGTCAGCTTTTTCAAAATTACCATTAGATTGCCAGCCTTCAGTTTTGATAGTATTGTGAGTTTCCATATTTTTCTTACCCACAATTGATATTCCAATCAGAAGGTAGGAGAAGTCATATCATAAGTTAATACTATTTCAATCCAAAATCTCTTTAATTTTAACATTTCTATGTTAATTTGATTTATGGGTGTTGTCAAATTGTTTTATGCAGTCTGAGATCATTTGTCTTTATGTGAAGGAACTGAAGACATTGATATTGATTATGATAATAGATACTCTGGCCTTATTAATGTCGCTATTTTCTATTTTGTTTCATTTTCTTTTCCTCCCGTTTTTGTTTAATTATCATTTAGTCTTCTGGTGCAGTTCAATCAATGTATTTGGTATGAAGTATTTCAAAAATAGAAGTCCCATTTGTGCATAAATTAAAATAATGTGGAAAGTAGAGAGACATCAAATCAATGGAAAGTAGAGAGACATCAAATCAATCATTCTTTCTCCCCTAGTTGCCTGGCCCAGTGATGTTCTAAAAGATGAAGTATATTCCTTCCTAGCAAGGTTTTTCCTCTTTTTACCCAACAGCCCTACCTTACTTCCCACCAACATGTCCTCCCGAGCCACAATTTCCAGGATTTAAAGCACTGCTTCTACTTTGCCAGTACCAAAGAAAATCTGTGCATAGAATTCTTGGCTTAGTTGCTCTCTAATAGTTGCTGTATAGAACGATATGGGTCATGAATGGGAGTATGATGAAAGGGGAAGCAGTTATCTTGCAGCCACTAAGAACCTGGGAGCAAGATGTTTCCTTCATCAGAACAGATTAAATTCAGCTGTGAGTATTACAATTCAAATTATAGTGACTTAAACAAACTAGAACTACACATTTCTTCCACATAGGAGTAGTTCAGAGGTAGGAGATTAAGGATTCATGGTTCCAGGAACTAAAAAACTTGCTCTTGTTTCTCATGCCTGACTGCTTACATAACCAAAATTGCTTCATGATTCAAAATAACTGTTGACATTCTGACCATTGCATCCACATTTCATGCAGCAGGAAAGGTAAAGAGGGAAGAACAAGGATATCCCTTCCTTTAAAGAGAATCTTAAGAAGTATCATGACAGCACTGCTTCCTATAAGATCTTAGTAGCTACACCTAGTTGCAAGGGGTGATAAGGAATGACATTTTTAGCACTCAGCAATGTGCACAGCTGAAATGCCGGGATTCATTTACATCAGAATAAAGGTAAATGGAATTTGGGCTAATGATTGCTCTGAGACATATCTAGTCAGTGTTGGGGTTGATGAAAATGTCCCATATCACATCAGTAGCAGCCAGTGATGGAAATACCAAGCGTGCTCTGAACACCTGCATGGGGTTTCTGTTGGGGAAGTGAAACTCAAGCTTACTGTTTCCTGCTGCACTCCATTGGAATTAAAATTGACAAACAGATTTCTATGATTCCTGCACTTGTTGCTCTTTTTATCCTACTAGTGGACGGACAACTAATAAACAAAGAGAATTTAATATCAAGTGTACTCATGTGGCCAACCATGTTGTCCAAAATGCTAAGAATGTGAATGTTTTCTGAAGGTACATCACAGCTGTTTTCATTTTAAAATTTATACCCAAGAATATTTGGGTTTCTGCTTGTCTTTGATTTATTTTTAATGTGGACAATGAACCCCAGATGTGAAGAAGATGGTTTGGGGAAACGTTTATAACATATGTGCTTTGGGAAGTGGCTTCATAAACTGGAGAATAAAGCAAGAAATTCACGTTTAAATCTTGGCCCCAAGACTTCAGGGTCCCAAGTGATGATCCTGGGGCTGCTGCTAAAATTCGCTGAGATTCAGCTTGGTTACATACGAAAACAGAGATCACCTTCAATCTCATCAGCCACAGAACCTGTCACACTGTGTGCATCTCTGTCTCTATGCCTGGGGTCATGCCCTTATGCATGTAAATTTAATCGTCTCCTCATTCTAACTTCCTGTAAGATTGAAACACAGACGTTCTGCCTGGTCCTTCCCGCTTGACCCACAGTGTAACGTAAAGACCCATCCTAACACTGGCCTGGGCATGGGCCCTCCCTGTCTCCCTTCTTTTACATCATTCCCAACAAAGGTGACCCATCACAGTTATTTTACTAATAGTTGAGTAAAAAATTTAAAATTTCATCTCTCTGGCCGGGCGTGGTGGCTCAAGCCTCTAATCCCAGCACTTTGGGAGGCCGAGACGGGCGGATCATGAGGTCAGGAGATCGAGACCATCCTGGCTAATACGGTGAAACCCCGTCTCTACTAAAAAATACAAAAAACTAGCCGGGCGAAGTGGCGGGTGCCTGTAGTCCCAGCTACTCGGGAGGCTGAGGCAGGAGAATGGCGTGAACCCGAGAGGAGGAGGTTGCAGTGAGCTGAGATCCGGCCACTGCACTCCAGCCTGGGTGACAGAGCAAGACTCCGTCTCAGAAATAAATAAATAAATAAATAAAATAAAATAAAATAAAATAAAATAAAATTTCATCTCTCTCTATTACTTCTAAAATGTACAAAAATCAACAGGGAGTCTTCACCACAGGCTCCTAATATGAAAGTGTCTGTGCAGGAAAATCCATAAGCTAGGGTGACTTTTGAGTTAAATTAAATTTTATGACTTAAAAAATACTTTGCTTGGTTTTCACCACCATTATAAAGCAAAGAGAATAATTTCAGATTCAGAGTCTACAAAGGATTGCTTTGGATTGATACAGGCTTTTTGTTAGTGGCATGGAAATATTTGCATCTGCACACTGGTATGTAGTGAAATAGACTGTAAAAGATAAGATCAATTTCCTGTTAAAGGTAAAAAGGCCAGTGTAGCCAGATACAGTAAGTTTTTTTTTTTTTTTTTTTTTCCATTTGTCATTCAGGACTGTTGGACAGTTTTACATTAGCTGTGAAAGGCACCAACTGGTATACTGCTGTCCAAACTTCGAAAGTAGGCGCATGTACACAAACACACACAAACAAACACACACACTGATGTAAAATATAAGTATAATCAGATAGAAGCCTAGACCATACATATGAGCACCAAAAATGCCTACACACCTATTAAAACATGCCAACACAATCTTATAGCAAAGACATGCACACACAGGTACAAGGACATTGACCAGATGACACAATGACACAGCTGGGATTGACAATTACAGATGAGCAAGCAAGATGAGGGCTCATGTCTATAGGAGTCAAGAGACCTGGAGACCCTTACGTAAACACACAGACATATATGCGTATGTGAACACACACACACGCACGCACACACACACACACGAAAAGAGAGAACCAGAGATAATGCCAGACAAGAACACAAAGATAACACTTAAGTACACATAACCCAAAGGCATGCCCGAAAGTGTGCAGCTAGATGCTCAGAATCATAGGCCCTCACTCATTCATATACCCACAGCCTCCTGACCTATGGTTAGCTACATTTTTATTTTGTACGGAAACCTTTAAAGCAATTGATTTGCGTCAAGACTCTTCATTGACTCCTCCTTCATCTATTATATTTGGTCTACTTTGAAGTGTAATTCCTTTCAAATTATGTTTTTAAGTTTAATTCCTACAATTCAGGTTCTCATGCATCAGCTGGACTATTATAGCAGCTACTGGACCTTACCTGGAGTCTGTCTAGCCCCACACCCCCCAAGTCATTCAAAATTACCCATTTGTGGTACATCATTACTGGGTAGAAGAACTGCTTCTAAAACCAAAAAATTACATAGAGTTCATTGCATCCATTTTATATGTCAAATATTGAAGGACTAGTAGTCTCGTTATTTGCATACACATCAATTCCAAATTGTTCTTTTCAACCTTGAGTAATTTCAAGGTTGAAATTAACCATTCTCCTTTGTCTTTTATCCTCTATCCCTTTACCTGTATCTCCCTTCATACTTATCTCTTTCCAGCCACTTAAATTTTCCTTGTTTCCTCTTTATGCACATGTGTTTTTTTCCTATCTCCATAATTTTGCCCATCATTAACCCAATCTTTCCTCATCCTAGCCTCCTTTAATAATGCTAATATGAATAGTTGCCTGGCCCTTCGCTCTGATAATTACACCCTATTTCTTCTGTTTGTTTTAAGTTTAGAAATCCCACCTGCCTTCAAGATCTCGTTCATTTATATTTCAAGCCTTAATTAGTAGACTGTATCCTCTTGTAGCTGTAAGTAGCACAGAGCTACTAAAAATTAAGTACTGTACTTAATTTTTCTTTCAGTCCTTTGCAATATATCAATTCTCCCCAAATGAAATACAGTCTTCTAGAAGACAGGATCTCCACTTTCTTCTTAACCTTGGCATTTTCCAACCCCTGGCTCACTCTGTTATGATTTTGAAAACTCCACATCCTCATACTGGAGCATCTAATTCCTGCTCCTTAAACTTCCGACTCTCAATGCTGTATCCTCAATCCCAGTTAGAATTCCAGACTCCAGGTCTCTACATCCCATGTTCTAATGATTGAAGCCAATTTAAGTTCCATGGATAAGTGTTAATTTCAATTTACAAACTCCTGAAACAGTACAACCCTTCCCCATTATCTTACCCTAAATTAATTTCCCTTTCTTTTTTTAAAAAAAATTATGGTTAATTGTCCTACCATGCATCCAGTCATCTAAGTTAGAATCTCAGGCATTAATTTTTGCCTTCTTGTTTCTTTTGTTTCTTCCCCAACATTAGGGACATTAAGACCTACCCTTATATGGCCTTGCTACCCATCACTTTCTGTCATCCTCTTTCTGAGCGCTGCTCTGGGCCATCCCGTCACCAACATGAGGTCAGGCAAGAGGGGATGATTGGCTTCAAGCTGCTTCTTTGCTTGCAATTTTGCCTCCTGTGATCAACCTCCCTGATGCTAACAGAATCATCATTCTGAAAGACAAACCTGATCTTGTCTTCTTATTGAAAACAACTTTAAAGGCTCAAGAGTGCCCTCAAATAAAGTCCAAACTCCTTTAGCAGCAGCGCCTTTTAGAGCATCACCTTGACCTACCATCTCAGCTGAACCATCACTTCCCTTCCATTTGCATCCAAACAGACTCTACTTTCCTCTAAATGCTGAATACATCATGTCTCTGATCATTGTTTACCAATTTCCCTTTATCCAAATGCTTCATTTTACTGTTCTACCTAGGAAACTACCGTAGATTTTCAAGACTCGGTTCTGAAGCCATCCACAATTTGCTCTGGGAAAATTAAACATTTCCATAACATATTGTACAAACTTGTAAGATAGCACTCATTATGTGGTTAGCTGTTCACATATCTTTCTCCCTAATTGGATTGTAAGTCCTTAGAGAATAGATCCTATATATTATCCATTATTGTCTGCCCAGTATGATGTCAGGTAATCTGTGCATAGAATTCTTGGCTAAGTTGCTCATGCCAAAAAACACATGCTTTGGTAGAGGGATACTATTTATTGCATACCTAATATAAATTCTGTAGTCTGTACATATCATTTCATTTGATTTCTACAGTAACTCCATGAAATAGTTGCAATTGTGCCTGTTTTCCTAGTGAGATATCTGTGGTCTAGAGAAAATAAGAATTTGACCAGATTAGTCTGTTTACTTTCTTTTAGCCCATCATACTCTTTCTGTCAGCAGAATTGAAAATGTGTTCATGAGACGTTACCCCTGCATCCAACTTAAGAAGCTCTGGAATAAACCAACAGGAGCAAGTTTCTTCTTGTAGTAGTTCTCGAAGCCTTTAATACATTAATATGAATCTTCAAGTTTGTCTATACTGCACAGTACTTCCCAGATCTATTGGCTTTAGAACCGATTTTATGAGTTTCTCATGCAGGATATCCTTCGGGAAATGTAACCTTATATGAAAATGCTGTCTTTAAATAACTTCTGGTGTTCTTAGTCTTTAGGAGAGAACTCTTTCCCACCTCTTTCTCAGGAGCGTATACACATCGCTACCCAGGTGCTTCTTCCGTGATACTAATTTCTGACTGAAGTGATTGACGCATCACATCCTGGAATCCTGGAGACCTCCTCCTGCTATATGCCTCTTTTTGCTCTCAGCAGAGAGGAGAGAGAGAGAAATGCATGCTTGCTGCTCCTTATATATTTCTATCCATGTCCATACACATAGGCTACCCCCTCTCACAGAGCACGCTGAAGGGGAGAGAATGCTTGGATTGAGCCGATTGAACTCCTTGGTTGTCTCCCATGTCCAGTGGTTTTTGGTTTGGGTTGAATGCTGTGGATTTGCCTGTACCTTCTGCACTCTACAGGAGAAGTTGATTTATTTTTATCTCTGTCTGAGAACAACAACATGGCATCCCCTGATCCCCCTGGTAATTTCCTGGGCTCAATGATTGCTGTTTTCCTTGACCTGTTTCACAGCTGGTGGCACTGCTACTGACCTGGATTTGTTTTCCTTAGCTCAAACAACATAGTAGCTCAGAAGATGCATGGATTTGACAACACAAAGACTCGATTTTTTAAACAAGACACACACACATACACACACACACACACACACACAAACACACACACACACACACGGAGGCTTTTCTGGGGTCAGAGAAGGCATCAGTTCTACCCCTAGCTCCAGTACTCCAAATTTCAGGTCTGCTGCTTGCCAACTAGGACAAACTCATACAAACTCAACATTGTAGCCTATCCTTTCCTTGCCTGCCCAGTAATGATAATACTATGTACCTCTCCGGGTTGTGAAGAGGATTAAATAAGATACCTTAGTGCCTTGAAGATAGCAGCAGCCACTTAATGTTTGCTGTGTTTATGTTACTATCATTTTTCAATTTAGACTCTTATTGTTTCCCTTTATTACATTTACTTTATTTTTTCTTTCTCTTGAACTACCTATCAAGGCCCGATTGTTTGTTTTTTAATCTAAGCAGAAACTAAAAGAAAAATCTATTGATCCTTTCTACAAAGGGTTTGTAATTATCTGAGGAAATTAATCATAAACATAGGAAAAGGTTACCTATGATATATGCAATATTTTAATTATTTTTAAAAGAAAAAATTACTTTGTAGATAAACTTTTTAGATAAATCCATTAACACTCAAGTTTAATGTTTACATAATAACTGAGTACAAAGAACAAGATTTGAAAAGAAGTTTTTTATGTGTGTATTACTTAGAGCATAATCTAACTAAACCAGTGGAACTAAAGATTTTCAAGCCTAGAAGCCCTTTAGATTCTTACAATAATTTTTTTTTTGACAGGGTTTTTCTTTGTCGTGAAGGCGAGAGTACATGGTGAAATCACAGCTCACTGCCACTTCTACCTCTTGGGCCTAGGTGATCCTCCCACCTCAGCCTCATGGGTAGCTGGGACCATAGGCACGAGCCACCACACCCAGCTAATTTTTTCTACTTTTTGTAGAGACCAAATCTTGTTATATTGCCCAGGTTGATCTCAAACTCCTGGCCTCAAGCAGTCTTCCTGCCTCAGCCTCCAAAAGTGCTGGGATTGTAGCTGTGAGGCACCATGCCCAGCCCGTATAAATTATTGAAGAGCCCATAGAGCTTTTGCTTATGTGGGTCTTACTCATCAATATTAATGATATTAAAATTAATATGAGAAGACTTTTAAAATATTTTATTGGTTAATGTAGAAAATAAAAATAAAACCACTGTATTATAAATATTTTAATGAAAAATAAATTATTTTCCAAAACACCCTCACATGCAAAAATGACAAAAAGGGATGGTATACATGCATATGTTTCATTGTGATAAAAATCCATAAAATAAAATTTCCCCTTTTAACAAAATTGTAAGTGTAAAGGACAGTATTAACGATAAGCACAATGAGGTACAGCAGATCTCTAGAAGTTTTTCATTTTGTGTGACTGATACTTTATGTCTATTGAAAAGCAACTCCCCAGTTATCCCTTTTCCCAGACCGGGAAAAAATCATTCTGCTTTCTGCTTCCATGAGTTTGACTATTTTAGATACTTTATATAAGTGGAATCAAGCAGTATGTGCCCTTTTGTGACTGACTTATTTCACTTAACATAATACCCTGAAGATCCATCCATGTTGTAGCATTTGACAGAATTGTCTTTTTTATGGCTAAATAGTATTTTATTGTATGTATATACAAAATGCTATTTACCTACCAAAGGTCATTCAGGTTTTTTATATCTCTTGGTTATAGTGCATAATACTGCAATGAACATGGAAGTGCAGATATCTCTTTGAGATCCTAATTTCAGTTATTTTAGATAAATACCCCAAAGTAGGATGGCTCAATCATCTTATAGTTCTATCTTTAAATTCTTAAAGAAGTCTTCATAGTGTTTTCCATAGCATCTGCACCGTTTTATATTCCAACCAGCAGTGCACAGGGGTTACAGTTTTTCCACGTTTTTGTCAGCACCTGTTATTTTATGTTTTTCTTTATCTTTTAAAAAATATATAATGGCCATACCAACAGGTATGAAGTGATATCTCATAATAATTTTGATTTTCATTTTTCTGATGATCAATGAGATTGAAAATCTTTTCATATACCTATTGGCATTTGTATGTTTTCTTTGAAGAAATGTTTATTCAGGCCCTTTGCTCATTTCAGATCAGATAATTGGAGGGTTTTTTGCTACTGAACTATAGGAGTTTTTTAAATGTCATATTTTAGGTGTTAACTCCTTATCAGATATATGGTTGGAAATATTTTCTCCTATTGTGTAGGTTACTTTTTCACTCTGTTAATTGTTTCTTTTGCTGTGCAGAAGCTTTTTAGTTTGATTTAGTCTCACTTATCTATTTTTTCTTTTGTTGTCTCTTCTTTTGCTGTCATATCAAAAAATGCATTTCCAAAAATAATGTCATGAAGCTTTTCCCTTGTGGTTTATTTTAGGAGTTTTACAGTTTCAGGTCTTACATGTAAGTCTTTACCACATTTTGAGTTGCTTTTTATATATGCTGCAGTATATGGATTGAATTTCATTGTTTTGCATATTGATTTCCAGTTTTCCCAACATCATTTGTTTAAGAGGCTATCTTTTCTCCATTATGTTCTTGGCATCCTTGTCAATGATTATTGGACTATATATGCATTGGTTTATTTCCGGGCTGTGTTTTCTGTTCCCTTGACTATGTGTTTGTCTTATGCTACTACCATATTTTTTATTACTATACCTTTGTAATATGTTTTGAAATTACAGAGTATGAGGACTCTGACATTCCTCTTCTTTTTCAAGAGTGTTTTAGCTATTTGGAGTCCTTTGTGGTTGCATATTAATCTTATTTTTTTAATTTCTGCAAAGATTGCCTTGGGGTTTTGAAAAACACTGCATTGAATCTATAGATTGTTTTGATGCTATAGACATTTTAATAACACAGTATTAAGTCTTCCAGTCAAGAAATGTAGAATGTATTTCTATTTATTTGTGTTTTTACATTTTGTAGTTTCAGCATATAAGTCTTTCCTCTCCTTGCTTAAGTTTATTTGTAGTTTCAGCATATAAGTCTTTCCTCTCCTTGCTTAAGTTTATTCCTAAGTATTTTATTATTTTTAATGCTATTGTAAATGTAATTGTTTTCTTAATTTTCTTTTCAGATTATTCATTGTTAGTGTATAAACACAACTGATTTTTGCATGTTGATTTTATATCCTACAACTTTTGTTGAATTTATTTATTAGTTCTGACAGGTTTTTTTTTTGTGTGTGTGTGTGTGTGTGTGTGATATCCTTAGAACTTTCTTAATATAAGATCATGTCATCTGTGAGTAGAGATTAATTTATTTCTTTTCATTTTGGATTATTTTATTTCTTTTTCTTGTCTAATTGCTCACACTAGAACTTCCATACGATATTGAATAGAAATGGCATGAGTGACATCCTTGAATTCTTCCTGATCTGTTTAATTTTCAATTATTAGTGAACTTTCTAGGTTAATTTTGGCATTTATTTCTAATTTCATTCCACTGTAGTTAGCAAACATACTTTTGATAAGTTAGTCCTCTTATATTTGTTAGGACATGTCTTGTAACCTAACGTGTAATCTATCCTGTAGAGTGTTCTGTGTGTACCTGAGAAGAAAATATTCTGCTTTTACTGATTGGAATGATCCATATGTGTTTATAAGGCCTGTTTGTTTTATATTGTGCAAGCTCTCTTTCCTTGTTGGTCTTCTATCTGAATGTTCTAGCCATTATTGAAAGTGGATATTGAAACGTTCTACTGTTATTGTGTTGCTCTGTATTTCTCCTTTCAGTTCTGTCAATGTTTGCTTCATATGTTTAGATGCTCTGATGTTGTATACATATGTATTTATAACTGTTATATCATCTTGGTGAATTGACCTTTTTATCTATATATAATATCCTTGCCTCTTGTGACTGTTTTTGACTTAAAATGTATTTTGTCTGGTATAAGTATGGCCATCCTGCTCTATTTTTTTTTCTTTTTGCATGGAATATATATATATTTTTCCCACACTTTCAGTTTCAACAGATTTGTCCTTAAATCTATATAGTATTTTGTAGGCAGCAGATAACTGTATCTTTTTAAATCTACTCCGCCACTCTATGTCTTCTGATTGAGGAGTTGAATGCATTCACATTTAAAGGAATTCCTGAAAAGCAAGGACCTCTTATTGCCATTTTGTTGATTGTTTTCTTTCTGTTTTGTAGTGCTTCTGGTCCTCTTTGTCTTTCTTGATATCTTCCTTTATGTTTCATTGATTTTTTTATAGGGACATGCATTGTTTTCTCTCTCATTTATATTCTGTAAATATTATCTTTGACATTACCATGGGGATTACATAATCATATTATAGCTTTAATGGTCTATTTTAAGCTGATAACAACTTAACTTCAATCACATACAAAAACTCTTCACTTTAACCTCTCTTCTCCTCTACCCTTTATGTTACTGATATCACAAATTACATCTTTTTGTGTTGTGTATCAAATAGTGTATTTTTATAGTTATTGCTGTTTTTATGCTTTTGTCTTTCAGTTTCTAAACCAGAATTAAAATTGATTTATACACCATGCTTACAGTATTACATTATTGTATATTTTTAATATATTTATTTTTACCAGTGAACTTTATACTTTTATTTGTTTTCAGTTTATTATTTAGCATCTTTCCGTTTCAATTTTTATACTCCATTAGCATTTTTTTTTGTAGGGCAGGTCTAGTAGAGCAGAACTCCCTTAGCTTTTGTTCATCTGAAAAAGTATATATCCTTCATTTTTTAAGGAGAATTTTGCCAGGTGTAGTATTCTTGTTTGGCATTTTTTAAGCATTTTTGTGAATATATCATCGAACTTCGTTTTTGCCTGCAAGGTTTCTGCTGAGAAATCCAGTGATAGTGTTATGAGAGTTTTCTTGTACATAATGATTGGATTTCTGCTTGTTGCTTTCAAAATTATCTTTGTCTTTGAATTTTGACAGTTAGATTATATGTGTCAGTGTGGACTTCCTTGGGTTCATCTTATTTGGGATTCATTTGCCTTCTTGAATCTGAATGCATTTTTCCTTCTCCAGATTTGCGATGTTTTTGTCCAATATTTTTTAAAATAAACTTTTTTTTTCCTTTCTCTCTCTCTCTTTTCTCTCTCTTTATTTTCCCTTGGGACTCCCATAATTCATATAGTGGCCAGCTTGATAACTTTCCTTAAGTCACTTGGGCTTTCTTCATTCTGTTTTTCATTGTTTTTTCCTTTTTGCTCCTCTGACTGTGTAATTTCAAATGAACTTTCTTTGGGTTTGTTAACTCATATATCTGCTGAGTCAAGTCAGCTGTTGAACCCTAGTGAATTTTTCAGTTCAGTTATTGTATTCTTCAGGTACAAACTTTGCTTTGTTTTTTTAAGTATATATTCTATATTTTTGTCTGCGGGCCACATACTGAGGACTGCTGGTCTCAGCTGCTATAACAAATACATGCAAGAATACAGAATATCAAACAAGATATTTAATAAAATAATATTTGCACGTGCAATTGTCTAATGCAGTGGTTCTCATCTAGGGGAAATTTTGCCCCTCAGAGGTATTTGACAATGTCTAGAGACATTTTTTGTTGCCAGGATTGGGAAGAGAGAAGTTACTGGCATCCAGGGATGCTACCAAACACCTTAAATATACAAAACAATCTCCCAGAACAAAGAATTATCTAACCTCAAATGACAAGTTGAGGTACAGAAACTCTGGCTTAAACATGGGAGTTGAGGTGAAGAAGATGGTTTTCTCCTCCACAAGATCATCTAAGGGCTGAGGTTCCTTCTTTTCTAGGTGTCCTGTCATTTCCCAAGGAGTTGCCCTTGTCTACAGAGTAAGTCTTGCCTCACTGGAATAACATCTGCTTTTTTGCAAGAGGAATAGAATTACATGAGCAATTACATAAGCAAATACCTTTTTTATCTTGTTTGATCTTCTGTATTCTTGTGTATATTTGTTATAGCAGCTGAGACCAGTGGTTTTCAATGTGTGGTCTGCAGAGAACCTTATAGGGAATATCTGATGTCAAAACTATTTTTATAATAATGCTAAGATGTTATTTACATTTTTCACTGTCTTGACATTTGCACTGATAGTGTAAAATCAATGTCTGATAAAACTGCTGGTTGCTTAGTACAAATCAACTGTTTAGGGAGAACAATAAATTGACTCTTAAGAAAATAATGTGGACATTGTACACATCCTTCCACCTACTTACATCCCATTGGTAAGGACTTGTCCAAATGACGAGGCTGAGTCCTTGACGTGGAGGAAGGAGTCCATTGAAAAGGTAAATGCAGGGAGTGGTTTCTGGGGAAATATGGGCAATATCCACCCTGATAGAGAAATGCTTTAAAGCTTTTGAAGGCATGCTCAAAGAAGCCAGAGGCCTTTTATCATAGAACAAGTTAAAATTATTTATGTTTAATAATACTTTTTTATATGTAAAACAAACACATTTCTTGTTATATTTTGCAAACCCATGACTTATAATGAATTTGCCATTCACTTTCTGCAGACAATTAATTCCTTGGGGATCTAATAAATACTCTTGCCCAAACAAAGAATGTGTTACTTTGGTGGAGGTCATCAGCTTCTACAAAATATAAGTAAGCTGATATCTTACTGGTTTATGGGATTTATCTTTGGGCTTTATTAAAATCCTGCATTTTTAACTTGAAAAGGAAAAGGAAGACAGACATTGACTTACTGTCAAAATCAACACGGTCTGGATGAAGGCCCCTTGAAAGTCTCATCCCCTGTGAGCTAGTAAACATTTATAGCTAATTTGAAATGAGATGCTTAATTACATAATTTCATTCCAATTAAGCTGCTAATTAATTGACAGGGCATCTTTGAGAGCTTTACACAGTGCAAGTAAAAGGCAACTACATCTTGAGCCTATTACCTGTGACCATTTGGGAGAGATCAGTAAATGACTATTTAAGAGGCTGGAGACAGAGTTTGCAAAAAGAGAAAACAAGAGGCCAGCCCTGAGAGATCCAGACTCAGGACCAGTCCTGGCCCAGACTCTTTTGAGCTTTTTTTACTAGGCTCTTTCTTGAGTGAGTAAGGAAAAGAAAAAAAAGAAAAACAAATTCTCTTACTGAGCATTTACTTCATGCATGTGCTAGGACGCTGCACATGAAAAATGTAAGACGCTACACTATCTGCCCAGTTGTTGTTTTAAGTAACACTGTTGCTTGGGCATTAGGTAAGTAGCTTTGCTGTCTCCCTGGTATTTAACTCAGCCAGGTCTCTCTTCTTGTTTTTCCATCTCTGAGCTTTATTCTGGGGCCAAATTAAAGCTTATTTTAGGGACAGATCATCAGTCTATTTAATCTCCCCAAAGGGTAGTAATGTTTTTGTTGATAGTGAAAACAATTCCAAATTGACATCAGTTTTTCAAAATAAAATGGATTATTTTACTACTTGCATACTGCAGCTTATTAGAGTAGAAAGATATAATAATAAACATCTATTCATACACACATGCATGGCACTTCACTTGCCTGCACTGGAGAAGAAATTATTGGAATGTATCTTCTTCATCCAGTTTAACACAGAAGCAGAAAACTAGGGTGGACAAGCTGGTTGTCTTGTTACTGAACATTACTGTTGACTCAAGAGTCTTTCAACATTACTTCAGAAATGCTCCGGGACAGCATTATCACATCTTTACATCTCATCATTGGTTTTATTCTAAAAAATTAATGAAACAAGTTCGAGTTAGGTTTATCATCCAATCTAAAGAGTTTCATGCAGTGTATCACCCACTATTATCACCTGGTCTCTAATTGGCATCATGCATCTTTTTAAAAATATTATTTGAACAGGCAGGTTTCCTCACGGATATATCAACTATTGTGCATATCTCTAGTTCTGATTCTAGTTAATGAATATCAGCAGAACTCTGATCATTTCATGTCTAAGTGTCTATGTGGGCATGAAATTGTTAGGAATTGTTTTAGTGAATTACTGATTCAAAAATTCATTGCTTAAAAACAAGATAATTTTTTACAGAAGCATTCAGAACCCCAAAGAGATTATAACTCACAGAGAATTGTTTTAAAAAGCAGATAATATCTTATTCCTTTTTTCCACACATCCCCACATACCAACTTAAATATTCACCAATAAAGAGGAATCCATGCAGAATCATAAGAGAAGCATCTTTGCTATCCTCGCTGAAGTGAGAGACAGTTAACCTTTCCGTTGCTCATACTCAGTGCCTGGAATCACCTAGGAAAGCCCCTTCCCATGGGAATTCAGCAGCCATGAGCAAGCTGCCCTTATAGGCTCCATCCTGGTCACCAACAGGTTACTCAGGCTGTGACCACTGAGGTCCACTTCCACTAATGCCTCAGAATTTTAACCTGAGCCTGACACATTTGCAGGGTATGTGGGCACACATTACTGTATATTGCAGCTGGAATGCAAACAAAGTGGACCTTAATGGCAATTGAATCCCATCCCCTCATTGTACAGATGAGGACCTTTAAATGCAGATAGGTGACAAGCAAATATTTGGTTGTGGTCAATGTTAATGTTGAATTGATTACTTAATCAAAAGTCACAAGATTGATCCATATTTAGACAAACATCTATGGGCTTACACACCAATGGAATTTACACTTTATGTATCTATATACATTATAGAGCTTCTGGACATTCAAATCCCTTTTGTAGAAGATTCTGAGGCTTTGAGATACTGGACTTCCGATCTGGTAAGACTTGTTTCTCTCCACATGATACAGTCAGCTGTAACACAGGGAATCACATTTAGGAGCATATGCAGGTAAAATGGTCATCACTTTGCCAAGCCCTGGTTTATCCTTACATCCTGGCATCATTACTATCTTACCTGATCTTACTTCCCACTAAATTAGAGCACAATCTAGGCCGTCACACAAAAACTGGAGGAGACTTTTTGGTAGATACTTGTAATTGAGTTTATTTTCATATATTTAGTTTGTTTCAATGCAAAATATAAATTAATGAATAAAATAAAATATTCGGCATCTCTTTTTCAAGCCAAGATGGTAAGCATTCCTTAGAATGTATGTGATGGAGTAATATGACACATGTGGACCAGAGTATTACTGAGGCTGCCAACAGAGATGGCAACACAAACAAAAGTATGGCTTAACATTCCTAAAGCTTTGATTTGCTGCCTTCTTCAGAGGAGGTAGTTTTAATTCGCTTCTTACACATGCCATTAAGGCATCATTGCCCCTAGATATGTATATTTATTTATCAGTTTATGATAGCTATTGATGTTCAACAGTTATTTCAAATCTCTTGAAGAAACACATATAAAGATATTTTCAAAATTCATAGTTAGCTGTTAATCACCTATGTCCTGAAACTATTGCTAGGCAAACGTTTTTATTATTTGTTCTTTGAGGGAGTATAAATTTAATTTAGAGTGAGAAGGATAAAACCCAGGATTCGTCACCATCATTTCAAACCAGATACTGTGAATTTTTTTTTGTGGGGTGGTGTTGAGAGAGGCTTCCTGGTTTGCTCCTTTGTTGATTTTCTTATATATTTGACAGTGTCAACATTGAGGCTCACCAGATCACTGCCAAAGCCCATTGTGAAGAGTGGCTGGGCCAGTGTTTTAACTTTGGTTTATATTGAAAGGATCATATTCTATAATTGACTATCTTTTATTTAGATGGCATTACTGAATGTACATTTTCAGAATTTATTTTGAAGACTGACATAGAAGAAGCTCATCTAGAATACTATGTTCAAGCCTTTGAAACACTCAAAGAACTCTACAGATTCAGTGTGATCCCTATCAAAATACCAATGGCAGTCTTCACAGAAATAGAAAAAAATACCCTAAAATGTATATGGAACCACAAAAGAATCAGAATAGCCAAAGCTATCCTAAGGGAGAAAAAAAAAAAAAAAACTGAAGGAATCATATTTCCTGACTTCAAATTATACTACAGAGGTTTAGTAACCAAAACAGCATGGTACTGGCATACAAAAAGACACAAACATCAATGGAACAGAATAGAGAGCCCAGAAGCAAATACACACACCTACAGTATACTCATTTTTAACAAAGGTACCAAGAACATACACTGGAGAAAAGACAGTCATTTCAATAAGTGGCGCTGGGCAAATTGAATATATGCAGAAGGAGGAAACTAGACCCCTATCTATCACCATATACAAACATCAAATCAAAATGGATTACAAAATTGAACCTAAGACCTCAAACTATGAAAGTACTACAAGAAAACATTGGGGAAAATCTCCACGACATTGGTCAGAGCAAAGATTTTTTGAGCAGTACCCTACAAGTATAAGAAACCAAAGTAAATGGACAAGTGAGATCACAAATTGAAAAGCTACTGCATAGCAAAGGATACAGTCAACAAAGTGGAGGGATAACCCAGAGAACGGGAGAAAATAGTTGCAAACTACTTATCTGACAAGGAATCAATAACCAGAATATGTAAGGAGCTCAAACAACTCTATAGGAAAAAAAAATCTAATAACCTGGTCAAAAAATGGGCAAAAGATTTGAATAAACATCTCTTAAAAAAAAAAAAAAAAGACCTACAAATGGCAAACACCTATATGAAAAGGTGGTGACCATCAACGAAGTGAACATTAAAACTACAATGGCATAGAAGGAGGTTTGCCAGAGGCTGGGGGGGTAGCAGGAGGCTATGGGAGAGGTGAGGATGGTTAAAGGGTACCAAAACAAATAGAAAGAATGAATAAGACCTACTATTTGATAGCACAATAGGGTGACTATAGTCAATAATTACTTTATTGCAGATTTTAAAATAACTTAAAAATGTAATTAGATTGTTTGTAACTTAAGAATAAAATTAAAGAATATGGCGAAGGGTAAAAACAAAACAAAAAAAATAAAAATTAAAAAAAGCCATGAAATAATTAAGTAAACTGAATATTCACATAATGAAGTGGCTACTTTTGAAAACGGTTTAATTTTATATAAATATAAAAGGTAGCCTCCCACTTCCTTTCTCAGCCTCTGGTAACCCTCCTTCTACTCCCTATGTCATTCAGTTATGTTGTTTTGATTTTTAAATCTCACAAACAAATGAGATTATGCCATGCTTGTCTTTCTGTGCCTGAATAGTTTTGAATAGCTCTGTCTATGAGAAAATAAATCAGAGATTTTACCAAAATAATAGCGTTAAACATAAGATTTTTCAAAATTTTGTCTCTTTTCTGGTTTCCTTAATAAATGTGTGTGTTTGTTATATATACAAAGAAATTTTAGGCCAGGCACAGTGACTCACACCTGTAATCCTAGCAATTTGGGAGACCAAGGCAGATGGATTGCTTGAGCCCAGGAGTGCAAACCAGCCTGGCCAACATGCGGAAGCCTCGTCTCTACTAAACATAAAAAAATTATTAGCTGGGCGTGGTGGTGGGCACCTGTAGTCCCAGCTACTCGGGAGGCTGAGGCAGGAGAATGGCGTGAACCCGAGAGGCGGAGCTTGCAGTAAGCCCAGATCGTGCCACTGCATTCCAGCACTCCAGCCTGGGAGACAGAGTGAGACTCCCTCTCAAAAAAAAAAAAAAAAAAAAAAAAAAAAAAAAAAAAAAAATTGGCTCACACCTGTAATCCCAGCACTTTGGGAGGCCAAGGCAGAGTGGATCACAGTGGGTCAGGAGTTTGAGACCAGTCTGGCCAACATGTTGAAACCCCCATCTCTACTAAAATACAAAAAATTAGCCAGGTGTGGCAGTGTACGCCTCTAGTCCCAGCTACCTGGGAGGCTGAGGTAGGAGAAATGCTTGAACCCCGGAGGTGGTTACAGTGAGCCGAGATTGCACCACTGCACTCCAGCCTGGGTGACAGAGCGAGACTCCGTTTCCATTAAAAAAAAAAAAAATTAGCCAGGTGTGGTGGTGGGCACCTGTAATCCCAGCTTCTTGGGAGGATGAGGTAGTAGAATCACTTGAACCTGGGAAGCAGAGGTTGCAGTGAGCTGAGATGGCACCACTGAACTTCAGCCTGGGCAACAGAGCGAGACCCCATCTGTAAAAAAAAAAAAAAAAAAAAAAAGAGAAATTTTGAACAAGATATAGATGATTTCAAAAGGGGCAAGCAATATGGCACGCAATTCAGAATAGTCTTCCAAATACAGGCCCTGACTTGGTCATTGCAGGCCATGTGTCTTTGATCAAACACCTTCACCCAATTACTTTTGTAGTAAAAAGGGGACAATAATAGTGCCTACTTTCTAATGTTGCTGAGAGGGTTGCATTAGAATGTCTTCAAAAAGTTTAGCACGTTGCCTGTCACAAAGTGATATTAATTATTATGTTCATAATACCATTAACAAATTTATTACTTTCTAAGCAGGAAAAAAAAAACAAATTCAGGACAGTCTCATAATAAACATTAATTTATTTTAACAAGTTTATGGCTTTTGTTTTTAATCGAAATAGATAATTTAAGCACTTTCTCCTAATTATTTTATAAAATGTATGGTGTTTTTCCATATACAAAAGTTGATAACAATTCTATTTTCTTAATCTCTCAAAGTTGCCACATTGCTATAGAAATGACTGTAAAAACGTGATTTTTCCTTCTACTTGTATCTGAACAGCATTTACTCATTTAATCCGAAAGCTGAAGAAATGAAAAATTGGGAGATAGTGGTTTCACTGTTCACAGACAAGCTTTCCCACTAGCTCTGTGACCTCAAAGAAATTGGATTAGTCCTCCGTGTCTCTGGGCCAATGAGGAAGCTTTCAACTGCCAACTAGGGAAGAAACTCTTGAGAATGCCTTCAGCAAGAGCACAGCCAAGGCAGAGTAGCTCCAGGGCTGGTTAATTCAGTGACTCAAGGACTGTATCTAAGATCTAAGGTTTCTTCCCAACTGTGTTTCCTGCATTCCTCCGTACCTGTTTTCTTCTCCTGTTTCCCCTCATGCACACATGTTGGCCCAGGCATTACCCACAGACATAACTCTAGTAGAGAGAGGAGTAAACATGTCTTTTCTGTTGTATCCTTTGTAAGACTGAGAATCTCCTTCCTACAGCTCCCCACCTCAGGATCTCCCTGACATGGCACTATTCAGAACTGGGTCACAGGTCACTCCCAGTCACTGCCAAGAATAGTGAGATGGCTTTGTTTGGTTAAAGCAGAATGAGCTCGTTAGAGTGGTTAGATTAATCAGGATTTGTCTCCAAGGTGGAGAAGGATTTTTTTCTCTGTAGGTTGGACAGTATAGCAAAATTTACTTTAGGATTGAATGGACTTGAGTAACAATGCACAGCATCTGCTGAAACCTTAATTTTTTTCATCTATAAAATAGGGCAAAGTTCAGTTTGATCTAGGTCACAGGATTTTTAAAGGATAAAATGATGTAATGTCAGCTCATGCAGTTCAAGCAAGCCTATGACTCTCAAATGAACAGCAGTACTTTCACGGTAAGTCTAAGGATCCTTGGTCAATTATGTATAAATGCAACCCTAGTCTCTCCTTCATCTCCTTTCCCACTGTTCAGCCATGGCTTTCAGAGTTCATCATTTATTTCTGCATTGACAGCCGCACCGATCCCCATTCCAAATTCACATGATGATAAAAGGTACAAACTAGATGACTTCCAATCTTCTTATTTTCTTAACAAGTTTACAGGAGCCATTAATAATGTAGAGCAAAATGCAATCTCCAGGTGTGTATACCACCAAGATGTAACTTACAAAGGTAGCTCCATGTTGTAAAACTGTCATGTATTCCTTCTGTGTAAGTGGGCACAGGGAGAACTCCAAGGGTTTATGGCTTAGCATGCATGCTTTCTTACCAAACACTGTTCTTGTCGCTTGTTGTGGCCATTCGGAGTTCTTTTATGCAAATGTGACCCACTAAGAAGGATTGATTTGTGCTCAGGCCTCAGCCAATGCCCATTTTCTTATGCCCTGGGGTTTGTTTCCTAGCTACCTCTGGCCCCACGGTTGAGGTTTCTTGCCAATTCAATTCTAATACATGAACGCTTTCCTTTCATTCTCTCTTTCTGATTTCCCTTTGCATTTATCTGCTTCCATCAATGCAAAATTCTGAATGGTTCAAATTGATTTTCCTTCTTAAAACATGAAAGGTCTGTTTTTCAAACCTCAGTATTTCCTAAGGAAATATCTCTGATCAATGTGTGTAACAATTAAGGGGAAACACCAGACTCCCCCTTCTGATTGTCAGTAACTCAATGCAACCTGTTTACCTATTTGGATTCTTCCCAGCAGAAAACGTTAACAATTGCAATTATCACCATTATGCAGTATGTTCAATTGTACAATCAATGTAATTGCCAAATGGAAATTATACAATAAATATAATTGCTGCTTTACTCCTGTGCAGTATTTCAGTGGCACTTCACATTTATTTTGTCCTTTAATTAGTAACAGGTATAATTACAGCACTACACTCAGAGCTGAAGCTGAGTAATTTGTGGGAGTGGGCATAGGGTACAGATATTGAAAGGGGGCTGCTGTGACTTATTCTTTGCTGGAATTATCTAAAGACATCCACCTATTGTCTAACACCCACCTAACAGCCCCAAATTGAGCTGACCTGTGGACACATTTCGTGTAAACTCCAGGTAAAAAAATTCCCTGCAGTTCCTGAGACACATGACTTTGCCATCCCTGCTCTTGACTTCCTGTACCCCATTGTCCCTATGATTTGTCTATCTAGATGAATGTATTAATTGATTGATTTAGTAAGTATTTATTGAGCACTGATTATTTACCTGCAGGAGATACGTAGTGAGCAAGAGAGGCATGAAGCTTAAAATCTAGGGGAAAAAATGCAGAGACTACATAAGGAGCCAATCATGTGGTAGGAAATTTAAGGTGATTAGAAGGTGATTAAAACATCCTAAGAAGAAAAAGTTATTATGACATCATAATATCTTTTCATTGGATGATCAGGGAGAACAACTTTCCAAGACATGATATTCAGCCTGAGATGATAAAATGAGGCAGGTTGTTCAAGGGGGGCGCAGAAGAAGGAGGGAAGTGAGAGAGAGAGAGAGAGAGAGAGAGAGAGAGAGTTTGTGAGGTGTGCTGGAAGAGGTAGAGAGAGAAGGGCTTAGATTTAGAGGGTTTCCACATTATAATAAAGAATTTGATATTTATTGTAAGCGCAATGGGAAACCAATGGAGAGTTTGGTGCATGACAGTGACATAACTTGATTTCCATTTTCTTTTATTTTTTAGACAGTCTTACTTTGTTACCCAGGCTGGAGTGTAGTGGCATGATCTTGGCTCACTGCAACCTTTGTCTCCCAGGTTCAAGCGATTCTCCTGCCTCAGCCTCCTGAATAGCTGGGATTACAGGTGCACACCACCATGCCCGGCTAATTTTTGTATTTTTAGTATGGACAGGGTTTCACCATGTTGGCCAAGCTGGTCTCGAATTCCTGAACTCAAGTGATCCCCCTGCCTCGACCTTCCAAAGTGCTGGGATTACAGAAGTGAGCCACTGTGCCAGGCCTTGATTTCCATTTTATGAAAAGTCTATTCTGACTGTTGTATAAAAACTGATTGTAGAGAAACAAGAAATGAAAGAAAGCAGATGCAGAGAAAACTACCAGTGTCTGGGTAGGAGTTTCTGGTTGCTAGACCTAGGATAGTTCTGGTGGAGATGAAAAAAGTGGAGGGATTAGAAGAACATTTGGAAGTGGATTGCCCTTGCTGGCTGACAGAATTGTTGTGAACGGTGAGATCAAGAAGGAAATTCTGAATGGTGCTAGGCTTTTGGCTTGGAAGTTACTGGAAGTCTTAAAAAAACAACAGTCTTATTAGTAAGAAAACAAAGCTTGTTCCATTTGAAATGCCATTAGACATCAAGGTAGACTGATGGATAAATACCCTAAGGGGAGTAGTCATTACTGTAGATATAAATGTTGAGGCTTATTGGCATTGATACTGAATAACCCTGGACCAAAGTGAGATAAACATCAGGAACAGAAGACAGAATAGATCTCAGGATTGAGTTGTGAGTTTTTGCAACATTTAGAGGCCCCACAGCGAGGAAGAATCAGCAAAGAAAATTGAGTAATAGCCACCAGTGAGGTTGAAGGAAAAATAGGAACCACTCCATCCAAGAGAACCTGTACCAAGAAGGGAAACCTTAAGGATGTGAAATTTTACTGAGAGAGTAAGATGAAAGCAAAGCTGTGGTCTTTCCATTTGTTAATGTGGAGGCTGCCACTGACCTTGTCAGAACAGCTTTAGTGGAGTTTCTAGGCTACATATATGATATGTGTGGGTTGGAAAAAAAAGTGAGGTGAGGAAATGAAGACAGCATGCACAGATGATTTTTGGAGTGCTGTGAGAAAGAACAAGAAGCCCAGTTGTAGGTGGAGGGGCATGTGGGTCAAAGAGAGGCTGCTGGATATTTTTGTATGCAAGTAAGTGCGAAAAGTGAGAAGTGGATGCTGCAAGGTGGGAGGTGGAGTGTGTTGAGAACAAAGTCCTTGAGTAGATGAGACGTGGAATCCAGAGTATAAGCGAAGAGGCTGCCTCAGACAGGAACAGAGGCTCGTCTTCCTTGGTGATGGGAGAGAAGGCGAGAGTGTAGGCATGGATTCAGGAAGGTCAGTATGTGATAGTAGGAGGACTGTTGCTGCCTCCCCGTAGTTCGTGATCTAGAGGAGAGAGACACATTGTACACAGCTCATTACATGAGTCAGACAGCGGTCTGAGCAGACAGTAACAACTGCTGTGAGAGGGCACTGGTGGGAGTAATCTGCCTACCAAAGTTTGACAGTGCAGGTGGCATCTGACTTTGCTGTTGAATAATAGATATTATTATGCCAGTATTTGACTTAGACAGGTATATGGGCATTTCCTCTAAAAGGCCCCTTGCGAAAGACATTGTATCAAGAAAGACCAAGGGAGACGCACGGGTTGATCTCTTCTTCCACAGAACCCTCTCAGGCATCAGTGCCTTTTCAAAGCCCTGTTCTGCTTTGAAAACTTCCTCTCTCCCTTTCCTTGGCTGTTTTCTAATTATCTTGCAAGACTCAGTTGAAGTGTTCCTCTTCCTGAAAGCCTTCCCAAGGCCCGCCCCCAAACCCCTTGTCAATTTGTGTTAGATTCCTTCCTAGACGTAGGTGGAGCGAAAACATAGTGGCCTCTACTTTTTTGGATGTGTTGGCATGAGTGTTGGCTTTATCCGCGTGGTGGAACAGGAAGTGTCCGTGGTGGTAGCCACTCAAGAGCTCAGGCAAAATGATATTCTGAGCCCCAAGGCTGCCAGAAGAGAACAGTGTTTGCAGTCTCAGAAAAAATCCTTGTTCATGTCTCCGTGGACACGTGCAGCTGAGTCTAGCTTTGTACTTTACTTTGGTCAAAGAGCATTTTGATGTGTATCATGAAATAAACATACAAATAATAAAAATCATAAACAAAACTCTCAGCATATGGGTCAGAAATCCTACTCAGTTTGTCATTTATGGTGGGACTCAAGTACTATCAGCACCATCTCCACAGCCCAGGGATGAACTTTGTTGTGGTGTCTGATAGGAAAATTCAATCGAACAAGCTCCCCCCGCCATGTCTCTATAAAACTGTCTTATGCTATGGAAAAGGTTTTCAGTTACTTGTCTGAATATGGTGGGAGGATAATATCACCTGCACCACAGATACCCATGCCCCAACCCCCAGAACATGTGAATACGTTATTTGAGATGGCAAGAGGGAAAAAGTTTGTGGATGGAATTAAGGTTGCTAATCAGTTGACATTGAAATAGGGAGATTATCCTGCACTACCTGGGTAAAATTAATGTAATTACAAGGGCTTTTATAAGTAAACGAGAGAGGCAAGAAAGTCAGCGTCAGAGGGACACAGCATGAAAAGGACTCGATTGATCATTTCTGGCTCTGAAGACAGAAGGTGGCCACAGATGAAGGAACGTAGGCAAGAAACGGCAAGAAAATAGATACATCCCCTACAGTCTCCAAAAGGAGCACAGCTCTGCTGATATTTTGATTTTAGTCCAATGAGACTAGTTTCAGATGTCTGACCTGCAGGAATGTTTTGTGTGTATGTGTGTGTGTGTGTGTGCGCTGTTTTAAGCCATAAATTTTGTAAACTTTTGTTGCAGCAGCAATAGTAAACTAATATCCAGTTTGATGTACCTCTGTGCCTGAATCTGAAAGTCCGTCTAAAACCTGTGCACAGTCATAGTGTATAAATGGGTGACAAGATGAAAACATGGTGGGATTCATAAGCAAAATGCTGTGCCTCAGAACAGTGCCCTTTCAGTAAGGGGATACTAAATAGATGTCAGTTTTTAAACAGAACCCCTCAGAACTTCAGTTTCCTCAGCTTGACATTTGGGGTAGTAACACATTTCTACATTAGGAGGAGATGTAAGTAAGATAATGTGCTATGAATGGTTTTGTAAACATTTATAAATTTCCTCGTAAGATCTCTGCAAAGATTCTAATACCCTTCTGAAGCACTAGAAAGTATACTGGCCTGAGAGATGCAAGAGCTGAATTCAGGTCTCACTTTCAACGCCTGTGGCATTGCACAACCCAATTTATCTTACTGAAGACTCCATTTGCTCATCACTAAAATATGGATAAAAAGATTTAGTCATCTATGCTAACAGGTAATAATAAAAGCAAATGCACTTTTATTATTTGTACTGTGCATGCAAATAATTATTAATAAAATTTCACCATACGTATTTCTCATTTTTGGTCAATAAAACAATATCTACAATTCCAGCTCTCACTGTACAAGGTCTCGACATGAGCTACAGTGAGTGGGTGATAAGGAAGAGGGTGAATAGCAGGTGCAGGAATGCCCATATAATTGGTGAGCTCTTTCTCCAGCCACTGTGTCCAGGATATATGCTTAGATGTTAAGACAATCCCTGTAGTCCTCGGTAGAAAGGCACTTAGGAATCACTCTTTCATATTTAGATTGATTCCTGGGAAAATTAAAGCCACCTCCAACCCAGTTCTGTTGCTCAGAGTTCCCGACACACTCTGAGTTGTCTAGTGAGGAGAAATAGAATCCAGAGGTTCGTGGAAGTCCATAAACGCAGTGTACATCTTAAGCGTTGAAGAAAATCCTGTCCATCTTGAAAGCAGATCATGAATCTAAAAGTCATGGTCATTCTCTGTGACAGCAATCAAGATGAGAGCAACCAACTGGCTCTCATAGGAAGTTTTGCGAGGCAGAAACTTCATTGATTCGTCTGACTTCAGAATTTCCCGTAGCACCAGGCATATAGCAAGTGAATGAATGTTTTGTTTAAAGGAAATCTGCTCTTTTGAACAATATAAGTCTTATTTTTTTCAAAGAGATATGTGTTATCAAGGAACTTGATATGCCCAGGGGTTAAACTTAGTTTTCTGAGTTCCAGGGTGCTTTCTGTATGGATTAGGTGTTAGGCACACAACTCTCCCACACAAAACTAAAAATCATTCCGCAAATATGGAAAGTATAGAAAATGTGGTAATATGTGCAGAGTGATGAGAAAGAATGGTACACAGAACAGAGTGCAATGTGTTTGTATTATGCTGTGTGATCTGGCATAGGTTCAGTTATATTTTCATTGATAATTTTCCTATAAATCCATGCTTTGGAAGATAAACTGTCTTTGTTTCCCTAAAGGTAATGTTATGCCTGTATTTGTGTATCTTATCCTAGATAAACAACACCGCATGTTAAAAGAGCATATGAAGGATCATGTGATATTTATCTTAAGATAATACTAGAAGAAGTGAGGCTATTTAGAACTTAATTGATTCCTGATAAATCTGAGAAACAAAAACTTGAGTCCTTGAGCTATTCATGATTTCTTGTTTAGAAAAATTTGCCTCTAGTTTTTTATTCCCCAAGTATGTAATTGTTGTAAACCAAATAGAAGCAGTAACTGAATTCTTCATTAATAAAGCTGCTTTGTTTAAATGGCTCTTGACATATTAATATATAGAATATTATAGTGACATAGTCTTATCAAAAAAGAGAACATTTAATCACAAATTTATAAAGCAACAAGATTTTGAAAATCAATGAAAATTTTGTACACAATAGTTGATGTTACCTTATGAAAAATAGAACCTTTCGTGGTTGTTCCATTAAAAGCCGCTGCTTCTAATAAATAGCTATTATTTTATTTTCATTAAAAAATATGGGGAAGGAAACACTGAAAATATAACTTGAAGATAGGCACAGCCTGTCTGGTTTCTTTTATGATTTTTCAGCTGCAATATGGAAGAAAAACATACATAAACACTATTTCCTTGGGTGGCAGATCAAATAAAGGACAGTTTTGTTTTTGTTTTTGTTTTATTCTTGCAACAGCTCTTGGTGAGGTAGAACAAAATAAAAGATGGTTTAGAACAAGAGAATCACATTTATATTGCCTGGCTGTCTTATCTGTAGGAAGGAAGACAAATTCTTTACAGATAGGTAATAGCAGTACCTGGTGCTGACTATTTGAGTGGGATATATTTCCAGTTCATTAAAATAAGCAAAGGTGATTAAAAAACCTTCAACCTCTTATACAATCACACTTTTCAACCTGGGTTCATTGGGAGAAAGTCTGTATTTCTATCTGAGGTTTAAAAAAGTGTTGTTTCATTCATTTATTCGCTCACTCATTCATTCACCCCTCTTCAAATTCATAAAACATCAGTTTAGTGCAAGGCTATGAATCTGAAAATAACTCAAGGGGCCAGGTGTGGTGGCTCACACCTGTAATCTCAGCACTTTGGGAAGCCAAGGTGGGCAGATCACGAGGTCAGGAGTTCGAGACCAGCCTGACCAACATGGTGAAACCCCGTCTCTACTAAAAATACAAAAAATTAGCCAGATGTGGTGGCGTGCATCTGTAATCCCAGCTACTCAGGAGGCTGAAGCAGGAGAATAGCTTGAACCCAGGAGGTGGAGGTTGCAGTGAGCTGAGATCACACCACTGCACTCCAGCCTGGGCAACAGAGCAGACTCCATGTTAAAAAAAAAAAAAAAAAAATTCTGGACATGGTTGAATGCACCTGTAATCCCAGCTACACAGGAGGCAGAGGCAGGAGAATTTTTGGAACCCGGGAGGCGGAGGTTGCAGTGAGCTGAGATATTGTGGCCCCTGAACTCCAGCCTGGGAAACAGAGTGATACTCCACCTGAAAAAAAAAAAAAAAAAAAAAAAAAAAGAAAATAACTCAAGCAGCAATAACTAAGAGTATATACTAATTATTTAATTCATTAATCAATTTGTTCATTTTTATTGCCTATTATGATGTATAATTCCAAGTTTCTCAAACCTAAACCAAAAATATGAAGCAAATTTGTAGGGCATCCTGGAACCTTCTCTCCTTGGACTCTAATTCTGATATGTTGGTGCAGCTTTGCTTAGTTGAGACATGTTCTGGGAGCTGATATATTTAATATAGTTCATGGTTTAAATACCAGATAGGTTGGGAAACACTCCATATGAAAATTTATGTGAATATATAAGTTGATCTGTTAATATACCAATTTATTTATGCAAATGTATATTTGCGGCCCTTAAAGTCAATTTTCTTAAATAGAATAGTTTTAGGCAGTTTATGTAAAACGTTGATTTTCTCATTCATTTGCACTTGCATTAACTTCTGTATGGTGAAACAATAAAGATAGCTATTTGTTACTTGGCAGGTTAGCACCTGTCATCAATATTTGGACCACTGCATATAAAACCAGACTTAGATAAGGGTGAAGGGAGCAATCTACACTTGGTGCCTACAATATTAAAAGTTTTTCTGTAACAATCTAGTTTCCAGATTACGTTTCTTTTTTCTTTCAAACAGTTTAACATCCGATGCCCGCTGTCTCAGTTATTGAGTGTGTGTGTGTGTGTGTGTGTGTGTGTGTGTGTGTGTGTGAGAGAGAGAGAGTGAGTGTTGGCAGGAAGTAGAATAAAGAAAGGACTATATTCCTATCACAGCACTTATGACATCATTGTGTAGATTGGTTTATTCCTTCAGTCTCAATATCCTTATCTGAAAAATGTACGTTATTACACATAGGGTTGTCATAAGGGTTAAAGTCACTCTTTTCCAACAAGTTTTTATTGGGCACCTCCTTAATATCAGACGCTATTCTAGGTATTGGAAATACAACTGTGAACAGAACAAAATTTTGCATAAATGACAATGTGCATTCATAGCATTTTACAAATAAATTAATCTTCAATTATTAGTGCAATTGGTGGTGTTGTTGAGGTGGTGGTTGGTAGCAGTAGTAGTAGCAGCAGCAGCGGTACAGTAATACCTACTGACTCCTGTACCAGACTGGATATTTCCTGACAGACTGATATGAACTCCTAATAAATAGTGCCTACTCAATACCTGCCATGGAGAAGAGACGCACATATTTGTTGAACTGAAGCATTGACTGTATGTTTTCATGCATATTTTTGTAATTAACAAATGAAAGAAAGGCAGAAAGAGGATGAGGATGAGGACCATGTGATGGAATTACTCAGCCTGCGTATTTCTCACAAGGAATGAGGGGATAGGGATATAAGAGGAGATGGGTGGCATCAATGTCTAATATTATTTAGCAGATAAATCAATGATGGGTTCTAACTCTATCTTTACAACAAATCTATGATGCAAGAGGAAAAGAGAAAGTAAGTCGCATGCCCAAAGTCAAGCAGCTAGTATAGCAATGAGTTCAGAAAAGAATCAGGCCTGTTAGTCTCCGAAGGCCTTTCTCTTTCTTTATCCTCTGAAATAAAGCTGAGGACTCCTTTTCAGGTGAACTAACACTTAGAGATAGGAGTTGAAAGTTTTGGAGAAAGGGCTTACGATGTCATGTCCTATTGCCACTGAAGAAGAAAAAGGCACACCAACTTCATACTCAACTACTCCAAGTTTAGTTTAAATTAAACATAAAGAGACAGCTGGGCCAGGCACATTGACTCATGCCTGTAATCCCAGCACTTTGGGAGGCCAAAGTGGGTGGATCGTGGGGTCAGGAGTTCAAGACCAGCCTGGCCAACATGGTGAAACCCCATCTCTACTAAAAATACAAAAAATTAGCCAGGTGTGGTGACAGGTGCCTGTTCTTCCAGCTACTGGGGAGGCTGAGGCAGGAGAAATCACTTGAACCCAGGAGGTGGAGGTTGCAGTGAGCCGAGATTGCACCACTGCACTCCAGTCTGGTGAGAGTGAGACTCTGTCTCAGGAAAAAAAAAAAAAAGGACAGCTGTGGTTTCAGGCAGGCAATATCTGGGCCTGATTGCAGTTGGAACCACTGGAGCCAGAGGGGCCTCCAGAAAGGCCTGGACTCCATGGCCAGAGGGAAGGAGTTTCACAAACAGGATTTTGACAGCACTTTAGCCAACAGTTCTTTGGTGTTCTAGTACTGCTTGAGAATGCTTTGATGTCTTATAAGGGGTTACATAGTGAGTTATCTGAAATCATTTCCTTCTCAAACTGTCAAGTCTCCCTTACGGTGCTTTAGTCAACTCTTCGTCTTCTCAGTCTTGATGTTAAAAGGAAAAATCTTAGTGAAATATACTAAAGGAGACCAACTAATTTCTTGAACAATAGTGACCATTTTGGTGAGAGGCTTTTAATAGTGGTATTGAGAAGCATATCTTCAATTAGGACTGAAAAAGTTGTCTTTTTTTAGCAGGAAACTGGTAAAGGGGATATCTTTGCACAAAAGCAGTAATATCAGCAGGAGACATTGTAAAATTAACCAGTCAAGATACCCTCCAAAGATAACTATTAAGAAAGGGAAACCATGTAACACCTTTCAGTGAATTTTTCTGTAATATTTTATTAAGTATCTTTTTTTTAAATAAATGCAAAGTATATTTTACTTCACATAAATTTGTCATTAATTCATATCATCATTCATTTTGTGTCTAGTATGTAAGAAATTATATTCAGTTCGGTTGAAGATTTAGAGAAGAGAGAGACATAGTTTATGCTCCACAGGTACATAAAGTTTAGAGGTGAAGATAATTGATATACACTCATCAAAATAGTAGTAATGAAAGGAAAGGAAGATGAAGAAACAGGTATTTATTGAAGACCTACTGAGTATCTGCCAGGTACTTATTATTGTTTTCATTTTAAACAGGAAGCAGAAGTTTAGATGGGTTGTGACATTTGCCCAAGTTCACACAGGTATAGATTTAGAGATAAGACTCAAATTCAATTCTGTCTCCTCCCAAAGCCAGTACCGTGTTCACTAAGCCACCTGACTCACATGACACAGGGATCTGGAGGTCTCTGCTGAGGTGTCGAGGCTTTGAGGAAGAGGTAGCTTTTAATACATGCATTGGAGATCAAGTTGTAACAAATGGAATTTTAGTACATAGTCATTCCAGGCCATCCTCTTGTGGATTGAGGGGTAAACGAAGGAGCCTGTGGGTCTTCCTTGGTTTTCCCCTCAAGTATTTGGGAAACTGAAGGCAAAAAAATCCAAAAGTTCAAAGCTTGCATAAGAGTTGTTGCCACTTTTGAGAGAACAATTCTGTATATACCCTTTTACCTCCTTCAGTCAATGAATAAGTGCTACTGAGTAAACTCACATTATTTCCTATTTTACAAATCACACTCTCAATATTACTTGGATATCCTATTGCCTATGTATTTCTACACAGACCAAAGCTGTTCCTGTGGTCGGAATGCCCTGATTGAATCCACATATCTTACTGGTTGAATAAAATCAGTGGCTTAAATGTCAGGGTCTCTATATGAGGAGCTGTAGACCCCTCTTGTGGTTGTGTGTGTATGTGTGTGTGTGTGTTGTTGTTGTTGTTTGTTAGTTTTTTACCAAAGTCCCCTGAAAGATGAAGTGGGCATTGTCTTATAAAAGAATGGACGTGGATAGATCTGACTGGAAGAAAAACGTGTGTCAAAAAAGCTACGGAATGCTATTAGACTATATAAAAGCCAGTTCTTAAAAGTCCCTTAGCAAAAAGCACATTTGTGGACAACAAGCTGTTCACTTTGATTGATGTGTGATATACACATAGGAGTATGTGTTAGATTAACTGGAGGCACATTAGGGAGGACATGAATGTCAGGATGAAGAAGTTGGAGTAACTGGGAATAATTTGATTATTTTGAGCAGAGAAGATAATCATTGCAGCTGTGCTTTAGAAAGACCATCTGTGAGTCATGTGTAGGATGGATTATAGAAAAGAGTGAAGACACAGCGATCAGCCAGGAGACTGTTGCAAACCTTCAAGCAAAGATAGCAAAATTTCAGATTAAATCAGTGGTGATGAAAAGGAAGAGCTTGAGTTGGATTCTAATAAATACTCATTGGAAATGAGTATTCCATTTCCGCAGGAATGGACAGTAGACTAGAAGTAACGGATAAGGCAGAAGAAAGCATCAAACATGCCTCCTAGTACTTGAGCTTGAGAAATTCAGCTCGGGTTGGGTTTGCATATAGTGAATATTTAAAAATAAAAGTAGCCTGTACTCTTTCACATAGGAATTACAGAATGTAGTCACTATGGAAGGTCAGTTCACTGTCTTTTAAGAGGCTTCTCTCAGTAACATTGCTTTTTCTGGTGAATTCAGCATGAAATCTAGGCTTAGAAATATGACTTTGTCTGGAAATGAAAAGCATATCATTTTTTCAGGGGTGACTTCACATTTAAAAAGGTCATAATACATCTATAAAATTAGAATGCAAAATTAGTAAATTATAATAAAAATTAATGGCCAAATATGAATATGTTTAGCCTCCATTCTTACTTTAAGCATATCTTCATGGGAAACTACATCACATGAATCAAAAGCAGGATGTTCTTTGATGAACGAGGAATCAGAACAATGAAAGTTGGATGGGTCAAATATTTAACAACAGCCAGGAACGTCCCATCTGTCAACAGAAATTCTGTATTTAAAAATAGAATATTTAGCATTCTCTAATGCAATCTGCTGCGTTAAGTCAGGTTTGCATGACAACCTGACTTTTCACTATGACATTTTTTGGTTCTTTATTTAACTGACCATCGGATTTAATATGTTAATGAATGTAAATAAAATGCATCAAGAGTACAGTGAATTCTTTTGAGAGTGGGCAGTTTTCTAACTCTTTAAGGTATCATTTTATATCTCTGCTTTGATTCATTAAAGTTGACTGTACAATTTAATTCTGAGTACCGTGGTGTCTTGTATTTTGGAATCCACCTCACTGCATAATGCACATATTAACAGGAGCTTTATAGAATCTGAGGGGCTGGCAGGATATATATTAATCAAGGCAACTATTGTTAGTGTGTAGTAAATAACCCTAAAATACCACTTACTACAACAAAGGTTTCTTTCTTGAACTTATCACAGTCTAATGAGGGTTTGTTAGTTCTCCATTGACTCTCTCCCATTCTTCACCTAAGCATGTTCCCAGAGGCTGCCCTGATTAGCTCTCATCAGTGGACTCCTTTACCTTCTAACTTCTGATTGGGTTCCGTCAGTGAAGGACAACCACGGTATATGACTGAAGAGCAGGAGAGGGGATTAAGCTGCAGTGTTTATTTCTTCAATGTTTCCTCTACTGGCAGCATGTTCCTATTAAAAGGAAATCCTCCAGTCAAGTGGCATTTGCTGTACAACTCTCTCTGGGTTCTGGAATCTAGCTTCTTCGTTTGTTTTCTCAGGCCTGGGAGTAGTAATATCTCTCCACAATTAGTAGCCCTGGGGGTACTACATCATTCTTCATTGCTAGGTGTAAAAGTTTTTCCTCAGCTATATAAGAGATGTCCTGTAAATCTGCTCTCAATTTCTCAACTTGGGTGTGCCATATATTGTCTACTTGAACTTTGACATGTATTCTCAAAGCAGTGAAGTGGCTATTGAAGCTCTTTCTATCTTGTGATGCTATCATCTTAAACACATGCTCTCTAAGGTTGCGGTAGAAGTGGAGACAGAGTGAGGACATTTGCACAAGGTTTTGTGCTTAGTCCTGTACATGGAAGACATTGCTGCCCATATGTCACATGGCTCCAACATAACTGAAGTGGGGTTTTCTCACCAACTCAGACAAGTTGGGAAATAATGGGATTTGGTGAGCATTCAGTATTGTCTGTGTCGTACATGGGGATATGCAATAAGCAAATGGAAATGTGGACATTAACTCAGAAGGAAGGTTGATTAAATTAAATACATAGGAGAACTTTAGGTGGCACTTGAATGTTATACCAATACAACCCCATCATCAGTTTTGACCACATCTTTCTGTTTCTTAAACATACTTCGTTCCCACTACAGATGCCATCTTGGTTCCTTCTCTACCTCTATTTTGATATTCACATAGACCAGTACTACAGATTTCAGTTATGTGGTTCTTCTGGGCTCCATCTGTTTCTTTCATTGTAACTAACAGAAGCCTAGTCTGATTTGCTAGGTGAAGCTGTACAAGTCAAACAGAACTGTTGGAGAGATGTTTCATGGAGAAAAGATAGCCAGACAGACTCCAGTTTATGTCCACAAACATAGAAGCAAGAAGAGAACTCAGTAAGAGGTATATGAATCAGGCTCAGTAAGATGTATATGAATCAGGACAATGTCATCAAAGACAGTCCAGGAAGGAGGTTCAAAAAAGAACACATGGACAAAAGTGCCCAATTTAGGGAGAGGTGAGAGGACACGTGGAAAAGAGCTCTGGATATTCATGCTCACAGTCTTCACCAATAGTGGACTGAAGGACCGGATGTCATTGAAGGCTGTATAGCCACCACAAAGAGGAGGGAGTTTCAGTGCAAAGAAGGCATGCATTTCTTTCATCTTCATCCTTACTTCTTTTCCAACTTCAATTCTTTGAACAGTCTACTTGCTACCTGCCTGAATCCTTTCTTAATCTTCTTCACATCTTCTCCTTCAACTCCAGAAATAGGTTTTCTGCTTTTTCTTTGTTAAGAACACATTTCATGTCTGTTCTTTAATCACAGTCAGTTCCCAGTCATTGTTTAACAATACTTGGCTTCTTATTGATTCTCTAGTTCAATTGCAATGGTCTATTCCAAATCTTCTCCAAACACCTTAAAGTGCCATCCACCATATAGGCCTTACTCAATGATGCTCTACTTTTCTTCCTTCTGCCTAAGACCACTTTGCTTTGACACCTCTGTAGGCTGAAGAAAGTGGCCTGCAAATATGTTGCTATTCACTCTTTTCACCTCTACCACCTTAATCTCTCCTGCTTAATTTGCATCTTCAAATATTTTGTTTCTCTCTTATTGCTCACTCCTTTGTCTCAGGATCTAAGAACAGGTTTAGAACAGATAATTGAAATCTCCATGACCTCCTTTAGATAATACCTTTGGTCTCTTCCCCACCAGAGTCTGACAATTTACTATACAAATGACTGTTCTCATTGGTTTAATAGCCAGTTCTTTTCATTATCCCCTGCTGCCCCTCTGCAGCAATTACTAATAAGCTTCAGACTTGGGCAATAGCAGGCAGGAGGGATGGCTAGAGGTGAACAGTGGCAGACAGGCCCTGCTGATCCTCAAGCAGCATGCCTGGAAGTGAGCATGTTGCAGGAATAGTAGTGTTATCTCTTGAGATAGATTTCCCTTGTGTCTTCTCATCTCCCCCCAGTGCCAGTGTTATGTGTGTGAACAGATTGAACCACCCTTGAAAACCATCTTCTGATTTCCATTTGGTTTTCCCTTTGGGCTGGCTGAAATATTTGCTTGCTTTCCCATGTCGGGATTCTTTGAATGTGTACCTGTATCTTGTGGCTATCTCAGGGACCTTTACACTAAGCTACATATTAAACTAGTTTTCTCTATTTTGTAAAGGATTCTATGTTTCTTCTTTATGAGGATATTCCTTCTCACTTTTATCCCCCAAATGGAAGAAATAACACATTTTAAAAAATTAATTACATAGCACATTTGCAAGTTGTGTTCCCATACTTAGTCCAATTTAAGCCTCACACCAAACTTATGAGGTTGATATTCTTACTTCTATGGTACAGACAAATTAATTAAGGGAAGGAGAAGCTCAGGCCCTTGCCTAGTTGGCCACTGGGCCTCATGCTTTCTGTTCTTGGGTGCTGAGTCCCTTGC
Organism: Macaca nemestrina; assembly: GCF_043159975.1. Lineage (NCBI taxonomy): Eukaryota > Metazoa > Chordata > Mammalia > Primates > Cercopithecidae > Macaca > Macaca nemestrina. The sequence continues at coordinate 78,292,654 of NC_092133.1, forward strand.
TCCACATTTCTGCTTTCCTAATTGCTTTTGACAAAAGGAAATGAGAACATGTTGGAGAAACAATAGGCTTTCCAGATGAGTTGCTGGGCTAAGTGACCTTTAAGGTTTGTTCCAATCTAGATGTCTTTGTTTCTTGCTTGATTATAGTGCAATAGTATTAGACAATCAATGCAATTGTCCTAGTTGAATGACAGAGTAGCCGAGAGAGTGAAATATTATTTTCGGCACTTTTTTAGTGTTACCTATTTTTGTCGATAGAAAAATAAATCCCAAAATCCAAAGGGAAAATATATATTTATTTGCACTTAGAGTTCAGTAGTGAAGCGCACAGGTCATTTGTTAATGGATGAATGTGGGCAAGTTACTTTACCTGTCCATGATATAACTCCTTATGCATAACTTGGGATGAATAACCTATCTACTCATAGAGTTTTTTTGAGGTTCAAATTAGTGTACACATGTAAAGTGTTTATGATGGTGCCTAGCACATAGTAAGTTCTCAGTAAATATCAGCTCCTGTTACATTTTGTAAAAATAGTAAAGCCATGTGTATTGGTCCGTTCTTACACTGCTATGAAGAAATATCCAAGCCTGGGTAATTTATAAAGGAAAGAGGTTTAATTGACTCACAGTTCCACATGGCTGGGAAAGCTCAGGAAACATACGATCATGGCGGAAGGGGAAGCAGGCATAGACCTTCTTCATATGGTGGCAGGAAAGAGAAGAGTGAATGAGTGAAGGGGGAAGAGCCCCTTATAAAACCATTAGATCTCGTGAGAACTCACTACACAAGAACATCATGGGGGAAACCGCCCCATGATTCAATTAGTTCCACCTGGTGTCTCCCTTGACACGTGGGGATTATGGAGATTATGGGGATTACAATTTAAGATGAGATTTTGGGTTGGCACACAACCAAACCATATTACCATGTAAATAACTTACCACTTTTAAGAATAGTTAATATTAATTGACATACAGCATCTGACCATTTATTACTTGGAAAACTCTATTTACACTATCTCGTTTGACCTAAATTGTCAGGTAGAAACAATTATTATCCCAATTTAAAAGAGAACATTGAAACATAGGGAAGTTATTTAACTTACTTAAGTCTCATTGATAGAAATTATATGAAATGATTTAAACAAGTGTGTTTGAGGAGAGGCAGCATAACTGATTAGCATAACTAATATGCAAAGCCTTTCTGGACTCAGTTTTAGATTATGTAACAATTACACAAAATTGGAAGCCTTTTAAATGCCTTTGGGAATAATAGCTAAAGAGTTGCACCTGATTTCATTTTTACTGTAATAGAATATTTTATATTAAGTATTTTGGAAAGCTACTGGAATGACCAGCAAGATTATAATAATAATCCTGGAGCCACTTGACTATTATTCTCTCATTTTTACCCCTCAGCAGAGGCTGGAGCACATGGGGAATATGCCATATCCGTAATCATTTGTTTTACCACCTTGCTCTTTATCCTGTAGATGACCAAGCAAAGAAGCATACAAAGAGCATCATATAAAAGAGCATGAACAAAGACAATGTTTGAGGAGCTCTGTTCTTCGGTCTTCCCAGAGTAAATATTAGCAATAGGAGGAAAAAGTGTTTAAAACACATATGAGGGAAAAAAAAAAAAAAAAAAACTACAGGAATGTCAATTACAAATGATTATTTTCAAAAATAAAATCTTCTAGCTTTTAACTAGTTTATCACAGAGCTAAACCAATTACAGTTTCATGCCTCATAACAATTTAATAAATATTACTAAAATATGGCAACTGCTACTATGGCTGATTAGCAAGCTGTTTGTGTAATATAAAGTTATCCAGAATTGTTTTGGGTAGTTGGTTTGTCAGTATAATGCACACAGTAATCTCTGAAGAAAGTCAGGAACATATGGTCCATGTTCATCAGCTAACCCCAGGGGATTGCACCAGAATCTCTCTTCTTACAACTACATGACATTGAGAGGAGAGATTGAGAGAAGATCGGGGAAAAAAGAATGGGTGGAAAGAGAAACATTGATTACTCAAACCGTAAAATCACACTTGCAAGCATAAATCAAGAATCACAAAGCTAACATCTTCAAGGAATCTGTTAAAATACAAGTTGAACATTGTAGCATCAGAAATTTTCAGAATATGAACTCTGAATCTTGCTTGGCACACAGCTAAAGTTAATCATTTCAGTAGCAGCAGTAAAATGTTGCATATAGTATGCTACTGGCCAACATAAATGAATCTAATGCCATCTATTTACCAAAATTAAGATTCCTTTGAACGTATTTTCAATAATTTATATGCTAAAATGTACATACATATTATACTATCTCTCTCAAAAGAAATACTGTATTTTCTAATTTATAGAGACATATCTTGTCCAATTAAATTTGTTTGAGTAGTAAATAGTAAACTGTAGAGTTAACAACTGTCAATGATAATCTATGTATAAGTAGAATTATACACTTTAAAGATTATGTTTATTGAATAACCATCCCTATTTCCTGTAGCTGGGCAATCAGACTTTTTTTAACCTAAAATATGACCATTACATTTTGATAACTCTAACAGCACAAGATAAGGTCTGGCTATTAGAGCAATAAAATGATGGATAAGTATTTTGTTTTCTTGGGGGCTTTCATAATGTAAATATTATCTCAGAAGCAGGATTTTAGGGCAATTCAAATAGGATGCTTAGGAATTTTTTTTTTTTTTTTTTTTTTTTTTTTTTTTTTTTTTTTTTTTTTTTTTGAGATGGAGTCTTGCTTTGTAGCCCAGGCTGGAGTGCAGTGGCACAATCTCGGCTCACTGCAAGCTCCGCCTCCCAGGTTCACGCCATTCTCCTGCCTCAGCCTCCCAAGTAGCTGGGACTACAGGCGCCCGCTGCCACACCCAGCTAGTTTTTGTATTTTTAGTAGGGATGGGATTTCACTGTATTAGCCAGGATGGTCTCGATCTCTTGACCTTGTGATCCGAAAGTGCTGGGATTACAGGACCACCGCGCCTGGCCAGGAATGTATTTTTCTTTATTTGGAAAATGTTCTCAGATTTCCTTTGTTCAGTTTTATACCTATTGATCTTTCATTTTAATTTTATCTTAAAACCTTTCAGTTTTGCAGTGTATCACAAGTCTGAGTAAGCTGCAGCTTCAGCTGTCTGTTCCATGCAGTGTCAGTCTTAGGTCATGTGAAGCATGTGGCTTTTGGGAAATTTTCTAAGTAATGTAATTGATGCAAAAAAAAGGATATCTATTTTAAATAGCCAAGATAATAGATACATAATCCTTTCAATTAAAATTTGTGTTAATTCAAGGAAGGGTAGTATCAGCATGTATATTATGTGTTTATCAAGAATATTTTCCTGAGAAAATACGTGAAATGAGAAGTGACAGGGAGAAAGTTGAAATTTTGCTATAATATATCAAAATGAGAGGCTTTGCGTAAATACATTTATAAGAAAACATTAAAATTGCCAAGTATAAAGACTTTAAAGATACAGAGTTAATATTACCTTTATGTAGACATTTGAGGCTTGGCCAGGCTCTCCTCAATGAGTCTATTTTAAGGTAAAGTTATTAAAGTCTGGCTCCCATCTCACAGATATTATTTGAAGTTGTTTTATGTGGAAACAGCCTGCCTCATGTGATTGCACTGTGAAGCTCTCCAGCTAGAAGGCGACTATGTGACTTGAAATTTAAATATAAAGCAAATGCAGTCTGGTGCCAAGGTGCCAGCCTGCTGGACCACCATATTGGGAGCAGTGAGAAGTGTAGGGCAGGAGGTTGAATGGAGACGGGGATGTGCGAAAGGGAAGACTTCAAACTTTGGAGCTGCAAGAAGCACTGTGTTGGGCTGAATAATTCATGATGCAGTACTAATTTTGACTCTGGAGAAAATTGCTTTCTCACTGTGCCAAAAGCTAGGCAGTGAGACCAAAAATCAAAGAGGAAGTTAAATGGAAGGGAGAAAACACCCTAAATCAACACCATATCAAATTGACAAACTGTTTAAGGTTGCAAAATGTATTGTCAAAACATGTGAGTAGATATTTTAAACCTTACTTAAAATTGAGCATATTTATGCATACTTATTTTGAGCAATAATAGGTAGATATTAAATAATTATTTTCAAAAATAACTCCGTGATATTAATGCAGAGAGTTCCAGTAAGGAAATAAGCATTTGCATTTCATTGGAACTTGGTAAAAAAAAAAAAAAAAAAAAAAAAGGCTGCATATCTTTATATAGTGTAAGAGATCCATCATCATTTTGTACATACAGAATCATATGGGTGCCAGAAATGACCTTTTGAGCTAATTAACAGAGCTACCATAAATATGGAACTTGATAAATGTTAACATTTATTGGATTCCTAAAATCCAGATGGTCTTCCTTGTCTTTTAACTTTCTTTGGAAGATAATATTAAAATAAGAAACTTCTAAAATGCAACCTTAGGCATCTTATCGAAGGCTCATTTAATTCTTTTCTTTCATGATTGGAAGGATTTATGAGCATTTCTAAGGAAAAGTCACTGACTGCCTCTTAAGCCTCAACCAAGCTTTAAACTGATTTCCACTCCGATATAACATTTAGAATTTCGGTCCTAGATTTCTTTTTCTTTCAAGAGTTCTTTAAAGAGTTAAAGAAACTTCTGGGCAGGAAAATACAGGAAGCTTAGAGTGAAGATGTTTGAGGTGTTGTCTTCCCCCTCTTCTCTCATTTTGTTTGTTTTGCTTTCAAGAGAAAAGCCAGATAGAGCTCTGGGGAGTAGAAAGGCATCCTTGGCAAAGAATGCAATCCCTCCAGAGGCTGAATAAGCGTGCACAGGACGCACTCACAGATAGCCACGCCAGTCTCCCAGAGCAGAGCTGCATTTTCAAAAATCACTTTCTGGCAAAGACGAGGATTTTCCTGTAGTGGTTTGCACTACTGTATGGGGCTGAAGAAATCCCAGTCTTCAGGACTACATGGAAATTATAGTTAACAAAAATCTAGAGAGCTATGAGTAATCCAAAGTAAAACTCAGTTGAATGTGTATAGCCTTCCACCTGAGAGGGCATAGTATGTAATTTGCTTCACTTAATATAGATGTTGGAGACAGGGCAGCAGGCTGGTACACAGGGCGTATTTTAGAGGGACCATGACACACCCCTATACTTGAAATGCAGTGTACTGTGTCTCCTCACTAGAGACCTAAATACACCCTCTGAAAGGCCTATCCCTTGGATGACAAAGATTGCTGAGGTTTGACGGAGTGCTGTGCTGTCAGTACAGAGTAGGGGGTGGTGGAAACAGGAGGCATGGGTTTTAGTGCTGGGACCTCCCTACATTTACTAGTTCTTTGACCTTGGACAACTCCTTTCAGTTTGCTTGGCTTTCATTTCCTCATGTGTAAAATGATCATTTTACTGTGAATTTGAACCATGGGAAATAGCTGATATTTGACTGACCTATAAAAACAGCAATTTCACATGTTTCAAACTAATAAATGCTCTTGAGACTTGTTCTGAGGAGCAAAGAAGCAGCTCATTGTACATAAACACATGCACATAAATTGTGTCCTCTTCCTGCTCTAGTTACATCATGTCTTGAACATTTTGTGGAATTTTAATGAGATAGTATTTGGAAAGCAAATAGTAGCACTCAATAAAAGTCAGTTTCTCTCATCATGATTCCAAGCACTTTAATTTCAGCCACTGTTTTGAACTTAACACTTCTACAGTGTTTTACAATTGACAAAGTGCTTTCACTGTTAACTGTTTATGTGATTTTTGCAACCCAGTGATAAGAAAATGAAAGTTCCAAAAAAGTTGTCACTTGGACTGAATTATCCAGATAGGTAGTGGGATCTTGTACATCACTGAGAACAACAGATGGTCATTGCCCAATACTGATGTCTCTAAATTAATAAAGGCAAAGTGGGCATGTAGGCATGTCACTATCTAGTCTACTAAAACTAAAAACAGATCAGTGGTCTTAAATATTTTGATCAGACAACTTTTTATGTGATAATATTTGAAACATCAATATATGTGTCATTTATCTATTTAGTATACATTTCAGTCTCTATAAATTATATATGCATGGCAGATGTAACATCTGATGTACATTATGAAACATACCATTTACAGGAAAATATTTAAAAAATAAATATATTGCAAGTTCTAATATTTTCTCCTTGCATTCCAAAGGATTGCACAATTGCAGCTTTTTAAATTGAGATGCAATTAGCACAGACTGATAGATTTCTATGGGCTTTATTGCCCAGGCCCTACTGTTGGTTCCCAGGACCAAGAAAGTTTTGGGATTTGTGATCAAGTCACACCAGCTTCTGAGCTTAGTGAAGCTAGAACACAAACATGCAGCTCATAAGGGAGGACCCAGGTAGAGTGGTGATGAGAGCCTTACTTGTAGTCAAAGGACTTACTATCCAAAACCGTGGCCTCATGCAAGGCACAAGCACCCTCAACCTCAGTTTCTAATATGGGCTTATTTGAGGGGTAGAAAAGAATAAAATACAGGTTGAACATCTGTAGTCTGAAATTCCAAATCTGAAATGCTTCAAAATTATAAACCTTTTGAGCACTGGCATGATATCACAAGTTGAAAATCCCACGTCTGACCTCGTATGGTGGGCCATAGTCAAAACACAGTCAAAACTTTGTTTCATCCACAAAAAATATTACATAAAATTTTCTTCTAGATTTTGTGTATAAGGTGGATATGAAACAAAAGTGAATTCTGTGTTTAGACTTGAGTCTCATCCTCTAGATATTATGTATGTGCAGGTATTCCAAAATTCAAAAGAAAATCTAAAATCTGAAACATTTGTACTCTGAAGCATGTTATATAAATGATATGGAACCTCAACCTATATTCTACTGAAAGCACCTGCTAATCTATAATACACTATAAAATATAAGGTATTATCAATGTGTTTATGTTTATTATGTATGCCAGCAGTTTAGAAACTGTAGGCACGGCACATGAGTTTAATGAATGAATGAATGAGCAAAAACATTAATTAATTAAAAATAATACATTACCTTGCTATGTCACATATGCTATTTCTAGAAACAGAAGACACAACAAAATATGTTTTCAAAGCAAATTTTTCTGTTTTGTTATCATTTTATGTAATAGGGATCTGGAGGTAAGTAGTGCCAGAGTTGGCTTATTCGACTGCTCAAAACCATTGGTAAGAACCCTGGTTCTGTCTATCTTCCACTGAGCCACGTGGAGGCACTGGACTCGTTCTCTTTGGCTAGATCTCCTGAATTTCTCAGATGCTTCTACAGTTCCAAGCAGCTATGAAGATGGCAGTGTCTGGAGGCATTGGAAAGGGAACATTCTGCTCTGACAAAGTGTTTTTTTAAAAGAAAAGAGGCCAAGTATTCACTGAAACTCCCTTCCCCTTCGGCTCAGTGGCTGGTAGTATGTCGCAGCCCAGGACATACTGCCAGGACAAAAGCAATGATGCTAATAGGATTTCTTTATCTTAATTGAGTTTCATATCTTAGGGTTGGAGAAGGGACCAAGCCTTCCCTGAAAGCTGAGGGTTTATGGTCAAGAAGAAAGAGTAACTATGGCCACCTTTAGGTCACCAGCCAATAACACTGCTTCTCTATCCTGTCCTGAACTGACCTTTGTCCCAGCAGGTGTTCCACTCTCTCCTACAGTAGTGAGACCGTCTGATATGGTGAAGAAGGCAGGTAATTGATCTTACCCCATCACATCATCACATCTTTCTTTCCCCCCCCTGTGGAGACAAGGTCTCACTGTCGTTTAGGCCGGAATGCAGCGGTGCAATCATAACTCATTGTAGTCTCAAACACCTGGGCCCAAGTGAGCCTCCTCATTTTAGTCTCCCAAGTAGCTAGGACTACAGGCACATGCCATCACACCTGGATAATTTAAAAAAATTTTTTTTGCACAGAGATGGGGGGTCTTGATATGTTGCCCAGGCTGTTCTGGAACTCCTGGCCACAAGTGATCCTCCCAGCTCGGCCTCCCAAGGTACTGGGATTACTGTTGTGAACCACTATGACCGGCCCCATCACATCCTTTGTAGGTTTGTTTTTATTTTTATTTTTGACAAAGACTTTTATTTCACAATGACTTCTTCACAAGTTTCTTCAGATGCTAGTCTGAAGAAATGAGAACAGGAAAGTAGAAATGTAGACTTTCTGGTTTTTTTTCCAGCTGTGGCATCACTGATCTCATCCATCTTACTAAAGTTTGTGTAGTCTTGATCATTCCCCATTCCCCCAACATGATGGCAAATACCAGTTAAGTACTCATATCTAAAGAAATCCTTTATTAGCAGGAAGTTAATTAAGAACCTGTACATTTCTGACACTCATCATTACAATGAGTAGAAATTAAGTTTTTCAATTTCAGTTAAATTAAATTCAGCAAAAAGCTTTAACCTCTTATAAGACATGTAAAGAATTATGAGAAATTATTTGCTGTATTTCTGGAACAAATGCATTTAATAATAGGTCAGATGAGCAAAAATGGTTGTAAATCAAATTTGACTAGAGAATTTCTTCAGTAATAGCAAGTGGAACAATATGGTTTTTTAAAGTAATATTTTGATTTTAAATTATTTAAAATATTCAGATGCTATTCTAGTTTCAGTCTACTTTTTGCTTTCTTTCCCAGCATCCAATGAAAGTTTATATGCTAGAGGTCTCTCTTTTAGCTACTCCTTGATCATCTCCAATTTGAAATCTATTTACTTTTCATCAGAAATGATCAATGCTACAAGTCTGATTAATATGAGTGGTGGGTATATGTGTGTATGTGCACATCAATTTTAAGACAATTTTCTGCAGAATCATCTTCTGTTACTATTTTTCAAGACAATACTATGACAAGCCAAGGTGTTCTGAATAAATTATGTAATTGATGGGTGAAGCAGGCATTTGCTTTTCAGTATTATACATCCCAACTTGTATCGCACAGGCAGACTTCAGTTGACAACACTATTGACCTATACATGAAACTTTGAAACTCTGTTTTACATTTTACAAATTTGGTGTTTCTGATTCTACAGGCTTCACTTTTTGACATCATGCCTTTGTACTTTTATGCAATTTGATAATTATATTCAGCCCTTCATAGGTAATTAAAATAATGTTTAATCATCTATGGAAAATGTGTCAATTCCTTACTATACACTTTCTGATTTTGTGTGTGATTTGTCAGGAAAAATTTGTGGTTTTTTATATTTTTTATGTTTTCCTTTTTTTTTTTTTTTTGAGATAGAGTTTCTCTCTTGTTGCCCAGGCTAGAGTGCAATGGCGTGGTCTCGGCTCACTGCAACCTCTGCCTCCCAGGTTAAAGCGATTCTCCTGCCTCAGCCTCCCAAGTAGCGAGGATTACAGGCGCACGCTGCCACGACTGACTAATTTGTGGTATTTTTAGCAGAGACAGGGTTTTACCATGTTGGCCAGACTGGTCTTGAACTTCTGACCTCAGGTGATCCACCTGCCTAGGCCTCCCAAAATGCTGGGATTACAGGCGTGAGCCACTGCACCTGTCCTATTTTTTTATGTTTTCTACACAAGACCAGATTATAGTTTTTAGAACCAAGGAAAAGGAACATTTAGAAAGTGTGGAAAATTAATGACCTTGTAATTTGATATCTACCCTGGAGCATACTCTGAAATCTCAATAGTTTATAGATAAGATAGTAGAAATTAGCAAATACATACATATATAGCGAATATATATATTTGTGTGTCTCTCTCTATATATATATACATAGGTATGTATATGTCTGGGGGTGTGTGTGTGTGTGTATGTATGTATCTATATATATACACCCAAGGGTGTGTGTGTGTGTCTGCATATGTGTGTGTGTGTCTGCATATGTGTGTGTGTATATATATGTACTCTTATGCTAAGTGATTATTTTCTAATATGTGTTCATGTATTTTTATAAATTTTAAATTTTCTTCAATGTCATAGCTACAGACTCTAATGTTTTTTGTTAAACTGAAAATAATAATCTCTGTGAATCTTTCTAAACTGTATATTTCTAAATGTTTTTACCAGTATTATTGTGTTTTTGGAATCATATTACTTTTTAGTGTAATGATGGCAAGTATAGTGAGTTACATGCTTTTTTTGAATTAGCAAATTAATGTGAAGACCAGATCTCAGATATCAGGTTGTCGGATCTTATTCAGTATGCCATTTGGCTTAAGAAGTTCTCATTTTGTTTCTGTAGTTCACTCATACTGAGCAAATCTAGACAAAACGAATTCTGCTGCTCACTTGGAATTAAGATAATTGTTTCACAACTCAAAGAAAGAAGTTAATTAGCATGGCATGTTTTCAATTAAAAGTTATTCTTTATTAAATTGTATTTCCTGAAACTGTTCATTTCCTAGGAAGGTCTAGAATAGAATAAATATAAAACTAGGAAACAGCAGCTTTTACTCCATGTGACAAGGTTTTGTTGAGGGTGCCTGTAGGGGTGGCCATCTTTGTCATGTGTGTAATGTGGACGTGCCTCTGGCAAGCTATAAGCTGGTAGTTAGTGTGGAGTCTGCATTCCAGCTACCTGGGTGCCATCACTGTTACACACATCTTAGCTCAGATGTTCCAATATTTGTTCTCCTGACCTACAACATCAGGACCACATGGGAACTTGCTAGATTCTGAGGCTGCCTCCCAGACTTACTAAATTAGATACTCTGAGGGTGAGGCCCAGAATCTGTTTTAATATGGACTTGAGGTGATTCTGATTCTGCCTAAGGCTTGAGAAGCACTTCCCTAGCTTCCGACTTGGGCAACACTCCTGAATCAGTGCCTAGCTTTTCCCAGCTGTAAAATGTAAAATACCACATTTTTCTCGTAGAATTATTGAAGAAATTGAAGATAATTGAAGAAATTTCTTCAGTTATAATATTTCTTCGTGATAATTGAAGAAAATCGTGTAAAGTGATTTCTGCAATAGTTTCCTAACAGATAGAGTGCTCTGAGGACACTGAGTGCTCTTCAAAAGCAGCATGGCCTCTGTGTGCTCCCATATCTGAGCACATTTGAAAACCAGCCTCCAACATTACACTTCCTCCTTCTATCAATCATTGCAGAAACGAATGTTGCAAATGCGTGGCAGTAAAACATCATTTGAAGAATGAAGTGTTATTAAAATTTCATTCCATAATATTTGTATTAGTTTTGTATTATTCAAAAGGCCTTATTTTACTTTCTAAATGAAATTAATTTTTATTTCACTATGAATTTATTTTTTTCTAGCCCCTACTTTCATTTCCAAATTTTCTCATTTTCTTTTTAGTCTGGATATTTCTTAGATAATTTATTTCAACATTCTAATATTATATAATCTCAAATACCCAGAGAAAATACATTTTTTTGAAATATTGATGAACTAAAACCAATAGGTATAAATGAGTGGATCCTGTGTTTAATCTACATGTGAGATACCACCTGTTCTATTCCATGCAAATGGGAAGGTGGATATAATGAAGTCATTAATAATAATGAAATAAGTCTATTTTATATAAGAATTTAGGTTATTTCCTATACAAATTAACAGCATAATATTGTACGATTAGTCTTCCTGATACTAATATTTTCCTAATTTATTCTTTTTACCAACTGCATTAAAATTCAGCGCAAAGATTCATTCTAAGGTTCTCATAGGGAGCTAATGGTTAAAATGTGTTAGCCAGCCAATATACAAGACTCTGTAATCTTATATACATACATTGCCAGGGACTGTTGGGATTCAGTTCTATTCAGCCATGGAGGACACACTTTGTGTTGCCCTGAGATGGTGGAAAATACAGCATCTATAACATATCCCCTTCTTACAGAGGTGGGCATCTTTGAACTCAGAATTCTCCTTTGCTACTCTCATTCAAGACACTCTACAGCCCAGAACTTCCAGCCTGTGGGTTTTTCTCACCCCCTTTCTCTGCCTGAGCCCTCTGCTCAGGGTGGGGTTTTCATGATCTCCCCATATATCTTTCTTCTTCTTTCTCTGCTTATGTTCTCTTCCCAAAGCTAGAAAGCCATCTCCTAGCTTAATTACCCCCTCCCATGGTCTTGTCTATTTGTTGATATTAATCTGAGCTTAATAAAAGTGTTTCCAAAGATTTCACCTTCTGGACATTTGGATTTGAAATAAGGACTAGAAATGGAGAGTTAGACGAGGGATGGATGAGTTTATTGTCTTTAGGGAAGTCAAAGAGTTGGGCTTGCATTGCAGAGAATGGCTAAGAAAGGAGCCCAATCTATGGGATACTGAAAAAACCTATTAAAGCTGAATATCTGAGTTTGTCCATTATTAGAATTCTTCACTAAGTGCTTCTTAAAATGATCAAAGAAACATTTGGGATTGTGAGAAAAACAGAAACATTGTTCCGTGCCTATATTAATGAAGTGTGCTATATCAAAGAATAGTTCATCTTTAGCAATCAGTAACACATTTGTTCTTTATATATATATATGTATATATACACACACACATATATATATACACACATATATATATGTCAATCTAAAAAGGGTTTCTCAACCTTAACATTATTACATTTTTAGATTAAATATTGTTTTTTTTGGGTGTGGGCTGCCCTGGCATTGCAGCTTCTCTAGCCTCTACATACTAGATGCTGGTAGCTATATGACCCCTCAAAAATTTTTTTTGACAATAAAAAATATCTTCAGACATTGTCAGATGTCTCCTGGGAGGCATAGTCAGCCAAACTTGAGATTCACTGCTCCAGACTGTAAAAATCATCAAACTATTATTGGGAAAGATGAATCTATTTTAAGATCCACTTGCAAGCTAAATCTACATAAATGTCCATTACACTTTAGTACTTTGTGACTTGATTTTGTGTTTCTTCTTGCATGATTTTTTTTTTCCAGCCCTCAGCATATATTTGTTAATTCTATTCCTCAGTTTCTCTAGATGCTTTATCTGGCTAAATAGTGTATCATAGCAAATTAGTTTTAGAAACTCACTTGTCTTAATATCAGTTAATTGGAATTAATATTTGTTAATTCCATTTCTTTCATTTTTTCTAGATGCTTTATCTTGCCAAATAGTGTATCCTGGCAAATTAGTTCTAGATTCTCAATTGTCTTATTATTAGTAGGTACACAATAGTCCAATGCATTAAAATGACTTTCCTTTTAATAGTTCTACATGAATAAAAACATTTCCTGGCAAATTTCACCTCAATGCTGCAAATCCATAGAAAAAGGGAATAATACAGTATCATGATACAGGGAGAAAAACTTAGAAACACAATAAGATATACATACACACAACTTTACGAGGGTAAATAATAAGGATGGATAGATAGATAGATAGATAGATAGATAGATAGATAGATAGATAGATAGATGGATAGATAGATAGAGCTCATTGCAAGAAAATCACAAAGACCAAAGTCAACCAGAAGACCTGAGTGGAGAAAAAGAGACAACAAAACAACAAATAATGCAAATTAAAGTGACATAATCATTTTGCTGTCAAGATAGGACAAAAACCAAGAGTGGGAAGATATGATGATTTTTCAATCTTGTGGGCATGTATCTTTAGTCTGTGTGTGTGTATGTGTATATGTGTGTGTGTGTGTGTGTGTGTGTGTGTGTGTATATCTGCTGAGGGTCTTTAAATACTCTTTCCTTACTTGGGACAAATAAACAAATATATAATTAAGACACCTAACAATACAGACCATATTTTCAGGGATATCGCAATTAAAAGGTCTTAGGAAGGCCAATTCAAATCCAAGCACGTGGATTCCAGCTGGGGGACAGGAGTGAAAGGAGTGGATTTCTTGTGTCTGTAGGCCTAGAGTGAAAAACAGCTTCAGGAAACCTTCATTTTGTTATCTATGGGAGAAAACTGAAATCAAAGTTATTGTGTTAAGGTGATCCTACAGGAAGAAGACCTAGGAGATTTTTCTTGAGGTTGGGGGACAGGCACTTAGCTGAGGGTGGAGGTTGAGGAGAATCTGGAGGGCTTTTATTAGAAATGTGCATCCATACCTTGAAAAAAAACTCGAAAATATCACACCTATTTCTCAATACCACATGCTTTGTACATGCCAGGTAACTATTTTTGATTACCAAATTTAATTTTGAGTTTTGATATTACTTTTAAAATTAGTTATAGCTGAGCATGATAGCCTGTAGTCCTAGCTACTAGGGAGACAGAGGCAAGAGGATTACAACACAAGCCTGGACAACATAGCAAAATCCTATCTCTACAAAAGAAATTTTAAAATATTAGTCAGGAATGGTGACTTGCGCTTGCAGTTCCAGCTGCTTCAGAGGATTGCTTGAGCCCAGGAGTTGGAGGCTGCAGTGAGCTATGATCATACCACCACATGCCAGTCTGGATAACAGAAGAAGACACTATTGTCTCAAAAAATAAAATAACAGTTGTTCAGGATCATTAGGAATATATTTAATCAATGCTTTTTCAGAAATGGTGGTTTAAAAATAAGTAGGATAGGAAGGAAGCCTTAAGTAGGTATTCTGCTCACAGACTTCTGTTTCCTGCGACACTTTTAATATCTATAAAATAATTAGAGTTTTTGATTGTGTAGTAGGCTTCATTTAGAACTGAGGATTTTTTTCTAGACATGTATTTTAATTTGAGTTTCACTCACTGCCAAAAAAAAAAAAAAATTGGCGAGAAAGAGGAAAAAAGAAAACAGGTCACAAAAAGTCAAAAGCAGTCATTCCAAGTTTGTGTCTTATATATTCTCTCAGACTTTGCTATCTTCTTTATGTTTCAACATTTTTCAGATAGCATCATTAATGAACAGCCTTCCAGCCCCCCTCCATAATGCAGCTTTTTGATCCCAGTGCCCAACTGGCTTCAATCAGTTCCTCTGACCATGCAGATTATGACTCTACAAAACCTGCCAGGACTCATTTCCTTAGTATGAGATGCAGGCAGAGAGAAATTGAGAGATAATGCCACATAATGCTCATCAAAGCAGAAAAAAATCAAACCTAATGCACAACGGGGTTGCAAAGAGAAAAAAATAAGCAGTTTGTATTACAAATGAAAGGAAATAACAGGGACAGAAGAAAAAGAAAATAAAACAAGTGATTTCATGTAGGTGCTATAAAATCTTTAATCAAAACACAGGCTCTGATGAATGATCTCTTCTGCCTGAGACTCAGGAATGTCATGGTCCTTATGTTCAGGAAAAGAGCCAGCTCTTTTATTGAGTTGACAACCGTTGTCATTGAAGCCATCCTGACGTTTCCTTGCCTCTAGTTAGATAGGAAGAGAAACACAAATACATTCTCCCTGCGGATGGACACTTCCAAACTAACCACTCCCATCCAGTGGTAACCTACTCCCAAATCCTCCAGGTGGCCTACTACACCCTGCTTTCTTCTGCTTGCAGTTGCCTGAAATGACATTGCTCACCCTTTCTTCTCTTAAATGTTACCCTTTTCTGTGTTCCTTTATTAGAGGTGTTTGGCCTACAGTGGAAAGGCCTTACATTTGTGTCACATAAATGATGTCATGTTATTCAGCCCATTGCATTTCCTGTCAAGTAATACCTTATGGTATTTTACCTTTACCAATATAAAACAAATTTCTTTTCTTTGTTTTAAGTTCTTGCCCTAAACTTCAGTATTATCTGGTGATGGAGTGGTAAACAGGCTCTTCATTCATGAAGCTTATATCTAGAGTGAGTAATAGAATAGAACAATTTCTTAAATAAATCAGGAGTTAACGCTGATTGTGATGAGAACTCAGGAGAAGTGTAAGGTATGTTGGAAACAAGAGGCATAAGTTGAATGAGGGATTTGGACAAGTGTTCCATGTGGGACAGATACTTCTGCCTGTCTGAAGGACACAAAGGATGTGCCAAGGTTATGTTTCCAGATCGGGTTGATTAGCCCCCTGGGTTTCTGCTCTTGAGACATTGCCAGAGGCCAAATTAGGCCGAGTCCCTGGATGTGTTTGCCTCCTGTAGGGCATTCCTAAAGTCAATCAATACCTTCAGATCAAGAACATTTTCTCTTATAACATCTCTTGAATTGTTTGGGTTCTCCTTTAAGAATAACAAGTCATCCCTGCAAGCTCTTTATTTTCTGTTCTCTATATTCACCATATTTTCCCTATTTTTGTTTCTTTATTCTTTTCTTCTGAATTCTAGGTAGACTTAAGTTGTTCTTCCAAATTGTTGACATCAATCTGGCTCTTCAGTGCCCCGATGTGGATTTCTAGTATGATTTTCCATGGTAACTTTCTGCATGTCTCATATACTTTTTACATCCTAATATGTAGCTTTATTTTCCCGTCGTGTTCTCTTCATTTTGCTTTTGGCTAACTTGTATGGAATCATGTTATTTTTGCATTTGTATGGAAGTCATGTTGCTTTTGAATTGTAATAAAATTGAAATTTTCTTCTGGATCCTGTAGTAGATTAGCATAAAATCCTCTTTTTGAGAAACTCAAGTATTTCCTCTCAGGATTTCTTCAGTTAGCAATTCACGAGGAAACAGAACCCGGAACAATTCTTCAGTGCAGATTCTTTATCGAAAGGCAATGCATGGGACAGGCAGAACAGCCCTGCCCTGCCTACTCCAAAGGGGAGAACAGCCAGATGTGCCTGCGGCCAGCCCCAGCAGCTGCAGCTGGAATGCTGGAGAGCCAAGCAAGGGTCTGGAACGTGGATGAAGCTGAGATAATCTCAGGGTGTGTGTGTTACTTTGAATGCATCAGAGTACTTAATTTCTAAAAAAAAAAACACGTCACAAGACAGGCTGTCTGTTCATATAGGTAATAGTCTGCATCCTAGATCTGTATTTGGAAGAAGCTTTTCTACAAGTCCAGGCCAACTGCTATTCCTGGTGGGCGTTTACTAGCTCACTTCTGCTTCAGCTTGGCCGCTTTTCCCCCTGGCCTATCAACTCAGTTGGAGGAAATCAGAACTGGACATTTCGAACAATGGAAAAAATTGATTTCCTCCTAAATATACTCCTAGGGTTTTTGCTGCCTTTGTGCACTCAGAATGCAGTGTAGTAATATTCCAGCAACCACCCCAAACACACACACACACACACACACACACACACACCACCCACGTTCTTATGGATGCCTCACTAATATATACAGGCACACACTTCACAGACACACACTCCACGTGTTCTGCCTAATTTCTTGGTATTCTTTTCTCTTATAAATGTAGTCAACTAGCAGGAGGGCAGGAGTACCAAGGAAAAGGTACCAGAGTTCAGGCACTCCAGAAAGCAGCACCTTAGGGCTATAGGCACAACTATTAGTTTTTGGCCGGAACACAACCTGTGAGAGTTACAAAGTGAGTCCGTTTCCTTTTCTACATAACCTCTGTTTAATCATGACAGAAAGTGTTGCAGGATTCTGGGCCAAAGTATGAAATGCATCCGAAAAGCCAATTGTGTCATCTATCCAGGGATACCACCACGTGAGAACAAGGTCCCCTAATATTCTAGAGTGCCTGGCCTCTATGCAAAGACAATAGTGTATTTATTTACAAGAATGTGAGCACCAACGTTGCAGAGTTTAGGCATTTACGTTCATTGCCATATCCTCAGTATTTACATCAGAGCCTGGATTCTAGGAGGTAGCTAATACTTTATTTTGGTGAAATATTTGATTAGAGCAGTTATGTGATTATTGGCTGTCTTCCTCTAGACTAGGAGTTTCCTGAAGGCAGCACCATACTGTTTTCTTTGCCAGGTTATCTTCCGCTTCAAGTACAGCGTCTAGAACATAAAAAGTAAAAACATATCATTTTATGAATAAAAAAAGCACTTTTAGGATTCAGAAAGCAGAATGACTAGTAGTATAGCTGTGTTCATGTCTGCCCTTCAGACTGAGTGACCTGATAATAGTGACTCTTTTATTCATCTTTGAACTTCTGCCGAACCCAGCACAATTCTTTTAAGTAAGTCCTTGCTTACTAATTATTTGGTTGAATAAGCAAACAAATGGAAACATCCATAATATTAGCAAATATGATTCAAGACATGAAAAGCCTTATGCATTGAAATCTACACGACTTAACCCTAGAAGGCTGAAGTGATTGATATCACACCAGGAAAATTATTAACTTAATAGAACACATCAAAATAAGACATTGTTCAAATCTATATAATTATCTCAATTGCCAAGAAAGTATCTGATAAAAACTCAGTAGCTATTCATCATAAGCACAGTAAAAATAATAGGAAAGAGAGTTTCTTTTTTCACAAGGGAAAAATTAAATGTTTCAACAAGCATTACCTTTAATGTAGAAATACGAGACTTTCTAAAACAAACAAGAATAATATGAACATAGATCACTTCACCATTGCTGCTACAATTATTTATTATTTTCATAGTAAAATTATTAAATATTAAGGAAAAGAATATTAAAAATAAAATCACCAGACCTCAAAATCTTCAGTATACTATTAAAAATGAACTAGCAGGAAAATCATTGTTTCAAATGTGTTTACTAGGAAGAAAAAAATGCAATTGTTCAGGATTATGACTAAGACCCCAAAAGGTAAGTAAAAATGATACATTAAATGCTAATGTGGGGGAAATAGAAGGCAAAAGAGATGCATGTTAAAAAATTACAAGTTCTAATTACACATTAACCCCTAAAATCCAGTTGAATGTCATTTGCAAAGAAATTATATTGTTTCTTTAAAAAACATATGCTCCGGTGTGTGATGTTCCCCTTCCCCAGTCCAAGTGATCTCATTGTTCAGTTCCCACCTGTGAGTGAGAACATGCGGTGTTTGGTTTTCTGTTCTTGATGGGGGAGGGGAAAAGGATTGCATTGGGAGTTATACCTGATGTAAATGATGAGTTGATAACTGCTGACCAGTTGATGGGTGCAGCACACTAACATGGCACAAGTATACATATGTAACAAACCTGCACGTTGTGCACATGTACCCTAGAACTTAAAGTATAATAATAAAAAAATAAATAATAAAATAGTACCATTCTTCCCATTAAAAAATAAATAAATAAATAAATAAATAAATAAATTTTAAGAAATTTTTAAAAAAGCATATGCTATGATTTCTGTTATTACCACTAGAAGCTACATTAATTAGACACTGACATATAATAGGATAGACCCTAAGTATAAATTATTTCTCATGCACACAGCACCTTGAATGGTAGATATTATTGTCTTCTTTCTTCCAGATAAAAATAGAGGGTGAGAGGATGCTCAGCAGGTGGAGGAAATATACTAGGCCAGGGCACAGGTTTGGTTCCTAATGAAGGGCATGTTATGCTACAACAGTATGAACAAGAAAACACGAGTAACACAAAAGCACTAGATGAACATATACACACGTGCACATCCTCACACACACACATCTAGTACAAATAATTAAACTCAGAGTAATTATCAACATGAGTATGAGAAAGAGATAACTCATGCCCCACACAGATGTAATTAACTATGTGCAAGGCATTGAGTAAGGTCTTAGGATATTCCTCAGGTTTGGAATCCCCTCCCTGCATTTTCACTTGTTAAAATAAAATCACCAAGGAATATTTACAGTGGAATCTTTGAGAGAAAGTTTGTATATCATTTCTTTAGTGTAATTTGTGTTTTAATTCTACTTTAGTATTTTGTTGAAGTATATCAAGATCATGTGGCATATTTCTGTCATAATGGCATTTAGTAAGCTCTCTCCATACCCCTGTTACTTCTACATTACTAATTTTCTTGTCGAGACTTGTATTACTTTTTTATTATTGTTTGTTCCACTTGAAATAGGGTCATTTTGTTGTCTCCAAAAACAATACTATTTCTAATTTTCTTACATTTTACACAAGAATCAATCCATATATAACTCAAAAAATTGAAAAAAGGCAAACTTCGAAACAACTTATTAAGGAAATAAACACACTTCAGCATCCATTTTTCCCTAAAGGAGAAGCAGTTACTCCTGGAATACTGAGTGAGATCTGTCGGTGGCTCCTCTTCGAAGCCAGTTTTCCTCACTAGGGATGACTTATTCATTTGTACGTCAAGGAATTCTCAGCTTTCTTACCACTTCTAGAAGCTGGGGACATTTGATTATGTGTAGGACTCCTTGCAGTTCTGAAACACTTCTCAGAAAAGCAGGTAGCTGTCAACATTTTAGAATTGCAGAAAGGCATTGTCTGGAGGCACACCCTCCAATGCTGCTTTTAGTGTCCTTGTGAGATTTTGATTTGAATCCTCCTTTTGTTCTATCAGCTATTTGAACACTGACAAGATACTAAACTTCTATGAACCCTAAGTTTTTGTTTATTATGTTAAAAATAATGCTAGTCCTTATAGCCTAGAATTGTGAGGATAATTATTAGCAGGTCATATGATAGCAAATATTGACTGGGTTCTTAACACACTTCAGGCATTGTGCATGCTATATGTTTGAATCCATCTTTGTATTTAATGCTAATCACTCTATGAAGTAGTTGTTATTTATCTCCATTTATAACTAGGAAACTGAGATTCAAATTGCTTATGTAATTTGGCCAAAGTCTCCCAGTTAGTTGTCCAGATTCAAATCCCCCGTCTGTTGGACTCATAGTCTCTATACTTCCAGGATGGTTTTCACACCTATTCAGTGCTCAATAATTGTTAGCCATCACTGTTATTATTATTATTGGGAAAACTCTGAAACACATTTCCCAGAAACTCCCAATAGACAAATGTGGAGCCAAGTCTTTTTTCAAGATAGGAACTTTGTCTTGTCTTTTCTGTATATATGTGTAACATATTGCTTGCCTTCTTGTGAATCCACTAAGAGTCACATGTTGGCGGTATGTATGACACTTTCATGTCTGTCTCCTTTGTCAGCTCGCTCATGGTCCAGACATGAGAAGGTCATCTTTCCTTATTCTTCTTCCTCATTTCCACCCACTGCAGCTTGTACTTGGGCTGTTTGTATCTTGGTAAGTGCAGGAGCACTTCAGTTCGTCATCACTGCTGCTGTTTCCTCTTTCCAGATACTGGATCTTGCATTAATGACTTTAAATTTGGAACCATTCATTCTACTGTGGCTGTTGGGACTTTCTCTTTCTTTATAGAGTCACATTGCAGGAATACGTACTAAGCTCCTGAAAACTGACACACCCTTGCATTTGGCAACTGGGTCATTATTATTATTATTGTTTTATTGTATCATTTATTGACTTTGAACTTGATGCTGGGTTTGATTAAGGGAAAAGGCTTAAAGAGTTTTTCTTTTTAAACTTGCTTATCCTTTTACCTTATATCTAATTTCATCTCATGACAAAGAAGAGATATGAAATTGTATTTGACGTGGTACACTGATGCTTCCATCTGAATATTGCTTTGTCATTGTTTTGATTAGAAACAATAAATGGTGTTGACAAACTCTGGGAATTATTTTTATAATGAAAGAATAGTGAAAGTGGAGAAGATTCAATAAATGATTTTTAAATAAAATGCTTTTCTTGAATATAAAAAAACTTGCTGTTGGCAGATGACATTGTAGGAAATGTTACTCCAAGATAGACTGGTAGGACTTTTACCCTTTCCACTTCTCTGTCACTTCTTGTCTTTCTAGAGCATCTCATTACTTTCCTTTATGAATTCTTCCCCAAGGCTCTGGTGTTAGGGGCAGCCTTCATTTTCCATTTCAGTTCAAGGGACTTACCACTTAATTAAGTTATTCTCAAGACTGACACTCAACTCCAAAGTTCCACTCATCATTTCACTTTTTAGAGCAGAGATCAACTGCATGATAGTGTACCTATTGATGGTCCCTGATGTCTCAGAGGCCCCTAGTTGTATATTCAGATGAGAATATCAACAGGGCCTTCCTCACATAACTGTAGGAAAAGGTCAAAACCCAGACCCCATAGAGAGACCTGGGACACTTCAATTTATGAATGCAATTTTTAAAAATATTTAAAAATTAAATACCATGACACAAAATACAATACAATGGAAGTGAGTAATTCACAAGATCATATGATAATTTGTTTTTATTTTTTTGTTACACTTTATGTTCTAGGGTACATGTGCACAATGTGCAGGTTTGTTACATATGTATACATGTGCCATGTCAGTGTGCTGCACCCATTAACTGGTCATTTACATTAGGTATATCTCCTAAAGCTATCCCTCCCCTCTACCCCCACGCCACAACAGGACCTGGTGTGTTATGTTCCCTTTCTGTGTCCAAGTGTTCTTACTGTTCAATTCCCACCTATGAGTGAGAACATGCGGTGTTTTATTTTCTGTTCTTGCGATAGTTTGCTGAGAATGATGATTTCCAGCTGCCTCCATGTCCCTACAAAGGATATGAACTCATCCTTTTTTATGACTGCATAAAACTCATCCTTTTTTATGACTGTATTCCATGGTGTATATGTGCCACATTTTCTTAAGCCAGTCTGTTATTGATGGACATTTGGGTTGGTTCCAAGTCTTTGCTATTGTGAATAGTGCCACAATAAACATATGTGTGCATGTGTCTTTATAGCAGCATGGTTTATAATCCTTTGGGTATATACCCAGTAGTGGGATGGCTGGATCAAATGGTATTTCTAGTTCTAGATCCTTGAGGAATTGCCACACTGTCTTCCACAAGGATTGAACTAGTTTACAGTTCCACCAACAGTGTAAAAGTGTTCCTATTTCTTCACAGCCTCTCCAACACCTGTTGTTTCCTGACTTTTTAATGATCACCATTCTAACTGGTGTGAGATGGTGTCTCATTGTGGTTTTGATTTGCATTTCTCTGATGGCTAGTGATGATGAGCATTTTTTCATGTGTCTGTTGGCTGCATAGATGTCTTCTTTTGAGAAGAGCCTGTTCATATCCTTTGCCCACTTTTTGATGGGGTTGTTTGTTTTTTTCTTGTAAATTTATTTGAGTTCTTTCTAGGTTCTGGATATTAGCCCTTTGTCAGATGAGTAGATTGCAGAATTGTTCTCCCATTCTGTAGATGCCTGTTCACTCTGATGGTAGTTTCTTTTTCCATGCAGAAGCTCTTTAGTTTAATTAGATCCCATTTGTCAACTTTGGCTTTTGTTGCCATTGCTTTTGGTGTTTTAGACATGAAGTCCTTGCCCATGCCTATGTCCTGAATGGTATTGCCTAGGTTTTCTTCTAGGATTTTTATGGTTTTAGGTCTAACATTTAAGTCTCTAATCCATCTTGAAATAATTTTTGTATTTGTATAAGTTGTAAGGAAGGGATCCAGTTTCAGTTTTCTACTGATGGCTAGCCAGTTTTCCCAGCACCATTTATTAAATAGGGAATCCTTTCCCCATTTCTTGTTTTTGTCATGTTTGTCAAAGATCAGATGGATGTAGGTGTGTGGTATTATTTCTGAGGGCTCTGTTCTGTTCCACTGGTCTATATCTCTGTTTTGGTATCAGTACCATGCTGTTTTGGTTACTGTAACCTTGTAGTATAGTTTGAAGTCAGGCAGCGTGATGCCTCCAGCTTTGTTCTTTTGGCTTAGAATTGTCTTGGCAATGCAGGCTGTTTTTTGGTTCCATATGAACTTTAAGGTAGTTTTTTCCAATTCTGTGAAGAAAGTCATTGGTAGATTAATGGTGATGGCATTGATTTATAAATTACCTTAGGCAGTATGGCCATTTTCACGATATTGATTCTTCCTATCCATGAGCATGGAACGTTCTTCCATTTGTTTGTGTCCTCTTTTATTTCATTGGGGCAGTGGTTTGTAGTTCTTGAAGAGGTCCTGCACATCCCTTGTAAGTTGGATTCCTAGGTATTTTATTCTATTTGAAGCAATTGTGAATGGGAGTTCACTCATGATTTGACTCTCTGTTTGTCTGTTACCGGTGTATAAGAATGCTTGTGATTTTTGCACATTAATTTTGTATCCTGAGACTTTGCTGAAGTTGCTTATCACCTTAAGGAGATTTCAGGCTGAGATGATGGGGTTTTCTAAGTATACAATCATGTCATCTGCAAACAGGGACAATTTGACTTCGTCTTTTCCTCATTGAATACCCTTTATTTCTTTCTCCTGCCTGATTGCCCTAGCCAGAACTTCCAACACTATGTTGAATAGGAGTGGTGAGAGAGGGCATCCCTGTCTTGTGCCAGTTTTCAAAGGGAATGCTTCCAGTTTTTGCCCATTCAGTATGATAATGGCTGTGGGTTTGTCATAAATAGCTCTTATTATTTTGAGATACGTTCCATCAATACCGAATTTAGTGAGAGTTTTTAGCATGAAGGGCTGTTGAATTTTGTCAAAGGCCTTTTCTGCATCTATTGAGATAATCATACGGTTTTTGTCTTTGGTTCTGTTTATATGCTGGATTACATTTATTGATTTGTGTATGTTGAACCAGCTTTGCATCCTAGGGATGAAGCCCACTTGATCATGGTGGATAAACTATTTGATGTGCTGCTGAATTCGGTTTTCCAGTATTTTACTGAGGATTTTTGCATTGATGTTCATCAGGGATAGTGGTCTAAAATTCTCTTTTTTTGTTGTGTCTCTGCCAGGCCTTCATATCAGGATGATGTTGGCCTCATAAAATGAGTTAGGGAGGATTCCCTCTTTTTCTATTGATTGGAATAGTTTCAGAAGGAATGGTACCAGCTCCTCCTTGTACCTCTGGTAGAATTCGGCTCTGAATCCCTCTGGTCCTGGACTTTTTTTGGTTGGTAGACTATTAATTATTGCCTTAATTTCAGAGCCTGTTATTGGTCTATTCAGAGATTCAACTTCTTCCTGGTTTAGTCTTGGGAGGGTGTATGTGTCCAGGAATTTATCCATTTCTTCTAGGTTTTCTAGTTTATTTGCATAGAGGTGTTTACAGTATTCTCTGATGGTAGTTTGTATTTCTGTGGGGTCGGTAGTGATATCCCCTTTATCATTTTTTATTGTGTCTATTGATTCTTCTCTCTTTTCTTCTTTATTAATGTTGCTAGCAGTCTGTCAATTTTGTTGATCTTTTCAAAAAACCAGCTCCTGGATTCGTTGATTTTTTGAAGGGTTTTTTTGTGTCTCTATCTCCTTCAGTTCTGCTCTGATCTTAGTATTTCTTGCCTTCTGCTAGCTTTTGAATGTGTTTGCTCTTGCTTCTCTAGTTCTTTTAATTGTGATGTTAAGATGTCCATTTTAGAAATTTCCTGCTTTCTCTTGTGGGCATTTAGTGCTATAAATTTCCCTCTACACACTGCTTTAAATGTATCCCAGAGATTCTGGTATGTTGTATCTTTGTTCTCATTGGTTTCAAAGAACATCTTTATTTCTGCCTTCATTTTGTTATGTATCCAGTAGCCATTCAGGAGCAGGTTGTTCAGTTTCCATGTAGATGAACAGTTTTGAGTGAGTTTCTTAATCCTGAGTTCTAGTTTGATTGCACTGTGGTCTGAGAGACAGTTTGTTATAATTTCTGTTCTTTTCTGTTTGCTGAGGAGTGCTTTACTTCCAATTATGTGGTCAATTTTGGAAGAAGTGTGATTTGGTGCTAAGAAGAATGTATAGTCTATTGATTTGGGGTGGAGAGTTCTGTAGATGTCTATTAGGTCCGCTTGGTGCAGAGTTGAGTTCAATTCCTGGATATCCTTTTTAACTTTCTGTCTCTTTGATCTGTCTAATTTTGACAGTGGGGTGTTAAAGTCTCCCATTATTATTGTGTGTGAATCTAAGTCTCTTTGTAGGTCTCTAAGGACTTGCTTTATGAATCTGGGTGCTCCTGTATTGGGTGCATATATATTTAGGATTGTTAGCTCTTCTTGTTGAATTGGTCCCTTTACCATTATGGAATGGCCTTCTTTGTCTCTTTTGATCTTTTTTGGTTTAAAGTCTGTTTTATCAGAGACTAGGATTGCAACCCCTGCCTTTTTTGTTTTCCATTTGCTTGGTAGATCTTCCTCCATCCCTTTATTTTGAACCTGTGTGTGTCTCTGCACGTGAGATTGGTCTCCTGAATACGGGAAACTGATGGGTCTTGACTCTTTATCCAATTTGCCAGTCTGTGTCTTTTAATTGGAGCATTTAGCCCATTTACATTTAAGGCTAATATTGTTTTGTGTGAACTTGATCCTGTCATTATGATGTTAGCTGGTTATTTTGCTCGTTTGTTGATGCAGTTTCTTCCTAGCATCGATGGTCTTTATATTTTGGCATGTTTTTGCAATGGCTGGTACCAGTCGTTCCTTTCCATGTTTAGTGCTTCCTTCAGGGTCTCTTGTAGGGCAGGCCTGTTGGTGACAAAATCTCTCAGCATTTGCTTGTCTGTAAAGGATTTTATTTCTCCTTCACTTATGAAACTTAGTTTGGCTGTATATGAACTTCTGGGTTGAAAATTCTTTTCCTTAAGAATGCTGAATATTGGCCCCCACTCTCTTCTGGCTTGTAAAGTTTCTGCCAAGAGATCCTATGTCAGTCTGATGGGCTTCCCTTTGTTGGTAACCAGACCTTTCTCTCTGGCTGCCCTTAACATTTTTTCCTTCATTTCAACTTTAGTGAATCTGACAATTATGTGTCTTGGAGTTGCTCTTCTCAAGGAGCATCTCTGTGACATTCTCTGTATTTCCTAAATTTGAATGTTAGCCTGCTTTGCTAGGTTGGGGAAGTTCTCCTGGATAATATCCTACAGTGTTTTCCAACTTGATTCCATTCTCCCCGTCACTTTCAGGTACACCAATCAGTTGTAGATTTGGTCTTTTCACATATTCCCATATTTCTTGGAGGCTTTGTTCATTTCTTTTTACTCTTTTTTCTCTAAACTTCTCTTCTCGCTTCATTTCATTCATTTGATCTTCAGTCACTGATACCTTTTCTTCCAGTTGATCGAGTTGGTTACTGAAGCTTGTGCATTTGTCACATAGTTCTTGTGTCATGGTTTTCAGCTCTATCAGGTCATTTAAGGACCTCTCTACATTCGTTATTCTAGTTAGCCTTTCATCAAATCTTTTTTCAAGGTTTTTAGATTCTTTGCGATGGGCTCGAACTTCCTCCTTTAAAACTCACAAAAGTTTGATCGTCTGAAGCCTTCTTCTCTCAACTCATCAGAGTCATTCTCCACCCAGCTTCTTTCCATTGCTGGCAAGGAGCTGTGTTCCTTTGGATGGAGGGAGACGCTCTGACTTTTAGAATTTTCAACTTTTCTGCACTGCTTTTTCCCCATCTTTGTGGTTTTATCTACCTTTGGTCTTTGATGATGGTGATGTACAGATGGGGTTTTGCTGTGGATGTCCTTTCTGTTTGTTAGTTTTCCTTCTAAAAGTCAGAACCTTCAGCTGCAGGTCTGTTGGAGTTTGCTTGAGGTCCACTCCAGACATTGTTTTCCTGTGTTTCAGCAGTGGTGGCTGCAGAAGAGTGAATAATGCTGAACAGCAAGTGTTGCTGCCTGATTGTTCCTCTGGAAGCTTCGTCTCAGAGGGGTACCCAGCCATGTGAGGTGTGAGGTGTCAGTCTGCCCCTGGTGGGGGGTGTCTCCCAGTTAGGCTACTCGGGGGTCAGGGACTCACTTGAGCAGGCAGTCTGTCTGTTTTCAGATCTCAAACTCCATGCTGGGAGAACCACTACTCTCTTCAAAGCTGTCAGACAGAGACATTTAAATCTGCATAGGTTTCTGCTGCCTTTTGTTTGGCTATGCCCTGTCCCCAGAGGTGGAGTCTGCAAAGGCAGGCAGGCCTCCTTGAGCTGCAGTGGGCTCTACCCAGTTGGAGCTTCCTGGCCGCTTTGTTTGCCTACTCAAGCCTCAGCAATGGTGGGTGCCCCTCCCCCAGCCTCGCTGCCGCCTTGCAGTTAGATCTCAGACTGCTGTGCTAGCAATGAGGGAGGCTCCGTGGGTGTGGGATCCTCTGAGCCAGATGTGGGATATAATCTCCTGGTGTGCCGTTTGCTAATACCCTTGGAAAAGCACAGTATTAGGGTGGCAGTGACCCGATTTTCCAGGTGCTGTGTGTCACAGTTTCCCTTGGCTAGGAAATGGAATTCCCTTCCCCCTTGCACTTCCCAGGTGAGGTGATGCCTCGCCCTGCTTCAGGTCTCGTTCATTGGGCTGCACCCACTGTCCTGCACCCACTGTCTGACACACCCCAGTGAGATGAACCCAGTACCTCAGTTGGCAATGCAGAAATCACCCATGTTCTGTGTTGCTCATGTTGGGAGCTGGAGGCTGGAGCTGTTCCTATTTGGCCATCTTGGAACTGCCCCCAGTAAGAGTATTTATAAACATAAATTTAGGTGGGTGTTGTAGAGTTCAATTCAAGTTCAAATTTGGGGCTTTTTGTAAACGTTAGTCACAGATTAATTGCTGACATATTGTACCCCTTATTAGGGATACAGCATTATGATAAATTTCTAGGAGAAAAATACCTAAATTACATTGTGGTCATGTTTCTAGTGGAAATAAAACTTAACCTAGAAGACAAAGCCATAATTATTCATTCAAATATGATACTGAATTGCTGTGTGGCCATCGATAAACCACATAACTTCCCTGGACTTTTTTTCATTTTTTTTTTTATTGGGGATAGTATTAGTTACCACATTGAATGTAATTGGATATGGTGTAAGGGCAAACTAATTTGTAGATATGAAATATTTTTGAACTATAGAAGACTTTTGGACTTAAAATGGTAATGATGATGCAGCCCCCTTTCCTCATGAAAAATAATTTAAAATAACAAGAAGGAAATTCCACCTTTATTGAAAGGAATCTTCAGCCAAATATAGGAAGAAGAGCTCCAGAGCCCAGTATGCCGTTTCAGAAGTAGATGGTATGCCTGTCTGAGAAAACAATCTCTTATTTGCAAGAATGCACTCTGTGGCAAGTGCATGCCTGGAAGCCAGTGAACATGAAGCAACTGGAGGATGGGAGGCTGAGTCAGGAGACACTGAGACTTACCACTTGTATGAAAGGAGTCAGAAAGTGGAGCAAGCTGGAAGAGAAACTCCTTTAGAAGCAGTCCTGAGTGCCATCTCTCTCTCGCCTGGGGAGAATTAAAGGCTAAACTAGACATAGGAGTACATTTTTGTGCACTTCATGGTCAGCCTCTGACAATTACTGTTGTGCTATATCCCACTCTGACCCTCCTCCCATAGTTCCAAATACTCACTATATTCAAAGATAAATTGCCAGCATATAGTCTATGAAGACTCACCATGTGAAGAAAAGACCACTGCAGCATAAATACCATTGTATTAAAATAATTAGAATAGAAAGCAGTTGAAAAATATTCACCAGGAAAATTTTGTCATGGAGAAAATGAAATTAATTCCCAAATATATTACTAAATTAAGCAATATACAGTAACAATACAATAACTTCTTTGAAATAATGTCTCAAAGCAGACATTCAGGAAACAGAAAATTCAGAAAGAAATAAAGCAAGGAAACAGAAGGAAATGACTCTTAAGCAGATAAAACAAGAAAATCAATATATTAGTTTGTTCTCATGCTGCTACAAAGAACTACCCAAGACTGGGTAATTTATAAAGGAAAGAGGCTTAATTGACTCACAGTTCTGCATTGCTGGGGAGGCCTCAGGAAACTTACAATCATGGCAGAAGAGGAAACAACCATGTCCTTCTTCACATGGCAACAGGAGAGAGAAGTGCAGAGTGAAGTGGGGAAAAGCCCCTTATAAAACCATCAGATCTCGTGAGAACTCACTCACTATCACAAGCACAACATGGGGGAAACTGCCCCCATGAGGTCTCTCCCATGAGGTCCCTCCGCCAACACATGGGGATTACAATTCAAGATGAGATTTTAGTTGGGGACACAGGGAAACCTTATTAAGTATAGGGAAGAATAGTAGAAAAGAATGTTAAATCTAAAGATACATTGGAAATAACCTAAAGGAGAATAGAAACTGAAAATATCAAAAAGCATGTGAAGATTGAAAAAATGAAGCAAAATAGATTAACATGAACAACGAGTTAAAACAATTGTCAGGGTAGATGAATGAAAATAATTTGTTAGAAAAGTCCAAACAGAAAACAGGGAAGTTCAGCATACACATAAGTGGTATGCCTGAAAAGGAGAAATGAACATACAGAGAAAAAAATGTTTAAAGTTACTTTTTCCAGATGTGAAGAAGTTTTGAGAATAAACATTTTTGACTTTAATCTTTTGTTTGGAAGCCCAACATTATGAAAATAGTTATGCAAAATGATCACCATCAATATCCTAATCCACTTTCCATTCAAAACACAATCATCCCTTGGTATCTTCAAGCGATTATTTCCAGTGTTCCCAGAAGATACCAAAATTCACTGATGCTCGAGTTCTTTGGGGTATGTATTCAGAAACCACCAATATAGAAGGCCAACTGGAACAGGGAATCTTTTGGGGAGTCTGAAAGGAGATTAAGTCCTAAACAAAGGGTGACCTCAGAATTCCTCTCAGTAACATTCCACATTAGGAAAAGAACAGGTCAGTGCCTCTCCAGTGCTTTCAGGAAAAGGCAGTGTAACCCATGTTCCTAAACTCAGTCAGTGTATCTTTTAAAGTAAGGCAACTGACAAACAGTTTTCAACATGTAGTACTGCTCAGAATCTAGTTGCCAGATTCCTTTAAAAATATTCTGACAATAAAAATGAATAGAGGAATTATGGCAAAAGAACTGTTGATAAACATTAAATATGTTGAAAATATTAAATATTTCTAACTGTAGTAATAAGTAAAAATATTTCTGAGAATTATGTTTACAGAACAGAATGAAAATGTTACAAAGGATAGTAACATTGAAAAAATTTATCTGATACAATTTAGGACGAAAAGTGGAAGAGAAGGTGAGAGGCAGGATACATATGGTGAATTCTTCATCCTTTATAGCTGAAGGCAAAAAAATGCCACTTAATGGTGATGTATTAAATAACATAGCATAAACATACAAAGGCATAAAAATGTAGTAAAACAAAGTGTGTAAACAGTTAAAATTAGGTAATGCAATAAGAGAAGTGATTGGAGAGTAAGTGGAGGTATAAATTTTGTCAGTATTACAGTGAAAAGTCAGTAGATAATAGATAAAGAAAAAGAAATATCGGATTAAAAGTATTATATTGGCCAGGCACAGTGGCTCATGCCTGTAATCCCAGGACTTTGGGAGGCCGAGGCAGGTGGATCACCTGAGGTCAGGAGTTTGAGACCAGCCTGGCCAATATGGTGAAACCTCATCTCTACTAAAAATACAAAAATTAGCCGGGCATTGTGGCAGGTGCCTGTAATCCCAGCTGTTCAGGAGGCTAAGGCAGGAGAATTACTTGAACCCAGGAAGCAGAGGTTGCAGTGAGCCGTGATTGTGCTGCTGCACTCCAGGCTGGGTGACAAGAGCGGGACTCCGTCTCAAAAAAAAAATAAAAAATAAAAAGTATATCACATTGTATTTAAAAGATAACACAAAAGGTAATAGAAAAACCTGTGACCTTCAGATTATTAATAATAAATTATTAATAGTAACACAAACAGGCACAAAAAGAACGAAGTGAAATATTGAAGGAAAAAAAAACTAGTATCATCATCAGGCATACCAAAACACAATATAACTGATTCTGAAAATATCTACCATATTAATAAGGGCACTATTTATCAAATTTAGTAAGAAAGTTATTTATTTTCACAAGAAATCAATAGGAATGGATATCTATGCATCACATAACATAGACTCACATTCCGTAATGGAAAATCTACAGAAATTTCAGGGCAAAAGAGAAGAAAACATATTAGTTGCAGGAAACTTAATTCAGTGTGTGAAAACTATTAGTAAAAACTAGTAAGCAAATAGAAGACTGCTAAAACATGATTGATTTCAAAATGTTACATATCATTGTGTTTTTCTTCATTAAAGATATGTCTTCATAAATTCTCTAAAATTTTTAAAGTTTTCTCTTAAATTGGATTAATGGTTTCTGAATTAAGAACATTTAAAAAAATCTTTAAGAAACTGCTTTCAACTTTATCTTTCAAGTTTCTGTGCTATTCACACTTAGTCTTCACTGACTCCTACATGAACTGAAGCTCTAAGTGTAGGACTAAGAGCAAGTGTTAGAAATTTGGAGGCCCTACTACGGTAGGTCTCTCAGTTTTGTAAAGAATCAGATGCTCAGTTGGCTGGAAGGATAGAGAAAGGAAAAATAGAGTCCCTTTTCTCAAAGCCCCCAAGTCCAGCAGGGAAAACACACCTTATATATCATAATAAATAGAATATGCAAGATAAGCTCCAGTGTATGCAGGAGGAAAGGGACTTTGGTGGAAGCAGCTAAAAAGATCTTGTAAAAATATAAATTGGGTCTTATGATGCAAGAATCCAGCCTGTTTTAACATGGATTGGATGACTTACTTATTCAGAGACTTGGAACAAAAAATAGTGGATATGGATCACAGTTTTCTGTGATCGTTGGAGGAAAAATGTGACAAAATCCTATATGCTGTCCTTGGGATACCCTCCTGACATCCCCATTCCCTCTCTGTTGCTTGTGCTTACAGTAGAGATGGGTCTTCTCCTAACAGGCGCTTCTCAAATTCCAGATCTCATTTTTCTGTCTTCTCTTAGGTACCTCAGACTTCTGACCTTTTTTCTGGTTACTAATACAGACTTTCATTGTTTTTCTCTTTTTGCTGCATCTATAAATATTGTGATTTCTCAGAAATTTTGTTTTGTATGTGTTTATGAGACAATTGGCCAGATGAGGCTACAAGAGGAGACACAGGAGAGACTCAAGAAAATAAAGTATTTTTTACTCACAGGTCCTAGAGACAGGAGGCATGCCATACATGGCAACATGGGGAAGACCAGAGTGGTCAGGAGGCAGAAACAGGAGCAAGGTAAGTTGTAAGGCATGGCCTTTATTGGGGTTTCTGAGAGAAAGGTAAGGCAGGGTAGGATGAACAATTTAGGACTACTTTGAATAATTTCTCCAGACTTTGGGAAACAGCAGTGTTCTCTAGTTGCCTGGTACCTGGCCCTGGGTTGCTTAAGACAGAAGAATATTGTTTCCGGGGTATATGGGCAAGGTAACGGAAGTGTGGCTCTGGGTTGGTTAGTTTGCATGTCACAGCATGCTTCAGGCTGATCCCTTTTCTAGCTTAAGAATTGACTAGCCTTAGGCAAAGGCGATCTCTTCCCCAGTTAGAAAGATTTTCTAAGATATCAAAACATCACAAGGTACAGACAATTTAAATACACAATTATTTGCAATACAACCTTGTTCTGGGCCTTCTTTTCCCTCACTTCCTTCCTATCATGACTTTCCATTCCGTAGCCTAAAATGCCATCTATCTTCTAATGACTTGCCTGACATTCACTCTTGTGTATCTAACTGCCTCTTTGCCCCATGAATTTTCAAATATGTCCAAAACATACCTCTTGATTCTCCTCCCCACTCTTGCTTCTCCCCCAATCTTCCTTTTCAAGATAAATGGCACCATCAGGCAACCAGGAGCTCAAACCAGAAACCACTGGCTTCTTTAATTCCATTACCCTTCCTTTCCTATCCCACAACCACCTATTCACACCCACACTTAAGAACCTTTTAACCATCCACCCTTCCACAAAACTTGGTTCTTCTTTCAACATAAATCTCAAATTCGGCAACTTCCCTACACTTCTACTGCCACTGCCACCACCACCCTGCACCAAGCAAGCCACTTTCATCTTACCCCTTTTCTGTCACAGTACCCCCCCATCATATTCTACACGTTTATACTCCTAGCTGCTGTACAAACCATTTTTGATTAATATTGGTAAAACAAACTATATCACTCCCCATCTCAAAGCCATTCTCACTGATTTCTAGCTGTATTGAGGATGAAACATGCAAACCTTACCAGGGTCCAAACGCCTTCCCAGCATAACCTGTTCTCTTCTCTGTTTTTTCCAACATAATTTTTTTCACTCTTCTTTCCTCCGCAATTCATTACGCTCCAATACCAATGGTCTTTTATCAGGTTCTGGAACCGTTTTCCTGGTCTTGATTTAAAGGAAATTTAATTAAATAAAGATCTCCATAGAAAAACTGTCTCTGTCTACTCTGTCTAAATTATTCCCTTCCTATAGTATTTTCCATTTCAGCAGTTTGTTTCCTTCAAAGCAGCTGATCACTGTTTCAATTATATTTACTTGTGACCTTATTTTGTGTTTTGTCATCTGGACGTTATGTTCCAGGAGAGTAGGGATAATATGAGTAGTTTTCTCACCATCAGATCTCCAGTTCCATCACAGAGTGGTAACATTATAGGCACTCAAGGGTAGGAACATACAGGACATACCCAATAAATCATTGTTGAATGAATGATTTAAGTTCAATTTGTTACGATATTTTATTCAAAATAGGGCAATCATTATCAACAAAACATGAAAGAGAAAAATGAGAGAGAACCACAACAGGGACAGCATCGTAAAAGTTAACTGGGATTTGGGCTTCCATTAGTGGTCTCAGCTTACTAAGATCTTTATACCAAGTCAAGTCAGGAGAGGCTGGAAAGAGAGCTGAGATGGCTGGCTGGCAAGGCTGTCTCCACTTCACCTTACCTGCCGTGGCTGTGACCATGCTATGCACGGGTCTCAACTAATAACTTTTTTCCTTCAGCCGTGCTTGTCATGTTACTCTGTAATCGGGATGTGTTTATATTTCTTATTTTGGCAGAAACACTCAAGAGAGGGGACTTGATTTCAGTCTCAACTTACAACTGCTCTCTCCAATAATTTTTATGTGTGAAATATCCTAATTAGACTCAGTGTCTTCCTTGCATTCCCAGCAACTTGAGTGACAGATAATTCTATTAAATGTGGGGAGCAATGAGTTGGGCAGGGGTTAGCGAGCGATGGCCTGAGGGCCAATCCAGCCTGCCACTTGTTTTGGTAAGCAACAAATTTTTTGGAACACAGCTGCACCCATTCATGTATGTATTGTTCATGACTGTCTTCCTGCAAAAATATTAGCCCTGAGTTGATGGATATTGATGGTGGAGTCCACAAAGTTGAAAAATAACTTCTCTGCCCCTTTACAGGAAAAGTTTGCCAACCTCTGGACTAGAGTATGATCTTCTTTATTCTGAGCCTTAGATACAGTATTAGGACAGTTTAACTATTTTTCTAACATCTCTATTTATACATTATGAATTAATTTTGGGGAAAATTGGATTTTGTTTACATCTTCCAGTATCATTTAGTTCAGACCCTATTATGTTCCAGGCATTTACTTAATTGATAAAGAAAGCTTTTGGTGACCTTTCCATCCCAAGTAATCTCCCATTGCTCTTAAGGCCTGTATTGTTTTACCACCCATAGCACTTTATCTCTCATAGAGCTCTATCTCACCTGGTGCTTTATCTCCCGTAGCACACAGCATTTTGACCTTGTATGTGAATCATGTATGTGCATGGCTAATCTAGCCTACCGGGTGGCATTGTGTAAAGAAAATTGTATTTCGAGAATGACAGATTGCTAGGCTCTGAGCTGCATAGTAGTTGGGATTGTGCCTCTTTTGCTGACCTGGAAACTTGTCCAGTGTGTGTCACTTGGTAGACGTTTTGTCATGCATGAATGAGTCCGCATTGTGCCTCTACATTAATAGAGATTTGCCTCCTTGCTTTTTGTAGATGACAATAGAACTGGATCTATGATGAGCATTATGTAGCATGCCCCATCCGTGCCAGACATACACACAGACACACACAGACACACACACACACACACACACACACACACATACCTTACTCTCAATAGTTTCATGTGTCCACTGTTTCTAATCAGTAAATTGAGGGTATGTCTGGACACTGTACTTTTACAGTTAGACGTTAGACTCTTAACTCTCATTTACCAAAGAACTTTGAACAAGATACAAAAGATGACCTTTAATTTCCTCATCTTTTAAATGTAGCTAATCACAGCCACCTTCCAGGACTGTAGTAGAAGTAAATGAGATCGCAAGCACGACTGGAAGGAGCTGGCACAGCCCATAACTCACTGGAAGTGGTCAGTAGAGGTCAGTTTTGTTCACAACCAAGGCCTGTGACTTCCACTCCAAACTGCTAAGGGAAGCCCTGCTTCTCAGTTACTTGAATTATAGTCTCTAGGAGTATGAAAGCCAGGGTGCTCCTTTAAATTTCCTGCTCCCCGTGATTTCTGATCCCCTCATTCAGTCTTTGCCATCCTTGTACATTGCATTACAATCTGCCACACTGTGGAAGCCAGAACTCTGAGTCATTATTGCTGTTTCCTACATCCTTAAGGCCTCAGAAATCTTTACTCCGTCCACTTCTCACTTAGTTTCTCAGTCATCTGCTTAACCCAAATGATGATTTTCTTTTCCCTGGTCTGATTGAAAAATCTTCGTCCTGGCTGCCCTCTACCTCCTTCTCCATATGAAAACTAGAACTCTTTTTTTTAGTTTGAGACAGAGTCTCGCTCTGTTGCCCAGGCTGGAGTGTAGTGGCACGATCTGGGCTCACTGCAAGCTCCACCCCCAGGCTTCACGCCATTCTCCTGCCTCAGCCTCCTGAGTAGCTGGGAGTACAGGTGCCCGCCACAACGCCCAGCTGGTTTTTTTGTATTTTTTATAGAGATGGGGTTTCACTGTGTGAGCCAGGATGGTCTCGATCTCCTGACCTTGTGATCCACCCGCCTTGGCCTCCCAAAGTGCTTGGATTTCAGGAGTGAGCCACCGCGCCCAGCCTAAAAAAAATCTAGAACTCTTAAACACATATATCAGACAATGTGTTTTCAAAAACTCCTAATGATTTCCCATGAAGACTGACATGATATCAAATCCCTATGCAGTGGTCTACAGGCTGTCATGGAGATGCCTCTAAATTAATTGCATATCTTGGAGTTTGTTCACAGTATACCAGGCTCAAGGTCCCATGAACTGATGTCTGTAGCTTTAAAGACCAAATTATTTTCTGCCTCTGCACTTTTGAACGTGTTATGCCTCCTCCTTGTAAATCTTTCTGCCTCTCTTCACAAAGGTCATTTTTATATCCATCAGGTGTCAGTTAAAATTATGCTGTTGGAGATCTCCATGAATACTCTGTTCTTTTTGTCATTCCTTTTCTTGGAGTCCTGTTTTTCCTGCTTATTCTTACAACAATTTGTAATTTTATAGATGGATAGATAGCAAGCATTTACTTATTTTTGTCTGACATTCCTATTACTTTGTGTACTCTGTGAAGGCTGAACTATGTCTGCTTCATTCATTCATTGGTATATGCTCAGCCCCAGTGCATTTTTTTTGCTATATAGTAGTGCTTAATATATTATTCTTGAATGAATCAATCATTCAATCAATCAACAATACTTTTAGGCAAATTTACCTCTCCCCAGCATATTTTCCTCTGAGTATAAATGGCTGGCTGAAATTCTGGCCTGTAAATAGAAATGTATATTTTCTAAGAAGACTGTGAATATAACAATGATTTGAAAAATGAACATAGGTTCTTACATGACTTTAAGAAGATAAGATCCTCTCAAGATGATGCTTTTCCCAAATCTAGTAACAGGACAAAGTAAAAGCATTTTATTGCTTTATTCTTTAACATTTTAATTTTCAAAGAGCTTGGAGAATTCTCTTTGAGGTTTAGTGCATGGCAAAATGTAATAAGAAAAAGTGTTGGTTTCAGGTTACAATTTGTAAAAGAAACATGTTAAGATATCTTTCGGCAATCTCAGTATTTCTCTGTAATCTTAAATTTGAAGATACTGATTTTAATATATTGGTAGTAATCTTAAAGTTAATATTCCACTTTAGCTGCACATCTCAAAATGATATACAAAACAAGGATTTCGATTTTAATTGGAATTATAAAATGCTTTTACAAAGCCTGAATTTACCCATAGCTCTTGAATATTCCTTTTGTAATGTTGTTTTCCCATTTTAGAATTCAGCAAAAGAAACTTGAATTCAGACTACATTCTAAGCATCAATAAGGATAACAATCCTGTAACACAGACAAATATAAATGCCTGTTCTAAAAAAGCTTAAAAAGAAAAAAAAAGTCCTTATTGAGTACGTAAAATATCAAGTTTTTGCTCATTAAATCATTATCCATGAGGTGACAACTATTATCTCAATTTTGCCAGTGGAGAAAGAGTCATACAGAAAAGTCCCTTGTTCAGTCACATTGGTAGTAAGTGACTGTAAGGATTTGATTGCAAGTTTCTTAAACATCAAAGTTCAGGTTCTTTTCGTTCCTGATTGCCTTCTGACTTTTTGCATCATCCAGTTCTTTTTCTTTCTCTACCCCAACACTTTTCCCCATTCTCCATTCTCTTTCCCCTACAACCTTGAGAAAACCATTCTAATTTATATAATGTGTACATTTGGATTTGTGTGTGTTCTTACATGTATTTTTTTTGTTTACTTCATGCTAGTTTCCACTTTTATGATTTTTTTTTAATTTATTTATTATTATTATACTTTAAGTTGTAGGGTACATGTGCATAACGTGCAGGTTTGTTACATATGTATACTTGTGCCATGTTGGTGTGCTGCACCCATCAACTTGTCATTTACATCAGGTATAACTCCCAATGCAATCCCTCCCCCCTCCCCCCTCCCCATGACAGGCCCCTGTGTGTGATGTTCCCCTTCCTGAGTCCAAGTGATCTCATTGTTCAGTTCCCACCTATGAGTGAGAACATGCGGTGTTTGGTTTTCTGTTCTTGTGATAGATTGCTAAGAATGATGGTTTCCAGCTGCATCCATGTCCCTACAAAGGACACAAACTCATCCTTTTTTATGGCTGCATAGTATTCCATGGTGTATATGTGCCACATTTTCTTAATCCAATCTGTCACTGATGGACATTTGGGTTGATTCCAAGTCTTTGCTATTGTGAATAGTGCTGCAATAAACATACGTGTGCATGTGTCTTTATAGCAGCATAATTTATAATCCTTTGGGTATATACCCAGTAATGGGATGGCTGGGTCATATGGTACATCTAGTTCTAGATCCTTGAGGAATCGCCATACTGTTTTCCATAATGGTTGAACTAGTTTACAATCCCACCAACAGTGTAAAAGTGTTCCTATTTCTCCACATCCTCTCCAGCACCTGTTGTTTCCTGACTTTTGAATGATCGCCATTCTAACTGGTGTGAGATGGTATCTCATTGTGGTTTTGATTTGCATTTCTCTGATGGCCAGTGATGATGAGCATTTTTTCATGTGTCTGTTGGCTGTATGAATGTCTTCTTTTGAGAAATGTCTGTTCATATCCTTTGCCCACTTTTTGATGGGGTTGTTTGTTTTTTTCACTTTTCAGCTCACATTGTTGTGTTAGCATATAGTCTA
The DNA here is from genome assembly GCF_043159975.1 of Macaca nemestrina. NCBI lineage: Eukaryota > Metazoa > Chordata > Mammalia > Primates > Cercopithecidae > Macaca > Macaca nemestrina. The sequence continues at coordinate 78,331,948 of NC_092133.1, forward strand.
TCACTTCTCATTCCTGCATAATTCTTTCCAGTAATGGAAAACTGGTTTTCTTCTAACCCTCTACCATCATAAATGACTCTGCAGCTAAAGTATATATTTTCACATAGACTTATGCAACTATTTATTTGAGCTATATAGGATACAGCATATATCTAATTATGAATTTCCTCTGTTATAGGGCCTATGCCACTTATTTTTAATGCATTATTTTTAGGTTACACCATATTTATGTGTATGTGTGTATGTGTGTGTGTGTGTGTGTGTGTGTGTGTGTGTGTGTGTATATATATATATATATTTTTTTTTTTTGAGATGGGAGTCTTACCCTGTTACCCAGGTGGGATCACAGGCATGTGCCACCATGCCTGGAAAATTTTTGTATTTTTAGTAGAGACAGGGTTTCGCCATATTGGCCAGGCTGGTCTCGAACTCCTGACCTCAGGTGATCCGGCTGCCTTGGCCTCCCAAAGTGCTGGGATTACAGGTATGAGCCACCTCTCCTGGCCAGGTTACACCACATTATCTAAAGATTTTTCTGTGTCTTTACAACCGTTTTTTTCTTTGCCAATTTAATTGGTGTAAATGATATTTATTGTTGTTTTAATTTATCTGATTACTAATTAATTTAAGCATCTGTTTACCTATTAGCATTATTAGTTTGTCGGTCTTAAATATTACAAATATCCTTCCTCATTCTGTAATCTATGATTTTTTTTTTTTTTTAATCAGCATCCATTGGGATGCCTAAGCCGGAAATGTAGGCATCATTCTCTCTCTTTTTTTTTTTTTTTTTTATTATTATACTTTAAGTTCCAGGGTACATGTGCACAACGTGCAGGTTTGTTACATATGTATACATGTGCCATGTTGGTGTGCTGTACCCATTAACTCGTCATTTACATTAGGTACATCTCCCAGTGCTATCCCTCCCCCCTCCCCCCTCCCCACAATAGGCCCCAGTGTGTGATGTTCCCCTCCCTGTGTCCAAGTGATCTCATTGTTCAATTCCCACCTATAAGCGAGAACATGCGGTGTTTGGTTTTCTGTTCTTGTGATAGTTTGCTGAGAATGATGGTTTCCAGTTGCATCCATGTCCCTACAAAGGACAGAAACTCATCCTTTTTTATGGCTGCATAGTATTCCATGGTGTATATGTTTTCTTAATTCAGTCTGTCACTGATGATCTATGATTTTTTTTTTGCTTATTTTTTGCTGCCTTTGCTTTAAAAGTTCTTTACTTCCTCCAAGTCATAAAGTTATTTTCTCATGGTTTTTTCTTACATCTGTGGGTTTACATTTTAGATTTAGATTTTTATTCCACCTTTGTATCTGCTGTTAGCTTAGTTCCAGTTTTATTTTGATATGTAGTGTGAGCCAGTATTTATAGTACGATCTATTAAACAATGAAATAGTTTAAATATTTTTGTGTTGTATTCACAAAAAGAAACTTATTTTTAACTTCTAGAGAAAGAAAAGTGACACTTAATATTATAATGCTTTTCCCATAATAGAGAATACTGGCATTTGTTAAATGAGTGCAAGTCATATTTTATGTCTGTTTTGAATTTGATCAGAAAAAGTTTTTCCTATTTGTACGAGTCTGTAAAGGCACATTTCCTTTTGTTCTTTCTGCTTTAGCCTAGAGTTCTCATTGGAACTGACATGACATAGGATTTTACGTTAAATAATTAAAGGAAAAATAACACTTCTTCCCCCCCAGCAATTAATATACCACTATCGATATATTATATGATTTTATCAGTTTAAATGGAAAACTGAAATTAAAGAGAAATTCTCTATTAAAGATAATTTATTTGAATTGGTTAATTATATGCATTTGGAACAAAAAAATGATCATTAACAGACTTCTGTCTTTTCCAAATACGAACATGAAAGTGTAGATTTCAGATACGTAAAGATGCATGTTTTATTATAGCATTATATGATTTTAATAGAATTATTTTCCACTAAATGATGATTGCTTAAGAATTTTTGAAGAATGGAAGTTTTGAAGCATGAGCTAGAACTGAAGGGAAGATGAAGACTCTGAAATGGTTCCTAATTCCATTAGGGGAAAAAGACTTTTCAGTCAGTCACTCGAGTGTCCACAGAGAAATGTCTGATGCTATTTCAGGGGACAATCTAGTGGAGGAAGATGGCCTCAAGTGAAATGCTTAGTTGATTATGTAGTTCGTTCCAGAATAAATAGGCCATTTACTTTGTCTGAAAGTTCAACAGATTTGGATTTCAGTCAAATGGAATGGCATTAGATCTTTCTTTATGAATGTTGATACAAGTGTGTTTAAACAAGACTTCTGTCAGTTTTTATTAATAATATTCTTATTGGTTCAGTTTTCTTCTCCCTCGTTTGCTCAATGCTCTAATTTTGTGGAGGTCATTTTATTTTTGACAACATTATGACATCGGCAAGTAGAAGCCTCTACGATTTTTTTTTTAAAAAAACCCTGTTACAATGTTTTATTCTTATAATTTTGTAACTTTCTTAAGCAAATGCTGTGGAGACAAACTGTAAGAGGAAACGTTCTTTTTAAGGGTGCACACATTTTGGAGATGAAATTCCTTGAGTTTTTGGGAGAAAATAAGACACCTGCTGATTCTCTGAGCTAGAATAATTTATACTTTTCTATGAACATTAGAGAAGTGATATACTTTAAGGAGTGAGGACAAAAAATTGCCAAAAGACAACACTGCATTTGAATTATAGATGGCATCTAAATGATAAAATGTATAAAAATAACACTGAAAGATAATTTCTTTGTCATAACTGAGAGGGGAGCAGTAGTGTATAGGAGAGTTTGCCACACAGAAGATCAAATTTCAGCTCTGACATTTCCTACTTTGAGAATCTAGCTGAATTACAATTCTAAGCTTGTGTCCTTATCAGTAAAATGTCTGTATCTGACAGTATGCAAGGGGTATCTTTTGCGCCTAGCTTAACTGGGCCCTCAGCTATTAATTTTTTTAATTTTTCCTTCTGTCCTCTATCACCATTCCCAGATTCTTACACTAAGGACAACTAAGCTAAACATTAACCATAAGGAAGACACATTGTTTATTTTATTAATAGCTAGTTTAACACATAATACATTTTAAATTGTCTGCCTATGACTAATGGTAAAAGAGGTAAGTCCTTATTTCTTTAGAGAAGTAAAATAATTGTCATTTATTTACAGTGATCTTGTAATCTTTGTTCTTTTGTGGTGGTTACTAATTATATCAGTGTCAAACTAATTATATTAAGTAATGGAGGTTAAATGCCCCCAGTTATTTAGAATACAAGAATGGAATATTTTGGCATTAAAGAATGACTTTTCTTTTGGAAGTACATTGCAAAGTCTTCCTAATATACATATTTGTCAATTACCATCTGTGTAAAGCAACAGATAGCTGCTCAGTAACATTTCCTGGAGTGGACTGGAAGGATCTTTCTCACCATATGACTCTGAGACAGTTAGAAACCCACCAAATTGAAGATTATTTGATGTAAATTCACAGCACATACCTGGCTGATACAGTTTATATTAACATGTTTCTTCAAAGAAACAATAAGCTCTTTTTTTCAATAAGGAAAATATTTTTATCTGGGAAAAACTGTACAACATTTATACAGTGAATGATATTCTTTTAAAATAATTTGTTGTAAGCCTTTCCTAACAGTGGGATGCGAAAAACTAGAACATGTGCAATACAAGTGATATTTTAAGAAGACACTCAGAAATGCAATCCAACTTCAATTGTGGATGTCCCCCGTTTTGTTTGTTTTCTACGTCTGGAATTTTCTTGTCATAAAATTCTAAATTATTTAAGGTGAATATCCTTTGCAAAAGATAGTGTCTAAATTATGTCTCCAGAAAAGTTAGAAACCTGCAGTTTCAGGAATATTTTTATTGAGTACCCATCAAGGGCCAGAAAATGTATTAGGGACAAAGAACTTTTCTGTAAATAGAACAGACAACGATATTTGCCCCGCTATTGGGCTTGTATTTTCCCTTTGAGTAACCACTATGTGCTAAGTGAAATGTAGTCAATTTAAAATGATTTATTTATAAAATAATAAGAAAAAAGTCATTTATAGGTACAACATTCTTTCTAGGGAGTGCAGAAGCTGAAGTTATTGTTTAGCTGAGACCTGGAGAGGTTTGCATATTCAAAATTGGGGAAAGAACTAATTACTTGTATTGTAGAAGAAGACGTTGGAATTCTTGTGGAGGAGATTTGGTGGAGAGAGAGGGTGGGAGTGTGAGAGAGAGTAAGAAAGAGAAAGTGAAGTACATGTGTTTTCCAAATGTTGTGTTTCTGTACATCGCAGCCAGGGAACCCATTCACCACCCATCTGGCCACTTCTGCCTTATTTACAAATTTTGATTTGCTGGAAAGGGAAGTCTACTGGCGAATGCGCTGTCTGTTTCTCAATGATACTCCTTGCCTGAGTTTCTACCTACAGTCTGAGCCTTTTGAACAGAAAATGTTAAAGACTTCCCTTTACGGATCGTGCTTAAGCCTGAGGTTGAACCTACTTGATCCTTAAGAAAAGCAAACAAAGCAAAACTCTCAAACAGAAAGCATTGCGTACTTATTTCCTCCTACAAAATTTTCTTGCGCACTGTGTTGAAGGGGCTTTGCTGAGCTTCACACATTTCCTTCATACAACTTTTACTGCATGTAAAAGAGACCCACTCCAAAGTTAAAGTCATTTGTTGTCAGAAGAGGAAATCAAACCAGAAGTAAAAATACTGGATATGTGAAAAATATAACAGCCTTCTAGTAAATATGCAAAAATCAAAATATGCAAAAAATCAAACAGCCTTCTAGTAAATGCAAAGCCTTCTAGTATTGGAAACGTGTTCATTACTGATAACTAGAAATATCTCTAATAGCAGAAAATAAACAGAAAATGGAGAAGACATAATCAAAGAAATGATAAAAGAAAATGTAACTTAAATTTACAATATAAGTGCCCAACACAATTTAAAATTTAAAAAAGACAAGCTGAAGGCACATATTTATGAAAATTCATAATACTAGGGTTAAAGACAAAAATTTTAAGGTTTTCAGATATAAAGATTAAGTGAAATCCTAATGATTAGTACTCAGAATGACTTTACACTTTTCAACAATATTCCTAGAAATTAGAAGAAATTTCAGCAATGTATTCTTATTCTGAAGGAAAATAATTGTCTTTCAGTCTGAATTGTCATGATTATATAAAGTTTAAGTAAATAAGTTACCCCAACTTTCCCATAGTTAATTTTTTAAAGAAACATAGATCTTGACTTCCAGCTACTACACAAATTTTTAACTTTGAGGTAACTGCTAACTGAGCTCTGATGGTAAGTAAAATTTATATTTCTTTTCTTTTGGGTACAATAGCTATATCATTATACAGAAAAGGAGAGAAATTGCTACGCAAGATTTAGTGATATTTTCAAGGATAGTCTTTAATAGGAGAAATTTCCACTTGAGGTAAAGATCTGCCTGGAAATTTTTGTTAGACTAACTGTTTTAATATTAATTATGATGCTATATTTTTCTGAATCGGTTCAAGGAGATTAATAGTCAAAAAAAGAAGGTGTGCAGATAGTTGCTTAATGAGATCTGGGAAGGAAATTTGGAATCCTGTGTTCTTTCCATCATCAACAGGCATTTTACCTAAAAGCCTAGAAAGACACCATTGTGATTTTTTTCCTTTGTTCTGTAACTCTTTCCCATGGCTTGCACAGTGACAATAGCATTCATGCTGTTCACCTGGCAGGGAACCTAATTATGGCTGTTTTATCTGAAGCTCAGATAATTTCAGAGCTCTTTGAAAAGATTACTACCTTAATCTACCTGTTAAGTTCTTCAGTGCACTTATGAAAACCATAGCATCAACTCTGTAGATTGTAAGAGAAATCTAGAATTTAGAAAGATGGAGGAGTGAGCCAAATGAGCATTGAATTAGAAGTCTGGAGACCTAGGTTCTGGAACTATTTTTGGGTAGTTGACTTCATCTTTTTGGAATGCCGTTGCCTAGTCAGAAAAATAAGGACGATGGAATAGGTGGTCTTCTCAGTCTAAATTATTTTGTTTGTATTTTCTTCTCTACTTTGAATTCTCAAAAGTATTTTGCTTTAGAAGGGTTCTATTAGTATGTTTTCAGTTCTAAACATACTAATACTATGATGATGTAAAGCAGCGGTCCACAACCATTTTGGTACCAGCGATCATTTTTGTGGGTAACAATTTTTTCACCGGCCAGGGGGTACTGAGAGTGGGGGATGGTTTTGGGATGACTCAACTGCATTACATTTATTTATTGATGGATTGATTGGAGACGGAGTCTCGCTCTGTCACCCAGGCTGGAGTGCAGTGGCTTGATCTCTGTTCACTGTAACTTTCATTTCCTGGGTTCAAGCAATTCTCCCGCTTCTGCCTCCCGAGTAGCTGGGACTGCAGGCGCCCACCACCACACCTGGCTAATTTTTTGTGTTTTCGTAGAGACGGGGTTTCACCTTGTTGCCCAGGCTGGTCTCGAACCTCTGAGCTCAGTCAGTCTGCCCTCCTCGGCCTCCCAAAGTGCTAGCATTACAGGTGTGAGCCAGTACGCCTAGCCAGTGTATTACATTTACTGTGCACTTTATTTATATTATCATTACATTGTAATATATAATGAAATAATTATATAACTCAACATAATGTAGAATCAGTGGGAGCCCTGCACTTGTGCTCCTGCAACTAGAGGGTTCCATCTGTGGGGGATGGGAGGCAGTGACAGATTATGAGGCATTAGATTCCCATAGGGTGAGCCTAACCTATATCCCTCGCATGTGTAGTTCACAATAGGGTTCGCACTCCTATGAGAATCTAGTGCTGTGGCTCATCTGACAGGAGACGGATCTCAGGTGGTAATGCAAGAAATGGGGAGTGGCTGTAAATACGGATGAAGCTTTGCTCACTCACCTGCAGCTCACCTCCTGCTGTGCAGCCTGATTCCTAACAGGCCAAAGACCAGTACAGGTCCATGGCCCAAGGGTTAGGGACCCCTGATGTAAAAGACTTATATATGTTGGTGAAAAGAGCAGACACAGAGGAGACTCCACACACATGGATTTAAATCTTGGATTTATTCTTAGGGCCAGTGTCATCTGGACTGGATTATTCTGCCTCTCTGAGATTCACCTTCTACAACTATAAAAAGAGAAACATGGCAGTTAGCTTTCAATATTTTTTAAAAATTGCTAATAATATAAGTAAAGTACCTGACATAATAGAAACATTCAATTAATAGCAACCGTTATTTGTGCGATGCTTTCTAACTTAAGGACTAAGACATGAATTTAACCACACAGGAATTCTCATTTTTGAGAAGACAAAGAATGAGGAAAATCTGAAACATATTGGAAATCATTAATAAAATTCTCCTTTGATCAGCTATTTATTTCATTTCAGCGTTCTGTAATTTGCCCTGCTCTCGGGTACGTTAGAATACGTTTATGCTACTTCACACTTCGAAAAATCTGTGCAAATGCCAGTGATTGTAGCATTAGCCTGATTTTTTCCCAGTCTTCTGGGTTTTTTTTGACTCAACACATATTGTGAAACACTCAGGTATTTATTCCTCAGGAAAGTATGACATGTGAATGAGAACTAGAGAATAAGATCTTGTGATAATAAATGTTTGAGGTTAGTCCCCCTTTGTCCTGGCAGTTTTCACATGTCACTGCTTACTCTGTGGAGTCTACACTTGTATGTAAAAGGCAGTTTCTGTGTTAATTGGTTTATTTTAAAAAGAAAAGACTTGAGGCAGTGACCATTTTCCTTTTCTGAAGACAGTGATATTAGATCATTCCCAGACTGGCCTATTTTGCTTTCACATACTGCAAAATGCCTGATATGCCCCATTTTTGTGCTTTAGTAATCATTCAGACTTTGATGTGCATTTCTTGAGGGTGTTATAACATGTTTTTGAATTTTCTCCAGGAAGCACTCTGATGATGTGATGAATAATTTAGCTGGAAAACTATTTACTAAAGAGAAAACACGAAGGATGAAAACAATCTAAACAAACTTTTTTCCCGGACATAAATAATGAGGGCACCTACTCTTTTGGCAAACGGTATAATTACTGCTTTCCTGGTTACTAGTGAAATCTGGGATATGCTAATGCTTTGGCATAAACAACTGAATATAAATCTCAATAATTGAAGTCTGACCAAAAGAGGGGTTAAATATGTCTAAGAGGTCAAACACATTTACAGCAGAAAAAAAAAGAAAGGGAAATTATCTTAGTCTGAATCACAAGATGGCATGTTTTGGTTTTACTAAAAAGAGAAGGAACTGATATTTAGAAGGAGTTTTTTTTTTTTCCAGAGAGTAAGGCGTTCAGAGTCACGGGGTCTGAGTGTGAATGCTGGCCCACCTGCTATGTGAATGGCCTTGAGCAAGGAGATACATCTCTCAGTCTGGTTTTTCACTTCTCTAATACAGGATCCCACCCTCTGCCTTGGCTACATAAGAGAACTGTTATAAGGTACGCTAAAATTGCAGATGAGAAAACCTGCCGTAAGCTATAAAGGACCAGGGAATGTCAGAAATGATTGTAATGCTGTTGGCCCTTCAGCTGCAGTGCCAACTGCAGAAATTAAGAGGCTGAAAATTTGATATTGCCCTTGGAAGTGAGGAGGAACATTGCTTATGGCATTGTTCTCCTGAGCAAAGCTGGTCTAACATGTCTGCCCAATCCAGTGAACCTATTTCAGCATGTGTCATGTAGGATGCACCTTTTGAAGGGCTGTCCATACAGATGTTAGGATATATCTTAGTTAATTTGGGCTTATAACAAAGTGCCATAAAATGGGTAGCTCATAACAAATAAATTTATTTTTCACAGTTCTAGGGGCTGGGAAATTTGAGACCAGGGATCCAGCATGTTTGGGTTCCTGTGTGGGCTCCCTTCTGGGCTGCAGATGGCCATCTTCTCGCGTGTCCCCTCTTAGAAAGAGAATAAGAGCTCTTGGGGGTTCCTTTTATAAGGGCACTAATTCTGCTTATGTGAGCTATTACTGATGACCTAATTACCTCCCATAAGCCCCACTTTCTTATGCCATTCTTTTGGGGGTTGGAATTTCAGCATATGGGTTTGGAGAGACACAAACCTTCAGTCCATTACAGGGTCCAAGTTGCTTCATGTTCCACAAGCTACCAAAATCTAATACTGGATACTAATTCCCCCAGAAAAACATTAGAATACAGGGATTTGTCTCATTCTAAAATGAGAATTTATTATGCTTAAACCAAACCTTAGGGTGAATCCTCAAAAATTCAGACCAGAATCTGAATGCAGCCCTCTAGGGTACTTACCACTTGGGTATTTCTAGTAATTTATAATGAGCATTGAGACTGCCCATTCAGATATATTCATATACTTGTTCAAATAATCAAAATGTGTTTTCTCTTCCCTTCTATTTACTGCTGATTTTCATTCTACCTACCTTCTCTGCAAAGAAGATTTACCTTGATAACTAGCAATAACAATAATAGTAATAGTAGTAATAGCAAAGGTATCATTTACTTAACTCCATCAGAATTTCACATACTCTTATTTCTGATTTTATTATTTCTTTACCATGAAAATCTGAACAGAATCATCTCTGTCCAATGGCCCATCTTTCTTATTACTCATCCACTCTTCACCGCTTGCAATGTATTCCTGTACCCCTGCTCTAAAACTACTGACCTAACAGGCACCAGGGAATTCCTTTTAGTCCATTCACTAGCTCTTTCAAAATTCTAATCTGCTTTGACTTTTCAGTACCGTTTAACTCTCTGGAATAATTTCTTTGTTTTTGAAATCCTCTACACTGTGGCATGTCACTTTACTACCTTTGTGAGAGCTGCTTGGTCTCCTCTGTCTACTCCCTCTGTTCCCAGTCCCTATGTGTAAATTCTGCCCCTTCCATTCCCACTGTGACTCCTCAGTTTTAGATTGTCATCATTTCTCACCAAGATGTTGAACTGGCTCCTCCATGAGAGAGCAGAGTGGAGAGGTGAGGCAAGTGTCTGCCTGCCTTCCTGGTCCATGACCTCTCTCTGCCCTTCCATGCTGGGTGACCATCTGCATGTAAAGTTGGTTTTAGCTTTCTTATTGGTAAAGTGGGGATAATAATAGTATCTATTTTTTGGATGAATGGGAGGGGTCAATATGTTACTACATGCAAAAATGCTTAAAATAATTCCTGGCCCTCGGTAAGTGCAATATAAGTGCTGCCATTACTGTCTTTGTTTTAATATTAGTTATGATCATCATCATTTTAAGTGGTCTCCCTGCTGTTAGATCACTTGCTTCCAGTACATTCTGTACACAGCAGTCAAATTATTCTAAAACAAAGCTTAGTTTATGTTACTAAGCTGTTTCACATTCATATTTGCATTCTTTATTGCCTAACAGTTTTAATCAGGCCCTCAGTAGTCCTGATTTGTATTTCCTGGCTTGTCTGCAAGTCTCAGTATAATAGTTAGTACTGATGTCTCCCTTCCCCACTGTGTTTTCCTTACTTTCTAGAATCGTGCTTTCCTTCCACCTCCATTAAAATCCTACCTGCCATTCACAAGACCCAGAGCAAAGGCTACCAGACCCTTGATGCCTTTTGTAATCCTCTATGCTCAAGCATAAGTCTGTCCTCTCTGAAACTATTAAGTAAAGATCTTTATTTTAGGTTTCTTTTTGGCCCCATATCTCTGTATTTGGTATTTTATTCATGTACATGTCATCTTTTCTCCTAGATTATAAACTCCTTGGGGAAGGCGTTTATATGGCCTTCCAGCTCCCTGCACAGGATATTACATCCAGTAGACAGATGTTCAATGAAGGGCTATTGAATTCATGTTGATTTCCATGTGAGAATAGAGCTGGATATTCACTTCCCTTTTTGCTGTGCTTGCTAAGCAGACTCATTTGCACCGGCCGCTCCCCCAGTTGGTCCCCAGGAAAAGAGGGTACTTATGGAGATTCTTTTCCCATCCCCACCATCTTTTAGGATTTAGATGTTGTTCATACACTGAAAAGTTCAACTCTTGGCTCATAGTAGCAAATACTATTGGATATTTGTTGAATGAAAAATAAAATAAATGGTAAACATTTGTTGAGTGAGAAAGTAAAAATAAATAATGAATAACCACATCCTGACCCACTTGTCTGGCAGAAGTGGGAAAAAGTTGTAAATAAGCATTTTCTGGAGGAAAAACACACATCCCACACTTGCTTCTGAGTGGTGTGGGAAACATAGATTGAGTCTGAAATTGAGAGGCATGCTTGTGTTTACTAAGCACATGGAGCAGCACTGTCAGAACCCTACTGGCTTTTGCAATACATTCTTTCATCTTTTCAAAAGTAACTTTTTCTATTGCATTTGACTTAGGTTAAGATTAAAATCAATTTATCCTTCACTTGATTCATTTTTGTCAGTGTGGTAACCTTATCAGCAAGGCATTTTGCACCCAAAAACATTTGCTGCCGGAATGAACGAGGCCCTCTAAGTTCAGTGTGAATATAAACTCCATAGCGATGGTAGAAATGGTCTCAGGTGACCTGTCAGAATAAGAAATGCTTCCTCTCCAGAGGTCCCGGCCTGTTATCCCCCAGAGCCACACAGTGAATGAAGCTAAACTCCTGTTCATGAGGTGGAATTATCTCATAACATTTGACCCGTGAGTAGTTTACAAAGACAACCCAGGAAATAAAATTTCAGGAGTTGAAACAAGTATTCACTAGAGACAGAACAAAGAAAATACGCCACAAATTTGTGGATCAATATATCAATATGGAAAGTTTTTTAAAAAATTTTCTTTGTTTAACTTTTATTTTTGTGCTTGACTTTTCTTGGGATATATTTCAGCATGAAGACAGTAGATATAAGAAGTATACACTTTGGGAGGCTGAGGCAGGTGGATCTCCTGAGGTCAGGAGTTCAAGACCAGCCTAGCCAATGTAGTAAAACCCCATGTCTACCAAAAGTACAAAAAATTATCTGGGCATGGTGGCAAACACCTGTAATTCCAGCCACTTGGGAGGCTGAGGCAGGAGAATTGCTTGAACACCCAGGAGTTGGAGATTGCAGTGAGCCACAATCAAGTCGTTGCACTCAGCCTGGGCAACAAGAGTGAAACTCCGTCTCAAACAACAACAACAAAACAAAACAAAACAAAAACAAAAACAGAAAAAGAATAACTTCTGCTGAGATATCAAGACCACATTGGTCTTGACCCCGACTGTCTAGGACTGAATTTTATACCATTTTATAAGACTCTGCTAATTCCTGTCCTTGCATACATCGCATAGCAGTGATCATTTAATTGTCCAAACTCCCCATCTACGTCACAAGACACTTGAAGGCAGATCACAACTACCTAGCTCTTTGCCTGGTGTCTGGCTCTAGTCTATACTTACCAGATGCTGTATTAAAAGAGGTGAAACTAAGGCATGAGTCTGCTGCTGCAGCTCAGAGGCCTCAATCAGACAGATGCCAGGCTGAGTTTGACTGGCAGTCTTGTATGTTTGACTGAGAATGTTCTGGCTCGCAAGTATTTAAGAACAACAGAAAGTGAATTAGGCACCAATACATAAAAATTGAGACTTTACACAAATCTAAATTCCTGGGTTCTCTTGAAATACCTGAAAATCTGATGACATTGGACCTACATTGCTACAAAAACCTGGAGAATAATGTCATGGCTATGAATAGTGAAAGTATTCTCCACTCTATCCTATTTCCCCTGGCACTTAAAGCTTCCTTAGTTCTCACCTCTAACAACCCACTGGGCCTACAGGCATTGGGAGCTGTTCCTTCTCTTCCTGTTTGTCTCGTTAGAGGGATGACCCCAAGCTTCTCCTCGCCATCTTCCCTCTGACTCCCTCGGTATTAAAAGAGCATCTTGCTTCCTAAGAAGGATTTTATCCTCCAAAACCATTGTCCTGCAGAGCGACAGGAAGCTCCTCATCTGCAGTGGCCCTGCAGCTACAGAGGAAGCTTTTCATGCAGCTCTGACTACACATGGGAGTGAGGACAATAGGGATTCCCTCACAGACTGCCTGGCTTCAGTGCTGCATTCTCCTGCCTTGAGTCTTGAGCTGCTTCCTGATCCTGACTACAGTCTTGTCACCTGCTTGGCCTGAGAAGCATGAAGGTGGTAGATCCTGGTGCCGCTCCTGACCACCCAGCAGAGAACACTTTGATTTTTTTCTAAGTAGAAATTGATCAGTGTGGGATTTAGAGATTTTCAAAGGTGCCTTTGTTTAAATCGAGAATTGGGCAAGGTAGTGATCTTCATTAAAAAGCACGATGTGGTCACCAGGGTTAATGAGGCAGATCAGAGCAGCCCTGACACTAAATAAAGGCCAATTAACTCCAATCACTGCAGACCTGGGTACTTTCTGGCAGTACAATCTCCCTGTGGGGGGCTTCATAGCCTAACATCTCTCCAGCAGAGGTAAGGAGGACTGGCTCCAGAGGAAGGCCCCTGAGCAATGGTGTGGGGTGAGGGGCATTGCTCTCCCCACCACACTGCCCATCAGGGGCTTGTGGGGGAAGGCATCGCCCCCACCTACCCTGCCCTGCGTGGTGCTGTAGACAGAGAAGCAAGACTCAGAGGCTGAGGCCCCCTGTGGGCTCCCAACCAGCTCAGGGGCCAAGCACAGAGATTCAGATTCTCAAGACCCCTTTTCTCTATCTATTTAATTAATTTCCTTGAAGACGGGATCATCGAGTTCTGGCTGAAAAATTATTTAAATCTATGAATGAAGACAAATGATTTCAGCACAAACATTGCTCAATTGGGTACAAAGTTTTTTCTTCCCTTGTGTTTGCTTTAGTGATAAAAATAGCCAGTGCTGATATAAATTTCACCTTGTGCCAAGTGCTGATCTGAGACCTTTACCTACATTGGCTCAGTTAGTCTTCACAAATTTTCTATGATATGGATGCTATTATTAACCCCATTTATACATGGGAAAACAGAGGCATTGGAAAGGTTCAGTTCTATGCTAGGTACTTTCCGTGCCTACTTCTATGTGATTCTCATAAAAACCTCTGTGTGATGAGTATTTTTAGCACTATATTACAAATGAGGACACCGAGATTCGGAAAACTTGTGTGCCATATCTGGTACAGTATTGCTCCTAATGATATTAATAAAAGGAGGATTTGGATTCACTTTTTTTTTCTATTTCCAAAGTGTGGTGGTATAGAATAACTAACTGCCTAGGCTGAAGGAGTTTAAATTTTTCCTTAAGATTTATCTATGAGCCCTCAGTTTTTCTATTCAAGGTTTCTGGAATGGAGAGTATAATAAGTACCAAAAACTAACAATGATCTTAAAATAGTGGGTACAGAATAATGCCTCTGGCTCCAGCTTGCTCCGTTGAGTTTCACACCTGGCTGTATTACTTTCTTGCTTCTGACTTCTTTCAGTTACTACACCGTGGATGTTCCTCCTCAGTCACTAAAGACTAGAACATCGCCCAAAGCCTCCTTCTCTACTGCAACTACAGTCATTAGCATAACAGACTTTAGCATCCAACACCCTGATCTCTCATTCCCTTCACCTCCTCATCTCCAGCCACCTTCTTCACTTCAACTAAGCCACACATTTTATCATCACACCTTGGAATTTTCCAACACCGACAACTATATCAGCTCTAATATTCCATGTCAACATGCTCCATTTGTTTATCAAGCACACTTTCTTACTATCTGGTTAGCTCAAATGCCTCCCGTATTCTTTGACCTCACGAAACTCTCAATTTCCCTCAACACTTAGCTCCCTGGGAACATAACTTTCCTTTCACTCCTGTTTGGTTCCCATGATTCCGATGTTAGTTCTCTCTTCCTACTTCAAACCCACAAGATGAACCTTCCTATCAACCTTCTCCACATTGACAACCAAAAAGTTGTAGATAATCACACAGTGGGGGAATTTGGCTGTATTGTTTATGACATATATTCAGGTCATCTCTAACTGAGCTGTCAGTCCTGCTGAACAATCTCACTAGTTTTTCTTTCAAGCTCACTCTCCCACCTTTTATGCTACCTTATAAATAGCTCTTCTCCAGTCCTTCCATTTCTTTTCATTCTCACTTCAAACACATCAGACTCAGCCACCATCGTCTTACTCAAATGCCCAAATGTTTTTCTTTTTTTTTTTTCTTTTTTTTTTTTTTTTTGAGACGGAGTCTGGTTCTGTCGCCCGGGCTGGAGTGCAGTGGCCGGATCTCAGCTCACTGCAAGCTCCGCCCCCCGGGTTTACGCCATTCTCCTGCCTCAGCCTCCCGAGTAGCTGGGACTACAGGCGCCCGCCGCCTCGCCCGGCTAGTTTTTTGTATGTTTTAGTAGAGACGGGGTTTCACCGTGTTCGCCAGGATGGTCTCGATCTCCTGACCTCGTGATCCGCCCGTCTCGGCCTCCCAAAGTGCTGGGATTACAGGCTTGAGCCACCGCGCCCGGCCCAAATGTTTTTCTAATCAGTCTTCTTCAATTCAGTCTTGCTCCTTTTCCTATTCATTCACCATACGTAAGTCAAAATAATGTATTTAGAGCCTATATTTTATCATTTCATTTCACTGCTTTAAAACTTTAGTGTCATTCCATAGCTAATAAGATAAAATAAAAAATTCTTACCTTGGTTACCCTACAAGTATCGCTTCGTCTGGCTGTGCCGAAACCTCACCATCCTTGCATACAGCAATCCACCCCTTTACATTCTACCTTCATGATCTTCTTTTAGTTTCTTGAACATGCCAAGCTTCTTTCCAATTCAATGTATTTTGCATTTGTTACTTACACACTTGTCTGTCTCTGAAAAACAGCCCCCATTCATTACCCAGCTTCCACTATTTCAAGATCTCAACTTAAATATCACATTCACAGTTTTTCATGAAGCCCCCTCTACCCCTCTCTGTTGTGAGTCAGGGCTCCTGTCATTTACTCTTCCAGTGCTGGGTACTTTTCCTTTAAAGGACCAACCATTTTTAGAATATTTACATATGTTCTTATATTTTAAATTCTGTCTTGGAAATTAGATTGTAAGATTAAGAATGGAAGGTTCCAGATATACTCACTTACTATTCTAAGCCAGGATCTAGTACAGTGAAACTTGAGAAACATCTTATGAACATTTAATTCACTTTAACATAAACTAGATTTGATACCTTGGACTTGGTGTTGACCTCCCAGAACCTAATTTCCTGAGTGGTACAGTAGGGTCACAATACTCCTGAGAACTGTGATGAGGTTGCAGTGTAATAATGGGTGGCATCCACACTTTGGCAATTCTAAAATGCTTTGTCAACTACAAAGCTGATGACCTCAGTAACAATGAGCACACCCAGTGCCAGACCTTGGTTTGTAATACCATTCGCCAATTAAAGCGGCTTGGTTTCCTTGGAGAGATGGATGATTCTAGGGTTAAAGCAAGAAATATATATTTACCTATACGAACCTGGAGCATCTTATACTGCCAGAAAGCAAGGAAGTGCTAAAAACAAAACAAATAAACACACACACACACACACACACAAAACACACTGATTACACTGATTGGTAGATGTCAAAGGGACACAGGAGCCAACAAAAGCACTTCAAATGGCCAAAGCTGAAAAAATTTGAGCAACAGAATAAAGCAGTTTTGTATTATAACTGAAAGTATGAGACAAATGTTGATGAGACCATGCAGATATAAATAAATAATTGAATAAATACATAAATGAGACAGAGACCAATCTGCCATGCAGAATTTCCAATAATTTATGTAGATATTCAATCCTTGAGGTGTTGGCTGCGCATAGTGATCTTGTTTCTCTTTCCTGAAGAGTACACATGGAAAGAAGGAACAAAGAATAACTAAATGGTAGGAAATCTGACAAACGCTACCCCAGGCAGTTAATCAAGGTCAATATTCACAATCATAAGTCATGCTGATATTATGTGCCTTTGATAGGATATGATGAAAATGGCACTTTACATCTGTAGTCTTCCTTCCTAAAACCCATAAACCCAATCTAATTATGAGAAAAACACCAGACAAATTCGAATCATGGGCCAACCTATAAAATACCTGACCCAGAACCCTTTAAAACCATCAAGGTCATCACAGACAAGCAAAATCTGAGAAATTTACACAGCCAAGAGGAGGCTAAGGAAACATGACAACAGAATAAAATGTGGTACCCTGGAGGGGATCCTGGAAGAGAAAAGGGCATTGGGTAAAAATGAAGGAAGTCTGAATAGACTATGGACTTTAGTTGATAATTTCCTATCAATATTCTTTCATTCACAGTGGGAAATATACCATATTAACGTAGGAGGTAATATAATTTTATCTTACTTTATGGTGGAAATAATAGAGGAAACTGGGTGTGGAATATAAGGAAAACTTCCATACCATTTTCTCAATGTTTCCGTAAATCTTTTTTTTTCTTTTTCTTTTCTTTTTTTTTTTTTTTTGAGGCAGTCTTGCTCTGTCCCCAGGCTGGAGTGCAGTGTCATGATCTCAGCTCACTGCAACCTCTGCCTCCTGAGTTCAAGCAGTTCTCCTGCCTCAGCCTACCAAGTAGCTGGGATTATAGGCACACACCACCACACCTGGCTAATTTTTGTATTTTTAGTAGAGATGGGGTTTCACCATGTCATCCAGGGTGGTCTCAAACTCCTGACCTTAGGTGATCTGCCCGCCTCAGTCTCCCAAACTGCTGGGATCACAGGCATGAGTCACCACACCCGGCCAATTTTTCAGTAAATCTGAAACTTTTCTTTTCTTTTCTTTTCCCTCCCTCCCTCCCTCCCTCCCTCCCTCCCTCCCTCCCTCCCTTCCTTCCTTCCTTCCTTCCTTCCTTCCTTCCTTCCTTCCTTCCTTCCTTCCTAAGTCTTACTCTGTCACCCAGGCTGGAGTTCAGTGGTGCGATCTCGTCTCACTGTAACCTCCGCCTCCTGGGTTCAAGAGACTCTTCTGCCTCAGCCTCCAGAATAGCTGAGACTATAGGCATGCACCACTGTGCCTGGCTAATTTTTGTATGTTTAGTAGAGACGGGGTTTCACCATATTGGCCAGGCTGGTCTCGAACTCCTGACCTCGTGATCCATCTGCCTCGGCCTCCTAAAGTGCTGGGATTACAGGCATGAGCAACTTTGCCTGGCTTAAATCTGAAACTTTTCTAAACATGAAATCTACTTTAAAAATACTATGCATCATCATCATCGTCATCATCATCATCCACTTGCTGTGGTCTAAAAATACTCAGATGTATCTACCTTCTTTCCCCCAAATCGATGCCATTGTTGTTATTGCTTTATAATGTATGTTATTTTGAATGCTTTATATACTGTAGAGTGCTCCACAAAATCAGGGCACTCTTTTTCTTGTATGACTCACTGCCTTCTTAAGGTGTCATGCTGGGTGTTCTCAAGTATCTCTGGTCTTGTCAGGTTTAGTCCTCCTTCCTGTCCTGAGGCACTGGCCTGCACTCCCTCTTTCTCTACCTCTGTGTTTGCTCACACTCTTGCTGTCTGTCCTGCTGCTCTGCCTTCTGTTTCTCTTCTTGTGGGATGACTATGGGAATAAAATTCAGATTTATTTTCCTAATTCTCTTCTGCAAATTTTGAACTGGGGAATATTGATGTCTCTATTTCTAGTTTCTAACTTAACAAAATAAGGGTATTCTCCAGATTCACAAGGAATGTGTATGATCACTAAGAGAATGCATTTGGAACCCTTTAGGCAATAGAAGAGGAAGGACCAGAAATGCAGCAAAATCAATAGCTGAGTTCTTACAGAGAAAGAGAAGCAGGGAACATTATGTCTCTATCTATGATGAGAGACGTGTTTTTCTACTCTCTAGGAAATGACTTCCTGAAAATGATGGCCAGATAAATCAGAGGTCATGGTCCGTGGAATTGCTATTTTTCTCAGTTGACAATGTGTAGAGGACATGGTTTATAACTAGTACTACTTCTCATGCCATTTGCTCTGATTTTATAACAGCGAATTCAGCTCCAATTGTGGACCTGATTGCAAGATAGTCTTAAATTCTCAAAAGGAGCTAGAACCCTGGATTGTATGTAAATTTTTAAAATTTATTTTTAAAACCTGAATGCCAAAAAGTGTTTGAATGAGAGCATCGTTCAGTCCAAAAACAATTGGGTACCTCTCTGGAAGGTCTAGTGAAAGGAAAACAGAAGAGAGAAGGAAGAAAGGAGAATGGAGAAAAATACCTTTTCTTTCTTTTACGTATCAAGCAGTAATGAGTTCAGAATGCAATTTTGTCCCAATGTGTTACAGTGTGTTTTGTAAAAGGCCTTCAATGCATGTTAGTTGAGTGAACAAATAAAGAGACACATTTAAAACAATTTTAAGGTCTTTTGTAGGAGTGATTAGCAAACATTTATAAAAGAAAGAAAAAGGTTATTAAGAATTCTAGGCTGAGCATGGTGGCTCATGCCTATAATCCCAGCACTTTGGGAGGCTGAGGCAGGTGGATCACCTGAGATCAGGAGTTCGAGACCATCCTGGCCAACATGATGAAACCCCATCTCTAGAGATATACAAAAATTAGCCATGTGGTGGCGGGCACCTGTAATCCCAGCTACTCGGGTGGCTGAACTGGGAGGATTGCTTGAACCTGGGAGATGAATGTTGCAGTGAGCCGAGATCACGCCATTGCACTTCAGCCTGTATAACAGAGCAAGACTCTGTCTCAAAAAAAAAATAAAAAAATAAAAAAAAGAATTCTAATTTTTCCTATGATGTCTATCTAACAAAAGAAAATCACCATATTTTCTTGCACTTTTCCCTGAAAAGCATAGTATTAATGTGGAATGAATATTTTGGAGTTAGGTAAATCTAAGTTTAAATTCTAACCCTATTACCTGCTAACTACAGGGCCTTACATGAGTGGATAACTCTCTCCTCCTCGGAGTCTGCATCTTGCAAAAGTCTCTGGCTAAAATCACACCCTCATCACTTACCAGATACTCCCTGTTTGTTTCCCAGATAGTGCCTAACACACAGCCTTTAACAGAGAGCAAGGTTTTGTAGTCGTCTCTCTTTGTAACCACTTGGTTATTTAACAGTTGTCCAGATGCAGCAGTGCTGTAGGTGCTGCAAGAGAATGAAATGCATCAGTTAAAAATATTCCAACCTAGTTTATTGACATTCTCAATTATATTAGTTATGGATGGAACGTTCCTAGGGAATAGACAGTGATAATAGTTGTGCTCAATTATGGGCTTATCATTTTAAGGTGTCCTCTGTTTTCTTTGACTCATAATTAGGACTCAACATTTTTATATTTGATCATTTTATTTTTCTTATTAGAGTCCATTATTCTACTGTGAAGGTTTGAAAGAGATATGGCATACAAATTGGATTTGTGTATGCTATATATTAAGTATGCATTTGAGGAATCAAAAATATGAATTCACAAATTAGGCAGGCATCCTTATTGTATCTATCATATGGGTTTTCATGACACAGACTAAATAACAATCATTGCACAAAGGCCCTAGTGCAGCAGGGCAAATGGTGAAGTTACTTGCTTGATATTAATTCAGTGCTTTGCCAATAATGCGAAATTGTCCTAATGTTACATTTGAGGAAAAAGACCCATTGAGTACCAGCATTCAAACAGGCAGTGTTTTAAGGATACGTTTATAGGTTGCCTCATCTAACAGTTACAACAAACCAAGAGGGGAGTTGTCTGTCCTTCAAAGTTTAGATGAGGAATGTGAAGGTTGGAGGTGTGAAGTGCCAGTCTTATGGCCACATAGCTCCCCTGTGATAGGTCCAGGATTTAATGCAGGGTATGTTTCACACCAACCGTAACATAAGTCTTCCACTTTGAGAATGATACATACTTGATTTTACTTGGAACTTGCGAAATTAGAAACAAAAGCAGCTGTGGTTGGGAACTGTGCAGACTGGGCCTGAAACTGATATCCCCAGGAAACTAATTGTGAAATGGAAGATGAAAGTTGGGTGCTGGGTGTGACAGTCTCTGGGATTATTCCGGAGCTCAGACCTATTCTGTGGCCTTATAGAATTAATACAACCCCATACGAAAGGGAGCTTTTCGGTCATCGTGGGTTAATTTCAGACAAATAAATCATCTTCCATTGATCGAAAATCTGAATGTTCGATATTATAGAGCAGTTGTTATCTTTGTCACTTTAGTTCCCTTTCCATTTAAAACTGAACACCAATCCTTGTCAGGGCCTTTGTGTGTTTTTGGAGATGAACACTACAGTTTCCTGCCAAAATACTAGCATACATCAGTAGTCCTTGGACCAGAGTCATTAAGAGAAAAAATCCTGGTTTACTCAATCTAGGAAGACCCAGCGCACCTGACACCAAGTCTGTGCAGAGTAACCTTGAATTCAGGATATATATGAAAATTCCAGCACCTACAGTCCTCTTTATTAATTATAAATTAGATGGCACACTGTAGTAATCATTTTGTTGAACACAGCCATAGGCAAAGTTAGAAAAAGAAGTATTAAGTTACAAAATGGTATAATAAAATGGCAGCAGAACAACTAGGATGGAGTTTGCAAACACTGACCACTCCATAACAATGAATCAGGCTGGGTGTGGTGGCTCATGCCTGTAATCCCAGAGCTTTGAGAGGCAGGGGTGGGAGGATTGCCTCAGCCCAGGAGTTTGAGACCAGCCTGGGCTATTTAGTAAGATGTTATATCTATAAGGATGGTTTAAAAATATTATCCAGGCATGGTGCTGCACACCTATAGTCCCAACTACTCAGGAGGCTGAGCGGGGAGGATCACTTGAGAACAGGAGTTCGAAGTTACTGTGAGATATGATTACATCTTTGCACTCCAACCTGGGTGACAGGGCAAGACCTTGTCTCTACAAAACAATAAAAATAAATAAATAAATAAATAAATAAATAAATAAATGTTATTCAGGCTGCAGCCAAGTATTTCCTGTTGCTATAATGCCATACTTTCTATTCCCCATCCCACAAAATACACATTCATTTCTAAGACTGAAAAGTTGCCTAGACAGTGTTGGTTCATAAACGGATTGCTCTTTCAGTCATAACAAAAAGCTATACATCTTCCTAGTCAGGCTAAAGGGCTTAGTAATTCACCTTATATATATCTCCTAAAGAAATTAGGAAAATCACTGAGTTTGGTGTTTATACTCAGTGCCCTGACTTTGGTGGAACCTATGATAGTGGTACCAATAACACATGGGAGACATTTACAATGCCAACAGCAGCTAGAGTTGCAAGTGCAGCATTATGGGAGAAGAGTCTGAGTAGAGTCATGTCTTTCTTGGAGCATCAGGAAGAGATTCTTAGAAGTGACATGTCCACTGGATTAAGTAGAGGCCTGAGGCATCATGTTCCTTCAACTGTCCAGGAAATCTCAATTATATCTTGAATTAGACACTGGGAAGTAACATGACAACGACAGGTTGGGTAAAGACAATGAATAGGTCACCAAGAGGCTGGCCATTTATCTTCTAAGCCATAGCATTTGCAGTGGGAATATGTCAGGATCAGATTTCTGGTTTAAGATCACTAGAGAAGCAGAGTGAGAATGGACTCGAGTGGTAGTGACTGGTGACAGAGAGACCATTTTAGTCTTTTCCATTTCACTAAGTAAAATTAGGGAGATAGTAAATCTAAAAAAAAGGTAGCCTCAGTAGAGCTGGGGAAACATGACCCCCCATCCAGGCAGAACACAATAAAGGACTAACAAAGCACAGTATATATTTAGGTGCTACATGATGTTGTAGTCTTCATGTGCTAATGGAGTTCCGTGAAGTAAGTGAGCAGAGAGGTCTGTAGTTGATAATGGTTTGGAAATTTGTGTCCTCCAAATCTCATGTTGAAATGTAATCCCCAATGCTGTGAGTGGGGCCTCATGGGAGGTGTTTGGATCATGGGGCAGGTTGCTCATGAATGGTTTAATACCATCCCCTTGGTGATGAGTGAGTGAGTTCTCTCTTGGAGTTCACATGAGAGCTGGTTGTTTAAAAGAGCTGGAGACTGATATGTTTTGGCTGTGTCCCCACCCAAAATCTCACCTTGAATTGGAAACCCCATAATCCTCATAATCCCCACATGTCAAGGGAGACACCAGCTGGCGATAATTGAATCATGGGGGTGGCTTCCTCCATGCTGTTCTCGTGAATTAGTTCACATGCGATCTGATGGTTTTATAAGGGGCTCTTCCCCCTTCACTCATTCATTCTCCTCTCTCCTGCCACCATATGAAGAAGGTCAGTGCCTGCTTCCCCTTCTGCCATGATTGTAAGTTTCCTAAGCCTCCCCAGCTATGTGGAACTGGGAGTCAATTAAACCTCTTTCCTTTATAACTTACCCAGTGTCAGGTGTTTCTTTATGGCAGTGTGAGAGTGGACTAATTGCCAACACCAGCTCAGTTGTGGATACCCTAACCCAGTGGCACTAGAGGAAGTAAAGACACAGACACAAAAATATAGAGTGTGGAGTGGGATCGGGGGCTGAGAGCCTTCACAGCTGACAGCCCCAAAGAGAGATTTATCCACATATTTATTGACAGCAAGCCAGTGATAAGCATTGATTCTATAGATTATAGATTAACTAAAAGTATTCCTTAGGGGAAACAGGGATGGGCTGAAACAAAGGGATGAGCTCTGGCTAGTTATCTGCAGCAGGAACATGTCTTTAAGGCACAGATCGCTCATGCTATTGTTTGTGGTTTAGGAATGCCTTTAAGCAGTTTTCTGCCCTGGGTGGGCCAGCTGTTCCTTGCCCTCATTCCGGTAAACCCACAACCTTCAGTCTGGGCGTCATGGCCATCACGAACATGTCACAGTGCTGCAGAGATTTTGTTTATGGCCAGTTTTGGGGTCAGTTTATGGCCAGATTTGGGAGCCTGTTCCCAACACTAATACAGGGACCTCCCCCTTCTCTCTCTCACTCTTGTTCTCACCATGTTATGCACCTGCTCCCCCTTTGCCTTCCACCATAATTGGAAGCTTCCTGAGGCCCTCACCAGGAGCAAATGCTGGAGCTATGATTGGAAAGCCTGCAGAACCATGAGCGAACTGAACCTCTTTTATTTATAATTTACCCAGCCTCCGGTATTTCTTCATAGCTATGCAAGAATGGACTAATACAGTAGTCATCAAAGTAAAGGTGAGATTTGAGTTGACTATTGAAAGGGGAGGAGGGAATAACATAAATTGTGTCACAGACAAGGATTGGTTGGTAGGTCACGGAGTAGTGACAATCCTCCCATGCCCATGTTTTCTGCTTCGATTTGGGACCTTAAAGTATTGAGCCCTACTCTAGCAAAAATGACTGCATCCAGGCAAAAGCTCATTCTGTCTGACATTTGGTATCTAGAGGGATTTAGCTCTATTGCTTGTTTTACCAACTTATAAGTACACTCATTTTGTTCTCACAGTATTTTCTTAGCTCTTCCATTCTGGCTACTCCTAATTCCGCCTGAACAAATGAGAAATTTAGTCACTACCAACGTCTAGCCTTAACACTGCTCTGCTCTCAGGGTTCAGTGTTTCCAGCAAACAATGTGTTAGGTACTAATCAGGTCTGATACACGCAGCATCTGTGAACTCCTTACTTGATACTGTTTGTTTTTAATAAATATGGTGTCACAGGTCATGGGTGGGGATATTTTAATAAGTGACACTAGAATGGAGTACTTACTGACTGCTAGGCACAGTCTGCCTTCTATATGTGATCTGCTTTTTCGTTTCAGGAACCCAATGAGGAGGGTGTTTGAATTGCCATTTTTATATATGTAAATAGAGGCTCGGAGAGTTAAAGTAACTTGTGCAAAGTATTCACCTAGGACTGTGCTGATTAAGAATATTAGCACTAACCTAATTTTTATCTGGAATGTTGGATACAGTTGAAGGTTTATAGTTGAGGGTAGGAAGGACTAAAGATTGGAGTCTTATCCAAGATCATTAATACCAGTTAGGTCATGCATCCTTCCTTACCTGCTTTGCATAAAAAATAAAATAAAATTTAAGAGTGACACTAAAACAATGTTTGTCTATAAGATCTCCCCAGATGTGATGACTCTGATGCTTACTGGGCAACCAAGAGGAAATGTCACATATGCATTGGATGTGTGAGTCTGGAACTCGGGGGAGAAATAGGGGCTGGAGTTAAAAAAAACATAGAGCCTTTGTATTAGTTGGTTCTCACATTGCTAATAAAGACATACCTGAGGCTGGGTAATTTATAAACAATGGTAATGTCTATAAGATGGTTTCCAAAAGGATGAGTCTAGGGATTTATTAAAGCAATTAAGAAGCTTTTGCAATAGCAGTAACAGGAGGTGGGTGTACATCAGTGAGAAAGAAAGACAGGGATGACTGAGAGAAGAAAATATAAAAAAGAAACACAGATACAAGATAGAGACAATTGAATTAGGCTTGAATTACTCAAGGGATGGGCAAGAGAAGGTAGACAAGGCTGAGATTTTTGCCTCTAAATCCACAAAGTTCATGCACTCTGAATGAGATTTGGAGCATTTTAAAACCTTTTATTTTAAGTTTTCTGTTGAACGTTTTTATCCAAATCATTTTCTTCCAATGTGCTAAGATTATAGCCTTTAGCTAATGGTTTTCTTTCTCAGTTATGATCCTACCATTTATAAGCATTAATTTTGCTGAACTGATACAGTAAAAATGTTCAAAATAACATTTGTCAGAGCATTTTACTCTGACTACTCAAGAATAACCTATAATCTTTTCTTTTTATACTACACACACACACACACACACACACACTCATATACACACTTACACCTGTTTCTCCAGGCTTTACATTTTTACCTAAAATTGTATAAATTTTTCCATAGTCAAGATGTATAATTTAACCTTCCCTTCCCCAAGGTATGACATGTAGCCATTTATTTCAATAAGAAACTCCAAGAGCAATAGTATTCAGATAACACCAAGATTTTTGCTAAATAAAGGTGATGCATCCATTAGCAAAAGTTGTTGCTTTTAAAGTGATGGTTTATATTTAAAATCCAGTTTAAATAGGATGTACTGATGATTTGCACATGAGTAGGAGAATAAATAAGTCAAAGTTAACTCAGAGGGGCTTTGTATATTTGTTGTTAGTTTGCTTTTCCTGGGCATGTGGGTAAATCATCTCCCCAAATGTGATGACTCTGATGCTTACTGGGCAACCAAGAGGAAATGTCACATATGCATTGGATGTGTGAGTCTGGAACTCGGGGGAGAAATAGGGGCTGAAGTTAAAAAAAACATAGAGCCTTTGTATTAGTTGGTTCTCACATTACTAATAAAGACATACCTGAGGCTGGGTAATTTATAAAGGAAAGAGGTTTAATTGACTCAAACTTCTGCATTGCTGGGAGGCCTCAGGAAATTTACAATCATGGCCGAAGGCATCCTTTACAGGGTGACAGGAGAGAGAATGAGTGCTGAGCGAAGGGGGAAGCCCCTTATAAAATCAATAGCTCTCAGAACTCACTAGCGATCATGAGACCAGCCTGGGGGAAACTGCCCCCATATCTCCACCTGGTCCTGCCCTTGACACATGGGGATTATTACAGTTCAAGGTGAGATTTCGGTGGGGACACAGAGCCAAACCATATTATCCTTGTTGTGGAAATGTTATTTAAACCCAGAGACTGGATAAGCTCACCAAAGGCATATGTGCACATGGAGTAAAACAAGGGAAGAATGACTGAACTTTGAGGCACCTCATCTTTAAAAGTCGGGAAAAGGGAGATTTAACAATGTTGCCAATGAAAGAGCAGAGAAAGAAGCCACAGGCAGGGAGAGAAATCAGAAAATGAGGACATCCTAATGGCCAAGGAGGGAAAATATTTCAAGGATGGAGTGATCAATCATGATAAGTGCCACTGAGAGGTCAGGTAAAATGAGAACTGAGAATTGCCTATTGGACACTTAGGGAGAATGACATTGAGCTTTTGAAATAAAAGCCTGCCTGGAATGGGTACAAAAGAGAGAAGGGAGGGAAGTGAGCCAGTGAGTACAAACAAGTCTTGCCTTTCACTGGATCAGGAGGGAAAATAGCGTATTCTGCTACAGATGAAGCAAAGTGGGTTGACTTGGTGGTAGAAGGCTAAGGAAGTTCTCTCAGCGAGTTAACTAGGTGAGAATGAGGGGTGTGTGTGTAAGTAGCACCAGAGATATGGGGAGAAAAATAAAAGGTGTGAGAAAGTCACCCTTGATAATAAGACAGTAAATTAACCAGCAAAATTGGGGCTGTCAGTACCAAGAACTCACTTGAGGGCTGTGATTATAAATTTATAGGAAGACCAGTCAGCAGAGTCATTCATTTTTATCTGCATCATGATACATGTAAGGAGGTGACAGAGATCTGCTGAAACCCAGCTTGGGATTTTGACAATGGAAGGACAGAAGTGTGGGGATGTTCAACTGGATTTATGTAAGGTATTATAATGATGGGAAATGAAATCTAAATCAGCTAAGAAAGAAAATGAGAGCCCAGGGAAGGTTGTGGACAATGGCACTGTAATGTATTATAATCAATGGATTGGAGATCTCAAGAGGTCAAGAAACAACTAAAGTGACAGTGAATATACTAGGGTAAGAAAGCTTGAAAGTTACAAGGTAGTAAAGTGTCTGAAATTGTTATTTTTGGATGTGGTGTAATAATAGATAATGATGAGTTCTGAAGTATGATTAATTAAGGTAAAATATAGGACATGAACGTTGGAGAGTGGTTCGTTAACAAACTGAGAAACCATTTTCGTGGTTGGACCATCTACATGCTTACTGATATCACCAACGACTATGGCAATAGCCTTAAGTTAAAATTAATGACGGCCAGTATCATCAGGGGATGGTGGTGGGGAGGCTGTCAGAAGACTGTAAATGACGGAAAACAGAAGCATTCATTGATAGTGAAGTTTTACATTTCAGGGAACAAAAAAGAAAAGAAGGAAAATAGCTTGGAAGTAACAATTCGGGGTATTAATTGTCCCTATATGAACTCCAAGACTTGTGGTATGTGGAGAATTAAAGGAACAGAGAACAAAATTCATCCTTTAATAGGGTTTCAGAGAAAAGTTCTTAGGTGCCAATTGATTTTCTCTTCAAGAAGCGAAGGGCATATTCAGAATATTCAGAGATGAGATTTTGATGCTGGCATGCCTTGAGTGCCAGAGGGTTTGGGGAGTATAGAAGATGTAGGAGCTTGAGTCCCACTAAGGGATCTTCAAAATAGTGTATGCTTATGGGACCTGATGAATACAGTTCATCTGGAACACTTGGGCTCCCTGCTGGGATTGATAAAACACAGGGTCTAATGGGATTGAGCCTATTGGTCTCAGTTGTGGTGGTGCAAGGGGCAGTGGGGGATGGTATGTTCTGTTATAATCCCATTGGAGTAATGGTCTTAGTCCATTTCGAAAGGTAAAGCAGAGTTGGAGAATGGGGATAGTTAGCGATCACTTGGACATGTGGAGCTCTGTAAGTAATGTGGGGGCTACAGCATGCAGAGTCCAGTAGGCCTACATTTGACCTCCCTGTGAGCAGTGTTGAAGGCTGGGGAGGACTAGCCTCGATAACTTGTCAGAGTCAGGACTGAGATTCTGAACAGTAATCACCTAAGAGGTATTGCTCTCCTATCGTAAGAGATGCCTTCTTTGGCAAGACTGTTGAACTATGACCCATTACTGAAGGTAGACAGAATCACTTGGGAGAATCCAGGACATGGTACTGTTTTGACATGGTCCAAGCTGGATGATGTAAGTAGGAGAGAAAGTTCTACCAAAAGCCTTGCAACGTCAGATCTTCAGCTCTGCCTGTGTCTGTCAGATCTTCAGCCAGTCAGCACACAGAAGCTAAGCTAAAGAGATGTGGCGTCCCCACAGGGAAAGAGAAACAAGCATTAGGTAAGCAACTAATTTCACAGCAGTCATGAGGGCAGCTATGCTAAGCCATCTTATATCAGGTTATGGATCCTGAATTTCTATATATTCCCTTAGCCCAGAATCCTGCTTTGCTTTTATGAACTTACCACAAATGATGCTCCTGTTCTAGAGTCTAGGGGAGTGATTCCAAAATCTGGCTGCAGAGTAGAATCACCTGGAATGTCCCAAATAAAAATCCAGATTCTACCCCTGAACAATTAAGTCAGAATCTCTGGGGTCCTGGCTTCAGTGTTTTTCAAAATTTCCTAGGTTATTCTTATGTAGTGCCATGGTTAAGAGCTATATTCTAGGGCTCAGATTCTGTCCAGCTCCTTTGGTTTGACAAGTAGATTTGCTGCTGCTAGAGGACTAACACTTAACTCCTCTCTGTGACTTTGCATTTTGTTTCAATGATTCATAGTCTTCAGACAGACTGTCACATGCATACACGCATACACAAAACTGTCCTGCTGTGGTACAAAATGTGTGCCTTACTGAGTCTCAATCCAGGGACAATTGCAGCAAGCGAAGTTTCCAGAGGCCTGGGTGTCCATAACACACAGGCATCCCATCCTTGCAGACAGTTCACACATGGATGTGTGATCCAGTGGCAGGTCTTAGGAAGGTTCCCAAAGCCAGGAGCCTGACTGAGACAGAGCCTTGAGGTCGTCTTAGGTGTGGACTAGATCTCCCTTCCAGGTACACACCAGAGGCAGGCAGCTTCCTTGTTTCTTCCTCTGCTCTGGCTGCTGTTTCATTCTAAGCCTCTGCAGACACATTCTTCATAGCTGAGAAAATTCACAGATGGAATGACTATTATTGGTGCTTGTCAATCCAGAAATAAACCACAATTTGCTCGGCATTTCAATCTTTACCACTGATGTGTTAGTTTCATTTAATTAGTTCTGTGCTGGATGAGGTCATTAAATTTGTGTCCTAATGGAAACCTATTACTCAGCTCTGCATGGTGAGGGGTGTGTAGGATTGATTTGCATTCTCTCTGGACAGAAGGTGAATTCTCTCACTACATTTGTGATGGGCAGCAGGTCTTCCAGCAAAAAGTCATTTGAGATAACACTAATTGAAGGGACACCTGTCTTTTGAGAGTTATTTTTAAAATTTCATAGCAGATTGGCTGTATGCCCTGAGAAAAGGGTAAAAAGTGTGCTACTTACAAAATGAAATTTTGGAGAAAAGATGTAGTATGATAGCCAAAACTGTTACATGAATATCAGTGAGTATTTTTTAAGCTCTTCCTCTTAGAACCAAATTTGAACAGATTCTTCCCACACTTTCTTCTACAGTTCACAAAATGGAAAGTGGAAAGTAGAAATGAAACCACACCTGTTTCCCTCCTGGAGTGAGCCCTCATTGAATCTCTGGAGTAGTGCCTATAAGAGTGCTATTATTTTACAAGGGTACTGTTATCATTCTCCTTTTTCAGAGGAGAAAACTGAGGCTTCACACTGTGAAACCTGAGGCTTCAAGTAAGTGAATATTTTGCTCAAGTCATTGCTTATATCAAATGGAACAGATGGACTCCGAACCCAGTGTGGTTGGTCTGAAACTTTCCTCTTTCCTTTTACACTGCATCAAAAACAGTTTTTCTTACCCTGATACAATCTATACCCCTTAATTCTCAAAACCCTCCCTTCATCACATCCCTCCATTCTGAAATACTCACCTTCCCTTACAAGACACCGCTATTTGGAAATGACAAACTATTTTTAAATCTATCCTCTTTCTTATATATTTTTATCAAGATTTCTTCTCTGAATTCTGGCCGTATTATGAAAACAGCAGGTCCGAGTGTCATTGGGCCAATGTAAAATTGTGTTGCTGTATCGAGTCATGGACCTGATGATCCTGGAAAGCTGAGTGACTTTAGTTACGTTTTGTTTTCTTTCCTGTCTAGGACATCATGCAAAGCTAGACTACAAGAACCAGGGAATGATTTCAGTGTTTCCTTTGGGGAATGGGGTAATGGGGGAGATAGATGGTAAGTCTATAATCAAGACCATCTCTAAGGAAGAGGATTGATGCCGTTTCCATGAGTGACACTGTATTATTTTCCATGTAAATGGTGCCCCAAAGAGTACTATGGGCAGTCTTGTTGCAGATCTATTTCATCTTCCTTTCCTTTGTCCTCACCTCCCTGCTATTTATTGTTTCCCTTCACTGCCAAATTCTCTGAAACGCTGTCTGTATTCACCATGACTCCTGTGCAATGCACTTTTACTGCAATCCTTTAAGAAACTCTGGGCCGGGCGCGGTGGCTCAAGCCTGTAATCCCAGCACTTTGGGAGGCCGAGACGGGCGGATCATGAGTTCAGGAGATCGAGACCATCCTGGCTAACACGGTGAAACCCCGTCTCTACTAAAATACAAAAAAAAAAATTAGCCGGGCGAGGTGGCGGGCGCCTGTACTCCCAGCTACTCGGGAG
Source organism: Macaca nemestrina (assembly GCF_043159975.1). Classification (NCBI taxonomy): domain Eukaryota; kingdom Metazoa; phylum Chordata; class Mammalia; order Primates; family Cercopithecidae; genus Macaca; species Macaca nemestrina. Next base: position 78,363,361 of record NC_092133.1, read on the forward strand.
GCTGAGGCAGGAGAATGGCATGAACCCGGGAGGCGGGGCTTGCAGTGAGCTGAGATCTGGCCACTGCACTCCAGCCTGGGCAACAGAGCTAGACTGTGTCTCAAAAAAAAAAAAAAAAAAAAAAAAAAAAGAAACTCTCTCTTCCTCCTACACTTTTCTAATACTACTTTCCCTGAGAAATTCAATGTATAAATCTACAAGCTCAGGAATCCCTTCTTAATTTTTCTCTGAGGCTAGTCACTATTTTATCCACTCTTTCTAGAAGTTCACTTATTTCTTCATTTTTCGGTTTCACTTCAGCCTCTAATAGGAGGTGGTTGTCTAAGGGCCTTGAGGAGCCTGAGCTTGCATGGTGATAGTTAATTCTTGTTAGTGACTCTCTCTCTCTCTCTCTCCAGTTCGGCATGTGCTTTCTTTTCTTTTCCCATAAGTGAAAACAGCCATAATGTTCTGGTGTTGGATGTTCCCTGGAAAAGCCTTTGGAGAGCTTCTCTTCTTCTAAGATTTCAGCTAATGCACTATGTGAAATACAGCTTATCTGTATCTCCAGCCTCCAGCTCTCTCAAGCTCTGGCCTTCCATTGGTCACTCACAACTCACTGATCATCTCCATCTAGAAAGCCCTCTGGTAACCCAGAGTCAGCAGAGATGAAGACAAGCTCTTTATCTCTCTAAATAGTTTCTATTTTTGACCCTTTATTTGTAGTCTACTGACTTCATCATCTATACACTAGATAATAGATTGAACCAGATGTAAACTATGTCTAGTAGGTTTGTGCAGTGGTTCTCAAACTTCAGTGGGATCAAGACCACTGTCATGATAGCACACATTGCTAGGTCCCCTTGAGAAGTTTCTACTTCCAGAGGTCTGGGGTGAATCCTGACAATTTCATTTCTAACAAGGTCCCAGGTAATGCTGATGCTGCTGGTCCACAGACCACACTTTGAAAGACATAGATTTCCTGCATAGGTCTGGAGCCAGATTGAGTTAAGCTTAAATCCTAACTCAGCCATGTGCTTCATATATGAATACTGGCAAGCCTACATGATGTCTCTCTGATTCCTCTTCTGTAAAATGGGGATAATTAAAGTATCTACCTCATAGATTTTTTGTAAAAACGACATGAGTATATAAGCAAAGTGCTTCCAACAGTTTTTGGCAGACCCTCAAAAACTGTTAGCTATAATTGCATAGCTTTTACTCTCTCTGCTTTCCTTTTCCTCACTCCACTCCCAACGACCAATCAGCTCTCATGTCCTAACAGTCTGTACTCTGGAATACAGCCACCTGCTTTTCATTAGTGCTGTGAATGGGATTAGTGTGTAACCACATTGTCATTCCCTTCACTCTACTCATGGTCATTTAACTGATTGGAACTGTCACTTTTTCTCTATCCCTGCCTCCCCAGACCTCATCCTGTTGTCAGGTTCTACCTTAATCACTTTAAAGCAATCATTACAAATAGGTCGCTTCCTTGCTCAGAAAGTGAATGTTGAGTATATTAATAGGGTATTTGGGACCTTCCTTGTACTGAGGGCACCTGAGCTGTCTATGCATTTCCTCTCATAGCATTTATGATGTGGAATCTATGTTTTTGTAAATGCACATATTTGCTTTACTGCTTCTGTAATTTTTTACATTCTATTCATTTCTTTTGATTTATACTCCCCTTCACTATTACAAGGCAGAATCTAATTCATTCTTCAAGGCCTGGTCAACTTTCCTTTGTGCATTCAAAGGTATAGCGAAATGGTTTCATTCCTCATGAAAATGCTGACTGATTGTGGTAGCTGCTTGGAGAGATGACAAGAATTCTGGGGCCACATCTACCTGGGTTCAATCACAAATAATATCATGGTCAGTGAGCAGTATCTGCTGTCAACACAGGTTAAATGCATGGATGCATCCATATCAAGTATTGTCTCTTCTGCCATGGAGTACATTTTATACCGTGGATGCCCAATGCATTTTGGAAATCTCACAACTCAGTAGGCATACTCTGAATTGTCAATGTGAGTTTAATTTTGATTTTGATAGCTAATGTTCCCTTCTTCATTCCAAGATGAGGACGAGACCTTATCTCAGAGAATGATATTGCCAGCCAGAAAATCATAACAGGCAATGAAAACAAGCCTTTACCACCTTAGTTTGAGAAAGCAGTGTTTGGATCAGGGAAAATATATTGGTTTGTATTGGTGGTTACAGGCTTAGGGGTGAGTTCCTGGGTTTTGAAGCATAGAGAACCAGAAGAAAGAATAAGGGGATATTCTCCCACAAGCATCAAGAAAATCAGAGGGTTCTTGAGAATAGCTATTTCTAGAGGACTTCCAACATGGAGAACTCCTGATTTTACATGTGCAAGGTAGAGAAGTGATACTTAAATTCCTGCTTTACCACCTATGACCTATGTAATTGGGCAGCTAATTAACTTTTTTTGAGCTTCAACATTATTATCTTAAAAACAAATCATGATTTTACTTATCAGGGCGTTTGCAAAAATTAAAGGAAAACATATAAAACACTTTGTATAATACCTGGCTCAATAATTGGTTGCTGTTCTTATGAATGTCGTATGGAATAACAAGAAAATCCCCTTAAACATGTTAAAACTCTTTGCCTCTTATCACATATTCCTATATTCACCATTAGTTATACGTACATAATGTCATGAAATGTCTAAAAAATACTACAACTACTAACTAATTAACTCTAATTGATTGGAATTGTATAAGCAATACTGCTGGTTTACTGTTTTCCCGCGCCAACTAGCATGAGTTGATGCTGTGAAGATAGAGTTTTGGTGCTGATGTCATATTTAATGCATTAAATTTAAAAGAGAAACAGCGTGAATGTTATTTAGAAATTCATACCTTTCCAAGGAAATTTATTCTCTAAGATTACCACAGTTTATACCTTAGATATGTTGGCTTATCTTGTTCTTGTCCTGATGATGTTATTAAATACCTTGAAACACATGGGTTCGTAAATATTGTAATTTATTCGTTCAACACATATTTTTGGATGTCTCATGGGGCCAAGGTTCTATTCTAGATATTAGAGACATAACTGTGTACAAAACATATAAACCTACTCTTCTACTGGAGATTATCTTCTGGAGATGGAATTTAGACACTCAGCAAGTGAGCAAACAAAACCACTTTGCAATTTTAGATGTTGACATTTCCTCTAAAGAAAATAAGATGAGGGAGTAGACATGACCAAGGTAGGGTATGGGTAATCATTTTTGGATTGTGGTGAGAGCTTTGGCCACATTTGAATTGATACCTGCATGATGATAAAGGATGAAGCAGGAAAAAAAGGTGAATTCTGAGTCCTTTAAGCAGCAAGAAAAGCAAGTGATTCAACTGGCATGAGGACAGAAGGAAGGACTGATTGGTAGCTACCAGGAGTTTGGAAAGCAGTGTTAAAAATCAGTGCTGGAGGGGCTAGCGGCACTGATCCTGGGAGGTTGCTGGAAGTCACCTAGGGAGTTTGGAATTGCTTGGGTGCAAGAGAAGCCAGTGAAACATAAAGATGGTAGCAAGAAAAATAAATTTCATTTTCCAAATGTACGTTAACACCGAATGCTTGTAGATCTAACCTTATGAAGAATTTTGTGGCTGTTTATGTAGATGAAGTGGATACTCACCTATGATTTGTTTTCTAGATTCAAATTTTCTCCCATTGAAAAAGCACAGGATTTACTCATTTCTACTTTGTTGTTCCTGAATTTGAAAACCTTTGAGTTGGTTTTTAATATATTCCGTAACATATTCATGTCATCCTGTTCTCTGACAATAATTTTCAATGTGACCCTGATCAGCTACATTATTTATTTCTTTCTTTTTCCCAAAGCTATCTTGTGTCCTCTTTGTATTTCTGTCTTTTATGGACCTGAGGAGATATTAACATAGAAAAATTGCCTCGGCTGTCCTTGGATTACTTGACTTTCCTTTAGAAGGCTTGCTATGGCCTTAAAACTGTGGGCCTGTTTAAGGTTATTAATTAGTTGCAGTTCTTGGGGAGAGCAGCATGAGCCTCTGCATGTATTGTCTGGTTGAATATTCTAACAATTTAACAATTCTCTTTTTGTCTCTTGTCCCCCACCCTTTCAGGTTGGAGTTGTCTTTTAACTTCACTCATAGACTTGGCAATTCCCTTCCATTTCAAACAGATGTTTCCAACTCTTGTGTTATTTCTCTTATTTTATTATATTTGTTGTATCTACATATTTTTTCAAGAGTTGTACATTACTCTTGACTGTTCTAAATTGGCATGCCTTTATGTTGACCTCCTGATCTTCACCTGTATACATTATTTGTCCCAAGGCTTTGATTGGCTGCTTAGTCACATTGAGCACATTCACTGAAGCTCTAAAGACTCTTCTGCAGAGTCGACAACTGTGTCAGTTCTGCATATGTAGTGCCAGAAAAGTACAAGGGTGATGTTTTATTCATACTTTGTGCTTTCCTTCACAATGACTTGTTAATTTATTTTTAATTTTTCTTAGTTACATTATTTTTATATGATTCAAGATTTTGAAAACATTTTTAAAATTTTTTAAATGGATATGATTGAATTTAAATATAAACCACAGAATTTTAATGTGCCATTTGAAATTGCATTAATTAAAGAAAATGTTTCAAAAATATTTTGAATGAGCTTTTGAAGTCTCTAACACACAGTATATATAACATCCATTTTAAAAATTTTTCTTAATGTGTTGATAATATGTGGTTTCTGTTACGAAAATACTATTTTTCATGTAAATTCCTGGGGCGAACTTTGAAAAAATAATAGTGATTAAGGAAATCATTTAAATAAGAATTAATCCAAAAGTAGAAGAAAATCAGTTAATACAAAACCTAGGCAGAGAAAAAAATGTCACACGTTGCTTTTATCTTCTTTGAAAGAACATTGATGATATTCTTTCATTTCCCCATGCCCAGAAAGAACAAAGCTTGTAGGCAAGGACTATGAGCCAGACGAATCTTGAAACTCTGCTCATTCCTCCCAAGTATCATTCACCTACAAATACATAACTTTATTCTATGCTTCTGTTTGGAAGAGGGAAGCTTTAAAATTATTGCAAACTTTCTTGCAATGGATCCAGTTGTGCCTGCCTGGTTTTCCACCTCCTATGATGATAATGATTTCAGAGAGGATTTAAGAGGATAAAGAATACATTTCTCAGAAATACTACTTTTATTTTAAAATTTAAAAAATGATTTCTAGATGTGTAATTAATATAAAATAACCCTTCAAGAATCATAAAAAGAGAAGACCAACAAATTGTCTGCAAATGAATGTGAAAAAATTGTAGCTTAGCAGAATATGGTAGCAGAGTGTCTACAAAATTTTCTTCCCATGCTCATAGAAACTTCACTGAAAAGTCAAGACTGGATGGAAGATTGAATGAACTAAAAACCTGCAACCTTCTCCCAATTCTGAATTCTCATATTAAAAGAAGAATTAGTTGTCATATCTAGAATGATTATTGGCCTTTATTGTTGCTTCTCTTCTTAAAATTTTCATAGTAAGTACTTTATTTCTGAATGAAAATGAATGAAAATTGCTGTAATCTATTGTGTTTGGTTATTTTCTGAACAATAATATGATGAGAAGTTACAGAAAGAGACCAACTCCAAATTTAAGAAACATTTCATTCATACCATTTATTTAGAAACACTTTCTAATTAATTGGACACTTTATTTTAAAGCCCTTGGCACTGTTAGGGAACTGTAACCAAGTCTAAATTGGTAATTAGTAAAAATGTTAATAACTAAAATTTTAAATTATTTCTCAAGTGGATTCATTTTGTTGTTCCTAAGTTTTTGCAAGCTGTAGTGGTATTTCATAGGGTTATTTCGACTTCCCCTTAAAATTATGCTGCAATTTCCATTTATTACCTAACTTGACCAGACAAGACAGAATAAACCTCTTGCCCAAAGCACCCAACTAGAAGGGGTGGGAGCTGCCCAAATCCAAACTTCGTGCCTTCCACTTAGACTAGCCTCTGCTTCCTCTCTCTGAATGCAGTTTTCTTGGACTGCCAGCCTTTTCCTTTTGTGGAATATTTTATCTGGCTCCATCTAGAGTGTCATATGTAGTTTCCTATGTGGTGAAATATAAAATAATTCAAAAAATAAGAGGAAAGTTTTAAAGCTCCAATACAGCTTTGAATCCAATAACCTACCAATGGATAGAAAGTTTTCTATGATTTAAAAAATACACTTGTACATCTATTCCTTAAATTACTGATGTTGTTTAGTGTAGGTAATGCAGATGCTCAATCTACCATCTTGAATTGAAAGCAACTTATTTATTGCTTACCAAAAATCTTTCCTGAGTTGTCATGAGCATACAGTTAGGAAATTTTGTAAATGTCTACCTTGGACAGTATCTCCATAGGCTGAAATTACAGCACGTGGACAGTAACAATATGATCTTTATTTTAGTTCTTTGATATTGGAATATGAATTTTCTAGAAGGTTTAAGGCACTGACATGACCTAAAAAATTAGACTCCATTTGTTAATAAGAGTCTAACTTATCTCAGAGCAAAAGGCCAGTGAAGGATCCTCAGGGCTGGATTAATGTGATTTTCAGCACAGAATGACGGTGGCAATTATGGTTTCCAAAGCCTGGGGGCTGTGTGTTTTCAGATGGTGGAGAGGGAATTGTTTGGAATTCCCAATTCCAAATGATTTCCCTATTGTTTGGAGCCAGTAGAAATACTAACTCTTGTCAGTATATTTCTTTACCAAGCTCTTGATGTATGTTCACTTTAAATGACTAATTTTAAAAAACTTAAAGGTATAATTGGAATAAGTTTGTTATATATGAAGAAAAAATAATTCTAAGAGTTAGAATATAAAGTGTGCAGAATGTAACTGTGCTTTTCCTTGAAGTTTAGGAGCAAAACCTAAACATAACCCATTCTTCCAATGATATTATGAGTCACATATATCCTGGCAAAGAAAATGATCACTTACTATGTGATATTATTAATGCTTTAATATGCAAATATTCTGCAAATGTCAGTAACTAAAGGAAGGAGATACAATGGTCCTTCAAAAGTTGAACATATTCATACATACTGTGCATAGGACACAATTTTAACTAAGATTATGACCTATTTAATGACAACAGTAAGTTCATTTTATTCATCAAGAATTCACTTTCCAAAATACATATCATGGCTAAATATTATAATGGGTATCCACGAGTAATTGGCCTGAATTCCTGTATAAATCTATTAACACAAAGTAGCAAAGTAAACAATAAATACACCACAAATACCTGTTCAAGGATGGCCACATTTTTTTAAAATATTCATATATTTTGCATTTAGTTTAAATGAAATCTCATTCTACAAAATTTGAATAAACTGACTCTAAAATGTACTTCTTATTCTCAATTAGAAATATAGTTCATGAAAAGTGATTTTCAAAAACAAAGAGAAGGGATTTTTGTCTTTTCATAAGTTATTATATAACTGGCTGACATCTTTATAAATCCCTTTCTTCAGAAAGATGTAAAGGAACTCAACAGACCAGGTTAACCTGATTCTTCTTTGCATTGTCACAAAGAAATGAAACACAGAATTAAATAAAATAATGCAACCAACGTTTTAAATTTTTTGCAGTAAACAGGTCAAAAGAGTTAATCTTTAAATAGAAATAAACACTATAGTTTTATTCTAACTGCATAGATAACAATATGTAACTTGTATAACATAATTTTATGAATTGGTTTGGTGGACACATGTGTAATTCTTCTTATGTGGTATTATGTGGGACCATTCAGGATTAAAAAAATGACATATTGATCTGTATATCTGCAATGCTTACCACGTAATACACACTCAAAATACTTTTTAATTGAACTTCATGTGTGTTTAGCACAGAAAATGTATCAAACCTTAAAATGTGGCAGTTAAAGAAGATAGTACATTTCCTTCCTTAGCATTAGGTTAAACTTGAAGCTGTTTTAATTTCCTGAATGTCTTATAAACTTTTAAAATGTGATTTGTTTTTAATGAAATATTTTTCTCCCTCCTTATTGAAGACGATGTTACCATACAATTGAGATGATTTAAACTTCAGAAGCTCCATAGCAGATATTTGTTTTTTACTTTCTTTCATGTTAAGCTACTTCTTTCAAATTGGTCATTACTAGACATTTTCATCGCAATAAGATTTATCATTTTTGTGTCTTTTTGAAGCCTTTAACCGAGAAAGGCCTTTAAGTACATTTTGGATCATAAAATAAATGGAAAAATCTTTCATCTTAAATAATCATTAGTTTAGCAAATATTTCTATTTATGGTTTTCGCTGAAACAGAACTTGCTGATATGATTGCAAGTGTAAGATAAGGCCACCCAGCTCACATAATTCTCTTCCAGAGTAGGACTTCTAAGTTGGAAAATAATGAAGATTATATAGTGGTTTAAAACCATGCTTATTTTACTTATAGATAATTCAGGCATTGACATATGTATTATGTCAGTTACAAATGATCATTAAGAATCTCTACTTGGGGGATAGATAATAATAGTAATCATATCTTTCTCACTAAGGGAGTATGGTAAAATTCCAGATTTAGTAGTGGCTAATATAACCTCCTTTTCATGCCTCATTCCTTTCCTATCATCCTCCATCTAGGTCACTAGCCCTTGTTGGAGGATACTGCATCCTATTGTTCCATGCTGGTCTGCTCACCTCATGGCCTTAATATTGCTATGATCTCGCAAGAAGCTCTCAGTATTCTTTCTAAAGTTGCTCAAATAATGTTTAAATGTGCAATGTTTATGCTTTAGCTGGATTCCAGCCACAGTAAGTAACAAGATCAACACTTTTTTCTTCACCAGAATTCCAGGAAGTGGCATAGTATCCCTCTGAGGGAAGCAGTGAGAAAAATGGATTGGTCTACCCTCCTCAGCCTCTGGAGAGCTTTGGAGGAGTCAATAAGATGATAGACACTTGGTGTTAAGAAATGTGATTTGTTGCCATAATACTTCTCATCTTCAGTAAATTCAAATATCATCACACATTACACATCTTTGAAGCCAAAGAAGGAGGAGTTGGAATTCCCTCACCACACATATGTAAGCAGAGATGACTAGGACAAAAATTGATGATGGTTTCGGGGATGGACCAAAACTTGCCCATCTTTTGAAATGACCATTTACACTAAAATTATCTAAACCTCCAAGAAAATGAACAGTTACAAGTGATGGACTACACATATTTTTAAATCATTCTTGGTTTCTTTCATTTGACTGCATGACACTATAAAATCTCACAAGCTGAGACCAGGAGAAAGTGCAGATGCGCTTCTGGCTTCTTGAAGACCTACACATCTTGCCGAGGAATTCTTTGCTTCTGTAGTGAGTGGTGCTGAATGGAATGTTAGGGCTTCTATAGCTATAGGGGAAGGTTATTTTGGGGTTATTAGTGATGCCTGGGAGCTGATTCCTGATTACTCTCTCAGTCTTTCTTCCATTTCCTCTCTTCTGTTGAAAATGTTCTCTGGCAAGATGATTTGTGTCAATAAGAGTAATTGGCTTTCTTCATCGAGGTTCATGCACACAGAATTGATAAAAGCTGAGTGAGTGGGCAGGTTTTTGCTGGTTTGTTTAACAATGATTTGAGAACTGAAACTAGCGCCGTCTGAAATAATAAACAGGTTTCTCAGTGACTGGAAGAGAATGGTGTTTTGTTCTTTGCTCTGATCCTCTTCTCTTTTGACAATCCTATATCCTTGATGGTTTTCATGGCTCTGTATTCCATACATGGCCTGGCAATTTGGCTGAGGGTCTCATAGCTAAAAAGTATCAGAAGCCCTGACCACCTCCTCATGGAGCGCTCTTATTTCCTCTTCGCCTTGACAACTTCTGTATTTGCTTTAGATCTGAACTGAAAGTTGCTTCCAGGCTTATCGCCCAGGTGAGTTAGGTGTCTGCTTCGGTTTCCTCACACAGTATTCTATGTGCTTCTTTTATGATATTGCACAGCACACGTTATTGCAGTGATTTCTTTAACATTTGCTTCCTCATAGGACTGTGAGTTATGTGGATACAGGAGTCATAGCTACTTTGCTTATTGCTGATCTGACAGAACCTAGCTCAATGCCCAGTAGAGAAGGTCTCATAAATAGTCATTTCACAGGAAGAAATGAATGGATTTATTTTTGGAGATGTCATTACCAAATAAAGCCTTCTAGGCAGCAGTGCCCATGCTGGCCATTTGACTCAAACTGTGCTAAGGGAAATATCCCCTGGCCTTGGAAGATGAGTGTCATTTTGATTCCAGCTCTCCAGGTTTTTCATCAATGTCAGCACCTGCTGAAAAGAACCATCAAACTAGCACTACTGCTGACTTGTTTGCAATCCTTTTTTAAAGTTTACCTAAAAAAGAACCATAAAAAAAACCCATCAGATTCTTTTTCCGAAATCCACATAGACAATAAAGGCATTTATTTAAATAATGTTTTGATTTCACATAACATCAATAAACCCTCCATGAAGATTAAACTGACTGAAAACCTTTTATACTTGTCAACTGATTTCTGTTGGCTGAGTTGATTTTCTTTATAAAGAATTTAAAAAGTAAAGTTGTTTTGCATTAATGTATTTAGGGATGGATAAATGATTTTGCTTAAATCACATTTTCCTGACAATGAACACAGAGTGAAAGATTATTAAAGCTGATTTCTCCTGAAGTTGTTTGCATACCTCAAACAAATATGTGAGGCTGTCTCCATCAGTGAATGCCATGTGTTGATGTGATTGATGAATTATAATTAACCTTGGCAACATGTTTTACAGCTTTACTGGATCAATCAAAATTAGTTATTCTGAAAGACAGTAAAATCGCTTCTATCCTCAGCTTACTGCAATAAGTAATGGCCTTTCTCTGGAAGAGTTTTTAAACTATAGTGAACAAATACTTGGCTATTGAATCTACTTGTTAAAATACATGAGAGACCAATGGGATTGGAAAAACTTAATTTGAATGAGAGAAGTCTTTGGGCTGATTTAGTGGCTGTTCTATCAGGAGTTTCCAGTGGGCAGGGGGATCAGTTCTGATTAACAGTTGAGGCAGGTACCTAATTAAAACAGGGAGTATGAAAGTAAGGGAAGTGGAGTAGTAGGGGTTAGACATCTAAGAACCTCTGTTCCCCCTATCCAATCAAAGAGAAAAGCTGAAAAAAAATCTTTATTTTCTAAATGTATATTTAATGAAGGTGGAACCATGTATAACACTAACATTATAGAATGATATTAAATAGGGCACAAGATATAGATCACTTAAACAGGTGGGTTCCCTTAGGCTCAACATATCAAGTGACAATTTTTTTTTTTTTTTTCGTGTGCTGCCAACTGGCAGAGCCTTTTGACAAATGTGATGGACCTTGGAAAAATGACAAATGTCTTGGCCTTGGAAAATCCCCTTTTGGACGACTTTGTCCTAAATGTTTATTCATTGTACCCTACAAGAATCACTGTCAAATATCAAAGGATGACTTTCCTTTTATGGCTTGTGCAAAGCTTAAACAAATACTTTAGAACATGACCAAAGATGACCAAACACACTGTACAGAAAGTTTCAGTCACCTGACCATAGCTCTTATGTTTTTGATGGTCATTGCAGGCATTTGGAGGTATCACTTTGAACACTCTCCTTGACCTTTTCTCAGCAAGGTCTATCATCTCCATTTGGACTACACAAAATAACTTAACTTCTCTACTCACTCATCCTACATCTCCTCTGCTCCCAGTAAGGCTCTCAGTAAGGCAATTACTTATCTCTGCATTAGCAAGCAGCTCTCTAATTGCACCTTTGCATGAAGCATGGGCAATTAACTAAAGGGAAGTTGAAGCTTTAATAACTCTCCAATGACAATCCATCCTGTCCTGTGCCAGCATGGCCACCCGGAGCAGACCCATGCCTGCTTTCTGCAGGGGGAGGCGGAATGTTTGGTCCCAGAAATATTAAAAATTACTGGTGGTGTCTCATAATCGTAGCCTGATTAAATAGATCTTATTTTTTGTTCTAACTTACGTGCAAAATGGCCCTTGTATAGAAATTTTCTGAGATAGTGAACTATGGAAATAATCCTGGGATTACATTGGTATTTTTCTGGACTGGAAGACTTGGAGTGACATGCTACAATTTTTACCAAGTTTTGAATAGATCATATGGCTTATTTTCTTTTAAATACTTGCATTGTCATAGTGTAGGTTCTTGAGCTAATTTCCGTCTGGGATGAGGTATCGTCTTCCGATGTCCAGTCATGGGTCCAGATGGTGATTGTAAGAAAGATAGCATGATTGCTGAATGGCATGCAGAAGGACACAGAATTTATCCCTAGTAAAGAGATGGATAGGAACTTACTAGCAAAACAGGATATCCTGTTGTGATTAAGAGAGGAGGTATTACTATTCAGCAAAGACCTGGGGTACTAGGTAAGATGTATTGAGCCAGAGGAAACAACGGAAGAAGAAATCTGTTGCACAGTTAAGCTGCCATGGTTGGTGAGGATGGAGAGGAATGTGGCGATGGGGTGAAACTAACTCCAGGGACTCTTGTTAATAAGACTGAATATAATTCAACATGCAGCTTGCAGGAGGAGGACAGGGACACTCGAATGACTCCTGGAATTGAGTCCTGAAAGTGAATCTGAATTCCATTTTACACCAAGAAAGTCTAGATGGAGCCAGAGGTGCTTTCCTCGGTGTGGCCAGATATGAGAATCAAGGGAGGGCAGAGGAAGATGGAGAGAGTGTGCCCTGGCAGCTATCATCTCATATTCTCAGGACATTGTGTTTCCCTCGCCCCATGTCAGTTTTTTGTTTGTTTGTTTTTGTTTTTGTTTGGAGACGGAGTCTCGCTCTGTCACCCAGACTGGAGTCCAGTGGCGTGATCTCGGCTCACTGCAGCCTCCGACCTCTGGGTTCAAGTGATTCTCCTGCCTCAGCCTCCCAAGTAACTGGGACTACAGGCACGCACCACCATGCCTGGCTAATTTTTTGTGTTTTTAGTAGAGATGGGGTTTCACTATGTTGGCCAGGATGGTCTCGATCTCTGACGTGTGATCTGCCTGCCTCGGCCTCCCAAAGTGCTGGGATTACAGGCATGAGCCACCGTGCCTGCCCCCACCCTGTATCAGTTTTTAATTCATTTTTACATTCTTCGTTGAGTGTATTCATACAGAAAGGATTGGCAGTGGACATGGCTGTTTGTTGGATTTCTTCTGTATTTTATATGTAACCTTTTGATAACAAGCAAGGTGCACATCCTTTGTTTTATTTCATCTAACGCTAATACTACATATTCCAAGCCTGTGCTTGTATGGCTGTGGGTCTCAAACTCATGTATCTACCGAAGTCAAGCAGAAATGTAAATCAGGAGCAGGGTAATGAGGGCTGTAGTCAGCTGAAGGCTGCATGACCAGTCTAATGAAACTCATCTAGAGGAGGTTACTCTAGCCATTTCTTCTAGAAGTGGACACATACTAGGCAGACAACTAGATTGTTTTAAAGAAACATTTTAATTTTGAAAACATTACAATTATTTATTTATTATTATTATTATTTTCTAATCTGGAGGGTTTAGCTGACCTGTGGGCCACTAATTCACCTGCACTGATGTAATTGGGAGCCAGTGAGAGTTGTGGATCTGTGTTTTGAAAAGTCACTTCATTTATGCTAAAGTAGAACTATCAGTAGTAGGTCACCTGGAAGCCAGGGCCCTGCATAGGACTCAGGGCAGCAGGACAGAAAGTTGTGTAACACAGCAGTTAAAAGGAGGGCTCAGGACTAGACTGCCTGTGCTTGAATTCCAGTCCAGCTGCTTACCAGTCATGTGACCAGCCAAGTTGACTTATGCTTCTAACCTTGGTTTCCTCATGTAAAAAGTGGCGAAAATATAAGTATGTGTTTCCTAAGGTGGTTGTGATGATTAAATGAGTTATTGCAAATTAGTGGCAAAGGTATGCGCCCTTACTGTTAGGAATGAGGGAGCAAGGTGGGACATGGTGGTCCCCTGAGTCGCAGTCTGTGAGGCAGCTGTGTCCATGCCTGTGGGATGCTTTTCCACTAGCACTTCCACAAAATGTTTAATTCCAAGGGTAGGATGAGGGATCTGAGATTTTGAAACACCTCCCAGGTGACTTCTGAAAGAAACACTTGCAGAGTAGAGACAGCTTGGTCACTGGAGTCCGATCCTGGCCCTGGTGTTGACTAACAGTGTTGCCTTGAGCTGATGACTTCCTATGTATTCATCCCCATCTCTTTGGTTTCCAAATGTTCACTAATGTGACCTGCTCTGTGAGGCTGACCATCTGGCAGAGCTCATGGCACTTAACACAGACTCCATAACACGAGTTCTCCTGTCTTCTCGGTCTTAGTCTTATGCAAGTCTCCCCACCAAGACTTGGGAAACACTCCTAAGGAAACAAAGAGGAAGAAAGTGAGATCCCAGGGGTGAAGATTGGGTCCTTTGTGTGCTTAGTTCTGAAGTGGAATCAAATCACTTAGGGAGCTGGTTGTGTGTTGGCCTCTGGTGAATTTGTTTTACAATGCCATGTATGAGTACATTCGTGGCTTCTCGTATTTGTTTGCCTAAATATAATTGAGCAGCTTGAATTCAGGCTCCATTTTTAAAGAAAACTAGTGATCATATTCACATATGATGCTTCTGGCAGTACACAGAGTCAAGTTTTCATTGGAAAATAGCTATTAAAACTCAGCAATGTAAGTTTTCCTATGCAACCTTGATTTATTATTTTGTCAAAGATAGTTCAGTCTATATATAGCCAGTTAGGAGCAAAGGTGTAGGGTAAGAAATCTCTAGCTCGGTTCCTATAGTATCCAACATTCTACAAAAAAACACGCACACACTTAGCGACAGGTTTTCAATAATGAAGGCACCATACAACCCATGATATTTATACTAAATATACTGATTTTCTCCTGCTGTGTATCTGGAAGGAGCCTGGTGTCCAGCCTCAGACTGGGTCATGGAAGTTGCCTGTTGTGTCTCTGGGTCCTGCCATTTATCACAGGGCATCATTTCTGCATCTCTAGTCCCAATTCACAGAATTGAAGATCTCTCAGGCCTGAGCCTATTGTTGTTTTATCTTTGAATTTTTGACAACCCAGCACATGCCACATTTCATGGAGTTGCTCAGGAAAGGTTTCTTGAATGAGTGCGTAAATGAAGCTTTGATAATGATTTGACATTTCAGCAGCTTCTGGTTTGCTCATAGTTTGCTGAGGAGGAAAATGAAAAGACAGAAAGGTAGAGAGAGCATTGAGAGCATTGCAATTTCCAGGATATACTTTTGTAATGAATTGTTCCAACACAGAGTGCAAGCTCAGAACTTTGAATTAACTCGCACCCATTGTATACCACCTGATGATAGTGACAAATGAACCCACTTCAGAACGGGAGCCAATATCTGCGTATCAGGGAGCTGCAGAGATGACAATGAAAAGGTACATGGCAGGTGATGAATGGTCAGATGCCAATGCCAGCAAGCCCCTTGCTCCAAAGATGGATAGTTTAATTGTTCCCACTTTGATTTCATACTGCAGACGCCATAAACAACTTAGTTTAATCAACCAGAAACATGGGCTGTCATAGATTTAAATTCATAGCAGTTATGTTTCTATATCAAAAGCTATAGAGATGCTTGTTACACACAGATATAAGAACAGGAATGAAAAGCACTGATGTCATCCCCATGGTTTAAGCTGGACTATCTGTCTAGTTTTCCTACAGGGTGAGGAGTTTATTAACAAGAAACAGTGTTTATCAGACTAGGCATTCAGATAAACCCATTTTCTATTTAATTTATTCATTTGGAAAGGTCAACTTTTCCACGAAAACAATTTCCGTTTCTTTAATGATTTCTTTAATAACTTTCTGTAGTTTTATTTGTCTCTTCTCTCATTTAAAAAAGAGATCTGTTTTCAATATGCCAGTTTAATTTTAGCACACCTAATACACATGGCATTGAAAAACAGGTTTCTTGAGTGTCTTTTTTTCTTTTTAAAATTATTCTCATCACTTCACCTTAGGATGTTTTGTAAGCGCATCATATGTGTTTCCTGTGAGCCTCACTCAGTACTGGATCTTTTTCTTTCCATTTACATCCAGGAAGTTATTGTCTCCCGTTCCTATAGTATGCATTTTTCTTTCCTAATTGGCACTTGCTAGTAGACAGAAAAACATATTATGTCTAAAATCCATTTGGCTTTAAATTAATATTTTAGCTGAATCTGAATAATCCCCCATGAGGCCATATTTATCTTGGAAAACAGATTGTGGTTAAACTCCTGTTTCTAACTTTTCTTTATTTGGCTGATGCCATCTTTCTGTTCAGAAAAGGAGTTAGGGAAGTTGTCGCCTTCCACTAGGCCTTGAATAGCAAATGTTTAGCCCCCAGCAAAAAACATAACTGCCTTGTGAGATGTTTCAGGCTTTCATTCACGCTGTAGAGGCTGATTTTGGAGGAAGACAGCATCTTATATTCCCACAGTTACTAAAGAGCACCTGGGTCAGGGGTTGGAGACTCGGGTTACCAAGTTCTTATAAGACAACATGGCTCTTCTGACTTCAACAGACAGAGAGGAATCTGGGCATTTTCATTCCTGGATCTATCCCACTTCTTGTTCATATGGTCTGTTTACTAAGCATTGCACCAGCCATTAACCAAACTTATGAAAGGAAAGTGCAGCTAATTTTTCAAAATAATTTTAAGTCTCCTTTTTTTAAAATAACCAGTTCCCCCAGGATGTAATGGTCTAATGAATAAACTGATGAATGTTAGAATCCATTAGACAGCATTATCCTGAGATGGAAGGGATAGGTATTTTTTAATAGAAATGTCCAGAGCAGTTTATCAGTACTTTCTTATCACATGAAAGTACAGTTCCTGGCTCAGAACACTTGCTAAGGCTGGTGGCCAAAGGGAAGAAAGGAGGGAAACTTCAACAGTGGAAGCCACTGGCTGCTTTCTTCTCAAGAGCATGCTTTCTGTTCAAAGCATTTAGTATGTTTGCCTCCAAATTCTGAACTCCTGTGACTTCCTGCTAAATCACTCACCTTCTTTTTATTTAGCTTTCCAACCACAAGTCAGAGCTGCCCTACCTTCAATGTAGAGCTTCTTTATTCCTTCAAATTCCCAGGTTCATTTACATGGAAGGGGCATACTGCTCTTGTTGGAAGAATATTAAGAGTATCCTTGAGGTTCCCAAGAATTGTACAAATGTCAACTTTTGATTCTTTGGTGATAGACATTCTGATTTTCAATATCGAGTGGCTATGCAGAGTAGAGGGTGTCTGTTATGTATTGATTCTATAAACAGAAGAACTAAATCCACCTGTATGTTCAGTTTTTTATACCTTTATGTCCTTTTTATTCCCAATGGAGGTGAGGAGCGCAGGTAGGAAGGGTAAGAGTCTAAGAAATTGTGCTAAAAACTAATAAGCTTTTGATTTCAAAATGATTTGGCAAAGGAATTTTATCCCGAGGGACCTGAGTTTGGGGTAAGTTTTAAAGGACAATAGTGAAAAAATAGCAACTATAGATTATTAGTTACATTTAACATTTCATGGTGAGATGGTGGTTGTGTAGGTTGACACATATGTGTATGTGTATATGTGTTTGTGTGTGGATGTATGTAGGTGTGAGTGTTTAAGGTGGGAGTCTTTTGACTCCAGCTTTTATCATCGAACACAAAGGGCAGAGGAAAATTCACATAGATAATTCCAAGTTTGAACATTTGTATTTTGATCTTTATATCTCATATTCCTAATATGGGTAACAATGTGCAGACCATTTAATTCTTTTATCCTCAGATATAAGCATTTATTATTTATTTATTTATTTATTTATTTATTTTGAGATGGAGTCTCACTCTGTCACCCAGGCTGGAGTGCAGTGGCGTGATCTCGGCTCACTGCAACCTCTGCTTCCCGGGTTCAAGCGATTCTTCTGCCTCAGCCTTCCAAGTAGTTGGGAGTACAAGCTTGAGCCACCATGCCTGGCTCATTTTTGTATTTTTAGTAGAGATGGGGTTTCACCATATTGGCCAGGCTGTTCTCGAATTCCTGACATTGTGATCCACCCGCATCGGCCTTCCAAAGTGCTGGGATTACAGGCGTGAGCCACCGTGCCCAGCCAGATATAACCATTTCTTATAGGAAGACACAATCTTTGTTGAAGAATATTTGGAAAGAACTGTGTTAAGGAAATCCTGATCTGGGACCCAGGGTCTGGCACCTAGGGAGCAGGCGAGAAGAGTTAATTAAAGTATTGTTATATCAAAAGAATTGGGCAGTAGGAACTGCAATGTCACTGAGAAGGAGGAGGATGATAGCTGGCTGATATAGTTTGATATGTGTCCCTACCAAATCTCATGTTGAATTGTAATCCCCAGTGTTGGAGGTGGGGCCTGGTGAGGGGTGTTTGGGTCATGGGGCAGGTTCCCTCATGGCTTGATTCTGTCCCGGTGATACTGAGTAAGTTCTCACAGGATCTGGATATTTAAAAGTGTGGTCCCTGCCCCACAATGGCTCTTGTGCCTGTTTTCGCCTGTGATGTGCCTGCTTCCCCGTTCATTTTCTGCCATGGGTAAAAGCTCCCTGAAGCCTCTCCAGAAGCTGGACTGATGCCAGCACCATGCTTCCTGTGCAGCCTGCAGAACTGTCAGCCAATTAAACCTCTTTTCTTTGTAAATTACCCAGTCTCAGATATTTCTTAATAGCAATGCAAGAATGGCCGAACACACAGGCTGAGCATGAACAAACAGGAAGGGTCAAAGTAGAGGAGGTCTTTGGTAGGAGTGTGAGTCAGGGAGTGGGGTGAGGGTGGGCAGCATCTTGGAAGAGAGTAGATAATGCTTCTCTGAGATTTCTAAAATGTCTTTAGTTTTTATTGTTCATAATCTTTCTTATAAGAGAATTATTTTTGGTAGACTCAAATTCAAGCTGTGTTCTGCTTTCAGGCTGACACAGATTGAAAACTGAAGCTGGCGAAGGAGTGGCCACAGCTGGAGGGACCACTGGGATTCTGGTTTCTTGAGACTTAGGGCCCAACCTATATGATGACCATTGGTCCAACATAGGTTGGGACCAAATTCTCAAGAAATCAGAAGACATGGTTCCCCACTCAGGTTGCTCATAGCATGCCATCCAGTGGTCCCTTGTTGATCATGATTATCAGGAGTAAATTCTGTGTCAACAAAGTTGACCTGGCTATATTTAATTCACCCCAAATCAAGGTCAGTACTCAAGTCATTTTAGTAAATTTCTGTGGATGCAATACTACGGATATGTGATTATAAGGGGAGCCCCCATGGGGTCCCATTTATTCCTTTAGGATTGCCAGGAAAATTGAAAGGCAGATCTGTTTTTGATGAATCTGAATTTCTCTTACTATCTTAATTGTGGAGCCCAATTCCATTCAAATAAATTATCTATAGCTCTACTGAATAGGGAAAATAATTTTACTGTTTGTTGAGAGGCTGTTGTATGCTACCCTTTTCATTTACATTAATGTATTTAATATTCAAAACTCTCCTGAGTGGCTATTATCATTCTTATTTTATTACTGAAGAAACTGAGGATTAGAGAGGTTAAGTAATTTACTCAGTATTATTCTATTAGTAAGTGGGAAGGGCTCAAGGCTCGGAGGTGTGTATGGAAAAGACATTGTTTTTCTTGGACTGTAGAGGGCTGGAAGTGCTTTCACTGAGGCTCAGGCAGTAGGAGCCGGGCGGCAAGGAGGAGGCAGCCTGAACATGGGCCAGGATGCCGTGCCGTGTGGGATGTGTTCATTCAGTCAACAAATATTTATTGAGTGCCTACCACATGCCAGGCACTGCTCCAAGTAGGGTGGATAAAAAAGTGAACAAAAGAAATCCTCCAGAGCTCACGATCCAGTGGAATGATGCTGTCACAAAGGCAGTGACACTGACTCAATGGTTTGCAGCAGCACCCAGACCATCTATTGTTGAGGGGTTTGACATTCCTTCTGATGATTGGCACATCAGAGCATGCTGACTTATCTGCCTATGCACTGTGTTGTGAAACACAGGATTGTGAGATGGCTCATGAGTAATTTGTCACATTCCTACTATCAGAACTGATCAGCCTAGAAATCCACATTTGGTCACTTTACCATTAATGGACATGTTGTAATGACTGCTGGACTTGGGTACCTCTTCCCACCTTGGACAATGATTTGTAAGCACCTGTATCTTTAGAACAAGTGCTGCCACTCCATCCTTGATGGCATTGATGGTATCTTTCCAGGAGCAATATTCCTTTCTAATTCTATGCTGGTCCCTGTACTTCTTAGCTTTTCTGTGGTATAAGGTGCCAGGGAGGGTGGGACATTGGCTTTTTCTCTAACTCTTTGCTTCGGTTTCTAAACCTTGTCTTTGGCTTCTTCATTTTCTGATTCCCCCTTTCACTCCATCAGCTCTAGAGACAAAGGTAACAGGACAAAGAAGCAGGGAAAGAGATGAGTAGTACCTGTCTCTCCATCCCCCATTTTTCCTCCTCCTCAAGCAAAATCCCTTCACTCCTTCTTCAGGTGCAATGAGACATCAGAAAGGACC
The DNA here is from genome assembly GCF_043159975.1 of Macaca nemestrina. Lineage (NCBI taxonomy): Eukaryota > Metazoa > Chordata > Mammalia > Primates > Cercopithecidae > Macaca > Macaca nemestrina. The sequence continues at coordinate 78,384,000 of NC_092133.1, forward strand.
AACAACTAACTAGTTATCTTGTGATCCATTTAGGAAACGAGCAAAGTAATTGCACCATGGGTAGAATACTCATCATATAAACAAGAATTTAAGTTCCAATATCTGCTATAGACTTATTAAAGAAAGAAATAATAGTAGATTAGATCGAAGTTTCTCCTTAAAATAACTTGTCTCTTGCTCTCTTACATTCAAATTTGTTTTCTTGAGATGGGATAAAAGATTTAATTTACTGAGAATTTGTTGTGTATGAAAACAATATTCATTTCCTCCAGCCTTTCAATTGTTTTAATCACGAAGCTTTGTACGATATGTACCTTTATAGATGTATTTTCAGGTTTTCTACATATGTGGGAATGCCAACTGAAAACCATTTTTGCATCAATATAACATTTTAACAAGCGTTCTTAAAATAACGATTCCCCAGTTAATGTATACATATACATTTGCAAAATGGAAAGTTCATTTAGTAATTGCAGAAAAAATAATGGCTTTAATAACCACTGCTCCATTTGGTGTCTGCCTCTCAGCATTGTTAGGACAGCAAGCATCAGGCAATTCTCCATGGCCCTGTTTTTGAGAAGCTTCTATTTATGCCTTCCTAATTTTGACTATATTTTGACATTTTCAAGTAAGTGTATGGCATCTGTTGAATAAATGATCACTCAAAATGGATTTGTCTCAATTATCACCTAGGCTTTAATCTCCCTAACTACAAACTCACCCTTCCTCACTGTTGCTCGCAGTGACACCTGCATTCCTGCTGCACTGTCATCCTTGGGAAGGGCTTTGGAGTTGCAGTCAGCATCCTTAAGAGAAGACTACTTAGATGTAGTATGCTTTGGCTGTTCTCTTAAGTGGTTAGTGGTCAGCCTGAGGCCTCACTGTTAGAATTGTTTTGTCTAATTATGATTTTTGCTGTCAAACTTATGTTAAAATTTCAGCAGTTACAGTTTATATGTTCAGTGCTCTCATTGCATTCTAAACATGAAGTTTTCACATTTTATATGTTTTAGTAATCATGAATGACTTTCTAGTATTCTCCACATTATATATTTGATATCTATTTATACTGAGAATTAATACTGAAACAATGAACTAATGTCATTTTCTTTAAGACAACACATTATATTCAGTTGGTTCTCTGAACTCTAACTAATGCTGAAAAGCGTATTCATTTTGATATGGATTCCATGATTGCACAGTTACTTGTATATGTTTTATAAGCTGCAAATCTTGGTGGATAAACTAGAATTAGCAGTGCTCAATGACTTCAAATAATTTTAAAGATTATACACACACACAAACACACACATATACATTATTTTTCTTTTGAACTGAAATAACACCTGGTTTCAATTGTTGTACATGTTTTCTCAGCTAGTTCTATTGCAGTTGAACTAGAATATATATATAAAGAGAATATGTGGATCCTAGAGGTAATACATTATTTCAGCAAGATTGTAGAGTACAAGATTAACAACATGCACACATACACCAGTCACATTTCTATATACTGAAAATGAACAGGGATACAAAAATTAAAAATGCAATAGTATTTATAATTACTCCAGAGAAAAAAAAAGATTAGATGTAAACTTTAAAAAACATACACTCTACATACTGAAAATTTAAAAATGCTGACAAAAGAAATAATAAACCATAAAGAATTGGAGAGACACACGGTGTTCATGTACTGGAAGTCTCACCTAGTAAAGATGGTAATTCTCCTGAAATTAATAGTCAATCCTATAAAAATCTTAGCAAGATCTTTTGTAGATAAGCTGATTGTAAAATGTGCATGACAGATCCTAGAATAGTTAAGACAATGCTGAGAAATTATAAAGTGGGAGGAATTACTTTGCTGAATATTAAGCTTATTATAGAACTATAGTAATTAAGACAATTTGGCAGAGAGAGAGAGACAGATCAATTGGACAGAATAGAAATTCTTTAAATAGATTCACACCAATTTGCCCACATGATTTTTGACAAAGGCACAAAAGCAATTCAATGCATGAAGGATACAATTTCAACAAATGGTCCTGGAGCAGTCATATATTCATAAGCAAAAACAAACAAACAAAAAAGCCAACTGAAACAACATAAACCTCATACCTTATATAAAAATCAACTCAAAATGAATTATTGACTGGAAACATAGAACTGTATAACTTTTAGGAAAGAAATACAAGAGAAAATTTCTGGGATCTAGGATTCACCAAAGTGTTCTTAAACTTGACACCAGACACAGTACATAAAGGGAAATGTTGATGAAGTCTACTTTATCAAAATTAAAAATGCTTATCTGAGAATGAGCTTGTTAAAGGAATGAAAAGACTGGGGGACAATATTTGCAAACCACATATCGGATGAAGAATAAGTATTTAGAATATATAACACAATCTCAAAACTCAACAGTTAAAACGATCCCATTAAAAATGTGGACCAAACACACTGAGAGACATTTCCTCTAAGTAAATACAGAGAGAGCAAGTAAGCACATGAAAAGATGTTGAACATTATTATCATTAGGGCAATGCAAATAAAAAACACACTTTGATATCAATATATAGCTATCAGAATGGCTAAAGTTAAAAAAAAGAAAAAGGAAGTAGTGACAACACCAAATTCTGACGGGCATGCAGAGAAACTGGATCTCTGAAACACAGCTGGTGGAAATATATTTGGTACAACCACTCTGGAAAACAGTTTGCCAATTTCTTAAAAAAAAAAAAAAAAAAAAAAACTTATGCATGCAAATATCATATGACACAGCCCTTGCACTCTTGCATATTAACCCCTGAAAAACAAAAAAAAATTCACATAGAAACCTCTACTTAAATGTTCATAGCAGCTATAGTCAGAGTAGCCAAAAATTAAAAACACCCTAGTTGTTCTCTGGTTGTTCTTTGACAGGTGATAATTAAACATAGTGTGGCACATGTATATTGTAGCATACTACTCAGAAATACAAAATAATGAACTATTGATACATTCAACAACTTAAATAAACCTAGATGGAATGATGCTAAATTTATCAAGCCAAATTCAAAAGGTCACATACTTCATGGCACCATTTATGTAACATTCTTGAAATGACCAACATATAGAAATGGAAAACAAGATGTAGTTTCCAGGGTTTAGGCAAGAGTTCAGAGTGGGAGGGAAGTGAGGAAGCTTATAAGAGGGATACAAGAGGGATCCTTATGGTGAAGGAATATTCTGCATCTTGAGGGTGTCAATGTCAACATCTTTGTTATGGCACTGCATTATAGTTGTGTAAGATATTTTCTTTGGGAGAACTTCATAGAGCTACATGGGATCAGTCTATTATTTCTTGTGGCTGCATGTGAATCTGCAATTATCTCAAAATAAAAAGTTGAATTCGGACAAAAGAAACAATACATGGAGGAGGCTTTTGGCCCCCATGGGAGTGCTCTCTTGATTCCCCTGTTAGAGAGGGAACTGTCTTTATAGGTACAAGATGGGCTCCTCAGCCTCCATCCCAGATGGTCTACATTTAGTTCAATTTTTTGTTAAGTCAAGAAGATCTGTATTTAGATGGCAATGTAAACACTTGGCAGACAGTGCAAAAATGACCTCAGTACATCCAATATTTGTCAGAAAGCTTACTTGGTATCAGCATTGTTCAGAAAAAAATACTTGAAGAGCACAATTCTAAAAACTTATCTCTAGAGCAGGCCTAGAGAGGAGAGAACTGGCTGCCTAAGTTCAATTATTATTGAGCCATCATGAAATTGTGTTTACAGAATCACACTTCGGTGATCCTAGAAGAAATATCTTCCTTTAGTCAAAGAATAAGATTTCTTTGAGGCATTAAATTTCCTATGGGGATTTTGAATTATATGACCAATTTTTCTCCTTCTCTTAGGCTACTGAAATTCTAGAGCTAATTTGATCTACTCTGTAGCAATGTGGGGGTCATTATATATCATTGTTCATGCATGACCAACTATTTTTCCTCACTTCTGCATCTTACCTTTAATTAATGTATCTTGTTTAAGTTTCTGAATCTTTAGAAGCTGCCTTAAATCTCTATGTGAATCAATAAGGAATAAAGATAAATTTATCTTGATGTACCTGCTTCAGCCTCTTATTATCTCATAATTGCATATGACTGTCCTGGAAGCATATTGAAAAATTAAAACACAAAAAAAACCATCTATTTCTGGATTTTTTCTTTGTTTCCTTCAACCTTTTCTTTAGCAAACATATTTTTGCATTTTTTTTTTCTTTCTGTATCTTGACTTCCTCTCTCATTAACCCTCTGATGAATGGGCCAGTTTGAATTTGCTACCCTGGTTTTTGGCCTTTGACATCCTCCCAGCAAATGCCCTGCTTGTCCTCTCACCAGGGATGAGAAGTGTCCCATCCCATGCTGTCCCTCAGCTCTAAGAGATTCACTCAAAAAGGCAAAGAGCAAGTAGGCCCTGGACATGCATTCTAACTTAATTTTAGCCTCAGTCTTCTCTGATGGAAACCATCCTTTAAACATTTCACTCCCCACTAAACTCAATTCATATCACAAATCCTCTTCAAAATAATAGATTTATTTAACTTAAGTAAAATTAACCTTGGATTGATCCAAGATGAATAAAGCATTTTAGTTATAAACGGAAAGCATGTAGTCTGCCATTTCTAGACCCATTTCTAAGATGCCTAGGACGCATTAGGTAATTTATATGAAGTGATGTTATGTAACTAATAAACACATACTCTATTGAAGTGTGTGTGTGTGTGCTTGAAAGTTTGGGAGTTACACATACAGTCATTTGCCACCTCCATATTGTACTATAAGACTTCTTCAGTCATCCTCAAGGAAATGATTGATCCCTCTGGCTTGTTACATATAAAGACAATGCACTTTTAATACTACTTTAAAATCTGCATCAGTGTTATATGCCTGCTTGGTCCTAGGCTCCAGCTTCACCACGTGATTTTCTCTCTAAATGAAATTTACACACTTCCTTGGGTTCTTCTGTGATTTTTCCTGTCTACTGACATTTCTTTATTTCTCACTCCTGGAATATCTGAATTCATCATGCATATTTTCTGATGTTTCATGTACTTGAGGAATGTAAATATTTGAGCTCTGCAGCTACAGACAAATCAATAGCCTTGTGGTTCTGTTTGTTCCCTTCTAGCTTTTTATTCTGATTTTTGACAGTTTCTGAATATGGTAAGTTATAGCCCTGCGTTACTAAGAAACAATAAAATATAAATATATCAATTCCTAATGAATTTAAGTAACTTGTGAAATAAATCAGGGAGGCTAGAAAATTTAAATGATAAAAATTAAGGATGAGATTCATGTGCTACTTGCTGACTAATGTAAAACAAAAGTTCAACCTGTTTATGACTAATGTTAAATCTTCAACTTTAGATTGTACACGACCTTGGTCTGTTTTGTTTCACTGTGATTATGACTAATCCCTCCCAAATTTATGACAGTTGATCTAATGCAACGTTGACTGTCAACAGTTGAATTCCTAAAACAAAAATAAATATGACTCGTTTCATTTAAGATGTAGATGGGATTCCATGGAAAAGGACAAAGATGGATGATTGTGCTGTAATAGAATTGGTTGGTTGCCAGCGATAAGCTTCAATTTAAGAGTGGCAGGTGCATTGTAGTGGAATGAACAATGAGCCTAGTGTCAAAATCTCGAACAGTATGACCTCAGTGGAGCCTGTTTTTGTTATCAAGGGTACATTTTTAATAGATGAGCCCCTCTGGGGTCTTGAGTAAAGTGAAGAGTCATAAACACATTCACTATTAGAATCTGAGGGACTCTCTCTGTCATGTCGTCTTCCGTACCCCGGGAGCTGGGTATACCTAGTTCCCAAAATGGACACTCCAAAAATATCTTATAGGAAAAATAAAGAAAATTCTTTCTCCCTGTGAAACCTTTCAGCCCTCTCCAATTATTGTCAAATACAGTGATTTTACTCAGGAGGATTCAGTCTGCTATTTTAACCTCCGGCTTCAATGCTAAGTATTCTAGCTTCATATTTCTACTATGTACATTTTCTCAACATCATCTACCAGTCCATAGGGTACCTTGGTATTCATTTTTTTCTTAATTTATTCACTAATTCAACAAATACTTACTTAATTGCTTATGTGGCAGGAGCAGTACTAAGTTCTTTGAACCCAAAAGTGAAAAGGGACAAAACAAAAAACAAAACAAAACAAAAATCCTATTTTAGAGAGCTTTAAAAATTACATGGATACATGTATAATTACTGCTATAGTAAGTGCTATGAAGAAGAGATCCTGGTGCAATCTGTGCATGTAATGGTAGCTTTTACTGATCATGGAGGTGAGACCAGGCTTTCCTGAGGAAATAATTGTTTACCGGTATCTAAAGGATGAGCATGAGTAACTTGGTAAAAGGTTGGGCATGAGCATTCCAGGTGAAGAAAATGACACGTGAGGCAGTCGTGCGTTTGAGAGAGGTGTGGTAAATGTGAAGTCAATGTGGCTGCAGCTCAGAGAGGAAGAGGACGGCTGGAGAAGTAGTGGTACTACTAACCTTAAAACTCATCCCAAAGGCAATGAGAAACCATCAACGTTTATTAGGCAGGGTTGAGAGTGGGTGAGGTGATATGATCCGTTTTGTAGCTGACAAGATCATCCTTCCTTGCATGCGGAGACTGGCTGCCTTCGTGGATGCAGTTGGACAAGGTAGCCAGTGGAGTTGCTGAGAGAAGGGATATTCACAGCTAGGATGATGGTGGTGGTGGAGGAAAGCAGGTGACACGAGTTGTTATTGGAGGATAAATTTGCTTAATTGTTATTTTAATTTATTTTTATTGATAAATAATATTTGTATATGTTTATGGGGAATATGTAATATTTTGACCATGCATACAAATTGTAATGATCAAATCAGCGTACTCAGGAAATTCATCACCTCAAACTTTTATCACTTCTTTGTGTTGCGAACATTTCAACTCTTTTCTTCTAGCTATTTTGAAATATACAATACATTGTTGTTAACTATAGTCATCATACTGTTCTATCTAACATCAGAACTTATTCCTTCTATATGAGTGTATGTATTTCTTTTTTAGATTCGGGGGATACATACATATATTGGTTTGTTATATGGGTATATTTGGTGATGCTGGGGTTTGGACTTCTAGTGAACCCATCTTCTAAACAGTGAACATAGTACCCAGTGGGTAGTTTTTCAACCCTTTACTCCCTCCCTCCTTTCCTCCCCTCTTTTTGAGTCCCCAGTGTCTACTGTTTTCATCTTTATGTCCATGTGTACCCATTGTTTAGCTCACATTTATACATGAGAAAATGTGGTATTTGATTTTCTGTTGATGCATAAATTCACATAGGACACTGGCCTCCAGCTGTACCCATGTTGCTGCAAATGATATGACTTTATTCTTCTTTATGGCTGCATAATATTCCATGGTCTATATGTACCACATTTTCTTTATCCATTCCACTGTTGATGGATACTTAGGTTGACTCTGTGACTTTGCTATTGTAAATAGTGCTAAATAAACATAAAAATGCAGGTGTCTTTTTGATAAAACATTTTTTTTTCCATTGGGTAGATACTCAGTAGTAGGATTGCTGGGTCAAATTCTATTCTTAGTTCTTTGGATATTGAATTTGAGAATACATTTAGCAGGACTTGGAGAGTGGGAGTCTAGGAAGCGATGGTGAAGATCAGGGCAGATGACTACCAGTACTGCTTAGAATATGTAGATTAACCATTGGAGAGGAGGGTAACATGTATAACATTATAGGAGCTTTTGACTGGTTTCTCTGCTTAGTAAGGAAGAAAATTCAGAATGAACAAGTGTAGTTCCCTGATTCTGACTAAAGTCACCCATGAAGAAGCCCCTAAACTTTTCTGACACTTCAGTTTGCTGATGTATCTTATGCATATGAAATGATACAGGTGAAGACTCTTTGAGATGGATTGGAATGTATAAATATAGGTTATTATAACATATAAATAATTGTATTACATTTTATATATAAAGTATACATATGTATATAAGGCATATGTGCTATTGCACATATTTATTGTGTATATTGTATTCCTTTTTTCCTTCAAGAAATTAATAGAATGACAATAGTATTTTGTATTAAGAAAAAATCTGGATCAGGTATAGTGGCTCACTCCTGTAATCCCAGCACTTTGGGAGGCCAAGACAGGCGAATTGCTTGAGCTCAGGAGTTTGAGATGAACCTGGGCAACATGGCAAAACCTCATCTCTACAAAAACTGCAAAAAATTAGCTGGGTCTGGTTGTGTGTGCCTGTAGTCCCAGCTACTGGAGAGGCTGAGGTGAGAGGGTCACTTGAGTCCAGAAGGTGGAGGCTTCAGTGAGCCATGGTCTTGCCACTGCACTCCAGCCTGGGCAACAGAGTGGAGATTCTGAGAAAGAGAGAAAGAGAGAAAGAGGGAAAGAAGGAAAGAAGGAAAGAGGGAAAGAGGGAAGGAAGGAAGGAAGGAAGGAAGGAAGGAAGGAAGGAAGGAAGGAAGGAAGGAAGGAAGGAAGGAAGGAGAGAAAGAGAGAGAAAATGACAGAGAGAGAGAGAGAAGGAAGGAAGGAAGAAAGGAAGGAAAAGAGGGAGAGAGGGAGGGAGGAAGGAAGGAAGGTCGGTCGGTCTGGAATCTAATCCTCAGATCTATTTCTTAACTATCTAAAAGTAGTGAGTTAGTGGCGTGATGCTTATTTATTAAAGTTGAATGAATGGATGGTAATTTTGTTAACATTTAACTTTTAAAATCTATTGAATATATGAGTTCATTTTTACTATATAACACATTTAATATTTATAATTGTGCTAAATTACAAGCAGACTTATAAGTAGACTTTTCATCTCTGTGTACCTTTGGCAACATATTTAGAAGGCAATTAACATCCACTGAGATGGAATACAAAGAGTAAGTCTGAAGTTTGCATTTAGCTTTTGACAGTCATCATTAGATTATGCAAATGATAATCAACCTTACTTGCTTGCTAGTATCTATGCTTAGTGTCCTTCCAACTCCATTCCTTTCTTTCATATTAACATATCAAAGCCAATGAGGAATTCTATGCTGTGGACAGAATGCCCTGTCTACCTATGGCAACAAGGGCCACTCCTGGGATATGATATAGTGGAAATTAAAGAAAAATCTGCCTTTACTCCAGTTTTAGGATGTTTTGAGGAGAGGAACGTAGATTCCATCTTCTCATATTGAGTTATCCATTGGGGTTGTGGGAGAGGCCTTCTGTAGAAAGAGCTGAGGTAGGCTCCTCAAGGGGTTGCATTGGAGGCTGCCTAGAGTAAACTGATACCGGATAGATTAGAGTGTTCAGAGAGATGGAGGCTTCCGTGGTGTTCTGACCCTGGAAGTGTATTGAGATCCAGTGGCATGCCATGGGCCCGAAGGGGAGCAACCCCACCTACCGTGGAGATTGGGTTTAAAATGATGGGTCAGTTTCTACACAGAAGACCTGGCAAAAACTTAGGGATATGCAGCCAAGTGAGAGGCAAGAAGAGTGGCTGAGTCAAGGATGACAAGAGGGCTGATGTTCCCTGAGGTAAGAATGGTTGACAAAATAAGGGATTAGAGTGTGTTCTAAGCACTTGACATGTATGTAGTACACTTAATATCTTTTTGCACCCTATGAGGTAATTACTCACATAACTTCCATTTTGCAGATGAGAAAACTAAGTACAGAAAGGTTAAGTAACTTTCTCAGTATCACACAGCTAATAAATGGTAAGCCAGGATTTGATGTAGAATTCTGACCAGCAGGCTGTGTTGCACCCACTATCCATGAGCACAAAATCCACGAGCCATAGCGAAGAGGCCAGCATATTTAAAAATGGCCAAGTGGACCAGGGCTCCAATCCACCCCCGGTTTTTTTTTTATTGTTGTTGTTAGTTTGTTTTGTTTTTGGAATAATGCTTTACTGAAACAAAGTCATACTAATTCATTTTTGTATTGTCAGTGGCTGCTTTCCTGTTACAATATCGGAGTTGAGTAATTGTAACAGACACCCGGTGAGAGGCAAGAACTCAAATATTCACTATCTGGCCCTTGCAGAAAAAGTTTGTTGACTCTTGAAGTGGGCAAAAAGTATCAAGACAAGGGAATCCCCCAATTCCATGGGATGCAAAAAACCATCAATGTGTTTTTAGATGCCTTTTTATCCATAGAAGCAGAAGGGGTCATTTTATCCATGGGCAACCCCATCATACCTGAACAGACATTTAACCACTGGCTTGGCCTAAAGTGTAAATTGTAAACCATATTGGATATTTAATCAAGGGGCTGAGAAAAAATGACAGGAGTACACGTGTGCATGTGCACACATACACACACACCATGTATTTGTGTATATACACACACAAAGAATGCCAACTATATATACAAATGAAGTGTAAACACATTCTTAGTTTGGGGATTAATATTTGTTATGAGTTAGTATTTATGTTTTATGTTAAATTAATGATCATTGTTGAAGCTGAAGTGATTAATAGATGATGGTTTCTTATGCCATCCCTTTTACTTTTGTGTGTTTGAAAACACCCATAATCAAAAGTTTTAAAAATTGCAATGTAAATTATTTAGACAGTTTCATGTTTTATCATGAAGTGAATACAGAAAAATTAAGTGGTTTCATTACACTCTCGTGATAATGTTCATCCCTTATTTTCTTTGTACTATCGGGAGAGAACTAGTGAATTGGTTCGAGGCATAGCTAAGAAAAGAAGATGAGACACTTATTGGGGAGTTAAAAATTACTAAACAAATTTGTTTTGACCTGTTTGCCATCACCACAAACATGAACTGAAGTGCGAGGAGTGGCAAACGGTACAGGGAAATTTATATCTACAGAAAAGCACAAGCTAATAAACAGTTCCCTAATGGATTCTCTTAGATTCCCAGTAGGTAGATTATGAAATGGTTGAATTTCACATCAACCCATTGGAAGGGTGGCAGATACATTCTGAGTTAAAACACACACACGCGCACGCACACACACACACAAACACCTTTCAGCCTAGTGCAGTGGTGTCCACTTGTATTACTATAGTCCCAGCTACTCAGGAGGCTGAGGTGGAAAGATTGCTTGAGCCCAGGAGCTCAAAATCAGCCTGGACAACATAGCAAGACCCCCATCTTTAAATTTAAAAAGAAGAAGAAGAAAAAAAGAAAACAACTTTTTAAGATAATTTTCCTGTCCTTAAAAAGAGGAGATTAAAATGTACATTAAAATATCTCTTGCAGCAAGTAATTTGGATATATTTCATCAATATGTAATATTTGTGTTGTATTTTAACGGTGGAATGTGACATCTGTTGAAATGAAAGTTTTGTTAATAAAAAGACTGCAGAACATTTTTCTGACATGCTGCCCTATCAATTTAGCCCTGGCACTATAATTTCCATTTTGATTTCCAATTTGATCCAATGATTATGCATTCCTGCATTCTTAATTTTCAAGTATTTATGATTTCTAGATGCATTAAAGTATTTATATCTCTATTTGAAAACTAAAATTCTCTATGTATCTAGCCATTTAATCTTTTAACAAATACTGTCTTGTGCCAGGCACTGTTGCAGGCACGGCAAGAATAGGAAGGAACAAGACAGAATCCTGCTCTTTTAAATGAAATTGCTGCTATAGCATTCACTACAATATAGGTTAGATGAATTTATCTACATCCTAGTATAGTTTTTGTTTATTGATACTAATCTATTCTGAAAAAAGCAAATTAAAATCTCTCACTACAATTATTTTTATCACATTTTCTTTGCATTTTTTGATATATACATTCAGTTTCCATTTTTATTATATACATATGTATACACAGACATTCCTATATATATATGTGTGTAAATAGTTGCCTTTATTTTTAATAAAGAAGCACTTTACCCTGATTGTACTTTTAAGCTTAAATTCCACCTTGTCTGACCCTGATATTGCTAATTATGTTACTGTTACTAACTTTTGTTTTGGCCTGCTATATTGTTGCCCAGGCTTTTATTTCAGCTATTGATGGTCACGTCACTTTTTTGTGTATTTCTTTTTGGAAATGACAAATGGCATGGTTCTGTTTAACAATCTCAGTTAATAGACTACCTTTTGATATGAAAATTGACTCCATTCAGAAAGAAGGTGGCAATATGTATAATTTTTTTCTTTCTTTTTATTTTATGTTATACGTTTTACTGTATTTTTCTTTTGTCCTTTCCTATTTTTTTTTTCAACTTGGTCAAAATACTATTTTTATTTTCCTACTTGATTCTTTAGCAATTCTGTTTTTGACTCCATTAAAGGTTACCATATGCAGCAGAAAAAGTTAATGTTGTACTTTAAATGAAATTTTTGCTGGAACCTATATTTATTTTAGTAGCATTACCTATGTAAGAAAAGAAATTTTCTATGTAAGAAATTATTCTATGTAAGAAATTATTTCTATGTAAGAAATTATTCCAAAAAATCTATACTATACCCACAGTTGCAAATGGCAATTTATATTAAAGTTAATTACAATCTAAACACCATTGCTAGCCACAGTTTATCAGTAATCATACATGTCTGTTGGCTACCATATTGTTATAGTGCAGATTTAGAGAACATTTTGATAGTCACATAAAATTCTGCTGAATATTAATAGTATACTTTGTATAAACTGTATATACCATGTATATACTTTGTATACTATAAGACATACATTTTGTGAGTTTGAGAGGTAATTGTTAGTAGGTTAAATATCAATGATTAATAAGTTCAATTTCTTCAATTTCCTAACACAAACATTAAAGGGCAATACAATTTCACATCACAGACCTGTCAAAATAACAGAGTTTAAGTGAGGATTGTTTAACAATAAATTATTTAAGTTAATAAAGGCTATCCCAAAAGAACTTCTTGCAAACAAACTAGACAGGACTCAATTTCATGATGACAAGATTTTGGACTCAATTTCATGATGACAAGATTTCGAGTAACTTTAAATGTGACAAGAAAAGACTTTTGCCCCAGTGTGTCTAATGTGTATAGACTTAATGTCCTTAAGATAGCAGACTTGTAAACAGTCTGAAGCTTTGGCCATTATTTCAATAATGAGTCATAGTGTCTAGCTTAAGGCAATGTATTCTTAAGGCACTGGTGTCAATAGTTTCTCTGTTTTTTAAGATGATTCATTATCTGTTCAATGAAACATGTGGCCTCCAGGATCAACCACAATTTTATCTGAAGTTGGTGATAATTTGGAAACTCAACATTTTATTTCACTTTTCTAGCATTAATAATCAAACACATATCTCTCTCCTATTAGATGGAAATATCTCTCTTTTCTCCACCAAGACACTTTCAAGGCTGTTTCTCCCACTTAAGTAAGATAAACTTTAAAATAGGCTTAATGTTCACTCCATCTTCCACCTCAAAGTCTGGGTTTTATTAAAATAGTTCAGTACTTTTATAGTCCAGAATACTTTAAGATTATCCTGTCATTACATCTCTTAATTTGAAAAATCTCATATATTTCCAGAAAGCCTATGCTTATTCATTTACGTACTACTGTTTGTGTTTAAACACACACACACACACACACACGGAAGGACACATAACCTACCACTCTTCCCCTCTTATCCTCTCCAATTCATCTGAGGACTCTACTATGATTTGAGTGGGGAGGTGTTCTTACATAATTCCTTGAGTATTGTCATCTGATGTGGTCAGTGACTGATAAAAATGTTTAAAGTCATAGTCTTTGTAATTACAAAATTAGAAAAACACTTAAACACTGTTAATTAGAAGGTGAGTATAAATGGGCAGGGCGTGGTGGCTCACACCTGTAATCCCAGCACTTTGGGAGGTCAAGGCGGGTGGATCATGAGGTCAGGAGTTCAAGACCATCCTGGCCAAGATGGTGAAGCTCCGTCTCTACTAAAAATACAAAAATTAGCCGAACTTGGTGGCGAGCGACTGTAATCCCAGCTGCTCAGGAGGCTGAGACAGAGAATTGCTCGAACCCTGGAGGCGGAGGTTGCAGTGAACCGAGATCGCAGCACTGCACAGCAGCCTGGGGGACAGAGCAAGACTCCGTCTCAAAAAGAAAAAAAAAAAAAAGATGAGTGTAAATGTATAAATGAACTTGGTTCCTTTGTTATGGATGTTTAGCTTGTTTAAAATGTTGCTATTACAAGCAATGTAGTCATTTCCTGTGTAGGCCAGTATGCCTAGGATACAATCCCAGAAGTAGAATTGTGGTATCAGAGTGTGGGTTTGTATATTTTTGTTAGACAGTGCCAAATTGTTTTACAAGAGTTTCTACAATCAACGTTTCCACTAGAAATATATGGAAATCCCTGTCTTCCTGCAAAAATTTTGGAGGTTTGGATTTTTAAAGCCAATCTGATAGGTAAAAAGTTGTATTACTGTGCAATTTAAACTTATTTTTTCTTATTTTGAATGTGATTGGACTCTTTGCATATGTCTAAGAGTCATTTGCAATTTCTGTGTCATAGCTTTCTATTTCTTAGCCCATATCTTTTCTCTGACCATTGTCTTTTTCTTGTTTTCCAGGAGCACCTGACCTATTAGAAACATAAAATCTTTGCAGAGTAATAGATAAAAATTATTTTTCCAGTTTATCATTTGTCTTTTGATTTTACTTGCAGGGTTCTTTTTCCACTGAGCATTTTGAAATATTTTTGTAGTTAAATTTATCTCTTCCTTATTTTTCCTTTCTCTCTTTCTTTCTTTTTGAGTTTCTCTGTTTGGAGACATTGTACTGTATTGGTCAGGATAGGTGAGGTTATGTTATTCCTAGCTCATGTGGTTGTTGGTAGAATTCAATTCCTTGCAGCTATAGGACTGGTTTCTCATTAGTTGTCAACTTGGGGCTAATCTGAGTTCCTAGAGGACCTTGAAATTCCCTACCATCTTTCTTTTGATTACCTTAAAACCAACTGATTAGTGACCTTAATTACATCAGGGAAATTCTTTTACTTTAGCCATATAATGTAATCTAATCATGGAGTGACATTCCATTATATTAACAGGTTCCGTCTATACTCAAGGGGAGGGATTATACTGAGAATCTTGGGAGCTATCTTAAAATATTGACTATCACAGATCTTCTTGAAATTTCTCATCTTCTGGTTTGCATGTTTATTGATTCATCAGATACTTAAAGCAGGTTTATAATGCATTTAATATCTGATAGGACCAGCTCTCTTGTTGCAATTCGCTGGCTTATATTTATTTGATAACATTTCCATATGGATTTTAGAATAAGCTTATCTTGTTCAAAAACCCCTGTAGAGAATTTTATAAGCATCATGATAAGATATACATGTTAACTTATGGAGGAGTGGCATGTAAGTGATGGAGAAGTTTCCTTTTCAATAAAATATTGACTTTCCATTTACTCAGATTCCTTTGGTTTCAATTAATAGCTTTTTAATTTTTTTCTTATTGTGGTTCTTATGTTGTATTTGTTTTAAGATATTTTATCTTTTTGTTTTGATTACATGTGCAATATTTTACTAATATATCTTATAGTTATTATTTTCTTAAAAGCAAGCTACTGAATTCAGCATATTCATTATATACAGTAATTTTTCAGTTCATTCTCTTGGATTTTCTACTTATACAATTCTAACTTTTGTAAATAGTGACAATTGTCCTTAATTTTTTATACACCCAATTTCTTTCATTTTCTAACTAACTGCTACTAAAATATAATTTTAAAGAATGCTAGTGACTGGGGATATTGTTTTCTTATTCTCACACTAGTAGGAATAAGTAGGAATACCTGCAGGTTTGACATTAACCATGAAACTGTTCTAGGCTGAGATAGATATATTTATCTGGGAAAAGCTAGTGTCCATCTATTACTGTTTCATTGGTTTTTTAAAAAAATAAATAATTATTGTTGAACTACGCCAAATGTATTTTAAAGCATCAATTGAGATGATTACATAATATTCCTTCTTGAACTTATTAATATGACTGTTTTTATAAATTGATCTTTGATTATTGAACTGTGCTTGGATTATTTGTATGAACACTTGATCATGATGTATTATTCTTTTTACATGCTGCTGCATTCAATTTGCTGATACTTTATATGGGGCTTTCACAGTACAATTATTAGGTAATATTGGTGTATAATAGATCTTAATCAGGTACTGGAACGACGATTAATAAAATATTTTTAAACTAATTCAAAAAGTGTTCTTTTATAGTCTAACACTGTTTGAATAATATGATAATCTACTTTAAAAGTCTGGCAGAATTTGGCCGGGGGCGGTGGCTTACGCCTGTAATCCCAACACTTTGGGAGGCCGAGGCGGGCGGATCATGAGGTCAGGAAATCCAGACCATCCTGGTTAACACGGTGAAACCCCGTCTCTACTAAAAAATCCAAAAAAAAAAAAAAAAGAAAGAAAGCTGGGCATGGTGGCGGGCGCCTGTAGTCCAAGCCACTCGGGAGGCCAATCAGGAGAATGATATGAACCCGGGAGGCGGAGCTTGCAGTGAGTGGAGATCGCGCCGCTGCACTCCAGCCTGGGAGACAGAGCGAGACTCCGTCTTAAAAAAAAAAAAAAGTCTGGCAGAATTCTTCCATGGACACATTCCAGCCTATTGCTTTTTTTGATGGGGCAAGGAAGGGTTCTTTGACAACTTCATGTATTTTGTCTATTTAGATTTTGAATCTTCCTTTAGTGAGTTTTGGTAAATTTTGTTTTTCTAGACTGTTATTCACTTCATCAAGCTGTAGCTCTATGAAGTTTTGATATTCAGCACCAGTCTTTAAAATACTTGATTTTCATTTGCAATTTCCTCTGACATAAAGTTATAAACTTAATTTTTTTAATTCTTCGTTGGAAGAGCTCTTTGTCTTCTTGGTTAGTCATTAATTTCTTATTTTATCAAATTTTTTGAAGACTACTTTGTGTATTTTTGATATGTTTTGGGTGCTACTGTCAATTTTTGTTAATATCCCATAGGCACATAAAAATGGTACTCTCTATTAAAGGACAAATGTTTTATACACACACATATATACATAATGATAAACATATAGGTGTGGTGTGTATATATATGTCAATATGGTCTATTTTACTAATTATTCTTTTCTATATTTTTAAGTCCTTTTATTTACTTGTGTAATTATCTGTGAGAGAGAAATTAAAATCGCTCATGAAGAAAGAGGACAAAATTAACTTGGTTCTTTCCTGTTCAAACTCGTGTGTACCTTTATGATTAAGAGACAGAATTTGACATGAAGTCACTGGTTCATATTTTCTCATTATGCGTATCGTAGGTTGTTAAATTATCTGGAGAAACCCAAGATTAGTATGATATTTTCCTTTTTAAAAATTAGGAAAAATATATTTTGGGCAATAGGACAAAATGATCAAGTCATTTAAAAATTCCAATACTTTACCAGGATGTTTCACACTGTTAACTATTATAACCAGTTCCCTCAGACATGAAAACATTTTCAATTTTGAGTCATCTTCCTTAGTTTTCAATATTTTCTTATTAAAATATCTGCAATATTTATTAGGTTGGTGCAAAAGTAATTGCAGGTTTTGCCATTGGCCATTTTTTTCCCTCGAATTTCATCCTTTTTTTCTGTCATTTAAAAAAATCTTCTATTTTAATTATTTTCCCTGAATTTTACCAGCTGATACTTACATGGTATCTCTGTATGGTTTCACTATTTTTTTCACTTTTTTTTTTTTTTTTAACATTTATGCTTTGTAGGTTTCTTTTCTTTAAAAATGTTATTACTTCATTAATTTATTATGAATTCTCAGCTAAACATTTGGATACTTTTGCTTTATATCAGTATTTCTTACTTGTGAGTGATCTACATCAAATGATAAATTCCATTGCTATTTTTGATATGTTTTCTTAAAATATTATAAATTCTACTTAGTTTAAGAGGGCTACTTCCTCAAAATCTCATCTCTTATTCCAAACAAAACTATAGTTTTTGAACTCTGAGTTAGCCCCTCATCTTTAAGAAGGCATTGATTGATTGATTGATTGACTGAGACAGAGTCTCCCTCTGTCGCCCAGGCTGAATTTGGGATAACAGGCACATGCTACCATGCCTGGCTAAGTAATGTATTTTTAGTTAAGAGGCGGAGTTCCACCATGTTGGCCGCGCTGATCTCAAACTCTTGACCTCAAGTGCTCTGCCCGCCTTGGCCTCCCAAAGTGCTGGGATTACAGGCATGAGCCACCGTTCCCAGCCAGAAGGCCATTTTTGATGGTACTCTCTGAGATTTTCCTGCTTCTGGGCTCTCTTGTAATATCCCATATGGCTTCTACTTGATTCAGTTACTTATGGAAGCCCTTACTGATATTTTTGAATATGCAGATTAGAATTGTCACCTAATGTCCCTGAAAATGGATTTTGTGTATATTAACATTGTTGGTGCTGCATCTTTATGATTACCAGAAAAATAATAGGGAAAAATTTGACATATGCAGCCATGTTTATACCAATATTCTTCCTGTTTTTTAGTTCAAGTATTAATATGTAATTCTCAGAAACTGTATTTTATTAGGATATTTCCTGCATGTTCCACTTGCTCTGATTTTCTCTGGCTGCAGGACTTCTCACATGTGCTAAGATTTTCTTTTCTCAGCTCTCTGGGACTCAGGATGAGCTCCACAGTACTCTAAGCTAGAGCTGTGCCGTGGGTGGCAGGAAGTGCTGTGATTTCCTCCACCTGATATAGTGAAAGCAGTGTGGGTTCTCTACTAAAGGAGCCAGGAGAAGCCTCTGTTTTCCTTCTCTTCCAGAGGTTTCAGCCTAAGGTATAAACAAGACTTATCACTGGTTTATCTGTTCCTTAATTGTTTAGAAGCTACTGAAATCAGGTACACTTGTATGGACTGATACCATCATATTTCTTCGTGGGATCCATACTTTTCTGCAAGACAGGCTCTTGCCAATATCCACTACTATTGCCCTCCCCTTGGAATTCTCCGTCCTTAATTCCTAAGATCCCATCAAGGTCTGAATAGAGAAGCTTTCGGGAGTGAAGGAGAGCACAGATGTATTTAAGCCACGATCGCCCATTGTCCTTCCTGATTTTGCCTATGAATGGGTTTTATACAAATTGTTATAAGATTGAAGAACTAGTGAAAAATAAATTGGTACAAGTTTTTAACACACTTCTTTATACTTATAAACTTCCAGGGGTGAAATTTGAAAGGAAAATTTTTGCTCTGCCACTCGTATTATTTCAAAGTCTTGCAGTATTTTGAAGTCTCTTAGTTACATTGAGGGTAGTTATACTTCATTTTACAAATTGCTTTGCATTACAAAAAAAGAAAAAAAATGTTTAAAGTCTTTCAAGAAGCCCTTCACTGATTAGCTAATGGTTTCTGATGGTCTGTAGGGTCTAAATTTGAGCATCTGGGAGAATGCCAGTTTCTCTATCCAAGCTGCCTAGCTGCAGGGAAAAGGGAGTAGACAATAGTCTGACTTCCAGGGAAATCGTCTATATTGCAGGTTAGGGCCAAAGTAGGTCAGTAAGAGTAGGGAGGCTAAACAATTGACTGAAACAAAGAGGTGAGTAGCAATTATTAGGAGCAAAAACAGAGTCCTAGAATCACAGTGTCAGGGAGGTAAGGATCCAGGGTGAAGGTGTGAGCGAGTAAATTGGAAAGTGTCCTAAGACAACATGTAAACTCAGCATCTGTCAATGCAATTTCTCCCAGTACTGTCCTTTCTTGAATGTTCATTAGCTTATTATTTTAATGGCAACATCAGCTTCAACCTTCCCTTGCCTCTTAACCCACTTAAACAGTATGTGGCCATTCTATCTCCAAATTATTTCCCCAACCACACTCCCCTTCCTACTTTTGCTAAAACTTCCTTTTCCATCCTCCATTATGTCTCCTGGACAATTGCCATCATTCCCTTAACTGGTTTCTTCAGAAGCCTCCTGTCTCTGCCTCCCATCCATCCTTCTCAATGCTGTCAGAGTAATCTTTTCATGTAAGAGTGACCTCCGATTGTAAGCGCAGCATTGCTGCACTGTCATTTATCTCCATCATTCTTGCACTTTGTATTTTGTGATTGGAAGGATGGAGCAGGCACCAAAAAGGTGTTGTGACTTGTGCTGTATTTTCTGAGTAAGTCCAAGAGGTGAATTATGGATTTTTCTACCAGGCTGACTCAGGTTGAATGCTGTTCATTTCTGGGTTTGTGTCTATTATCCTGCAAATAATGAATAACCCTAAAATGTTAGTGTGCTCTTATGCCATTGGGATAGAATAATTCTCTACAATATAAAAACAGTTTTTATACAACTATGAAAGCAGTCTGGAGATTTCAACTTTCATTCAAACTAAATTGAAAGAAAATGAATAACGTTGAGACAACTGAGCACAAAAGAGTAATATTGTATTTTCCAAAATATACACATCAACCACTTTAGGCTATTGTATGTGAAAGGGCCATAAAGGTAGCTGGGTAGAATATGCCAACAATTTCTTCCAATCATTTTTTTTTTACATTGCAAAATACCATAAGAACTCTATCCCAGGAGGGTGACTACATTTTTGGCAGGGACAAGATACAAAAACTAGAGAGACAGTTGTTCATTCTTTGAGTGGCAATAAAAAATTCAGACTTGCCCTCTCTCTCTCTTCCCCTCTCTTCCCTTTCTCCTCTCTCCCTCATTCTACTCCCTTCGAATACTTGCAATATGTCACATCTAGGTAGAAGGAATATATCATCAGACAAGTATGAGCATTGGAAATTAGCCACTCAATGTAGCCAAACTTGGGGAAATTTTTGTGTTGTTTACTCTAAGGTTGAGCCAAATGAGAGTGACAGTTCTTTTCAGCTCCTCCGCTGATTACTGATGAGGTATTACTCTCTGAGTTGCCTAGTAGGAAAGAGGAAGTGCAGTCATCTAGCATCATTCAGGAGATGAATTTATAATGGTTCCTCATTGTTTAAAGCAATCTTTCATTTGTATTAGATGTCTATACTTTTATCTAAAATAATCTTCTTTAAATAACTGAGATCATACCACGTTCCATAAATGCTTCTGTACAGCACAATGAAATGACCTCTTATCTTCTTCCCTTATCCACCTGTATAGAGATGGGGACAAATCAAGTCAATATCTGTGAAACAAATATTCTCATGATTGGTAAAGCACTCACTGGCTGTGCTGAAATCTGAGTATATTTATTTTTCATTTTAGCTAAATAAAATAAAAAAACAAACAACAACAACAAAACTCACAAAAATCTGGAAGATATGAATGTTCAGAGTGGCAGGCAGGATCAGGAAAGCAGATGAGTAAGTGTGTTTTTGCTGACAGATATTTACCAAGCACTTTCCACGACCCAAATACTAGGTACACTCCCTGTATTGACTCATTTAATACTCACACCAAATCTATGAAGGAGGGTTTACTATTCCCACCACTCCCCCAGTTTCTTATAGACAAAGAAACTGAGGCATAGAGAGGTTAATCATTTTGCCCACAATCATTCACGTAGTAAATTGTAGACCTGAGTTTTGTTCCCTGTGATCTTGATCCTCTCCATAGTATGGACTTAGTCTTATAGATGCTTTCTCAACCACCTCATCGTGATTACAGAACATTCTGGCTCTATTACTTTGAACAAATTATTCAACCTCTCTGCCAACTCAACACAGTAAGACATATATGATAGAAATGTGTGAAGATTCAGTGATGTAAAAGGTATAAAGTGTTCAGCACAGAAGCCTGGTACAGGCCAGGCACTTAGTAAATATTGGTTGTCTTTTCGGGTGATTTTCTTCCACCTGAATACTCCTAAGCAAGGATATTTTCTTATTTATTTTATATCACCAATAGTTAACAGAGGGCATCTCACACAGGAAATAATCAAAAGAAAAGAAGAATTAGAGGGAAGGCTTGATTTACATAAGTGTTGGAAGCCTGGCATTTCTGAAGAGGCCATTGAAGGCATACTGTCATATCTGAGTCTATACTGAAGACCAGAATTTTAGCAAATAACTTGAGAAAAGTGTCCAAGCAAGCAGCCAAACATATCCCTAGAAAAACTCATATATAAAAAGGTTGGCAGAAAATCTGAAATGCCCTCAAGTAGGAGATAAAGATTTAGTACATTTCCATGGTCCATTTTCAATCCTTTTACCTGTGTGTCTTCCACTCACCAGCTCCGAACGCCTGCAGTAAAAGTTTGGGCCTGAAAGGCAAGAATGCAATGTGATCGTATTCAGAGCAAGTTGTAAATGTTAGTATTCTGCTCGTTCCTTAGATTTGTTTTGATTTTGTACTTGAATTAGGGGGTATTACAAGATGGCACCTAGTGTATGAAAACTATTAATTGCCAAGTAGGGGCAAAGGATTAAAAAAAAGAAAAGAAAAATTGTAGTGAAAAATCTTCAGCTAGAGAGCTTAGATAAATTACAACTCCCTTAGAGCTTTCTTTTTTTTCTTTTCTATTTGTACAGTGATAGTAATTTTTGCTCAATCAAAAGACTTTGCTGAATAAATGGTGTTCATGAAAATTGATTGATAATTGAAAATGTATTGAAAATTGTCAACTGTCATGGTGGCTCATGCCTGTAATTCCAGGACTTTGGGAAGTCAAGGCAGATGAATCGCTTGAGCTCAGTAGTTCGAGACCAGCATGGCCAACATGGTGAAACCCCATCTCTACCAAAAATACTAAAAATTAGCAGAGTGTGGTGGTGCACACCTGTAGTCCCAGTTACTTGGGAGGCTGAGGTGGGAGGATTTCTTGAGCTACAGAGGCGGAGGTTGCAGTGAACTGAGATTGTGCCACTGCACTCTACCTGGGTGACAGAGCGAGACCCTGTCTCAAAATAAAACAAAAAAGTTAGCCGGACATGGTGGTGTGTGCCTGTAATCCCAGCTACTCAGGAGGCTGAGGCAAGAGAATTGCTTGAACCCAGGAGGCAGAGGTTGCAGTGAGCCGAGATAGTGTCACTGCACTCCAGCCTGGTTTGACAGAGCAGGACTCCGTCTCCAAAAAATAAATAAATAAAAATAAATAATAGATAAATAAATAAAAATAAATAAATGGAATTGTTGCGATTATCATTATGATTATTATGTCATCTTTTAGTTGAGCCAATCCTGAATGTATTTTAATAGTATTAGTGCTTTAAGGCAGGGCTTGGCTTGTGCTACCTGAACACCGAAGGTCTCAGATGCCATCTCCTGAAATGACCCTACCCAGGACACCAGGAAGCAGCTACCTGGCCAGCCCTGACCTCTCAAAAAGCAGCCATAGCCCATAAACAACCTGATGATGGATGTGGGAATGAGCTGGGACCTCATCCCCAGACCACACCAGGTCAGATTCTATGTGAACATGAGTCCTGATTTCCACCTATGTCAGGGCCAGCAGATATGAGTTTGTGTATTACAAGTCAACATTTGAGAGGCCTTTATAGAGCTGACTGCACATCCATTTTATCCTCTCTGGCAATTGAAGGCTTGGGGGAAAACAGAAGAATGGCTAATTGAGCAGGGCTAAGTCTTGTATGAGTAAGATGGAACAGTTCAAGAAAGACAGTTCTATATGCTTGAGCATCAGCTCTTTGATTCTGATCCATTTTTTCTACTCTCCTATTTAAACCTTTCTTCTATTAAAAAAGAGCCGGATTTAACTGTTTTGAAATATGAGCTCTGCCACTTACTAACCAGCTATGTAGCCTTGGGCAAGTTACTTGACTTCTCATGTAGTTCATGGGTGAAATAGGGGTGATCATAATAGAACCTACTCAGGCTTCTCGGGATAAACAAGACAGCCTAGCAAAATCCTCAGCACATACTAAATAAGACATATTACCTCTTGTGAATTTTTCATTTGTAAAGAAGCATTTTATCCCCCGTTTTCTCTCATTAGCTTGACAACAGAACTTTAATCCACACGAGTTGATGCCCTATAATAAAGGAGTTGTGGACTGATGTTATTTTAAAATTCTAACCACATTTCCTCATCTTTCGATGACACTTCAAATGTTCATTCATTGGCTTGGTATTGTCAAGCCTTCTAAAATTGCCAGATGTCAGGTTTTAATTTGCAGGGACCCCAGAGATCATCTCATCCAACCCTCTCATTTTTATAATGGGAAATTAATGCAAAAGTAAAAAAAAAAAAAAAAAAAAAAAATTTGACCGACCCCTTTGTTTCCAGTATTCTGTAACTGCATTAAAAAAATAAATAAATAAATAGGCCGGGCGCGGTGGCTCACGCCTGTAATCCCAGCACTTTGGGAGGCCGAAGCGGGTGGATCACGAGGTCAGGAAATCGAGACCATCCTGGCTAACACCATTGAAGCCCGTCTCTACTAAAAATACAAACAAATTAGCCCGGCCTGGTGGCCGGCGCCTGTAATCCCAGCTACTCCAGAGGCTGAGGCAGGAGAGTGGAGTGAACCCAAGAGGCGGTGCTTTCAGTGAGCGGAGATCGCGCCACTGCACTCCAGCCTGGGGGACAGAGTGAGACTCAGAGACTCCGTCTCAAACAAACAAACAAACAAAAACAATAAATAGCAATAAAAGAGTTCACGGGAGGTAAGCTGCCCTAGGTGCTGTCCCAGGTCCTTTGGTTCTGTCCAAAATTTATGACTTTGGTTATGTCACTCTTAACTCTCTAGGACCTCATTTTTTACACTATAAAATGATAAATTTGACAATCTCTAACTGAATGTATATGTGTGTGTCCATTTACCTGATATTTACCTGAATTATGGTAATAAATATAGACAGATTTTTGTTATACCACCCATTATCAACATAATGCAATTTCCATACTGTATTGACGGTCCATAGTTAAAATGATGTGTGTACACATAAGATATGTTAATATATTAGAGTTCATTTAAAAGAAAGGCAGTGCAAGGTCTGTTATTAGCAATGTGTGATGTCTTTTAAAGTCAATACCTGCTGAAAATCCTCACTGCCCGGAATACTTTTGAAACTCCTTTTCTGAGCCCTTTGTGGAGCCTGGGGCACAATGGGTCTCACGCTGCTTGTGCCTTTCAAGAACGATTTCAGTTTTCAAAATAGCCTAAAATAAAATAAGCATAGCAATCAATATAGGCAAAACTACATTTAGTCAAAGGCCAGCAGTGCCTTGCAGATAATACGACACGATCTTCTTGTGTCAATCTTACACTGAAGCTGGCAGGAAATTAGAAGGCAGTGGCTGCTCCTGTGTGAATAGTGCCTCCCAAAGTGACATCTTTGAAGGATGACATTACTTTGGGAACATGGATGGATTCTGTTAAAACTGTATGATTATTATCTTATGATCATATCTCTGTGTCAAAGACAATAGAATCATATATATATATATATATATATATATTTTTTTTTTTTTTTGAGATGGAGTCTCACTCTGCCACCGAGGCTGGAATGCAGTGGCACCATGTCAGCTCACTGCAACCTCTGTCTCCTGGGTGCAAGCAGTTCTACTGCCTCAGCCTCCCAAGTAGCTGGGATTACAGGCGCCTACCACCACACTCGGCTAGTTTTTATATTTTTAGTAGAGATGGGGTTTCACCATGTTGGCCAGACTGGTCTTGAACTTCTGACCTCAGCCTCCCAAAGTGCTGGGATTACAGGTGGGAGCCACCGCACCTGGCCCATATATGTGGTTTTTACCATCCTTTGTCCATAGTTGCAATAGGAAGGATGAGGGAGATTTTTGGCCTAGCATAATTATTCTAAGGAAATTCAGTTCTGACCACAAGCAACGGTGGTGTTAATGTGAGAACCTGGAGCTGTGACTGGGGCATTCCCTCAGAAGCTTCTACTTGTGCCCTCCCTCTCCTAAGTAGGAGATCTCAACCCCCACGAAAAGAGCGCATTGCAATTTCACTTTAAAGATGTTTGAGAAAGAATTACTTAAAGCATTGTTATTAGGAACTTAAAAGAATATTCAGAACATCCCTCTAACTAACGTAAGATTATAGTGATCAATGTGCTGGAATACAAGGACACTCTGGTGTTGGGAATGACTGCATTAACAATCATGAATTGAGGAAACAATTTGTTTTGTGCCCCAGTGCATTCTATGAGGAGATATACGTTAAAGCCAGTCCTGTTGAAAACCCTGATGTCTTGAGAAAAAATAGTGGAAAATTAAAAGAACACTGACCTGGATTCCAAATCAAATTCAGTAGCTGCTGCTTTTATTTGAACAAATATTTTTGCCTCTATGTACCTGTTTTTTCCCCCTCCTAGTAAAGTGGAGGGGTGGGACCAGAAATCTGCTTTAAGTGACAGTCCACTGTGGCCTGCGTTACAGGTAGGGCCTTGCTCCCGGCCACACTTCTGTCATCTGCTCCATTTTACCTGACAGAAATGGCCTAAGATTTCATTTCATAAAACAAAACAAAAAGTGTTTCTACTTCTAAAAAGGAAAAGGTGGAAAATCTCTGCCCAAGTTCCCTTATGTCCTTGTTTTCCTGTAGGAAAGGTGGTGCTTTCCTCTTTCCCAGGCCGAGTCGTAGGTTCAATTTTCTATAATTTCAGAAAAGCAGAGCTGGGTTTACCTATGGAGCAAGAGAACCTTGGCCGGAGGAAACTGTGGAGCAGACTCCAGGCTGCTTACTCAGCACCGTGAGGCAGAAGAACTTGTCACCCTTGAGTCCCTCCCCTCTTCCGTCTAGCTTATGTGTTCAGCATGCAGGTCATTTGTGCCAGTTAGCTTACCTTTCCAGTCAGCTGGTTGTGACCTGTCGTCGTTGCCAGCTCCCAAAATTGGAACGTTTTCTTCCTAAAATATCAGTCCTATGCTTTCCAGAAAGGTATAGAATGTGCAGTGTCTTCACAGCCTGTAGAATGTGTAATACCTCAAGTGAGATTACAGAAGATAGAGATTTCAAATTCAATATGTCTAAGGTAGAATAGATTTTTTGTTGTTGTTGTAATGGGCATGAATTTTGTGTTTCAGTGATACAACAGTAATCTAGTTTGCCAAGCTAAAGATTTGGACACTATTTTATTTTCCTCACCTAAATGTCAGATTCAGGAAGAAAATGATTTTTTTTCTCTTTAGTCCTGTCCTCAATACCTAGAAAGGTATTTGGCACATTACTGGCATGACATATTTGGTGAGTTAATGAATAAATTAATATTCTTCCCTTTAGGTCATATTCTACATCCAGTCTTCAAGAATCGTCTATGTGATTACAGCCCTTGTTTTCAAATCCTTCCGTCCTTTCAGTCTGTGCTGCTGCTCACTGATTTTTCTCTTTCTTATCTCTTCCTTGGATTATCACAATTTCCTCCTAAGTCACCTACTTTCAGCTACTTCTGGCCAATAGGCTCTCCACAGTGCTTCAAGAGTGCTGGATGAAACATAAGCATATGATCATGTTTGTGGCATCACAGGTGGTTTATGTTCTTAGTGCTGTCGATCAAGAAAAATAATGAGACAAGTCTCAATCATTTTAGGAGGACGTTTATTTGCCAAAGTTAAGGACAGCTCCTGGGAGATGGGTCTATGCCTTTCTCTGAAGATGATTTTGAGGGCTCCAAATTTAAAGAGGAAAGGGCGGAATACTGAGAAGTAGACAATTTCATGTAAGAGGAAGGCAGGGAAAAAATAGTCATTCGTGCCTTTGTCTGGCTCAGTTAATCTACTTTTTTTTTTTTTTTTTTTTTTTTTTTTTTTTTTTACATAAGATGATATAGACAAATGAGGCACAGGAAAAATTCAGGGAATCTGCATTTTACATAAGATAACAGACAAAATTGGGCAGGGGAACAATGAGATATTCCTTTCTGTCTGGTGGGCAGGGAGTGATTGCACCTGTAAAGATAAGCTATTGATTTACATTGCTATGGCAAAATTTTAACAGAAACACCTTAAAAGATCTTGCAGCTCACTAGGAATTTCCTCGTGGGCAAAATTTGGGTGGGGTGGGGGCGTAGGGGGGCATGTAGCTTTCATCTTGTAGCCATCTTATTTAGGAACCAAAGGCGGAGGCAGGTTTGCCTGACCCAGTTCCCAGCTTAACTCTTCCCATTGGCTTAATGACTTTGGGGTACCAAGATTTAATTTCCTTTCACAGAGTTTATTTTCCACATTGCCTGTGACATATGTATGTAAACACTATACACAGAGAAAAGAAAAGAGGTTTAAGATTACCATGTTTCACTCCTCTATGAAATTATTAGTCACGCCCCGTGATCCTTAATTTATAATCTAAACTCAGCAGGGTATGCGAGGTTCTTCAGGACCCTTCTCTTGCATCTGAGAAACTTTGAGTCTACATTCTGTCAATAGTGACTGTCTCGTGGCCCTCCTCATGCATGACTTGTGGTCCACACAACTTTCATCCCTTTGCAAATGCTGCGCTCTGGACACAGAGTCTTTTGGACGGATCCACTGCTCTTTGAAGACTCAGCTGAAATGTTGCCACTCTTCTCACAGTTGCCTCTGCTCAGCCCCCACGGCACAGAACATGCTGTATTGCAGCAAAATCAGACCTCTTTACCTCACAAATAGAAAGTGAACATCTTGAAAGCAAGGGCAATATCTGGTTTGTCTTTTAACTCCTACTTTCAGTTGAGTGGCAGCTCAATAAATATTTGCTGAATGAGTGAAAAATTCACCCAGCAACAACATTATGCCTCTTGGGGAAAGTAACTCCTAAAGAATGTCTTTATAAATAATAAATACCCGGCTTTTTCTTGTGCAGAAAAAACAGACCTCCCAAACATGTTTATTTTGGTCTAATACAAGAAAGTGTATATTGGTGTGGGAACAAAAACCCACCAAATATTGTTATAGGAAACATATCTTACTGCAACCCAGCTGCATGCTTTGTGACTTTAAAATAATATGTTTAAAATGCTTTGCAAAATTGCAGCATCTGAAAGACAGGTACAGGATAGTGGTGCACACAGAGCTGGCCCTGCAGAGCTGGCTGCTGTGGGGAGTCCCCTTGGTTACATCTTCCCATCTGTACAGACAGCAGCAGGTGGAACCTGAGCTGTTCCGTATGCGGATTAGTCAATCGCTTTTTCTAAGCTTTTTCTAAAGGTTCCGAGAGGCAAGCTTACATTTTGTCTTCAGATCTTTATATGAAAATACCACTGTGGATAATGAGGCTGTTGTATGCATAATTTAACTTTCGGAAGCCTAAATTCCGCTGCAAGGCAAATTGGTACCTAGAGGCATGCAATTTGCATGGGGGTTTCAAGCCCTCCTCCTATCTATTGTCCCTGGTATGGTGTTGCTTTTCTTCTAAATTATTTTCCCTTGTTCTTTGAATGCCTAATTCTGAGATTGTAGCCAGATTACCATGGGCTCCCTGTTTAATAGTGGTTTCAGAAACCTGCTGAGCCTGCTTTGACCATTTCTGGGAGCATAAGTTGGGGTTTGGCAAACCTCTGCCAGCACCCAGGGCAGTCTTTCTAATGAATCTGCTCCTTAGCCTGCAGCCCACCTGCCTGGAGAGGGTTAGGACCAGCTGAGCGTGCAGCTGCCCAGAGTAGGAGGCGCTGATGGAGTCCTCTGTGGCTGACTTCACAGCTCAATCTGTCAATCTGTTTGGGGACAGACAGTTAGAGAACTGTCTGTCTAAGTTGCCTCAGAAAGGATTTGGTTTCTTGGCTGCATCTTCCAGTGATGGACCCCACTTTCCTTTCTGCTCTGGGCTGGAGAACATGGCTGTGTTGGGATGGGTACTAACTCTACTTTTCAAAGCCTTTCAGAGTAGGGATATGTGTAAATAAATCAAGGGCTCAGGAGAACTGCCTGCTAATTGTCTTCTAATATTCCATTTATCATCTGATAGGCAATGTCAATTTTGCATGCAGTGCACAGGAGCATACCTGTCAATAAATTCTAACTGCTCAAAAATGATTTCTTCTGAGTAGCATGTTTGTGTTTTACGAAGGTAAGTCATGAAGACCAAAGATTGCCAATATGTTTACTGTAACCATATTGGATAATTTTGGTATAGGGTGACCAGGGCAATTTACAGATGACTGAGAAGTTCTTTTCTGATGCTTAGTAAAATACTAAGTCATTTGTTGCTTAGTCATTTGATATGCCAACTAGAAACCAAAGAGGAAAAGAGAATGGGTGTGGAAGAGGAGAAAAAGAGAAGAAAAGCTAGACAGAGAGAAGCCATTTTAACTAAAATTGGAGGTCAATTTCAGATCAATTTTTAGATCAAGAGATCTAAATATAGGTCAGAACTCGTTGAATACTCAGCTGGGTGAAATTGACAAGTCACTCCTTCATTCCTTAAAATGAAGGCATTGGACTTAATAATTTCATGAGGTCTCCTTGAAATCTAATATTCAGAAAATATTTTATTTGTCCTCTAAATAGGTTATTATAGCTATTTCAAAGCTGATTGGGGTATGTATACTAGCCAGAAACAGGGTAGCAGGACTTGGGTAGAGACGGAGGTCCAAGTTCCCTGTGATGTGGGACAACACGTAAGGAAATACTGTGTAGAAGAGATTGGTTCCCCAGCAAAGGCCCCACCACCAAGCCTAGAAACCTGTGGCCTTAAATGGAAACAGCCCTATACTGTGCTCATATAAACCCCAAGATCCACGAGCAGAAGAGCACAAGAGCTCCATCACCTTTCCAGCTTCCCATCCATTCTGCTGAGAGCCACCTCCATCTGGCAATAAAATCCCCCGCATTTACCATCCTTCAATTTGTCCATGTGACCTGATTGTTTCTGGATGCCAGACAAGGACCCAGGTACCAAGAGGTCACTGAGCTGGTTAACACTTAAGCTGTCTGCAGAGAACAGAGCTAAAATAGCACCGTAACATGCACCCTGGGGCTTCAGTGGTTGCAGGCACCCACCCCTAGACACTACCTTGGGTCTGGAGCCCAAAAGCATTTGCCCCAGCTCCTGCCTGTCTGTGTGCTCTCCCTCAAGTAAGGGGTTTGAGCGCATGGTGGCTGAACAGGTAAGCCTGTCACACATCCTGCAACTGGGGGTGGGGGGGCAGGGCGGGGTGGTCAGGGAACTCTCCTGTTTCGCCTGCAGCCCCCCAAATAACTATCATTCTTCGAGTTCTTATAGTATGCCAAGAACTGCATTGAGCACCTTAAATACATTACCTTGATTATTCCTTAAAACCACCTGCTACATGATTTTTGTTTCCCTTCTTGTATATTTGAGAAAATAATGACTTAGACTGCCCCAAATCCCTTCACTGAGAAATGGGATGTCCTGCATTTTGAATCTCTGCTTTGTTCCACCTCTATAAATTCTAATTTGCCTAATAGTGACCCCCTGATTTTGAGTTTTGACAAGATAGGGGCCCACCTACCATCTCCTTGGCTATTCTGTAGTTGTATGTTATAGGAGACCTTAAAATAAAGATATGACTTTGTCTTGCTAGGAGCAAAGCATGTATGCATAGATCATGTAAGAACACATTTTTTTGGAGATGACATTTTGCACCAAAGTGGTTTTAAAAGGCAGCAGAGATGTGTATATTTCCTGACGGCATAGAACCTTTTTCTCCACTAGTTAACATGGCCCTTCTTTTCTTAAGACTGACATCTGTTTTCTGGTTGGGCAGTCACTAGAATTTGTTCTGTTGCCAAACCTCCTGGGGCATCCAAATGCTGTCTGAATTAGAGAATAATGGCATGATGAGGTCAATGACAGCTCTGAAAATGACATGTTGCCATAGTGGTAAGAAACTTTCAAAAACATAAAGAACTCCATCATCTTATAGTATTTTATTAGTATCTATTCTCCTGGCATAGTAGCGTTTTTATTCTTCTAGGAATGGGTTGAATAAGTTGAATCCTCTCTTATTTTTATGATCTAATGCATAGAGGCAACATCAAAATAGGAATGCCTTGCAAAAGATTGCCTATGTTGTGAAAATGAGAAGATGTAAAGTTATTAAATGCCCATAATAAGTCAGGCATTCTAACAGTTTATAAGAGTGGATAAAAATACCAGAATTAACATTTAGGGGCTTTTTTCAATTCCTTTTTCTTCCCATCTGAAGTGTGATATTATTCTGGATGTGTGGTTGACTCTAGGATGGCGAAAAATATGTAAGCAGGGATTGATGATAAATAAAGTTCAAATAATATGAGATTAAAGAAATCTTTATAGAAAAGGGTCAGGGAGCTTTGAATACAAGAGTTATATTGCTTAGTTAGTTCTGACTTTCCAAAGATTTTCAGTAGATTTTACTAAAGGGATTATGTTCCATATTAGCTTATTTATTTATTTATTTATTTATTTATTTATTTATTTATTTTGCTTTGTAGACATTTGAAGTTAAGTGATTCTGGTATTCATTGGTATATATAACCTTCATTGATTTGCTTTCCAGCTCTTTGTGAATTTACAAATTCAATGCATACAGGTAAAGTGTAATCAAGTTATTAATCTTTGAGAATCTTTATGTACTACTTATGAAAGAATCAGTTCTTGTGACTCAGGAAGGAAGGCAAACGTTTTCATGAATTGCAATCTGTAGAGGAGAAGAGTAGTGTTGATTATATTTCTTTACTTTTATATCACAGAGTTATATTATACACAGTCATTTACATTTGATGCTATTTGATATGATAACATTTGCTATGTGAACAGAATTGTAGAAATCAAAAATCATTTAAAAAGAGTCTCTTCTTCCAAGTCTTGAATAAAACAGTTCCGTCTGCAGGACTGTTATTCAGAGCCTTCTGATGAATACTATGGTACTAATGGATAAGAATAAGAAGAAGAAAAAGGAAAAAGGAGAAAAGGTACCATTTCTGCATAATTAAAATAAAATAGGAATTACTGTGGGAAGTATTTCCTGGATGTTCCACAAGAATTTATTTTACTTTCAGTCTCTAAATTATGACAATGTTGCTTATAACTTTTAACAATAGGATTCCAGCTATCCTCCATTTAACATTGTTCATCCAAATGTGTGTACGAAATTGGCATATCTACCTTTTATCATGCTGTGATAAACATCATGTATTTAATGCACTGATTCTTTTGTATACATCAAAACTGCTTCAAAACAGGAGGACTCAGACACAGGGTATGCTGAGACCTCAGTAGTGTCAGCCAGGGTGGGGCTTAGTCATGGTTCAAAGAAAAATAAATTGAAATAATCATATATTTTTCTTAAAATCTGTTAATATTGCATGTAAAAATTTCGTATGCGTGGGATAAACCTCGCTTGGCCATGATGTGTTATCCTTTTTTTTTGGGGGGGGGTTAAGTTCACTAAAATTGTTTTCAGATTTTTTGCATCTATGTTTATGAAGAACACTTGTATGTAATATTCTTGTAGTTTGTTTGGTTTTGGTGTTGGAGGAATGTTGGCCTAATGAAATAATTTGGGACTGTTCCCTCCTCTTAAATATTCCAAAAGAGTTTTTAGAATTGTTGTTTTTTAATTAAATTTATGGTAGAGTTGCCGAGTAAAGTCATCTGGGATTGGAGTTACCTATGTGGGAAGATTTTCAACTACAGTTCACTGATATAGATAGTTCAATAATTATCTATAGGAAAATTCTAGTTATCTATTTTTGAAAAACCTTTGATGGTTTGATGTTTTAAGTAATATTTATTTATTTATTTATTTATTTATTTATTTATTTATTAGACGGAGTTTCACTCTTGTTGCCCAGGCTGTAGTGCAATGGTGCGATCTCAGCTCACTGCAACCTCCACGTCGCAGGTTCAAGCTATTCTCTTGCCTCAGCCTCCGGAGTAGCTTGGATTACAGGCGCCTGCCACCACACCCAGCTAATTTTTGTATTTTTTGTAGAGACGGGGTTTCACCATGTTGGCCAGGCTGGTCTCTAACTGCAGACCTCAGGTGATACACTCGCCTCGGCTTCCCAAGGTGCTGGTATTACAGGAGTGAGCGACTGTGCCTGGCCAAGTAATTTTTCTATTTCATCAAATTGTTTGTTGGTGGTGACATAAATTTGTTCAATATAATTTCTTATTTTTTAAAATAGTAGCTCTAGGGTCTGCAGTGCTGTCATTTCTCTCATTTCTGTTATCAATAATTTGTGTTTACCTTTTTCCCTCCCGTCGTCACTCTCTTGGTAGAGTCAATCAATTTTATTAATGTTCTCAAAGGATCAAGTTTTTATTTCACTGATTTTTCTCTATTGATTTTCATTTTTCCATTTTAAAAAATGTCTGATCTCATTATTACTTTTTTCCTTCTGCTTATTTTGTATTTCATTTGATTTTCCTTTTCTTCTTTTTTAATGTGGAAACTAAGATTATTAACATGAGGCCTTTTTAAAATTCTAATACAGGTTACCAGTGCTCTAACTTTCCCACCAAAGTCTTACTTTTGCTTATTCCTACAAATATTGATATGCTCTGTTTTTATTTTCAATTTAATATACTTTCTAATTACTTTTTATATTATTCCTTTCTCGATTGGTTAATTAGAAGTATGTTAGTTCCAAGTATTTGGACTTTTCCCTGATATCATTTACTTATTGATTTCTAACTTAATTCCACTGTGTTCAGAGCACACACATTTGAATGAGTTGAATCATTTTAAATATATTGAAACTTGTTTAATGAACCCAAACATGATCTATCCTAGTAAATGTGGCATGCACACTAGAAAAGATCTGCTGTCGCTGGATGGAGTGTACCATAACTGAATTTTTTCAAGTTAGTTGACTTTTGTTCAAGTTTTCTATATCCCCAGTGATTTGCTATCTTCTTGACTATCAATTATCAAGACGTAAGGGTTAAAATAGCAGATTATAATGGTGGATTTGTCCATTTCTCCCTTGCAGTTCTATTGATTTTTGCTTCATGTATTTTGAAGTTGTGTAATTAGTTGCATAGATAATTTATCATTGTTATGCATCCTTGAAGAGTTTACCCATCCCTTTATCATTATGTGGTATTATGTAGTATCATTACTCTTTTGTTTTCTTTCTTTTTCTTTTTCTTTTTTGGAGACATGTTTTCACACTGTTGCCCAGGCTGGAGTGCAGTGGTACAGTCACAGTTCACTGCAGCCTCAATCTCCTGGGCTCAAGAGGTTCTCCCACCTCAGCCTCCTGAATAGCAGAGACTGCAGGTCCACTGTGCCTGGCTAATTTTTTGTTGTTGTTTTTAGTAGAGACAAGGGCTCGCTGTGTTGCCCAGGCTAGTAGTATTACTCTTTATTCCTATTTTGGTGATTATAAAGTCTACTTGGTCTGATGATAGTGTAATTACTCCTGCTTTCTTTTGGGTATTGTTTGTGTGGTATATCTGTTTTCATTTACACTTTTAGCCTGTTTCTATATTTTAAAGTGGGGTTTTTGTAGGCAGCATATAATTGAGTCTTGCTTTTTTATCCAATATGATAACCTTTCCTTTTTTTTTTTTTTTGGCATTTCCTTTGTTGTTGTCTTACCTCTAATTCTTTGTTTTATTTTTTTTTCATGGTTGCCTTATCATTGTTTGGTAGTTTTAGTATATACCTCTAGCTTTCACTGTCAAGTTGTAAGTAATATCATTGTTTGGTAGTTTTAGTATATACCTCTAGCTTTCACTGTCAAGTTGTAAGTAATATATCACTTCATGTGTTGTATAAAAATTCTACGTAGTACTCTTCAATTGTCTCTCCCCTCCTATTTATGCTACTGTTATCAAAGATTGTGTATATATATAAATTATATATAATATATAGTATATATAATGAATAAGATAGATATATGTGTATATATACATTGTATATGTATGTATATACAATGTATATATGTGTATATATACACACACATACTTATGTAAATAAATCTCATAATACTTTGTTACTGTTTTTGCTTTAAACAATTATGTTTAGAATATTTAAATAAAAAGAAAAGAAACTTTATATTTACTCACATAATTGCCATTTCTCGTGCTCTGTATTTCTTTGGGTAGATACATATTTCTGGCTGTTAATTTTCTTCTGACTGAAAGATGTCCTTTACATTCCTTGTGATGCAACTCTGTTACTGCTGGATTTTCTCAGCAGTTGTAGGCCTATAAGTGGCTTTATTTCACCTCTGTTTTTGAAAGATACTTTTGTTGAGTAAAGCATTCTAGATTAACTTGTTTGTTTCTGTTTTTTCCCTTTCAGTTTCTTACAGATCAGCTCTGTTGCAAGGTTTATAAGAATTCTACTGTTATGATTACCTTTGTTTTTCTGTATAATGCATCTTTTTCTGTCAGTCATTTATAAGATTTACAATTTAATGCTGGTTTTCAATTTATTGACGTAAAAAAGTTGATTATGATGTGCCTTTATACAGTTTTCTTCATCCTTCTTATGCTTGGAATTTGTTGAGCTTCTCAACTCTATGAGTTTATAATTTTCATGATCTTTTAAATTAACTATTATATTTAAAAATAGCTTTTTGTTCTCATCTTCTTCTGGAACTCTAATTCTACATATGTTGTGTGCCTAATATATACTTTGAAGTTGTCCCATACTTCACTGATGCTCATTATTGTTTTTAACTTCCTATTTTTGATAGTTTCTATTGCTATGTACCCAAGCAAGGGACCTATGCTACCTTTTCTTCTGCAATGTCTAATGTGTCTTCCGTCCCATCCAGTGCATTTGTAATTTCAGACCATGTAGTTTTCATCTCTCATTTGTTTTCCATTTCTCAAGGATCACTGTCCTTCTTTGCCAGAAATCTAAAGTCTTAGTCCATGATACTACATTTTGGCAAGGATTGGAAATCTCTTGTCACCTTTAATGTATGTAATCTTTTCCAAATGAATTAAATTCTCTAACTCTCAATTTTCTTTTTTTAAAAAATAGTAATACACATTAACTATGGCAAAAAAGATTGTTTAAAGAATAAGGTGATCCAGAAAGACAGCTTAGTGTATTCTTTGCAGCATCTTAATTAGTAAAAGCTAGTATGGTTAAAATTAGGAAGTGATGCTTGCAGTCATTTTAGGCATTGATGCTTTATTCTATGTGATCAGTTCATTGGAAGAATGACCCTGGGCTGAGGGAATGCATACAGGCCATGAAGTATGAGAAGCAAACCAGAACCAATGAGAGTATTCGATTATTTGGATCCTAGGATCTTAGACTCTCATCTCAGAAGCAAGATTAGGATGAGAACAGGACATGGGACTAGATGCCCAGTCCATGGCCTGAGCGTCAGTGGTAAAGCAAGAGAAAACTACAAGGACCAGGTGGATACTCTCAGCTTGCCACTGTACTACTTGAGATCATATAAGATTTTTCTGTGTGAAAGACTGGCTCAGCAGTAGATGGGGCTGAGCTTTCAGTGTGAAGATAACTGTGACTACAATCAAGAGAGTCTGAGAAAGACAGGAATTGAAAATATTGTTTCTTGCTTTATCTATCTATCTTACTCATTTACATGAACTTCCTTCACTATTGAAATGATTTTAAAGACAATCAAACCCCAAAGAGTTTACTTCAGCAGAGGCAGAGATGTGAGAAAATTATGGAAGCTTAGGGACCCTCATATCCCCCATCTCAAAAAAATGGTACTGCAGCTAAAACTGCAAACCAAATGCAATTGCCTTTCTTTGTGTTCACATGATGGCTGAAATTTACTAGATATGTTTCTTCTCTCACGTAGACTAACATATATGACTTGTAAACCATCCCATGATATGTCTTAGTTAGGTAAGCTGCCATACCATAGACTGAGTGGCTGAAACAACAGAAATGTCTCACAGTTCTGGAAGCTGAAGATCCAAGATCAAGGTGTGGCAGGTGTGGTTTCTCCAGTGGTCTTTTTCCTTGGCTTGCAGTCGGCTGCTTCTGTCTGAGTCCTCACATAGCATTTCTCTATCCGCATACCCTCCCATGTCTCTTCCTCTTAGAAACACCGGACCTATCATATAAGGGACCTCTTCTTAGGATCTCATTAACTTTCATTACCTCCTTCAAGGCCCTGTCTCCAAAAACAGGCACATTGCGGGGTTAGGGCTTCACCTTATGAATTTTGGCAAGGGTTTGGGGGGGGGTGCACAATTTATTTCATAACATGGCATGAGGAATAGCTATTTACATAGAATTTGTCTCCTGAACAAAAATTCCATATCCTTATTTTGCAGAAGCCAACACTCTGGCTCAGAGATTTGTGGAACGAACATTTGCTAGAAGAAGGGCCAGTATCTTCACTGGTATTTTGGATGAGGGTCTTGCTGGACGTTTGTTATGTGTGTGTCTTAAAAGGGTGAGATCTTCAGCCACATCCCTCAGTGGCTGAAGTAGCATTCTGGATTAAGGAATTTTAAAAATTAAATTAAAGTTTTAAATTAACACATGATAATAGTACATATTTACGGGGTACATAGTGATGTTTCAATACTATGCAATGTGTAGTGATCAGACCAGGATAATTAACATAACCATCATAATTCATATTTTTTACAGATTGGTTGGCCAACATCTCTCTAATTCATGAATATAGAGGAACATGGTTTATGGACCTCTGCTCCTGTGGGCTCTGGTCAAGTCCATAAATGGTTTGAGCAAGAATTGCTCAATTTCTGTTAACCTCACCATAGTCAGGGTTTGGGGACCTGTAACTGCCCTGGAGTGATTTCAAGATGCTGGGCCATTTCCAGTCATCTCTTATTCTCACAGAAACCTCCTAGCATTCCTGGCACATCATCACTCAATAAAACCATTTAAATAAATGATTGAGCAAATAACACCTATTCAGGTGTCCATGCCAGAGGGGAAGATGTGGGAACATACTAGAAGTTAATGAGCCAGGAATTTAAAGTTTTAATGTGTTTATCCCTGAATTTTGCCTCATCAATGCTTATTTTTAGAATGCCATATATTCTGTTGCTGGCATTCGTTCCTAGTGCTTTTTTTATAGCTGATCAGTTTTAAAAAGTAAAAGCAAGCTCATGCCAACTACACATTTCAGCCATTTTCTGCATCCTTTCCCTGCCTCTGAAGCAGAGGTATACAGGGGAGTGGAGAATAAAGCAACTGGACAGCCGAAGGCTATGCAGTCCCAGAGACGGCTGTTCCAGGAGCATGGAAGGAAATGTCAGCTCTTTCCATTTTTACTGAGATATTTTTAGAGTGGCGTCTTTTCTCCTTGGCTCATGCCAGGGTGCTACTTTATTGAGGAGCTGTCAAACTTTTTAAAAAAGAATTATTTCTATACAAGAAGAGTTTCCTTGATTCTATATCCATTGTGCGCTTTTATAAAAATCTCACTTGTTCTAGGAACATACTAATTAATAGTTTTGCAAGTTATTTTTTTTTTCTTTTGCCTCAATCACCTAAAATAAAGGTGAGATTTTTGCTAAGTTTTTTTGTTTGTTTGATGGGTTTTTCTTTCTTGGTCTTTAAAAAAAAAAAAAAAAAAAAAGAATCACTGGAAATTACATTTCAGCGGCATATACCTGGTTTGGGACAGATTGAAATAAGAAGACATCCAAAACAGGGGTTATAGAGCACACAACATATATTTCCAAGTAAAAAAGCAAGGATGTTTTTAGATCTTTTGTCATATTGAATCATTGTAAATAATGAGACTAAATTTATTGACCACATAGGATAATCTGTCTTACTCCTTCAAAGAAACTGCTCAAGTATATGACATTTCTGTCTCCCAACCAAATGTCTAATGTGCTTTTTCTCTTGGCAATGTCACTTAAATCCCCTTCCAAATCTTTTCTTATATGTCAGCATGTAAAATAGACTCCTGGAAGCCAAAATGGCTACTCAGGAAGGCCACTCTCTAAGCAGTTCATCACAGGAAGCTGGAGCTCTGTGCTTCTGGTCCTATGCTCCCTGGGCTGCTATAGCTATGGACCATGGCTACCAAACCAAGGGTTTCCCCCAAACCACACCTGGCCTCTGCAGTCTGCCTGAGGTAGGAATTTCTTAGTGTGCATTGATTCTCTTTCTTCCACTTTCCTGATGATATTTCATTACAGCAAATAATAATTTTGGCCATAAAGATTTTCTATATATGGATCTTTTCCAAAATATGCATCTGTAGTTAGGAATAACTTAATAAGAAGACTCAGTATTGGCACCATTTTTAAGAATATTTATTTCCCTGGGCTAATATTCTTTTAAAAATATTGCTTCTTAAGAGAAATGATACCTGTTAAAGAAAAATTAGAAGCTTCTGAATAAACTTGAAAAGCAAAGTCATGAAAAATTATAATTATATAAACTTTACACTACTATTGCTGTTTTGCTATATTTTCCGGTCATTTTTGCTATATTTACCTGATTTTTGTAGTCATGATTACATAATATACTTCGGTTTTTCTCTTTTATTTGTTTAACATTGTATTATAATCAGGTTAACAGTTGCTTCATAAACATCACCTTTGATAACTGCATAAAATCCCACTGTTTGACTCCAAATATAATTTACTGAACTATTCTATTATTGGAAATTTATGCCATTTTAATGTTTCTATTCATATAGATATAGGGCAATACAAATGTTTGAACAACATTTTTTTTTCATATTTAGGATGTTTTCTTTAGACAGATTCCACGTGGAAATATGAGGTCAAAACTTAGAAATATTTTTAAGCCTTTTGATGAATAGTGTTTTCCATACTGTTTCCTACCTGGTTGTAAGTACAAGTTTGTCCACCTGGCTTACTAAGTTGTCAACATAAATTTGCACCAACTTAACATCTGAAATATAATAATATACACGGAGGTTCTTAGCATAAATTATGTTTCTTTTAAATTGGCATTGCTGATGACATTAACCAGGTGTGATTGGGGAGTGATTCTGTTGCCCACTGCTCCATTTAATGTCTCAGTCCTGGCCATCTAGTGGTCCAGTCTGTGTTTTCTACTGAACAACATTTTGAGCTTATCTCTGCTGCTTCCTAGCTTTCATATTTACTGCAGAGAACTCTCATTGTCTGCAATGATTGGACTTTTAGAATAGAAACTTAGTTATCTCTAGTCTATGTCTTGAAAACTAGGCCCACACTATTTACTACTGACCTGAGAATTCAGCTTTGTCTCCATGTAGACCTGGAAAAACACCTTCTGCCTGTGCCCAGAATACCTGCTGAACCTGGTCACTCTCTGCCCATGTTCCTCAACGCTTTCCCTCCTTTCACCTGTCGTCTTTTCGTCTTCTCTCTTTTTATTCTTGGTCTGACACTCATGCAAGTAGAAGTGATTTTATAGCTTCCTCAGCCTTTTCATAAAAAGGAACCATTTCCATGCAAGTGCTATTTTTACCAGTCTCTGCATTGTGTAAAAGGCTTTGGTTCTCTGATATTTTCTGGACCATACTATGAAAATTCCCTGACGCTGTAGACCCATGGGTTTTACTTTAACTCAGCATTTCCTAAACCGTGCTTCTGTGGAATTTCAGTTCAGTTTCAATGGGAGCCAGGAACAAAGGTTCCCATGGTCAAATAAACTGCAAACTGTGCTTCCTAAATGGTCTTCTTGAAGATTTGCAGTTCATGTTACCATATCTAATGGTTTGGAGACATCAGAAGGAAAAAATATATGTTTTAACTTGGTCGCTCCCCACTGAGGAACTATTTTTTTTCTCTTTTTATTTTTTATGGCTATACCTAGAGTCATTTTTCCTTAAAACCTATCTGGAAAAAGCTGGTTTGACCATGCAACCTGTTTATGAAAGTGGACCATGGTTTTACATCAAGGGGAAGATGTGACAAAAATAAACATTTTCCAATTTTGGAGCTGGACTGTGCACACATTTCTGTTCAGCACTATTAGAACCCCTTCAACATTTGGAAATTATAATGTTTCTGCAGATGGGAACAAGCTGGATGCCAAGGAGTATGCATGAGTGAGAGCAGACAGAGGCCCAGCCTGTGAGCTCCACTCTGCTCTGCTGGCAGTGATCCAGAGACTACCTAACAGAGAGAAGTGGATAACTTCATGGGCAATTTTTTGCCCACTGGTTGAAATGCTTACGTTGGATTTATCAGAACCATGGTCAAATAAAGTTGTCTGTCACCCAAAGGGAAACATAAAGATGCCTTGAGTACCAGAGAAGGATTATTGATTTCTTTGGAGCCATAGTGTTCAGCCTCTCACAGCTGGGGAACTGCTTTGCTGTGAAATAGAATTTTAGTTGGATACAAAATTAATCAGTTTTCACAGTTCAAAATTTTGACTGAGACGCTGTGTCAGTGTGTTTGGTACATGCTGTGTTTGAGCCTGGAAGCCTACGCCTCACATTTGTGTAGCATCGTGACACCACCAACTGCGTGTTGATGTCATGGGGAACAAGGGTAATGGGGAGCAGACAGTTTCTCCTCTGCCACTCTAGCTCTTTCTCCCAGCTTAAATACAGGGCTGACCTTTCACAAACTAACACACCTAGAAAGGATCTTAGTGGCTATTTAGTCCAACACTGACCAAAGTAAGAAATCCTTTTGCAACACCATGATCAGTGGCTGACCCAACCTGTACTTGCAATAATGGGGGATCCACCACCCTACACAGCAGCCCTATGGTTAGGTTTTGAATGATATCCAGACTTTGGTGAAATTCTTGTTTCTTGAATAAATCAAAAAGAAGGCAATTTCCATGTTGTCTCACCTCTCTACTGGCATGAGATCAATATCAAGGAGACAATCAATCACTTACCTTTCGTGGCTCTGATGTGATCCATTTGTGATATTTTGGTCTCAAATGCTTGGGAAGACAGTAGATAAAGAAACTGATATTTAGGATCCAAAATTACCTGCCAAGTCCAATCTCTTGAGGCAATTAAATTAGAAGGATATGTAGGTCTTCCCAAGAAACAGAACTAGGCAAACATAGGCATTTATATTTGGTGCAATATCCTCACCCTAACAAAAAAAGAATGTTTTTCTACTTATATAGCCGATCACACAGAAAGGATCAACAATCGAGTTTTCGAACATAATTTTTCATTTCTCAAAACCCTACTTGCGTAAAGAAAACAGTCTGTTCACAAAGAGACTTTCAGTTTTGCAGTGAAGTGTAATGGGAAGAATATATTCAGATATGTTTATTAATCAAGATCTACCCCTGTCTTTTATTCTATATTAGCTTAGGTGGTCCATAACAATGGGGAAGAAAAGATGAGCAAATTATGGCCCTTGACCTTAAGGAGTTCAGGATCTCCCCAGTGGGCTTCAGGAATGACAAACATCCACAAAATAGGCAGTGCACAAGGCAGAGAGTGATACATGTTCTAATAAGAATATCAGCAAAATGCTGAGGAAGCAGAGAGGAGATCAAGGTTAATGCCAGGTGAAAGACTGGGGAAGAGTACACAGCTGAATTGACTCTGAGTTGCGTATGGGAAAATGGATGAGATTTCAAAAGGCAGAGATTAAAGAGAGAGTTACTGCTACATGGAGGCATTTTCGTAGAATGTCCCTCAGTATAGGAAGCAGGGGCTTTCAAAACTCTGTATTCATCATTTTCTATAGACATTTTTTCTTGTTGTATGTCTTGTCACTGTATCCATAGCTAAGGTTTTGGAGATTTCTATGCTTATATCATTGATGGGATTGTTTTAAATAAATGTCTCATAATTTAGCAATTTTAGTTCCTGGAGTCTTTTCACACCTACTCAGAATACCTACAAGGTACTTTTCTTGGTTCATAGGTACCCACTGCATTGACTTTTAATTTTGATTGGGGTCTCAGTCTCCTTATTATTTTTTTCTCATGGAAAAATGTCATGTCCTGGCCAGGAAGGAGGAAAAGAAAAACAGCATACTGCCAGATGGCTCCAATCTTTCTGTATTATTGAAGACAGTGGGAG
Source organism: Macaca nemestrina (assembly GCF_043159975.1). Lineage (NCBI taxonomy): Eukaryota > Metazoa > Chordata > Mammalia > Primates > Cercopithecidae > Macaca > Macaca nemestrina. The sequence goes on from NC_092133.1 coordinate 78,427,808, forward strand.
AAGGAAAGGGAGCAAAAGGGATGGGACTTTCAGTCTGGTGAGTGCAAGCAAGAGTCTCGCCATGGTCATGGTCAGGGATGTGTAAATAAGGGCAACTTTCTCTCAATATGGACATTCTCAATGGACATTTACATTCATTCATTACTTTTTCCCTGAAGCAGGGAAGGAGTACATGCTGTGTATCAGGAGTTGCCTTTTCAAAGCTCACAGTCTGGTGAAGGGGAAGGAAACATGTAAACTGGCATTTACAATGCGGTATGATAAGGGCTGTGACAAAAGGAATGTGGAATCCTGTGTCTCTGAGGGCAGATAAGAGAGACTGCAAATAATAGCTCTAAAAGATGATGTCTGAGTCAAGCAAGAATTAGGTGGGCAAAAAGATGGGCATATTTTTAAAAATTCTGAGCATTCAGTAAGTGATTTTATAAAGAAAATAGCACATTCATTCATCTTAATTAAGTTTACTTTGCAGTTAATTACACTGAGTGACCTTGGGGATATATAAGTATTTGATACAGACTTAATATGAGGTGGATGCAAATATCACTGATAGGTGAGCGTGTGCTGCAAAATGATACAGAGTCCATCTGTGTTTGAGTAATCATAATTATCCAATCTCATTACATTCTGGAAGTTTTTCAGTTATTGAATGGAATAATATGCAGTTCCTCTGAAACTCTTAATAAAATTAATTCAAGCATACTTTATATTAAACAATATATTTTGGAAGAACACTACCCACAAATTTACCAAAAAAGATGATGTCATAGCTCTCAGGAGGTGCCAACATTTATTGACTACACACTACATGTTACTACATGTATTCGTTTATATAACTCTCATTTTAAAAAATCTTAGCTGATATTGTTGGCTACTGCTCACATTTCATCCTCCGTGCCTTTTGCTTCAACTGAATTTCAGTTTTATTCCAACAATCAGCCCACTGTCCTTCACATGACCATGCATTTGCTTCATTAAGCTACTCAGGGGAATGCCAATGTTCAGACTGAGAATGCTTAAGAAGTGGGCATGGGACTCAAATCTTGTTAATAGGAGTGATGATATTTAGATGTGATGCCTAAAATCATGGCAGCTATCTGTGATAAGGGAGCCTAGCCTAAAGATATAGCCAATGATGGCTCAGCAGAATGAGTCCTTTATTTTTGGGGATCTAGGTAAATCACTATATTAGACAATCAAGGAACCCTTTCCTGCTAAAAGAGATAATGTTATTTTCCTTCAGATTTAAGCCATTTGTGTTGAGTTTTCTGAACTCTCAGCCAAAATCATTCTCATTGACAGGTAGGTACTCTCATTATCTCCATTTTACAAATAGGGAAACTGGGGGATTCAGTAAGTTCAGTCAGCACTTTTGGAGGCTATGGCAGGGATCACTTGAGCCCAGAAGTTTAAAGCAACATTGAGCCATGATCATGCCACTGTACTTCACCTTAGGCAACAGAGCAAGACCCTGCTTCTCAAAAACAAAGAAAAACAAACAAAAAAATAAGTTAAGAACGTATTGAATATCATACAGCTGGTAAAATATCAGAATTAGGATCAAAAACAAGTCTGTCTTACTTCAATACCCTAGTGGTTAATTGGTGGTTAGACATCTTCTACATGTATTTTTTGAAATATGTCACACTAAAGCACTGAAATAAGTGCCAAAAATGTCTAGTAATTCAAATATATAATCTGTGAGAAAGCCACTTTCCCCAGTAATGTTTTATATCAAGGGTTGGTAAATTGTGTAAAGGGTCAAATAATAAATATTTCATACTTTATTGGTCATATGGTTTCTTTCACAACTACTCAACTCATTGTAGCTCAAAAAGCCATAGACAATGCATAAACAGATGAGCTCAGCACTGTTTTAGCAAAATTGTAATTACAAAAACAGGTGGCAGACCAGATTTTGGGCCTGGGACCATAATATACTGAACCCTTCTCTACATGAAGTAAATCTGATTCTTGGTGAAGTGTTCGCCAGGTAGGATGGGTAAAAGCTCATTTTACTATGTGCGTACCAAAAAAAGGTCACACCAGTAGAAGAGAAAAGGAGATATGGAGTGCAGTGTGGAAGGGACAGAGAATGCACCCTCTTCTCAAACTTTAGGATAACAAGGAAAATGACTGTTTTCCTACTTTGTAGTGCAGATTGGGAAACAGCTTCAGACAACACAGAGGGAGGGGAGCTCATGGCTTCCACCATCAGAGAGGCAAGGTTAGATAGTAGATTTCTAGCCTACTATCTGTGCTTAAATTGGAATTTCTGTTAAAAATGCCAAATTTTCTCAGCAATAACTTTCAAAGACCACCACACCATTTTCTTTCTTCCTTCCTTCCTTCCTTCCTTCTTTCCTTCCTTCCTTCCTTCCTTCCTTCCTTCCTTCCTTCCCTTTCCTTTCCTTCCTTTCCTTCCTTCCTTCCTTCCTTCCTTCCTTCCTTCCTTCCTTCCTTCCTTCCTTCCTTCCTTCCTTCCTTCCCTCTTTCTTTCTTTCTTTCTTTCTTTCTTTCTTTCTTTCTTTCTTTCTTTCTTTCTTTCTTTCTTTCTTTCTTTCTTTCTTTCTTTCTTTCCTTCTTTCTCTTTCTTTATTTCTTTCCTTCTTTTCTTTCTTTTTTTTTATTTGTTTGTTTGTTTGTTTTGTTTGACAGTCTTGCTCTGTCACTCAGGTTGGAATGCAGTGATACAATCTTGGCTTACTACAACTTCTGCCTCCCTTGTTCAAGCGATTCTCCTGCCTCAGCCTCCCAAGTAACTGGGATTACAGGTGCCCACCACCACACCTGGCTAATTTTTATATTTTTACTAGAGACGGACTTTTGCCATGTTGGCCAGGCTAAAGGCCACCATTATCTTTCATACTTAAAATATTGAATGATCCACAAGCAGTATAATACATAGCAGTTATTTCTGCAAATGGAGAGATAAGAATTGAAAGTGAACAGATGGTTATAGATCTTTGATTTTTGTTTTAATTGCTTTCCAAATATCACAGAGAATGAACCAATTTTCTCAATAATATTTGTTCTGAAACAATGGTCTGAGAGTCAAGTTTGTCAATAACGCAAAGAGTTTTGGGGAGGTACATGGGGTTTTTTGTTTTTTGTTTCCTCAAATGGTTTACAAAGGCATAACATGAAATTGACTGTTATTTATTTGCAGAATCTTAACTAATGAGCCACATTTGTCCCCTTTTACTTCTTACTAAACTGGAAACATAAAAAAAGGATTTATAGGAAACCAAGGTTAAAAGATAGGAACATAAAGTTTCACTCTTCCTCCCCGCTTCTGGCAACCACTAATTTATTTTCTGTCTCTGTGGATTTGCCTATTCTGGACATTTTCTATAAATGGGATTATGTAATATGTAGACTTATGCCTACTGTCTTTCACTGAGCATAATGCTTTCAAGGTTCACCCATGCTGTAGCATGAATCAGCAACTAATGTCTTTTATTAGTGAATAATACTCCATTGTATAGATGTACCACTTTTTTTGTTTATTCATCACTTGGTGGACAATGGAGTTGCTTCCACTTTTTGGCTACTATGAGTAATATTTCTATAAACACTCATAAAGAAGTATGAACGTTTTGTTTTCAATTCTCCTATGTGAGGAGTGGAATTGCTTGGTCATATGGTAACTCTAACATCTTGAGGAATGATCAAACTTTTCTGCAGCAGTTGCGTGGTTTTACTTTTCCCAGCATTGTATGACTGTTGCTATTTCTCCACATTCTTGCCAATACTCATTGTTGTGCGTTCTAATGGGTGTGAGGTGATATTTCATTGTAGTTTTGATTTTACTTTACATAAATACTAACAATTTTGGACATCTTTTTATGTGTTTGTTGGATGTATGTATACTTTGGAAAAATGTCTATTCAAATGGAAAGGAAAAGTTTAAAGAACAGAAGATGTATGATAAAATTAATATTTACTGCATGTCTATAATGCATTGGGGCCTTTACTCATAAAAATGAATAATAAGTAATATTTTAATCATATTACATAAGTAAGTTCGGATAAATTAAGAACTTGCTAAAGAAAATAGTTGGCTATGCTTAAGCCAAGAGTCAAATAAGATCCACACACCTTCCCTTTGTCCCATGTAGATATCCTTCATGTGCATTGATATGAAGATGTACATCTTACAGACATGAATAAGACAAACATGACTGAAGAAAGCATAACGTGTGCCCCTCTCCTCTCTGGAAAAAAGTAAAAATATAAAAAACTTTTATGGAATAATGCAGAAAAGGATCAATTCTCTTTCTGATGTCAATATGATAGTCAAGTTGTAAGTAGTGCACTCGTGAGATCATCACCTTACTAGTGATTAATGGGGGCATCCCACACTTTATTGATCTAGTCTGTGGAATAGCACATGAGAAATCCATGAACTACCCTATGGAGGGCTTATTTATCTTTTCAAATGCTATAACCACATCCAGTGTCTCGAAACAAGTGCTTAGAGGTTAGCAAGCATTATGAGTATATTAGCCACCTAAATACCACTCTCCCCTGCCCGGCACTTAGCAGAGTGTAGATTGGGTACATGACAGTCACACATGCCTTGTTGCTCCTGGGAGAAAGTCATGTGTCTTATTATCTGAACTATTTCCTCACTTTCCACCCCAGGAACTAATACAGTACTCAGCAGTCTTATAGTGGATACTCAATGATAGGTTGTTAAATAAATGACTTTAATTGGCATCATGCAGAGATATTACAGATTTAGATATACAGCTGATACTCAATCAATATGTGCTGACTTATTTAGTAAAGACGGGAAAGATGTGCTTGGTGCCAAACACTGTGAAAATCCCTCTACCACCCATTGTCTTCTTTTCTCATTTAGGCTTCATGAAACCCCGTGAATTATATGCTTTCATATATTCACCTTATTCATGTTCAAAATGCCAGCAAGTAGTAAAGTAGTAATGCAAACCCAGATCTGCAAAAGTACATTATGAAGCATTAAGTTGTATATTCAGAACTCGGCACACTAAATTTCATCTGAGGCTAAAACACAGAGTCCCAATGTAGTATCAAGAAACAAGCCTTTCCCACATTTGCTTAAGATGATACCAACACTGTCATGAAGAAAATGAACAGGGGTGTACAGGATGAGACTTCTTCAAAGAAGTGAAATGATTGATATATTGGGTACTTTATGTGAGAAGATTTGAAGAACAATGTAATTGTTTTATTATCTGATTGCGTATCCCTAAGACTTGGATGTTTTCGAAATGATAAATGACTTAATGACTGAATACATTCTAGCTGCCTGTTTTAAACAAATGTGACATTTTAGGAGTTAATACTACATTCTTGATTTCCTGTATTTTTAGGAAGTAACTGTATTAGTCTCTTCTCACACAGTTATGAAGAAATACCTGAGACTGAGTAATTTAAAAAGAAAAGAGATTTAATTGACTCACAGTTCCACATAGCTGGGTAGTCCTCAGGAAACTTACAATCATGGCAGAAGGCACCTCTTCACAGGGCAGCAGGAGAGAGAATGAGGGCCAGCAGAAGAAATGCCAGAGGCTTATAAAACCATCAGATCTTGTGAGAACTCACTCACTATCATGAGAACAGCATGGGGGAAGCTGCCTCTATGATTCAGTTACCTCCCATCAGGTCCTTTCCACATGTGGAGATTATGGGGATTACAATTCAACATGAGATTTGGGGTGGGATACAGTCAAACCATATCAGTAACTTTCTCTCTTTTTAAAATTTTTTAAATTTCTATTTTTTTTTTTAAGTTTGAACATGTTGAGATTCAAATATCTTAAGCTTCCAAGTGCTCTTTTGACTTTTAATATATTTCTGGTGTCGCTTTTGGTCTTTTTGGTTCTTAACACTTTGGTTGCATGCTTGCATTTCCTCTCCTGCTTGTGTGCACTTCTCACATGCCATGTCTGGGAAGTTGTGTCCATTCAACCTGATTTAGCATTTCTTTATCTTCTGTTGTGCAGCTATCAATATGCCATCTAGGTTGGAGCTGGAAATATAAGACAGCTTAAAAATATAGTCCTTTTACTTAAACAACTATCCATCTTTTAAAGTACTTTAATATAATTTTCATAACTTTTCCAGTCAGCCAGAGTGAATACTCTCTAAAGTGGCTTTGACAGTTGGCTTTATTTTTTGAGGAGGAAACTTCTCTTGATTGACTTTTTTTTGCAGCGTGGTTTGCAGACAAGATACTAAGAATCTGGGGGTGGTGGCTGGGGCTAGTGTTAGAGTTAGCCCTGTTATAATCTCAGTTTCTCAACCCATCCAAAGGAGAACACCATAGAAGTAAAAACATATTTCCTATGCAAAGACTGCATTAAGATATGTCTAGTTCCCACCTCAACCCACTCTCTAAGCCTTTCTTGTGTAAAATGCGGAGCCACCACACCACTACTGACAAAAGTGCCCTCTCCACGAGCTCTACTAGAATATTTTTTTCTACTTCTGCCATGACACTTGACATAGTTAGCAAATGCATAAGCAGGGCTTCAAGCCAGGCTCTTGTGTTGCAATGCCTATCCCTTCTTTATGCCCCAGGCAGAGAAGAAAGTGCTTGGATTTCTGAACACCACAATAAAAGATTCAAATAAAAGCTAAGACTATTAAGGGGAAAAATAAGATTTTTAAGTAATTAAAGTGAGTGATATTCATTTTCATGAAGGAATTTGAAGATCAAGTCAGTGTTTAGACATTAATCCAAAGCCATAATGAAATGAAAAGAAAATTTGAAAGAGAAAGTAATAGAAATCCCCAGAGTCAAGCACTGTCTTTATTTTTGTACCCACCTACCTCACCCCAGTACCTACTTTGCACAGTATTTTAGTGTGTGCTCAAAAAAATGGGTGTTGGGTGCTTGCTTTGGCAGCACATATACTAAAATGGGAACAATATAGAGGAAGTTGTCATGGCCCTGCACAAGGATGACATGCAAATTTGTGAAACGTTCCCTGCTTTTATGGTTAATGGGTACAAAAAAAAAACATAGAAAGTTTAAGACCTATTATTTGATAGCACAGCAGGGTGACTATAGTCAATAATAACTTAATTGTACACTTTATATTTAAAGTGTGTAATAGGATTGTTTGTAACAATAAGTATAAATGCTTGAGGAGATGGATACCCCATTTGCCATGATGTGATTATTATGCATTGCATACCTGAATCAAAGCATCTCAAATACTCCATGAATATATACACCTGCTATGTACCCCCCAAAAATTAAAAATAAAAATATTTTTAATAATGGTGTTGGGTAGATGGGTTCCAAGATGAATGAACTACCAAAAAATGGTGCCTTCTAATTGCTCTTGTGTTTATTACTCTGGAGTGGTAAATAGAGTGTTTGGCAAGCAGAAGCTTGAATATATGTAGCTTAAAAGAGTCCAAAACTCAGCCCGGTTGGAAATGCAGAATATTAAAGAGATTTCTTTATGGAGTTGGGCTTTTTCGGCTTTTCCCTGCCTTTCTATGGATGAAGTGTGAAATAATAAGACTGCTGTGTGGGCCCTCCATAGTTCAGTTTCTCTTCTGTAAAATGAAAATGATATTTATATTGTATTAATAGGTTTATTCCAAGCATTATTATTGCATGCTGACTTCTAAAGTTTCTTTTATCTCAAGGTTGCTGGTTTGAATTGTTAAAACTATAATTCCTAAGGACAGATTTATCTATTTTATATGTATATATCTGTTTTATTTTTATAGATTTAGGGAGTACAAGTGCAGCTTTCTTACATTAATATTTTGCATAGTGGTAGAGTCTGGACTTTTAGTGTATTCATCACCCAAAAAACGATTTGGTAATCCAATAGATAGTTTTTCAACCCTTACCTTCCTCCCATGTTCCCATCTTTCGTAGTCTCCAATGTATATTATTTACTGCTATATGTCCATGTGTACCCATTGTTTAACTCCAGGTTATAAGTAAGAACATAAAGTATTTTACTGTGTTTCTGAGTTATTTTACTTAGGCTCATTGCCTCCAGTTCCTCTAATCTGTTCTATTGATCTATATCTATTTTTATACCAGTACCATAGTGTTTTGGTTACTAAGCCTTGAGAGTCCTAGATTTCATAAATCTTTTGCCGCAAAAGATATGATTTCTTTTTTATGGCTGAGTAATACTTTATGGTATATGGTATTTCTGGTGTGTGTATGTGTGTATGTTATATGTGTGTGTGTGTGTATATATATAGAATATGGTATTTATGTTATATATATGTGTGTATATGTATACACATACCATATATATTATATATATGCACACACACACTCCATTAGTAAATACTTAAGGTGATTCCATATCTTTGCTATTGTGAATAGTACTGCCAAAAATATACAAGTACAGATATCTTTTTGATATAATGATTTCTTTCCCATCGGGTATATACTCAGTAGTGGGATTACTGGATCAAATGGTAGTTCTATTTTTAGTTCTTGGATAAATCTCCATACTGTTTTCCATAAAGGCTGTACTAATTTACACTCCCATCAACAACATATTAGCATTCCCTTTTCTCCACATCCTCACAATATCTGTTGTTTTTTGACTTTTTAATATTAACCATACTGGCTGGTGTAAGATGGTATCTCACTGTGGTTTTAATTTGCATTTATCTGATGATTAATGATGTTGAGAATGTTTTTCAAATGTTTATTGGTTGCTTGTATGTTTTCTTTTAAAAAGTGTGTGTTTACATGTTTTGCTCCCTTTTTAATGTAATTGTTTATTTTTCTTGTTGAGTTATTTGAGTTCCTTGTAGATTCCAGATATTAGCCCTTTGTCAGATGCATAGATTGCAAATATTTTCCCATTCTGTAGGTTGTCTGTTTACTGTGTTGATCATTTATTTTACTGTGTGTAAGCTTTTTAGTTTAATTAACTCTCATATATATATATATATATATATTTTTTTGTTGTTGTTGTTGTTGTTGTTGTTGTTGAGATGGAGTCTTGCTCTGTCTCCCAGGCTGGAGTGCAGTGGTGCGATCTCAGCTCACTGCAACCTCCGCCTCCTGGATTCACGCCATTCTCTTGCCTCAGCCTCCCGAGTAGTTGGGACTCCAGGTGCCCGCCACCATGCTTGGCTAATTTTTTTGTATTTTTAGTAGAGATGGGATTTCACTGTGTTAGACAGGATGGTGTCAATCTCCTGACCTCGTGATCTGCCTGCCCCGGCCTATATATTTGTTTTTTTGATGTTTGCTTTTGAGGACTTGGTCATAATGTTTTTGCCTAGGCCAATGGTCAGTAAAGTTTTCCTAGGTTTTCTTCTAGGATTTTTACAGTTTCAAGTCTTATATTTAAGTATTTAATTTCATCTTGAGTTAATTTTTGTATATGGTAAGAGATATGGGTATGGTTTCATTCGTCAGCATATGGTTATCCAATTTTTCCAGAACCATTTGTTGAACAGAGTGTTCTCTCCCCAGTGTACATTTTTGTTGACTTAGTCAAAGGTCAGTTGGTCACAGGTATGTGGCTTTATCAAATCTAGGGCTCTCAATGCTATAGTAACCAAAACAGTATGGTACTGGAATAAAAAATAGACATATAGATAAATGTTACAGAATGAAGAGCTGATAAATGATTTCAATAAAGTTTCAAGATACAAAATCTACATGGAAAAATCTGTGGCACTGCTAAACACCAATAATAATAATCGAGCTGAGAACCAAATCAAGAACTCAATCCCATTTAAAATTGTTACCAAAAAAATACATTGGCATATATTTAATGAAGGAAGTGAAAGATCTCTACAAGGAAAACTACAAAACACTAATCATAGATGACATGAACATGTGGAAAATCACCCCATGATTATGGATTTGAAGAATCAATATCATTAAAATGACTATACTGCCCAAAGCAATATACATATTCAATACCATTCCATTATATTACCGATGTCATTTTTCACAGGATTAGAAAGAAAAAATCCTAAAATGTATATGGAACCAAAAAAGGGCTTTAACAGTCAAAGCAATGCTAAGCAACTGGAACAAAGCTGGAGGCATCACATGCCTGACTTCAAATTATACTAAAGACAGATTTAGACCATGAAAGTAGACCTGATGTACAGCAGTACACTTCATTAATTGTACTGACTGTTAAGAAATTACAATAATTTTATTCTATGTGGTAAATAACCACTGCTCAAATCCCCCTGAAAATTGTCCCCCTATGCCACCCTGGATGCCTGGGTTCCCAAACCTCCTCAGTGTTAATCCAGAAACAAGAGTTAACATATAGCCCCAGAGGGACCTCCAGGACCCTGCTTCTCTCTTATGGCTGCACAGATTTATTCTGATTAGTCTTCTAATTTTCATATGACTTATTAAATATTTTGAATGTCACATCCATACATACATACTTTCCAGACAAGAAATTTGGATGTGGGAGAAAATTCCTTAATAAACAAAAATATTAATTTTCATTTAAAAAACTGCTTTATTTTTTACATGGAACCCATGAACATTAAAAAAAAAAAAAACCCTTGATTATTAGTCAGCTTCAGGTGTGTTCACAGAAGTATAGATATGTTTTTCATCATCCATTTCCAAAAACATTATTACAGATTTGCAGCAACAAGATGCTGTTACCTTGTCATTCTGAAGTTTTGTGTATGCCTATGATGTTGGTATAATCTTCATTGTTATGACCATTATGATACTTAGTCATAGAAAGGATGGATTAAGCATTTATTGTGTGTCAGGCTTTGTAATAAATTATGGTGATACAGAGATTGACTTGGTAGGTCCCTAAGTTCCCATAATCTAGTTTGAGAAGAGGATGGAGAATGAACATGTAAGCAGTGAAACTGCAATTCAGAATGATCATCACAGTATTAGAGATGAATAGGAAGTGTGCCTGGAGTTCTGAATACTTTCAGCCACTTCTAACCTGAGGAGCTAGGGAAGACTTCAGTATGTGCTTACATTTCACATAAACCTAAAACAATTAGAAAATTTTTTTTTAGGCAGAGATATGTAGCTGTGTACAATGTAAAGGGAATAGCACATTTAAGTTCATAGTCTAAAAGTGGCCGTATGTGTTCCAGTACTATTGGAGCTCAAGGAGTGTAAGAGAGATTAGGAAGTGCAGTCCCAGAGAGCCTTCTCTGATGGCTTGTGTGAGGAATTGCTGAATAAGCTAGGAAGTGTTTGTTAATCTTGTGTAATGAAGACCCAATGGAGTTTTAGCCACAAGATGAAGAGAGCTCACATGTGCTCTTGAGGTGGGTGTGTTAACTCTTGAGTAAGTAGTAGAAGCCAGTGTGAGGTACAGGGAGATCAGACAGGAGGCTGTTGCTATGTGTGAGAAACTTTTATCCACTAAAAGTTTCATATAAAGACACATTTGGGAAATAAAGATGTCGTAGAGAATGGAACACCATCCCCACCATGGATAGCATCCAGATTAATGCTGGAAATCAAATTTCAATTAGAAAATTGCTTAGAAAACATGTTGTCAGAGGAAGGAGAGCCATGTAATTCAAGTCTATGATGGCATCTCTTTCAAGTTTCCCAATGCACCTGACTCAGAAGATAGAATCAGTCTGTTAGCTGAGGTCTCTCTGTGCTGGAGAAGCATGAAAAGGGTCCCACGAACATAGACTCAGTTCTCTTTGAAGTTTAAGATCCATCTACAAATGGCCATGTTCTTTTCTTAGCAGAAAGTATTGGGGTTTCTACATACATGCTGCTCACTGCTCATGTGTAAGTATGGTAAAATTCGAGCAAGTGGAAAATGACCCTGCTGTAATCCAGATCATAATATTTCTAAATAAGCACACACAATAGTCAACCAACCTACTTCATGATTTTTTATGGAATGAGGCAGAGACAAGGCCACTGTACACCCATGAAAAAGTATAAGTATGAACTTCTGACCTATGTGAGGTAAGTGTTTGCTCCTTCTCTGTCAATAGCAAGCCCTACTACAGTCTTCCAGCATATTGGATTTTTAGGCCACTCGGTTAGCAATTGTCTTCGCTTCTACGTAGCATTCAATCCTTAATGTACTCCTGCTTTTCTTAGCCTATAGAGTAGTTCAAACTCCCAGGGAGGCTGTTTTGTTAGAAGGAATGAAGTCTCTATGGGTATACTGAAAATCTCATCTACAATAGATAAAAGTCCATAATTTAGGGTTAGTGTGAGCATATTCATTCAATAAGTATTTATTGAATAATTATTGGATAGCAGATGATGAGCTAGTTCTTAGGAATATGTATACCCACATACATGCACACACACACACACACACACAGATATAAAACATGTTTGTATCTTCCAGAAGCATATGGTTTATGGGATAAACAAATGGAAATAATGAAGGTTATTATTTCTAGTAGCAAGTTTGAGAATATCCCATAGGGTGATGCTCATTTTTGTTAGACTTTGATAAATCATCTCAAAGGCTAGGCTTCCCAGACATGTGTGTTATCTGTGGCTCAAGACTATGAGTAGCAGTTATAGCTCTGATTGAAAGAATGAGAGACAAAGAGCAGAAAGAGAGGGGTGTAGTTCTGTGACCTAAATGGTGAAAATTCCCCAGAGAAGAAAGCCTTTACTGGGCAACACTATAGAGAGTTTTGTAGAGAACAGAAATATCCAATGGGAATTTATTTTTTGCTGAGGTTTTCTCTGTCTTATAGTATGTTCTCTGGATGAAATCTGTGGACAACTGTGGGATTGTTGGGGTAAAGGTGGCAACCTGCAGAGTGAAGCATGTGCAAAGGCCTCAGGGGACCTGGGACATTTGAACAATTGTGGCTTATGTATTGAAAGTGGGGGGCAGTTATTACGTATGAGATGAGGAGTGAGAGACACAGAGGGCTTGGGAAGATTTTAGTCTTCATTGTAAGAGCCTAGATAAGCCATGACATGATTTTCTGAACAGCAGTGACTGATTGCTATGGTTTTTTTTTTTTCCCGCATATATTATGGAAACAGATTTTATTGTAAATAATTCATTTTAGGGTGGCTAGCATGTGCACAGACAGGTCTGTAAGTAATATTCCAGGTAAGATGAGATGGAAAGAAGTGGTAGATTCAAAAGATATTTAGGAGTTAAAATCAAGAGTGTTTGGTGATTGCACATGCAGGATCAAGAGAATGGCTACTAGGTTTCTGGCCTGGACAGTGCGATCGGTGGTGTCACATTAACTGAGACTGGGATTGCTAAAGGAAGAGCAGGTTCGTTGAGGAAGAGCAAGAGTTCCATTTTCTATAAGCAAATTCTGAGGTGCTTTTGGGAGGTCCATCAAGAGGGAAGAGATAGGCAGACTGGAATTCAGAGAAACCTGTGAGCTGGATGTGTAAAATCAAGGTTATTGGCATGTAGATAACAGAGAGGATCATCCACGCAGCTGGTTTTCAGAGTTTAGGGTTCATGAGAATGATCTAGAAAGTTTTCTAAAGCAACATCCAGGACCCACCTCCAATGTTTCTGGTGCAGTAGGTCATGGATGGAGTCCATGCTTTACATTTCTAACATACTCACTCAGAGATGGTTCTGATGCTGCTAATTTGAGTACCACCTGGGAATAGCACTCACCTAGAGAATAAATAAATAAAAAAGAAAGAAAGAATGGAAATAAAAATGTGACCTATGGGAAACATTATAACAGAGTCAGTCAAGCTGCATTGGTTTGTGTTCAGAAGCTCCCAGGTAAGAGCCACGAACCTTGGGTCAATGAAGTAAACAAAGTAAGTAAAGACTCAGTCTCTCTATTTGTAATAATAATAACAATAATAATAATAATACAAATAGCACAAATTCATAGTGTTGTTTTAAGGTCAAAAAAGACAGCTAAAAGAAAACACTTAGCATGGTGTTAAGTATATGTTTGGGGTCATTTGAAAGCCAGTCTTTAAGTAATCCAGCATTTAAATATAGATTAGATGATACTGAGTTGGTGAAAGTCAAAGGTCAAGAGGAAAATCAAGACTATATGATAACATAGATTCCAAGGAAAGAAGGGTTTTCACAAAGGCAAGAGTGGTTATGAGTGTCAGTTGCTTTTGAGAATTTCAACAAGATACAGAAAAAAACAACAACAAAACAAACAAACAAACAAAAACCACTATTGGATTTAGAGATAACAGTAACATAAAATAGGCCATTTCAGGAAAGCGATGTGGGGTGCAGCGATAGTGTCTGTGAAGCACATAGCACAGAGCCTAGCATACGCCAAGGGCTCCAGTGACAGTAGATGCTATTATTATTATCATAGTTCAAAGCAGTTTGTAATATGCATGTGTTCGCATGCTGGTTAAAGGAAATATATTCAGTTGAGGATAAACTGTGCAATTCCCAAAGAAATGCATTTCCATTGAACAAGCTATGTCCCATTCAGGTTTAAATAGCTGAAACAGTTTTTAAAAGCAGGATTTCAAACTGCAACGTGGCAGATATGTCATGCAACTTTAACAAGGGCCCTTTCTTCATTTGCTGCAAGAATTAATGGCTCTGGGATACATCAAGAACTGTCAGTTCTCACAGCAGCCCCACGAATCAATTGAACTTTTAAAATCTTTGCCCTATACTCCCCATTTCTCCCATGCCAGCAAAGTGAACAATTGTCTGATCTTTGGCAGCAGGGAGAAAGCTATCTTTGCATCTTGCCAGCTGAGAAATGGTTTGTTTCCCTTTTCAAACACCACTGCATTCTTCTTGCAATTTCCCTTTACCATTAAATATTTTATAACTTAGCCTCATGCCAGTGCGCCTTCCTGGGTGCCTGAGAAATGACAGATTCTACAGAAAATTTTAATATATGGCAGCAGGTTTCATTTACAGTATTCCTACAGAAGAGGCTGCTGGAGTCAACAACCATACTTAAATGGCTTCTGGCTTGTAAAGGTAGTTTGCTAATCCCAAAAGCTTTTAGATTGCATTGCCAGATTCTTACCTTTCCTTAGAGAATCGTCATATTGTGAACTCTATGGGAGAGGAAAAAAAAAAAAAAAAACTGCTTGAGGAATGTGACAGTTTTTTGTTTGTTTGTTTAAAAATAAATCTTACATAGCCTTACATTTTAATTTTTTTTTCTTTAAGAGGAATGAGTTGTGTACATGGGGTTTAAATGCTTTATAGACAGGGAAAAAAAACTGTGCTAGAACCAACTTATTCATCATCATGTTCATCTTCTTTATCTTTATCTTCTTCATCCTCTTCATCTTCCTCATCTTTCTCCTCTTCCTTCTTTTCCTTGCTTTTTTCAGCCTTGACAACTCCCTTTTTTGCTGCATCAGGCTTTCCTTTAGCTCGATATGCAGCAGTATCCCTTTCGTATTTTGCCTTCAGCTTCGCAGCCTTCTTTTCATAAGGCTGCTTGTCACCTGCAGCAGTGTTATTCCACGTCTCTCCCAGGTTCTTTGCAACATCATCAAAGGGCAGGCCAGGATGTTCTCCTTTGGTTTTCGGGCGATACTCAGAGCAGAACAGGAAAAAGCTCGAAGGAGGCCTTTTGGGTACATTGGGATCCTTGAACTTTTCTGTCTCTCCTTTAGGAGGGATATAGGTTTTCATTTCTCTTTCATAACGGGCCTTGTCCGCCTTTGCCATATCTTCAAATTTTCCTTTCTCTTTAGCAGACATGCTCTTCCACCTTTCTGAGCACTTCTTAGAAAACTCTGAGAAGTTGACTGAAGCATCTGGGTGCTGCTTCTTACGCTCCTCCCGACAAGTTTACACAAAAAATGCATATGATGACATTTTACCTCTCGGCTTCTTAGGATCTCCTTTGCCCATGTGTAGTTATTTTTCTGCACTAAGAATTGAGGCCGCTGCACTTCCGCGGACATGAGAAACGAACTCCTGGAACTCAAGGTCAGCCGGGGTTGGGTTCCTGTTGCTGCACGCGTGGCCCGCCCGAAACCGCTACAAAGTAGTGGCGCGTCCGACTGCCCAACTCTAGCGGTCAAAGAGGAAATCTGACATTTTTAAGCCAGGAGTGTGAAGAGTTTATTTAGGATCTCATCGGAGTCTCAATGTTTTTCTGTTTTTGTGTTGTTTTTGTTTTGTTTTGTTTTGTTTTTGTTTGTTTGTTTTTTGTGGCGGGGAGTGGGGGGTGACCTTGCTTTTCCCATCCAAGATTCCTTTTCCTGTGCCAATTCAATCACACATATTCAAGCCCAGCTCCAATGCCAACACTTTAAGAAACCTTCAGAAATAACTATAGCCTGAATTAAGCTCTCCCTTCCTTTGACTATCTCATGCAATTATTATCTGTAATAACCAATTTAGTACTCTTGTTCCTGCAACAAAATATGTGTTTCCACAGTGTGCTGCATGGTGCCGGCAACCCGGAAACCTCCATAAGTAATATTCAGGTTGAACTCAGTACTTCAGGGGGAAACCAGTCATCGTTTTAATTCATTAATAAATTAACTTTAATTGCAAAATCTGCGGGGATTTCTGTCTTCCAACCCAACATTTTCTTCCCTTTTGCCTTTAATGAATTCACCACCACCACCTCTCACTGTGCTTTTAATTACTGTACTGATTATTTACTATGTATGCTACATGATGTGGAAAGGATAGAGAACTTAAAAGCAAAGCACTCCCTGACCTGCCTGGGGATAGAGACCGAAACGTATAAAAACATAAGAAAACACATAAACTACATGTAACAAGTACCAGAGGAGTGATCCAGATAATTGCACAGTTCCTGTGGCCCCAAGTGATGGGGTACTATTTCTAATGTCAGCAGTAGTACTTCCTTAAACTGATCCCTAGACCTTGGTCATGGTGCTTGGAAAACGCTTTCTCAGCACAATCTCTGCTCATCTTAATCCTAACACTCCTTTATTCTTCCTGTCTCTCTTTTCTGGAAAATCCTTTCCAATTGTTTTGCTTTGTCTTCTCCTCCTTTGTCCTCCATGCTGCTGAGCTGATTTTTCCCTCCTTTAATGAAATTCTATGCTCTTTCCCTAAGTTGTTTTGGAGCCCTTCTTATATCCTAACTTAATTCGCTTCCCAGATATTTTTAAAAGAGAGTTTTTGTTCACTATAACACTTTTTTTTTTTTTTTTCTGTTTTGAGACAGGGCCTCACTCAGCCCTGCCTCAAACAGGCTGGGATGCAGTGACGCAATACCAGTTCACTGCAACCTCGACCTCCTGGGCTCAGGTGATCCTCCAACCTCAGCCTTCTGAGTAGCTGGGGTCACAGGCATGTGCCACCATGCTCGACTAATTTATTATTATTATTGCTATTTGTATAGATGGGGTCCCCCTATGTTGTCCTGGCTGGTCACAGACTCCTGGATTCAAGTGATCCTCCTACCTTGGTCCCTATAGTTCTGAGATACAGATGTGAGCCAGAGTGCCCAGCCTATGATACCACTTTTTAATACCAACAAGTAGAAAAAGACTATATATAAAAAGTTGTCCTCTTTTTTTTTTTTTTTTTTTTTTTTAAGACAGAGTTTCCCTCTTGTTGCCCGGGCCGGAGTGCAATGGTGCAATCTCGGTCCACTGCAACCTCCACCTCATGAGTTCAAGTGATTCTCCTGCCTCAGCCTTGAAGGAGCTGGGAATACAGGTGCCTGCCATCATGCCTGGCTAATTTTTTGTATTTTTAGTAGAGACAGGATTTCACCGTGTTGGCCAGGCTGGTCTGGAACTCCTGACCTCAGGTGATCTGCCCACCTTGGCCTCCCAAAGTGCTGGGATTATGAGTGTGAGCCACCACGCCCGGCCAAAGTTTCTATCTATGTAATACTATATAGATAAATACCTATTCTGTGCCTCTCTGTGTCAAGCCTTCCATAAGCCCGTGGATTAAAGATGTGAAGACTTCTCTGCTCCATGGAAGCAAGCTCATGGTCCAGTCATATGGGAGCTTCAGAAGCTGATGACTGTGGAGAGAATGACGTCTGATAGCAGGGCCCACTCTGGAATAAGGGAACATAAAGAAAGCCTTGAAATACAAATTGGAATTCACAGGAACATTAGGCCCCTCTTGTTTACTTACAGGAATCTTCATCCATATAATTGTTTTGAAGGCAATAGCTCTATAACAAATTATTTACCAAATTACATTCCTAGAAACAGAAGTTTGATTAAGTACATGCCAAAATAGTACCATATAGTATATAGCCAGCTTAGTGTATTGGACTGTCTTAAAAGTGGCATAGCTTTAAAAAATATAAACAAGCTTCCGAAAGTATTGAATTTGCTCACAGATGAGAGTTTTATATCTGATTACAGAGATACACCAAGGTTGTTTAGGGTCATAACTTTTATAGTTTGGCATTAGATCTTATCCACGTTCTCATTCTCACAAATGTTCCATGTTCCTTCTTCAGAATAAAACACTCGGCTGGATACATTAGAGCACACTATGCCACCTTAGGGCACAGAAGGACAATAAAGAATTGCACCTTATAGTTTTTTTTTTTTGGCTCATTCTTATTTATGTTGTATTTTATGTGTTTTGTAGTATATCTTATATGTTGAAAATTAAATAGATGTATGAATACATACATGCACTTTAATCAGATGTACCAATGTAGGAGGATATCATCCAAAATTATTAGCATCTCTTTATTAGGCTTTGTTTGGCTGTAAGTAATAGAAAACCTGAATAAGAGTGACTTAGACATAGTATGCTTATTATTCATTCAACAAAAATCTAGGTAGGTGGTCTTAGAGTTAGCACAGCAACCGAGTGATTTTATTAAGGGTCCAGAATTTGCCTATATTTCCATACACATCTTTTGCATGACTTTCAAGAATAAAATTTCACCTGGTGATGAATTACACTTACCCTACCCAATGCCTCTGTGATTTCAGGTAATAATACTATTATTATAAAATGCTTAGGTACATTCTAAGCTTTCAAATGTATTGATAATTGCAGTTATTTACTTAAAGAATGATCATGCCCAATGTTTTATTATTGTTTATTGTCATTTAAAAATTATAATAATGATGTTTTCTTTGAATTCAGTAAAGTCATTGTGAAGGTTAAGCATGAGTATTTTAAATTAATTTGGGGATTCTTTAAGCTGTGGAAATGGAAAGCCTCAGTGCATGTTAAGCCTGATATCTGAGCTTTCCCACCCCAGACTTTTGCAGAGCCATTTACTCGGGTCTCTGATCCTCTGTAATGTGCTGATAGATGATAACATGATGGAGAAATCCGTTGGTAGAATGGGGCGGTAACCACTAGAGACAGCAGTTGTCAGATGGAAATTAATTGATTGTAATTGCTTTGCCATTGTATTGCACTTGAAGTCGGTAGCTTGTTAAAACCACTGATTATAAAATAAGGATCTCACTTTTTATGCTGTAGATTATGTTAATGAAAAGCTGTTCTTAGAAGCATGATCAGTGAATATCAATAAATGGATAATAAGAAATTAAAGGAAAAGTTAACTAACTGATCATGAGTTAATATACTTCAGCAGCCAGAGTAGCAGTCAAATGTGCACGGTTTCATATTGAATTTTTTGCTCAGAGCTCTTGAATTTTAAATATTTCCCATAGAGAGATTGATTCTGTGTGACTGTTTGTCACATACTGTCTTGAATAACAGATCTTTACTATAGAGAATCTCCTGCAAGATGAAAAATGTGTGTGTTTTGCAGAGCCTTTATTTTGTGCCAAAGTATTAACAAGCAGATATTTTGAAGTGGAAAACATAGGTTCCCATTGCAACACCAATAGTGGTTTATTTCAGTGCTCATGGAATATGAGTAACATATGTGTGAGGGTCTGTGTGAATCTGAAGGCCTTGCTTTTGCAATCTTTATCAATATTACAAAACGTATACTAAAATGATAACATAAATGTTAAATTATATTTCACTTTTTGCTGTACAAAATGCATTAACTTTTGTAAAATTGTAATGAGGTTTTTAATTACAGCTTTCATTTCTAGCATTTAATTATTGATGTTAGAGAGATCAGATATTTTGAAGATATTTTTATGAGCACCAATTCTTATCAAGCCTCCATGCTGGCCCTCAAGGACGTTACAGAGGAAAAGAACAGATAAAACAAAGAAAGGATTACTTGCAGTTTTGAATGCAGTGAGGAAAGTGATAAGAGGCACTGGGAGGCACATGATGAGATCATCTAAATTCTGAGGATTTCTGGGTGTCCTCAACAAAGAATGAAGGTCTGGGAAGAAGGAGCAGTGTGACAGTTCTTGGTATTTTGAGAAAATAGAATGATAGTTGAAAATTAAGTTGCATGAAGTTTTAAAATGCAAGAAGAGACCATCAGACAGATAAACATATAGATGGCCCATGCCCTGGTTTGCCCTACTATGGATTTTAAAGTTATTCCCACAGGAGAGCCCCATGAGGATTTTTAGATGTGGGAGAGATAGGGATGAGTTTCCTTTTAAAATGATCACTCACCATCAGTTGTGACGATAATCAGGGAAGAAGCTCATTGTGACCTTCATTTACTTTCTTAGTTCATTTTCTATTGCTTTAACTGAATACCTGAAGCTGGGCAATTTACAAAGAAAATACATTTATTTCTTGCAGTTTTGGAGTCTGGGAAGTCCAAGGTCAAGGGGCTGCATCTGCTGAGGGCATTCTTGCTGGTGAGGACTCTCTGCAAGCCCTGAGGCAGTGCAGGGCATCGCATGGATGGGGGCAAGAGAATGTCAGCTCAGTCCTTCTTTCTCTTCTTAAACAGCCAACAGTTCCATCATGGGGGCCTCACCGTGATGACTTTATCTATTCCTAATTACCTCCCAAAGGCCCCATCTTCAAATATCATCAACATAAAAATTTAAGGATTAAGTTTCCAACACATGGAATTTAGGAGACACATTCAAACAAGGGCGGTTAATAAGCTGGTATAATATCCTGTGCTGTTGAATATTATTATTAATCTAAATATGTGTAAAGGAAATTAAAAGCTTAAGCGCTGAATAATTTTTTCTTCTTTGACTTTTTAAGTATATTTTTTGTTGAATGTTATGGTGGAATTGGTGCTAATAGTTAGTTGCTTAAAGCTCTGTAATTAGAATAATGTCTACGTGTGGTAATAAAGTCTGTATCTTGTAGATAGCACATATTTATGGTTAGTCTCGTATTTGGGATGCAGATATTGATGTATAACTTAATTTGAAAATGTATGTAATTATGACTTTAAAAATGCATGTTTAAGATAATGCTAAAAAATGACAATAATTGGTCCTGTTAAATATTTACCAGAAACATTCTTCATATTTGAGAATCTGGTTCAGAATTTAGAACATTTGCATTTTAATTACATAATAAAAGGAGAAAGTGAAAGAATAATTGGCTTAGCTATTAGCCAATTATAGCTGTAACTAAAAAAAAATCCCCCAAACTGACATTGGATTCCACAGAATAGTCACAATATACATTGATCAGATGTTTAATTATATTTGGCAGCAATAAAGGGAAGGGAACGTTGTTTCAATCCTTCATACAACTTGTTTGTTAAAACTAAAATTAATGAGGGTGGATTTGGGGTGTGTTTGACTCAGGATCGTTGAGCTTTTAGTGTTTATGTGTCCTCAAATGGGGCTTCTCCAGAGTGACTCCAATAGTTAAAATTTAGTGGAGAAATAAGACAATTGAATACAGTGGTTACAGCCAGCTGCCTTTGGTCAGTACCATGGAGGGTTGGAGCTGTCTGTCTAGAGTCCCAGAGGTCAGAGCCCATGAGAAGGCCTCCGTACAGAGATCCAGGACCAGTGACAGGAGTTGTTGGTGTCAGAATGTGCTGCTGACAGCATTTCCCTCTGTGCTTTCCCTGACAGATACGACGACATATTCCACAGAGCGATCCGAGCACTTCAAACCCTGCCGAGACAAGGACCTCGCATACTGTCTCAACGATGGCGAGTGCTTTGTGATCGAAACCCTGACCGGATCCCATAAACACTGTCGGTAAGCCACTGAGGACACTGGTGGAAAGGGCAGGCCCTCTGTAAGGCCTGGGGGTGGAGGGTGCTGGCAGCATCTGTAATGTGTCATGTCCGGGACACACACAGTCCCACTGTTTGAATAGCAGAATTGGGAGTTTTAATTTGGAAAGGGCAAGGCTGCTGTCTCTTTAACAGTTGAAGACAAAACGGAAACAAAGCAGTCACGGTTTATGTTTTACCTGACTAAGCAAACGAAGATGTACCTTTAGATCTGCAAAGTTAATGGAAATAATTATTTACACACTTTAGAAGAGTATATTTATGATGTGGAACTTAGGCATATATCCTAGTACTCAGAAATAATCGGTTCTTGAGAACCTGCTGACTGTGGCAGGAGAAGCAAACTGCTCATCTAAGATCTAGAATCTCCGTGTTTATTTGTGAACAAACCCCAGAGACTTTAACTGTGTCCAGAGAAAACTGCATTTTATTTTGTTTCTGCCCTCCTTTATTAATTTCAATACTTTCTCTTAACACTTCTGATGAAACACTCTCCAGCAAGAAGTTGTAAATGAAATAGCAGTCCTGTTATAGTCTAAGTAGAGAACTACTTGGGGAAAACTCCCAGTAGAGATCAGGAAGGTGTTTAATTGGTTTTTAGAGACATAAGTTATGTAACTGCTAAAAGTAAAAACAAGGGGGGATAAAGAGTGCACTTATAGACACTGCAGCTTTAAGACTCCATAGAAGAATCAAATTAACATCTGAAAAATGTTTCTTACCAAGTTTTCACTTCAAGTAATACCCTGGTAATTTGTTTTTCTTTGCAATTGTATATGCATCGGTGATCATAGATATCCACACCCCTTTTCTTCTCTTTATTTGCTCGTCTCATATGACACAGTTATTAAATTAATTATTCGGAATCATGAGGCATGGAAAATTATGACTTTTTTCTATTACTGTTATAAAACTCGATTCCCATGTTGTTTCACTAAGATGATGTAGAGAAATGTATCGTATAGTTACAAACTTAGAACATGCCATGCCGGCGGAAGCTGCCTGGATCCAAGAGCCAGGTTTAGTCCACAGGGAAGATGTATTGCCACACTGAGCAATGGCACAGGTTTGGAAGAACAGATACATGATATGGTAGGAGGGCTCTGTAAAAGTTACCGTATGTCCTGTGTCAGGACAAATAGAACTGTGACCTTTCCTCACCCCTGACATGTGGTGTTCATATATGACTTTGGCAGTGCCACTGCATGCACCCGAGTTGCAAAATTGGCACCCTATTCCTATGCTCTGCAAACCTGGGTTGGGGAAGAAGGGGAGTGGGGATTGTTTCTCTCCACACTTCTCCTCTCTCATATTTTTTTGTGACTGTGCACATATGGACACGAAGCACACAAGTGATATTAAGACCTTAAGGGAAAATCCAGGAATGCACTACTCCTTCAAAGTGTGATGTGCATGCAAGCCCTTTTAGATCCTCAACCATGTTACAGTTACCTTGGTCAATCTAATGAGATTATCATTTGGAAGTGGGCAATGCAATCAATTATGTTTGAATTTGTAATCAATTGAAGAAGAGATGAATCAGAAGCATTGGCTAAAGCAGTGGCTTTCTTTGATGGTGTTTTCCCCGGAGGAAGAATTGGATCAGGTCCCACCACAGTATGCAGGCTGAGATGATTCATCTTTTCCAAAACTGAGACTATCAGGAGAACAAAGTAATTCTTCTTTTCCGTCGTTTGACCATGCTGTATATTTCATTACTTCGTGAGTGTGTTAATTTGCTAGGACTGCTGTAACATAGTGTTACAGACTGGGTGGCGTCACTATGGAAATTTATTTTCTCACAGTCCCGGTCAGAAGTCCAACCTAAAGGTGTCGGCAGAGTTGATTCCTTTTGAGGTCTCTCTCCTTGGCTTATGGACAGTCAAGGAGATGTATCTTATCATGTTTCCTCTGTAGGTGTTTGTGTTTGGAGTTGATTCCTTTTCAGGCCTCTCTCCTTGGCCTGTAGATGGTCAAGGAGATGTATCTTCTCATCATGTTTCCTCTGTAGGTGTGTGTGTTCCAAATTTCCTCTAAGGACATCAGCCATATTAGGTTGGAGCACATCCTCATGACCTTATTTTAACTTCATTACTTCTGTAAAGACCTTTCTCCAAATATGATCACATTCTGAGGAACTGGAGTTTACTTCATGTAGGGATTTTAATTTTTGTAGATAAATTCAGTCCATAACAATGAATCTCATGTCCATAAAAGAAAAATCCTTTCCTTTTATGCATATGCATGTACATCTCTAATTTTTGTAACACACACACAAGCAGATATATATCTATAGTTTAAATGAAATGATGTACATATTTAATAATTTTGGCCTTCTGTCTTCATATTTCTTGCATATTTCAGTACAGACAGCCTGTTATTTAACATAGACTTACAACATAGCTAATCATGACAAAAGACTAGCCTAAGACAAAATTGGAACTCGAGTAGGTTAATAGATGCCTATAAATCTCCTACTAGTGTGTATGAATAAATCACACATCACATGTGCCTGCTATTCATCTCTCAAGCTTTGCTGTGAATAAAAGGCTTACATTTGTTCCTGCATCAGCCACTTCTAAAAATTCCAATGTAGTTATTAATAGTGTGCCATTTTGTACAGCACTCTATTTAAGTAGTATGTTTCAGTCATTCTCCTATTCAACAAATGTTTACTGAGCACCTCCTATCACGAAGATACTGTTGAATAAATACAGAAATGTATTTAAAAATTAAACGGCACAGTGCTTCATAATGTGTTTGCAGTAAGAAAAATACTTCATCGTTAGGAAATTTTAAAAAGCAAAATACTTCAGAGTGACTGACATACTACAAGGAGTATCTTTATGGATACTGGATTTTGTTTCAAGTTAGATAAGATGCCATTTAATAGATCTGAGTGGCAGTGTAAAGGCTTGTGTGTGACCCTAGCTGTTTCAATAGTTTATTTTTATATGTCTCAAAAGATTAGACATTTAAATCTGAAAGAAATTAAAATTATATTTCTTGGATTAAAAAAAAAATTGTAATCCTATAATAAACTGCATCAAATAGTTTTCTATGTTGTGAAAATAGACCATGCTCTGACACGTTTCTGTTTTCTTCTCAAGGAACAATAGGTGCACAATTACCAAACTATTTGTGATAGAAATCCTGAAAGTACATGCTCAAAAAAAAAAAAAAAAAAAAAAGAGAATAATGATCTCAGAAAAGGGAGGTGTTGAAAGTGGGGGACACTTTTGTTTCTTTGTAATTTTGTTATTCCAATTCTTCAAGAAACATTTGTGGTACCAGTACTTAGAAATTATAAAGCAATTTAATTTAAAAAAAAAAAAAAACTTGACAGAAGGATTTTTTTTTTTTTTTTTTTTTTTAAGAGACGGAGTCTCCCTCTGTAACCCGGCTAGAGTGCAGTGGCAGGATCTTGGCTCACTGCAAACTCCGCCTCCTGAGTTCAAGCCATTCTCCTGCCTCAGCCTCCTACCATGCCCGGCTAATTTTTGTATTTTTAGTAGAGATGGGGTTTCACCATGTTAGCCAAGATGGTCTCGATCTCCTGACCTTATGATCCACCCGCCTAGGCCTCCCAAAGTGCTGGGATTACAGGCGTGAGCCACCACGCCTGGCCGGATTTTTAAAGAACAAGACATAGAGAAAATAGATTTTTCCTAAATTCAAAATATAATGTGTATCTATCTATATATATGTATGTGTGTGTATGTATATATTTATTTTTCTGAGAGGAAGGCTTGCTCTGTCATTCAGGTTGGAGTACAGTGGTGTGATCTTGGATCATTGCAACCTCAATCTCCTGAGCTCAGGCCATTTTCCCTACACAGCCTCCTGAGTAGCTGGGACTACAGGCACTCACCACCATGCACAGATAATTTCTGTATTTTTTTATTTTTTATTTTTTTTTGTAGAGATGGGGCCTCACTAGGTTGTCCAGGCTGGTCCCCAACTCCTGGCCTCAAGTGATTCTCCTGCCTCGGCTTCCTAAAATGTTGGGATTACAGGTGTGAGTTACTATAGCCAGCCTCAAAATATAAATCCACAGACCATCCACAGGCTAATTAGTGAAAACACATTGTGGTATATTGTGGGACTGAATATAGAACAAGGATTGATTCATAAACCAGAGGAAAATGGGGGAACAATTTTTCAATTAATGATTGACTATCAGGTAAATAGTATCAGAAGTGTATATTGACCCCTCTTTCTATACCAAAAGTATACTAATGATTTCAAAAGTTAATGTAATAAACAAATAAAGCCTAAGGAAAATAATAAATAAAATTACGTATTCATGTATGTCAGCAATTGTAAGGACCTCGTGAGCAAATAAAAGCAATGGAAGGCAAAAATTAACAACTTTGACACAGCGTTGTTTTTTATCTGAATATCATAAATCAGAAACAAAATTAAAAGACAAGCTATGAGGAAACCGAATAACAAAGAGGGCAAAGAATTAAAACCCCAAAGAAGTCACGTAGATCAAGGGGTAACATTAAAATAAAATCTCAATAGGGAAATGGACAAAGGGGAAGAACATAATCTTCCTAAAGAGAAATACAGATAAGCAGCAAACAAATATTCTCAGCCTCACAGAGAAATGCAAATTAGGTATTTTTTTCCCTATCCTTTATTTAAAGATTTTTAAAAGTGACTACTGTACCCAGTTTGGCAAGGGGGCTGTGAAAACACGTGTCCTCAAATGCTACTTGAGGGAATGCAGTTTGTTAAATATATTTTTTGTAGGTAATATTTTAGTATGTTTTAAAAGCCTTAGAGTGTTTCTTTTCTTTCTTTCTTTTTTTTTTTTTTTTTTTTTTTTTTTTTTTGAGATGGAGTCTCCTCTGTCGCCCAGGCTGGAGTGCAGTGGCGCCATCTCGGCTCACTGCAAGCTCCACCTCCTGGGTTCACGCCATTCTCCTGCCTCAGCCTCCCGAGTAGCTGGGACTACAGGCACCTGCCACCATGCCCAGCAAATTTTTTTGTATTTTTTTAGTAGAGACAGGGTTTCACTGTGTTAGCCAGGATGGTCTCAACCTCCTGACCTCATGATCCGCCCGCCTCGGCCTCCCAGAGTGCTGGGATTACAGGCATAAGTGTCCAACCCACATACATGCTTGTGAAGATTTATTTGTAGGGATGCTCACCACATTTTTATCTGTAATAGCAAAAATTTTTAACAAGTCTGAAATTATGAATTTAAATGTCTATATAAATTAGAATATGTTTGTACATTGGATGAATTTTCATAGTATTTTGAGGATATCCAATGGTCACTATGTGATGTTAGGTATAAAAATTTAATATGAAATTGCAAACTTGAACATGCAGTAGAATCCTAATTCTGGAAAAAAAAAAAAAACTAAAAAGGTAGGTAGTTTACAACTATTTGCTTCTTTCAACTTTGTGAATTTTCTAAGGTCTCTATATTACATAAATGAAATATAAATGAAATATATGTAATATATATTTCATTTATGTGACACCTGGTTAAGACAGTTGACTCCTGCCTCTAGTCTTTCCATTAAGAAATATGGATAGTGTCCCTGTCTCTGTAAAATCATTGTAATTCACTATTATTAAGCTGATAAGAGAACTTCAAGTGCTTTCAGATTAAGCACTACTAAGTCTATTTGAATGTGTCTGCTCCTTCTTTTATTAATAATGCATTGGTACTTTTTATAATAATTCTCATGTTGAAGTCATGTTCTGAAAACATTAAAAACATTGGATTTAATAAAAGATAAATACACCCTATAGAAACGAAGCTGGATAAAGAAGGAAAACAAGTCACCAGAAACACTTTGAATCAAAATATTCTGAATAAAATCAGAATATTCTATGATCTTTTCATTTTTATGCCATTTCTAGAAATTTAAAAAATTTTGACAATGGTGCTATGTATAATATGTTGCACTAGAGTGAAAAGAGGTAGCCATTGTAATAGAAGAGATTGCTACTACACATTTGAATGGACCAAATGTGTTTTAAGGCCGAATTCAAGTAAAAAGGATGTGTCTCTTCTGAATTGAAGCTCATTAAATGTTTCACCAGCCTTCCTTCAAAAATGGATTTTCAAAACTTTGGAAAAGATAGCATTTGAGCAGAATTTGACCTGTACTGACCATTTTGGAAATCAACCAAGCAATTCACTTGAAGATAT
Source organism: Macaca nemestrina (assembly GCF_043159975.1). Lineage (NCBI taxonomy): Eukaryota > Metazoa > Chordata > Mammalia > Primates > Cercopithecidae > Macaca > Macaca nemestrina. The sequence goes on from NC_092133.1 coordinate 78,455,947, forward strand.
TTGAAGCACTTGAAATATGGAATTGCTGGAAAAAGAATAAGGCAGCCCAATAGCAACCATTGCCCAGGGTGATACTTTGGTAACAGGACTGATGGCCTGTGTCACAATCTGACATGCTGATAGGAGTTGGGGAGTGAGGGCAGCCATTGAGAAAGGGGAAGGGAACCCTAAGAGCAGTGTTTTCTCCCTATTGTGACTGGCTCTCTCTGAGTCGGTTTTGAAATAAAAGCTTCCATTTTTAAGAGAATTGATTGGTCATTGTGTAACGACATTTCTACAATATAATAGGACCATCCCAGTTAATGCTTTCCTCTGTCACTTTGGAGGTCCATTAGCTCTTCCATTCAGTGAGGGTCCTCTTTATCAAATGGTTCTCCAGTAAGTGCTCTGAGAGCAGCAGCTAATGATTCCCTGTGGTTGGAGCAAGTCAGAATGAAAATGGAGTTTTGGCACACATCCCTGAACTCCATCAACAGGAGGGAATGAAGGCTAAAATGTCTATAAATCCAGGCCAGGCTGCAGAGTCCCTGCAGAATGGTGTTAATTACAAGGTGAAGAACCTTAGAAGAATTTTCAAGTTCATCAAAGAAATGTTCAGGAGAATGTTTGCCATAGCCCAGACATAATTTAAGTAATTTGCAATAGCCATATTGATAACAGGTGGTCTACCGATTGCTTTTGACAAGAGGAAATGAACAAAGTAATGATTCTTCTTCTCTGTGGACATAGTTTGTCATGATAGTCTTATAAACTCAGCAAGCAAGCAAACAAACAACACAATGAACATAATTATGTAATTCCATAACACTTAAGCAGTGGTTTGCCTCTTCTAGTTCGACCTCTTTGTATTTCAGACCAGCTGGTATACTTAAAATTAGTTGGCAGTTAGTACATTGTTTTGGATATGGATATTTAAGTATCATGGAAAAAAATGAAAAAGCACATTCAACCAATGCATCATTTAGTTATTAGCCAAAGATTACTTTATTTTAATGTTTTCTTCTGTGATTGGGATTTAGTTATTAGCCAAAGATTACCTTATTTTAACGTTTTCTTCTGTGATAGTGGCTCTAGCTGACGCAGGAAATGGTGTTTTTTAAGGAGATCATTATGATTTGGGTTTGCTTTTGTATCCAAGAATTGACACCAATATGTTTATGTAAAATACCTTTCCTGTGTGAGTTGGGGTAAGACGTACAGGAGGCAAATGTGAGTGTTCAAAGCTGAGAGACCTGAGTTCAAAGTTCTGCTCAGCTTTCTGCTGACTATGATTTTTTGCAAGTCGTTTAATCAGACCTTCAATACTTAATTTTTTTAAGATAGTCTAATAGTTGCCCCAAAAGGTTGATGCAAGAATTGAAAGCAACATATAGAAAACTATGAATGTGAAATAGATACTATGTGTATATATATGATAGCTCTTTCCTCTCTCCTTTATGGTCATATTGAAGCCAAGGAAAAGCATGCTTTTTCTTGCAAGAATCTTGTGAGAGAAATTGTATCAGTATCATCTGCCTTATTTAATTAACAGGAGACTTCAGTTTAAATGTGGGGTGGGGCATGTCAGAGAATTCATGTCTACTGTATATTCTCAGGACTCAGAATTCCTATTGCTAATTTTAATACTTTGACAAATTAGCAATTTTCTATTATTTGTTACATTCTGCAAGCATTTCTTGATATTTCCCAGATTTCTTTTCTTAATGACTCTTCATAGGTTTAGAGGAAATATTTAAGCATGTATATGTATAATGTACATATAAAATAAGCATGTTTATGTATACATATTTTCCTTTCCTACTTAATGTAACGGGCCATAATTGTGTCAATAACGTGAAATTGATGTCGATTTTGCAATTTTGTGACACAATACAATAACCTGTTGACTTTTGTGTGTGTGTGGAAAAGAAAAATACACTTTCATGTGAAAATGTACACACTGAAAATTATAGGTTTTACTTGTGGAAAATATATGATTAAAAAAATGAAGTGATTTACTTTTTTAATTCTTTCCCAAAATAGTTTTCTGAAAGTTTGGCTATCTGTATGCTTCAGTGTTTAAAATATGTAGGCACTAAAATTCTTAACGGCATAAAATAAAAATCATCTGATTTATGAAAGCCTACAGAAAATGATAAAAAAAGGAATATTTTTAAATGCAGGATATGTTAGCGGCGAATATGGAACCCAAGATAAGCAAGGCATGTTCGACTCTACCTAGACAGTGTCAGATCTCTGGCAATTAGTACATTGCTTTGGATATGTAGCTTTTAGCTGCTCTCCTTTGTAAGGTTTAAGACCAGGCTTGTTTATGTATAACTATTCAATCTCATACATGCATGCAGACATGCACACACTCTTTTTGTTTGCTCCCACGATGATTTATTTACCAGCTGTAAAATGAGGATGATGATAACTGTCCTTCCTGGCAGTCATTGGACCATAATATATGTCAATGTCAATTGGAAGTTGTAAAATGCTACATAAATGCAAGGTATTGTAGCTATGCAAAGCCTAAAATTACCTAATTGATTTTGGTCTGTCCCTTATCGCTTATAATGAGAGTACTAGCAGCTAAAACACCTTGAAAATTACTGGAGTGTTTTTATAGCCAATAGACTCCAGAATTTATATAGCATTTAGAACTTTATCAAACTTTCTTTGTACTAGTCTGATTATTTAAAGAAGATCTCATTATGTAATAATGTCTTTAAAGTATTTAATTTTAAATAGATAAATAAAAATATTTTTAGAAGATAAATTTTTTAGAAGATAAATAAAAATATTTTTTTTCCTTGCAGACTCTTTAAAACGTGCTGTCTTTTTGTCTTCTGTTTTTCTTAATAATTCTTATTTGGTCTGGCTGGTTGGATTCAATTCTCCACTGCTACTAGAAGACAAATTATACATATTCTTGAACTGGACGTGGTGGCTCACGCTTGTAATCCCAGAACTTAGGAGGCTGAGTTGGACAGATCACCTGATATCAGGAGTTCAAGACCAGCCTGGCCAATGTGGCAAAACCCAGTCTCTACTAAAAATACAAAATATTAGCCAGGTGTGGTGGTGCATGCCTGTAATCCCAGCTACTTGGGAAGCTGAGGCACGAGAATCACTTGAACCCAGAAGGTGGAGGTTGCAAGGTTGCAGTGAGCCGAGATCATGCCACTGCACTCCAGCCTGGGTAACAGAGTGAGACTCCATCTCAAAAAAAAAAAAAAAAAAAGTAAATAAATAAATAAATTGTACATATTCTCTGTGATTCAATTTTCTTATCTGTTAATGGGAAAAACAGTATTATTACTTCCCAGGATTATTTGAGGCTTGATATAGGTAAAGTTGAGGTGCCTGGTGTTGAGTAAACACAGGGAATTTGGAGTAAGTGCAGTATAATATAGTAAGTTACAGGTGTTGTTATTTTACTTCCACAGCTTTGTTGACAGGTCAACGTACTTGTGTCAGAACTCCTTGGTAGATACTCACAGTCTCCCAGCACAGTGAGCCTTGTGCATAGAGTTCAATTTAGATCCACTAATGGGAATAAAAGAAAACAGGCACAGATACATTATTTAAAAACACAGTAATACCAGATTGTACACAAGAACACGTTTTAGAATCAAGGATCATTGTAATTATTCAGGTAGTAAACTTAAAAGATAAGCAGAAATAGGAGGCCACCTTTTGTTAGGGAAATGCTCCCTTTTAACAGTTTCTGAAGAAAAAACATGGGAAAAACACTCCTTACCACCTACTGTTTAGGCCATTCCTGCTATTGACCCTTCAGATGTGTCCTCGACAGCTCCCTTTGGAGCTGCCTCACTGGGCACCTGCTTCCTGCATGAGAAGTTCCCTATCTTGTGAGGGATGGAACAGTCTGGAAGCTTCCCCCATGCAGACAGAGAGAGGATTATGCAATATTTTGTATCCCAGATAAAATTATATAGTTTAAGTGGATTATGGATTGTTTCACCAAATTAAAAATTAAGAACATATCCATAAATATTATTTTAGCCAGAGATGATCTATCAGTACAAATGTAAACAGTAACCGTGGTACCACAGGCCCTGCCGTGCAAGCTTCTTGGGTAAATATTTCAATAAAACCTTCTCAAAACAGGATGAAGATGGCTCAGCTGTTCTGTGGACTCTGCTGAGGCAGTGAGGGAATTCGCCGTGTCCCTCAGTGGTCTGCCCATCTCTGGGGCTACTGAAAGTATTCTTGCTCCAGCCTGAGTTTCACAGCATCAGGCAGCACTTCTGGGTTCCTGAGCATGCGATTTCTTTCCAATTCACTTTGGTCTGAGCATCCTTGAAAAACCTAAACGATGGTTTAAGGGCCAGATCACAATTTTTATGCATAAACCAAAATGTCAGTGTTTGTGTACCAGACTAGGCAGGCTGACACCAGGTTCTACATGCTCTGCCTCCCCACTAAATTCTTTCTTTTATTGTCCCAGTGGTTCAGGAATTCAAACTGCTTGAAAATAAGACACTTAAATTCTGGCTTTATGTACTCTACTTATTTTTAGAGATAGGTTCTTCTTCTATTGCTGAGAAAGGAGTGCAGTGGTACAGTCATGGCTCACTGCAGCCTCGACCTGTTGGGCTCAAGTGTCCTCTTCCTCAGCCTCCCAAGTCACTGGGATGACAAGTGCACACCACCATGCCTGGCTAATTTTTTTAATGTTTTTTTACTGGTGGGATCTCAGTATGTGGCCCAGGCTGGTCACAAGCTCCTGGCCTCAAGTGATCCTTCTGCCTTGGCTTCCCAAACTGCTGGGATTATAGGTGTGAGCCACTGTGCCTGGCTTAGCTCCCAAAACTGTTCAGGCATAGTGGGAAATGTTAATAACTTTCTCTGTCAAATAAGCATAATCCAAGGATGTTCCATGATGAGTATGACATATACTTGACCTAATTATAATTTGATGATGCTCAAATTCATAGAAAAACAAGACTGTCATATACTTTGTGGATTTTTCTTAATGTAACTTTCACCAGAATGTACAGCCTCTGTATTGTTATCCCCACTTTGCAGAAATTAGCTGAGAGTTTCCTGAGTCACTAAGTCCTAGCAGGCTTTGGATGAGAATGAATAGGAGAGTTCCTTGACATATGACAGGGGTGTGGCTTGCCTGTTTGGTGGCCTCACAGCTGAAACCCCTGAAGGAAGGAGGAGCATGCAGACAGGCAATGCAGAGGCTGGGGCAAGTGCTCTGGCTCCACAGTACTGTCTAGAGGTGGATGCCTATGCCTGCAGCCCTCCACATTACAAAGCTCTTTTAGTTTTGCCGTCTACAGATGGCTTGAATGTTAATCAGCTCAGTAGACCCTCTGCTTTATCGCAAGGGCAGGGGGCCAGTGTGACAGCTTTGTGTATCCCAAGCGTTTGCCCAGTGGCCCAGAAGAATTGGATCACATGCGGGCTGGAAGGATGACTGCAGGGTTTTGCTGAGTGGTGGAGTTGGCTCTCAGCAAGATGGATGGGGAATTGAAAGTGGGGATGGAGTGGGAAGGTGATCTTCCCCTGAAGTGGGGCTGCCCAGCGGCCAGAATCCTCCAACCACCCCCTGCTGAACTCCCCTTGGCATCCAGACATCCCTCCTCTTCTCTTTCTCTGCCATGTCGTTCTGCCATTGGTGGTCTGCTATTCTGCTCTAGAGCTTGTGATTCAGGGTTTATGTGGGGGCAGGATAGGGGAATGGAGAACCAAAAGGCAACTGTTTGGGCATGAAAACAGAAATGCCTATTCTCATTCAGGGATGTGGGTATCTAGGCTTAAAGGTGGGGCCTTTACCAGGGAACCACCCTCTTCAACTCAGTAATTTCCCATGTCCTGTCCATATCAATAAGGTGAAAGAGAGGGCCCTAGAATCCGTTCTTTTCACTGTACCCCAACTCTGTGTCAGTGCATGCTAACATCCGACTACTCTTTTATTTAGTTGCCTTTGTCTGCCTATTACTTGAGAAAACTAAAAAATTGACAGAAGGGCGAAGCATTCCTTGTTTTATAGAAAAAAAAAAAAAAAAAAAGACAAAGACCGTGTTTCCAAAGTTTATCTCGGAGTAAATCTCTAAAAGTATGTTTTTTTTTTTTTTGTTTTTTGTTTTTTGTTCGTTTTTTTTTGGTTTTTTTTAAATGCTCACAGCGATTCTGGTGGTTTTATGAATATCAGGAAAATATTTCTACTAGAGGCAACTTAAAACAAAATGCACCTTACACACACACACAGACACACATGTTCACACACATGCATATATACACAGTCTATTTACTAGGTATCTGGCATCATGCAGGACACTGAAGTTCAGTGGCAAATGAGACCAAAAGCTCCTTCCTGTCAATAACTTGCTGTATGAGCACTAGGAAGCCAACAGATTCTGATGTGAAAGGGACCACAAAGGGCAGATCCTGGCCATACTGGGCAGTGAAGCTCATACTTGAGATAATAGGGAAATGCATTCTAGGCTGATAAACTGAGGGAAAGTATCTACCTCAAGTATATAAAATCCTTCATGCAAGTTCTATCAGATGAGAAATTAAGGATAAAATGAAAAGAATAAAAAAGATGAGAGCATTACACCTGGTTTGGGGAATATGTTTTTAGAAATATACATGCCATATGTGAGTGCTATAGAATGGCACTTTTTGTTCTATTTTATGTACACTCAGAAGTAAATGGCAATTTAATACATTCTTTTATCATTCTGCCAATGTTTATTAAGCGTTTTCAATGTTCTGAGTCCACTGTAAAGTGGTAAGAATATAGTGATAAATGTTCTCAGAAAAACTCATAAGAGGGGGGTTGAGATGGATATTTTCTAGTTCAATTCAATATGACAAGTTCTGTGATAGATATGAGCTGTGCTCATTGTCTCAGTCTGTTTTGTGTTGCTGTAAAGGAATACATGAGGCTGGGTAATTTATAAAGAAAAAAAAGGTTCCTTTGGCTCAGGATTCTGATGGTTGGGAGGTTCAGGATTGGGCCTTGGCATTTGGTGAAGGTCTCAGGTTCTCCTGGAGGGAGGTGAAGGGGAGCAGTGTGTGCAGAGATCACACAAGGAAAGACGGAGGCAGTGGTGAGGTGCCAGGCTCTTTTCAACACACAGTTCTCTTGGGAACTAAAGAGTGAGAGCTCACTCTCCTCTGCGGGAAGGCATCAATCTATTAATGAGAGATCTGCTCTAGTGACCTCCCAATAGGCCCCTCCTCCCAACACTCCCACACTTGGGATCAAATTTCAACATGAGATTATGTGGGGACAAACAAACCATATCCAAATCCTAAAACTCACATGTGCATAGAAGATTCCAAAAATCAATGCTCATGAAGCCAGGGAGTACTTCGGAGAGGAGGTAACACATTAAGCTGCATTCGGAAAGATAAGAGCCCTTTTATTTCTCCTTTGGAAACCTACTCTTGCTGACCAACAAAGGCGTGAAGAGTTGAGCTGCTATTGGAGAAGTTTCTCTTTAAATCCAAGGGGGAGGGAAATTTCAAAATTACTTTAGATGCAATTAGAAGTAATCAGCTTCATATCATAAATTTTTGATGCAATTGGTCCCTTCCTTTCTGAATTATTTTTTCTCTCATGTCCAGATGGTTCTCATAAACATATCAGAAGATGATGACATTTTTAATTTCTTTCACTCAAGCTCTGAATTTGTCTGAATGGAAAGTATAGAGAATAGTATGATTCTTCAAGCCTAACAAGCATATCACACTGGTTAAATTATGAAATCAAGATTTTTTAAATTCAAAATTAATGTATAACTTCTATCTACATATATGAGATATTTGCAAAGATGATTTTATAGTTCCAGTCAAACATTAATTGTATTAACATTTTATTATTCATGTATTTATTTATTTTGAGAGTCTTGCTCTGTTGCCCAGGCCAGAGTGCGGTGGGGCATGGCTCACTGCAACCTCCATCTCCCTGGGTCAAGCAATTCTCCTGCCTCAGCCTCCTGAGTAGCTGAGATTACAGGCATGAACCACCACATTCAGCTAATTTTAGTATTTTTAGTAGAGGCGGGGTTTCGCCGTGTTGGCCAGGCTGGTCTCAAACTCCAGGCCTCAAGTGATCCACTCACCTTGGCCTCCCAAAATGCTGGGATTACAGGCGTGAGCCACCGCACCTGGACTGTATTAACATTTTAGATGTAGGAAATGATTTTTCAGTTCTAAAATTTTCCTCAAGAATTAAACATATCCATTCAAGGCTGCATTGATCCCTGATCATTGTTGAATAATGAAAGTTTAGGGATACTTACCGGCACATTCAAGTGGAAATGTTCTACATTTTCCTGGGTAGTATTTCTTTTCTCTAACTGAGCTGCTGCGAGGCTCCCATAGGGTGAAAGTAAGATAACTGTAAAGGATGTACCTTGCTATGGGTCTGGCAGCAGGTTACCGTATTGACACATATAGCAACACATACATACAGCAGAGATCAGAGAAAGAAAGTCCGTAAGAGTTCCTAAAACAGGGTGGCTTTCTAGTTTCTCAAATACTACTTTCTGATTTAAACAAATCCAAGATACAGTTATAGCTAACATCAGAGAAAGGAGTTATTAATTCAGCAGTAGAACATTAAACAAACAGACCCCAGGCTTAGGGGCAGTAGGGATGCTTGGAGATGCAGATGTGGAGAGACAAAGGCAATGCCAAGAGGCCAGTATGCTCAGAGCCTGGCCTCCCTGGAGTCCTCTGACAGCGGCTGAATCCCAATGACCCTGTGCTCCTGAAGGGCAGAAATTCAATTAGGAACTCTCAGCTTTCAGCTTTGAGGCTCAGGCTAGTATATCAGTGGGTAGCTCCACTGCTGGAGGAAACATATTCTACAGCAATTATGAAATAGAAGCTAATAATAGGACAAGGGAGAGTGAAAAACATGAGGTTGGAAAGAATTGGCAGAAAAGATGAGCTGATAAAGCATCTACTTTAAATAAGGTCATGATTTTGCCACAGTTTGGGGTGTTCTCCTGTGCTAATTTATAGTCACAATCAAAGTCACATGGAAGCCTTATTTTCTTTGACAAGGTTTTATTTTCAGTGCACTAGAAAGCTCTTTCCTTTCTGCCTGGGTTAACATATGTGAAAGAAATAGTGATTATTTTAATGATATTAAATAGTAGCTTTGATCTCTTCCCCCTACAAGCTAACCAAAACATTATCTGGATGTATGAAATGATTCGTTTGTGAACAAAACCTCTATATCTATTATAATGTTTCTGTTCATCTACCTGACTCTCCCACTAGACTTTGAGTTCATCTGTGCTTCCGGAACCTACCACCTACTCAGTGAAGATAAACTGAATCAATGAAAAATACGCTAAATACCTACCACCCTCATTTTTTAGAGGACAAATTTGAGGTGTTAAAGAGGAGACAGAAATGTTAATATCAATCTTCTATTTCAAACCTACTAAGCCCAAGGCAGAAGCTTACACCCTTTCTACACTGCTTCATAATTGCCTGCCTTGTGTTCATGTTAAAATATGCAAAGGAATGTTGTATCCACATTTGATACATGACAAGAAGGAGGCTCCCAGAGGGAAGGTCGCTTCCTCAAAGACGCCCACCAGTAAGTAAGAGGACTGATCACCAGTCTCAGTTCTGCCTGACTATAAAGCTCTCGATCCTCCAATCTTGTCAAATTTGCTTTATTATAAGAATCTCCAAAGGCCATGGTTAAAAATACAGATTCTTAATATCTTCCTCTGAAGATTCTAATTTAGGTATCATCAGCTGGGACCCAATAATCATGCATTCATTATTGAGACCAATTTGGAAAACAGTGAATAATAGTAATGTTTGTCAAACTCTAGTGAGTGTGTATGAATCCTGTGGGGATCAACTGCAGATTAAGGTACAGTGGTAGGTCTGGGGCAGGGCCTGGGATTCTGTGTTTCCAATAAGGTTGCAGGTGATGCCTGTGCTGCGGGTCCACAGCCACACTTGGAGCAGTGAGGAACTAAGCCTTGCTGCTCAGCTCACAATAGCACCCTTATTCCCACCCCAGGGGTCCTTTCGTAATTCTGCCACTACCGTACACCCTCCAGCTCCAACTGTGCAGCCCGGCAGTTATGCCAGAGCAAGCTTTCCTGCATACCCTTGCAAGTGTGTTTGTGAAGCTTATGGAAACCTCTGTTTATCTGTATTAGTTACCCTGCTAGTTCACATGCCTACCAAATAAGAATCTCTGGGTACTTGCAACACAACTTCATCCCATGCCCATCTCATCCACGATGGTTTTATAAGCCAATTGTTTCCATAGGTTTCTGTTATAACAGGGAGATTTTATAGATCACATTTGCTATTTGCAGGTTTAGGCTGGACAACTGGTATTTTTCCCAAACTGTAGAACTTTTAAGTTGGCGGAAAAATGTTCTCTGCAGCATTCAGATAAATGAATGAAGAAGCACTTATTAGAGGTTGCGAATCATCACACCTCTTCAGGACTTAGGTTCATCTACGATAACTCACCAGAGTCTTTAAAAAATTACTGATTTTTTTATAACTAGGAAAGCTGTGATGTGTAAACATGACAAAACGCTAAGTGAATTTCACAATGGAACACGGACTTTTCAAAGGGACAATTCTGATTAGTGAAATCTGTTCTAAACCTCAGTTTTTCTGATTCCTAGCAGGGTGACCCTTGGTAATATCTTAGCTCCAGTGGACCGTAATCTCTTCATTGTGAAATGGCGTGATTGAACATAATTCCTAGCTCTCCTCAAATTCTAAATTCAGATGAAGAAACAAGGTGATCCTTCGCAATTTCATCTGCTTCAGTATATGCGTTTATGGCATTTCTATCAAAGAAAAGTGGAGACATTTCAGAAAGAGCAAGTATTTGCTGAGAAAACATAGCTGTTCTATGTTTTGAAGCACAAAAGATAAAATGCCAAATTAAGAAGGGTGTGACTGTCAGGAGAAGGACAGCACAAAGAAAACCTGTTAGTCCTTCATGCCAGTGCCTCACAGACTGGCGTGTCTATGTACTCACCGGGGCAGCTTTTAAAAATTCACATTCTGTTTCAGTAGGTCTGGGGTGGGGCTCAAACTCTGTGTTTCTAACAAGGCTCTGGGTGCCAGGGGGTATCGCTGAACGTGGGCCTGTCCTTGTCTAGTAAGGCTTTACACCGGCGCTCTTCCACCTTAGCTGCAAAGTTGAACTGCCCAGATTCAACATTCAGATAGCAGACCACATGCAGAGCAAACAAATTTGGATCTCTGTAAGTGGGACTAGGGCATGTGTGTTTTAAAGCTGCCTAAGTGATTTCCATTGGCAGCCCAGGTTGAGAATCCCTGCTCTACCTTTCTGCCACAGGCCTCCACTGGGGCTTCCCAAGTCCTTAAAACTTTGGGTTTCGGTTATTTATGAACACATTTATCACAATGGTAGAACACAAAATAGGTATTTCACCCTCACTTTACCATAAGCAGTAGAGTGAAACCGACTGTGCCAAGAGATCATGCTGTTTATCTGGTGGGGTCTTTTACACACTCACAGAATTTTCCAGAGGTGGTCCTTATGAAGGAGACTGACTTTTTATTCTGCTCCCCAAGCACCAATGCTACCACTAACACCGCTTGTGGCATATTTCCCCATGGCTACATGGGTCTCCGTAAGTGTCACCTTCAAGTTACCTGTTACCGTGCTGGTCACCGTACCCAAGTTTAGTGAAGTTTTCCGTGGCTGCATGTTGACAAGCTTTCTGATCATCTTTCCCTTTTCCTTCTCATACTCGCTCTTTCCATTCTGCCTCTTCCTTCTATGAATATTCATTGAGTGCCTGCTCTCTGTCTAGCCTATGCTAGGTGCTTCATTGCAGTCTGTACATGGATGAAGTACTTATCTTCTACTGCTTCTTTGGAATTGAATACTAAAAGTGAAATTACTTGGTTCAGGAACATGAATATGTTCACGACTCTTGACCCAAATCCATCTTGCCTGCATTCAGTAAGCTTCTATTTGCTGATTGAATCTATGTAAGCTTGCCCCTCCTTATTATTTAATGCCTATGTCTTTGATTAATGTGTATTCTTTGTATTCTTTATTTGGCTATAAGGTGAATTTAAATTTTATTTTTATTTTAATAGTGAATGTTCTAAAGGCAGTGAGAAACCAGTAAAGAGTATTAAACCATCGAATAACTTGCTCATTTTATGCACGTGTCATATATTTTCATCTTCAGAAGCTACCAGTTCATTCTCTATATAGGCAGGGACAACAAGGATGCCTCACAGCAAGTATTCTTTGATTAAACCAGAGCCTCTTAGCTTTGCAAATATGAGACATACATGCATCATGGTCCTGCAGGATGAGGGTAAGTAATCTGAGAGAAAGAGAGAGAGAGAGGTGTGTGTGTGTGCGTGTGTGTATGTGCACATGTGTGAGTTCATCAGCCTGCCCGACAAGGGATAACGTAACATAATACTCAAGTTCTGGCAGGGTTGAGACCAAGACTCTAAACCGTGTCCTTCTGAATTCAAAGTCAACAGGACTTGAGAAGAGCAGTGACTTGATTGAGATCAATGGCAAGAAGGGACACCAAGAGCACAAAGGGAAGCTGACCAGGAGACCAGGAAAGAGTCAGATGGTGACCCAGGCTTAAATCTAAACCTAGAGAACAGTCACGCTGCTTCTGTATCATCACATGGTAAAAGTGAATCAGGCTTTCCTGGCTTCCCTGCTTTGGGCTTTTGAGCATGTGTAATATAATCCTAGGAGGCTGGGATTTCTGCAAGTAAAGCTTACATATCAGGTTCTATTGGGATTTCTGGAGGATTACCACTTCTCTCACTGGTGCCACCTTGTGGCAAATGCTACAGTAACAACACTTGCTGTAGTGTAGCTGATAGATTCAGCCACATTTTTTTTACTAGGCGTTTGGGCTAGGAAGTGAAAACAAATCTAATATCTGGATAATCAGTGAAGGGGAAATCTTGAGCTTTCAGTCACTAAGGGTAGGTGGAGGTTTTAGAACTCTCTTAAATTATGGATACAGGATCATTTCGTTTTTTCTTACTTGTTCAGGGAGATCTGCATAGTTGCAGGGGAGAGAATGAATTGGAGGAGTTTCTACCTAAATGTTAAACTTCCTTCACACTCCCCAACATCAACCTGGAAAAATTACAGAGGGAAAGCATTAAGACATGGAAAATATTCTGAGAAACTCCAGTGAAACAGTTCTGTGGGAGACAGGAACTGCTGTGAACTTGGAGTATGTGTGATTTGAAACCTAGAACAGGAGGCAGCTCTTGGGGCTCTGGAGCTCTGGCTCTAAGCCAGCAAAGACTGGTCCACTTTTACCATGTGGCAATGCAGAAGCAGCTGGGTTGTTCTCCAATTTGTAGATTTAAGCCTGGACCCCTGTAACATAGGGAAAGAGCTAATAGAACCAACCTTCCTTCCCTCCTTCCTTCCTTCCTTCCTTCCTTCCTTCCTTCCTTCCTTCCTTCCTTCCTTCCTTCCTTCCTTCTTTCCCTCCCTCCCTCCCTCCCTCCCTCCCTCCCTCCCTCCCTCACTCCTTCTTTCCTTCATTCCTTCCCTCTTTTTTTTTTTTTTTTTTTTGACAGAGTTTCACTCTGTTGACCAGGCTGGAGCGGAGTGGCACGATCTCGGCTCACTGCAACCTCCGCCTCCTGGGTTCAAACGATTCTCCTGTTGCAGCCTCCCAAGTAGCTGGGATTACAGGTGCATGCCACCACACCTGGCTAATTTTTGTATTTTTAGTAGAGATGGGGTTTCATCATATTGGTCAGGCTGGTCTCAAACTCCTGATCTCAGGTGATCCACCTGCCTCGGCCTCCCAAAGTGCTGGGATTATAGGCATGAGCTACTGTGCCTGGCCACTGATAGAATTTTCTCTTGCTTCTCCCCTTCTGTGGCCTGGTGTGCTATATTACTCACACCAGGGAGGCTCAGGCTACAAGGATAAGGCCCCTAGAAGATCTGAGTAGTATTCCTGGATGGGGAGCAGAGGGGACAGAGATGGGGACTAATTAGGCTCAGGTAGCCATTTCCCCATCCTTCCTTCTCCAAATCCTGATAAGTGATGGACTGCACCCAAAGGAGTGTTTCTTCCTCATGATGTTCCCTCTGGGAGACTGAGCATGAATCCTGGGCCTAAGGAATGGTTTGGTAGTGTGGAGAGGGGTTAACTGTGACTTCCTGCCACCTGTGACTCTCACTTCAAGCTCATCCCATTTCTACTCTTAACACCCCAGGAGGACTGCAAGTCTAGGGAAGTCTAACCATGGCTCCTTTTACATTTTAATTGCCTGAAAAATTAGCCAACACTCGGGGGAAATGAACTTCACAGGCCCAAATAATGACAGAGGAGCAGCACTATTTCAAAAGAACATGAATTAGAGAAAATCTTTAGACCAAGAAAAGGAGACAGAGGCAATGATCTAAAGAAGCGAGAATTGAAAGAGAGAATACTAGATAGATTTGAAAAAGATAATCCACAGAAAAGTGGGTGCAATAGTAACAATCTTTGCTTTACTGGACTATTTTGAGGATTAAATGAATTGATATATGTGGTGCATAGGCTATAATGTGTTTAGACATTGAGTATAATAAATATTCACTCTTATGGAATTTTATATTATGATTCAAATATAGAATTTGGGGAAGAAGGACTCCGGTTGAATACATTGAGTGTGAAATTCTAATTGGACATTTGTATCTTTGTATATATGTATATTACATTTGAAGCTCAACGTAAACTGGGCCAGAAGTATAAAACCAGAGATTTGGCATAAACTGTCTCTGACATTGTAGCAGGAGACTTCAAGTAGACTGGAAGCCTTAACAGTGATGTCTGTAGGACATAAAAAAAGGTTTCCTGAAGAAAAGTAGGAAGATTTCAACAAAATGAACAATCCAAAAGAAAAAAAAAAAAGAAGAAAAAGAAAAACAAAAAGCCACAAATTCAACTACTTTTATAATATTTTCCAAAGCGATTTTATAATACTCAATATTAAATTGTGCGAAATAGGAGAGCAAAAGTTTTGTTGCCATTCCTCAATCCTCCTCACCAAGGCTTAACCACAGTTTGTTGGATATTTACCCTCATTTCTTTTTTTATGTCTAAAAAAAGACATGTTTTACTTAGTGTACATGTAGAGCTTTTTACTTATGGCTTCCAGGATCTAACTCATTTCTTAAAATGACTTTGTTATGTTCCACAGATAAAAATACACACTATTTCTAACCATTTCTCTATAGACAAGCAGTTTAGATTTTTTTTTTTTTTTGCAATTACATAGCACTGTGGTAAAACTTTTAAAAATATGTATTACTTTTGATTTATTGGAGCTTATTCACAAAAAAGGTAATTAAATTCCAGTTAACCAGTATTTATAGATTCTATAATCTGCCCAGAAATGTGCTAAATACTATATATACAGCATCGTTGTGAAAGATAAAGGCAGTGAGTATTTTAAGAAGGAAGGAGTGATTAGCAATGTCAAACGCAGCAATCCAGTAGAAATACCCATGGATTTAGCAAGAAGTCAATTGAGAAAATAGTAAGAACTATTTTAATTGTACTATGTGATAAGGTGGCAGACTTCAATTAGTTAAAGGGTCATTAAAGATGGGAAAGTATAGAAATGAGTACAGATTAACACTAAAACAAATTATCTTCATGTATCTATTTGACTGGAAAAACATATTTTTGAGGGACTGTAGTAGAAGTGCACATTGGTATAACAACTTTATAAAACAGTTTGTTATTACCACTAGTCACATTGCACATGTACCTATACTGTAACTAATCACTTCCTCTCCCAGAGAAATTCTTTTTTTTTTTTTTTGAGACGGAGTCTCGCTTTGTCGCCCAGGCTGGAGTGCAGTGGCCGGATCTCAGCTCACTGCAAGCTCCGCCTCCCGGGTTTACGCCATTCTCCTGCCTCAGCCTCCCGAGTAGCTGGGACTACAGGCGCCCACCACCTCGCCCGGCTAGTTTTTTGTATTTTTAGTAGAGACGGGGTTTCACCATATTAGCCAGGATGGTCTCGATCTCCTGACCTCATGATCCGCCCGTCTCGGCCTCCCAAAGTGCTGGGATTACAGGCTTGAGCCACCGCGCCCGGCCAGAGAAATTCTTAATATTAACACTCCAGAAGACATGGACAAGAATTCCTAGAAGAAACATTTGTAGTAATACCTGATGGAAACAGTCAGATTTTCATTAATAGTAGAACGCCAGGCAGATTACATTCGTACAATGGAATGCCATCAGCAATGCTAATACCTACAGGTAACCACATGGATGAACCACAGCAGAATCATATTAAATGCAAAAAGCAAGATTTGTAAGAAGATGCAGTATGACTTCTGTTAGGCAAAGTTAAAAGGCAAGCAGTCAAAATAGGATATTGTAAAATTATAAATAGCAGCAAGGGAACAGTCATCAAAAAAGGCAGGATAATAGTTGGTGTTTGGGGGGAAGGAAGAAGATTCCATGAATTAAAGATGCATAGAGGGCTCCTGAATCCAGTACATTTCGTTTTCCAACACGGTGGCTTTTGTATGTGATGGTGATGTTAATGATGATGATGATAATGATTAAAGATCTTGTTTGAGAATGGTATATGTTGTAATGGAAAATGACAACATTACAGAGATAACAATAACTAACATCTATTGATCCTTTTGTATTCTGGACACTATTCTAAATGCTTATTTAATCCTTATAAAAATCCTTTAAGATAAACATTGCTATTATACCCCGTTTTATAGTAGAAGAAGCTGAAACACACAGAGGTTAAGTAACTTGTCCAAGAGACAGAGCAGGAAGGCGATCAGCCTCCAGAGCTTAGATTCTCAATGCGTACATAATTACCTCTGAAAGGCTGAAAAGCTATTTCATTTGTGCTTTGATTTTTTTTTTTTTTTTTGAGACAGAGTCTTGCTCTGTAGCCCAGGCTGGAGTGCAGTGGCGAGATCTTGACCTCGGCTCACTGCAAGCTCCGCCTCACGGGTTCACGCCATTCTCCTGCCTCAGCCTCCTGAGTAGCTGGGACTACAGGTGCCCGCCACCGCGCCCGGCTAAATTTTTTTGTATTTTTTGTATTTTTTTTTTTTTTAGGAGGGACGGGGTTTCACCGTGGTCTCGATCTCCTAACCTCGTAATCCGCCCGCCTCAGCCTCCCAAAGTGCTGGGATTACAAGCGTGAGCAACCGCGCCCGGCCTGTGCTTTGATTTTTACATCTAGGTAACTTCATAGTTAATATTTTACTCTAATTGTGAGATTTATATCTTAATGAACTTTTCTCATATTTTATTTTATCATTTATGCCTCACGGGTTGGGAGACTTTATGACACTAACTGAGACACCTTTGAGAGTAACATACAATAAACAATACTCTTGGAAAACAAGCATAAACTGGGACTGTCCTGGACAAACTGGAGCACGTGGTCACCTTTCATAGCAAGAAGGTGATAACACAGCAAGGCCACTGCTGATGAATTCTTTCCTTTCTTGTGTTAATGTGTTGCTTATCACATGAGTTTGTGTGTGTGTGTGTGCTTATGAACATTGTCTTTAATTTAGTTTAAACCATATTTGCTCTTCTATGCCATTTCGTATTGCGTTAATTAACTTTACTTTTAGGAGATTTTAATTCCTAGCAGTAAAAGTTCTTTTTCTTCACTGTTACAATTTATCCAAATATAATTTGATAATTTAAAATTTTTAAAAAACACATTTTCCTGTTTTATAATTGTTTTATTTATATTACCTTTATAGAAATACAATTTTATTATGTTTATAAAGTGCACAATGAAAAGAAAAATTTGCAACCCGTGGGATCATTACTATTCATAGCTTTGCCTTCCAGTCTTGGTCAGAAATATTCATCTTTATAATATTTCATTTTATCCTTCTCATATGTAGTATTTCTGTGCATTTATTCAGATGTTTTTATAATACTCCCTTTAGTAGCTTATAGATTTTTATGGACTCATTCAAATCCCTTAATAATTATTTTATCAAGAATCTTCTCGTTGCTTAACCTAGTATGTGATAACCCTGATATATGTGTTTTACAATGATAAAGGAAAGGCACAAATTTTTGTATTTTTATCTTACATCTAGTTACCTTATGTACTAAACATTTCTGTTAGATAGATTTTGAATTGTCTGCCTTTTGCAGGCCTGTAATCCTGCACTATAAGTATAGTGCATCTTTGTTTCATAGACTTTTGTTAATTCTTAAAAAATCCAGTTCTCACATACTATTTTATTGATCCAGCAGTCAAAACCGATATTAAATATGATAAAGCTTATTAAAGGTACCTTTATTGTATATAAGACTGTAAAGTGCTTATCTATGCATTTTATACATAATGCATATGTATAAATATATTTTTATTAGGCATAGACATAAATTTCTGCATAGTCCTTTTTATCAAAACCCATTCAACGGAGTACTTTTATTCTCATTAAGCTATTCATATGGTGTATTAAACTAATAGTTTTGCCCATATAGAAATATTCTTGTATTCATAGGATGAATTTAATCCTACTGCTTAATTGCAACCTCCAATAATGTACTTAAGACTTTAATTTAATATTCATTAGTGAAATTGGCCTGACCTCATTCTTATTAAAGCTTTATTACATTAGATATCACTTGGCTTTTATTTCACAAAATACCTTCAAAAAGGCCTTCATTTATTCCTTACATATTCTGGCAATTTGTCTAACAATGGTATTAAAGTTTGTTTATATTTTAAATGAATTTTCCAATAAATGAATCTACCATATTTGTTTTCAGTAGGGTAATTTTTTGACAGCTTCCCAATTCTCATCTCTGTTAACATTTTTCTTTTCTATAATTCAGGACTGCATTATACATTTATGTAATTTTTTTTCATAACATCAAAATTTGTTTATAGCTTCTCTCTCCTAAGTGTTTAAGGTTTTCTTTCCCCAAATGAGTGTATTTAGTAGGCTGTTACATATACTATCAGAAATTCCATGAATTCATGCGTAAATTTATTTACTTATTTAAACGATTTATGCTTTTCCTTTTACAAAAAAATACATTTTCTTTAGCATTGACTCATTTTTGTGTAATTTTTGGTTAATTAGGTTACATGTTTTGTTTGCTTTTACATTTTTAATAATAAAAGTACTTAACATCATGATTGTTTTGGGTGAGTTATGTATAATTGTTTGTTTGGTGGTTTTATTTAATAGAATTGTTACTACGTTATTATTTATTTTCTCTTCACTCAATTGTTATTTGGTAAAGAGATTAAACATATAAAAGAGGGGATTACTATTTAAAATTATATCTCAAAGTTTATGTCACAGTAATCTGAGATTGTGATCTATAAGCATAGAGACTGCATTTATACATCGCTGCAGCTAAATTTACTGATTTTAGAACAAGGAAGAATTTTCACAATGGTTAAATAAATGATAATTTTTCTAAATGTTTTGTTAAAAACTCAATGTTCACAGATACAAAATTCAAACTCTTACTATTTAATTATCCTGGTTAAATATGTTTCTCATTCTTTTATGTCTTTTTATTTTTATCAAGTGAATGTGTTTATGATAATTTATCTTCTCCTATACTTAAATATTTTAAAAACAATTTTACTGCATCACTAAACATTAATCTGCTATTCCTTTCAAATAAAACCTTTTTGACAGATAATTTTAAATATAATTTTATCACTTTTTAACCTGTCATTATTAATTCACTTAATACCTTAATTCATTATATTAATATTGACAGGCTTATTTAATTTTATTCACATTTGTGTCATCTGATTTTTTTCTCCATTTGAAAAACGTCTTTAGGTTGTTTGGGTTTTTCTTTTTTTCTAAATGTAAAACTTAAAAGTATAAAACTTTATTTTTAAATTTTTCAATTTTCAGCTTTTATTGTAAATTCAGGGGTACATGTGCAGGATGTTACATAGGTAAAAATGTGCCATGGTGGTTTGCTGCACAGATCATCCCATCATCTAGAATGCATTAGCTATTCTTCCTGATCCTCTTGCTCCTCCCAACCCCTACCCTCCAACAGGCCCAAGTGTGTGTTGTTCCCCTTATGTGTCCATGTGTTCTTATTTAGTTCCCACTCATAAGTGAGAACATGCAGTATTTGGTTTTCTGTTTCTGCATTCAGCTGCTAAGGGTAATGGCCCCAAGCTTCACCCATGTCCCTGCAGAGAACATGATCTCATTCCTTTTTATGACTGTGTAGTGTTCCAAGGTGCATATATGCCACATTTTCTTTATATAGTCTATCATTGATGGTCATTTAGGTTGATTCCATGTCTTTGTTATTGTGAGTAGTGATGCAATGAAGATACACATGCATGTGTCTTTATAATAGAAAGATTCATATTCCTTTGGGTATATACCCAGTAATGGGATTGTTGGGTTGAACAGTATTCTGCCTCTAGGTCTTTGAGGAATTGCTACACTGTCTTCCACAATGGTTGAACTAATTTACACTCCAACCAACAGTGTAAAAGGATTCCTTTTTCTCCACAACCTCGCCAGCATCTGTTGTTTTTTGCCTTCTTAACAAAACCATTCTAACTGGTATGAGATGGTATGTCATTGTGATTTGACTAGCATTTCTTTAATGATCAGTGATGTTGAGCTTTTTTCATATGTTTGTTGGCCACATGTGTGTCTTCTTTTGAGAAATGTCTGTTCATGTCCTTTGCCCACATTTTAAAGGGATTATTTTTTTCTTGCTAATTTGTTTAAGTTTTTTATAGATGCTGGATATTAGACCTTTGTCACATGCATACTTTGCAAAGTTTTCTCCTGTTCTGTTTCTGTAGATGGTTTGTTTACTTTGTTGATAGTTTCTTTTGCTGTGCAGAAGCTCTTTAGTTTTTTCATTATATATTTAGATTTATTGACTGTATTTATTATACCTGTTTTCTTATCAGACAATCAAGAATAACAATAATAGCTACAAAGTTCTCTTGGAGGAAAGATATAAAAAATACTTCCTGAACAACTATCGTGCCATTAATATGCAAAGTGTATAGAATGATATTCACTGGTAGACAGGTCTCAAATGATGTGGAACAAGCCCCTTTTCCAAAACATTTATCATAGTTTTTCTTCTTCACTGAGGTTGAATTAGATTAAATGTAATTAAAAATGGAGAGAATCTATATGAAGAATAAGGGGCAATATTTTATAGGTAAGTATATGAAAGTATACGAAATTGGGGATTTTTGCTATAAAGAAGGGATGGTTGCTATAGAGTGTAAATTTATATGATTTTACATACAATTATAGGATACAAATTTTATTTAAAAATACTTAGTAGGGTGTGTTTATAAAATGGATTGTCCTATTGAAAATTGTAAAGGGGCAAGAGGTATAGTGAAAAACAAAAATTTAAAGGCAAAAGCTAAACATAATGTTTTGGATATTAAATCGCATTTCTGCTTCTCATGTTGTCTTAAAATGAGCAGATATTCATTTTTGCAATTGGGAGCATTTGATTGTAAAACTGCTAACTACAAAAAAAAAAAAGATATATAGAGAGTAATACTAGCAAGTGGTAATTCAGTTGAAAGAAAAAAAATCACATCAGTGAAATCATTTTTCCATGAGGGTTTTCCATCAAACATAAATTTTTATATAGTTTAAACACGTTTGTTTACTTTTATTCTTCATTATTCTACCCTCTCTGGTCTAGAATAAGTCTAACATGGGCATTTTTAAAAGGCTATACATATTTAAAGGAAAATGAAAAGGTTAATAACTGTGCAAGCATTGAAACTTTAATTATATAAATTCTCAAGCATGAAAGTGTTCTTTGGCATTTGGCTATATGTACCGTTACTTGTAATGGCTCCTTATTAAAAGTCTTTTTTATGCAAGAGGATAAACAATACAAACATTAACAATAGAATGGCATGGGTTTATTTAGATATTAAACTGTTAATTGTGTATTCATCAAAAATCATAAATCAGAAGAAGTTAAGCTGGAGAATGAAATATTCAGCCTAGGTCTCATTGTCATCATAAATTCTTAATTTTGGTTTAAATTAAGGTAGGGACAAGAGTCTTCATAGAAACATTTTCAACTCTTCTCCTCTTCTTATTTCTTTCTCATTTTCTCTAAAGAAATCTTATTGAACATTTAATCTCAAAGGTCATGAAAAATTGACTCGTATCAAAGATATTTTTAATACTTTCCTTTATACTCTGAAAGATCCACTTTTGCAAAGACACATTAAAAATAACTACCCACTAATATGTCTTATCAAATTACTTCTTGGAGGCTGTTGTTCTAAACACAGGAGTTAGTTCAGTCTTGGCAGGTTTTTGTTTTTCTTTTATTATTTATTTATTTATTTATGAGATGGAGGCTTGCTCTGTTGCCCAGGCTGGAGTGCAGTGGCACAATCTCGGCTCATTGCAACCTCCTCCTCCTGGGTTCAAGCTATTCTCCTACCTCAGCCTCCTGAGTAGCTGGGATTACAGGGACACAGTAACATGCCCGGCTAATTTTTGTGTTTTTTGTAGATACAGGGTCTCACCATGTTGGCCAAGCTGGTCTCAAACTCCTGACTTCAAGTGATCTGCCCGCCTTGGCCTCACAAAGTGCTGGGATTACAGGCGTGAGCCACTGCACCCGGCCTTGACAGGTTTTTCCAATACACCATGTCATATTTCATTTTTGCCAATTATGTTACATACTTTAGCTTTATTTTATTTTCTTTTTCTTGTGGAAAATGAAAACAGAACTGCTTTTACTTTTAAACTTATATTGACTTGTTTTAACTCTTCTTATATTTTATCATAAAACACTCAAAAATATATGCTTTTAATTCCAATCCCCTCATTGTCTTAAATTGTATTTTCGAGGAAAGAATGGAATGCACACAACTGCTTTGATTGTCATTTCTATTTCCAGTTATGCATGTGATGGCACTGCCAGGCTGGTTGGCTGGCATTGTCATAGGTGACGCATGGACCATTTCCCCCATCTTCCAGCTGTGGGCAGTATAACATTCTTGTTTTTCAGAATGCCAGTGAATGTACCCTAACGAACAAGAAAAGGAAAGACCAAATCTGAACATTTTTTTAGCTTGAAAACAGATGTAAATTTAATACTTTTAATAGATGATCCCTCACGTTAGCATGCAAATTAGCTGTCCCTACCAAGTCAATTAGAATGGGACAGTGAATTCTATACATGCATCAGCAATGACCTCAGAATTGGCTGTCCATCAACTTCCCTGATCATGAACTCACCCATCATCTTTCTTCTAGAATGACTTCCCATTAAAAATGTAAGTTCATAATTAAATCAAAATAAGATAAAGGGATTATTTTAACATTAATATAAAGCCAGAAATTACATTTGTTTCTGTGAAGGAATGCTCTGTTTTCTTTGGAAAGAATGCAGATCCATTTCATTTATACAGAGATAATATATAGTTTTACCTGTCAGAATGGCAAAGAACAAAGTTGGATAACATGTTGTTGATGAGCAGGTGGGAGCATACATATATATATATATAAAAGTATAAAATGCTACAATGCAAATCAGAATTCAACTCGCAAATTTCTGCTTTGTCCATGCTGATAGGAATAGCTTCATTGTAAATAAAAATCACTGTGTCAGTGTAACTTTGAAGAGTCAATGCCTCAGTAAACCTTGCTCTGCAGTGGAAGGTCATGCCTTTCTCAGCCTTTCACTGCCTAGGATTCATAGGAGATTAAATACTTTGCTAAAAGAGATTTTCTCATTTTACTTCACATTCTCATATCCTTATGCATTGTTCTCATTTATTCTTCAGAGAACATTCTGTTCAGATTAACTTATATAAGCAACAAGTATCCCACATATATTTTCAACAGCCAGCTAGCTATTTTTAACAGGGAGAAAAAATACAAACATTGGTGTGTACTTTTTATATGGCAGTAGACAAACAAGGGTAACTGGTGAATATATAAGTTAATATTCTGAATTAATAAAATGAAGACACATTTTGAAATCAACATTACAGATAATATCCAATAAATAGCTTTATATATATATACATACACTCATATATGTATATATGGGTAGTTTCTGGACTTAAAATAGGTTCAAAAAAGTTTCCATTATGTACCAGAACAGTAGCTGGTCTTAGGGAGATGAAGAATACATGTAGAGTTTGACTTTATGAAGTCATTGATGTTAACATGTATGATAACTCTCAATTTTGAAAGATAATTCTGTCAGAAATGCTGTGTGACAGGCCCATTAGAGAGGCTACTTGGGCCATTTATTGTACTGTGGCCTGTCTCCAACAAGTCAGATAAGCCGTGGTTTGAATCTCCACTCAGTCAAAACTACAGCTAGTCACTTAACCACACTGATGTTCAATTTACTGTCTATGTAGTGCATTGAACATACCTACGTCAATGCATTTTTATGGGAATTAAACAAGAGTACAAACCCATGTGTCCACTAGTGATATTTTTTACCTTAAGTCACCTTCCTTCACTACTAATAGTGGTTAAGTTTTCTGGCTCTTAGTGATCCATTTTCAAAAGGCCATCTCTGAAATTTTTGCCTCTACTTTCTTTAATGGCATTTCCCTATGTCACTGCTTAGGTGGTATGATTTAGGGGAAAGCCGTATTTTACTTGAGTTGAAGTCAAGTTTGTTTGTGTTTTTTTTGGGGGGTGGGGTGGGGGTTGTTCTCAAAATGATTTACTGACATTCTCCAGCATAAGCTTTTAGGTAAAAGAGGATTCTTAGGAGGGAAATTTCAATAAATCTTGAAGAAGAATTACATTCTTTACAAATCGTTTAGGGAAAATTCTCTTTAACTAGGGGGACCTACTTATGCATCTGATTTGCCCACGACAGTCCTTGTTTACACTTTCACACCTACATAATTATTAATCATGCCCTTTTACTTTCAAAAATATGTAGTTTGAATAAGGTGCATGAACCAACTTATTGCAGAAAGCTACTTGTCTTGACCTAGAGGTCTGCTAGCATCAAGAGTTTAGGGGACCAAAAACAGTAACTCTAGGAAATGAAAAGAGGAATTTTTCTACTTCTCTGCAGAAGAGGACTGGTAAATGGACTAATTTTACATTCAGGTTGTAATTGGACAAAACAGAGAGTGTGATCAATAATGCAAGTGCATAGTGGCAGAAGAGAGCACGGTGAAGTGAGCCTGTAGACACACTCGTGCAATATGGGGACAGCTCTGATGTGGCCAGGGCTGTGGAATTCAGTTTAGGGGAAAATGGATTGGGAGTAATGGTAAAGATGAAGTGGGTGGATTGGGCCCTGGCTTCCGGACTACAAATATACTTTTGGAAAAACAAGATTTTGAATAGTGTGGGTGTCTATGTAATTACTAAACAAGGACGTTTTTTAGCTTTTGGCTCAAGTGACAAAGATTTTCCTTTCAAAAGCATTTTGCCAGATTGAAATCTAAACATAAACGTATGACAACATTGCTACCAGTAGCTAATTCCGTGATTCAACATGTCTGTTTATCAAACACTTGAGAGCACTTTCAAAGAGCCCTGGTTTTGGTATGAGGTAGA
The DNA here is from genome assembly GCF_043159975.1 of Macaca nemestrina. Taxonomy (NCBI): domain Eukaryota; kingdom Metazoa; phylum Chordata; class Mammalia; order Primates; family Cercopithecidae; genus Macaca; species Macaca nemestrina. The sequence continues at coordinate 78,481,535 of NC_092133.1, forward strand.
GTTTTGTGAGGCTTCTTTTAAAGCCTCTCTGTCTGAGAAGGAATATGCTACATTTTATACCATCTTGCCAGAAAGGAAGGCCCAGAACAGAAAGAACACAACAGAGGTATAAGGGGTTAAGGAAACCTGGAAAAAACTTTGAAAAGTAAATTATCAGTTTAGAAGTACTCTTTAAATGTCAGCAAAGAGTCAACAGGTAATGTGTCAGCTCTGCACCTGGCCACCCTGCTGTAAGCCACATTTCCTATCCTCTGTTGCAACTTAGTGAAGCTATGTGGCCAAACTAGAGCCAACGGAACATAAGTGGGAGTGATACGTGTAATTTGGGGGCATTTTCCACATAAAATAAAAGTTCTTTGCCATGGAATCCCTTTGTCTTCCCCCTTCCCATGTGTGATCACAGGAATGTCTATGACCCACCTTCCAATCATGCGGATGAGGATAATGCCCAAAAGGATAAACATTTGGGAAAAAAATGGGTCCACTCACCAATCCAGATTTAAAGACGTATCTGTGTGAAAGAAATCAGGATTTTTTTTTTTTTTGTCACTCTCCTTCATAGTCTCTATATTACAGCAGTTGAAATTGACCTTACATAATACACACCCTTTCTAGGTACCTACAGGTCTTCTGCAAAAGCAGCCATACAATCTTCAGATTGTGACCAAGTTGCTTTTAAAATTCTCATCCAGGTTGCCTCTTTTTTCTGTCTCTCGGTTGTAACAATTCTCATCAACAGTGCTGCCAAATTTGAATCCTTTTTCAAGCACATGCAAAAAAAAAAAAAAAAAAAAAACCCACAAAACTAGGAAAAGCATTAGAATTGCCCCATGTGAATTCCACTCACATTTCAAAGCCAATACATTTAAAAGATTAAATGAAAATATCCCATCTACTGTTATCACACTCTGCTGTCTTCACCAGTGTGAACTGAGAATAAGAGATGGCAGCTTTTCAATGTATTGCCTAGATTCCTCTGGCTTGTAGTGCTCCCATCATTTCTATTTCCTACCATGCTTCTGTGATAAAGTGAGAAATAATATGCCAAAATGCCACTAGCATTCAATACAAGATATGCTGTCCTCTACAATTAGCATATTTTTTTTCTGATAGACCAAGTGTTTAGGATGCAATGATTTATAGGTCCAGGAAATATATAGACAGTTGCTTGGATGAAAGAAGGGTATGCAGGAAGTTGACTTTGTGTACTAATAAATGCCAAAAGGTACATTAGGTTAAGGAAATTATGTATGGAGGAGTCTGGCGATAAATTACTGTTGCATTTTCTGAGTTGAATTGCTTATGTGTCTGTATAAATTGCTAAGCAGAAAATAGGCTAAGAGCATTAAAACTTTAGTTAACTCTATTTCCTCAGGTCTATATAATTTTAAACTTATTTAGGACAATAGCCCATTTGTTTTATAAATCACAGTGTTCATTGCAATATCTTTCAAGCTGAAAGCACTAAATCACTTTATATTACTGAGACCTGGAAGAATGCAGCATTATAGCTTGGCTGGCAGAACATGTATCAGTGAGATATTGATCTAACCAGGAAAAAGAAAAGCTGTGCTGAATGGACTCCACACTGCAAGGAGTGTTATCTGCAGGCTGCAGTGTTTGTTCAAATCCCATATTTCTGGAGGTGAGATCATATATGTATTTGTTTACAGGCTTCATATGATCTTAGTGACAGTTATGGCCATTTTCTTAATTTGAAAGATTAAGAAGGTTGTTAGTTGAAGAATGTCTGGAGATAATTTCTTGACATCATGAGTAACTCACTTTTCTGCAGGAATGGGTTAAAATGGAATGTTGATCAAATGCTCTCACTTCTTAAGTATGGTTTGTCTCTACTTCCAAACCTGTTTCATGGAACCCCTCTGGACCCTTTGGCACTTCAAAGTATCAACACTAAGACAAAGGTGTAGCTGTCAGTAGGAGGGGATGTTGTGTAGCTGCCTTAAGTAGTGTTTTCCTAGAAGACCCCTCAGAAGTAAAGAAACTGAAACAGAAGACAGACATGAGTCTTAATTGGATTATGCTGAGATTATGATACTGTGTGGCTCTAACTTCTCATCTCACTTTCAAAGACCCAGGAGGCAGGTGCATTGGTAATTTGCATGGGGTCCAGGAAGGAGCCCTGTGGGAAAGACTCAGCTCTGCATACAGTTAGCATTTAGGCTGTTTCAATATGACTGATTGACATGGACTGACTGATAGAAAGGAATAAAGTCCTGGAAAGAGAACAACAGAAGTCACTGCCAGGAGGGAAGCGATGTACCAAAGTGGGAAAGAAATACTATAAGGAAGTTAGGAATCTGCCATACTGAGGATAAGGAAATAGAGAGCTGTGTTTGAACCCATCTTCATCTTGTCCCTTAGGAATGCATGTGCTATCTGGAAGGATAAACTAGAATAATCATGTCACCAGGAACATAAGCGAGTCAGCTGTTCGATTCACCTCTACTGCCAAGAGTAGAGCTCTAAAGGAGCAGCATATGCATGGCAACTAGACCTCTGCTCCTGGCATAGATGTGGGCTCCTTGTCAGTTCTCATAAGTGCTTATTAAAAGAATAATGGAATGGTCATCATCAAGCTCCTGTTAGGGATCTACTTACTGTCCTGCTGGTACCTGCCCACTCTATGATAATTTATGTTTGGAATTGTTTTCTTCCCTTTATTGTATGCAGAGGGTATTTTGTGGGGTCAGAGATACTTCCATGTGCCTGCCAAGTGATTACTCACCTTTTAATTCCAATATCCTATGTATAATTGCACCTACACACTCCCATACAAATCCTATTGCACTGTATAGGTTGTGCATTGCTGCTTAGTATGCTTTGTCTCCAGTTGTGTCTCTGAGCCCAGGTCCCCCTCCATAACACTGTGCTGTTTTTCCAATATGCTGGCAGACACAGAGAGCCAACAGGAAGCCTAAACAGAGCATTTCCCTTTGGGTTGAGCATGAGGGGGCTTCTTCTTCCTCTCTCATGTCACACTCTGCTTGGCATGCTCTCCAGTCCTCTAAGGAACAGATGCAGGAGCACATTTACAAAGCAGGACTACGATGAGCAGGCACCCACGAGGCTTGAGATGTGCCCAGCATCCTCCCTAGGCAGGCTGCCAAAGCAAAGCCCCCTCATGTATTAGCTTGGGCAGATAATGGGTAGACACAGGAGGAACAAATCAGGAAGCAAACTCACTGTCGGCCTGATTCCCATTTAGAGGGTGAGACATCCACAGTCTGGGATAGTGAGAAATTTATGGAATGAACTCTTTTTTCCATTTCTACTCTCTTCTTTGCTGTGGTTCCTCAAACACGACTTGGTGCACCGAGCTAGGGAAAAGCAACAGAGCTTCTGAAATGGCATTTGGCTAAAACACCCAGCCAATCTTCTATTTTTATTTAATTTTCATATCAGCAGTATTTTCTTAAAACCATTAGTAAAATGCAGAGAATATCTAATTTTAGAATGACAGCACTCAAACCATTTGTTACAAATGGACTTTAATTAATGTGGTTTGTCATAATTAATAAGTTATTTTGACTCCCCACTAGCCTTCATAGTGGTAGATGAGGGCCTGAGGTCTCTCTCACAGCCTTGCAACTGCCAGGTGTTATATTACAGTGGAAGTAAGTCTTAGCCTGAACGCTTCTGTGCTGCTGTGGAATGAATTATCGGTCTAAATTCATCCCTTCCCAGTAGTATTAAGCACAACCTAGCCATGCTTCATAGTGGGTCCATGATTTCCCCACTTTTGATTTGGGGTTCAGATGTATAACTTGCTTTGGTCAATGGGAAGTCTGTGGATAATTGGAAGTAGAGGCCTGAAATGGGCTCATGAATTGGAATTGCTTTCTCAGCTTCTGTCACCACCATGAGGAGAACATATGCCAGATAGCTGCTGCTGCTTCAGTGAAATGATACCCTCAAAGTACATCCTGTAAGTGCAAGATCAGCTGAAACTCAACTAGCCCACAGTTCCATAAGCCATGGGAAATATGGTGTAGGTCACTGATATATCAAGCTTGTTGCACATTATTGTGGTGACAGTTAATTGAGGCACATATATACGACCACATACCAGCAAGTAAGCACAGAGGAAATTATACAGCCAGTTCTTTTAGACATTCCACCAAGCATATTGCAGATGTGAAAATATGATCAGGGCAGGATTCTGCTCACCTGATTGAAGTTCAGGGATAGATCCCTCCCTCAGTAGACTGTCCATATGTCAGGTACACACAGCTGGGATAATATCTTTATCCTAATTGTGTAAAACCAGAATAAGTAATATGGACTTACAGTTTACCTGATCTAGGCCAAAATCTTTTAAAGTAAATTATAGAAAATATGGCATTATCTATCTATCTATCTATCTATCTATCTATCTATCTATCATCTGTCCATCTATTTATCATCTACTCATCAATCCATCATTCATCCATCCATCTATCCATTTATCCATCCGTCCATCATCCATCCATTCATCATCCATCCATTCATCATCCATCCATTCATCCACACATCCATCCATCTATCCACCCATCCATCCATTTAGGAATCCAGGCGTTGTTGCTTTCAACAGTCATGTGGGAATGTAAACATGACCAATTAAAGCTGAGTCAGTGCAATGTGATTTTAATAATAAATAGGATAAATTATTATTGCTCCATGACCTTTAAACATTTTTGTCAAAACATTTAAAATGCTCTTACCATTCAATATAGAGAAATGAAAAAAATAGAAAGACTGACATTTATTTAGTAAAATGTAAAATGTAATTTAAGATACTAGAAACATTAAGAATTTAAGCATTGTATTTCTTTATTAAAATCTTATCAGGAGCAGTTTGAACAGGGCTTGGCTTTTTCTCACAGTTACGTAATCTATAGTATGGAGGGAATGAGTTTTTTAAGCTTTGGCAAATTGCCATACTCCTTTCAAAGACTGGATGAGTTTCCAATATCTTATCCTTTTGAGATTTTCATGGTGTGAAATATCCCCCAAGAGTTTTCTTAATGTGAAGATTCTTTTGCTGTCCTCCCTCACTGCCTCTGGAACATTTTTCTCATCCTTCTTGTCACTACCACTTTCCATATTTATATCAATAACTTTGCCTTTACTAAGTGCCTCTAGTTGCGTAATGGAGACTCCCACATGGCAGAAGTGCCAATATTTCCAAGGTCATCTATTGCTCCTATGATTTCATTTACATTTAATTCAAATTCCACTTCCAGCTTTATTACTCTTTGTTTCTTTGTTGTTCTTTCATCTTTATTGACCAGTTTCCTTTTTCAATTATCCGTTTTCTAAATGAGTTTATCCCTGGGGGAGAAGGGGGCAACACAGCTACACACTTGCTGTCTACTCATGAACAAATATATGCACAGAGACCAATCGCTGACTGACTTAGAAAGAAGTGATGTGGTTGGTCATTGGTCATGAATTTGTTATTTACATAGAGATTTGTTGACTGAAGAGCTAGCAAGGAAGTTTGTAGCTTATGTAATTACTCACAATTAAGGTAATACAGTAACTTAAATTTGAACTGTGTTGTTGGATGACAGGTGTTACTTAATTAAACTGTGCTCAGTGGGGACTGACCATATTTATTTGTCTCTCTCGTTCTCTGTGTGTGTGTGTGTGCATGTGGTTAAACTATGGATTTCTAAGTCTTTTTTCCTATAAAGGTAATAGCAATGTTTTGTAGCTGCTGGATGTAGTCACTTGAAGAATTTGCTATCAGCCACTTAGAATCTGTAGTCTCTGTTTCTAAATCACAGGCCCTGTAACTTTTCTCATTTTTGTCTCTCTGTGAGTCTCCAAAGTTAGGAGGGCTGCCTCTCCTGTGAGCTTTGTGCCTTTCTGTTGTGTCTGTCATCCTTCTCCCCCATGTGGGGCAATTGGTGTCCCTCTGGGAGTTTTCAGGTAGTAATTTGCCCATCTTGGAAGGAGATGGTCTCCCTTTGCCTCCTTACTTTTCTCAGGGTGTCTGTTCTCTTCTTGCAAATGTCTAGACTCCTAAGACTATTGCCTCCACAGCCTGGGACTTTCAATGCTATTAATGTTTAATCTGGTTTGCCACACCTCATGCCTGGTTCAGAATGCTCACTGGGAAGATAAAGGTGCTCCCAAATTATGTGGGTAATCTTGAAGTTGAATCGTTATTTAGAATATGAAATATGTACATTAAAAAGCAAATTCATCTTGTAAGGAAAGGAAACATTTGCATTTCATAGTGAGAACATGGTCCCAATGTCTTGCTTTGTCTGAGCAAGGAATAAAATTGAACACAGTGAGCCAATTAGGAAGAAACGATCTGAATATGTATCATTGTGACAATATTCACTCATGACACTTTCTGCTTATCCTATTCAGTATCTTTTAGACATTTCTAATCTAGAGTCAGTGCAAAAGCCACTGGCCAGCTTCTAAATGCCAGGGTTTTAAATGCCTGTCAGAAATGAATTTGTTACCTTATTTTTACAAGGACACTTTGTAATGCAAAAGGGCAAAATACCATACTCTCCCAGGAAATATGTGGTAAGGAGGCTAAACCAGTATTTTTCTTTTTAAGATAGATAACATCCCTCTTCACAAAGAAAAAAGAGTAACTGTTGTCTCCTCTAAACTATCTTTCAGACATTTAATGAGAGCCATCTTATCCCAGCGAGTAGAAGGCAAATACCAGCTGCCTCCTGAGAGAGGGGCAAAGAAAGGTTAAGGAAGACCTCCTGCTGCTGGTTTTGGAGACACCTGCTGCTTTTCCTCACCCCCAAAGGGCAGTCTGTCTTTGAGCACTTACAGTGTACGCAAGGAGAGTAGGCCAGTTCTGACTTGTCAATCACTAGGCTAGACTCTCTCTGAAACTCTCCTCTAGGCAATGGGATGTAATCTATGCAACAGTCAGAGTGCCAGACACCCAGGGCTTGGGCTAGGTCTGCAGGGCTGGCTGGAGTGGCCCCTGGATCTTAGAACTAACAGAATCAAGGGAAGTGGGAAAGCCAAGGCCAGACTCAGCAGCAATAGTCCTGTGAAAGAGCTAGACTATGGGGAGAGAAACCAAATAGGAGCTCACAGGTCAGCTATGGACAGCATGAGAAAGAGAGAGGTTTTTAAATGAAGGGAAGTGATTACAATCTAGAGAAGGTTACAGAAAAGCTGGGGCTTGTTGTTCAATACATTTTGTTAGGTCAATACAGCCTCTCCCAAATTTTAAAAGGAGTTTTGGAGAGAGCTAAGCTGATTTGAACAAGTGAGATCAAACAACTTTGGTTCCAATTGGGATCTTCTAGTCATCTTGACTTCGTGTGTGTGTGTGTGTGTGTGTGTGTGTGTGTGTGAGAGAGAGAGAGAGAGAAAGAGAGAGAGAGAGAGACAGAGAGAGAGAGTGAGTGTGTGCATGGCAAATGTGAAATCAGTAAGGGATTAACAAGTTCTTTTGTTTCCCCAGTTGAATTTAAGCATAGTAAGTAAGCAAATCGTCATTTTAACATGCGCTTCAGAAAACAGGAACGATAAAAGTCACTTCCAAAAGGCCCAAGAAATGTGCACATTTACAGCAAAGCAAGAGTGAGTAGAATTTGGGTACATAATATAGCAGAGCAAACCTAAGGTCGTACCAAAAATTCCTGCTGATGATCACTCTTGGGCTTCAGGACCTGCCATGATGCCCTGGAAATGAGGCAGAAGGAATCAGCTTGAGCTGCTTTTCTGACTTGATGAGGGCATTCCTCCTACTGCCAGTTTCTCACCCACCCCTTAAGTACAGAGGGAAGCAGGATACACCAATTGCTTAGAGTATTTCTAAAGGATTAATGCTAGACTGTATTGAAATATGCTTAAACAACTTCTACAGTTCCTGAGACTATGACAGGTGGTGGTTAATTTTGACATTGCTGACTGTGGCTGCCATTTATTCTTAGCACAGTTATTCATTGTGCTATCTGGGATACATGCTTCCTTTTTAGTTAAATTAGAATTACAGTAATTAACAAATGTTTCTCATTGAAAAAGTGCATTCACCTAATAAGCAAAGAAACATAAAAGATCAAAATGACCACTGTGATGATGAACGACAGGATAATTTTTTTTTAATTTGTTCTAGACGTACCAAATAGAAGGGAAGTACACCAACTCAAACCCAGGGCACGTGTAAATAAATACAAGTATAATACAAAATGTCTTTCTTAAAATGTCAGAAGAAAATTTAGCTATTCTGAAACTCAACGACAAAAACAGTTGTATTTCCCATTCTAGGAGTATCAATAGGCAAGTGTCTTAGTTCGAGCTGCTATCTCAGAATATTATGCATTGGGTGGTTTATAAACCATAGAAATTTATTTCTCACAGCTCTGGAGAGTGGATCCCTGAGATCAGGATGCCTACATGGCCTGGTTCTGGTGAGGGTCCTCCTCCAGGTTGCAGACTGCCAACTTCTAGTTGTGTCTTCACGGGGCAGAAAGATAAAAGTCTAACTTCTTCTTAAGGACACTAATCCTATCCTAGGGGGTTGACCCACAAAAGCTTCACCTCTTAGTACCATCTAATTGGGGGTTAGAGTTTCAACATATTAATTTTGGGGGGACACATATGCAATCTACAACAGTAAGGCATTGAGACTGGAGATTTATATGAGCCAAAGCAGAATCAAGGACAAGTCATCAATATGGCTGTTGTCACATAGGCATTTGCTAATTGTTGCCTCTGTTTAATTTACCATGTGGAAATATATAAATTTTTCTACAGAAATAGGATTATGGAGGCATCTAAAATTCCTCTGATGTATTTGTATGCCATTCAACAAATACCCGCTCTCTGAAAGCCTTCAAATTGATGTCTGCCCTTAAGGGAGGATGGATGGGAGAAGATAACTAACAGTGAGCAAACACCATATCTGATCATTTACAGAAATTAAATAATTTAATCGCTAGAAAAAGAAAGCAAAGCATAGATAACGTATATAATTATCCCAATTTTAGAGATGCAGTTCAGAGAATTTAAGTGATAAAACTATCTAATAATAAACAGCATTGTCGGTAATGTTAGTAATAAAAACTAAAAATGCTACCACTTTTCAAGCACACACATGCGTAAGGGCCTGGGCTAAGCACTGGATGTATGCTTTATCCTCCAGCATCCCTGTATGTTGACTACTGTTATTTAAATTGTATAGGTGAGAATATGAATGGTTCCTAAGTACTGTGCTTCTCAAAATTTTATCTGCATACAAATAAACTACTGATCTTGTTAAAACCCAGCTTCAGATTCACTAGGTCTAGGTGGAACCCGAGGTTCTCTGTTTTTAACAAGCTTCAGGTGCTGATTCAAACAGAAGAGCTGGGTTTGAGAGGTGAAGTAACTCGGTCAAGTACATGAGGTGTGTATCTATATCTATCTATCTATCTATCTATCTATCTATATATATATATATTTTTTTTTTTTTTTGGAGACAGAGCCTTGCTCTGTTGCCCAGTCTGGAGTGCAGTGGTGTGATCATAGTTCACTGCAACCTCAAACTCCTGGGCTCAAGTGATCCTTCCTCCTCAGCCTCCTGAGTAGCTGGGACAATAGGCGTGCACCACCAGGCATGGCTAATTTTTTAAAATTTTATTTTTAATAGAGATGAGGTTTTGCTATGTTGCCTAGGCTGGTCTGAAGCTGCTGAGCTCAAGCCATCCTTCTCCCTCAGGCTACCAAAGTGCTGGAATTACCAGCATGAGCCACCATGCCTGGCCCAGATTGACTCTCAGTGGAGAAAAGATCAAACTTTATTTGTTTAGTTCAAAACTGCAAGTGCATCTTGCCACCCTGTGCTATCTCTTCCTTGGGTTTAGGGGTTCAGCTTAGTGGGGAGAATGAGATGTGCACAAAGATGACTGAGACCCAGTACTAATGACAACACACTCTCAGACAGAGGCAAAGAAGAATTCCACCACCGTCTCTGCCACTAAGGGCTTCCTGGGATGCAGAATATCTATGAGTAATTCCAACTGGGTAAGTCAGGATGATTCCCAAAAAGAGGTGTCTGGTAAGCTAAACCTAGAAGATGGAAGAAGATTTTACACATAAACACATAAGAATGTATATGTGCATGTATTTATATATGTTATATTGTATATATATGCAATGTAAATCTATAATATACAAAATTTATACAAACACACATGTACATGGGTGTGTCTCTCTATATAACGTATGTATATACATTGCATGTATATATGTATATGAATAGGTATGTGTATATTCCCAGACACATATAGACACACACACATATACATATATTTTGATATCTATCTTGTGCTTCTAGATAGAGAGAAGTATGCACAGATTCCATACAGTATGAGGCAGGATCACAGGACAGCTTGAAATTTTGAATGCACTTTGGTTCCACAGGTCACGTAGATCACACAGTATTTTCTCTTCCCTTCTCTTACATGAGGGGCACCCGGATATAGGACACTTAGAGTAGCTTATTGATTTGATTCTCTACTTATCAGTAAAAAGTTTAATAATAGGGGCCATGAAATTCTTGATCTTAGAATACCTAGGGCCCTAGGTCTTGTCAATTCACAAAAATAATTTATTTGAATGATTTGATGTTCTTATTTCAGTTTTATTTGAATTAAATTGCTTTTGATTTTGCCTTTAGTAATTCAACCTCATTTTCTTAAGATTTGTAAAGTTTTTATTTGGCATTAATTTGGAAAATCAGATATCAGAATCCATTTAAAGTCATAGAAAATAAAAATATGAGAGCACCTAGAAGTTTGTAAGATGATGTTCTATTTCTTTATTGGCTTTACTCAGTTATTTAAAACAAAGTTTATATGCAATACAATTAATATAAAATGCAACTGATATTAAGGAATATCGAAAGTAATCAAATTAGGTTATGATAAAACCTCATAATTAAATTATGATTTTATTTGTTTATATTGACATTTTCTAAGAAAAATCTTTAGAAAGAAAGCATTTGAAATCTTCTGATTATAAATATTTAGCCTCTTACGTTCTCGTAAGAGGCATATCTATTTTAAAGAAGTCATTGAGAAGCCATACATTAATTAATAATACTATTTATTAAGAATATATAGTGATAGAAATAAGGGTGCTGGTGGTTATGGTTCCCCAAAGAGAATGTTACTTCTGTTAACCACAATATTCAGCCATGAACTTTCTGAAATTTCAGGCCAAGAAGAAAATAAAGTCATATCTATAGCTGTGTCTAGTCAGTAATCAGAAGGTTGAGTTTGGGGGAAAAAACAAGCTTTTCTCCTTTTCTAACCAAAGAAGTGTTTTTACTTGGTATTTGTTTATTTATTTTCAGCTGTTGCTCAAGCAGGTTCCTCAGGTACACACTGACCCACCCAGTACAACAGACCAGATGGTGCGACTTTAGAACTTTGTCATATTTACTATGTGAGAATTTTTTTACTTATTTATTTCCTTCTTCATCTTTCCAGGGACAGCCTGTGAATTGTGGAGTGAATTCTTTCAGTATCACGAACTTGAATCTTCTTATAATATCCTCTGTTATCTAAATTTTAAAAGAAATCAATAAAACTTTTAGTCATTATTTCGCATTCAGAATTAGGTTCAAATAAGTCTATGTGGGTGCCTGTGCATGTGTGAGTGTGTGTACCTGCTAGTAAGGACACTGAAGACATCATTCCAGCAAAAATTGATCCCTGTGTTTTTGGACATGGTCCCAAGCTATTTTCTGTGAGATCCTCTCTCTCATTTTTGCTTTTGATTTTGACAGAAATGACAACTGAAATGTATCTCAATAAATCTGTTTTTAACTTTTTTAAAAAAGATAGCTTACTCAAAGCAACTGTTGTTCATAGCTGTTGTAATTTAAAGGAATCTAGGTGATCTTTGCAAAAATAACTTTCCTAGGATGAGGTCAAGAACAAGTAATATACAGCCACAGAAAAGGAGTGACATGCCTTTGTGTCTGAAACACATGAAGACACAAGGAAGCCTTCATGCTATGTAGTTATTTTCAGAGCAGCTTCCATGGGACTTCATAAAACCATTGACTTAATGATGAAATATTCACTCTATTTTCTCAGTGCACTCTCTATTCATTTGGGCATCCCATCTTCCAAACCTTATAAATCTTTTCACCGTCTTTTTGGGAATAGGGTCCAGATTGCCATCCGCATCTTGTCTTCAGCAGCAAAAGTACACACTCCGCCCCCACTCAGAAAAACTGCCATTTAGCCAACATTTTATGTCATTTAATTATTTGTAAGATTCATTAATTGGCAACAGCCCTTCCGGATTCTCATTAGAGTTAACAAGATTCCACTATAATTTATATATTATGTGTCACTCTTCCTCCTCAGCTTGAAAAGGGCATACATATTTCAAAATCACTTTTAAATCTTGAAATTTAAACATTTTCCCCAATGACATCTATTTTGATGCACATGATTTAAAACATGAGCTTTTGATACAAAATAAAGATAGTTTGAAAGAAAAATAGCAGCCTCGAAGTTTTCATATGGTTCTTCTGCCTGGGGATGTTTCTAGAACTGAAAACAAGAGGGTGCAGAATTCTTTGTAAAGTGCTTGCTTTTGCTTATTTAGAAATAGAAGGGCAATGGCAGACTAGGGTATGAACTCTTCTTTATAAGGCCTGCCTTCTGGGCTCATTTGTATATCTTATCAATAATGTGACTTTGGACATACAATGCTAAATCTCAAGGTCTTAGTTTTCCCATCTGTAAAATGGGAAACCCTCAACCTCAACAAATATTTGGGTATAGTGGGGGGGTTAAAAGTGAACTAATACATGAAAAACAATTTTGTGTGCCTTAAATTATTTATAGAATTTTGTAACTTGAGGTTTGCTGACCTAAGTTGTGAGATTAAAGGTTTAGATATAGGAATTATACTAACTTCTAGGCAGAAAGTAAGCTCTGCCATTCATGCTCAAGACTATTTGCTTTCTGACATTTTAGGTTTTTATTCTTTCTAAGTATTTATCACAATTAGGGAGAAGGCATTCAAGCCTTAGTATAAATGGTTAGTCTGAATACAGAATAGAAAGACTTGGTTCATTCAAATTCACAAACCTGTGTAAGACTGCATTGCTCACCCCTTCAGGAGGGTTTTTCTTGGTACTCATTGGACTGCAAAGGGTGGCATGATACTGTGCCACCCCACAAGGACCTTAGTAAGAGGCCTGGGTAGGATGCAGCTCTTAAAGGGCTAGTCTGTGCTGGGACTATGAGGTCCTAATTTAACCTCACCTACTGTCTCCCTTCTATTATTATCCAATTTTACAGCCAGTCCATCTGAGGCACAGCCTTGCCAAAGTTACATTACTAAATAGAGAAGCTGCAATTTAGAGCTACACTTTCTGACTCCAAATCCTGCTATCTCAATCATTATATTGTACCTTATTTGTTGAATGAATGATTGAATGAATGAATGATGAATGGGTAATAGAGAGATATTTTATTATATAAAAGCTTTCCTAAGTTATGGGAAAATATTTCTGAGATAGTTATTTCTGTATATTTGCTAAGGAATTAGTAATTTTCAAAGTTAGGATGCCACATGTCATAACTGGAGTCTATTACAGTTAATTTTATGGGGTCTGAGTTAATGCGCTATAAGGAAGATGGTTGTAAACAGAAAGGACACCATTTTTGCATTAAATGCCATTAACTGGTCTGAGAACACCTTGAAATTATAGCATACTCTTCATTTTACCATTGTTTCCCTGTCAGCATGGAGCACAGGTCCTGGTACAGTGAGAGTGCTTTACAAAGACTTGCTGAGAATGAGTGGATTAAATCTTTCTCTCATCCAACTGCTTAAGTCCCTGCTGCACTGAGTTAGGAGCTGGGTCAAGAATGGTGAAAGAACGATCCACAATTTCCATTCTGATGAATATATGGAACAAATGAAGGAGTGCTCCAAAGGACATTGGGATGGCGTGTGGTTGAGGACAATGGGGTTACTAAGCAAAGTGGAAAAGACCTCAGAATAGTGGTCGAACGAGGCCTCTCTTGACAAGTCACATACTATATTAGATATATGAAGGTGATGTTTGAAAGAAGAGAGTGAATTAGAAGGATGTGTCCATACCAGGGGCAAGCACATCCAAGGGAGAGCAGCCCATGCAAAGACTCTGTGCTGAGAGTGGCATGCTTTGCCTGAGAACCTCAAGAATGGCCATGGTGGCTGGAACAAAGTGAGTGAAAGGTAGAGCAGGAAGATATCACGTATTAATGGCATGAGAGAGGTTGTTCATGGAAGTACCTTTTCTATCTTTGGAATGATCTCAGTTTTTTGTTTGTTTGTTTGTTTGTTTTCGAAACGGAGTCTCCCTCTGTAGCCCAGGCTGGAGTGCAGTGGCGTGATCTTGGCTCACTGCAACCTCCAACCTCCCCCTCCCGGATTCAAGTGATTCTCATGCTTCAGCCTCTGAGTAGCTGGGACTACAGGTGTGCATGAACACACCTGGCTCATTCTTGTATTTTTAGTAGAGATGGAATTTTGCCGTGTCGGCCAGACTGGTCTCAAACTCCTGACCTCAGGTGATCCACCTGCCTCAGCCTTCCAAAGCGCTGGGATTATAGGTGTGAGCCACTGCGCCTGGCCTGGAGTGATCTCAATCTTATTGCTTAGAATGATTATTAAAATACTTTGCAAATGATGGGACCCTGAGTAGACTGGCAAGTTAACTTACAAAACTAGGTTTGAGAAAGTTTTTCTCTCAGATTTGAATTGATTTGCTTGAATCATTTTCTTTTCTAATTTTGTCCAATCATTAGCTCCGGAATATGGTACATTAAAAACAATTTGCATTGCTCCATTGCTGCTAATATCAAGGTCAATATTGTGAAAAGGCATGGAGATAGAAGGTCAAGGTGATGCCTCAAACAGTATCGGTAATTTAGGACACCCTGTCACAAGAGTTAAAGTGATTGCTAAGCAGGAAGAAGTATGCACAATTCCATATAGAGGGGGCTGGATGACTTAGATGTTAAGCCTACTTTAATTTTCTGCATAGCAATTATATTGCTGATTCACATGTGAAAGTATTAGGAGATGTGGGATAATAGCAGATGAGGACACAACTTTTCCATTGTTCATGGGACATAACTAAATCCTCTGATAAATTAATCATAGAACTTATGGGAAATAATGTAAATAGCAACAACAGTGATAATACCTCATATCTTTACAGCACATTGTTGCCTTCAGAGCATTTTCAGATACGCCATTAGACAAACCAGTGAGGGAGAAAGAGACTGGCCTGGGAAAGTTAAATGACCCTGGTTCCACTGCAAGTTCATGGAAATGCAGGTCTTGTGTTAATCATGTCTTCTCCTTCAGTCACTTCTCAGTTCTACCTCAAGAGCTCAGTCTCTTAAAGGTTTCACACCTCGCCTTGCATTATGTGCTTGAAGCCCAGCAGTAACACTAGATCTTGGATAATACAGATACCAATTGCCTAATTTACAGACAAAGAAACTGAGGTGCAGGGAGATAATGTGACTTCAGTCAGAGAAAGTAATAGAATACTACATTCTAACTTCTGAGGATTGTTTTTCTTATTAATATTTTGAGTATATAAAAATTGTCACTAATTCCATGAGCTTGAGAACTTGTTGACTTAGCAACTAGGTCTTTTTTACATTGGGACTGGTACCGTTTTCCTCTATCCAAAGACAAAATTGAATTATTTTCTCTTATGACTATTCTCTAGGATGTAATTTATTTTTATGGACCTTTCATTTCCAGAACTCAAACTGGGATGTTCCTGTCCTTGCTATTGTTTTTATTATTTTCATATCCAAGGTATCTCTAGATCCTCTTTTTTTTTTTTTCTTGTTCTACTTTCCCCAATAACCTTTTGTAAGGACCACCCCCCCCAGCCATTCCAGTGCCTTTTATTTTGATCCTGCTTAAGTTTCAGAGAATCACATAAGAAATAGCATGAGGAGAGCAGCCTAAATAGAGATTAGAATCCATCATTAGACATAAATGAGAAACAAAAAAGAACAATTAAAATTGGAATCACACAGGTATGAACTGTGTGAACTGTTTCCATATACTTTTTTTTTAAGATGTTAGCCTTTCTCATCCTTAAATTGCCTTCAACAGGAATTCTCTTTTTAGAATATGTATACCATAAGTGGGATACAGAGGTAACCTACTCTAAATGGAAGGGCAAAGTGATGATAAGATTGAGTTTTTGAATCAGATAATCTTGAGTTCAAACCTCAACACTATCACTTATGAATTTGTGATTGTTTAAAAGTTAAGGAACCTCTGTGTGGTAGTTAACTCATTTAACTCATCTGTCAATGTGAAATGTTAACTCAATGAGTTAAATGTTAACTCATTTAACTCAAATGGGAAAATGACTTTGTCCCTCGTAAAGAAGATGTGAAGAGAATAAAGACACACAAAGTAATGCGTTACTATGCTTAGTTTAGCTTAAAGATGGATTTATATCAACCCTAGATGCACGTGGGTGGACTGCTGATCACTGTTATTTTGTTTTTATGACTACTATATCCTGAGCGCTATATATGCCTCTGCCAGGCAATCTGAATGGAGCTAGAGATTCAGGGGAGAACAAGAGGAATTAGATCCCTCTCCTCAAGAAGTGTACATGTTAAAATAGAAAACTATAGACCGAGTATGGTGCCTCACACCTATAATGTCAGCACTTTGGGAGGATGAGGCAGGTGGATCACGAGGTCAGGAGTTCGATACCAACCTGGCCAACATGGTGAAACCCTGTCTCTACTAAGAACACAAACATTAGTCGGGTGTGGTGGCGTGTGCCTCTAGAGCCAGCTACTCAGGAGGCCGAGGCAGGAGAATCACTTGAACCTGGAAGGTGGATATTGAAGTGAAATATAAAGCAAAGTAACAATTTGGAAATATACTGCGAAGGAAACTAGTAAGATGTTATTACAGAAAACAGAGAGGATACGTACTTAAAGTGGTCAGAGAAGGCCTTTTGAGAGGATGTTTGACACAAAGCCCCCAAAAAAGTATGCATCATGTAATCAAATACTGTGATCAAGACTGTTTAGCACAGTGCATATCTTGTGCAAAGGCTCTGAGACTTGATCAAAACCACTTAAAACTGATGTTTCATTAAGGAGTTCATGATTCAATTCAGCTCTCCTTAAGTAAAAGATGAATGTACCTTTTTCAGACATGATATTTTAACTAGTTCATGAAATAGATGAATTTAGGGCAAGAGGTATCTTTTCACATGAAGTTAAGTAGTTAAATTTACAAAGTTATTACATATTACAGAGCTATACTCCAATTCTTGATGAATGTTTCAAGAACATATTGACTTTTCTCAAGGAAAATGACAAAACTATACATTTCATATATATAATATATACATATTCTTATTCATTTATTTATTTATTCTGTGATTTTCCTCAGTGGCATTTGCTAATCATCTAGTCCAGGAAAGCTCTTGGGAAAACTATTTATGTAAGGTAGATACCATGATTATAATAATGCAAGAGAGAAGAAGTCACATAGACTAAGAGTGGTGCTGTATTTCCAAGGAGGAAGACATTATTTATTGCTGAAAATTTATGAAAAAATTTGCAGAATAGGAAATCTATAAATCCTAATTGTATAGACATGATGAGGAAACTTTTCCACATGTGGAATTTCATTTTGATAAGTGACTATATACAATACCATATATCAGCATTGTGCTTAGAGTGGCACAGAGGGTATCTGAAGGAAAATGATAGATGGGGAAACCTAGGTGGCCCCATGTAATAGGGGATCTTGTATTTTAAGAAGTTTAGGCCTTTTTATTTTATGGCAGGGAGAATTCAGTCCAAAAGCTATGGAAGGTCTACAGTCAGAATGAAAATTTTCTGAGCAAGTTATCAAGACTGTCTACCAATTACTGCAATAATTAGGTCTAAAGTAAAGCGTTTCCAAATTAGATAAGTCCTTTTTACTTGCACAGAAGAACACTTCATTAAATATTTCAAACCAATGGCAGGTTTACAAGTTACTTAATAGTGGCATATAAACATAAAGCAGTTGGAAGAAACCAATAGTGATTTGGATAATGCTTGTGTACATGTTTTCAAACATATTTATAAATAATAAATTAGCACTCCATTAAGAACACATGAGATCATGATTTGGGGAGTGGAAAGGGAAGGAACCCATGCCCAGATAAACAAACAGCTGCAATGAGTCTGAGCTGGGTAGAAAATATTAATAGTAGTCAACATTCTTTCATGAAGGACGTGGGATAAAAATGTGTCCATTATTTGTACTGGATGCTGAGTGGTCTGGATGGCTCATGGTCAGAAAAAACAACTTTCTTCACTGCTTTTTTGTTCTAGCAACTCTTGCTGTGTAATACGTTAGCCCAAAACTTAGTGGTGTGAAACAACTCTTTTATTTTGCTCATGATTTTGTGGCTCATGAATTATAAAAGAACCCGGGTGGACAGTTCTCTCTTGGGATCCCTCACACTGTTGCAGTCAAATATTTTCTGGGCTGTGGTTGATTGAGCTGCTCGTACAAGATGGTTTGCTCAGGTGGCTGGCAGTTGATGCTGGCTGTCAGCTGGGAACTCAGCTGGTGTTGTCAGCCAAAGCATCTACATGTGGCTTCGTCAGCTTTGTATTCTTAAAATAATCAGACTTCTTATACAGCAACTGGCTTCCCTTCCTGAGCAAGTGCCCCAAGAGACCCAAGGGTAGCTGAGCCTGCATGGCCTTCTGTGACTCAGCCTTAGTAGTCACCCAGGGTCAATTCCTCCATACTGTATTGTTGAAAGCAGTTAGTCTACCCAGGCCCAAAGAGAAGAAACCTAGAGTCCAACTCCTTATAAAAAGAGAGTTAAGGTTTTTGTTTGGTAAAGATGATGACTGCTACAGATTTCTTAAGATTTGTGGTCATTAAGAAATCAATGGCTGGGCATGGCAGCTCACGCTTATTATCCCAGCACTTTGGGAGACTGAGGCAGGTAGATCACCTGAGGTCAGGAATTCAAGACCAGCCTGGCCCACATGGTGAAATCCTGCCTCTACTAAAAATACAAAAATTAGTCAAGGGTGGTGTTGGCGCCTGAAATCCCAGCTACTCAGGAGCCTGAGGCAAATCTATCCAACTATTTGTCCAGTGTAAACTACTTGAAATACAGATTTGCAATAGTTGCCTTTGTATCTAGTGATAAGTAAAATCAGAAATATGCCATATTTTATCAACTTTAAAATGTCATGAACTTTATGATACAGCATTACTTTGGTACTACTGAGAGAGAAAACAATCACACAGCTATTGTGAGACTAATCCCAGAGTGCTAACATATGCAAGAATATTAATTTTGGAATTGATAGCACAGTATTTTGAGATTTTAGAAATTCATCTGTGAACTTTTTCTTTTCTTGAGATACAATTTGGATATCACAAAAATTTACCCTTTTAAATTATACAATTCACTGGTTTTGCAATATTCAGAAGGTTGTACAACCATCAACCTTTCATCACTCATCCCCTTCCCTCCACCCCTTAGCCACCACTGATCTATTTTCTGTCTCTGTGGACTTTACGTATTCTAGACATTTACATAATGCATACATAATGCATCAGGGTTCATCTATGTTGTGGCATGCCTCCATGTATTTTTGAGGTCTTCATTGTCAAAGCTTTCATTAAGAAATAGTCCCCATTATATTATGTTTAGAATATAATAATACCTAAGATAACGTGCATGCATCAATATTCAGTAATCACTCACAAAGCTTGATTTGAGAGGAAAGACAGGAAAGGAATTAACCCTTAGATCTGCCATGTAGTCCGAAGAACTTGATATACTGAGCACTTCCTTTGTCTAGGGGTCATAGTACACTTTGTCTTAGTGCTGACTGGGCGGCACCAAGTCCTTCAATTAGTAGTAAGATTTTAAGGAGAGATCCCTAGATGCTAAATCCCACAATTAAAGCAGAATGATGCAGCCTGATTGCAGGTTTCTAACTCTCCACCCTCAGTCCTCAATATCAAGCATAGATTTAGATCAGGCAACTGAGAGCTGGACTTTTGAAGACTTTGTTAGGTGGTTTACATGAACAGAAACGCTGTTGTGTGTTTAATACATGACTGGGAGTCACTGGCATCAGTAGACCCCTGTATGTCCAGGTGAGTCAGGTGAGCTGAGAATCATGGTGGGAGAGGTGAGGAACTGCGTAAGGGAGATTCCCCTGCGAACAGATAAGAAGACAAATGCAAGTGAGATTCGGGTGCAGACTCTTATGCTCTTATTAATATTTAAAAGAGATCAAATCCATTTTGTTTTGTTTTTTGAGATGAAGTCTTGCCCTGTTGCCCAGGCTGGAGTGCAGTGGCACAATCTTGGCTCACTGCAATCTCTGCCTCCCAGGTTCAAGCGATTCTCCTGCCTCAGCCTCCTGGGTAGCCGAGATTACGGCTAATTTTTGTATTTTTAGTAGAAACAGGGTTTCACTATGTTGGCCAGGCTGGTCTCGACCTCCTGACCTCAAGTGGTCCACTTTGGCCTCTCAAAGTACTGGGATTACAGGCGTGAGCTGCCGCTCCTGGCCCAATATTTTTTATTTGATATTTATAAGGAGGAAAGGAAGGAAGAAAGAGGAGAAAAGGAAGGAGGAAAAATGAGGGAAAGAGGACAATTGGAAGGAAAGACTGATTTTACCAAATGACGTTTATTTGTTTTTTTCTACCTTAATTCAAAACAAGCTCTTGCTGGGAGGAATGGAGGCTGAGGAAGCCATGACCAAAAGTATAATTAGTATCATGGCAATGAACTGGGGTAACCTCAGGCATGTCTCAGAGCCTCTGTTATCCTCAAAAATCAAATGAAGGCATCAACAATTGCAAATGTCCAGATCTACTGATATTTCCTCCACTCCTTAGTTGTTCTTTGCCTAGAAAACTCCAGCCTAATCTTTGGATTCTGAACACTCATCAGAAAACTGTGATGTCTCTCTTAAGCTCTCAGACATATGAGCGTTTAATCTGAGTTCTAAGTGAATACTGTTTGAGAATGAGTCCTTCACTAAATTGTAAAATGCTCCGGGGTCAGAAAAAAGGCTATTATCTTCACAATTGTAGATTCTGATAATTGTTTGGCCAAGAGCTCGGTTAATATGAATAGGGGGAATTAAAGGTGGGGCCTTAGCTCGCCAGAAGTTCCATATCTTAGGTTTTAGGTAATAGAGGCCTAAATTCTGGCAGAGCAGTAATAAAAAGAAAGTTAGACATGTGATTAAGAGAAATAAAAAGAGATGGGAAAAAGAAAGCGAGATAAATTGAGTCCATATTATAGGAAAAAGTTGATTCTATTAATCAAAGCAAAGTCAAGAAGAAGAATGAGCCTGGAGTATAATTCTCTGGAGTGGCACAGGAGCCATTAGCATGACTTTAGGTTTCATGTGGATAACCATTTAAAAAATGTCAGTTGTTGTGTCTTACTGTGTTGTAGTAGGAAAAAAAACTAACATATCAAATATGTGATATTACAGTTAATGTTTCCTACAAGTAGGCAAATAATGACAGGGAATTGTTTTGAATTCAGTTGAAAGAATTATGATAATAGGTAAATGTAGTTATATATTGGGACTGTTGTGGGTTGAGTTCCAGAGGTTTCAGATCACTGCAATAAAGCAAATGGTGCAATAAAGCAAGTGACTAGAACTTTTTGTCTTCCCAGTGCATATACAAGTTATGTTTACACTATACTGCAGTCTATGAAATATGCAATAGCATCATGTCAAAAAATGTACAGATCCTAATTAAAAAAAAACACTTTATTGATTTAACAAAAGGTAACAATCATGTGAACCTTCAGCAAGTTATAATCTTTTTGTGTGTGGGGAGTCTTACCTCAACGTTGATGGCTGCTGATTGATCAGAGTGGTGGTTGTTGAAGGTTGGGGTGGCTTTGTCACTTTCTTAAAATAAGACAACAATGAACTTTACTGTATCATTTGACTCTTCCTTTCACAAAATATTTCTCTGTAGCATGTGATGTTGCCTAATAGCATTTTACCTACAGCAGAACTGCTTTCAAAATGGGAGTCAATCCTCTCAACTACTGCCACTACTTTACCAAATAAGTTTGTGCAATATTCTAAATCTTGTGTTGTCACTTCAACAATGTTTATAGCATCTTCAACAGGTGTAGATTTCATCTAACCAAAAAAAACACTTTCTTGGCTCATCCCTAAGAAATAATGCATTATTTGTTCAACTTTTTCATGAGATTGCAGCAATCCAGTCATATCTTCAGGCTCTACTTCTAATTCTAGTTCTCTTGATATTTTCACCACATCTGCAGTTACTTCCTCCACTGAAGTCTTGAACCCCTCAAAGTCATACATGAGAGTTGGAATCAACTTCTTTCAAACCTTTGTTATTGTTGATATTTTGACTATAGATCATTAATATTCTTTATGGCATCTAAAATGGTGAATATTTTCCAGAAGGTTTTCAATTTGCATTGCCCAGATCTATCAGAGGAAACACTATCTATGGCAGCTAGGGCCTTATGAAATGTATTTCTTAGATAATAAAATTCAAAAGTTGAAATTACTTTTTGATCCATGGGCTACGGAATGGGTGTTGTATTAGCAGGCATGTAATCAACACTAATCTCCTTATATGCCTTCATTGGAGCTCTGGGGTAACCAGGTGCAATTGTCAATGAACAGTAATATTTTAAAAAGAATCTTTTTGTGTCTGAGCAGTAGGTCTCAATAGTGGGCTTAAAATTAGTAAACCATGCTATAAACAGATATGCTGCCATCCAGGCTTTGCCATTCTATTTATAGAGCACAGGAAGAGTAGACTTAGCATAATTCTTAATGACCTTAGGGTTTCCGGAATGATAAATGAGCCTTGGCTTCAACTTAAAGTAACCAGCTTCATTACATAACAAGAGAGTCAACCTTTCCTTTGAAGTTTTAAAGTCAGGCATTGACTTCTCTCTAGCTGTGAAGGCCTTAGATGGCATCCCTTCCATTAAAAGACTGTTTCATCTGCATTGAAAATCTGTTGTTTATTGTAGCCACCTTCATCAATTATCTTAGCTAGATCTTCTTTATTATTTGCTGTTCCTTCTACATCAGTATTTGCTGTTTCACATGTACTTTTATTTTGTGGAGATGGCTTCTTTCCTTAAACCTCATGAAGCAACCTCTGCTGGTTTCCAACTTTTCTTCTGCAGCTTCCTCACCTCTCTCGGCCTTCATAGAACTGAATAGAGGTAAGGCCGCCTTGTGGATTAGGCTTTGGTTTCGGGTAATGTTGTGGCTTGTTTGATCTTCTATTCAGACCACTAAAACTTTCTCCATTTTAGCAATAAGTCTTTTTTGCTTGCTTATTGGAGTATTCATTGGAGTAGTACTTCTAATTTTCTTCAGGAACTTTTCCTTGGCGTTCACCACTTGGCTCAATGTTTAGCACAAGAGCCCTGGATTTCCACCTGTGTCAGCTTTTGACATGCATTCCTCATGAAGCTTAATCATTTCCAGCATTAGGTTAAAAGTGAGAGATATGTGACTCTTCCTTTTGCTTGCTCACATAGAGGCTGTTGTAAGTTTATTAATTGGCCTAATTTTAATATTGGATGTCTGGAAATAGGGAGACTGAGAAGAGGGAGAAAGAAAGGGAGTGGCTGGTTGATGGAGCAGTCAGAATGCACATAACATTTATTGATTAATATCCATCTCTTATATGGGCATGGTTTGTGGTGCACCAAGACATTTATGGTAGTAACCTCTTAAAGATCAGGATTACAGATCATCATAACAGATATAAAAATCATGAAAAAGTTTGAAATATTGCGAGAGTTAATGAAAGACATACAAAGACAGGAAGTGAACACGTGCTGTTGGTAAAATGGCACTGATTTAAACTTCCTCAATTCAGGGTTGTCACCAACCTTTAATTTGTTAAAAACTCAGTATCTGCAAAGTGCAATCAAGTGAAGCACAATAAAATAAGCTATACTTTTAGTGTCAAATCTGTGAAGAAAGGAATGAATAAATATGGTTATATAAATCAGGGTTCCACCAAGAGGCAAAACCAACAGAAGATATATGTGTGTGAGCACACAAAGAGAGACATGATTGATTTTGATTTTAAGGAATTGGCTCACATAATTGAGTGCTGGCAAGTTCAAAGCCTGTAGGTAGACCAGCAGGCTGAAAACAGGAAGGTTTCTTGTATTACAGTCTTGAGGAAGAATTATTTCTTTTTGGAAACCCTCAGTTTTTGCTCTTAAGGCCTTCAACTGATTGGATGAGGCTCACCCATCACCCATTATCAAGAATAATCTCTTTTATTTAAATCAACTGATCATAAATATTAATCACATCTATAAAATACCTTATTAGCAACATCAAAACTACTATTTCACCAAACAACTGAGCACCATCATTTAGCCAAATTGACATTAAAATTAACCATTCCAGAGGGAAACATTTGATGAGGTCAGATTTACAAATACTGAGTTGCAGGTACTGCTGGATTCTAGGGGTAAAAAATGTTCAGTGAAGTCTTAGAAATGAAAGCAATTCATGAGCAATCAATCTGCCTTCACTTATTCACCCATGTTTATTCGGAAAGTCACTTAGTCTGGAAAATGTCGTTCATATGGTTGCATGCCCTATTGTTAAGTGAATAAGTGTTTCAAGGGCTTTCCTGTTAGGTTTATTTCATTTAGCTCTGTTGCAGCATTACATTGTAAGTGCCTACCACAAAGGTTTGCTAATAAGTGCCCTTAATTTGTATTCAGATGGAAGCAAAGAGAAGCAAAAATACACAAGAAGGAGTCTTGTAATTATGCTACATAAAATTATTAGGCAATTTAGAAAATTGTTAGTGGGAAACTGCCCATCATGCATAAAAATAATTTTGATTTTGATGTACAGAGTTTAATGTAAGAGTGATTGTAGGGAGACCATGCTATTAATTTTTCCCTTAATTATCCAAGCACATTTGAATTTGTTTTAAGGAAAGTGATACTTTATAAAGTTGAGTCACGCTACTCAAGAGAATACTTGTTTTCGTTCTGTGACAAAGTTTATATTGCAGGGCTTGCTGTGAACTGTAAAATTGGTAGGACGTGAAAGAACCATTAATTACATCCTTCCCCTTCCCCTAATCATAACTAACATAATGATGCTATATTTTCTGGCAAACTAAAGTATATGTGATGTAAACATGTTCAGGTAATGTGTGGGCTTATCTATTGTCTTAAATATAGAACTACTTTTCACTCTCATTTTGGCATACACAGTTGTGTATTCAGATAATTGTCAATGCAATGCTAAATGTGTTATGTTAAAAAATGATGAACATATTACCTCTCAGTTCTTGTTATAGATAATTTCTTGCAAATTTTAAGCTAGAGACAGTCAATATTTAATCAGAGCGCATCTTCCCAGGATTCAAAGTATACCACATCAGCTGTTGAATGCAGTTAATTTGCATTAATGTGTTACAAATCAATGTTCTGTAGTATTTTAGGAACTGTAAAACATACCTTTCGAGACAAAGTTCAAACTCTTTAGTATGCAATATGTAGTTAACCTATTCTGGAATGTCTCCTCAAACTGAGAGCCACCCTATAGGGAATTAACTTAGTCCTTTAATTCCTGTTTGTATCAGGTGACAGCACCCATGTGCATAGCAGGAAGATGGCACCAAGGAACATATTCATCCCCTTACTTAGTTTCAACTATGTGACCAAGAAATTACCATCAATTTGTATAGAGTGCCAAGCTCTGAAAGGCTGGAAGACATGTTAGTTCAGGTACAAGCATAAGAAGGTTGTCCACAGAATGCAGAGAGAGGAGGAGAGTGGTAAGGGCCATCTGGGCCCCCAGATAAAGTGAGCTCAGGTCCCCTTTGGGCCCTAAGGATAAAACACCTGCCCTTTGCCTGGATTCACCTGACCGGGTTTTATGCTGTCATTGGTAGACACGTAGAGCCCTCCTGTCTGCTTTAGTCTTGTTGTGTCTTCTCAGCCTCATATAGCAATACCTCTTATATTCTGCCCCCACCCACCATGACCATGTCAGTGATTTGGGAATAAATCTTGTCTTTCAGTCCCCTATGCCTTTGCCTAGAGGATACCTGCTGTGCAAAGGTGATGTGAGAAAATCAGATCTAAATTCACCTCCAGAATCTGCTTTTGGTGGGCTGTGTAATATGCACATCACTTCAATCCTTAGATTTCTCATGTCTAAAATGGAGGAAATAGTACATAACATGGAGAGTTTTCAAGATAATTAAATGAGGTATTATCCACACAGCCCTCATAATGGTGCTCAACACTGTGGTTATCAATAGATTTTAGTATCATTTTTGTCAGAAAGTTGAGGCAGATTCTAATCCAACTCTTAATATCCAGATCTATCCATCATTCTCTGATTCAGTCCCCAGAATCACTCATTCTTTCCCTTCAACTCCATAAAAATCCACTTACAAATGTATTATACACTAAGTAACATCAGAATCATTATGGATTTCTCCAAAATTAAAATGGAAACTTTTTCTGGTTCTCTGAAAATGTGAATAAAAGAGGCTGATAATGCTGCAGTGCCCGGAGGTGAACATGGTTCAACCAGAGACAGACACCTTGTGGAAGTGATGCTTGAGTTGAAATCCAAGAATTGAGTAGTGGCAACGGAAGAAGAGAATAGTATTCCAGGCAAAATACATGGACATAGATTCTAGGGGAATTATGCACAAAGAAGGAGCATAGTGAAACTCAGGCCCTGCAAGGCCAGTGCAGCAGTAATAAGCCTGTTTCCCTGGGTAATGGTAGGGACTGTAGGGCACAGTGAACAGTGTTTATGTGATTCTATAAATAATATTGATAGGACCACTTATTGAGTACTTCTTACATACCGGAAGTTCTTTGGAGCTTTCATTACATTAACTTATGCTATTGTCCACAGTATTCTAAGGTAGTTGCTATTAGAATTCCAATTTTACAGAAGGGGAAACTGAGGCACGGGGCAGTGAAGTAACTCCCAGAATGTTCACAGTCAGTGAAATGATGGATTCTGAATACAAATGAACACAATGAGGCCCCAGGTTTCCTGCTGATTATCATTGTGCATGCCAGCCTCAGCGAGCAAGGGAAGGAGCTGGGAGAGTGGACTCCCAGACACATCTACATGTGTGCACTGGCCTTGGAACAGCAGTCTGGCTCTTAAGAGCTGATCAGAAAGAGGACAGAGGGGGAGCTGGCACACTGGTTAGGTGGAATGTGAAATCTCAATGAGTGATGATGGTAATTCAGACTAGAATAGTTAGTGGTATTTTGTGGAAGGAAATTTCGATGTAACCAGAGCACCTTGAAGTGAAGGCTTTGAATTCGAAAGAGGGTTTTAAATTGCTTTCAGAATTTGCCGTTTTAGTGATTGAAACATTTTAGGGCCAAATGTGCCGTGCTGCACCTTTACAGAAGGAACTATTTGAGGGAAATAACTGCCAGCGCCTATAGTACATGTGTTTAAAATGTAAGTTTAGGGGCCGGGCGCGATGGCTCAAGCCTGTAATCCCAGCACTTTGGGAGGCCGAGACGGGCAGATCACGAGGTCAGGAGATCGAGACCATCCTGGCTAACACGGTGAAACCCCATCTCTACTAAAAAATACAAAAAACTAGCCGGGCGAAGTGGCGGGCGCCTGTAGTCCCAGCTACTTGGGAGGCTGAGGCAGGAGAATGACGTGAACCCGGGAGGCGGAGCTTGCAGTGAGCTGAGATCCGGCCACTGCACTCCAGCCTGGGCGACAGAGCATGACTCCGTCTCAAAAAAAAAAAAAAAAAAAAAAAAAAAAAAGTGAGTTTAGGGAAAAAGGCAGTTCACCTTCTCTCCAAGTGGGGACTGACTGAGGTGTTGAACAACCAGATTTGGGGACGGTATTGTTTGAATTTAATTAACTGCTACATGTGAACTACTAAAATCAAATCACCCGCAAGGTAGATATTTGAGAAATTTAGTGTAAATGTGGAAAAGTTGATGTTATGTTCCAAAGATGCAATAAAAAATTAACCAGTTTATGCAAATATTTAAGCAAATTAACTAGTTTATGCAAATGAAGAGAGGAGGTAAGAAGGTATAAGATGCTATGTTTGCATCATTCATTGGGAATATTTGAACTTTGCAGATTAATGTCCTTGATGGAAGAAGTTATGACATTGTTATTTGTGGGAGGAAAACCCTCCAGTATAAAGACTTGTATTTATTTATTAGAGACAGGATCTCACTCTGTTGCCCAGGCTGGAAGGCAGCAGTAAGATCATAGCTTACTGTAGCCTCAAATTTCAGGGCTCAAGCAATCCTCCCTCCTCAGTCTCCTGAGTAGCTGGGACAATACGAGCCACCATGCCCTGCTAATTTTTTTTTCTTTTTTTCAGAGACAGAGTCTCCCTATGTTTCCTAAGCTGGTCTCAAACTCCTGGCCTCAAGCAATCCTCCCACCTCAGGCTCCCTCAGCACTGGGATTACAGAATACTTAAAAAAGCATAAATCAGTCAGATATTTAAGCCTCACAAACTTTTTCTGAAGATTTACTGAGCTACTTCTTAGATGAAAAAGATATTTTGTAATAAATGGTTTCTGAAAATCCAAACCCTCAAAATTATAATTGGGATGGATATGATTAGTGAAACACACTAAACTTAACCCTTCAGGGATAAACCAAGAGCGCTACTGAAGTTTATAAGGAAATACAAGCATTATGTCTTAAACTAGACTAGTCTCCACTGCTGAACTACCCCGAGCTTAGTGAAATTAACTATTTTCACAAAATGGAAATCCATTAATGGAAATGACATCATAAATTGAGAAAAGATTCTTAGATTTTATTATACTTTTCCTAATTTAAGGCAAATTGAGCCACGAAGAATTTAAAGAGAACATATTTGGATAATTGAAATGCAGTTTAGACATTCCAGAAATAACTATCTGCACTTTCAAATGCAAGGCCCTGCTTGGGTTTGGAACAACGCAGTTTTTCTGCATTGCTGTTTGCTAAAACAGTAACTAAGAGCCACACAACACAATCTCATTTTATAATGGTTGTCTCTGATACTTAGAAAAAACTAAATTTTTCTGTACCTTTGCAAGTTACTAAAGTCTTTCCATTAAATTATTTGACTTTTTTTTCTCCCGCCCAAAAAAATGATTAGCACACAACAAAATGTGTGTGACTTGTTAATGCAGTATTCTTTCATTGCAAATTTATATGTTCTTTAAAAAGTGCAACCCTTTTGTGGAAATAATGTATTTTGAAATCATATATTCTTATATACATGTCTCTAAAAGTTCATCACATAAAACTTAGGAATAGACATTTTTACAAACGGAAAACAGTCATGTGGTTCTGCTATCCAAACACAGTGACTTGATCTTTTAGAGTTTATTTTCAGTCTTTTACATATTGACTCTGTTTTTCCTCGATATTTGTATTCTTTTAGGTTTGTTTACAGAGTTGTAATAGAGCATTTGTGTGAAGACAGTTTATATGGTAAGTGATAGAAACTCAGCTCAGACACACTAATACTCACAGGATGTATTGGTCTATATTGTTCCTCTAGGAAGGTGTGATCCAGAAACTCAAGTGAAGTCATCAAGGACTCAGTTTCTCTACATATTTTTCTTCCTTTCTAAGTAAATGGCCTGCAGATCTTTTCTCACTTCTACCTCTCTCCCTGAAGGACCTGGTAGAGTACTTCCTTTTGAAATATCTGGCTGCAGTCGGCCTATAGCTCAGTCTGGGTTTCTGACTTGTTCTGTGCATTTGTTTTTCGTGCTTCAATTTGCCATTGTGTCCTGGTAATGGAAGGAAACAATCCCCAGAGATCTTGTCACACTAAGTCTGTGGCACAATTTGAAACATTCAGTCATACCAGCTGTTCTAAGCAGAATAGAAGTCATAATTAGGGATGCAATGATTTCACACTAAACTGTAGTTACAGAACATATAACTACATTTTAATGCTCATCAATTTTTATCTTGTACTGTATTTATCTTCAAGGAACAAATGAACCAAGTGAATTGGATTTAAGATACACAGAGCTGAATTTATCTAATATTTCCTTTCTCATCTTCGGCTGTAAAAAAGTTATTTCTTCTTATGTAAACTACCTAAGAAGTATCTTTTCCTCCCAGAATACCGTAGCTTTGTCTGCTCAAATCCAAATTATACAAAATGGCACAGCTGCTCTGGAACACATTTTGGCAGTTTAATACACAGTTAACCATACAGTTGCCACGTGACCTCATCGTCTCACTTCCAGGAAATTATCCTAAAGAAATAAAATTCATGTTCATATATAAACCTGCATAATAATTTTTAGGAAAGTGCCATTGCCAAGAACTAGAAACAACCCAAATTTCCTTCTGTGGGTGAATGGACAAAAACTATGGTTATATACATACAACAGACAATGAAAAGGGAAAAATTATTGATATGTGCAATCTGGATAACTCTCTAGAGGCATCAGTATAAGTGACTGTAGCTAGATTGAATACTTTGTAATTCCATTTATGACATTCTGAAAATGTAAAACTATAGGACAGATTGGAGATTGCCAGGGATTGGCAGTGACAGTAGGGTTTGTTAATTAAAGGGGCAGCATGAGGCATTTCTTTGTGCTGCTGGGATCTTCAGTATCTGTGCTGGTGGTTACAAGAATCTTCGCATGAGCTAGAACTCATAAAACTGTATAGCAATCATATGAATATTACTGACTGTTAAATGAGATATCTATGAGTGAACCTTCACTAGTTCTGTCACAGGCAAATAAAATAAATAAGTATTAACACCTGTGACTCATATCTGTTTTCATTTTCCAAAGCTTGAAGCCCAGCATAACATCATGCTTGGTTTTCCAATTAATTATGCTTGTGATTTTGTATGACACATACAGAATTTTGGGGACATCTTGGGAGATAATGAGATTTTAGTAATTTGGGAAATAATGAGTGCTACGCTGGGATAAGTTAACACTTGTTTTGCTAAATGTTACATGGAAGGGAATAGAGAAGATGTCTGCGGCAACAATGATGTGCTCTTAGCATGACACATGGAAGCTTATGAAAAATTATTAAAGACTTTGCACTCAGTTACCAAAAAAATAATAATAATAAGTCTATTATGTAAGAGATCTGGATCACCCCCAGCAGATGTAGGGCTGAATTGTTGGTTGCTGTTCATCTGTAAAAAATGAATTTCCCACATGCTTCTATAGTGCTTATTCAGCTCTGCTTAGAGAAGTTTTATTATTGCATTTCTGTTTTTCTTTTCATGGCCATGGTGAGAATGGTATTAAGAACCGGACTAAGCCCCAGTTCTGCATCTGCTGGCTCCTTTAAATTAGTGAGAGCATGCTCATTCTAGCTCAGTCCCTGAGTAGCTGTAATTAATGGTTTGTAGTATTTGCATGGCTTCTGAAAAGGATCACTTTCTGTATTTAAAGCACCTTTAAACTTTCTAGAAAAAAACATGTATCACTGCCTTGAAAACAGTCCCTTCTGGGTATGTCATTTCAACTACCTTCAGTTCAACTTCAAGCTTGTCCAGGGAAAATAAACCCACCAAGCAGTGCCTGCATTGTTAGCTTGAGAACCAGAAGGAACTTGGCCACATTTGCTTTTGAGAATGTAATAATTCACATGTGATATATGATCGTTTAGTTAAGCAGCAGTGATACAGAGGAGCTTCACTTTGGCCTCATCCATTGATTGTGCACTTGTGATTTCAATACGTTTGTTTAAGCCTTGTGGATATGGTTGTTCATTCAATCAACAGAAGTTTATTTTTGCCTACCCTGGACCAGAAATCAGACATAAGCTCAGGATATTAAAAGATGCTTATATGTGTGTTTGGGGAACGGGATACGAAAATGTAGAGAAAACAGAGAAAAGTACATGTTGTGAGATATGTTTGATAAAATCTGGGTTGATCAAACTTAAACAGGATTCCAGAATTTGTAGTGTATTAATATGCACAGTGACCTTTCAAGAATGGAATCTAATGTGCAATGATTCTCTAATCTCTCTGACTGCGAAAGACCCTATTCATTTTTCTCAGAGAACTTTATAATTGTGGTATCCTGTTCTACACACTTTGCAAAATGTATGGATGTTAGCAAAAAAATATACCTTTTATGTCTTTTAGTATTCATTATTATCAGCCATGCTCCTTACTGCTTCAGAGCCAGGGAAATTGCAAGCAGTGCCTGAAGTGTTGTTTGCCAAGCTTCTGGTAACATACAACATGGTTATTTGTTTTGTTATGTTGTGAATTACTGTTTATCAAATAGGAATTTAGCAATGTCAGTGGTCAGGATTTTGGAAAAAGTGTACATACAAATTTGTTTTGTTTTTGGAAGAACTAGATGATTAAGGCAGCTTTGCTTTGTGGTAAATTATTTTCTATGCCTGGGTAACAATTGTCAACTAAAAATGGGAGATTTGGTGTCAGAATGTGGTGAGACTGGCATGCTCAGTGTATAAGTAGGTTTCCTGCCGTAACGACATTGAGTATATGAATTATAAAATTGTTAATGAGTTTTTAGTAATTTGAAGAGAAACCTAATATCTAAATGCGTTTTCCTTTCTGTTACTTGCCCCAATATAGTTTTGCAACATTTAATGCCAAGCTAAGGTGACTTTTGATTATTGAATTAACTTCTTAGTTCCAAAGAGTTTGTGCACATCAATAGAATTTTGTTCAAATAAAATAGACTACAGACTAAAAGCAATTTCTAGAAAAACATGTTGGCTTGCCATTTAAGATGATTTTTCTGATGTCTAAAATAAATTATGAACTTAGTTTCAGTGTAGCATTATATTTAATATAATATAATATAATATAATATAATCATAATTTCAACTGTTTTAGGAAAATATCATTTTATTAATTAACTGCCAGAGTCCATCAAACAGCTAATCTGTAATATACAAGCATGTTAGCTTAAAATGATTTTGTATATATTATCATTATAATTATATATATCTAATGATTGAAGGAAGAGAACTGATCCACTACATTATTATTGAAAGTGAATTTAGAATAAGTTATATGTTAATGCAATCTTGCTATCTTTGACTGATTCTGGAAGGAGTTGAAACCTTAATTGATCAATCACTTGATCCAGCTGAAACTTAGAGTGAAGATTTAAAGTGTTCTTAATTTGATCAGAATGGCAGGTTTTTTTTTTTGTTTTTTTTTTTGTTTTTTTTTTTTTTCCTGAATCCAACATGTGGAGAGAAACACAAGCAAACAGTAATTACCATTATGAAAGTTTCATGAAATTATGGTGACACTTTTAAGTCTATTTTTTAAAGAGCTTTATTGAGAAACAATTCACATACTATATAATCCCCCTTTTAAAGTGGGTAATTTAAAGGTGTTGATATCCATAGAGTAGTGCAATCACCGCCACTATTTAATTTTAGCATATTTTCATCACTCAAAAAGAAACCTCATACCATTAGCTGTTAGTCTACATTCGCCCATTTTCCATAACCTGACAACCACTAATCTACCTATGTATTTGCCTAGTATGGACATTTCATACAAATTGAATCCTACAACATGTGACCATTTGTCCTTGGCTTCTTTAAATTAACAAAATGCTTTCAAAGTTTATCTGTGTTGTAGCATGAAGTACTTTTTGTGACTGAAGCCTTTTATGACTGAATAATGTGACATGAAGCCTTTTATGACTGAATAGTATTCCATTGTATGGCTATATCAGATTTTCTTTATTCATTCATCAGCTGATGGACATTTGGCTTGTGTCTACATTTTGGCTATGGTGAATAATGCTTCTATAGATATTTGCCCAAAAGTTTTTGTACGGACATATTTTTTCACTTCTTTCGAGCATGTACCTAGGGATGGAATTGCTGGATCACATGGTAATTCTGCATTTAACATCTTAAGTAACTGCCAAACTGTTTTCTGTTTTGCAAAGTGGCTCTAGCATTTTAAAACCCACCAACAAAAAATGTGAGGGGACCAATTTCTCTGTATCTTTATCCACACTTCTTATTGTCTGCCTCTTTGATATTAATCATCCTATTGGATGTGAAGTGTTACCTCATTGAGGTTTTGATGTGCATTTCTTGATGAATGATAATGAGCACTTTTTGTATGCTTATTGGCCATTTGTGCATTTTTGGAGTAATACGTTTCTTTTCTGTTGTTTTTTTTTTTGTTTGTTTGTTTTGTTTTGTTTTGTTTTGAGATGGAGTCTCGCTTTGTCACCCAGGCTGGAGTGCGGTGGCGCAATCTCGGCTCACTGCAAGTTCCGCCTCCTGGGTTCATGCCATTCTCCTGCCTCAGCCTCCGAATAGCTGGGACTACAGGTACCCACCACCACGCCTGGCTAATTTTTTGTATTTCTAGTAGAGAGGGGGTTTCACCGTGTTAGCCAGGATGGTCTCGATCACCTGACCTCGTGATCTGCCTGCCTCGGCCTCCTAAAGTGCTGGGATTACAGGTGTGAGCCACTGCGGCCTGCCTGGAGTAATATTTTTCAAATTATTTTCCCATTTCAAAATTGGGTTATTTGTGCTTTTATCATTATTATATGACATTTTCATATATTCAGGATACAAATCGTTTTGAGGCATATGACATCCAAATATTTATCCATTTCGTGAATTATCTTTTCATTTTATAAAATTGTATCCTTTAAAATGCAAAAGAGTTAATTTTGACAAAGTTAATTTACATATTTCTTTTTTTATTGTTGCTGACCTTTTCTTGTTATTTCTAGCAAACTATCTCCTAACTCGAGGACACAAAGATTGACTCCTATGCTTCTTTTAAAGTTTTTATGGTTTTAGCTCTTACATTTAGGTCTATGATCTATTTTGAGTTAACTCTTCATATGGTGTGAGGTCAGGTTCCAAATTTATTCTTTTGCATGTGGATATCTAGTTGTCTCAGTAGTTTATTTTAAAAAAATTATTTCTTCCACTGAATTGTCTTAGCACCCATATAGAAAATCAATTTACCATAAATGCAAGGATTTATTTCTAGACTCTCAAATCTATTCCATTTATCTATATGTAAATTGAAATACAAATTCCATAGGTCTTGATTGGTGTCTTGATTACTGTAAGTTTGTAACAAGTATTGAAATTAAGAAGTGTGAGTCCTCTGCTTTGTTCTTTCTCAAGATTGTTTTGGTTATTCTGGAATCTTGAAATTCTCTGTGAACTCTAGAATTAACTTTTCAATTTTAGCAACAAGGCCAGCTGGGGTTACAGCAGGCATCACATTGAATCTGCTCATCAACTTGGGGACTATAGATATTCAAATAATATTAAGTCTTTTGATTCATTTACATGGAGTCTCGTTTCAAATATTTAGACTTTCTTAATTTTTTCAACAATGTTTGTGGTTTTCTTAAATTTGTTTTTAAGTATTTTATTTGTAATGCTATTTTAAATGGAGGGTTTTTTTTAGAGTTTCCATTTCTCTGCTTGCATTTCCCATCTGCTTTTGTATGTTGTCCTTTTCTTTTAACCATTAGAACTCTTAGCAAATTAATCATAGTTATTTTAAATTTCTGTTCTGCTAATTCCAAAATGTGTGTTATAGCTAAGTCTGGCTTTAATGCGTGTTTTGTCTCTTCAGACTGTGTTTTTTATTTGTTTATTTGTTTTACTTTTGGTGTGTCTTGTAATTATTTTGTTGAAAGCCAGACATGGTGTATTGGATAATAAGAACTGAGAACATTAGTCTTTGATGTGACATTTTATGTTCATTTGCCAAGGAGTTAGGCTGTGTTTACTGTTTGCTGTAGTTATGATAGGCTATGTTTACTGTTTGCTGTAGTTATGATTTCAGACACTAAATTTATCTAATGGTGTGTTTTGGTCTTGTCTGTGGTCTTTGGGTTCTCCTAGAGACTCCTTCTTAAATAGTTCCTTAGCCTTGTAGTTTTTTTGTTCTATCCCGTTATTATAGAAGAGTCCTATTGATGTAGTGATAAGCTGCCATGGGAGGGGAAGCATTTTATAAACCTGTGATTAGATCTGAACCTTTTGGTGAACCTGTGTCCCTGAGATGTGACCATCACAAATAATACTTGGCTTTCTCCCTTCCTCCTAGGTAAAACGGGTTTTGCTAGAGTCTAATCAATCTTAGACAAAGGAAATACCCAACTCCAGCCTACTCTAGCCTTTCTGCTCGGGTAATATTATTTCCATTGAGGGCAGACCTTTCTTGAGAACAGAGCACTCAGAGTATATTTCAAAATACAACACCAGGGATTTTTCTCCCATCTTCACTCTGAGACCCCTGGTGGGACTCCTGAAGGTAAAAGTTATGAAAGTGTGAGGGCTCCCGCTAAAGCTGGGACAAGAGGAATTTTATTTTCTCATTATAGTCCAAACTCAGTCTCCAGTAATGAGTAAATTCCTTTTTAAAGATTTATGACTGTTGGTGTCTCCAATAGTGGCTTCTTTTGTTCCTTGTAAGCTCTATGTATTCAAATGTGTTTCCAGTTTTGTATAATGGTTGTTTGCCCTGTGACCTAAATTCTCTGATATATCTAAGAAAAGTTATCTATTTTCAGGTTTTTTTTTTTTTTTTTAGCTTCTTTCTTGTTGTGAGGACAGGAAATGGATGACAACTTTCAAGCTTTTACCTTTTGGACTGAAAGTTGAAAGTCCTCAATGGAATTATTACTATTATTATTATTATTATTATTATTAAGCCATGGTCTCACTTTATTACCCCAGCTGGAGAGCAGTGAATGTGATCTTGGCCCACTGTAGCCTTTGCCTCCTGGGCTCAAGTGATTCTCCTGCCTTAGCCTCCTAAATAGGTGGGACTACAGACATGCACAACAACGTCCAGCTAATTTTTTTTTTTTTTTTTGGTAAAGATGGAGTTACACCATGTTATCCAGGCTAGTCTCAAACTCCTGGGTTCAAGCAATTCACCCACCTTAGCCTCCCACAGTGCTGGGATTACAGGCATAAGCCATTGTGCCCAACCTGGAAATATTTTCTTAATTTCATTTTCAGATTGTTCATTGCTAGTATATAGAAATATGACTGATTTTTGTATATAGGCCTCATTTCCTACAATCGTACTGAACTTTTAAATTCATTCCAGTAGGGTATGTGTGGGTGTGTGTTTGTGTGTTTTGGTATTTTTGCAAGATAATGTCATCTTCAAATAGAGATGGTTTTAGTTTTTCATTTTCAATCTTGTCTTTTATTTCTTTTCTTGACTGACTGTCCTAGCTAGAACATATACTGTAATGTTGAATATAAGAAGCAAGAACAGGCATGTTGTCTGTTTTTTATTTGAGGGGGAAAGCCCTCTATCTTGCATCATTCATTATAATGGTGTTGGTTTTTCATAAATGCTCCTTATGAGTCTGTGAAAGTTCTTTTTTATTCCTACTTTTCTGGCAGTCTGTCTTATGAAAGAATGTGAGACTTTTTGCCAACTGCTTTTTCTACTATCATGGAGATTATACGTTATTTATATTTGTCCTTTAGTCTATTGATATGATGTATTACATCGATTGATTTTTGAATATTAAGACAACCATAAATTTATACAATAAGTAGAACATGGTTATGTTGTATAATCCTAGTTATATCTTCCTAGATTTGGTTTATTACTATTTTGTTGAGTTCTACTTTGTATGTCTATATTTAGAAGGAATATTGGTTCATAGCTTTGTGTTCATGCTTGTTTTGCTTTTCCTTGTGAGGTCTTTCTTGCTTGGTTGTGTATCAGAATAACACTGGTCTCACTTTCAGTTGATAATGATTCTTTCTCTTCCTTTATTTTTCGGAAGATTTACGAAGAACTGGTAATAATTCGTCTTTAAACATTTGGTAGATTTTATCAGTGATGTCATCTGGGCTTGGTCTTTTATTGTAGGAGGTTTTAAAATTACTAAACTGACTTTAATTTATTTGTTATATATATTCAGATATTTTATTTCTTATTAAGTCAGATTTTATAGTCTGTACCCTTTTAACAATTTGTCCATTTCATTAAGATTTTTTAATTTGCTAACAGACAGTTGTTCATAGCATTCCTTGTTCTTCTTATTTTCGTCTAAGGTTGGAAGTGATATCTCCTCTTTCATTTCTGGCAAGCAATTTGCAACTTCTGTATTCATGATTAGTCTAGTTAAAAATTTTTCAATTTGGTTGATCTTTTTAATGAGCTAAATTTTGATTTTGTTGAGTTTCTCTGTATTTCTAATTCTCTACTATTTTTTCCAATCTAACCTTTATTATTTTCTTTTTTTCTCCTTATTTAGTTTACTCTTATTTCTCCACTTAAGGTATATGTTTAGGTTTTGAGTTGAGATATTTCTTCTTTTTTAATATAGGCATTTCTATTAATGCCTATATATATACTGTTATTTACATTTAGTAAATAATATAGGCATTTACATTAATGCCTATATATATATACACACTGTTAAATAACAAAGGAGTCAAGACTCCTTTGTTATTTAACAGTGTAAGTTTTGTTTGATGTTTGTTTGTTTTTTATTTACATATATTTGTGAGTTTCCTGAATGTCCTTTAGTTAATGATTTCTTATTTCATTTAATTGTGGTCAGAAAATATACTTTGTATGATTTCACTGTTTTTAAATTCATAAATCCTTGATTTATGTCCTAATATGCAATCTATCCTGGATAATGTTCTATGTGAACTGGAAAATAATGTTTGATGTTTTTAGGTGGAGTGTTTCATAGATGTCTGTTTAAGTCTGGTTAGTTTGTAGTTTTGTTCAAGTCCTCTATTTCTGTATTGATTAGTTGTTCGATTCATTATTGAAAGAAGGTGATCAAAATATCCAACTATTAGGGCTGAATTGTCTATTTTTCCCTTCGATTCTATCATTTTTCCACATACATTTCAGTCTATGTTGTTAGGTGTATATATGTTTATATTAATAATTGCCATATATTACTGATAGATTAAAAATTATCATTATAAATTTCATTCTTTTCCTGAGTAATAATATTTGTCTTAAAGTCTCTTTTGCCTGATAGTATATTTTGAGTTATTTGCTTAGTTTTTGTCCAGGGGATTGCAATTCACATGTTAATTTTTAAGAATCTAATTGTATTAGTAGCAACTTAATGTCAAACCTTAAACTCCTTTTTGTACTATTATTGACGTAGAAATTGATTTTTTACATTATAAGTCAATCAACACAGTTTTATCATTATTGTTTGATACGGTTGTTTTTAAATCAGATAGGAAAAGAAAATCATTACAAAACAAGTATATTTATACTATCTTTTATATTTACCTATGTACTTTAGTGCTTTTATTTCTTCTTGTGGATTTGAGTTCCTGTTCAGTATTCCCCCTTTTTATTTAGGGTGTAATTTTTTCTTAACATTTGAATGATAAAGTGAATAAATATAGAATTTTTAGTTGGCAGTCTTTCTTTCAGTGCTTTGAATATGTCATCTCGTTGCCTTCTGGACTCCATGGTTTCTAATGAATAGTTAGCTGTTTATCTTATTGAAGACTCCTTGTGTACTATAAATTTTTCTGTTTTTTTCTCTTTGTATTCAGTCTTTGTCCTTTGACAGTTTGACTATGATGTATTTAGGTGTGAATATCTTTGAATTTATCCAAATCAGAGTTTTTTGAAGTTCCAAAATGTAGATTAGAATTTTTCATCAAATTTTTAAAGTTTCAGTTGAAAGTCTTCAAATATTTGTTCTGCTATACTCTGTTTTCTTTTTCTTGGCCTCTCATTCATCATGCACATATTAGTAAGCTTCATAGTGTCCCATGCATCTCTGAGTCTCTGTTCATTTTTCTTTATTTGTTTTTCTTTCTATTCTCAGACTGGATAATAATCAATGGATCTATTGTTAAGTTCACTGGTTCATTATTCTGACAGTTGAAATTTGCCGCTAACACCTTCTTGCGAATTTTTATTTCAATAATTGTACTGTTTTTGACCAAACTTCTATTTAGCACTTTTTTTGTTGTTGTTATAGTGTCATTCTGCTGAATCTATTTAGTAATTTTTTATAATTGCTAATCCTTTATTAATAATCTCATTTTGGATAATTCCATCCCAGACTTTGCTTTATTTCTTTGGATGTGGTTTCCTTTAGTTCTTTAAACATATTTATAATAGGTCATTCAATGTCCTTTTCTAGTAAGTCCATCATCTAGTCCTTCTCAGAAACAATTTTAGTTGACTATTTTTCCACACGTACTTAGGCCATACTTTCTTGTCTCATTGAGTACCAATTTTTTTTTTTTTTTTTTTTTTTTTTTTGGAGATGGAGTCTCGCTCTGTCGCCCAGGCTGGAGTGCAGTGGTGCCATCTCAGCTCACTACAAGCTCTACCTCCTGGGTTCATGCCATTCTCCTGCCTCAGCCTCCTGCATAG
The DNA here is from genome assembly GCF_043159975.1 of Macaca nemestrina. NCBI lineage: Eukaryota > Metazoa > Chordata > Mammalia > Primates > Cercopithecidae > Macaca > Macaca nemestrina. The sequence goes on from NC_092133.1 coordinate 78,522,017, forward strand.
CTGGGACTACAGGCACCCGCCCCCACGCCCGGCTAATTTTTTGTATTTTTAGTAGAGAGGGGGTTTCACTGTGTTAGCCAGGATGGTCTTGATCTCCTGACCTGGTGATCCACCCACCTCTGCCTCCCAAAGTGCTGGGATTACAGGCATGAGCCACCGTGCGTGGCCATTGAGTACCAATTTTTAACTGCACATTAAAATAATATGCCAACATTGTATATCAAATACCTCTCCCCTCTTGCTTTTGTTGTTTCTACTTCTTGGTTTTGTTTTTGTTGCTGTTTGCCTTTAGTGCCTTTCATGGACTAATTTTGTATAGTCTGTGTTTTTAGTCATGAGTAACTACTAAAGTATTTACTGGGATGGTTTGGTGTCAGCTAATGGTTGGAGTATTGATTTCCTTCAATCACTTCAATCAGTGTTTCCCACTGTCTGCCAATGGGCTCTCTACTTGTTCTGGGGGATGACTTCAATCTTTGGCTATTTACAACTCTGTTTTAACCTTAACTTTTATTTGTGGAAAGGCTCAACAACAGTCAAGGTGAGATGTTATGACATTTTCAAGTCTTTTCTAGGTATGCACACAGACTTTTAATGCAACTTTCTAGATCCCCAGGAATATGTTAGACCTTTTCAAAGTTCCTTATTTTCCTCATATTTAAGGGTTTTGGTGGCTTGCTTCTTATTTGCTTCAACTGATATCACCACATCAGAAAGCTATGATTTAAACAATTGTCTCTGATTGTTTTCAAAAAATGCCCTATGAATAGGGCTTCTCAATACTTGAACTCTGAGTCAGAGCAAGTAAATACTAGCCTCATAAAAGGAGCTTTTCCACGGGGAAAAGCCAAAGAGATCTACTAGTAACAGTTCTATAATGATGAAGATCCTTGATCTCCAAACTCCTTCTTCCCTATCATATGTATGCTGGGTTGCTGATTTTCACACTGCTATTGTTTTGAGTTTGCTAATTTTTAAGTCTATGGAACCAAGGTGAGGGGAATGAGAATACAGTTACTGAAAATACCATAAAGCTCACTATTCTTGCCAAGATTTATTCACTTATTTTGAATAAATTGTTCTAGCATTTGTATAAGCCTTTACAAATGTCAAGAGTAATGACAAAGTAGATTTGACAATTATTTGTCAGTGTTCTAATTTCTTTTAGGGAGGAGTAGGTTTTCAAATGTCCCTATTCCGCCATTCTGAAAGTGCTTTCAAGTCTTTAACTGCCTTGATACCAGAAATTAAGTTAGATTTATAAAAGGGGTTAATTTTTGGCCTACTCACAAGTATCTTTGCTAAATTTTCTGGAAGCAATCATCAAAACAGGAAAAAAAGATAATGTCTTTTCTTCTATGTGATAATCATATTAGCCTACCATGTTTATCTTCTTGCTCAAAATCTGCATACGTGTGGAGAATATTCTTTAAAAAATGGACAATACATAATATTCTGCAGCTTGAATGGTTTTACATAGAAAGAAATGGGCATTCCTCCATGGATATAAATATACTTACATATATTGATCTGCTTATCAAATTTATTCTTTAATCACTCTCATAATTTCACAGGATAGATCTGTTATTCCCCTTGAGACCAGATATTCAGGTTTATAGCATATTTTTTAAACACTAAAAACAAAACAGCAAGTAGATTTACATACTGCTGACTTCATTCCTGTAGAGGAAAGTCCATTAGAAAAGACTTAATGAATCAAATGTTTGGCCGGGCGCGGTGGCTCAAGCCTGTAATCCCAGCACTTTGGGAGGCCGAGACGGGCGGATCACGAGGTCAGGAGATCGAGACCATCCTGGCTAACACAATGAAACCCCGTCTCTACTAAAAATACAAAAAAATTAGCCGGGCGAGGTGGCGGGCGCCTGTAGTCCCAGCTACTCGGGAGGCTGAGGCAGGAGAATGGCGTAAACCCGGGAGGCGGAGCGTGCAGTGAGCCGAGATAGCGTCACTGCACTCCAGCCTGGGCGACAGAGCGAGACTCCGTCTCAAAAAAAAAAAAAAAAAAAAGAATCAAATGTTTGTGCCAATTTATTTAATAAAAAGCTTCTGAATCTTCACTTTTATGCATATGTGCAGATATTACAGTGAAAAAATTGTATCTATTTCTAAAACATGTTTTTCCTATCTAAAAGTAAGTGTATTTTTCTATTCATGTCTTTATTGGAAATTTGCATTTCTGTTTCTGCCCTCATCTTTCTTACCTGTTCAAATTCTGTGCTTATTTATGATTGGAAGTTTATTTTTCTTACCAATTTGTAGGAGTGCTATAATTATTATGTATTATGTGGTAAATGTCCTACCTCCTTTCCTTTATGACTTCTGAAATTTCAATTCTGATTTAGACTCTCACCTATTTCACATTTTATTTTATTTTATTTTTTGAGACAGAGGCTTGCTTTATCACCCAGGCTGGAGTGCAGTGGCCGGGTCTCAGCTCACTGCAAGCTCCTCCTCCCGGGTTCACGCCATTCTCCTGCCTCAGCCTCCCGAGTAGCTGGGACTACAGGCGCCCGCCACCTCGCCCAACTAGTTTTTTGTATGTTTTAGTAGAGACGGGGTTTCAGCGTGTTAGCCAGGATGGTCTCGATCTCCTGACCTCGTGATCCGCCCGTCTCGGCCTCCCAAAGTGCTGGGATTACAGGCTTGAGCCACCGCGCCCGGCCCTATTTCACATTTTAAACAAAAATCTCATACATTTACTTTTCATCTATTTGACAATTTTCAAATACATATAATATATGTGTAATTTATTTTGATACGTGGTTTGTGGTCACATTGTAGTTTTATTTTCTTTTGGATACCTTGCCAATTCTGCAAACATCATTTATTAAATAATTTATTTTGTTTTTATTAAATTTTCTCAGTGAATTAAATTATTACTTTTTAATTATTTTAAAACACAATTTTTTATTGATGCATAATAGATGTACAGTTTTGAAATACATGTGATAATTTAATACATTCATATAATTGGCAAAGATCAAATCAGTGTACTTGACATATCCATCACCTGAAATATTTGTCTTTTCTTTATGCTAGAAACATAACTAGCATAAACTATTTTGGAATGTACAGTACATTATTGTAAACTATAATCAGCCCACTGATCTATCTAGCACTACGTTTTATTTCTCTTATCATCTCGTGTGTTTGTACCCATTAATCAACTTCTCCTCATCCTTTCCTCCTCTCGACCAGTCTACCTTCTATTTTCATGAGATCCATTTTCTTCAGCTCTCACATGTGAGTGAGAACATGTGATATTTGTCTTTCTGTGCTTGGCTTATTTTTCCTACCACAATGACCTTTCAGATGAATCCATGTTGCTGCAGATGACAAAATTTCAGTATTTTTAATGGCAGCATAGTATTCCATTGTGTATATACACTACATTTTTTTCTGGTTTTTTTTTTTCCTGTATTTCTTCTTCTAAAAAAAAAATGTGCAAAACATGCAGGTTTGTTACATAGCTGTACGTGTGCACCTACTGGCCATCCTCCAAGTTCCCTCCTCTCACCCCCTACCCTCCAACAGGCCCTGCTGTGTGTTGTTCCCCTCTCTGTGTCCATGTGTTCTCAAAGTTCCACTCTCACTTATGAATGAGAACATGCTGTGTTTGGTTTCCAGTTCCTCTGTTAGTTGCTGAAGATGATGATGGCTTCCAGTGTCATCCAAGTCCCTGCAAAAACATAATCTCATTCCTTTTCATGGCAGCATAGTATTGCATGGTGTATATGTACAACATTTCCTTATCCAGTCTATCATTGATGGGCTTTTGGTTGGTTCCATGTCTTTGCTATTGTAAATAGTGCAACAATAAACATATGTGTGCATGTGTCTGTACAGTAGAATGATTTATATTCCTTTGGATATATACCCAGTAATGAGATTGCTGGGTCAAATGGTATTTCTGGTTCTAGATCCTTGAGGAATCACCATACTATATTCCACAGTGGTTGAAATAATTTACATTTCTACCAACAGTGTAAAAGCATTCCTATTTCCCCACAGCCCTGCCAGCATCTAGTGTTTCCTGACTTTTTAATAATGGCCATTCTGACTGTTGTGAGATGGTATCTCATTGTGGTTTTGATTTGCATTTCTCTGATGATCAGTGATGTTGAGCTTTTTTTCGTGTGTTTCATGGCCACATAGATGTCTTCTTTTGAGAAGTGTCTGTTCATATCCTTTCCCTACATTTTGATGGGGTTGTTTGTTTTTTTCTTGTAAATATGTTTAACTTCCTTGTAAATTCTGGATATTAGACCTTTCTTAGATGGGTAGATTTGTGAAAGTGTTCTCCCATTCTGTAGGTTGCCTGTTCACTATGATGATAATTTCTTTTGCTGTGCAGAAGCTTTTTAGTTAATTGGATCCCATTTGTCAATTTTGGTTCTTGTTGTAGTTACTTTTGGTATTTTTGTCATGAAGTATTTGCCCATGTCAATGTCCTGAATGGCATTGCCTAGGTTTTCTCCTAGGGTTTTTATGGTTTTAAGTTTTACATTTAAGTCTTTAATCCATCTTGAGTTAAGTTTTGTATAAGGTGTGAGGAAGTGGTCCAGTTTCAGTTTTCTGCCTATGGATAGCAAGTTTTCCCAGCACCATTTACTGAATAGGAGATCCTTTCCTCATTGCTTGTTTTTGTCAGGTTTGTTGAAGATCAGATGGTTCTAGATCTCTGATGTTATTTCTCAGGTCTCCATTCTGTTTCATAGGTCTATACATCTGTTTTGGTACCAGTACCTTGCTGTTTTGGTTACTGTAGCCTTGGGCTATAGTTTGAAGTCAGGTAGCATGATGCCTCCAGCTTTGTTCTTTTTGCTTAGGATTGTCTTGGCTATATGGGGTCTTCTTTGATTCCATATGAAATTTAACCTAGTGTTTTCTAATTCTGTGAAGAATGTCAATGGTAGTTTGGTGGGAATAGTGTTGAATCTATAAATTGCTTTGGGGAGTATGGCCATTTTCACAATATTGATTCTTCCTATCCATGAGGATGGAATGTTTTTTCCATTTGTTTGTGTCCTCTCTTATTTCCTTGAGCAGTGCTTTGTAATTCTCCTTGAAGAGGTCCTTCACATCCCATGTTAGCTGTATTCCTATATATTTTATTCTCTTTGTAGTGATTGTGAATGGGAATTCATTCATGATTTGACTCTCTGCTTGCCTACTGTTGGGGTAAAGGAATGCTTGTGATTTTTGCACATTGATTTTGTATCTTGAGACTTTGCTGAAGTTGCTTATCAGTTCAAGAAGTTTTTGAGCTGAGATGATAGGGTTTCCTAAATACAAAATCATGTTGTTTGCAAAAAAGGACAACTTGACTTCCTCTCTTCCTATTTGAATACTCTTTATTTCTTTCTCTTGCCTGATTTCCCTGGCCAGAACTTCCAATACTATATTGAATAGGAGTAGTGAGAGAGGGCGTTCTTGTCTTGCACCAGTTTTCAAAGGGTACTTCCAGGTTTTGGCCATTCAATATGATATTGGCTGTGTGCTTGTCATAAATAGCTTTTATTATTTTTAGGTATGTTCCATCAATACCTAGTTTATTGAGAGTTTTTAATATGCATTGTTGTTGAATTTTATCAGAGGCTTTTTCTGCATCTATTGAAATAATCGTGGTTTTTGTTATTGGTTCTGTTTATGTGATGGATTGTGTTTATTGATTTGTGTATGTTGAATCAGCCTTGCATCCCAGGGGTGAAGCTGACTTGATCGTGGTGGATAAGTTTTTTGATGTGCTGCTGGGTTTGGTTTTCCCGTCTTTTATTGAGAACTTTCACATTGATGTTCATCTGGGAAATTGGCCTGAAGTTTTTGTTTTTTGTTGTGTGTCTTCCAGGTTTTGGAATCAGGATGATGCTGGCTTCATAAAATGGGTTAGGGAGGAGTCTCTCCTTTTCAATTGTTTGGAATAGTTTCAGAAGGAATGGTACCAGCTCCTCTTTGTATTTCTGGTAGAATTCACCTGTGAATCTGTCTGGTCCTAGGCTTTTTTTCGTTGGTAGGCTATTAATTACTGCCTCAGTTTCAGAGCTTGTTATTGGTTTATTCAGGGATTTGACTTCTTCCTGGTTTAGTCCTGGTAGGATGTATGCATCCAGGAATTTATCCATTTCTTCTAGATTTTCTAGTTCATTTGCATAGAGGTGTTTATAGTGTTCTCTGATGGTAGCCTGTATTTCTGTGGGATCAGTGGTGGTATCCCTTTTATCATTTTTTATTGTGTCTATTTGATTCTTCTCTCTTATTCTTCTTTATTAGTCTAGCTAGCAGTCCATCCATTTTGTTATTTTTTTTTTCAAAGACCCTGCTCCTGGACTCATTGATTTTTTGGAAGGTTTTTTGTGTCTCTATCTCCTTCAATTCTTCTCTGATCTTAGTTATTCCTTGTCTTCTGCTGGCTTTTGGATTAGTCTGCTCTGGCCTCTCTAGCTTTTTGAATTGTGATGTTAAGTTGTCGATATGAGATCTTTCTAGCTTTCTGATGTGGGCTTTTAGTGCTATAAATTTCCCTCTTAACACTGCTTTAACTGTGTCTCAGAGATTCCGGTATGTTATCTGTTTGTTCTCATTGATTTCAAAGAACTTATTGATTTCTGCCTTGATTTCATTATTTATCCAGGAGTCATTCAGGAGCTGGATGTTCAATTTCCATGTAATTGTGTGGTTTTGAGTGAGTTTCTTTTCTTTTTCTTTTCTTTTTTTTTTCTTTTTTTTTGAGATGGAGTCTCACTCTGTTCCCCAGACTGAGTGACACGATCAGTTTTGAGTGAGTTTCTTAATCCTGAATTCTAATTTGATTGCACTGTGGTCTGAGAGACTTATGATTTCCATTCTTTTGCATTTGCTGAGGAGTGTTTTACTTCCAATTATGTGGTCAACTTTAGAATAATTGCCATGTGGCACTGAGAATAATGTATATTCTGTTGATTTGGGGTAGAGAGTTTTGTAGTCATCTACTAGGTCCACTTGATCCAGAGCTGAGTTCAAGCCCTGAATATCCTTGTTAATTTTCTGTCTCATTGATCCATCTAATACTGATGTTGGGGTGTTAAAGTCTCCCACTAGTATTGTGTGGGAGTCTAGGTCTCTTTGTAGGTGTCTAAGAACTTATTTTATGAATCTGGGTGCTCCTGTATTGGGTGCATACATATTTAGAATAGTTAGTTTTTCTTGTCAAATTGTTCCCTTTACCATGACATAATGCTGTCCTTTGTGATCTTTGTTGGTTTAAAGTGCTTTGTGATCTTTGTTGGTTTAAAGTGCTTTGCCAGAGACTAGAATTGCAACTCCTGCTTTTTCTTTGCTTTCCATTTGCTTAGTAAATTTCCCTCTATCCCTTTATTTTGAGCCTGTGTGTGTCTTTGCATGTAAGATGGATCTCCTGAAAACAGCACACCAGTGGGTCTTAACTCCATATCCAATTTGCCAGTCTGTGTCTTTTAATTTTTTGCATTTAGCCCATTTACATTTAAGTTTAGTATTGTTATGTGTGAATTTGATCCTGTCATCATGCCGATGTTTGGTTATTTTACACACTAGTTGATGCAGTTTCTTCATAGTGTCATTGGTTTTTACATTTTGGTGTGTTTTTGCAGTGGCTGGTACTGGTTTTTACTTTCTGTATTTAGTGCTTCTTTCAGGAGCTTCTGCAGGGCAGGCCTGCTGGTAACAAAATTCCTCAGGATTTGCTTGTCTGGAAAGGGTTTTATTTCTCCTTTGCTTATGAAGCTTAGTTTTGCTGGATATGAAATTCTCAGTTGGAAATTCTTTTCTTTAAGAATGTTTGAATATTGGCCCCCAATCTCTTCTGGCTTATAGAGTTTCTGCTGAGAGGTTTGCTTTTAGTCTGAGGGGCTTCCCTTTATAGATGACCTGGCCTTTCTCTCTGGCTGCCCTTTTTCCTTCATTTCAACTTTGGAGAATCTGATGATTATGTGTCTTGGGGTTAATCTTCTCACAGAATATCTTAGGGTGTTCTCTGTATTTCCTGAATTTTCATGTTGGCCTGTCTTGCTAGGTTGGGGGAAGTTCTCCTGGATAATATCCCGAAGTGTGTTTTCCAGTTTGTTTCCATTCTCCCTTCTCCTTCTGGTACTCCAATCAATCATAGGTTTGGTCTTTTCACATAGTCCCATGTTTCTTGAAGGCTTTTTTCATTCCCTTTCATTCTTTTTTCTCTATCCTTGTCTGCATGTCTTATTTCAGTAAGGTGGTCTTCAAACTCTTATATCCTTTCTTCTGCTTGGTCAGTTCAGCTGTTGATACTTGTGTATGCTTTTTAAAGTTCCTGCACTGTGTTTTTCAGCTTCATCAGGTCATTTATGTTTCTCTCTAAACTGACTATTCTAGTTAACAATTCCTCTAACCTTTTATGAAGTTTCTTAGCTTCTTTGCACTGGATTAGAACATGCTACTTTAGCTCATCATAGTTTTCTACTACCCATCATCTGAAGCCTACTTCTCTCAATTCATCCATCTGATTCTCTGTCCACTTCTGTACCATTGATGGACAGATGTTGCAATCATTTGGAGGAGAGTGACACTTTGGCCTCTTGGGTTTTCTGCAGTTTTTTCATTGATTCTTTCTCATCTTTGTGAATTCTTCTAGTTTTGGTCTTTGAGGGTGCAGATCCTTGGATGACGTTTTTGTAGGGGCCTTTTGTTGTTGTTGTTGTTGATGCTGTTGTTGCTTTCTGCTTGTTTGTTGTTCTTTCAGTAGTCAGGTCCCTCTTCTGTAGGGCTGCTGCACTTTGCTGGGGGCTCACTTCAGGCCCCATTCATCTGATTTGCTCCCGTGCCTGGAGATGTCACTCAAGGAGCTTGGTAAACAGCAAAGATGGGTGCCTACTCCTTCTTCTGAGACCTCTGACCTCGAGGGGCACCAACCTGATGCCAGTAGGATCACTCCTGAAAAGAGTGTCTGACAAACCCTGTTGGAGGGTCTTACCCAGTTGGGTAGGATGGGGAGCAGGACCCATTTTACAAAGCACTTTGTCCCTTGGTGGAGAGTGTGTTTCATTGGGGGGAAACCCGCTCTTCTGGGCTGCCCAGATTCCTCAGAACTACCAGGAGGTGAGGCTAAGTCTGCTGCTTTACAGAGACTGTGACCATTACTACCTCTAGGGGCTCAGGCCCAGGGAGATCCAAAATCTGTCCCTGAGCCTCTGGCTGGAGTTATTGGACGTCCTGCAAGGAAGCCCAGCCCATTGAGGAAGGATGGGTCAGGGTTAGGCCTGAAGAGATCCTCTGGCCACAGACTGCCACAGCCGGTGTGTTTGGCTGTGGGGACAAGTCTTGGGACTAAACCATCCAGCCTCCCTGGCTCCAGCAGGCAAAAAGTACAGCTTGGAGCTATAGAAATTGATGCTGCCCTTCCCCTGCCCAGGGAGCTTAGCACGTTAGGCAGTTGCAAGTCCCAGTACTGGCTGCTGCCCCTTCCCTAAGGAGCTTAGACAGCAGGAAGTCACAGTTGGTGCTCGTCACCCCTCACCCCGGGAGTTCATTAGGATTAAGCAGATTTCAGCTGAGAGGCTTTAAGAATCTGCATTTTCTGGGGTTGGGATACTAGGCTCCAGTGGCGTGGGTTCACAAGTGGGATCTTCCCTTCCATGGGTTGCACACTTTTGTGAAAAAAAACAGATTGCCTGGCTGGGTAACAAGCTCACTCATCACCTCCCTTGGCTGCGGGGAGGGGGTTCCTCTTTCCCGTGTGGCTTTCAGGTAGGCCAACACATCACACTGCTCTTCCTTCTCTTCCTGAGTCACGCTAGCTTTCTAGTCGATTTTGATGGGAGAACCTAGATACATTTGTTGCTGGGGATGGATTCACACGCTGATGTTTTTTTCTTTTGATGGAAGTCTCTGAACACCAGTCCTTCTAGTTGGCCACCTTGGCCCCAACCCTAAATTATTACTTTCTGTACCTTAATTTCTACTATACCTTTGTGTTTATTTATGAAATGTTTACTTGTTTCTTAGGGCTTATTTGTCCAATTATAGGTCAATATACTACTATTTGTGATGGTTTAAAATCAAGAAAGAGTGTTTCTCATCTTTTTTCTCAGTATTTTTTTAGTTCTTAGATATCTGTTCTACCATATCACACCAAAGTCGTTTGCTGGGTTTTTGTAAAATCAAAATTTTTTGAAATTGCATTTCATTTGTATATTAATTGGGGAAAATAATTCATTTATAAATATACGATGTCTCCCACATGAGCACAGGATATTCTCTATTTGCTTGTGGTTCTTTTGTGTAATTTTCAATAAATTTTATACTTTAAAACAAATTATGACCTTCAACTATTTTATTAAATGTATCTTTCTGCTTTCGAGAAGGGCACAATGATGATAAGCAAAAATTGCCCCCATATGTATAACTTACATGTTTTATTAAATTACCTTAGGATTTTTTTAACTCTTTAGTAATTTCTAGGGTTTTTCTAAGTGTATCATCATAATATCTGTAAATAGAGTTTACTTTTATGTTTCTTATAGGAAATTGATACTTATTACTTAATTTACATATCCTATTACATTAGTTAAATCATTAAAACAATTCTGAATAATTGTGACTGGGAAGTCCTAATTTCTATTTTACTTTTTAAAATTAATTAATTAGTTAGTTATATGTTTATATGTTGTAAGGTCGAATTATCCTTGTGTTCTTGGAATAAAATTAATTTGGTCATGGTGTTTTATTCTTGTAATACACTACTGATTCACTTTGCTAGTATTTCACTTTGAATTTTGTATCCATGTATACAAGTAGTATGTATATCATGTTTTTATTGTATTATGTTTATTAGCTTTAGCTATTAATAGGTTTTATTGTTGTTACTTTAGCTAATAATGCATTTTGTTGTTGCTTTGTTTTCTTTTAGGTTTCATAAAGTAAGTTTTAGAACATTGTACATTATTCAGCTGTTTAACATTATTGATGTAAAATAGGTATAATCTCTAATATTAAGATAAGTAGAACATATCTGGAAAGCCATGTGCACATTAGGACATTTTCTAATGGCAGATTATGTTTCCCATGTTTTCTATGATCATTGGACTCTTCAGATTCTCTATATTTTGATATTTAATTTGAGAACATGATTTTCTGTTGAAAATAATTCTCTTTCTCTAGATTTTTATTGTTTTCATTACCAAATTTGCCCATATTTTTTGAAATTTTTGCAAATATCTCCTCTGTGTACATACTTACATTTCATTTATTATATATAATGTTCATTTTAACTTCTCTCATTTTAAAAAAAAAATCATCCTTTCTACTAGTTTGCCTGTTTGATTTTTTTTGTTGTTTTCAAACAGCCTTCTTTTAGTTTTATTTGTATTTATGCTATACTTTTGGGCTTTTTGCTTCATTAATGATAATTTCTTACTTCTTTAATTCTCCACCCTGTTATTATGGTTGATTTTGATGTTTCCTGTGTCTCAGAGGCTTTGCAGTGAAACTTGATTGTTAACACAATTGAGATTCAGAAGCTATTAGATGTGGCTAATATCTTATCTGTAACATTGCTTAAACATGACTTTGTGGAACTCTTGTGGAGCTGGTAACTTTTTCCTGAATGCTTGAGTCAGCTTTGAACTATGCAATCAATTTACCTGTAATCCAGGAGGCTGCAAGAAGATATGTCCCATGGTAAATGATTGCAATTCTTTTATCTGGATTCATAAAAATCATGTGCTAAACACTTAAGACATTACATTATATTAGCTTACACTAAGTACTCTGCTTTTTCATATTGCCTCACACTAATTATTAAACTTCAGTTGCAAATGTATTTTAAATCTTAAGAACAATCCAAATGGCAGTTTTATTGTTTACTGTGGTCCTTGCTGACTATGGAAATTGTTTGCTGACTCAGCTTAAATTTAGAAAATGTGCACATATTTTGGATTTCTTCCCAGAAAGAAATGTGGCTACAGGTCATATAAATGCATAACAAATCCCCTTGGATTTAGAGATTTGTGAAATTTCCTTTGGCATTGCAGATTAGCAGTTAATCCTTCTTTCTTAGCTAGGTTTAAATACTGGAGCAATTTGTAGACTCTTAGAAGTAATAGTTTAATCTGGACACTGATTATTTTGCTGGAAAGCAAGAAATGAGGTCCACACAAAGAATACTTGTCTGGCACCAAGGAGAGAAATATATGTTAACTTTAAAAAACGAACAAAAATATCCATTTGTATATTGGTATTCAAATGGGAGCAATAAACCATTAACACACATAGAAATGATTTCAGAGAAAATGGTTTTGGTAGCAGATTCCTGTCCTTGGCATCTGTGATGGAGGGAGGATGATTTGCGAGTCAACTGTACTACAATAGAAACAACATTGGATTTCATGTTAGTACATGTAGTTTCAAATCCAGGGGCTGCTATTCACTATTTCCATGAACTTGATAGTCACTTTCATTCGGAAACTTCATTTTCGCATGCATAAAAAGTTTTATAAATATCAGTACTTTGTGTAAGAGGCCAATTCAATGACTGTCCTGATTTTGCAGGGAAAATGAACCGGCCTGCACAGTGATGAGACAGAGTGCTGTAGTAACATGGGCATTGGAAGAAGATCCCAGCAAATCTTTAAGAAGAGGGACAAAATTGGTTCCTAGATGGGGAAAACCAAGGGTGGTGTATTAATAACAGATGAAAATAAGGAAAATAATTAAATCTCTTTGAAAATTCTGAGGAAAAGAAAATCTTTACCACATCATCAGAAGCACAAACAGCCTGCTGTGGTGACCAATCACCAGTCAGATCACCAGGAGGCTCTCTTACTAAACGTTGAGGGTATTTGCAAGTTTTAGTCAAGAATGCCTGGCATCTGAGTAGAGATTCTTACACCTTGCAATGTTATTTTCTTTCCGGAGCTTGATAATTTAGTTCTAATACCTGTTGTTGTGGGATTGCTGTTGTATTGTAGGAAAATGACTCACTTCTTCAAGTTCTAGTTTCTGCATTTTTACAAGATGGTGATGATGCCTCCTTGTCAGAGTGAGAATGGTAGGATATAATGTGTTTTTACATTCACTGACTTGGTCCCTTGCCTAGGATTAATTAATGATTGATGCATGTGAATTACCTTTCCTTCTGACTACTTGATGTTTTTCATTAAGCATTCATTCAATTAATAGTCATTGATTCTGAGTCTATGCTAGAGACACTACTCAGTGTTACACGTAAAACAGGATTCCTAGTCCCAGCATAATGGAGCTTGTGAATGAAAGAGGGAGGTAGATATTAAATCACTCATGCCAGTAAACATAATGATAAATTGTAAGATGGAATTTGAAGGACTGATAGAAAGTACTTTGACCTGGTTAAGGATACATTCACAGAGAAATGGCAATTAACTGGGATCTCCAATCTCAGTAACAGTTAATAAGGCAAAGGATGGGTTTAGTGAGGAGGTTCACATGGAAGCATAACACGGGCAAAGTACTAGCTTCAAGAAGGCTTATGGTACATTTGAGCAAATAAGGAAACAGCAGGGTGGCTGGAGTTCAGAGAGGAATTGGGAGATGGTACAGCACGGTCTCCATGCTCTTCTGCTTCTGCTTTACTTTTAAGGCTCAGTGTTACCTATGGAAAGAAAAATAGGCAGAGTCTATACATCATCAAATTCATCAGCCAGAAATCATATCAGAAATGAAAAGTGAAGCCCTCAGGCAAGGACTATTGAGCACCAAAGATTTTATTTCTGTGGGGATTTTTTTTTTTTTTTTAGTGAAGTAAGATACATCTAGGAGGCAAGTGCATAGAAGTCACTTGGAAGTGACTTCTAACAGGCTTGTTCTGTCAGCTGGTTTTTGGTGTTCTAGGCTGAACCTGAAGTTGAAATAACTGGGCTCAGTATGTGTCTTTCCTTAGAGGAAGACAGCCACTAGAATAATAAATCACCAGTGGAACTTTGTTTTGTTTTTTTTTGTTTTTTTTTTTTTGAGACGGAGTCTCGCTCTGTCGCCCAGGCTGGAGTGCAGTGGCCGGATCTCGGGTCACTGCAAGCTCCGCCTCCCGGGTTGACGCCATTCTCCTGCCTCAGCCTCCCGAGTTGCTGGGACTACAGGCGCCCACCACCTCGCCCGGCTAGTTTTTTTGTATTTTTTAGTAGAGACAGGGTTTCACCGTGTTAGCCAGGATGGTCTCGATCTCCTGACCTCGTGATCTGCCCGTCTCGGCCTCCCACAGTGCTGGGATTACAGTCTTGAGCCACCGCGCCCGGCCGGAACTTTCAATAGATACTTCTGAGATGTCTTTGACTTTTATATACCTCCCCTGACATTTAGATTTGAACCTGATTCTCAGAGAAGAAAGGGTTATAGATCACAATCTGAGTCTTCCACAGCATATTTGTAGACTTCAGAGGAGTAAGAAAGAAGGGAAGAGGGAGAGAAAAAAGCCCTGGGACAACTTCTGTGATGTTAGAATCCAGGAGATGCTCTTGGGTTTTTCTCCATTGTGATATCCCACTTGACACATTACTATTACAATTGATGAGTAGCCTAGGACAAAATCACCAGCTTGGGTAATTTGGGTTGTCACTCATGTAATAAATATTTATTGGACACCTATATTGTTCTAGATGGTTAAAAAAAAAAAAGATAAATAATTGTGTTTCTTTGTTTTAAGCACTTCATAGTCCATTTGGGTGCTAGACATGTGGAAAATTACAATAATACAGATTAACTTTTTTAAGAACATACAGTTTCGGGCACTTTGATAAGTGGTTTTGACCAAATATCTCATCAATCCTTTTACAACCATGTTTTCATATGGGATAACCAAGACTTCAAGAACTCTAGTAACTTGACAAGTACCCACAGTTTATAAGTGACAAAACTAGGATTAAATCCAGTTTCCTCTTCTGTACAGATCATCCTCCTAATCCACTGTTATATATTATTCCAACAAAATGTGTCAATCAAAGTATATGCAAAATGCCAAGGGAGCATCTAGGAAGGATTATGTGATTCTGACTGAAAGAACTAAGGAAAGTTTTAAAGAAGAGGCAATATCTGTGCTCTAGCTCATTGCTCTTGATCTGGGCCAATTGTCTTCAAACCCTGGAAACTCACTATGATGTGATAAACACAGAGTTCCTCCATAGTGCTTTCATTGTGAAGAAATGTAAGAGGTGAATTGGTCACCTATGGGGATAATAGGGAACACATCCATTATCATAAATACTGGGAAATAAAGGGAAAGCAATAATCTGCACTTTTCTATATCAAAGTATCCCAGCTAATAAATGAAAGAAGAAATGATAGACTATCAACATTTGGCAGTCCTCATCCAGCAATAAACTAACATGTTCATTCTCTTAAAAAATTTTGTTTCTTGTTTGTTTGTTTTTGTTTTTGAGATGGAGTCTTGCTCTATCACCCAGGCTGGAGTGCAGTGGCACAATATCAGCTCATTGCAACCCCCGCCTTCTGGGTTCAAGTGATTGTCCTGCCCCAGCCTCCTGAGTGACGGCAATTACAGGCGCATGCCACCACGTCCATCTAGTTTTTTAAATTTTAGTAGAGACGGGGTTTCACCATGTTGGCCAGGCTGGTCTTGAACTCCTGACCTCAGGTGACCCACCCACCTTGGCCTCCCAAAGTTCTGGGATGACAGGCATGAGCAACCATGCCCAGCCCAAAAAATTATTCTGATGTGACTAAAGAAAAGAAGAAGTTTGAATAATTCATGAGCTGCATTCTATACCCAGAATGGAAATGAGACAAACAATTGATAAATAAATACATAATATATAATTTAACTTGTGACTAGTGCTGCAATAAAGATACACTGATAGAAAATACTAAGGTGGAAGGACCAAAATGAGGGGAGGGCCTTCTTGATTAGAGTGGGCTAGGCAGGACCAATGAAAAGGCATTAGACATGTAGAGCTACTAGAAGTTTCCAAAGCAGAGGAAAAGACAGGTGTGAAAGCTCCCAGGCACATTCAGGACATAGGAACAGAAAAGTTTTCATTGAAACTATATTATGAGAAGCATAAAAAAACAATTGGAAGATTGCATCTATTTTCAGCTATCTTGGCTCATTTTTCCTTCCAAATATTTACAATAAAGACTGCTACAGGTCAAATCCTTGACTGATGTTACTATCAGATTCTTTGTAAAATTACTTAATACAGAACCAACAAAGATGGATTTGCATAAGCAGCGATCTGAATGCATGTAACATATGAAAGAATAAATACTATAACAGGCTGATCAAATATTTAAGGATAATAAGGTTTAATTTAGTTTCAAAAGCCATGCTACAGAGACAGTTGAGATGCTAATTAATATCTTCTGTCTAACTCCAACACACAAAGCATTTGGAAGGTCTAAGTTTCTTCTTAAGCAAATTCTTCATAGAGGCTGTCCCCAGACCAGTGTTTTTTTTTTTTGGTTTTTTTTTTTTTTTTGGACCCTATAACCTCTCCCAGAATGACATAGTTAAATCCCATTATTTGAGCTGCCTTGGCAGATGACTCCCAAACTGTAAGTATCCTTTCTAGACACACACCAGGGTGGTCAGCCCAACTACCCACAAGGACGTAAACATTGGAGGCATACAGTAGGAAATTAGAGTATTGTGGATGTCATTCCTCACCTAAAGGCCTCGGCAATTATCTATTTTACTGATCTTTTTTTTTTTTTTTTTCTGTGCTGGACAAATAGGACATAGCTTTGAGTTTTCCTTGAGAGAAGGATGTTAGCCTGTCACTTCTGCCCTAGGTTCATCTGGAGAAGGATGTCATAAGCATGGCTTCTTAGAGGCTCTCTGTGTCTAAAATGAAATTTTCTCGTTAAATGCCTTTCTCCTGCTGTTTCCCCTGGCTTGCTAGTTGGTGTAGTTATCCAAGTACTTTCTCCCGCTAAAAACTTGGGAAATATTTTGGATTTTCCTCTCCTCTCCACCTGTCATACCACTCAAACACCAAGACTTTCTGATTCTATGCCTAAACGTGTGCCTGGGAGCCAGGTTCTTTTCTCCTCTGTTGTAGTCCAGTAATTCACTGATTTGAGTCTTTCTATTTCGTCCTCCAGAAGGCCACCAGCCTGAATTTACTAAAAGTCTCATCTCATTAGACTGGGTAAAGGCTTTTACTGAGTACAGAACCAGTTTATTCTTAGCTTTACATTCAGGCTACTTTACTATCTGGCCTCAACCTACCTAACTCTAATGTGCTTCTTTGGCTGTCAACACTCAGATACTTAAATGGGAATTAATATCTTTGCTCAAATTATCAGCATTCCTAAGACCACACCCTCACTTGTGATACTAAGTGATCAATATCAGAGGCTGCCTTTTTCCCCAACTACCTCTTACTTATTTGTTCATGACCCAGCTTAATGTCAGAACGTCTGAGGAAACTCCCTTCACATTTCAGGCTGATAAGGTCACTTACTTCCCTGTGCTGTGAATGTTCTTACCTGCTTTGGCATCTTTCTCACAGGACCATGCACTCTGTTCCACAATAGAAGAAACTGTGGATTTTAAACTCACACAGTATTGGCACAAAGTGGGTGTTTAATAATTATGTAAAGGAATATAAATCATTCTATTATAAAGATACATGCACATATATGTTCATTGCAGCACTATTCACAATAGCAAAGACATGAGATCAACCCAAATGCTCATCAATGATAGACTGGATAAAGAAAATGTGGGACATATACACCATGGAATAGTACACAGCCATAAAAAGGAATGAGATCATGTCCTTTGCAAGGAGATGGATGGAGCTGGAAGCCATTATCCTCAGCAAACTAATGCAGGAACAGAAAAACAAACACCACATGTTCTCACTTGTAAGTGGGAGCTGAACTTGATAAGAACACATGGACACATTGGGGAAACAACAAGACGGGGTCCCATCATGGGGAGGGAGTACAGGGGAGGTAGAGAACCAGGAAAAATGCTTGGCTTAATTCCTGGGTGATGGGCTGATCTGTGCAGCAAACCACCATGGTACACATTTACCCATGATACAAACCTGCACATGCTGCACACGTACCCTGGAACTTAAAAGTTGAAGGAATAAAAAATTCAAAACTGCTTCCCCCAATGTCCCCTGCCCCCATGCCTGAAAACCTTGTGAAATTTTGGCTCTGAATTGGAAGTCGTATTTCTCTAAGAAGGCAGATTTCTTATTCCTCAGGAATCTACATACCTGCTCCTAGAAACGGTAGATGGTATGTCATTAGACAGAACCTCCCCTGAGGGTAGCCCCAGAATGCCAGAAAAATGAATCAAGAGGAGACAGTAATTAAGAGTTTTCTAATAGGAGGAGAAGAAAGACAGGAATCTCAAACAAAACTTGTTTACTGGGGCTGTGGTTGCCACTGCAAACTGTGCGAGAAAACAACAAGGTCTCAAATGCTACTCTCTAGGAATGGAGACAGTGGGCAGAAATGGATGCTTCTCCTAAATTATGGCAAATACAGAGTGCCAAAATGAACTTCTTTCTTTCTGAGAATGTTCTTCTATTTGAATTTAAGTTTATAGGCCATGGAGTGCAGGCAACCAGCAGTGGAGGAGGCCCGGCACAGTGGCCCATGCCTGTAGTTCCAGCACTTTGGGAGCTGAGGCAGGAGGATCTCTTGAGTCCAGAAGTTTCAGACCAGCCTGAACAACATAGTGAGACCCCATCCCTAAAAAATTAATAAGTAAGAAAAACATATATCACTAAATGAATAAGTCAATGAATTAATCAGTGCGTATATGTTCTCCAAAATTCCACTCACATTTTAAACGTTGCTTTTCTAAGTCAGTATGCTTCATGATTTTATATGTATTTATTCTTCCCACCTACTCCTTCCACCCGCTGATGTACACACACGTACCTATGACTTTCAGCCATTTCATATTAGGGAATTTACCTCGTTGTATTCTGTGTAACAAGTAGCAGAGTTGCATTCCTCTCTTTAGCAGTTTTTGGGTTGAAAATTGCAAAAGTGTTACTGAACTTTGGAGGTGTTCAGAAACTGTGTGTCAGAAGAGCTTAAGGCTCCTCTGCATGTGGCGCTCTAGTGGATGGAGAATTATTCCATGAATATACAAAATCTCCAAGACCTTCTGCTGTGTAAAATATAAATAGCTGCTCTTGATGTTCACACTCATTCCTACACACCTTCACCTGGTGCAAGGCTTATCCTTTAGAGTTCTCCTTTCGCTAGATACAATTCCATTATGCCTTTTAAATGTTGAGTGATGACAAAATAGGACTTATTGGAGGGGTAAATGAGGGATGGTGTTGAGAATATTGATTTTAGACCCAAATAGAGGAAGCATTCAAAGATTATCTAGTTTCCCCAAGAAATGTGCATCCCGAAGAAATACAGTGCTGCAGATAATTTCCAGTCAGTGCCTGGAGGATACCTTCAGCCATTAGAATCATAATCTACTATTAGAAACAGGTGTTAAATTTTACTAGGGAAATGTATAATGTGCTCCACTTGCGATTTTTCTGGAGAGGGATGTTGAATTTGTATTTTGCCTGTGGCAGCCCACACCCGTGGTACAGCATCTAGAAAAATTGAGATTTAACAAGGGAAGAAAACACTAGGGAAAAGAAATCATGTTTTCACTGGGTTATAAGATACGGATTTTAAAATATGTATTTTAAACAATTTTACATATGAAGTTTTCTGCATACATTTACAGAGTATTTTCCGTGAACCAGAAACTGAGCATGTGGTGGATAGTTAGGCATGGTCTCTACTTTTGAAGGGCTCATATCTGATTAATATACTTTTGTGGCTGTAACAGATTTAATTTTTAAGGAACATAAACATAGGGATATCAAATTTGTGTCCAAAACATCCAAATCACAATTCTCTCCCACGAATGGCTGCTTCTTTTCCCAGCTCACCTGTATTAGAATGCTCTCACCTCCATATCATGAAAGAGATTTCTTTCTGGATCTTGTTATTGATAATGTTTTTATAAGAAGTTTTTGTTCAACTTGTATTGCACTTAATTACTCACTTGGTGAATTTGTATACATGTATATATTCATGTTTATATATTCCTGCATATTTAATTGTCTGTAATTCAGCAATTATGCGTATATATATATATTTATTTATTTGTATAACATTGAATATCCAATTTGTACGCTCAAAGTAACTGAAAACTCTATTAAACTCCAGTGCCTGCTCTGAAAGTTAACTGTCAAGTCTTAGCTCTGCAATTTCTCAAGAGTAACATAACTCCTCTCATTCAGTGCGTAATTATCTTTCACACTGAATGAATAGGGGAAATAGCAAGAAAAGGAGAAACACTGGAATGAATGCAGCAGCCATCAAGCCCTTTATTCTGTTCCTTAAGCAAAGACTCTTTCTGCAAGCCTGGGGCAGGTCTGAAAGAGATGGAGCTGCCTGAACCACGTGGGGCCATTTGGAACAAGGCTTCCAGATGATGCAGTGAGCCAAGGTGAGGCAGCAGTCAGCTTCCCTGGTAGCAGAGGAAGTTTTCTCAGAGGAGATGCAAGTTGAACAGGGGTCCAACAAAGGAAGAATGTCTAGTGGACATTTTGCAAAACATGAAGTCAGCTGACAGATATCTGGAAGAGCCTGTGAGATCTTCAGAAGGAAAGCCAATTTTTTTGTTATCCTTGCACCCATGCACTGGCACGAGGCCTGGCCTGAATGAAAGATAGAACTCATTTTCCAAGATGAAATCATCTTTGCATTTGCCTTAGCTTGCGGCTGGTCTGGCTTCCCAGATTGCTGTAAGTACTGAGGAAGAAAAGGAAAGAATTCATAATCACAATCAATAACAAAGAATGAATACCTTGAAGTCTGTGATGAGTCCATCTGTGCATGCATTCATGCATTCTTGCATTTGTCTCTACTAAGATGAACTTAAGTGCCTCCAAGAGACCCATTCCCAGGGAATCACATCTTCATATCATCAGGACCTCCTCACATGGGGTCACATCAAGCATATGTCTGGTCCCAGGCTCTCATTCCCTATTCAACATCTTTCAAGGTAGAAACAGCTCCACTTACTCCAATTGTTCATTTATTCATATATGTTTTTTTGAGCAACCTGTCTGTATCAAGGACAGTGTAAAGGGTGAAGATCAAAACAATAACTCATTCAGGGCTATATGAACTCACAGTCTGATGGGAGAGAGATAGCAGAAGACTATGGGTGGCATGATATGCTCTTCTCCACCATAAAGAGACACTAGCCATGGGTTTGGAAAGAAGCTCTATAAAAGTGGTTTCTGTGGAATTTTTTTAAGCAGTAGTTCTGCAAGAGGATGCATGACAGAGTGGAGTGGTCTGTAGAAAAATAAGTTTGAGATATGCCTTTAGTTTTATATATCAAGTTCAACATTTCCCTCTCTGGTAAATTTTTATAAAATGGATTAGCACACTACAAGTTCTCATAAATCCTGCAATAAAGAAACCTACTTGTTTTGTTTAACTTAGGATTTAATTACACCCATGGGCCTCTCTTCGGGGAATGCTGGTTTTTATCTTCCAGATGGCTTCCCTGAGTTATTGTGGGTGCCTGTAGGCCTGGTGAGCACAGACAAGACCTGCAATAGAACCCATGCCATCAGAGCACTTGAGGACGGAACAAACTTTTGGTCTCATTCTGGCTAATCTTCCAGCAAGTCAAGTAGTTAAAAACCCTACAGACTGACCTTAGCAGCTGGTTATTCAGCTTCTCCTTGGTGGGAAAACTCATGCTTTATATAATAAATCAAAATCTACAACTTTTGACTTCTCTTTTTGATGTTATGTTCTGAAGAAATCTGCCTACACCCTCTTCTGGAGCAGATTTGAAAGCATCCCTCAAATCTCTTGTTGCCAAGGCTTCTCAGAAATGTGACTCGTCAAACCCAAAGCCACTCTGTAGTCAAACTGTTCTCATCCTCTGCTTAGGTGGATTTTTAAACAAGGCACTTTAAATACATTTATTGACTGCATAATTAGTGTGGATTTAACTTGGTCAACACAAAATCATTTATCAAGTTCAACATTGACATTTTTATTTTGGTAAATCTTATTGAATCCAACAAAAATTGCCATGTAATGGACAGCCTAATAAAATACTCAACAGGTGCCCTGCCACACCTGAAGACTTTGTTTTCCATAGTCATTCTCTCTGTTTATATGTTTTCCCTAGTGTTTAACTCAACATCATTTAATCATTAAATTGATACCGCAGGTATTTTTCCAAGTTAAAAGCCTTATCATCTATGTTAACTGCATGGCTACTGAAGAGCTGCTTCTTCCTGGAACAAAAAAGAACAGCAATATAATAGTAAGCAGTTCTGTACCTCTGTAGTACCTATGGGTGCCAGACAGTGGTCTAGGTGCTGTAAACAATTCAACTTATACACACCTCAAGACAACTCTAGAGGAAGATGAAATTATTCTTCCCATTTCATAATTAGAAACTGAAATACGGAGAACTTAAATAACTCGTCTAGATGACTCAAATAGCATATGTTGTTGGAGCTTGAATTTGAACCCAAGCAGTCTTCCTTCAGAGTCCACGCTCGTAAGGATTATATTATGTGACTTGTCTCAGTTGAATTAGTACAGATTTGATCCTAGAAGGCCTTCAGTACAATTGATTTGGCTGTCAAATATTTAAAGAATTGAAGAATCACCTGTGAACATGGTGAATAGAGAGAATTCATGTAGGTAAATATTAACATTAGAAAATTTATCTGATAAATGCAAACAATTTAGCAAAACCCAGGAGTGATGGTGTGGGGAGCTGGGGTGTTTGTTTCCTATTTCACAAAACAAAGCAGCCAACCTTCCATTCTCAAGAAATAGTTTATTTAACTTCTCAGAGGAATAGCAGCAAATGTAAATAAAATCAATAACCGCGACTGAAAAATCTTAACAGGGAATGTATATCAGCTTTCCTCTGTGTGCCTCTGCTTGTCTATTTTATTTCAAGATACTGCATATACGATGTCTCATTTGGGTTTCTGCGCTGTACTGGGCTTCAGCAATGTATGCATCAAACATTTTGAAAGTCTGCCCCAAGGGGCAAAAAGACCACGTGAATTATACATTGCTTCACAGAGTGATGATAATATAGACCTACTTGCATGATTGTTTTTGAAGAATTTCATCCAGGATAAAAAAAAAAGAGAAATATAGTTGAAAGGGTTCTATAGGTTTGACAATTCAAAACAAAAATTGTTATCTCTATGGAAAGTCACAGTGGTTAAATAGGATTCATATCTCTTCTATTTGGAATCCTGCATGGCCTCTTCTAGTGTTTTGTCTGCCAGACCGTGAGTGTCCCCAGATCTATGATATTTTTCGAAAGCTGAGTTGTTATCCTAGCTGATGTCTGATAATCCTATTTATGGCACAGCCATGATGGAAGTAATTATTAGTATTCTTAGCCTTGTTCTATAAACTCATAATGATGTGTTTCATTGTTTGTGGTGTTAGCCTTGGGCTGTTAGACACAATTCTGTTTACGACTATGAAGTCAGACTGTCCATCCAGAACATGACAGATTATGTATTCACTACATCTGCTGAATCAGCTGGGTCTGTGCAGTGAATACCATATCCTCATTTTCAGAACTCCATAAGCTTTCTGGTGAAAATCTGTAAGATTTGACTTGTAATGTGTAGAACACAATTTATTTCATTTTCTCCCGTTAAATTTATTCCTTGTGGTTTCTGTTATCCGTAGCTTGTAGTTTGTGTTACATGTTGAAATTCCTTTTTGTTTTTGCTATGGTATAATATCCATGTGAGAATGGTCTTTCTTCACCTCGGATAGAGAAATACAAACCACCATTTTACTCATTCACTGAGCGACTGAACTAGCACATTTTTGTAAAACTGGATCAAAATGTGCTTGTGATCAGCTGTCATCTTGTGGAGTTTCCTTTTTTTCCTGCCACAGTTGGAGTTCTAAACCCCTTATAATAAGCACATATATTAGGTATAGTCGTGTGTGGATTAAATAACCTGATTTCTTCCCTCTTTTGGCTTTATCACATTTGTCATATAACTGTCAAGTCTCCCTGAGTATTTGCCCAACATCCATTGAGCACATGGGAAGGAGAAAATGTAGAGGATTTTATAGAGATGGTTTGAAAGGGGATTCCCATGCCTTCTGTCTACATTTCTGTGGCCAACAGTCAGTCACATGATTCCACTTAGATGCAACAGGTTCTATGTAATATAGTCTGTGGCTTAGGGGCTGCCCCAGAAACAGTTCTGTACTCTAAAAGAGGAGTGTGAATCCTTAGTAGACAGGTTGCCAACTGTACCACTCTGTGTGATCTTAGAAGACTTTCTGAGCCTGTTTTCTTATATTTTAAATGAAGAAAACTTAACTACTTTACAGATTATTATTATTATTATTATTATATGGGATTATATACACAAAAAATGTGAGCTGAAAAATGCTACACAGATTCATTGTTTTTATAAATGATATAAGAGTAAAATTTATTTATTTATCTGACCTTAACCTAGAGAATTAGAAGAGCACTCAGGAGCTAGGCCGTATTATGAGTAAATTGTCTTTATCTTCATAATTGTACTTTTTCTTCAGAGCTTCTTTTGTGTCTTCCTGGGGTGTGCCAACAGAGCTGACGAAGTCAAAACTTATAGATAAAAAGAAAGAGTTTGGGAAAACCAGGATGATTGATCACCCTATCTACAAACTGATTTTGACCATTTCCAGGGTTTGTTGTCTGTAACCATTGCATTAATTCAATAGTAAAAATTATCAACCAAAGACAATACCTAAACTAAATATCACACAAAATTGTCTCCACAATAGCTTTATGTAGAGAGAAACCAATGTGCAAGGTATAAATGGCACCTGGTATCTATACTATGAGAATAAATATAGGGAAGATCATGCACAGGTTAAAAG
The DNA here is from genome assembly GCF_043159975.1 of Macaca nemestrina. NCBI lineage: Eukaryota > Metazoa > Chordata > Mammalia > Primates > Cercopithecidae > Macaca > Macaca nemestrina. The sequence goes on from NC_092133.1 coordinate 78,546,959, forward strand.
CCTGATGTTTTGAGCTCAAAAAACCTAGTTTGAACTTGTCTGTACATTAACCAATTGCATAGATCTTAGTGAGTTATTTAACTGTCTCGTCTTCTGTTTCTCATTTATTCAAAAGAGAGAAGGTTAAAAGCACGTTGTTTTTATCAGAGTTGAATTTGATGATGCTTCTAAAGGGTTAGCTGCAGGGGAAGTCCACTGTGGGGATTTAGCCACATGCTTTTCATGTGTCATTTTTACATGTCACAGAAATGCTATGGATATATAAAGTTCCACAGCGAGGTAGTAATAAAATTGGAGCTGGAACTCACGACTGTCTGAATCCAAAGCTCTCTCTCATAATCATATTTTCTTCCCTTTCTGGGCATTGCGTTGTGCCTGGCCTATGGTAATTGCTTAGTAAATCACAGCAATTATTGTTATCTTTCACATCTGTGCTAGATGAAAGTGGGCATTTTGTTCGCTAGTCATCTATATATTAGACTTGAGCATTCCTCACAGTACTAGTGGAGCCACAACAGCTCCATACCCTCTGAGATCATGGCTCTCCCAGAACCTTCTCTTCAATGACAGCAACTCTTAATGGGGGAAGGTCAAGGAAGTCCCATTTCATAGATTAGGCATAAAGTTGTTTGCTGTGTACTTCATCTGTGTTACCAATTTTATCTATTTGTAATGGGTTTGTTTTTCTAAGAAGTTTGAACTATGAGTACTTGTCTTTCTAAAACTGGTTATGAGAAAGAGTAGAACAGGATATAAAAGAGTATCTTAGAAACAAAGAATGGAGAAGATATGCTACACTCATGTTCAAACAGTTAAAAGAAAATAAAAAACAATGCCAAAATAACTTACAAAATAGATCAAAGAGACAAAATACAAAGCCCCAAGTGTAAAATATAATGTATTATTAAGATGGTATTTACAGTGAATGAGGAGAAGATCAGTTACTTCATATATACTGCACAACCGTTCAGATAAAAAAAGGTAGTTCTTCGTTTCATCTCAAAACACTGAGCAATGCACACAATTTCAGATGGACCAAACATTTAAATGTTTAAAGTAACACTACAAAAGAAACAGAAAACACAGGTGATATCTCTTGAATTTCGGGGGGGGGGGGAAGCTATTCTAAGCAAACAAAAAATAAACAATGAAATCAGCTATAGAGGCAAATTGTATATTTGGGAAGTTAACTGCTAAAGGAAATCTGAAAGCATATTAAACAAAACTGAGAGGCAAATATTAACCTGAGGAAAACATTTGCAACATACTCTCATTGAGTTTTCTTTTTTTTTTTTTTTTTTTTTTTTTTGAGACGGAGTCTCACGCTGTTGCCCAGGCTGGAGTGCAGTGGCGCGATCTCGGCTCACTGCAAGCTCCGCCTCCTGGGTTCCCGCCATTCTCCTGCCTCAGCCTCCTGAGTAGCTGGGACTATAGGCGCCCGCCACCGCGCCCGGCTAATTTTTTGTATTTTTAGTAGAGACGGGGTTTCACTGTGGTCTCGATCTCCTGACCTTGTGATCCGCCCGCCTCGGCCTCCCAAAGTGCTGGGATTACAGGCTTGAGCCACCGCGCCCGGCCGAGTTTTCACAATATTCCTGTGAGGTAGATAATATTATCTCCATTTATAACGAGGAAATTGAGAACACAGACACTTGAAGTAATTTAGTAATTTGCCCAAGGTCATTCAGCTAATGAGTGGAGGGACTGGAATTTGAACCCTCAAAAACTAAACTCCAGACACTCTTTACCTCACACGTGACTCCCTCAAGTAAGAAAACAGCTCTAAAGCAAGGGTGCCATGATTTTGTTTGTTTGCTCCATAATAAGCAGCCATTTACTTTCAGATAATATATAGTCATACATCATTTAATGATGGAATATGTTCTTAGAAATGCATCATTAAGTGATTTTGTTATGCAAATGTCACAGAGGGTACTTAGGCAAACATACATGGCATAGCCTACTGCACACCTAGACTACATTGTATGGCCTGTTGTTCTTAGGATACAATCTTGTTACTATACTGAATACTGTAGGCAATTGTGACACAGTGGTAAGTATTACTGTATCTGAACAAGTGTAAACATAGGAAAGTCACAGTAACCATACAGGACAAAAGGTGAAAAGTCGTACAACTGTACAGGGCACTTACATGGAGCTTGCAGGCCTGGAAGTTGCTGTAGGTGAGTCAGTGAGTGAGTGATGAGTGAATGTGAAGGCCTGTTTACACTATTGTGGACTTCATAAACACTGGGCACTTAGATTACACTACATTTATTTTTTAAATTTGATCTATTCAATAATAAACCTTAGCTTACTGTCACATTTTACTTTTTAAACTTTTAAATTGTTTAACTTTTTGCCTCTTGTAATAACAGTTTAAAACACAAACACATTATACAGCTGCACAAAAATATCTGTTTTTATATCTTTATTCTTAAGTTTTTTACTATTTAAAATGTTTTTCTTTAACTTTTTTTTTTTTTTTTTTTTTTTTTTTTGGTAGAGACAGGGCTTCACTCTGCTGCCTGGGATAGAGTGCAGTGGTGTGATCACAGCTCACTCCCACCTCAAACTCCTTGGCTTAGGTGATCCTCCTGTGGTTCCTGAGTAGATAGGACTACAAGTATGTGCTACCACAACTGGCTAATTTTTTTTTTTATTTTTTAACTTATGATTATTATTATTTGGTAGAGAAAGGGTCTCCCTTTGTTGCCCAGGCTGGTCTCGAGCTCCTAAGCTCAAGTGATCCTCCCTTCTTGGCATCCCAAAGTTCTGGGATTACAGGTGTCTTTTACTTTTTAAAACTTTTTGTTAGAAAATAAGACACAAACACACACATTAGCCTAGGCCTACTGAGGGTCAGGATCATCAGTGCATCACTCGGTAATAGAAATTTTTCAGCTCCATTGTAATCTTATGGGATCACCATCATATATGCCAGTTCCTTCTTCACTGAAATGTCATTATATGGTGCATGACTGTAATTTTGGGATTTCTACTCCAATTTTTTTCTAACTAGAGTAAAAGAAAGTTCAATATTTAATACACAGAAACAAAATTGTGACATTAAAAAAACAAAACAACTCCCTAGAAATATAGAGCTGCCATTAGAAATGCTGCAGCAAGCCTCATTGTCTCCTGAGCACCGGGCCTGACACTCGGCCTGTCCCAGGTCTGGCCATGTCTAAGTGCTGAGGAAGGAAGCCTTTCTGTAGAGTTTTGGTCCATGCCAGCATCCTTTTGCAGTTCTCCTCTGCAACCTGCATTTTCAGGACACTTCCCTACTACGGAATGTATTATTTCCTCTCCTTGGAATGCCTGCGATCATCCTAGGTATCTAGGAAACTGGTTTTCAAAGTGCTAGACAGCATTAGGATGTCTTTGAAGTCATCCTAGAGCTAAGTAATCATTCCTAATAAAAAAAAAACTTCCATGCATCTGTGAGGTCACTCACTCTAGATAGTAATTTTATGTTCATTTGTCTTATTCCTCTATTAAGTTGGTCTATTATTAAGCCTCCAATATGTCTTTTAGACCAGTGATGCCCAACCTTTTTGGCACCAGGAATCAGTTTCATGGAAGACAATTTTTTCCACAAACTGGTGGTGGGGGAATAGGGGGAACATGGTTTCAGGATGAAACTGTTCCACCCCAAATCACCAGATATTAGATTCTCATAAGGAAAACACAGCCTAGATCCCTCACATGTGTAGTTCCCAATAGGGTTCGTGCTCCTTTGAGAATCTAATGCTGTTGCTGATCTGACAGGAGGTGGAGCTCAGGTGGTAATGCTCGCTTACCCACCTCTCACCTCCTGCTGTGTGGCCTGGTTCCTAACAGGCCATGGACCAGCAGCAGTCCATGGCTTGGGGATTGGGGACCCCTGTGTTGGATAATCTCTGTGTCTCCTGAATCCAGCATAGCCAGGAACGTAGGAAGAGTTGCATGATACCTGGTGAACTGAACCAAACTCCATGGTGAAACAACAGTGCTCTGTGTTTATTCTCCGATGTGTTCATTTGAGGTCCATATCACAATTCAGCACACACTGGGAGCACAGAAGGGGATCCCCTGACCAGCCCCAGCCTGTAGGGATCTGAACATCAGTGAAGGTTACTGCTGCCTTGTGGAAAAGGCACTGATCACTGGAATGGAAAGTTCAGGACAAATTTGGCAGTGATAAACTCAACCCCTCTTTTCTTCCTTTTTTCCACTAAGAAAATCTTAAGGAGGGCCTAGTACCCACTGTGGGGTTACCATTTTTAAAGAGTTCGATGCAGGTTAAAAAGAGCATGTAAATTGGGTTTAAAGGAAAAGAAGACAAGAAAGACACACACCATGGTGTGTATGTTTGGGTGGGTGGGGTGTGCTGGAAGACAGCGCAGTCTGCCACTGGGCCTCAGACCCTGAGAGCTTGGGAGAGTCCGCTGTGTTTCTCCAGAGTCCTCCCTGACTCAGTTCCAGCCAGGCTCTTCACAAGGACGCCTCAGTTCATCACATGACTCCCAGCCCAACCAGGGGACAGGTGTCCATGCTTGTGCTGATGGTCTAGCTGGACAAGGGAAATGGGTGAACCAGGGTATATAAGCTCCTTGGAGGACTGAGAGATGTAAAAAAATCTTCTAAGAAGAGTGTTTCCTCTTTGGCTTTGTAATCTTATTGCATTGTCTTTATTATCAATGACAAACAGAGCATCCACTCTGTTCCAGACATTTTCAGAGGTGCCAGGGTACAAAGATGAACTCCATCCTGGGGAACTGGTCACATCTATCTATAGGGAATTCAGTCTATTTGTGTGCCAGAAGTGCATACACACACTGACAAAAACAAAAGTCATTAAGGGACTGGCTTCTAGAAGAGAGATGTCACTGGAGAATGAAGTAGAAAAAGGCTGGAGAAACTGGAACCAGAGGCAACAGGGACCAAGTCCTCGCTCTGTCTCTCAAGAAGGACACAAAGAACAGTGATTATAGTGTATACCTTGGATTTAAGTCCCTACTGTGATATTTCTAAATTCCAAAGCCTAGACCCAACCTCATGCAGCATCAGTTTTCTAATCTGAAAAAGGGAAGAAAGAATATGTATCATCGTTGGGTTAAAAGAGTTGAGTGTTCACATAAAGCATGCTCACATAATGTTCTCACAGTCTCTTATGAGGTAGCATTCCCCAGGCCTTAGTGACTTATGGGTAGAAATGAAGGCTTACTAATATTCATGCCCAGAATTTTCAGCTGCATTGTCTCCACTGGAGGAAACAGAAGGTCATCAGCCTCCCACATTGAGTCTCTCCATTCACCAGCAATTTCTCTTAGATTGATGCAGCTGCTTGCCACACTGTAGCTACAGCAGCTTGCCCCATCGCCATGGCCAGGGCTGCTACTAAATAGCCCTTCTTGTCCATACTCCCATTCCATACCTTTGGGTCACTGGGAGCATTATAGAATCAAAGTGCTTTGTTTATTTCTTGGCATGCTTTATTACCTGTATATTACCCTGAGCCACATCTTCCATCACCCTGTTCAGTTCTCACCATTCTGCCATGTCTGTGAGCCTTTATCTTGCATTGCTATGCATTGCTGTGGGCTGAGGGCCCTGCACCTACTTCAGATGTCTCTACAGAGTTGCACTGGTCTCTAATTGTTGCTGTTACTACAACCATTGCTGAGGGCCCTGCACCTACTTCAGATTTCTCTACAGACTTGCACTTGTCTCTAATTGTTGCTGTTACTACCACCATTGTTAGTGTTATCAACAGACTTTTTTGACTGATAGAATTGGATTGTAAGCAAGTGAAAGTGCATGTATTCATTCATTCAGAAACCACCCACTGAGCAACTATTGCATGTTGAATATTATTTCGGACAAGGAGGATGCAATAGTGAGCACAGCTGACCCAATCCCTGACCTCATTCAGAAGTTTCTAGTCTAGAAACATATCTTCTCTCCCACCTTTCTGCCTGGAGAAAAGAAAAACAGCGCTGCTCTGTCCTGTATTGAATTATTTCTCAACATCTCTGCATCATCCTTTGAATGTAGTCTGTGCTTCTCCCATGTGAGCCCTCCAACAGCATCCACTTGATCCCAGAGAAAGGAAGTAATATTCACCTAAAAATAACAAGCATATCAACCTCAGCTTCTGCCAGCCATGATTCCCTGGGAATACCATTTATTTCAGGAGCTGGAATACAGAAAATATCAGCAAAAGTTACCCCTAATTGTTGGACCCCCTTGGATCCAGTCAGATTATTTTTCAAGAAAAAATTCTACTTCATTTGCTCATTCCCATGATTGTCAGGAGTATGATATGGGAATACAAAAGACAAAGAATCAGTTTGGAAACTGCTAGAGGAATTGAGTAATGGCAAGGTCATGATTCTCTTTGTTTTGATAGCTGGTGGAGCATTTGCTTCTTGCCTCTCCCTAACTGGAGTGAGGATTCCATCTTTCTCCTCTTTTTGCTGCCTACACGATCTCACTTTCTCTACAAGCCCTTTCCGTTACATTGTCTTTCTCCATCCCTATGCCATTTTTCTTATGTGTAAAATGGGAATAATAGCCATACTGACATCAAGATAGGTTTTGAGGACTGAGTTGGTACATTGGATTACAGAAACATGTCCACAGTAGAGTGCTAAAGGGTTGTGTGGCTAAGGCTTTGGAGTTTGGCTTCCTGGCTTCGTTATTTGCTTTGACTTACCTTAGGCAAATCTTAACCTCTCAGTGTAAAATAAAGAAACTGATAGCTACTTAAAGTTGTAATTATGACTTATAAATCATGTCTACAAAGCATGTAGCACAGTGTCCCACATAGTAAGTAGTGAATATAGCTAGCTACTAAATTTATGATGAATATTATTACATCTTTCCTTTCTTCCCTTTACCTTGAGAGTGCTACTTAATTTGCTCTGTTTTGATCTCTGTCTTTCATGCAATTCTCTATTCATTTCAGTGCGGGAAAAGACTGAGATGAGAATGACATAAAATCTGGAGACAGTGCAGGTTTTCTGGCTTCTCTTCTTAGCTACACGTGAAGCAGGGTTATGGCAGTGTAGGCAATTAGCAGATAGGGTCCCTGGCTGATGAAGAAGTTCCAAGGAAGCACAGATATAAAGCTACGGGGGGCCTGTTCTCAGGGCTCTGCAGTCCCTGTGTGACCCTGCTAGAGGCTTGCACCGGCAGCTGCAGTGTGAGGAGCACTTCCCCAAGAGGAGCCCTCTATCCTCCCACATGCCTGCTCTTTGATCAATAGTCATCCGTTCAGGACATTTGAATTATTTCCTTCTCCATTTGTCATATGGATTGCCTAATATTTATATGTGCTGTTTTTCACATTACTCTGAAAGGTTTCTAAGTTATACTTCTTTATGTGTTCTTGGATTGCTGGCTTACGCCACCACTGCCACCACCATCAACAATACTACCACTGTCACCACCATCAAAATCATCACCATTACCACCATGAACACTCTCATGAATACCATTATGATCACTATCACCACCACTATAATCAACACAATCACCACCACAACCACGACCATTAACACCACGACCACCACCACAATCACCACCATTAACACCACTGCCACCATCAACACCACGACCACCACCAACACCACTACCACCACAACCACCACTATTAACAACACTGCCACCATCAACACCAACACCACCACCAACCACACCACTACCACAACCACCACCATTAACACCACTGCCACCATCAACACCACCACCACCAACATTAACACCACCACCACCATTAACACCACCACCCCCACCAACATCACTACCACAACCACCACCATTAACACACTGCCACCATCATCACCACCACCAACAATACCACCACCACCACCATTAACACCACCACCCCCACCAACACCACTACCAGCACAACCACCACCATCAACACCACTACCACCAACACCACCAACAACACCATTAACACCACCACCGCTACTAACACCACCACCACCACCACCACCATTAACACCACCACTACCAGCAACACCATTACCACCACAACCACCACCATTAACACCACTACCACCATCAGCACCACTACAACAACCACCACTACCACCACCACCACCAACACCATCACAAATACCATTATGACTACTATCATCACCGCTATCATCAACACCATCACCATCACCACCATCAGCACCACCAGCACCACCAACACTGCTACCACCACAACCACCACCACCAACACCACTACCACCCACCACCAACAACCATTAACCACCCATTACCGCCATTAACACCGCCAGCACCACCAACACCGCTACCACCACAACCACCACCACCAAGACCACTACCACCCCAACCACCACCAACACCACTACCACCATTACCACCACCACCACCAACAACAACACTACCACCATCACCACCATTGACACCATCACAAATACCATTATGATTACTATCATCACCACTATCATCAACACCATCACCAGCACCAGCACCACCACCATCACCACCACCACTATTAATACCACTACCACCATGAACACCACCACCAACACCGCTACCACCACCACCACTGACACCATCACAAATACCATTATGACTACTATCATCACTGCTATCGTCAATACCATCACCACCACCATCACCACCACCACTGTTAACACCATCACCACCAGCACCCACCATTACCATCATTTCCACTGTGTGTCAAGCTTCCTCTCCTCTGGGACATTTTTTCTGTTTCTGGCTCAGACTTGTACATCCCTCCTATTTGCTTTTTCTGTTCCCACATTTTTATCATCACACATGTCACACCCACTAACTGATTTTGGATTGAATCCTATAAAATACAGCTCATGTAGATTTGAAATTGCTGAAATTTGACCGTTTTTGACTGTTTGATTATTTCACATGATTCAAGCTAGTATTTATCTACCCACCCCATTAAACTGTTAGTTACATGAGAAAAAAAGGAGAACTTTTACTTTATTTTGGCAACACCTGGCGCAGTGCTTGATGTGTAGTTGATACTTGATACAGGTGCATTGAATAACTGAATGAGGCGTATGGCATAAGCTTTATAGACTCTGAAGCAGTATTCAAATGTAAGAGACTGCTGCAGTAAAACAATTGAGCATATAAAAATATCTTCGTATTAGGCCAGGTGCAGTGACTCACACCTGTAATCCCAACGCTTTGGGAAGCTGAGGCAGGCAGATCAACTGAGGTCTGGAGTTCAAGACCAGCCTGGCCCACATGGAGAAACCCCGTCTCTACTAAAAATACAAAAATTAGACAGACTTGGTGGTGCATGCCTGTAATCCCAGCTACTCTGGAGGCTGAGGCAGGAGAATCACTTGAACCCAGGAGGTGGAGGTTGCGGTGAGCCAAGATCATGCCACCGTACTCCAGCCTGAAGTACAGTGAAGGACAAGAGTGAAACTCCATCTCAAAAAAAAAAAAAAAAAAAAAAAAACTATCTATCTATCTATCTATCTATCTATCTATCTATCTATCTATCTATCTATCTAAAAAGTCCATAGAGGTTGATTTGGAAATGAAGAAAAGTCAGTGTGAGACTTTAAATCATAGAAGTTAAAATATTTTCTAGAGGTAAGTCAGGGGCAGCCTTGGGGGATGAGTAGGTAGGGTCCCGTTTTCTTCTTCTATCTCTGCTGCTCTACCTTTATTTCTTGTGTGTATTAATGATCCAAATATACATATATATATGTTTATATTACTCATAAGAAATTTAAAAATTCTGTAATAGATGTCATGGAGCCAATAAAGGACTTCAGGCAGGGAAATGTCCTGTTGAGATTTGTAATTTTGGGATATAAGTTTTGGATGGGGCAGGAGCATCAGTGATGGGGTGAAGAGATTGAAGCCGGAGGCCCAAGGGTCAGTGAGGAGATGGGAGCTGAGAAGAGGAGATAGGCTGGACAGGAAGCTAGGAATATGCATCTCACTGGAGGATGAGGGGACTGAGAGGGGAAGTCTGCCTTGATCCCAAGATTGAGAGTGATTAGGGGGCTGTGTGGATAGCAGTGTCATTCTCAGAGACAGGTGCTGTAAGAATAGTTTTGGGGAGAAAGATAGTGAATCTGATTTGAGTTGATTGAGTGGGAGATATGACTATACAAGTCTAAAATTGACTTTGCAAAGTGGGTAGGCTGATAACTGTCTTTTTTTATTTTTTCCTGTTTTGTTGATGTGGAAATTGTGGCTCACAGAGGTTGCTTGAATGACCAAAATAGAGAAGAGCCAGGGAAATATAGGGCTGGTCTTGAACCCAAGATGACTACATTCTTTAATCTCTTCATTATGTGTCCACCTACTAGAAAGTCATATTGGAATTGATGAATGCCAGCTCCCCAGGCATTCTTGGCCTCCTTAGGATTGGATGTATCCAGAAACTGACTAGCGAGCAGCTCTTTTAAGATTTTAATTAATCATTAACTGACTTGCCCTCTGAGCACTTTTTGCTCCTGCTTTGAATTTTTAGACAGATGGCAGGCGGTTATTTCCTCAGCTTTGTCATCTTTCACATAGCAGATGAAATATCAAGCACAGACTTGGAGAAGGATCATAATTCATTATAATTAGTCTTCTTTGATCATTTGTCCTTTGTCCTAAGTACAGTAGCAACATTTAATTGTGGCTGAAACATTAGTCAAGAACATGCTCTCGCTCTGTCTTCTCTCAATATATGCCTGAGGGCACCACTGATGTTGGGAAACCATATTCTCCATTGTCTTTTTAAATAGCTATACAGCAGCAAGTGGAAGGAGCCTTGTATTTAGAAGCCATGACATGAATATGGCCTATTTTCCTTGATCATGTTAGTATTGTTAATTAACATACTGACCATTTAGTACTGTTGTGAGAATTCAGGAAGGAAAGGAACTAACTTGACTGATGGCCTCCTCTATGCTTGATAATTTACTGATATGATCTCACTTCCTCTTCAGAACATGTCAAGGCTGAATAACTGGGCAAAGTCATGCAGCTACCGCATGGCAGAGATCCAACCCCTCAACTGCCTGAATCCAGAGCCTATGCATTTGTACAAGCTTGTTTATCTGCACTCTCTTGTAGTGCATTTACTTAACAAACCAAGTTAGATTGTAATTGAAAGCAGATGCCATCATATCACTGTGTGAATCTAGAAAAGCATGGCTCTGAGAGGTGACACTGAGAGTGGCAGTTGCTGGATAATATGTTGTTACAAATTAACTTCTTGCCCTGCCAATTAAAAAAATACTTTATTAAATAAAGTAATGATGCTCTTTTATGCCTGTTGTGTGAGTTAGACTTTATTAGTCAATATAATTGTATGATTTAGCTTTCAATCTTTACACTCACTTACCCAAGTCTTATGAATCAGGTGGGGAAATTGAATTAGTTCCATTTTACAGGTCAGAGAATGGAGGCTCGGTTGGTGCCACTGCTATTGAAGGTCAGCTAGCTTTTAAATAATCAGACTGTAGACATGTAGATTCATGTGGCCTCTCCTAAAGAAGATCCAAGCAGTAGCAAAAATATGAAGACTTAGGCTCAGGAAAATTTTTTTCTTAGAAGCTGACATTCAGCTCCAAGTCATATGGTTAGGGTTTGCTTCTTTCCACTTTTCAATTTCTGACACTAAGTGATAATTATAGAGACTGAGAAGCACCCAGTGCATTTGCTGAAGCTAATTGACTCGATGGGGGGAAGGCTGATTGTGCAGCAGAATCCAAACTACCAATTAAAGAAGAAGGAAATCACATGCACATGATATCTTGGATATTTATATCATGGGCAACTAAAAGAGCCAGCCTTCCTTGTCACTGTGGAGACAGTCTGAGAGTCAAAGTGCCTGGCCCTGGGGCGGTCAGCTTGAGGCCTGGGTTTGGCCAAGACTGCAGCCAGCAGCACCCTGTCAGCAGCTTCTCAGCCCCTAATGAGTGCTCTGGAGGCTGTGCTTCTAGGCTAAAATGGGAAAACTTGGCAAAGGAAGTGATTAGATTCAATGCACAATGAGAGAGGAAATCAGGCAAATAGAAGCTGCATCAATCAATTAATTATCAGAAAAGGGGGGTTCAGAATACACTAATGATGCTAACTTGTGTTCAGTGCTTTGGAGTTTACAGAGTGTATGGCTCTCTCAACAGCAGCCACTTAAGAAGCAGGAGTATTTCCCCCAACTTCCAGCGGGCAAGTGCATGCCCTGCTTCCCACATCTCCTAGGCAAGAGGAGCCAGGCCAGGAATGCAAGCTTCTGACTTATGGGCTGCCTGCATTGATGCGTGCTAGGGATGGTAGTGGGGAGTAGCCTTGGTGTGGTTTACAGCTGATTCTCCCAGGAACTGGTTTTTCTTTGTTTGTTTGTTTGTTTGTCTCTAAATTCTGTCTTACTGAAGAGCATCTCTACAGTGGCACACCAGAGTGGCTGGAAGGCTAACGATAATGGGGCCATTAACTAAATAATGGTGCTGGCACAAAGAAACAGCCATGCTAGGATCTTAATTAGGCTCTGGCTGAAGCAGAGATGGAGCACATTTGCAAGAGATTTCTGGTTGACTAATCTGGTGTCAAATTAAGAGTGTTCCCTCTGGGTTGTCTCAAGTCAGTCACTGTGTGATTTAAAAAGTTGTCTAAACCAAGAATTCCAAGTGGGCTAATCTCTTAGGAGAAGAGAGGACTTGCTTCCCTAAGACCTAGCTTCCTGGAATAGATTAGCACCAGGATCCCTTTGTCTTCCTTGACTAACAGTTTAACTTTACAGGCTTCTCAGCTGGGAGTCCACTGTTTCTGTCCCACTAATAAGGGCTGAAGTCCGTCCGGCTATGTACCTAGGTTACTAGAGCTGAAAAGCAGTTGGCAGTCCTGGATGGGCTCTTTCTGAGCAGTTCTCCTACCTGCAGCAGCAGCAGCAGTTAAATGGTGCTGGGAAGTGAATCAGGATCAAAGGGGAGCTTGAGGCCAGTGCCCAGAACCTGGGTGCTGAGGGATTGGGGGGCAGCAGAACAGAACAAAGTAGTAGGGAAAGCACGATGTCACATGGACCTTGTATTTCACGTGACCTCTGCTCTTCCCACTGGTTGTGGGGTAGAGCCATCATGTTAATTCTGCTGGGCCTTTTTCAATACCTTTAAAATGGGCTTATTCATTTCTATGTCATGTAAGAGTCATGAAGTTTTGAGGAGCTTGAGTTTAAGACTAGCCAGGGACACAGTAAATACTCAGGGAACAGTCATTGCTTCTGGATCTATCCAGCTTCTTTAGATCTATCCTTCTTCTTTAGATAGATGTCTCTATCAGGATGTGCCTTGTGATTGCCCAGGCACACATGCCTGTTTAGATTGAGGTCCCAACCCGCCTGACTTCATTGGCTCTGCCCAGTGGTGCACTCCCTTGACCTCCTCTATTCTTGCCTTCACTTCCAGGCACCTGAGTCTGGCCTTTCTCTTTGATGGATAATTCAAATCCTGTCATCCTCTGACTATTCCTCTTCTTCTCTTCCAACCTCCGTGTCTTCTACTTGGTACAGCAACTCTGACTGCCCTTGGAATAACACCCTCCCCAGCTCAACCACTTCTTGTCAGAATCATGAACTCTAGAAGCAGAATCCACCAGGCTTTCTTCCCCAAAGAGAATATGCATCACAAGAGGCACTTGAGTACAGAGATAGGATCTCTGAAGCAATGCCCTAGCCCCTTTCTTTGGCTTCTTGATGGATTCTGTTGGGAAGAAATCAACTTCAACATCCATCTTCTATTGGAAACTGACTCCTCTGATTGCAACTAGGGAGATAGGGTCTTAATAAAACAGAATTACTGGACTAGGAAAGTTTAGGCCTTGAAATTGACCTGCTTCTAAAAGTAAACAGGTAGGCAGCTCAGGCCAGGAAGCTGGAAGAAGACTGGTAAATAAGCAGGATGCTGTCTGAAGAACCCATTCAGAAAGGTGATTAATGGAGATCCAGCAGGCAGGTGGGGTCAGCGACTCTGGAAATAAGGGCACAGCATTAAAAGCCAGGCCAGTACCCAAGAAATCAGACAGACGTGTGCTGCTGGGAATAGGGTGAATTGAAGCAGAGTCTAGATCCTCAGGTTAGATGGGCACAGGGGGAACATGAGATAGCCTCAGTCCTGGAAGGAGGTGCACACACAATGACAAGGTGAGGACAGGCAAGGGGAAGGGGAAAGGTTTTATGCTGGGTTTCAGGATGTGAGGCCCTAGTACCCTGACAAAAAAAAAAAAAAAAATCTGTCATACATTCTTAAGCAGGTGAAGGCAGATGGACAGGGATCCACAAAGAGCTTCAAGGATGTGCAAGCTGGTAAGTCCGCAGATTGACTTTGCAGAGATTCTATCAACTTATTTAAACAGAGAACCATTATTGAATTTTTACCTGTTCCCCAGCAGATAGAATCAACTGAGATAGCATGTGAAGGAGCCCTGTAAACACTCAAGCACTGCACTTTATTGACAAATTTATCCTTTATAGAACTGCTGGTGTTTTGTGAGCCCATTATTGTACTCACTAAATATTATCTACTCAAACATTTGCTATTATGATGTGGCAGGGAAAACTGTGAAATATTAATTTACATTTATGCATTTCCTCTTGCCCTTATCCAAGAAGGTAGCAGGCTCTGGGCTTCCTGGACTGCAATATCCTTCTGTTCCTCATTTTATCTCTTCCATGCTGCCAAACTCATGGTGAATATTTAAGAGGCAGAGACCCTCTCAGGGAAAAAAGTAAAAATGGGATATGTTTTCCTTTGATCTGAAGACAATTTGCAGTCCTGGAAAAGGAAGGAAGGATTTTGAATCCTACGGGAGACGGAACTTGTGCTCTGTTCGTGGAAGTAGACCAGGAAGATGGCCTGCTTTCAGAGAGACAAGACTGTGAATCCACACCAAAGGGCCCCAGGACCCTAAGCTGCTGGACAGGAAGGGAACTGGAGGACAGGAATAGTAGGGCACTCTCTGGTGACTCGTGAGGATGGATGTCCTGTGACTGAAGAGCTAAGACATTCATGCTACCAAACAACTCTGGGCCTTCTACTACTCTGGGACTTACGGGCATGTTAGAGGAAGGGACTTAAGCTTAGTCATAAGTGTATTTTATTTTCTTTCCTCCTTGGCAGAGAAGGATATATCATATTAAATTTAACTTGATTTTAAGGAAACAAGTAATATGGCCTATGTGCCCATATTCATGGGGGGTGTGTGTGTGTGTGTGTGTGTGTGTGTGTGTTTTGAAGGTCACATATTTTGCATAACTGCTATATGGTCACATATCTCCTGAGAGAAATGGAAAACATTTGCCCAGCACCTGCTATATATGCCCCTGTTTCTAGCACATCACTAAGGCAATCAAGTTGAGACCTCAGAATAACCTATGAAGTATTAATGTCCTCTTTATATAGACAACAAATTGAGTTAAGTGATTCTGCACTAGGATAGATGGTTAGTGGTAGAAGTAGGAATTGAACCCAGGTCATGTGATCCCAAAGCTCAGCCTCCCTCTACCACATCACACTGGATTCCGCAAGAAGGAGGAGGTTAGCAGTGACACTGCTCCTCCCTTGCATGGGAAGGGTGGGCGGCTGTGGCAGGAGGTTTAACAACTATGAACTGTGATATAAAATAATTCTCTTGAATTTATATGGAAGTATCAGACCTTTAGAGGGGGCACTGCTGAGAGGCTGAATCATTGAGAAGGATGAGATTACATATGAGAGACCTTCAGTGTGACCTAGATCTGTTTTATTTTAAAAAACAGTTATCACTGTCCTCACCACCATCTACCCCCTGACCACCATCTTTTTAAATCTCAGCATTGAGGAGAGATTTCTATGGATATGTTGGCATTGTCCAGGAGACAGGTGATACAAAAAAGACCTGACAGATTTCTCCTAGGCAGAGAATTATGTGAGGGGGGTGTTGAATTACATCTAGGAATAGAATAGTCTGCTGGCGCCGCAGCTACAGGGAAATGCCTCACTGAATATCAGCAGGCACTTTAGATCTATTGCATCTAATGGAATCTTCAGTGTGGTTAAAAGAAGTAGAGATTCTGATTTGATTCCCCTTATTGTGATGGTCATGGGGAAGGATGGGGAGTGATATTGAGAGGAGAGAGAGAGAGAAAGAAAGAGAAGGAGGGAGGAAGGGAGGAAGAGAAAGAATCTTTGCATTTAAATCAGTGACAGTGGGAGAGAGAACAAACAACACTCCTGACTTCTTGCTGTCATCGAGCAAGGTTTCTTATAGCTCAGAAAGACAAGCTCCTGGTCAGCTAGGTTTTAGCTTCTTTGTGAAGTGAATGAGCTCACCTGCAGCTCATCACGTGCATTTTTAAATAAGTTTGTAAGGAAACTACAGTTATTCATTTGGTCTGTTGAGTTCTTTTCATTTTTCCTTTCAAAAATGGTTCTTAAGTGAAAAGATACATGTTTATTGCCTCCTTCATTCTTTCCCTCTCTTTTTCCCTCCCTTCCTTCCGCTTTCCTTCAGTTTCCCCCTGCTTCTTTTCCTGCTATGAACACTTATTCAATGCTTTTGTGTACAAAGCATTGAGACAAGTACAAAGGAGATAGTAATGGTCAGACACAAAGAGCTCCTGGTGCACACTGTAAAGAAACCCAGATCTGTAGAAAGCTAAAGGACCCATGGAGCAAGAGTCATATCAAACAGAACTTGAAAGGTGAGTGGCACTTCAGGAGCCAGAGACTGCCTCTTGGTTGTGGTGGTGGTGGTCGTGGTGGCGTTGTGCTGGGGGAAAGGTTCTGATGAGGAATGTAAATGAGAAAACTGACAAAGACATACAGTCCAGGGAGTGATCATGGCTAGGTCATGGTGGCTAAAATAAGGGTGGGTATGCATGGCATATCAGGAACCAATGGTGAAGGTGGAGAGCCAGCCTCTGAGTACCTAGGAGCCAAGCTACTCCTCTGGGTACCTGACCTTGCCAAAGATTTCTGAGTGCGCAGGAAGCCTGGCCTGCACAGGCATGCAGACATGAGCTCTGTGTGTCTGAATGCACATTAGTCCAAGATGTTTACTTACTGGATATTGCAGTTCAGATTAGACGGTGAAAATGAATGGATGTTATCATTATTATTTCCTTCTAATGACTTCCTTAGTTAAGGTCAAAATAGAGCCAGTGGTGATCATTTTTTCCCTTGCATCTTTGAATGTGCATGCTAAGAAATGCAATGTAGTGGCAAGCTAATTGCTTTCATCCCATCTCACCTAGTGAATTGTACAAAAAACTGGGCCATGTTTATACTTTTTCAGACTGTAGAAGAGGGAAGTGATGGGAGCCTCTGTGTATGCTGCTGTCAGGTGGGAGCCCTCCCTCTGGTCTTTTTATAACCTGTGTCTGAGATGCAGGGCTCAAATCATGCCATGTCAAGGCACACTGTAAAAGAAGGGCTTTGGGTTTCTGAGCTCCCGTCTAAACAAATCTCTTTATTTATTGAGATTAATTGATCATTAATATTTGCAGTAAAGATATCTTTAAGTGAGAGTCAGGTAGCTTGGTAGAAATCGCTGAGGTCTTGGAGCCAGATAGAGCTGGATGAAAGATCTGTCTTCACTACTCATGCTGTGGGTAACTTCACACAAGTGGCTGAAACCCTCTAGGCTTCAATTTTCTCCTCTCTTGAGAATGTATTATAAGGATAATATGAGACAGAATGTGTAAAACACATTATAAGTACTCAATAAAAGAGAACGATAATTATTTAACAGTGTTAGCTACAGGGACAGAAATCATGGAGAGTTCAACAGTACTCTGTTAAGACTGGAAAGATTCTGCATCCTCATGATAGAGTTCATCAGAGGCCCATGACTGCCTAATGGCACTTTGCAAAGAAAGCTGATAAGCTGGAGGCAGGTTCCAGCAGTGCCCAGAACTCAGCCAGGTAAAACAGCAACGCTATCTCAGTGACAGACCCCAGTGTCCTCTGGCGATGGTCTCATTTGCTGTTAGCTCCAGCTCTGGTGGCTGTCCTGCCTGGCTTCAGCTCAGCAATCCTTTTCCCCACTGCTGTTTCCAGAAACAAGTCTCAGCTCCGTTTCCCAGAAACAGTCCTTGGTTGAAGCGAGAGCTTCCAACCCTCCCTCCTCAAGCCCTTCTGCCCTACTCAGCCTCATCAGGGACCTCTGTTTATACAGCTGACCTGCCCCATTCCCCATTCCCCATTCCCCATTCTCCATTCCCCAGTCTGCTGCCCACACAATTCCCTGGTTCTCCCGGGGGCCTGGTTCTGCAGCTGTCCTTCTTCTGTGATGGTCCCTTCACCTCTCTGTGCAAGAGCTGACAGAGACTGCAGGCTCTTCTGTGGTCCTCTTGTCGGACTTTCTCCTTAGTTCAACTAAAAATCGGGGTCCTTGTCACATGACCATGAAAGATTAGGCACACAGACACTTCGAAGGGTGAGAAGGGCAGGGTTTATTGGGTGAAAAGGAAAACAAGGGAAACAGTGACTCTCAGCAAAGCAAGAGTCCTGCAGGTAGACTTCCTGCCTCACAGATTGAAACCCAGGTGATCAGCCTGGAACTGGAGAGGCCAGGCTCCTCTCCCCTACCAACGGTCCGAACTTCCCATGGCTCTACCCCATTCTCCCAGTGTGCAGGCCAGTTGGAGGCTCTCTGGGGATCTCTTTAAACTTGACTGTCTCCTTCTCTGTTACCTGGTTGTCTGCTGGCTGCCAACCCACCTGAACTATTGAGAGATCATGGGACATTATGAAGGCATTTCTTAATGTTCCTCCTCTGGCCCAGTTTAAATGACATCTTCTCTACAAACTATATTACATAAAGCTTTTTTTTTTTAATCTATAGGCTCACTCTTTCTCAAAGAAAAGTTGTAACAAAACTTCAAGGAAAATTAAAACTGAAAGAATTCTATTAATAATCAAGGTTTGCGGCTGGGCACGGTAGCTTATGCCTGTAATCCCAGCGCTTTGTGAGGCCGAGGCGGGCGGATCGCGAGTTCGAGACCAGCCTGGCCAACATGGTGAAACCCCGTCTCTACTAAAAATACAAAAATATGGCAGGTGTCTATAATCCCAGCTACTCATGAGGCTGAGGCAGGAGAATCACTTGAACCCAGGAGGCAGAGGTTGCAGTGAGCTGAGATTGTGCCATTGCACTCCAGTCTAGGTGACAACAGCAAGACTCCGTCTCGGAAAAAAAAAAAAAAAAAAAAAATCAAGTTCTGCATATTTCTTAAAGTTTGGAGCCAAATTATAATTGATTCATCCAGCAAATAACTACCAAGCATCTACTGTGAAGGACTGTATATAAGCCAAGTAGGGTAAATTACTTAATATGAGTGGATGGTGGAGATAAATCATATTTGAAATTGAAAAAAAATACTACAAAAAATCCTGTCTCTTGCACCTATGTAACCATAATCCTTTAATCTTCAAATTAACCATGGTCAAGTTCTTAATATATTTTACCACCTATAAAAAGATTGGCCAGTCATTGAAAAATTAAATAGACATTGGGTCCCAAAGCCTGGGGCATTGAACACATTTTATTTGAAATATGTTTTGTATGGATGTGTACCTATTCCATATAGAGGCAGACACAGCGAGATAGAGATACAGCAAGGAAGCCCCTTAAAATACATTGGTTCAATGATGAGAAATTCACTTTCTGCAAAAACAGCTTCACTGGTATATAAGTGACAGTTTGGAGTCCCCTGACTGGTGTTTTTGAAAAGAGAGAGAGAGATTCAAATTAAGAGAATTTGTGCTGATTTCCAATAACTCTTCTACCTTAAAATATTTTGTATGACAGAGGCTACTCATTACAATATTTTCAAATGGGTGATCAAGCATCTCCATTTTATGGCAATTCCCCTTTGGGTATCCCTGTCCAAATAATGTGCATTTCTACTTGACTAATTCATTTAGGAGGACAACAGACACCTCAGGGGAGACATTTAACGTCTTTCTTCAGAAGGACTCCAGTGTGTGGTAATGAAAGCACGTTTTCCCCTTTTCTTTCTTCTCTTCCATTATCTCAGATAACAGGAATTAATTAGTGTCTTGCAGTCTTTTAGTTTAAACTCTACTTTAAGAGACTCACCTACTAAGTGACTTTGTTGTTTTATTATTTCATTTTGATTTTTCTTATTCTTGAAAACACCAGGACTGCTTCTAGAATTTCTTGAATAAGCCAAGCCAACAATAGGAACAATGCTGCCTTCTCTTTTGGTAAATACCCACTCTTCACTAAGAGAAGGGGTGTGGTGCAGACATTGTAGGGAAGTGGTGCTCATTTTCCTTCTGAGCTGATGCACAGTGCCTGCTGCAATTTCTAAAAACAGTCTGCTAACATAACAATATACCAACTTCAGGAAAATTAGTGTGGGCTTTCTGTGAACACACCCAGTTGTTGACACACTTTCTAAAGCAATCCTGTGATTGTACAGCCACGGTGCTAGACAGTGTGATGTCTGTGCGCACCAGCTTGCTTTTCTGCAGTGTTCACTCTATCAAGCTAAAATGGAGTGCCTATTCAGAACCAGGCACTGAGCTGTGTGTTTTAGGGGGTGAAGAAAGGAACTGCTGTTTGCCCTTTAGAAATTTAGAGGGTGACAAGAGTTATAAAGTAAGGAGGAAATAAATGGATTATAGACCAAATGCAGCTAGTGTCATGGAGAGGTATAGTAAATATATTAGGGGTGACAAAAATTGTTTTTCAGTTTAAAAGAGTCAACAGATAGACTGGTGTCAGCAAGATTTCCCCCATGGCAACATGAAAACAAACAAACAAAAACCCAGCAACTAAAAACTGACTAAAATAACTTTCTAGGAACTCTAGAAATCAGCAAAGGTATACAGCAACCAAGTTAAAACCCAGTCATGGAAAAGCCACATTCAAAATGATGGGGAGCTTTGTGGCATTTTCACTTGCCATTGCCCCACTGCCTTCCCAATGTCGTTCAGCACAGTGTGAGGGAATTGGTGGCCCAGTCCTCAGCTCCCTTCGGTGAACTGAAGATTGCAGAGAACTGAGTTTGTGACATTCTAACTTGTCTTCAGGCTGCCTGAGGTGTCACTAACTCAGTGTATAAAAGAGTAAAACTAGATTGGACTGCAGCCTGAAGGAATCCATGGGAAGCAGTGGTAATGGCTCATGAAAATTGCAAGGAGGAGCTACAAATGTGAAGACCCCTGAGACAAGAGATTGCCTGCTGAGGTACACAATTGAACAGCTAAGACCCAGAGGAGAAGCAGGGATGTGACTCTTAGATAAAATAAGGCATTTAAAAACTATAATGTATCTGAAGAATTGGGGGATAAAATAATGCCTGCACAGGACCAGGAATATATGTGTTCAGAACAGTCCCTCAAGCCTTAAGAGAGGACTTGAAGGCTTTATGTCATACTGATGAGTGAATGCCTTCTTCTGCATGGACTGTGTGCAAAGATAGGAGAGATGTCTGTGTTTTTTTTTTTTTTTTTTTCAAATACTCTATTTTCTCTGAGACATCAGAGATATACAAAGAAATGGGACTGCATGGTCCATTCAAAGGAAAAAAAAATCCCCAGAAATAGTCTCTGAAGAAATATAGGCATTGAGCTTACTAGATAAAGACTTTTAAACACCTGACTTAAATTTTATCAAGGAGCTAAAGAAAAACATGAATGGATGACTAAAATAAATCAGGAATATTATACATGAACAAAATGAGAATATCAACAAAGAGATAAAATATGTTTTAAAAAGAAACTAAAATTATGGAGCTAAAACATACAATAACAATTGAAAATTTCACTAGAGGGGTTCAACAGCAGATTTGAACAGACAGAAGAACTAATCAGAGAACTTGAAGACAAGTCATTTGCAATTATTGAATCTGAAAAAGAAAAAGGAAAAATGAATGAAGAAAAATGAATGGAGCCTCAGGGATGTGTGGGCCATTACCGAGGAGACCAATGTGTGTACTACAGGAGTCCAAGAAAAAGAAGCAGGAGAGAAAGAGGACGATATCTTATTTAAAGAAATAATGACTGAAAATATACTAAATTTAGGAAAGAAATGAATATACAAATACAAGAAGCTCAGTGAACTCCAAGTAGGATAAATTCAGAGAGTGTGTAC
This sequence comes from Macaca nemestrina, assembly GCF_043159975.1. Taxonomy (NCBI): domain Eukaryota; kingdom Metazoa; phylum Chordata; class Mammalia; order Primates; family Cercopithecidae; genus Macaca; species Macaca nemestrina. The sequence continues at coordinate 78,569,063 of NC_092133.1, forward strand.
CCATAGTAAGACAAATTATAATCACAGTATTGACTTCAAAGACAAAGAAAGTATCTTGAAAGCAGCAAGAGAAAAGCAAGGTGTCATGTACTCTCTAAATACATGATGCTTCTTTCTAAGATTATCAGGATATTTCTCTTGAGAAACACTGCAGGCCAGAGGGCAGTGGGATGGTGTATTTAATGTGCTGAAAGAAAAAAAAAGGAACCAAGATCTTAAATCCACATTTTTGAGGTTTTATACATTAAATCCACGTTTTTGAGGTGTATAAAACCTCAAAAAAGAGCAAGAAAAAGCTAGCAGAAAGGAATAACAAAGATTAGAGCAGATAGACACAAAATAGAGAGCAGAAAAATAACAGAAAAAAATAAATAAATGAAACCATGAGTTAGTTCATTGAAATTTTAAATAAAATTGACCAACCTTTAGCTAGACTAACTATGATTGAGAGAAAAGACTCAATTAATTCAGAAATGAAAGAGGGGAAAATACTAACACCAATTTTATTGAAATACAAATAATTATAACACAGTATTATAAACAATATAATCAACAAATGGGATAATCTAGAGGAAAAGGCCAAATGCCTAAAAGCATACAACCTACTAATACTGAATCATAAAGACATAGAAAATCTGAATAGACATATAATTATCCAAGAGATTGCATCAGTAATCAAGGAGCTCCCAAGAAAGAAAAGCCTAGGCACAGATGGCTTCATGGGTGAATAGAATAGAAAGCCGAGAAATAAACTTTTACATATATGGTTAAATGCTTTTCTACAAAGACACCAAAACCATTAAACGAGAAAATAACAATCTTTTCAAAAAATTATATTGGAAAAATTTGATATTCACATGCAAAAAAATCAGTTAGACCCTTATCTTACACTGTGCAAAAATTAACTAAAAGTGGATCAAATGCTTAAATGTAAATTTAAAATTCTAAAAATATTAGAAAAAATAACACAGGGGAAAAGCTTCATGACATTGGATCTGGCAATGATCTTTTGGAAATGACACCAAAGCCATAAGCAACAGCAACATAGATTGAACTACATCAAAATTAAAAACTTCCATGCATTAAAGAATGTTATCAATAGAGTGAAAAGGTAACCCATGGAATGGGAGAAAACATTTGAAAATTACACATCTGATAAGCAGTTAAGGTCCAAAATATATAGAGTTCCTACAACTTGACAAAAAACAAAAACAAAAAAAAAAAAAACAACTTGATTTAAAAAAAAGAGCAAAGAACTTGAATAGACATTTCTCCAAAGAAAATATCCAAATGGCCAATAAGAACATGAAAAGATACTCAACATCAACCATCATTAGGGCAAGGCAAATCAAAACCATAACAACATAGTCCCTCACAGCCATGAGGATGGCTACTATGAAAAACAAAGCAAAACAGAAAAAACAACAAAACAAAAAACAAGTTTTGGTGAGAATGTGGAGAAATGGGATCCCTTGTGCACCGCTGGTAAGGATGTAAAATATTGCAGCCACTGTGGAGTAGTATGTAAGTTCCTCAAAAAATTAATAATAAAACTACTTTATGATCCAGCAATTTCACTTGTAGGTATATAACCAAAATAATTGAAAGCAGGGACTTCAAGAGATATTGATACACTCATGTTCATAGCAGCAGTATTCACAATAGCCAAAGATAAAGTCAATCCAAGAGTCCCTTGATGGATGAATACATGAACAGAATATGGTATATACACACAATGGAATATTGTTCAGCCTTAAAAAGGAAGAAAATCCTAACACATGCTACAGTATGAATGCATCTTGAAGACATTATGCTAAGTAAAACAAACCTATCCAAAAAGGTCAAATACTGAATGACTCTCCTTATATGAGGTACAAAAAGTAATCAAATTCATAGAGACAAAGAGTAGAATGTTGGTTGCCAAGGGATATGTGTAGAGGGAAATGGGAAGTTATTGTTTGACAGTTACAGAGATTCAGTTTGGGATGATGAAAAAGTTCTGGAAATGATACTGATAATGGTCACACAACAATGTACTTAATAACACTGAAGAGTATACTTAAAAATGGTCAAATAAGAAATTTCATGTAATGTATATTATACCACAATAAAAAATAGTAAAGTTTTTTGAAAAGAATCAAAATAAGCTTTATGGAATAAATGTCATTTGACATGAGTTCCGAGTTCATCCAGTTAATTCATCCAGACTTTCCCTTTTGGAAAGGATGGATGGTAAGTCTGGCACTATTTCTGGGCCAGGGTGAACAGCAGAATCTGAGTATAAAACCACACGTGAACTAGTGTTACAGAAACTGGTGTTCAAAAAGGTCCATAAAATCAAAAAGGAGGCAAAGTGTGGGGATTCCATATGGAGAACCGTAAGGACTGATGGCAAAGATCCCCAGAGAGCACCAGGAGAATAAGGAGAACAAGAACCTCAACTGTGACCTGAGACATGGGAATACCAAATCCACACAAGGAGTTCAGGAAGGAAATGTCAAGTAAAGTCTCACGAGCAGAGTTGGGTTCCAGAAGAAAGAACATGACCAAGGCAGTGAGACAAGAAATAGGTTTATTGAGATATATAATAATAATAATGCCAACATAGACCACTAAGTGCTTTAACATATATGAGCACAGACTCATTAATTGGATTGTATTATCCCTTTTGTCATTGGTAATTTTCCTATTACATGTCCAAGCAAGTATTTAAACTCAAAGACCTCAGAGCCCATGCCCTTGACCACTTATGCTATACAGAGAGAATTAGCTGAGTATAACACAAGACATAAAGTCATTTGAATCACATTTTAGAAGGCTGACCTTCAGGTGGTGGCATTTATTGGGCATTGTGGAACCTTGATGGTTTTTAGCAGGCAAGAGATGAGAACAGAAATTGTTCTGGAAAGACAATTTGGCAACACAGAAATGAAATAAGTTGATGAATGTCAAGGCTGAAATTAGGGAGATCACTTAGGGAACATAGAGGAATAAGGCATAAACCAAGGGGACAGGAATGGAATGTGTGGATTCAGAAACCTTTGAGAAAGTTGAATCAATTGGATTTAGCTACTAGTTAGCTTAAAAGTGCCAAGACTCCGGTAGAGTCTGCAATGACTCTGGGACATCTGAAACTATGGTGAGGCCAAGTGTGCAATGATGTAAGCAGGGATAAGGAAAATGGGACTACTCTGGGGTGATTGGAATTAATTGTCAGAAATCCTCGATCAAATGCCCTCTGGGATTTGAAGAATACATTTTTAAGATGCATAATTAGTCTGAACGTAATAGCATGAATCCTAAAATGCTTACGAATCCCTTTACTACCATGGATACTAAACTCTTTAATAGGGCACAAGAACCTCTGTTAACTGGGTGAAATTTAGGAGTTCAGCAATCACAAGACTGCTCCAGTTATTTGAGATTACACTGAGTGTTGGCTTGTGTGTCTCCTGAAAATTACTTTGAAGTATTTTAGACTTATCCTATTATATCCTTTTATATGCCATGCCAGTTTAAGCTTGGAAATAATTAAAAACAATAGACAAGAACCTTCTAATCTTTTATAGTATTATTTTATTTAGGAAATAATTGATTGGGCAAAGTGGATTACATTTCAATATTCAGACAGGCTCCTTTTGTTATTACTTTCGACTCTATCTGCTTTTTAAATTACTTTGCCTATTTCGAAAGCACAGTATAGTTTTCTTACGTTTCTCTTTTGGTGCAAGACAATGGAGAATGGCTCATAGTATAAAGTTGAAGGATATCCACTATCCAATTTAATATCCTTAGATAACTGACATTTTTAGAGAAACAGTCATTTGAAATTAATAGGTGATGTGATAGAGTGGAAAAAAACGTAAAAATCAAACAGACTTGATTTTCAATACTGGTGTTGGCACTTAAGAGCTCTAGAATTGTGGAAACTGAATTAAATAATTGTGCTTCAATTTCTTTGTCTGAAATATAGGAACAAAAATACCTTTAACTCAGGGTTATGAGGTTTGGTACATACATATATTTATATGTAAATATATGTATACACACAGACATACAAATACACACATATAGACAGAGAGGAAGGGGGGAGAGAGAATATGAACTAGTGTATAGTCTTGGCACATAGTAAAAAAGAACTGGCAGGGCGTGGTGGCTCACGCCTGTAATCCCAGCACTTTGGGAGGCCAAGGCAGGCAGATCACCCGAGGTCGGGCATTGGAGAAAAAAAAAAAAAGAAAATTAGCTGGGCGTGGTGGTGCATGCCTGTAATCCCAGCTACTTGGGAGTCTGAGGCAGGAGAATTACTTGAACCAGGGAGGCAGAGGTTGCTGTGAGCCGAGGTCGTGCCATTGCACTCCAGCCTGGACAACAAGGGCAAAACTCTGTCTCAAAAAAAAAAAAAAAAAAAAAAAGGTCGGGCACAGTGGCTCATGCCTGTAATCCTTGCACTTTGGGAGGCTGAGGCGGGCAGATCACAATGTTGGGAGTTCGAGACCAGCCTGGCCAACATGGTGAAACCCTGCTCTACTAAAAATACAAAAATTAGCCAGGTGTGGTGGCACACACCTGTAGTCCCAGCTACTCGGGAAGCTGAGGCAGGAGAATGATGTGAACCTGGGAGGCAGAGCTTGCAGTGAGCTGAGATCGGACCACCGCACTCCAGCCCGGGCGACAAAAGGAGACTCCTTCTCAAAAAATAAAAATAAGAAAAAACCCTACCATTTAAACCTTTCAAAAATGTATTCTGTCCTGCCCTAAAAAAAAATGCCTAACGTTTTTGAGGTTCATCTGCTATGATAAATGAAAGAAGCCAAACTCAAAAGATTGTGTATTGTACGATTTCATTCATAAGAAGGTCAAAAATTCACAAATTTAATTAGGACACAAAGTAGATTAGTGATTGTCTAGGATTGGGTAGTTGGGTTGATAATGGCAGTTTACAAGTACAAGGTTTATTTTATTTTTGCAATGGGAAATATCTTAACATTTGATATGGTAGTGGTTGCATCACTCTGTAAATGTACTAATAATTATTGAATTGCACACATTCAACAGGTGGTGTTTAAGCTACAGTAATTATATCCCTAAAAAGCCATTTAAAAATTAAAAGGATGATATTTCTATATACTAACCTGACTATCCTAAGTAAAATAATTGATGCTTATGGAAAAAAAAGAAACATTATTTTTGCTTGGGGTTTAAGGAATTCTCTCCTGTATTTGTCTTTACATATTTCTTTTTGTGTGTTGGCCATTTTTTTTGGTAATAACTCCCCAAATCAGAGTGGTGTATAAGAATCATTTTCTCATTTACATTACGTGTTGGCATCTAGATAGACTTATCCTATTATAAGTCTATCTATACAAGTCTATGTAAGTTTGTGTTTTGCCAGCCCCACTCTGCTCTGATTAGCTCTGGTCCACACGTCTTCATATAGCCTGTGCATGGCACATGCTTATTCTCATGGCAGAAGAGAAAACTAAGCCAAACCTATTCACACTTAAAGCTTCTGCACAGGTATAGCTTGTTTCATAGCTGCTTCTGTCTCATTGGCTAACGCAGCTCACATGGTCAAGCCTAGTGCTGATGGAGGTAAACATGCACTCCTCCCATGGAATGAGGGGATTATGAATATTTGTGAACAATAATACAATGAGACAATCTACCAGTGTTGGAGGATGATTTGGCTAACATCCTGACTTGAGCGTATTCTTCTGTCAGTGCCCCCCATCCCTTCTACTCTGTTACTATGGAAAGTATATCTCATCTTCCACTTTTCCCACTGGGATTTACCATAAACCCTTTTCTCCCCCACCATGAAAAACTCTGCCAAGGAGCTTGCTGTCATTCCCAGCTACCATTTCATGCCTTCCATTTCTTGTACTGCCAGACTTCACAATTATGAGTGGTTGGTGTCCTTATTATTTCTCTATCATATATTGTTTTTATTTCTCTATCATATTTAACTGTGTTATGACTTGAAGCTTCTCAATCCATTGGATTTACTCTTTCTAAAGCCTCTAATAGCCCTAGTTGCCAAATCCATGGACATTTCTTCAGCTATTATTTATTTTGATGGTAGTCGTATTTGTACTGTGAACTCATAAAGTGTGGCATGTCTGATTCTCCTTTTTTGCCAAGTTCCACATTCTTCTCCTCCACACTTCCTTCCTGTGTGATCTTCTATAGTCCCAGGTTTTACTTTCTGAGAAAGTGACTCCTATCTTAACATGTTTATTTCTGGCTTTCTTGAGTAAGAAATTAAAGGATCAAAATGATTGCTCTATTTAATTAATTATTCATTTACATATTAACATTGCTAATCTGTTTTTGAATAGGATGGAAACAGAAAACACTTTTCTGGGAAATTTAAAGGTAATCTTAGGTTTAATAATTCTATTCATAAATATCACTCTACGTAGTTGAAATTAGTTCGCAAATTATAAATTACAGTTGTAGGCTGGGCACGGTGGCTCACACCTGTAATCCTGGCACTTTGGGAGGCCAAGGCAGGCGGATCACTTGAGGTCAGGGGTGCAAAACCAGCCTGGCCAACATGGTAAAAACACAAAAAAGTGAGATAGGTGTGGTGGTGGGTGCCTATAATCTTAGCTACTTTGGAGGCTGAGGCAGGAGAACTGTTTGAACCCAGGAGGCAGAGGTTTCAGTGAGCTGAGATCACGCCACTGCACTCCAGCCTGGGCAGCAGAGTGAGACTCCATTTCAAAAAAAAAAAAGAAAAAAGAAAAAAGAAAAAATTACAATTCTGGAGTAGAAATACAGTATTGTGTTTAGAAGTACAGCTTTGCTCAGTGCCTGTATCTAGTGATTTTTCTCTCCATTTTAAACCAAATACATAAAAATAGGAAATATTAGGGATTATTCATGTAGAATTAGATGTGCTTTGTGAAAAAAATATCCACACATAGAATTATGCAAAATACTCAGGCAAATGTAAATATACAACAACTGTTTTTATTAAATCACTATTTTTAGTTATCATGTTGTCTTTATGAGCATTGAGCACACTTAGTAGAAAGGCTGCCACACTGTGTTTAGCATTGTCATCCTGGAACTATTCAACTGTCTTGAATAGTCTGATACCAAGACTGAACCCATCTACCACAGTGAACTGTGTTCTGGGAACGCAAAGAATATTCTGACCCCCTTTTCCAATATTTAGCTGAAATCAAAAGGATTTTGTGGTATAGTGATAAGAGCTGTAAGATTTGGGTTTCTATTCCTGGCACTAACCTTGGAGCACAGGGACTTGGGAGAGGTGTGGTGCAGGGAAACAGGCAAGGTCAGTGCTACACAAAGTGTGGTTCCTGGATAGCCACCATCAAAGGGGCCATGGAGCTTAGAAGAAATGCACATTTCTAGGTTTCACCCAGACCCACCCAGACTTATTATGTCAGAGTCTCAGGGCTGAGAGCCAGCCGTCTGTGTTATAACCAGCTCTCTTGATGTCTCATGTGCTTATTAAAGTTTAGGAAGCACAGGGATAGTCATCTCTGCTTAGGCAATGAGGTTTTGTTAATCTTCATAGAGGTACAATTATGGGAGGAAAATGGTAGTGAGTAGGAGATTGTGGTTGATAATGATGTACCTACAGGATTACAGTGTGGGGGCACATGAGAGAGAGTCATAAATCCAGAGTCTGAGTGAATCAAAATGAGCCTTGGAGGGAGTAAATCTTACTGTAGACAAGCATCAGGTTCACCAACCAGCACAGATCCTACAGCTGCAAGGATGCAAGAATTTTCTTAAACGGATTAACAAGTAACTTCAGTTCAAAAAATTCAAAAATTCAAATTTTCTATCCAAGAAAGGCAGGGCAGATGGGCACAGAGAGATGAAAAAAAGTAATTTGATGTGGGGGATTTCTAGGAAAATATTCACTCCCTACTTGGCCATGCAGAACCTTGTTCAGAGGCCATCTTGGCCTTTACTAGAGAACTGGACTTCAAAATTGAAAGGGACTAACACAATGATGCTTTTATTATGAAATAAAAAACATGATTTGCATACAGAGTCAGGTGAGTGCAAGGTGTACAGTGGTGACTGGGTCTCCAAACGGAGGGCAGCTGTTCCTTCTGCCCTTTAAAGGGTCCAGAAACTTCTGACTCTCAGCTCTCAAAGCAGCTTTACTGCTTGGTCATCTCAAACTCCATGGACCTTTGTAGAGTTGAGAAAACAATCTGGCTTTCAAATGGGAATTCTTGTATGTATTTATAAAGATGTTGGTGATGATGACATGATGTTGCCGATGATGTAAAGCAGACAATGCTAGTAGTAGATGTAGTAAGTGTTTCCCCTCTGTTTAATGTAGATTGCTTCCCAGAAAATTGCAATGTAGCTTTTCACGTTTCACACACAAACACACACACGCCAGACCCTATTCCTCTTTTAAAAAGATTTTCCTCTCTGTCACTAATGGATATTTCCTAGAATCACAACTTGGATTGGAAAGGAGGGACATCACCAGTTGCTCAAGTTTAGTTTATGGAAAATAATCTCTGGCTACCCCAGCACCTGAGCATCCTGGTGGATTTCATGACTGTGTGCATTGCTCTTGATTTGCCTGCTAGTGTATGGGTACAAACAAGGGTTTGGAATTTAGAAATGGCAGCAAATTCTGCCTTTTAACTCTTTTGACTACTTCTAAGAAAATTAAAAATAATACTATATGCATTAGATTTTAATTTGCTTTTCATATTCAGAGACCATCTGGAAATGTAATTATAGTTCAAACTTTTAATCTCCCGTGCCTAGAAAAGCTTTTTGAAGTTGTATTTGAATCTGTAAACAGACATGCTGCTTTTTTTCTATAATGGCTTATTTGTTTTGCACTAAAACAATGTAATGATTTAAAACAGGGTCACATACCTGCCCATTCCCACCTGGACTGGCACTTAGAATCTGGGATACATACGGATATCGAGTGAAGGAACCAAATCCCTGTTTTTTTCTTTCCTGACTTTTAAGTACGCTGTGTACTACAGTGGGTGAGAAGTTGAGTTTCAGAATTCATCTAAGATGGTTCTGAATCCAGGTATCACCACTTTTTGGCTTTGTGTCCTTGGCCAAAAGATTTTACTTCACTGAGACTTAGTATTATGTTTTGGAAAATAGGAGATTATAATAGCTTTGTCCTTGGGTTTGTTTTGAAGACTAAGTGAGATGATATATGTAAAGAATTTAGTACTGTGCCTGGCACAAGTCAACAATAACAGTTTTGTCGTCATTACTGTTATTGTTTTAAAGTTGCAGCTATTATTTATTGTTATTTTATTTTAAAAAATTCTTGTCTGTTTGTCCCTTAAATAAGCTGTCTTTGGCATTAATCACATCTACAAATTCCCTGTTTTCACTTGATCTGATTTGCTTTGCTTCCAATCACAGTGGTCCCTGTTCTTTAGCATCAGAGGCTACATTTGTCAGGGATTTCCTTATGAAATACCCTGGTACAAAGCCAGAATTTAATATGGAGATCTTGTCAGGAGAGCTACATTCCTAGTACAGTCACAATGTTGACAAAGAATATAGCTGGACTGGAGGACGTTTTAGATCTTTCCAGGTCTGAGGTCTAGGATTTCCAGACTCTCTAACCTCCGTAAGGAGAGCGATAACGTCTTGTCCTGTTTCTGTATGCAGGAGTGATGTATGTGATTCTGCCAGCTTTTTCCAGAATACTTGCTGCTAGTTACTAACATTTTTTAGTGTTAGCCATCTACAAGATTGGGAATAATGTCAGTTTATATACCAATAACGTAAAAATGATACCATGGGAAGGGTGTGCTGCAGGATGAACAAGATAATGTGTTTATAGCACCCTTCACAACACACCTTGCTCCATACTAGCACAGTTAGACATTGTCTCTTGAATGCTACTGTGATACCTGTTCATTACGACCCCCGTGTAGGACTCAGGAACTTAACTACACAACTGTGTCCCCACCGTAACCCTGCTCTAACCAAATAGTCTTACAAGCCTCCAGTGCCCTGACTGAATTCAAAGATGAGCTGATTTTTAGATGAACTTGCAAAGGAATGTATCCTTAAATGATCGCCTATTTATAATTTATAAAACACACTTATACAAATTGATAATGATGTATGTTTGAATAATTCAAGAAACAGGATACCAATAGATTTTAGCACCAAGTACTAAGAGAGCTTCTGCTTGTGAATATTAATTTGACTAATTTGGTATATTAGGCCATCCAGTATGGTAAGCACATGTGCAGAATAGTAGGATTTCTGAAGGGTAATCTAATCAGAAATAGGGCCCACTAGCATTTTTTAAAAATGTAACAATTATCTGAAGATCTCATATGGGATATTTTGCAACTGACAAAGAGCAAGATACCCTAAGTAAAATGTAACTGAGCACCAGATTAAATATTGGGCAAATGTCTGGAAAGAATCCATAGCAAGTTGCTTTGTTTTGTACTGTGCTTTCCTCCTATTTATACAAATACATTTATAGTTGAGTATAGACATTTATAGTCTGAGTAGTTTCATTTATATGACCACAAAAGTACAGGCAGCAAAAGCAAAAAAATAGGCTAGTGAGGCTTTTGTACAGAAAAAGAAACAGTTAAGAGAGTTAAAAGATTACCTATGGAACGGGAGAAAATATTAGCCACCCTATATCTAATAAGGACTCAATATCTAAAAATGTAAGAAACTCCTACAACTCAATAGCAAAAAAAAAAAAAGTAATAATAACCCAATTAAAAAGTGGAAGTGGACTTGAATAGACATTTCTTCAAAGAACACATTCAAATGGCCCACAGATACATGAAACGATGCTCAGTGTCACTAATCATCAGGAAAATGGCCATTCAAAACCAAAACGAAATATCAGCTCACACTTCTGAGGATGGCCATTATCAAAGAAACAAACTAGCAGAAAATAACAAGTGTTGGAGAAAGGATGTGGAGAAATTGGAACCCTTGCATATTATTGGTGGGACTGTAAAATAGTGCAGCTACTACTGAAAACAGTATGAATGTTCCTCAAAAAATTGAAAATCAAAGTCATTGAAATCAGTTTCTCAAAGACATATGTGTACTCCCATGTTCAATGAAGCATTATTCACAGTAGTCAAGAGTCGGAAATAGCCTTAATGTCCATTAGCAGGTGAATGGACAAATAAATTGTGGCTCATGCCTTTAATGGAATTTTTTTTTTTTTTTTGAGATGAAATCTTGCTCTGTCACCCAGGCTGGAGTGCAGTGGAGCGATCACGCCTCACAGCAACCTCTCTCTCCCGGGTTGAAGCAATTCTCCTGCCTCAGCCTCCCCAATAGCTGAGATTACAGGCATGTGCCACCACACCTGGCTAATTTTTGTATTTTTAGTAGAGCAGGGTTTCACCACGTTGGCCAGGCTGGTCTTGAACTCCTGACACCGTGATCCTCCCGCCTTGGCCTCCCAAAGTGCAGGAATTACAAGCGTGAGCCACCATGCCCAGCCACAGTGGATACCATGAGATATCATTCAGCCATAAGAATGGAGGAAATTCTGCCAAATGCCATAACATAGATCAACTTTGAGGGCATTATGTTAAGTGAAGTAAGCCAGTCACAGAAGGACAAATGCTATATGATTCCACTTTTATGAGATCTCTAAATCAGCTGAACCCAAAGAAGCAGAAAGTAGAATGGTAGTTGCCAGGGCCTAGAAGGGGTGATAAGAGTATAGAGTTTCAGTCATGTAAGTTGTAAAGTTATAAAGATCTTCTATTAGACACTGTGCTTATAGTCAACAATACTGTACTGAACACAAAAGTTTAAGAGGTTTAACATAATTGTTATATATATATAAAATATGTATATATAATATATATACTATATATATCTATTATGTAGATATACATATAATTTTTCATCATCAATGTGCTAAATCCTGAGGATACAAAGAATAAAAGTGTATTTTACTTTGTTCTTGTAACATAAACCTATTTCTGAATAAACAAAAAATGTAAGTCAGTGTAAAAGCCAGATACTTCATTGTCCTGCAAATATGTAAATGCATTTAAAAATGAACACTTTAGAAAGGGGATTTGTGGACTCAGTTTCCAGGGACTAATTTTTGTCTACATCGGGAGGAATGTATAAGTCTAATACATGCTTTCTATCATTTGTTTTATTTTAATCCTCCAAACAAACTTGGGTGACACTATTCTGTGAACCACCTGAGGGACCAGCTTTGTAACCCTGAGTAGAGGTTGATATGTATTAAAAAAACGATGTTATAGTGAGTGCACTCCAGTCTCCAGAATCCAGGTTAAACATGTCAGCATGTCCCGAGGCCATTGCTAATTTTACTTTCATGTGAATCTCTTTTTCCACTTCACATCTAGTTGGGATTATTTGGAAATGACCAAGACTACAATTATTATACACAGTTTATTAGAAAAACAAAAGGCATTTGCCTTTATGTTATTGATTTATTTACTTGTGTTAGTTCTAAAAAAAGAGAAACAGATCAAATATAGAAACACAGCAATGCTATTTTCTATCAAATTCCTCTGGATGTCTCATGAAAATCTTGCATATTGAATTTTAAAGTCCAATTTGTGGAGCCCAGGATGACATTTCAGTATATTATGAGTTGTAATCAATATATTATTGATTACAGTCTCTTTGGGCTCACAATAATTAAAGACCGTCACATGGATACAGTATTTGTTTAGCAGATAATTCTCAAGATTTTCATGTGTGATACAGAAGCCCTAACAATTGTATTGTATGTGTACCAAATGTTTTTCAAGGCTATTGAAAATAAGAAAATTTAATTAAAATGGTATGAATTCATTTAAATTTCTATGGAGAGAATGGGAGATGTAATTATGAGCCTATTCTTTGTTGTTTATTGCATGAAGTTGGTTGCTTGATAATTTCAAGACCATGGTAAACCAGGGTTATTTCAAAGTTATCAACAAGTCATCCTGGGAAAGAACTTATAATTCTTAAGCACCTTATACCTGCGTGGTATGTTAAACATACAAACTCATTTACTCTTCACAACCGTCTTCCACAAAAATGTTATTATTTCCAAATGTGGAAACTGAGGCTTCCAGAGAACGTGTAGCTTGCTAAAGGCCACACAAATCACAGTAGGGCTGAACATAGAATGAGGCCTCCCAAACTGCAAGTAAAATTTAAATAAATACAAAATAACTTACTTTGATTAAATCTGGAAAACATCAAGAAAACCCTTGTTTTAGGGATGTAAAGGACCTCTTCAAGGAGAACTACAAACCACTGCTCAGTGAAATAAAAGAGGACACAAACAAATGGAAGAACATACCATGCTCATGGATAGGAAGAATCAATATCGTGAAAATGGCCATACTGCCCAAAGTAATTTATAGATTCAATGCCATCCCCATCAAGCTACCAATGAGTTTCTTCACAGAATTGGAAAAATCTGCTTTAAAGTTCATATGGAACCAAAAAAGAGCCCGCATCTCCAAGACAATACTAAGTCAAAAGAACAAAGCTGGAGGCATCACGCTACCTGACTTCAAACTATACTACAAGGCTACAGTAACCAAAACAGCATGGTACTGGTACCAAAACAGAGATATAGACCAATGGAACAGAACAGAGTCCTCAGAAATAATACCACACATCTACAGCCATTTGATCTTTGACAAACCTGAGAGAAACAAGAAATGGGGAAAGGATTCCCTATTTAATAAATGGTGCTGGGAAAATTGGCTAGCCATAAGTAGAAAGCTGAAACTGGATCCTTTCCTTACTCCTTATACGAAAATTAATTCAAGATGGATTAGAGACTTAAATGTTAGACCTAATACCATAAAAATCCTAGAGGAAAACCTAGGTAGTACCATTCAGGACATAGGCATGGGCAAGGACTTCATGTCTAAAACACCAAAAGCAACGGCAGCAAAAGCCAAAATTGACAAATGGGATCTCATTAAACTAAAGAGCTTCTGCACAGCAAAAGAAACTACCATCAGAGTGAACAGGCAACCTACAGAATGGGAGAAAATTTTTGCAATCTACTCATCTGACAAAGGGCTAATATCCAGAACCTACAAAGAACTCAAACAAATTTACAAGAAAAAAACAAACAACCCCATCAAAAAGTGGGCAAAGGATATGAACAGATATTTCTCAAAAGAAGACATTCATACAGCCAACAGACACATGAAAAAATGCTCATCATCACTGGCCATCAGAGAAATGCAAATCAAAACCACAATGAGATACCATCTCACACCAGTTAGAATGGCAATCATTAAAAAGTCAGGAAACAACAGGTGCTGGAGAGGATGTGGAGAAATAGGAACACTTTTACACTGTTGGTGGGATTGTAAACTAGTTCAACCATTATGGAAAACAGTATGGCGATTCCTCAAGGATCTAGAACTAGATGTACCATATGACCCAGCCATCCCATTACTGGGTATATACCCAAAGGATTATAAATTATGCTGCTATAAAGACACATGCACACGTATGTTTATTGCGGCACTATTCACAATAGCAAAGACTTGGAATCAACCCAAATGTCCATCAGTGACTGATTGGATTAAGAAAATGTGGCACATATACACCATGGAATACTATGCAGCCATAAAAAAGGATGAGTTTGAGTCCTTTGTAGGGACTTGGATGCAGCTGGAATCCATCATTCTTAGCAAACTATCACAAGAACAGAAAACCAAACACCGCATGTTCTCACTCATAGGTGGGAACTGAACAATGAGATCACTTGGACTCAGGAAGGGGAACATCATACACAGGGGCCTATCATGGGGAGGGGGGAGGGGGGAGGGATTGCATTGGGAGTTATACCTGATGTAAATGACGAGTTGATGGGGGCAGCACAGCAACATGGCACAAGTATACATATGTAATAAACCTGCATGTTATGCACATGTACCCTCCAACTTAAAGTATAATAATAATAAATAAATTAAAAAAAATAAATAAATAAATTAAAAAAAAAAAAAAAAAGAAAACCCTTGTTTTGTTTTTATCACACAGCTCTCGTAAAATTATTATTTTTTTTAATCTCAAAGTATGCTGAGTACAAAATGATAGGTCCAACTTTAGTTTGAATAACTACAATCTCCATTGAGGGATTTCTTTCCAACAACAGTGTTCCATGGAAGGAGAGATGACTTTTGTGGTCTCAAGTGGACTTGGCCCTCAAAGGGGAAGCTGCCTCTGAGGGTGGGGTTATTCACTAAAACTCTGGGGGCTGTGAAGCCATCTCCAGGGATGGCATGACCAGCTGGGTCTTGAATGGAGAGTTACATAAAACCTCAGGAATTAATGATTTTTTTTTTTTTTTTTTTTTTTTTTTTTTTGAGGCGGAGTCTCGCTCTGTCGCCCAGGCTGGAGTGCAGTGGCGCGATCTCGGCTCACTGCAAGCTCCGCCTCCCAGGTTCCCGCCATTCTCCTGCCTCAGCCTCCCGAGTAGCTGGGACTACAGGCGCCGCCACCACGCCCGGCTAATTTTTTTTTTTTGTATTTTTAGTGGAGACAGGGCTTCATTGTGTTAGCCAGGATGGTCTCGATCTCCTGACCTCGTGATCCGCCCATCTCGGCCTCCCAAAGTGCTGGGATTACAGGCTTGAGCCACCGCGCCCGGCCAGGAATTAATGATTTAATACCATATTCTGTATTTATTTTCTTATATTTTCATGAAGATCTTCTTACCATAGGGTCTCAAATATTTAGAAAAAAAAAAAAGTTTGGATTAAACTTTCTATCACGTTACTCTTGCCTTGAATTGTGAATTTTTAAAAATGAAATTTCAGTTGGTATCACTTGTGTGTCCAGTTATGTAATATATAGATAGGCCTAATCAATAGTAAACGTGACTACTGCTTATGCATACCAGGTGCTCTGCTAGGAGCTTTTGTTTAATTATCTCAGTACACTCACACAGCCCATATGAGATTAGTATGGTAAACCACATGTACAGATGAGATCCTGGAGGTTTAGAAAAGCTCATTAGCTTGCCTAAATTCACCCAACTAGTGTGATTCAAACTGGATGTGAACGCAGAGCTAGTTGATTCAGAAATGGGTGCTATTCAGTTCCTATATTTTGTAACATATCACCACATAGCATATTAACATGTTCTTAGAGATATATGGAGAAGGAAAATTCACCTAAAAATCTATACCAGGAAACAGCTAGCAATCTTTGTTTAGGTTCATCTGAAGTTTCTTCAGGCACTTTTCTGAAATAACCTTCCCTATGGCTGGTATTGCATCAGCAGCAGTTTCAATAGGGCAGTCTCTGTGTCTAGAGTTCAAGAAAATCAGAGCCTGGGTCATGGTGGGTAGGCAAAGGCTGAGGCAGCAAAGTCATTGTTAGGAGGGAAGCAATAACCCAAGCCAAAAAAATGGTCATGGTACACCCTCAAGCTAAGATATTGTCACAAACAGGGGCTGGAGCCTGGATTCATTCATCAAAGAACATGCCTGTTGTTGATAGTGCAGAAGGCATCCATTTAGGGAATTTGGATCTTTGAGACACGATAGAGCAAACGAAACAAATCACATTTATTGCACACTTGATGTATGCCAGACACTATGCCAGGCAATTCATTTGCACAACTTTGTTGTATTCTTATCAAAATCTATTGAAACAAGTATTGTTATCTCGTTTCAAGATGAAGATGCTAGGACTTAAGAAAAAGTTTTTGGATTAACATTATACAGCTACTAAGGAAGATCCTACAATATAAACCCTTTCTGTGCATCTTTCCACAGTCCAGTGCTATTTTCCTGGAGATTGCTACCGAAAGTCATTTTCAACCTCATACCTGGAAGGACAGGGAAGCCGAGGCACAGAGAAGATGAATGATTTCTCTGAGGTCATAAAATTATTAAGTGCCCGAACCAAGTTTTACTGCCAGTCTATTTGATTTCAAAATTTTCTCAATTAGATCATTGCCATCTCTATGTTAATATATTGTTAATCCTTAAGAAAACTGTCATTTGACCCAAACTCCCACACCAGCGGCCACCCTGCTTCTTTGCTCCTGTTGCTGCAAAATTCTTTTAAGATGTATCTACACTCATGTTGGCAGTTCCTCTACCTCTGGCAGCCAGTTCCTCTACTTCTGTTCTCCTAGCTTTTTCAGATTGCTTTTCCCCTCTCATGCTCATACAGAAGTCACCCTGATCCCATACTGCTCAATCTATGACCAGTTCCCAGTCTTGGGTGATCTATCAGCAAGGCCATCTTGACCTTCTATTGGGTAAACTTTCTTCAAATGGCTCATAGTGTCGTATATACTCAATCTTTCTCCTACCTCACTGAACACTCCTTCTTCTCTCCAAGCTCTTAATACAGGAGCATCTCTTTTTTGATGCCCCTGTCTCTTGCTTTCTCCTCATGACTTTGGTGAATTTATGCCATGTTCATAACTCTAAGTATCACCTATATTTCAACAATATTAAAAGTTAGAGCTTCAGCTGAGACCTGTTTTCTAAACTCTAGACTTGTATTTGCAGATGTCTACCTTATATCCCTATTTGGCAGTCTAACAGATATTTCCAGTACTTGATTCCTATTCTTCCCTCAAAATCTGCTTCACCAGCGGCCTTTCTCATCTCAAGAATCTGCATCTTTGTCATTATTACTACTGTTAACACATTGATCCAAACCATTCTCATTTCTTGTCTGGATTATTTAAAATAAATAATAAAAACTAAATATTTAATGGGATTTCCTACTTCAAACTCAGTTCATCTAGGGTCTGTTTTCAGTATGGCAGCCAATACGGCAGTGTGACCAAAATGTGTCCCGTTATGTCATTCCCCTTCTCAAAGGTCACCTCACCACCTGACTCAGAAACAGTTGAAACATTTACAATGGTCTTCTTCTGAGCTCCTCTCTCTTTCTCTACACCCATCATACCATCACATTCCAGCTGTAGGATGTTGGCTGTAGAATTTTGCACTGATCAAGTTGCCCTATCCCTAGATATCAGCTTTAATAACTACCTCATCCTTTTCAAGTCTTTGTCCATATTTTACACGCTCAGTAATCCCTACTGTGAACTATCTAACGGAGTAAATTGCCTGCCATCTTACTTTGTGCTCCTGATTCTGCTTATGCTGTTCCCATTAAATATATATATATAAATATACATTTATATAAAATAAAGTTGCATCACTTTCTAACACTCTAGATAATGTGTTTATTTAGCATGAATATTGCTTATTGTTGGTTTTCTCCCCTAGAATGTAAATACCACAAGGGCATAAATTTGGTCTTTTTACGAGCACTTAAAACAGTGCCTGAGAATAGGTCCTCAAACAATACTTGTTGAAAGAGAGAATAAAAGTAAGTATATTGCAGACCTTTTTTAGCTGTCTTAACTTTGCAGAAATTTAAGGTTGTTCTCTGAAGTGTCTAAGGGTACATTTTTTCCCCTCATAATCTCTGCTATTTAACTAGTTTCTAATTTCCTACCAATTAGTCTATGTAAATTTATTTCAGGCTGCATATAAACCACTGAGCAGCTCAATGATATTGATCTTTACTGCCATTTAATGGGGTTGGTCAGTGATCAACTCCAGGCAACACCATGAGTCAGCTTTTGCTTACCTGCCCTCTGGCATGTAAATAAGTGGACAAATGTCTGCAAACTCATGAGACCCTTCCTCTTGTCCTTGAATGTTGTCATATGCCTATCTGTGCTCTTTCTTTGGTTAGAAAAATAAAGGGAATTTAAAATCGTTGGAATAACAGGAAGAACTAGAATCATTCATAAGTATTTTCTTCAACTTTACTCTAATTGCCCTAAGATAAATCTCTTGTTACAACAGCAAAGTCTAGCCTTTCTAGAATTCCTTGAACACTGTATTTCAATAATTTGATCTTCATGGACAGTGAATCTATCTGTCACAGTCAGTTGTCCTTTCACTCTTTGAATCAATTGGCATTTACCCATATCAAACTCTATTTGTCCATCACTTCTAAAACTCTTGATAATTTCCAGTTGCTCATGGAGCTGAGCTTGAAGGTTGACATGGATCATCCATTCTTTCCAGAATGACAAATAGCGTTACATGGTGATCCTCATATTTTATCTTAATTTCTTGGCAAACGTTAATTTAATTTTCTGCTAAACGGTTTCAGTCTCATGCAGAACCAAAGTGAACTAAGTTAACTCTCTCAGAAATATCCCCTGTCTTGTCAGGATAATTATTTCTTTCATTTAAATGAAAATTAAGTAACACTCAGTGGTGATTTTTTTTAGATCATCAACATAATTTCTAATGTCATTGTGAACCTCTGAGACACGGTAAGCTTAAATTTCCCCCTAGGCTCAAAGTGGTTATATAAATTTACTTATTCAAAAGAGATTGCATAGAAACCTAACACAAACTGACGGCATCTTGGAGCTAAAAGTAGTCTTAGGTATTATGAAACCGAGTCATAAAAGAGTTTGCAAGTAGAGAAACTGAAGCTCAGAAAGGAAAGTTGAATATATAAGTTCACATTGCATCAAATTGGGCAGAGACCAATAGCAAACCTTGGTCTTTTGACCTAGTCCAATAAAGCTATACAATTACATGCAAATGTTGCTGAATATTTACAGAACATTTGTTTGAGAAAAGTGTCCTTAGCAATTTATCACAAAGGTCTGTGATCTCTCTAATGTTAGGCACCAAGGTCCACTTCACTATTTTACAAAACACAGTTGGTCCACGGTCCATGTAAAGTTAATCCAAGAATCCATGTAAAACTAAATTGAGCTTTGTAGTCAGTTTTAAACAATGGTAACTTCTTTCTTACTAATGAGCATGGATGGATTAGTTGGGTGACATTGCTGGGGCATTGGATTGCTGTGACTTCAGTGCTCTCTGGAACAAGTGCAGGCCAGGTGCCTGTGTGGGGAGAAGATCAAACACTTGATGTTCAGTTTTATTTAATTTTTTTTAATTTCGGTTTTTATTTTAAGTTCCGAGGTACATGCCTAGGATGTGCAGGTTTGTTACATAGGTAAATGTGTGCCGTGGTGGTTTGCTTCACCTATCAACCCATCACTTAGGTGTTAAGCCCAAGATACATTAGCTGTTTTTCCTAATGCTCTCCCTATCCCGACCTAACACCCTCACAGGTCCCAGTTTGTGATGTTCCTCTCCTTGTGTCTATGTGTTCTCATTGTTCAGCTACTACTTATAATTGAGGACATGCGATGTTTGGTTTTCTGTTTCTGTGTTAGTTTGCTGAGGATAATGGCTTTCAGCTCCATCCATGTCCCTGTAAAGGACAAGATCTTGTTCCTTTTTATGGCTACATAGTATTCCATGGTATATGTACCACATTTTCTTTATCCAGTCTATCATTGATGGGCATTTGGGTTAATTCCATGTCTTTGCTATTGTGAATAGTGCTGCAGTGAACATACATGTCCATGTATCTTTGTAACAGAATAGTTTATATTCCTCTGGGTATATACCTAGAAGAAAATCTAGGAAATGCCATTCAGGACATAGGGATGGGCAAAGATTTCACGATGAAAATGCCAAAAGTAATTGCAACAAAAGCAAAAATTGACAAATGGGATATAATTAAATTAAATAGTTTCTGCACAGCAAAAGAAACTATCATCAGAGGAAACAGGCAACCTACAGAGTGGGAAAACATCTGACAAACGTCTAATATCCAGAATATACAAGGAACTTAAACTTACAACAAAAAACAGCCCCATTAAAAAGTGGGCAAAGGACATGAACAGACACTTGTTAAAAGAAGACACTCATGAGGCCAACAAACATATGACAAAAAGCGCAACATCACTGATTATTAGAGAAATGCAAATCAAAACCACAATGAGATACTGTCTCACGCCAGTCAGAATGGCAATTATTAAAAACTCAAGGAACAACAGATGCTGGCAAAGTTGCAGAGAAATAGGAACGCTTTTACACTGTTGGTGGGAATGTAAATTAGTTCAACCATTATGGAAGACAATGTGGCGATTCCTCAAGGATCTAGAACCAGAAATATCATTTGACCCAGCAATCCCATTATTGAAGTTCAGTATTTCTAAGCAGAGAATATAATTAGTTTTTTATCTTCTGTTGACTTCTACCTTTCCTCCGCAAAAGTTTCAATTAGTAAAAATAAAAGCTAACACACGCATAAGTAAGAAAACTCAAATACAATCTCCTTTTGCAAAATTTTTATTATGAGATTTTGAAATAGTAGGACGTGTGATAATATGTAACTTTCTTCCACTATAGCTTATGAGGTTGCGTGTATATGTGTAAGTGCAAATGTGTGTGTGTGTGTATGGATTTGTGTGAGAATTACACATTAACATTAAAAAACTTATTTTTTCCATAATGTATCAGAAAACATGATTTTAATAAATGTATCATCTAATATGCAAAGATGTATTACAAGAAAAAAATAATATGCCTGCTTTGCCACTAAATCCATCACCCCCAGGCATTCTCATTTTCCCTTCTAAAGCCCATTTTACATCTGTAAATGAAAGAACTGAACTAGTTTGCTAAGACCCTTTGTTAATAATCAGTGTCTATGTGGTAATTTGCTACTCAACTCAAACTGCAGGTCGCCTCCACTATTTTCTGAGACAGAAATTGTATGAACAGTTTTTTTGTGTGATTGAAAATAATATATGCATGTGAGACCTTGGCAGCTAAGAACTTGGCTATTCTATGCATATCAGACACCATGATAGGCTGATCCTACTCTTTCTTTTTTCTTTTTCAAGACAGAGTTTTGCTCTGTCGCCCAGGCTGTAGTGCAGTGGCTCGATCTCTTCTCACTGCAACCTCCACCTCCCGGGTTCAAGCAATTCTCCTGCCTCAGCCTCCCGAGTAGCTGGGATTACAGATGTGTGTCACCATGCCCAGCTAATTTTTGTATTTTTAGTAGAGATGGGGTTTCACCATGCCAGGCTGGTTTCAAACTCCTGACCTCGTGATCTGCCCGTCTTGGCCTCCCAAAGTGCTGGGATTACAGGCGTGAGCCCCCGCACCAGGCCGATCCCTGCTCTTTCTTAATCATAGCTTTGAACAATTGTAGTCCCAAGACCATCCCTCTTATGGTTTTAAAGTTGACCCTTCTGGCGTTATAATAAGTTATACACTTTAGGATTTTTTGTTGGGAAAAGCCTAAGACTTGATTTTAATCTCAGATCTTATAGTTCAGCAAACAGCTTTTTCCTACTTGATTTCTTTTTTTTTTTTTTTTTGTTTGTTTGGTCCTACATCCCTTTCCCATGCATTTCTCTTTTGCTCTTCTCTCCCTTCCATTTACCCAACTAGGTCTCACATCTCAGAATCAGATGTAATAGATTTTTGTGTTTCCTCCTAGTACTGTTTTCCCAGAGTAATCTGGGCAAGGTGGTCATGCCTAGCAGACAATATAGACTTTGTGTCTTCCACAACTTGAAGGGTCTTCTTTACAAAATGACAAATCTAAACAGTTAAAAGGTCTTAGCAGAAGCCCAAAGAAAGTGGGAACCCAAAGGGTAAGCCTCATCAAATTCCTGGTAAATCCATATATGCCCATCTCTCTCTGGCTGTGTCTACTTTTGTATGTTCCAGTGTTTTAGCATGCACACACACACACACACACACACACACACACACAAAGATGCAAAATGCTGGTGTCCTGCCACTTTCTCTTTGGCAGAATGTGAGACTAAAAACATTCTCAGTGAGTTCTTGCCTAAAGAATGTAGGACTATTTTGATGGCTCCAGAGGACAATTAATAAGATTTTGTTTTTCTTTTTATTAGAATTTACATTTATTGACGTTCATAAAGAAGCTGATAATTGCTTAGAATATGAACTCAGGTATGGTCTCTCTGACAAGATGCCGTCTTGCACAAAATGTTGGCATTAGCATTTTGCATGCAATTGATGTAATATATTCAGAATTACTTTGAAAGAAAAGAAGAAAATGTTAAGGAGACTGATACATTCATTCAAAGAATTTTAGGTTTGTAGCATGGTTGTTAGCAATAAAATTTGGAGAAGAATTAAGGGTGAGAGAAAAAGTAATTGGCCTCCAGTAAATACCTCTCACTGTCGGTACAAGGCAAGGAGACAAGGTCAGCATTCATATTTCATAAGCCTAGTAATAACACCACTGTAATCTGCACAGCTACTTTGGATGTGAGATGATATTCTATTTCTGGGGGAGTCAGCTTTTCTTCATGTACAGTATCCCTCTCTTCCCATTTAAAAATTATTTCCATTCATTAAAAAAGAGATAAAATAAAAGAATTACAAAACTACTGCCCTTATTCCCAGAACTCTCTATTGACACGATTGTTTATTTCCTTTCAGCCTTTATTATCTTTACAAGTATTTATTTAACATATTTGAGAAATATTGTCTATGTTTTATCCTGTTTTATTCTCTTTACATATTTCTATGCTAACATTGCTCATTGTAAACAGTCTTTTTGCAGATGTTTACCTTAAATATCAAACACCAAATATCAAAGTTGAGTAAACTTTTCCTCCCATTGTTGAATATCTAGATTAATTCCAAATTTTCTTCATTAAACATATATTGCCCTGAATATTTTCTATCTAATCGGTTTCTATATTTCAGATTGCATTCTTAGAATACATTCCCAGAAGTAGAATTAGAGACTCCAAGGTTTGAATCTTCTAAAAAGTGTTTTTAATACATCGTTCCAAATCTCATACCAAATGGAATCCATTAATTTTCATATTTAGTATCTAAATTTGTGAAATATTCTACTGAATTAACTTCGATTTTTTTTTCCATCAGTCTTTATTTAAAAGTTACTGTCTCTGTCAGTTACAGGACTAGCTACCAGATTTGGACTGACTGCCAGTCACTCTGGGTAAAAGCGTCAGGTTTTTCTTAATTCTGTTGAGTGTATATCCTATTCAAAAACCTGAGTTTTGTGTGGGGCAAATAATTAACATCAAATGCAAGTTGGCTCTCTTCATCCTTCTCATTAAATCTTGCATACCATCTTAAAATACTTGAACTTTTCTTTTTAATCCATAATAGGCAAATTAAATAAATAAGCAAACAAAAATCAAACTAACAGTCTTTATAATGGAATAGTATTTCACCATGATTTACATTTTGATGTGTGGTGCACACTGATATAGAATGAGTTTTTGAAAATTTTATTATTCCCCTGCAATCCTCCATCCCAGAATAATCACCATTCTACTCTCTACTTCTCTTCAATTTTTTTTAGATTTCACGTATAAGTGAGATCATAAAGTGTTTGCCTTTCTGTGTTTGGCTTATTTCACTCAGCATAATGTCCTCGAAGGTCATCCATATTGTTACAAATGGCAGGATTTTCTTCTTTTTAAAAGCTGAATAGTACTTTAGTGCATGTGTGTGTGTATAAAATAGAACCACACTTTCATGACTCATTCATCCATCAGTGGACAGTTGGGTCATTTCCATATCTTGGTTATTGTGAATAATGTTACAGTGAACATGTAGGTGCAGCAATTTCTTCCAGATGGTGATTTCATTTTCTTTGGATATATACCCAGAATTGAGATTGCTGGACCACATGGTAGTTCTATTTTCAATTTTTAGGAGCACTCATACTGTTTTACATAATGACTGTACCAATTCTCCCCACCAACAATAGACAAGGGTTCCTTTTTCTTCACATCCTCACCAACACTTGTTGCCTCGTGTCTTTTCCATGATAGCCATCCTAACAGTTTTGAGATGATACTGTGGTTTTCATTTGCATATCTCTGCTGACTAGTGATGTTGAGCATCTTTTCCTATATCTGTTGATCACTTGTATGTATTCTTTGGAAAAAAAAAAATGTCTGTTCAGGTTCTTTGCTCATTTTTAAATTGAGTATTTTTTTTCTAATGATTTGTATGAGTTTTTAAAATATATTAGATATTAATCCTTTATCAGATATATGGTTTGCATATATATTCTCTTATTTTGTAGCTTATCTTTTCATTTCATTGATTGTTTGCTGTGAAAAAAAATCCATCATTAAGGTGAAATAAATAAGGGTGATTTTTTCTCACTTTGTGTTTTTTGTTTTTTGTTTTTTGTTTTTTGAGACCTAATTCGAGTTTTGCAGCACTAATTAGAATTGAGATAAAAAGATAGAAAAAACCACTTCCACTGCACCTTTTATATGGACTTGCAAGGAGAAGTATGCAGAAGTTAGAAGAGGCACCTTGAGCTCAAAATGAAAAATTCTGTCTTTTAAACATCAGTGCATGCCTTCATCAGAAACCAAATGTGACTTCTAGGTAGGAATGTTGTAAACGGGTTTACCATTGGTGGGTAGATGAATTCCATGAATTTAAAATTGCTTTTCATCTTTGAAATTTACCAAGTTTATTATAGCTGGGAGGCAGACCTATGGGATTCATGAATGGCTGAGAAGAAAAGGGGGTGAGATTACTAGGAGAAAATACACTCTGATGAAAGAGAGAAACACTCCCAACCATTGGCTCAGGAGTAAGCTTTAGTTATCGATGAAGAGTAGTGAATTGCCTGTTGCCTGTCACTCAATGTTCAACCCAGGTATTCAGATGGCATGGTGGGGGTTCTTGAGAAAGTGTGAGCAAAAACTTACAGAAATTTTTTTGGTAAAATCCTGTAAACCATGAAGGTACACAGTGTATTATGCAGTAAAATGTAGGTCACCCATTTCATGGCCCACAGCTCAGTTTGGGAAGCTTGTGGACTCCAGATGAGACTCCAGGGCATCAACAAGATTGCATGATGAAAGCATTGACCGACAAAGGTGGAAACATGTTGAGTAGCAGGAACCAAAGCCCATTTGAAAAGGAATGCCATTAGACACTGGTGGTTCTCAGTGGAAACACAAAGATGCCTTGAGAAGAAGAGTCTGGCCTAGTGACAAGTGAAATGACATGTGACATGTTCCTTGTATGGTAGTCGTATAGCAGGAGTACTGAATTCAGCTGGAAAAAGAATTTTCTTTTTTAGGCAAACTCCATACCACTTGAGACAAAGAGCCAACATGTATTCCCTACAATCTGAGCTGTAACTCAGTTTGATTTTGTTTTTCCAAACAGTTAAAAAGAGACTCGGCTGGTACTTTCAAAGGGGAAATTGAGACAACTAACAATTTTGGAGAAGGAATATTGCATTTTCAGGTTCATTTACTATGACTGCTTACCAAAGCAATTACAGACAAACCTTCCTTTCTTTCCTAGAAGATAATAAAAGTGATAATTAGCAATCTGCTCCTTCATTTCTTCACATGTTCTTGACCTTGCCTTGCTATTTAGGGCTTACCATTATACAGATGATTTTTAGAAAGAATATGATTTAATTTCCTTTAGAAATTAAATTTATAAAATTTAGAAGCATTGTTTTCTTGAATATAAATGTTTTTTCAAATGGTCTCCAAGCAAAAAATAGGACAATAGAAAAGACCTCTGTTGCTACTGTTCCTTACGTTCCAGGAAGTTATCTAAGATGAATATGTGAATTGAATGATATGTCTTCAAAATATTTATTGATTAGGTATAAGTTATAAATCACCCATAATAGTTTAGTTAAATTTATTTTACTTTTATGATTATATGCAGGGCAAACTACAGATTTTGAGGTGTGAACAACCTGCAGGTAAATTCTCACTCCATGGTGTACAGGCTAAGCCTCAGCTTGAAAGTTGCGATAATCTAACAAAGAGTTCTTGTGAAGGTTAAATAGAATGAAGGATACAAAACATCTGACACAAAGCTCTCTGATTTCAAGTAGCCTTCATTATGAGTATAAAGCTGAGACAAATGACCTTGAAAACTATATATGAATAAGGGCTAAAGTGTCAGTTCAGGCTGTAGTTGCTTGAGAAGGACAAGAAAATAAGGCAGCCATCAGAGCAGTGAGGACATATTGAAAAAGGAGAGGCATATGCTAGAACTTGGAGGAGGATAGGGATGTAGTATGTCATCTCTGAGCCCCTATGTAAGTCCTGAAGTCTCTATTTGATGCTTACAATGACCATTACCCTGAAATCTTACAATTAGCCTCTTAGTTTCTTCCTAGGGAACATTTAATGATCACTGGCTCCATTAAGTGTTGCATTAAGCCAGAAATTCAGCCAAACCATATTAAGCACATAAACGTAAAAGTCAGAATTAACCTCTAAGCTACTTTCTTCCTCAGTATCCCCATTGTGTACACTTGGCCAGTCCACCTAAACCTATCTCTTTTTATTTTATTTTATTTTATTTTATTTTATTTTATTTTATTTTATTTTATTTTTTATTTTTTCAGACAGAGTCTTGCTCTGTCGCCCAGGCTGAAGTGCAGTGGCGTGATCTTGGCTCACTGCAAGCTCTGCCTCCTGGGTTCATGCCATTCTCCTGCCTCAGCCTCCCAAGGCGCTGGGACTACAGGCGCCCACCACCACCTGCCTGGCTAATTTTTTTTTTTTTTTTTTGGTATTTTCAGTAGAGATGTGGTTTCACCATGTTAGCCAGCATGGTCTCCATCTCCTGACCTCGTGACCTGCCCACCTCAGCCTCCCAAAGTGCTGGGATTACAGGCGTGAGCCACCGCGCCTGGCCCCAAACCTATCTCTTTAATATCGATGGGATCCATCCGTTTCTCTCCATGTTAACTTCCATGACTACATTTAATGCTACATTTTTGTAGGTTGAATTATTTCAGCAATTTCAATTGCTATCCTTGCTTCCGCTGCAGTGCATTCTTCATACAAACAGCAGCTAGATCTTTCTAACTTGCATCTGATCTGCTAAAATCCTTTCAGTGGGTCTTTAGAATCTTTGTCCTTTGGCAATAAGGATGAAGCAGTAGAACAAGCTTGTGTCTGTTCTAAACAGTGACTATGCTACTTTGGGTAGGAATCATTGGATTTATAGTTGGTCTATACTGAATTTTTGCTTCTATGTGTCTAAGGGGACTCATCTTACCCATGAAAAATGAAAAATGATCTTACCAGTTGAAAAATGATGTTATGTATGAACCTCTGGAAAAACATGAGCGTGTCCTAAACTCGGGTATCAACAATAAGCATAGTAAAATGGTAGCAAATTTAAAGGTCTAGAAATGGTAGATGGTTATTTAATGAGAGGTAAGGATGGAGGATGATTTAGATTTATAGGTAGACAATTGGGGGTATAATATCATTAAATAAGACAGGAAAAATAATATTCTGATCTTTGCCAAGAGGGAAAATTAATAGATTTAATTTGAACATATTGTGTCTGGGATAGCTCTACCTCCAGATAGAGGGGCTTGGTTGTAGGCTGTTGTTGCAAACTATATGGAGCTGGCGAGAGGGATCCAAGTTGGAGGCAGATTTGGAAGAGATCAGGACATTGGTGATGCGAGAAGGAACAGATAGGAATGGGTAGAAATCAAAGCACAGCCAAGTAAGAAAGAAGTGGACCAGAGACAGAGCTGTCATCTCTTGTCCACACTGTGCATTCACCTCCTACTATGGCCCCAGTGTTTCTGCCTTTGTCCTCCTTTAGGATATTTTCAGCACCACAACAAGAGCAAACCTTTTAACATGGAAGTTAGGTCACCTCGCTCTCCTGTCTGAAACCTGCCAAGGTCTCCCTGTTACACTCAGGTCAAAAGTTAACATACTTTCAAGGTGCCACAGGCCCTCCGTGACCTGCCAGCCCCTTCCCCATGGGCTTTCTGGTCTCTTATTTGACAATCTCCTGGCCCCTTGATTCCATTCCCAAGTGTTACATGGTTTACTCATCTGCCAATATACCGGGGAGCCTCTTGCCTTAGCCCTTCTCAGTGGCTATTCTCTCTAAAATATTTTTTTCCCAGAAAGTACCGTGTCTTTCTCTATTTCCTCTCTCGGACCTGTGCTTAAATATTGACCATGCATCAAGTGTTGGTTGACCACATTTTAATAACTATCAATTCTCTAACCACCAAAAATGGGACGTTTTAGTTCTCTGTCCTGCTTTGTGTTACTCCATAGCTGATACTATTAATATTTTTATCCTGCATATTTCATTATTTATTTATGCATTGTCTATCTCTCCCAATCAAAATGTTAACTTAATGAGGGTAAGGATTGTGTTTCTTCTGTTCACTGCTGTACTCATGACACCGCAAACACTGCCTGGCACATAACATAGGAGCCACTCAATGAATGATTGCTGAAGGGCTGAATGAAGATGGGGATGAATGAAATCTGAAGAGATTCAGTGTCTTAAGTGATAGATGGCAGAGAGAGGGTTCATTTGGATGCTATGGGTGATATAAGCATATGTCAAAAAATATCTTGGCAGGAGTTGACATAGCTTTGATTGCTTTCTCGGGGGGGAAAAAAAAACTATTGCATTTTATTAGCAATCTAAAAGTCTCTAAAGTGAGCTTCCCAGCTTCTGGAGTCCTGTTCCTCATGTACTAACACACACTGATGTGTGAATGGTAGGCTTGTGTGAACCGGTTCAGGTCAGCAGTGTCCTTCACTTGCTCTGATAATTGCAGACTCAAGAAAAAAATCAGGTTAGCAGCACAACTTCCCAGGTTTTCTTGGTGTTTGTATTTTCCCTCAGATAAATTGTAAAAGGCTTCATTGCAGGGGCAAAGTACTTTCCTTCTTCTCATACCTTGCAGTGCTAAGCACCTAAATAAAGATCAATTGAAATTTTATTAATTAAATATTAATTGCATTTTTCTGATATTTCAATGAAAAATTATAAGAAAAGGTAATTATATTTCTATATTTTGGCAAGAACACTAGAACCAAAGTCAGGAAATATAAACTGGAGTCTCCCGTCACCTACTTTTTAAGTGAGTGACTTTGGAAGAGTTAAAAATTTCTTTGTTCCTCCGTTTCCTCATATATTAATTGAGGTAATAATATCAGTTCTGCCTTAAATCACACTAGTATGGAATTTAACAAGGTAATTTAAAAATTATTTTGTAAAACATAAAACTTTATGAATTTTATTTATCATATAACTATCTGTGGAGAAACTGCTTTCCCCTAGGAGTTCTTTGTAGATCCTCTGAATCAGACAATTCTAGGTCTTAGTATGTGAAATGTACGTATTTTAAATAGTCGACTCATTTAAAATGTTATTCTGTTTCCGGATTTGCATTCTTTTGCCTTCCAATTTGATTTGTCTGATATGTTGTGAAGAGTGTATGACTAAATGATTATAAGGTATTTCTGGAGCTATTAAAAGGTGCTTCTTGTCTCAATGGAAATAACAGTTTCATTTTGTAGCTTATCCATTTCGACTAGACGAAAGCCCAGAAGTGCATCAGGGTGCGTCTATATTTTGAACCTCCTAATTGATTTTAAAAATGATATAAGTGAAACAGAAATGAAGGGAAGATTGAAATCTATAAGCTGTGTAAATATTTCCCCATAGAAGTAAACTTATGAACTTTAGCAGAGGGTGAGGGAGAGATACATTTTACAGGCATGACCAAAATGAATACTGAAAGATCAAGGCCTGCAGACCCACATGGGCTGAATCATTAGCTTAGAGATCTCAGGAAAATCTGGTGAGTAGAGTCCTCTGAGAGAAGGACTGTGGTAGTAGAAAGTAGGGTATAAATCCATTGATTTCAAGAAGATGTAAGAGTTTTTAATAAATATACCTATAGCTGGATCCAGCTTTCCAACCATTATTGTTGTCCATATTTCTCACAAAACCATTTATTCATAGAATGAACCATATTCTACTATATGGAATATATTTAGAAAGTTGGAAGCAAAATGCCTATTATGTATTTTGCAGTGTTTTGTAGGACTTTCAAGGAAATAAAGATAATTAATAGTTTTGTAAGAAAATATGGACATTAAAAAATGGCCGAGAAGCTGGTTCCCAGCTGTAGTATTCTTGAACAAACACCACTGATTTCTCAATATATGGTGTCATAGTAAGTCGTCATATTTCTAGGCCTGTGTCTTTGCCTTAGAGGCCCAGAGATATTATTTTACTGTGGCCGAATTCCAGGGGATTACCTCCACAATCTCCAAACACATGGAGATCAAGTAAATGACTGAAATGCCAATGTGACCTTAGTTTGAGAAATGAAAATCCAAGGAGAGAAATGTATTTATACCATCTGGGCTGCACACCCTGCTTCTGCAGAAAACCTAGTGAGACACTGAAAACCAATCAGATGGCTCCTTGGAGAACCTGGATTCAGAGACAAGAGGACAAGGAAACCTGGATTTATAGAAGAGAGTTGTGACATCTGATGCATCTAACTGTACTATTGGGAGACACCTCCACTTCGTAAGGCATGTATATCTGACGTCAGTTTCTGTCTGCTATGGACTGACTTGGGGATTGACTACTCAGTCAACATATATCTATGAAATATCATGCAGTAGGCAAATTGTGGGCACTGTGGTTAACAAGGCTTTATGACAGTAGGTCTGATGGGGCCCTCAATCTATTTAGAAATGTAGTTTCCAGGACAATAATTTAAATAGTTTTGAGTGTAGGGCAGAACACTATGGGATACTACAACTTTGGCCAATAAGGACACCTAACCTGGTTAGAAGCTCAGGAAAGATTATATCAAACCCAGTACTAAACACTTAATGTCCCGAATTCTAGAGTTTACACAACCTCATACACAGTCATACTGCTTATGAGACCAGTGATTTCATTTACATGCAGTCAAGCTATGGAATGTTGTTCAGACACTACACTTCTTGCTTTTGAACTAATGTAGTGGGGTGTACTTTAAAGGAGGCAGATGACCTGGACAACAGCTATGTATAAAGTAATCTTTGAATGTCATCTGTTAAATGGAAAAAAATACCACTCTTACTTCTCAATTTGCTCTGAATATGCACTGACATACTGCCTGTAGAAGACAGAACCAAAGCTGACACTTATTAATGTTAGGTCTGATTTTCTGAGCCATTGATTGTGACATTATAGTAAGCTCTTGTCTGTGGATTTGGTTTGTGGTCTTGATTCACCTTTCAGAAGGGATGGGTTTCTATGCCTCTGTGTCCTTCATGAATGATCAGTCAGATGCCTTTAATGAGGTGCTCATTGAGTACTGTCTTGTGTTTGCAGCCTGAATGTTCCTGTGTTGGGAAGAGCCATACTAGAATCTTTCAGATAAAGCAATGGGACACCTTGTAATGTATCACACTGTTATCAGCACATCTATAAGTGGCCCTTTTCCTCAGCAAGGCATTTTTTTTTCCTGGGAATTATGGATGAGTTTCTCATGCTGTGGTGTAGCCAAAGTTATCCTATTAATGAGAGTCACAGCACTTTGGATGGCAAGGCATGATAATGCAATTCTGAAGGGGATTCTTAATGTATGAATGATAAAAAGGTGACCCTGAGGGCCAACTGATAATTGTGGCAAGCCCAGTGCTTCCCAACACTGTACAGAGATAGGTTAATTTATATTTCCCCACAGGTGTTTGTCTGATAGACTGATGATGTTAAGCAGAATAACAAAATCTGCATTTAAATGAATGTATTATAACATGGAAAAATAGAGCCCGAATACAAAGTAAGTGCCATCACGTTTGGGATGAAAACAAAGTACAGTATCATTAGAGTCCTCTGGGAAAACATTTGATTGTGATTTATGGTCTTCTTTTGGGGTGGCTCTTATAGACCCTCCTGGAACCCAGCTAATAAATAAATGATAATTATATCCTTCTAAACATCACACTTCTTTTACTTTTTTTTTTTTTTACTATAGCATAAGCTACACTCTCATTAGATTAATGTTTCTAATAAATTAGGAAAATTGCTAAGAAAGAAAGAAAGGGCACCAAAATGGAAAATTCAGTGAAGTACAGACTCTATGGGACAAGAGGTAATCTACTTTTATTAGTTTTTTCTTTAAGACCATAGTGAAAGTAATGATCTAGCTATTTTTATTTTAAATATTGCAAAGATAATTTTGGAATTGAAAGTGGAACCAATTATTTAAAGTCCTACCCTCATCTTCCTGGAGACTGAAATAGAAACAGTAGGGAAATGCAAAGTATTTAACTGGCGTGAAACTGAGAGCAACTAATCAGAAAGAATGTCAGCCATAATACAAGAGCAGAATCCTAGCTGTTCACTGATGTGCCATGTGTTACCTCTTTAGTCTTTGAATAGGAACACCTGAGCACCTAGAAAAAGGGCCAGAGTGGCCACAGGGGTGCTCATATGGCATCCAGAGAGCCTGTAGCTATTTACCAACTGATTGGGAAGTATTTCAGTATTTTAACAGCTGGTATCACTGTACATGCCAGTGGACTGTGAGCCCCGAAGAGATAGACCATTGACTTCTATTTTCTTCTCAAATTGGGCCACAGGAAGTCTCAGGCTCATCGAGATCTAGTTAGGGCTCTGTCACTCACTAGCTGTTGACGTTTGTGTAAGTCAGTGCACAATCACCCCAGTCCCTTTCTCCCCATTGGCAGTGATATGAGGCTGCCACTACCTACTTGATAAGGCTGGTAGATGCATATGACTAAATAATTGCATGGGATACTGCAATGCAAAGTCTGAAGCATGATTCCTGTCTAACTGTGGAGAATACCTGATTTTGCTTTGTCCAGTATTCTTTTTCCAACCTCACTTTGAAGAACCCCTGAGGGCACTGAACATCTAGATACTGAACATCCTGAACATCCTGTGGTCATCCTGTGGCCAAGGAGCAGGCAGAAAACCTAAGCTAATGCAAATTCATACTCTCTCCTTACAATTGTATGTTTAAGAAGAGTGCTGCAAGGATTTTTAATGGTTAAAATGTATTCATCTTGAGACAAGTGCCATTAAGAGACTGTGCAAGGGCCGGGCACATGGCTCATGCCTATAATCCCAGCACTTTGGGAGGCCAAGTCGGGCGAATCACAAGGTCAGGGAATTGAGACCACCCTGGCTAACACAGGGAAACACCATTTCTACTAAAAATGCAAAGAATTAGCTGGGCGTGGTGGCACGTACCTGTAATCCCAGCTACTCGGGAGGCTGAGGCAAGAAAATCGCTTGAACCTGGGAGGCAGAGGTTGCAGTGAGCCAAGATCACGCCACTGCACTCCAGCCTGGGCCACAGAGCGAGACTCTGTCTCAAACATACAACAACAACAAAAAAAAAAAAAAAAAAAAGAGAGACTTCGCAAGGAATGTTGCAAGCTGTCCCAGTGCTGCCTTGATGCCTGTTTTCAGACAAGGTACTCTGACTTTTCCTTTGATTCCTTGTAAGTAATTTCTTCCAACAAGTTACTCTTTTGCTTAAATCTGACATATCAAGTTTTGTTGCCTGCAGTCACGGAAACTTTTTGTAGAGAAGCAGCTGCTTAGTTTTCAAAGACACAAACGCCACTGCTTGGGTCTTTCCTCTATCTGAGTGGAATTTCTCCCTCCTTCCCTCTCTCCCTCCCTCCTATTCCTCCCTTACTCCCTCTTTTCCTACCTACCTACCTGTCTTCTTCCTGTCTCCTGTCTTTCTGTTTTCAGTTGTGATACGTGGAATCAATTCTGCATCTTCTAAATAAATCAGCTGTGGAGCAGGCTTCCAGTTTCATGGAATTTACATGTTTGGGGAACGTATTTGAGAAAGCAATCTAATGATTTTATATGCATTACTCTATAAACCAGGAAATGTATTCAGAATGAACTAGTTACTCACATAAGTTAATTCTTAGGTAAAGTTCACATGCTATGGAATGGTTTACCTGACTGAATGATGTCTGTTCTTATGGAAGTAATTTTCCTGATTGTAGCTGTGATCACGTCTCAGGGTTTTCACACAGCATCTCAGGTGGTTCTGTCTCCTGATCAATTTCACTGCCTTGTGTGATTATCAGTGAAGTTACACAGCAGTACAGGTAAGATATGCTGTAAGGACGGCTGTTCATGTCAAAATGTAATCGTGAGGTGAAAACTGTGTTCAGAACAATGCTGTCCCGGGCCTATTAAGGACAAAGGAGAATAAAAGAGCAAGGTACTGTCATAAAACCTTGTATAATGATTTCAAGCCATGCTGGGCCCTGACAGCTGAGGGAGGAACAGGAAATGAGTTGGGACCACGCTTCCTAAACTTATGCAGCTAATTTAGTAGTTGGGATGTTGTCTCCCCCATGATGGGTTCACAGTATAAAGCTCCACGCCTGAGGGAGTTGGTACAATCAGTGCATGGGTTGATTTCTAGCAGTACAATAAAGAGAAAGAAGTGAGGTGGGAAGAGGAAGCTTATGGACATGTTAGGCCCTGCCTGAGAGGTTTTGTAAATAAAAAAATAAAAATTTCATTCTGAGAAGGAAAAGAGTAATACAAGCCTGGTGCCAGCTCTGCCTCCAAGCCTGAAGGGAACAGGTGTGAAAACCCTATACCCAGTCCACTAGAGTAGCCCTGCACTGAAGACACAAAGCCTGTAGCTGGAGTGTGTCTATGGATGCCACATCTGACTCTGCTGAACACAGCCGACCCAAGGGTGGGAGGCCACTGACCTTCCTATCTCAGTGCCTGACCTGGCAGTTTTGAGCCTCTGGGTGGCTACTGGGCCAGGCTAGAGAAGGCAGTGACCTCAGGTGCAGTATTTGGGACTAGGTTTCTGCAAGCTACTTGTGTATTCTAGAAACATGCCTGTTTCTCCTCTGTGCAGAAAATATCCCCTAAGGAAGGGGAACATATACATAGAGAAATAGTGATTGTTTGAATTAATCAATTTATTTGTTATTTGCCTGTTTCTCTGCTGACTACAGACAGAAAAAGTAAAACACAGTGGAAGGTCAGATAAGGGCAACTCACACTGTGATAAAGGATTTTATTACAGAAAACATTATCAAATCATGGTACCTTGCCTATCCAATAGCATTTCTCTAATAACATATTTTCTCAAGGTTATTTTGCATCAATTAGACATAAAGCTTTGTAATTAAATGTTCCAGAGTTTAAATTGGGTTCCTATGGGTTGCATGTGCATTTAGTAGTCTGACTGCTTTCCCACAAGAAATCAGTATTTCTCTAAGATTTGTGGGAATGTACTATTCATTCCAATGGAGATGATTAAAATGTTAACATGTAACAAATTGCAAATCTGGCATGGAATGCATTGTTTTCATATGTGCGTTTAGAACAGAATCTCAGATGGGCCATTGTTTATGGGGAGTTAGAGTGTATCAGATATGACAAATGTATTCTTCTCAGATAAATGTATTTTAGCCTATTGACACCAAAATGCTCAGAGACCTCAAGTTAAAACTGAAGGTGAAAAAGAAATAACAATGGTGGAAGTTAAAACATCACCATCCTAAAAACAACTGTAGTAAAATTAAAATTCTGAAAATAGGCAACAGCAATGAAAACACCAAAAATCCAGAGAGACAATCAATATCCAAAATAATAACTACAAACCATTGAAAATAAATCCTCAAAAATATGTTTGAGGTTCATGGAAAAGACTACTTTTTAGACTCCACAAATGTTGGTAGACACGAAGTTGTGCACAGATCTGCATTTAGTGTGGTGTTTGCTGCTGTTTCCTTAAATTTTCTCTTGACTTAAGCATAGACTTAATCATTTAGACTGTTTTTTGTTTTTCTAGATCAACTGTTGAACCAAGTGGGATGCTGGAACGATAAGCATAAACTGGAACTCTTCCAGGCAAATCAGTACGATAGTCGCCCTAATGATGACCCATTCCTGGGTCCTTTTCTCATGACCATTCCTTGTCAGTCTCCTTGTTTGTGAATTTCACTTTTGTCCACACTTCAAATGTAGAGTTCATCAGGGGTTCTATTCTTCTTCATCTTTGGGACTGACAGAATTTTCCTAGTGATCTTATATACTTACAACTTAACTCCCTACCTTGTTTCTCATGACATTCAAAGACATAACTTTATCTTTTAATCTATAGACCCACAGGTTTACTAATTACCCTCACAGAGTTTTCCATAAATAGCTCCAGTTAGACATTCCTAAATCCAAACTCATTCTCCATATCCCCCAAACTCCCCTCCCTCCTTTGTCTTCTGTCTTGATTTTCACCATCTAACTAGTTTTCTTCTCCTTACCACACTTCTACTATGCAATCAATGACAACAGAATCAGCCTTTTCTTATTTTATTTTATGTTCAGGGGTACATGTTCAGATTTGTTACACAGGTAAACTCATGTTGTAGGAGTTTGTTGTACAGATTGTTTTGTCACCCAGGTGTTGTGAAAAGTGGTGACTTAGAGCATATTTTGAGAAAATTCTTATGCAAAAAGTATCTAGGTCTATATTTTCCGATGTGAGTTACATTACAAGAGAAACTCTTCAATAACCACAGCTTGCTATAATTTCATGTTAGAAAAAGTATCATCCCATTTTTCAATTTTGGCTTTTGTTGCCGTTGCTTTTGGTGTTTTAGACATGAAGTCCTTGCCCATGCCTATGTCCTGAATGGTATTACCTAGGTTTTCTTCTAGGGTTTTTATGGTATTAGGTCTAACATTTAAGTCTCTAATCCATCTTGAATTAATTTTAGTATAAGGAGTAAGGAAGGGATCCAGTTTTAGCTTTCTACTTATGGCTAGCCAATTTTCCCAGCACCATTTATTAAATAGGGAATCCTTTCCCCATTTCTTGTTTTTGTCAGGTTTGTCAAAGATCAGATGGCTGTAGATGTGTGATATTATTTCTGAGGACTCTGTTCTGTTCCATTGGTCTGTATCTCTGTTTTGGTACCAGTACCATTCTGTTTTGGTTACTGTAGCCTTGTAGTATAGTTTGAAGTCAGGTAGTGTGATGGATCTAATTAAACTAAAGAGCTTCTGCACAGCAAAAGAAACTACCATCAGAGTGAACAGGCAACCTACAGAATGGGAGAAAATTTTTGCAATCTACTCATCTGACAAACGGCTAATATCCAGAACCTACAAAGAACTCAAACAAATTTACAAGAAAAAAACAACCCCATCAAAAAGTGGGCAAAGGATATGAACAGACATTTCTCAAAAGAAGACATGCATACAGCCAACAGACACATGAAAAAATGCTCGTCATCACTGGCCATCAGAGAAATGCAAATCAAAACCACAATGAGATACCATCTCACACCAGTTAGAATGGCAATCATTAAAAAGTCAGGAAACAACAGATGCTGGAGAGGATGTGGAGAAATAGGAACACTTTTACACTGTTGGTGGGATTGTAAACTGGTTCAACCATTATAGAAAACAGTATGGCAATTCCTCAAGGATCTAGAACTAGAAGTACCATATGACCCAGCCATCCCATTACTGGGTATATACCCAAAGGATTATAAATCATGCTGCTATAAAGACACATGCACACGTATGTTCATTGCAGCACTATTCACAATAGCAAAGACTTGGAATCAACCCAAATGTCCATCAGTGACAGACTGGATTAAGAAAATGTGGCACAAATACACCATAGAATACTATGCAGCCATAAAAAAGGATGCATTTGGGTCCTTTGTAGGGACATGGATGTAGCTGGAAACCATCATTCTCAGCAAACTATCACAAGAACAGAAAACCAAACACTGCATGTTCTCACTCATAGGTGGGAACTGAATGATGAGATCACTTGGACTCGAGAAGGGGAACATCACACACCGGGACCTATTATGGGGAAGGGGG
Organism: Macaca nemestrina; assembly: GCF_043159975.1. Taxonomy (NCBI): domain Eukaryota; kingdom Metazoa; phylum Chordata; class Mammalia; order Primates; family Cercopithecidae; genus Macaca; species Macaca nemestrina. Next base: position 78,607,675 of record NC_092133.1, read on the forward strand.
ATGGGGGAGGGATTGCACTGGGAGTTATACCTGATATAAATGATGAGTTGATGGGTGCTGATGAGTTGATGGGTGCAGCACACCAACATGGCACAAGTATACATATGTAACAAACCTGCACGTTATGCACATGTACCCTAGAACTTGAAGTATAATAATAATAAATAAATACATAATTAAAAAGAAAAAGCATCATATTACAAGGATAAGGCATGGGCACGAGCCAATCAGAATGCATGCCTCAACAAATCACAATAAAGGCTGGCCCTAAACAATCAGTAAGCACTTATGATGTATAACAGCTAAATAGCATTTTTGAAATTAAGTAAGACTCATGGCTCAGAAGGGGAGCTAGGGCAGAGGCAAGACTCCAAGATGCCACTCTGTTCCCCCAGTAACTGGTTCTTCTATCTAGATATCACTGATTTACATGCCTAAAATACACATAGGATTATTGAATTCCTGACTGCATAATTATGACTTGTATTTTCAAAGCCAACAGAATAAAAGTTTTCAACCTGACCTATAGGACCCATTATGGTCAACCCCCTGTCACCTTTCTTAGCTCATGTGCTGACGTTCTCCACAACCTCTGTCCCTACCATTCTCTACTGTGCATTTGCTTTTCATCCAACAGAAGAACATGGGCCCCATTTTTCTAGGCCTTCCTACTCCTGTTTCCTCGCAGACAAGGTTACTTCTCCCCGCACTTCCATCCCTGTGCTGCTTACCAACTCCCCCTGACCCAGTATCCCCTTTGTGGTCTAGTGGATTCTAACTCATCCTTCAAGTCTCAGCTCAAATATACCATTTTCAGTGAAATATTTATTTATACCAAACTCCTCCATACCTCTAGAAGATTAATCATTTGCTTCCCTTGGTCTCTGTACATCCCATTTTGCTAGCCCTCAACATACCACATTCCAGTGATATCTGTTTCACACTCTATCCCCAGAGAATGAGCTTCCAGAGGCAGATACTAATCTTATCATTGTTTCCATCATGCATCTAGTTAGGTCTCAATGGGTATTTGTTAGATAAATTTCAAATTCCCACAAGTGTGATGCTGACAGCTCATAAGCGCAGGCCCCTTCCATGGAGGCAGGGCTCTGCTGGTGAAACATGTGCATCTCTGCGCAGACATTCAGCAGAAAGACTATGCATACTGTTTCTTATTTCGGTGGTTTCAGTCCAGGTCTTGCCAGGCAGCAGATGATATTCCCAGATGGGACTTTTGGAGAGACTTTCCCATAAGGATTATTTACCCAAGTATGGATACAGTTAACAGAACCATCAAGAAATGTTACTCCATTAGAACGGAAGGAACAAGGAGCAGAATGGTTGTACCCAAGGTCCAGTTGAGAACAGGAGTCATGGAAGAGAGGTATAAGATGAAGTAGGCTAAGGATATTGGGTTCTCCCTCTCTTTTATCTCCACATCCTTGGTCCTTTCTTTTCTCTTTCTGCTACTTCCCTTTTACCATTTGCCACCAGAAGCTGCCAGAGGGCAAGGAAACCCAGGCAATGTATCCCACTGAAATCAGCTCCTTGGGTAAAGAGCAGGGTGGAAAAGAACAGAAAATAAATATAGGATAAAGACAGGACAGGGACCTAAACGGGCTTGTTCAATCTTGAATGCCTGACACTTACAAGAGGCTCAGGACACATAAAAAAGAAATGTTTATTACATGAGTGAATGAATATCTGTAGGAGCAAGTCTCCTGACCCTCACTTATTCCAAAGGCTTTTTCATTTCAACGTTTCTGCATGTTAGCCTGTTGCAAAACCACAAATCTGCTGCCAAAAAGTAAGGCTGGATATTTGGTTCTCTTATGAACAGGAGAAGACTGCCCTGCAACTCTGGACACAAGGGAAAGCATTTTCTGATATTCAGATCATTTGGAAGCATATAGCAGTTAAATCTGTTCTACAATAGTTGAATCTGTTGGAAAGAAAGAAAACAAAATAAACAAACAAACACAACAACAACAAATCATAGAGAGGAAGAAAAAAAAAAACTAATGCACTGTGTCTCTAATTTGTGCACGATTCTCTACAGTGGTTCAAGTTTATCCCAGCTTATCACTTAAAATCAATGACCTATTTCCTTCCCCTTGCCTACATATTCTGTGTATGATGCACTTTGAAAAGTGTTACTCCTCACACGAACAATATCAAAAGCCACCTGGGTGAGTTGTCACTCCTTGTTACTCATCCCCGCTGGGCACCTTAGGGAAATGAGGGTGAATTTGAGGAGGATTCAGAGCTGGTGAACAAGTCCAACAGAGATATGGTGGGGAAGAGTGGCGCCAGGTAGCACAGTAGCTGGCCATTTTCTTTCTGCTCAAAAGAGCAGGAAATAATAGGGTCAATAAGAAGCAGGAAGGAACCAGGGGATTCTGTGAATAAACACCAGAGTCACAGGAAGAAAGGACAGAACAAATCCTTCATGTAGCCTCGGATGTCCTTGTTCTGCCCTTTAGTGAACAAGGGAAATGGGAGGAATATGATAAATAGATCCTGTCAGGAATCTATCAGACACCTCAAGTTTTCTCGGGTCTACTTTATCCCCCAGTTTAGATTAAAAAAAATAAGATTTCCTTCAACTTTTCATTGTAAGCTATCGTTTGGGCTTATAATAGCCGTATTCAAATTGCAGATGGAAATGACCTCAGACACTGTATTGTTCTTCTTGTTTTTTTTTTTTTTTTTTTTTTTTGAGACGGAGTCTCGCTATGTCACCCAGGCTGGGGTGCAGTGGCCGGATCTCAGCTCACTGCAAGCTCCGCCTCCCGGGTTCATGCCATACTCCTGCCTCAGCCTCCCGAGTAGCTGGGACTACAGGCGCCCGCCACCTCACCCGGCTAGTTTTTTGTATTTTTTAGTAGAGACGGGGTTTCACCGTGTTAGCCAGGATGGTCTCCATCTCCTGACCTCGTGATCTGCCCGTCTCGGCCTCCCAAAGTGCTGGGATTACAGGCTTGAGCCACCACGCCCGGCCTATTGTTTCATTTTTAAGATCAGATAAAGCACACCTCTTAGAGAGTGTGCCTAAATTCTCCAATGAATATGAAGATAATTTTCTGGTATCTTTTCTGATAAATAAAACAGTACCATAAGGTAGTTGCTGATATGTGCATGCAAAGCTGAAGTTTATTGTTCTTACTTTTCTATATTTTGAGCTTATAAAATCCATGAAACATTCAAATATTATGTGTAAATATATAAAATATACATATATAGGCTATATATAGTGAATATACATGTACATATCCCATACATGTATAATCTATTTTTATTTCTTTTTTTTATTTTTTTATTTTTTGAGATGGAGTTTCACTCTGTCGCCCAGGCTGGAGTGCAGTGATGTGATCTCGGCTCATTGCAACCTCTGCCTCCTGGGTTCAAGTGATTCTCCTACCTCAGCCTCCCGAGTAGCTGGGATTATAGGCGTATGCCACCACGCTTGGCTATTTTTTATATTTTTAGTAGAGATGGGGTCTCACCATGTTGGCCAAACTGGTCTTGAACTCCTGGCCTCGGCCTCCCAAAGTGCTGGAATTACAGGTATGGACCACCGTGCCCTGTCATATATGTATATTTTAAAGGAGAATAACAAAACCCCAATCTATCCAAGGCCTACTTTAAATGTACACTCTCAGTAAGTTTCAGCTCTTTTATGTCACTCCCTCATTGCATGCTATTCTGATCACTGCCAGAGTGGATTTTTGGTAGATTTTCTTTCTTGTTTCTCTTTTTAGTTTTATCATATATGTAAGTATAAGAAACATTTAATTATATAGTTTTGCCTTTATTTGACTCTTATATAAATGAAACTGTAGTATATTCCTTTGTAAATTTGTCATTTCAGTTCAATGTCATTTATTTTTAAATTCATTCGCATAGATACCAATAGTTGTATTTCTTCATTATCACTATTTTATAATATTCCACTGCATGGATATGCCACAGATTTTTTTATTTTAATTTCTGGAATATATGTGCAGGACATACAGGTTTGTTACATAGGTAAATGTGTGCCATGGTGGTTTGCTGCACCTATTAACCCATCAACTAGATATTAAGCCCAGCATGCATTAGCTATCTATCCTGATGTTCTCCCTCCTCCCACAACCCTCTACATGCCCCAGTGTGTGTTGCTTCCCTCCCTGTGTCCATATGTTCTCGTTGTTCAGCTCTCACTCATAAGTGAGAACATGTAGTATTTGGTTTTCTGTTTTTGCTTTAGTTTGCTGAAGATAATGGCTTCCAGCTCCATCCATGACCCTGCAAAGGACATGACTTCATTCCTTTTAATGAATGCATAGTATTTCATGGTATACATGTACCACATTTTCTTTATCCAATCATCTATCATTGATGGGCATTCAAGTTGACTCCATGTCCTTGCTATTGTGAATAATGCTGCACTGAATATATGCGTGCATGTATCTTTATAACAGAATAATTTATATTCCTGTGGGTTTATACAGTAATAGGATTCCTGGGTCAAATGGTATTTCTGTTCTTTCAGGAATCTCCACACTGTCTTTCACAGTGGTTGAACTAACTTACATTCCCATGAAGAGCGTAAAAGCATTTCTATTTTACTAGGCAACATGGTGAAACCCCATTTCTACAAAAATACAAAAATTAGCTGGGTGTGGTGGCACACAACTGTAGTCCCAGCTAATTGGGAGACTGTAGCAGGAGAATCACTGGAACCCAGAAGGTGGAGTTTGCAGTGGACCAAAATTATGCCACTGCACTCCAGTCTGGGCAATAGAGTGAGACTCTGTCTCAAAAAATAAAATAAAATAAAACAAAATAAAATAAAATAAAAGTAGTTTTCGCATTTCTCCACAGCCTTGCCAGCATCTGTGGTTTCTTGCCTTTTAAATAATCGTCATTCTGACTGGCATGAGATGGTATCTCATTGTGGTTTTGATTTGAATTTTCCTAATGATCAATAATGTTGACCTTTTTTCCATGTTTGTTGGCCGCATGCCTGTCTTCTTTTGAGAAGTGTCTGTTCATGTGCTTTGCCCACTTTTTAATGAGGTTGTTTGTTTTTTCTTGTAAATTTGTTTAAGTTCCTTGTAGATTCTGGATATTAGACCTTTGTCAAATGGATAGATTGCAAAATTATTTTTCCCATTCTGTAGGTTGTCTGTTCACTCTGATAATATACTTTTTTTTTTTTGATTTGCAGAAGTTCTTTAGTTTAACTAGGTTCCATTTGTAAATTTTTGCTTTTGTTACAATTGCTTTTGACATTTCTGTCGTCTATGTCTTGAATGGTATTGCCTAGATTTTCTTCTAGGGTTTTTATAGTTTTGGGTTTTAAATGTAAGGCTTTAATCCACCTTCAGTTAATTTTTGTTTAAGGTATGAGGAAGGTGTCTGGTTTCAATTTTCTGCTTATGGCTAGCCAGTTCTCCTAGCACCAATTGTAAATAGGGAATATTTTCCCTATTGCTTGTTTTTGTCAGGTTTGTTGAAGGTCAAATGGTTGTAGATGTGCCATCCTGTGTCTGAGATGTCTTTTCTGTTTCATTGGTCTATGTGTCTGTTTCTGTACCAGTACCATGCAGTTTGTTTGTTTGTTTTTGTTTTATTTATTTATGTATTTATTTTCGGTAGCCTTGTAGTTTGAAGTCAGGTAATTTGATACCTCCAGTTTTGTTCTTTTTGCTTTGGCATGCCTTGGCTATAAGGGCTCTTTTTCATTTCCATATGAATTTTAAAGTAGTTTTTTTTTTCCCCAATTATGTGAAGAACTTCAATGGTAGTTTAATGGGAATAGCACTGAATCTATAAATTACTTTGGGCAGTATGGCCATTTTCACAAGTATATGGCACAAATTGTTGATATATTACTTGTGTTGTTTCTAGTTTTGTTGTTTTTCTTTTCGCCATGTTAAATGAGACCACTAGAATATAACCACTGGATCACAGCATGTTCATCTACGTCTTCTTAAGATAATGCCAAGTTGTTTTCCAAAGATATAATACAAGTTTCCACTCCAGCTGCCAGGGTGTGAGGGCCTCTACTGCTCCACATATGCTAACATGAGGCAGCACATGGGATTGTCAGACTTCTTGATTTTTGCCAGTCTGTAGGAGATTTAGTGGTATCTCAAAGTGATTTTATTTATATTTACTTGAAAACTATATGATGTAAGTTTCCAGTTGTGTCTTATTTCAAAAGAAAAAACAAACAACGTAACAGAACAAAACAAAAGCAACCAATATAACAACCAAATGGCAACAGCAACACACACAAAATAAATACCCAAGGAACCTCATTTAAATTACCATTCTTGAGCCAATGAGTAATTTACTGTTTTTGTTTTAATGCATGCTCTATCTTCAGCTGTTAGGAGATTACCTCACTATACAGGCAGATTCTCTATACAGATCAACCTAACAGTAAGAAATGTGTGCGTTTGGCAGGGTGCCTTGGGAAGTAGAGCTGCTATGTGTCATTGGTGACTCTATTGTTTCACCAGTTTTCCTTTAGTTACTATACAAATGGGAACAAGGATGGGAATTAGGGAAATTTTCCAAGTGTAAGAAGGTTTCAAATCTGCTCACATCACTTATTGGACATGCAGTGACACATTAGGCCTTTATTTTGTATAAAAGTTATCTGTTTCTTCGCTTGCTTCTCCTTCTTCCAAATTGTTGCCCTGCCTACAACATCAATAACAAAACCATTAAACAATTTTTAAGCCAATTTAGTGGCCACCACTTCCATGTCACTACCACCATACCATTTTGAAAGTGGCTCCATGCAGGTCTTCTTCTAGAAGTTTACAGTATCTCCATTCAGGGCCAACTGTGCCCATTCTGCAGAGTGAGATGGGGTTCCCCAACTTTTGTGTACTTTTTTTATTTGTCTCTTACTTTGGGATGTTTGGGCCCTGAAAGCACACATGATCAGCGATGATCCCAAACATCCAAGACAGTTTGTACCAGGATGACCCCAACAGTTGTTAAAATATTGAAGATTTCCTATGTATGTTGGTCAATAAGCAATTGTCTCAGAACTTGTGTGGCCAATCTCTACATGAGGCCTCTAAGACTCTTTTGTAGCAGCATAGATTGGTGTCTATTTTGAATGGTTGGAACATCGTGTGTGTGTGTGTTTGTGTGTGTGTGTGTATGTGTGTGTGTGTATGTGCGTGTGTGTGTGTGTGTGCATGCGCGCATGCACCTGAGTTAGTGTAAGTACAGTAAGGGGAAGATAGGAGGCAATGAGGTTTGTCTATGACATTCTCACTCTCCCTAGTTGCTTCGTTTCTTTACAAAATCCAGAACAGAGCACTTTCAATTTTGCTTTACTTCCTTTTCCATCTATGTAGGACTTACCACCACAGACCTCCAGGTTTTGCATCTTTACTTTCTCCCAAGGTCAGCCTCATGACCAGACTTCGATGGTTAGTGGAGTAACAGGGGGAGCCCAATCAACCAATATACTAAGTATAAGGAACTGAACTGGGAGCCATTTCAAAAATATGTCTAGCATCCACACATACAAATAATGCATAATGACCTTTTGGGTAGATTTTAATGAAGGAAAATGTAAATCCTCAATGCAGGTTGCAAAAAATAAGGATGGTAAAGTAACCCATAATGAAACCTCTTGTATTATTCATGGCCTTTAATGAAAGATTTTTTTAATCAACAATTTCACCTTTTCTTTACCAACCAAATTTAATTACATTTGTACCAAGATAATTATTTACTTTTTGGCTTAGAAATGACAAAGCTTCTTTCCAGATTAATTTTGTATTTTTAGGATTTTTCAAGAAATCAGGAAGTAAGAGTTATTTTCAAATGCTTTTACAAGGGTGACCAAGAGGCAAATGTTACCGGAAAGAAAAAATATATGTGTCAAACTCAACCCACTGAATGCCAAAAATAAGAAGGTACTCATTACTGAAACCCAGTTTTATTGGCAGGGAAAAATGCAATTGAAAATACAAACCACCAGTAAAGCATATATGGAACAATGCTCTTTCTTAGTCATTTTGCATTTAATGAGTTTTTAAATTTTTTTTAATCTTGTAATATACATGATGCTTCCTATGCACATAAATTTCATGAATTTGGGTGAAAATACTTTGTTTTCATCCCAGGTTCATCACACTCTTTCTGTCTGACAGATTTTTTCAACAGAATATGGGAGTGGATTTTGTCCAGGTATTCTTCTTAGGTCTCCGTGGAAATTTCTTTCTTTTATAGATACAATCTGGCCTAATGAGATTCTAACAGTTCTATACACACTCTTTCTTTATATTTGCATTTTTTCACTGGAGTCATTGTTGGGAGTGAAATGGAAAAATAAGGGGAAAAAAGTATGTATGTTAAATAAGCATAGCAGTTTTCTCTGTCATTTAAGGAAAGTAATTACAATTATTCGTTTGATTTACTGAACGTAAGTGTTCAGTTTGAACACTGTCCAAAGGATGTTGCCTTGCTTAAATATCCAATGATCCTAAACTAAAATTGCTGCTGTAGTCACTGATGGATTTAGTCTAGGAATATGTAATCTTGTGGTAGCACAAGTGTGTCTTCAAAATGTTAGGAAGAAATCTTCTTAAGCAGTATTTCATTATGTTTTCTCAATCACTAATCTTCACTCCTTGTCTTGTCTCTCTCTCTCTCTCATGCTGTCCCCCGTGTGTGTGTGTGTGTGTGTGTGTGTGTGTGTGTGTGTGTGTGTGTGTCTGTATGTTTCTCTCTGTAGAAGTAGGTGGAGGGTTGGTAAGAATAAATATAATCTTACACTGAGATGAAGAGCTAGCAATCCAAATTTGAGGCAATTATGCTAGGACTCACATTGTTAGCTTCCTTGTTCACCAAATATACAAATTTAGCTCATAATCAATATTTTTAATGCAAAACTTTATATAAGCTCCCTACTGGATAAGGAAAAGAGAAAATAACATTAAGCAGAGACTTACATCCTGACAACTTTTGTCTCATGCATCAGGGACTCTGTCCTATGGGATAGATCTACGTGTATTTGGGGAAACACATTGGCCAGTGGTCCAAAGTGAAGAGTAGCTCTGGAATAAGAAAGGCTTTAGATTCAGTTTTCAACTCTTACATTTACTGTTGACATAGGACACATTTCTTAAATTTTACCAACCTGTAAAATGAGTGGAGTAGACAAAAGGAGATAAAGTACCTAAAAGTGTACCTAGCACATAGGAAACAATAAAAATTAGCCAATCCTTTTTAAATAACATATTTTAACTATATGGCTATATACTTTGAAGTCGAAATTGTTTACATGTGATAAAGGATATGGACCAACAGAATAATTATAGATGGCAACATCCTTTGCCTAATGAATCATTTGTTGAAATACGTTCATCTACCATGTGTCAGAGGCTGGTGCTGAGGCTATGTCAGTTACCAAGGGAGGCGAAATCCATGCTACTGTGGAACTTTCAATCTAACAATGAATGATAAGCAGATCACAACATGGCAGAATAGTAGATACACTAGAAAAAAGTGTCTGCTCCCCCCCAACACACACACACATATTAGTCATTTGTAAATGTTTAGAATGATGAACATTAAAAGTTACATTTTCTTTAAAAATATTTTGTTTGGCCTTACACATGGAAGTAATTTTCTCTGGCTAGGCTTGTATTTTTATTATGATATGTGAAGAAGTTAACATAACTCATGTTAACACTGTAGAGGTTTCATCTTCAAGGGCAGCTGGTGACAGGGCCATTAAGGTCCACAGAGAGAGGTGGAAGGAAGGGTGGTCTGAATGGGCAATTTCTCATTTGTTGGATTGATCCCTGATTTTATCAGCATGCTCACGTTCAAAAAATCCCATTGTGAGGTATAATAGATGACACCTGATACTAACAATCCACCTACCAGCCTGAACAGTTCAGAAATTAATGCCTCTCATAACACCAAGAGATTCGATAATGAAGCCAGCTCCGTAGAGGTCAAGGGGAAATGATATTATGGGTGTTCCCCTATGAATCAATGTAATCCTATTGCATTTCCCCAGATGTTCACTCCTGGCCTGTGCAGCTACAATGTGATCTCAAAGACTTTCATAGGAATCCTACTAAACAATTTTGTCTAAACTTGAGGCACTGAAAACCTGTGTGTGGTGTAACAGGTGGAGTTTACATGGCAGGTTCCTTTGCCCCTGGAGATCTGATCAAATGGATCCTCATCCCAAGCTCCTTGATTGTCCAGAGTACTTCAAGTGTTCAGAGAGTACTTAGGAGAATTTATAGTTTCATGGTCACTTCTGCTTCTATTTCATCCTCTAAATTTGAGTTACCTTACCATTCTGTGAAAGCTTTCTCTGTTCTTCATTGCCTGGACGCAGATGTGAAACTTCAGCACCTGCTCAATTTCGATAACTCCCAACCAACCTTAAAGGTCATTTGAATGTAATAGATTGTTCTGAAAATTTAGCAATGTAGGGGTTACAGGGTGGAGGTAAGGGCAGAGGCTTACGTGATGACAACACAAACACCATCACATTTATTTAAATCCTGATTGTTCTTTAAATTCCCTTTCCCTTTCCTTCATAGGAGTACTCCACAGGCAGCTTCTTCAGCTTATGTCCTCAGTACCCAGCCTGGCCCCATCTCTCTTCTGGGCTCTGTTTTGTGTATTCAACCGTATCGGTGTGCTTTGAAGAGCAGAAGGACCTTGCTTAACACAGTCCTCCTGCTCAGAAGAAATATGTGATTTTAAATAATTTTGTTATTATTTTAACATGGCAAAAATTATTGGGCATGCTGGAGCCTCAGGTCCATGGGGGAGAAAGATGAGTTGAAGCTAGACAGGTAAGATGCAACCAAACTGGGGAAGAATTAGTGGCTATGGTGAAGTCTTTGAACTTTATGCAGTTGAAAACATGTAGTCAATGAAGAATTTTAAGGGCAGTGAACCCATGATTAAAGCTTTGTTTTTGAAAGGTGACTATAAATGAGACTTGTAGGGAGGGAACATAAATTCTGGAAGAAAAATGTTTAGGGCTTTGCCTAAACTAAAATAGTAGTATTTTAAATGAATATGATGGGATGTGTGCTATGGTAGATCATTTTCCCTATGCTATGGGAGTATGTGTTAGTTTCTTTCTCCTCGACTAGTCTGTTAGATTCTTGAGAAGGTGGATTGTCTAATTCACTTACATATTTCCCAGAAGCTGTCCTAGAGCTTCCACCTAGTATGAGCCCTATAAATATTATTTCACTGTATGGAATAAGATGATTTCCTGTCCACATCCATTAAGGGCAGCTTTAGTCAAAATTAATACATGGAAATGGTGGTTAAAAAGCCTTTTTCCACATAGCAATTTAAATGGATCCAAATATTCTAGTCTCCTGGGGCTTTACTTTTTACTCAGTAAAATGATGGGAATCACTGTTCCTGGAAATAGAAGGTTGTAGCTGCTCTACTAAAAACAAACAAACAAACAAAAAACAAAACCAAAACCTCTCAGGAATTATTTTTATCTGGTATTTTCCTAGGAGGGTAAAAGATAGAGATTTTTTAAAGCTCTTTTCTCTCATCTCAGCCAGCTTCTCTCATCTCAGCTTGTCTGTCTGTATAACTTGCCCCTGGGCTAAACTCAGCCTCAGGCCTATTGGATTGGCCAGCCTCCAAAATCAAATTCTGTAGCACACTGTCACGTAGTTTTACCGGGTAAAGGAAGACAAAGACAATGCAGGCAGAGAACAAGTGAATGTCGAACATTATTATTCTCAAAATATATTGGCCATTCCCAGTCTAGGGGAAAATTTAAAGTACTTTGGATTATAATGAAATATCAGTAGCCTCTTTTTCCCCTAATTAATTCCTTCCCTGTCCTTTCTGGATTCTGAAAATCCACTGGTGTTCGGGTATAAACTCTGAAACTGTTTGTCTTGCTTATGAGGGCATTCTAATTTTCTGTCTAAACCTCTCTTATCTATTTTCTACAGGATTGCGAGTTAAAATACAAGACTCCCTGTTAAAATTTAATTTCAGATAAAAACAAATAATTTTTAAGTATAAGGTTGCAATGTGGGATATACTCAATACAGGTACACCTCCTGCAAGTTCAGTTCCAGACCACCGTAATACATCACATACCGCAATTAAAGAAAGCCACACTCTTTTGATTTATCAGCACATATACAAGTTATATTTATACTATAATGTCGTCTATGAAATGTGCAATAACGTTATGTCTGCAAAAAACATACTTTAATTAAAAACATTTTATTTACTAAAAATACTAACAATCATCCGAGCTTTCAGGGAGTCCTGATCTCTTTGCTTGTGGAAGGTCTTGCCTCGATGTTGATAGCTGATGATTCATCAGGGTGGTGGTTGCTGAAGGTTGGGGTGATTGTGGAAAATTTTCGAGACAACCATGAAGGTCGCTGCATTGAATGACTCCTCCTTTCATGAAAGATTTCTCTGTAGCATGTGATGCCGTTTCATATCATTTTACCCCCAATAGAACTTCTTTAAAAATTGGGGTCAACCCTCTCAAACCCTGCAGCTGCTTTAACGACTAAGTTTATGGAATACCCTAAATTCTTTCTTGTCACTTCAACGATGGTCACGGAGTCTTCACCAGGTGAAGAAAACACTTTCTTTGTTCATCCATAAAATGCAACTCCTCATCTGTTCAAGTTTTATCAGTGGGATTGCAGAAATTCAGTTGCATCTTCAGGCTCCACCCCTAATTCTAGTTTTGTTCCACCACATCTGCCGTTACTTTTCCGCTGAAGTTTTTTTTCTTTCTTTCTTTCTTTTCTTTGTGTGTGTGTGTGTGTGTGTGTGTGTGTGTGTGTGTGTGTGTGTGTGACTGAGTCTCTCTCTCTTTAGCCCAGGCTGGAGTGCAGTGGCACAATCTCGGCTCACTGCAACTTCCATCTCCCAGGTTCAAGCGATGCTCCTGCCTTAGCCTCCCGAGTAGTTGGCATTACAGGTGCCCGCCACCACACCCAGCCAATTTTTGTATTTTAAGTAGAGAAGGGGATTTCACCAAGTTGACCAGGCTGGTCTTGAACTCCTGACCTCAGGTGATCCACCAACCTCAGCTTCTGAAAGTGTTGGGATTACAGGTATGAGCCACCGCACCTGGCCTCCAATGAAGTCTTGAGCCCCTCAAGATCATTGATAAGTGTTAGAATCAACTTCCACCACAATATGTATTGTTTTTTACCTTCTAAGTACATGGTTTGTGGCACCCCAAAACAACTATAATAATAACAACAAAAATCATTGATCACAGATCACCATAACAGGTTTAATTTTAATTTAAAAAGTTCGAAATGTTGCAGGAAGTACCAAAAGGTGACATGGAAAAGGAAGTGTGCATATGTTGTTTGTAAAATGGCCACAGTACACTTGCTCAATACTTGGTTGCCACAGACCTTCAATTTGTAAAAAAATGCATATCTGCAAAGTGAAGTACAATGAAAAGAGGTATGCCTGTTTACTGGAAAAAAAAAAAGTCATTCTTTATCTGAAATTCAGTTTAACATGGTTTCCTTTATTTCTAATAGCTTTATTGAGATATAATTCCTGTCATACAATTTAGCAATTTGAAATGCACAATTTAATAGTTTTTAGTAAAAACAAATTCATATCTCCATGGTCATAATAGACATTTTTGCTACTCAAAAAGACCCCTGTACATCTTTGCCATTACCTCTCAATGCCCCATCCCCTGTCATCCCCAGACATAATAAAACACAAATCTACTTTCTCTATAGATGTGCATATTTTGGACATGTCATATGAATAGAATCATAAACTATGTACACCTTTGTGACTGGCTTCTTTCTCTTAGCATAACGTTTTCAAGGTTAATTTCTGTTGTAGCATGTATCAGTACTTTATTATGGAGCAATATTGCATTGTATGGATTTACTGTATATTATTTGTCATTTCATCACTTGATGGACATTTATTTCACATTTTGGCTATTGTGAATAATTCTGCTATGAGCATTTGTGTACAAGAGTTTGTGTAAACGTATGCTTTTATTTCTCTAGGGTATATATCTAGGAGTAGAATTACTGTACTATGTGGTAACTTTAGGTTTACCAGTTTGAGGAACTGCCAAGTCGTTTTCCAAAGTGACTGCACCATTTACTTTCCCACCATCTGTACATGAGGGTTCCAATTTCTCTGCATCTTTTCAAATAATTGTTATTGTTTCTTTTTTGATTGTGGTTTTGATTTGTATTTCTCTGATAGGTAATGATGGTAAGCATATTTTTATGTCCTTATCGGCCAATTTTATGTCTTCTTTAGATGAATATCGATTCATATCTCTCATCTTTTTAAAATTGTATTATTTGCCTTTTTTCACTATTGAACTGCGATGGTTATTTATGTATACTACGTACAAGTTACCTCTCAGACCTATGACTTGCAAAAGTTTCTCCCATTCTGTGGGTAGCATTCTGTACTTTTATTTGCCAAATTGTATTTGCTTAATTCTATACCAAAGGACACTCACCTTACGTAACTCAAAAGTCTCCATACGGTATTTTCCAAACAAAGAAGCAGTTCTCTCATTTAAAGGAATTTTGCTTTCCTCCTGGACTTTTTGGCTCCAAGTGTGGTTGACTTTTAAAATAAGTTTATTTATTTTCCTGATTGAATTTCTGTGTGTTCTCATTAGTCATGCAATTTTCAGCCCTTTTCTGTTGAACCCTTTTCCTCAAAAACGGGTACTGAGAAAGAAGATCTTGTTTTCCCTTAAGTTGTTACTGAGTTAAAATGTAGAGCCTGAATCATGAAATGGGTGATAAGTGGTCTTCACAATTACCCTTGAACATCTCCTTGTACATGTCTAACACACACACCCTTTTCTCATAAAAACCAAAACAAGAGGCACCTTTGTGATTATCTATTCAGGACACCTTATAAAGTATATCGCATTTGTATCATCTCCAATAGTAACCCACCAGCCATCTAATAGCAATTTCAGAATGAATAAAACAAAAAATCGCAATACAGTTGTGACCTACTTTAAAGATAGTAGTGTACTTATATTACAGGAAAACAATTTAATGGAACTATTTAAAGATAATTTACATAAAAATATATACCATTATGTGAGATACATAGTAGGTGCTGAATAACGTTAGTTTAATCATTGTTTTCCTTACCCAAGACTAAAATTTAAACCCCTAAAAATAATTCACCGGGGTATCAAATTATATGCCTACATTTGTAAACTGGAATAATTCAGTAACTGCAAAATATGAAATATCTATAAAAAGGCCTAGGCATTGTATTAGAGACTTAACCCATAATTTTTCATTTATTTACCATAATTCTCTGTTAGATATATATGATCACTTTTAGGTTGCATTTATATTCATTGAGTTCCAGTAACATATTCAAATTCGTATAAGTGGTAATATAAAAGCTGCTTTTCAAATACAGAGCAGTCTTTCCTGAAAACTCATGTTCTTTTTAATATAGAACATTTCATTTCAAATCCTGTATATTTTACAAATGTTTCTTTTTCCAGAGATCTCCGATCACTCTGACTGGAAGTAATTTGTTCCATAATAGACCTGCAGAGTAATTTCCCTGGGCCCTCCTATGGTACTTAGCATTTTCCACATTTTTATATTTATTGGTTTCTCGGTGTTTTCACATAATTTTATTTCTTCTCCCATCATCTCTCCTTCTATATTCGCAGTGATAGATCTTTCACTAGAATGTTTTACTAATATGTTAGAAGGAGCCAATAAATGATATGCAGCAGTGCTCCCCAACCTATTCTTATCATGACAAACATAGACAATTAAAGCACTGAAATTCTACTTAGTTAAAGGTGGATTAGCTTATCTCAATCAACAACAAAAAGGACAGGCTTGAAAATTTCTAAAAAGCATAACAAATCTAAAAGGTTTGTAAGCAATTATCATTACAAAGCCGATGAGAGAGAGAGGTACCTAACAAAGTAAGTAGAGCATAGAAGATGCGTTTACTTTGGAAAAAATAAAAAATCCATCTAGCCAAATTTTAACTTTGTTTTTCTAACTGCCTAAAATGTGTGAGAGGACCAACTCCAGAACACATCCAGAACTTGAGATTTAACAGGAAATCCTCCTAACGTTGAGGGGTTATCCAAAACGAATAGCTCTTGAGAAGAAATTTTTAAAAATCGGCTTTCATACTCATGTCAAGCCCATGTTGACATCAATTAGAAGCTCACAAACTCTGAATTTATGTTAACTTATGAGCAGAGCAGAGGGTCTCCTAGGTACCTTAAAACAAAAAGAAACAGTTTGTAAAGTTGCATCTTTATCTTAAGCCCAAAATTATTGCTGCAGATTTTTTTCCTAGGGTAAGGTACATCACACAATAATGATAAAGCATATCAAATATAATCAGCCCCACAGAAAATGAGGTAACATGAGTTAGAAAACAGAAAAAAACAGACAGCAAGTAATAGAACTACAAAGAATTTCATATATGGGAATGATGAGAGACAGATCATAAAACAGCCATGATTACTACTTGTATGAAATAAAAGATGAATTGAGAACATATTCCAAAAACAGAAACCTATAAAAAGTGGCAGATCAAATTAAAAACTTACACAAAATACAACTTGTAGAAATCAAGAATATAATAACTGATAAATAACTAAATGGATGAATTAAGTGGCAGATTAGATGTAACTAAAGAGATGGCCAGGAAGAAGGATCAGGGAAATTATCTGGAAATAAGATTGCAGAGAAGAAAAGATAAAACTATGCAGTAAATTTAGATGATTGGGTGGATACACCCTAAGTTAGAGAGGTATGAACAGAAGCAAAGCCTTCTGATTCCCTGTTACTTTCTGGGTGTTAGAATAAATTGCTTATTTATACTTTAATATAATTTGCTATAATTGCTAAAGGAATATAAATAGGTAAATTAACTTCAGAAATTATGTCACAAAAATTGAAAGATAAAAACATGCTGCATACCTTAAATATACGCAATAAAATTTATTTTAAAAATTAAAATATTAATAAAAACAAAAGCAGATAAAAGGATAAGTAAGAAAAATTAAACTTGAGGCCGGGCGCGGTGGCTCAAGCCTGTAATCCCAGCACTTTGGGAGGCCGAGACGGGCGGATCACGAGGTCAGGAGATCGAGACCATCCTGGCTAACACGGTGAAACCCCATCTCTACTAAAAAATACAAAAAAAAAACTAGCCGGGCGAAGTGGCGGGCGCCTGTGGTCCCAGCTACTCGGGAGGCTGAGGCAGGAGAATGGCGTAAACCCGGGAGGCGGAGCTTGCAGTGAGCTGAGATCCGGCCACTGCACTCCAGCCTGAGCGACAGAGCCAGACTCAGTCTCAAAAAAAAAAAAAAAAAAAAAAAAGAAAAATTAAACTTGAAAGTACAAATTTGAAAGGAGAACACAGGGTGGTAAAAAAAAAATGAAATATATTTACAATGAAATGAAATGCAAATTGATTAAATGCTCCAGTTAAAAACAGATGATCAGATTGAACATGTATATTCTGCTTCTAAGTTATATGCATTATTGAGATGTACCTAAAACATAAAGATAATGAAAGAATAAAAATGAAAATAGGTACAAATAGTAATCAAAAGTACAAATAATCAAAAGAAAGGTGTAGCTATAAATATCACAAAAGTTGTCTTTTAGTCACAAAGAATTACTGGTGATAAAGAGGTTCATTTTATAATCATGAAGGTTTGAGTCCTCTAATCCTAAATTTATATTTACCTGGTAACACTTTTAAGGTATATAAAGAAAAACCTAATAAGAAACAAATATTGACCAAAATTTGAGAAACTGAGAAAACAAAGAGTAGGAATGAGTTAGAAGAACTGAACAATAAAATACCACACCAAACAACTGAAAAACACAAATTACTTTTAGGCATATTTGTATCCATTATGGAACATTCACAAAATTTGATCAAGTACTAGGTGTGGTAATGTAAACTGATATCACTATTTTGGAAATGGTGGATAATATCTATTGATAGTATATTTGAAGTTATACACACCTTTGAACCAGCAGTCTCACATCAAGAAAAATACCCTTCAGAAAATCATGAAATTGTCTGTTAGGGCATATATTCAGGAATGTTTCATACCAAGACTATTTATAATAGCTACAAACTAGAAATACCCAAAATGCTACCAAAAGGAGCATAGATTTTAAAAAAACTGTATTGTATTACCAAAAAAGAATTCTATACAACAAATGGAGAAAATATAACATCGACAGGAGTCACCATGGATGAATCATGCCATCAAATCTTAAGTAAATAAAGTAACATACCAAATGATGCTTAAAATATAATTCCATGTATGTAAAATCAAAAAACAAATATTAGTAAATATAATTGTTTAGAAATATGTACATAAATCGTAAACTACAATTTTTAAAAATGTGCATTGCAATGGTAAAGATAGTGGCTGTCTGCACAAGAGTGGGAAGGAATTACAGAGGGCTTCTGACATGTTGACCGTGTTCTGTTTTTCAGCCTGAATGATCTAAACATATATAGTTTCCACACTGTTCTCTTTGTAAGTTATATTTGACAAATAAGAAGATTTTTAAAAAGCAAAACGGAAAATATTTTAGGGTTTATAGGTATAAAAGGGAGAAGTAGCTTTCAGCCAAAAGGGAGTCTCAAGTTTTGCCTGACTGCCTTGAGAGCCTTGGAGGAGTCAATGTTTATCTTCTCTAACCCTTCCAGGGAGGCCACTCTGCTATGTCCTACTTTGAAGTGCCCAGATCAAGGAAATTTAAAATCTCACTCTACTTGATCTTAATGAGCTGTATTGTTTCTTTACCTCCCTCTCTCCATCTCTCCTTTCTGTTTACAAAAATGACAGGTTTTATGGTCCCCGCGGTAGCAGTTTTATGCAGTCTTATAACAAATTGTCTCAACCTAGATGCTATTGACATTTGGACTAGATAATTATTTGTTGTGTTTGTAGTGAGGGCTGGGGTGGGGGTGGGGCTGGCTTATACATTGTAGGATGTTTGCAGCATTTCTGGTCTCTGCCCCTAGATGTCTGCGGCACACCCTCCTTTCCCCCAGCCTTCCTTCCCAGTTGTGACAACAATAATGTCTCAAAATATTGCTAAATTTCACTTAGACAAAAAAAGCACTGGGCTAGAAACAACTGACCTACAGCTATGGGGAAAAAAGAGTCCTTAACACCTATTGTTGGATCAGTAAGTATACATTTAGGCTTCCTATATAGATGTAGGTTTAACCTTGGGAAGAAAGGACATGAGGAGGCATAGCTAAACATATGTAGGTCTACTATATTGAAGGGAGGTTACATCTTCTGCTGGCTCTAGATGGTGAAAATGGAGTGGAAGTTTTGATCAGATGAATGACAACAGGAAATTTTAAAAAACCCTAATCATTAAAGTGATTTGCAAATACAATAAGGTAGGGATCTCACATTATGGGTAGTATTCTAGCAGAAGCTGCAGTAATTCAGGAATTTTGAAGACGTTATCCCCGGATATTTGAACATTTCAGAGTTCTGGTTTCCAAGGTCTCCTCTACTGTCGGGAGGATGACCTTTAAATAAAGGACTCCTGGACTTATCAGGGGCAGTGTCTAGTAAAAAGCCAATGTCTTTCTCTCCTGTCTTGGAGACAGAGTTTGCTATTAAGGATTTTTCAGTGCTTTTTTGATTGCTTGTGGCCTTCAAACCCAGTGTTGAGTAAAAATACATTTTCATTTTTCCAGCATTTCTGAGCCAGGCAATTGCTATTTAGTTTAGAAAAGAAGATTGGCTTTTTTCTTTTAGTTGGTGTAAAAAATGTATTGTCAATTGCAGAAAAAAAATGCGTAGAAAGACTCTTTCAAATCATCATTAATGTTTTGACTAAATATTCCCTCTTTGCTTTGGGGGGACCACATAACCTGGATGACCTAGGAAAGCCCTGGTTATCCTTCTACCTGGCATCTTGTCTAGTTTAGCACTTATTCTAGGGTTTTCACTTGCAATAAAATTGTCACTAATAATCATGGCATTTAAATCATCTGGAATGCTTTTGGTAGACTGCAACTTTGACTTTTAGCTTCCGATACAGTCTTATCTAGGAGCAAGATTTTTAACATGCGCTTAGAAGTTGCACATCTTGCTTTTCATGATTCTCTCCAAATGCATCATAGCTAAATCTCTCTTTGTAAGGCAGCAGGCAGATGTTTGCTGACATAGCAAAGTCTTCTCAAATGTGACTAAGGACTGCTAACTCTTTGTGGCTTCAGGTGTCTGTGGTAGAGGCATCGGGCTTGTTGCCCCCAGCAACCACTTGGTGTAGCAACCAGTTCGATGGCCTGTGCTAAATCTGCCTGGTGCAGGAAGATGCAGTACAGCAACTGGGAGAGGAGTTAGAGTAATACATGTGGCATTACAGGTTAGGAGTTTGTAAAATACGTGAGGGTAATAAAAGTCCAGCCTTCCAATTGTTGAGAAAGTCAATGATAAACATGTACTTGAGCAAAATGTTTCTCTACGTTGAGCATCCTCCATGGGAACTGCAGTGAAATCACTGACCACACAGAAGCCAGAAGACCTAAATCCAGTAAAGAAACACCAGCATGTTCTTAAAAAATCACTTGTTATTTTAGGTAACTGTGCCTAATGATGACAAATTAGTACAGCTCTGAAATGGACTATTTATCAAATAATTGTTCTTTTAAATTAATTTCACTCATTTTCTACTGCAAGTATTGTTATGCATATACAACAAAAGGGAAACCAAAGTAGTTGCAAATGTCTTGAATTTATTAACAGATAAATTTGCAAACAGTTAAACGATGTCAGTTTTATATTGATGTTAGTGGATGGTTTAAAGAGAAAGGCAGTTAAGGCCAATATGGGAATTTCTTCTAATTCATAGAATCAAACTAAAAGTTTAGGGAGTTCATTCCAATGTAGGTAATGCATCTCATGCTAATTTCAACGCTACAAGAAATTTAGTTATAAGAGTTCAAAATGAATATTAAAGAGAAACTACTTGTTTCTTTTTCACAGCTTAATACACATACAATTTTTGAATGATTCCTGTGTCATGATAAAAGCAATGTTCTTATTAAATTACGGAACCCATAGAGCAGAAATGTAGTAACAACAGCCTGGGTACAAACATAATTCATAACTGGGTTCAAAAAGCTTTCAATAATCTACCAATAAAAAGAGAAGCTATAGTTGCCAAAATTTACAAATATGTTTAATAAAAGCAACTTTAGAAGAAAAACTAATGCTTGTTATTAAATATATATTTTAGCCTGGTGGCCCTCATTTCTCTCTACAATGGTTATCTTTAATTTTTTTTTAAAATGTTGAGCTTTTACATAAATACTTGGCAAATTAACGTTAATGTTCCATAATCATATATAACTTTTTTTGGTAAACTCATTTCTAAGCATTCTCTTACCAAACTCAGTTGGGAAATTTTAATAAACTTATGCATTCCAAAGACATGCCTTCTTGAAGGTAGAGTTCCCAGAATGATATGACATTAAAAATTATCCCTACAAAAATAAAGGAAAGACTGAAAGAATTAAACATGAATCCAAAGTTTGGGCAACATTGAATTTTATAATTCCATTTTGACATTTTAGAATATCTTGACTCACAGAAAAATTATTAAAAAAAGGATTTTCCTGGAGCTTTGTTTTTAATCGAATGAGTTTATATTGTGTTAGAATGACATCAATTTGAGAAGGCCTAGAATTTTGCAGTATCCTAATTTAGTGAAATATTTTAAGGAATGATAAAAGGCAACTTATTTGTTGAATTGTGTCTTGTTAAAATTATTAACAAAGTAAGGTACTGTAAATTGAAGTAAAAACGTACTTATGAAAATATTTGGATTGAAACATTTGCATATTTCAATATGAAAATAAAGAAAGAGCTGAGAATAGAATGCACTTAGAAAAATTGATTCTAAATTTGTTGCAACAATTTTAGTGAAAGTATTTTCTCAGTTAAAGACATTATGGTCTATACAATAATGTATATCAATAATAAATTTAAAGTATTAACAGTATGAAATTTATTATACATAAAATGCAAATCTATACAGGTTTACAGGTAATTAAAAATAATGCCACCTTTTCAAGACTTATTCTTCCGTTACCAATGACATAGTATTAGCGACAGATTTCAATTAAAAATTGATGAACATATCTGAATATCTATGAAAGATGATTAGTTTGATACTGTTAATTTACACATGTTCAAATGACAAAACACTTTTATTTGCCTTTATTGCTATTATATAATGAGAGGAGATATATATTGTTTATATATCTTAGAAGTAATTTTACTTTCAACATTGTTTTTGAGTAGAAATATTTTATAATCTACCAACATAATAAGTCAATTTGTTAATTAATAAACAGTTATTTTTAAAAATGTGATACATTATTTTTGAAACCCGATTTCACTCTCCAAAACAGCCCAGTTTACACATTAAATCACTCATCTGTGATAATAATGACAGAGTGTTCTGTGAACACACATATACACACAGAGGGGCACATGTACTCTTAGCAAATAATAGGATTTTTTAAAAAAATGTATTTTCACCTTCACCTAATCTTAGTCAACAGATTGTAAGTGCATCTTTTCTTTAAATATTTATTTTGTAATGTTAAGAACATTTAACATGATATCTACCCTCTTAATATATTTCTAAATGTTGACTAGTGGTACACCGTTGTACAGCAGTTCTCCAGAGCTTATTCATCTTGCTTATTGATTACTAACTTCTCATTTCCTCCTTCCCGTAGCCCCTGGCAACCACTATTTCACAATTTGATTCTATAAATTTGATTATTCTTTATTTTTTCATTTTTATGAATACATAATAGTTGTTCATATTTAAGGGGTACGTGCAATACTTTGATATAAGGATACAATGTGCAAAGATCAAATCACTGTAATTAAGATATCCATCACCTGAAGCATTTATCATTTCTTTGTATTAGGAACATTATTCTACTCTTAGTTATTTTGAAATATACAATAAATTATTGTTAACTAATGTTGCCCTATTATGCTACCAAACATTAGCTCTTGTTTCTTCTATCTGACTATATATTTGTAATCATTTTAGACACCTCATATAAGTGGAATCATTCAGTGTTTTTCTTTCTGACTTATTTCACTTTGCATAAGGTTCATCCAAGTTATTGTATATTGCACATTTCTTTCTTAAAGCTGAATAGTAATCCATTGTACATATATATATGTCTTTTTTTTAATCTATGAAAATTTAGGTTGTTTCCCCCTCTTGACTATTGTGAATAGTGTTGCAATGCACATGGAAGTGCCACTATCTCTTTAAGATCCTGATCTCAGTACTTTTGGATAAAATCCCAGTAGTAGAGTTGCCAGATTATGGTAGTCCTGTTTTTTCTTTTTTGAGAAACCTCCAAATTTTTTCCATTGATGCCACACCACTTTGCATTTCCATGGATGATAGGCAAGAGTTCCAATTTCCAATTTCTCTACTTCCTTGCCAACACATGTTATTTTCTAGGATTTTTTTTGCTCTTATTTTTTTTAAATAAGGTAGCCACCCTAACAGGTATAAAATGACTATTCTCTAATGATTAGAATGATGAACATTTTTACATATACCTGTTGGCTATTTGTACATCTTTTTTTTTTTTTGAGAAATGTGTATCAAGAACTTAGCTAATTCCTGAGTTGGCTTATTGTTTGTTTGTTTTCTGTTGAGATGTGGGAATTCCCTATATAGTTGGGGGTCTAACGTATATTCTTTGCAAATAATTTTCTCCCATTCTGTGGGTTGACTTTTCATTGCTGATCATTTCTTTTGCTGTACTGGAGCTTTGTAGTTTGATGTAATACCACTTGTTTGCTTTTATTACTTGAGCTTTTGATATTACATCTATGAAAATACTGGCAAAAACAATG
Organism: Macaca nemestrina; assembly: GCF_043159975.1. Taxonomy (NCBI): domain Eukaryota; kingdom Metazoa; phylum Chordata; class Mammalia; order Primates; family Cercopithecidae; genus Macaca; species Macaca nemestrina. Next base: position 78,631,658 of record NC_092133.1, read on the forward strand.
TCATGAAGTATTTCCCCTAAGTTTTCTTTTAGAAGTTTTACCGTTTCAGACTTCAAATTTATGTTGATAGTCTGTGTTGATTTTTCTGTTGTTGTTGTTGCGTATGGTATAAGATAAAGGTCCAGTTTCCTTCTTTTGCATGGGAATTATCCATTTTTTCCAACACCATTTGTTATAAAGAATATATTTCTGTGTAAACAAAGTAAGAACAGAAGAAAATTACTTCAACATAATAAAGGCCATATATGGAAAGTTTACAGCTAACATTATACTCAATGTTGAAAAGCTGAAAAAGCTTTTCCTCTGTGATCACCATTTCTATGCAACAAAGAGTAGAAGTCTTAGAAAGAGCAACTAGGACAGACGAAGAAATAAAAGGCATCCAAATAGGAAGATGTAAAATTGTACCTGTTGTAAGACAACATGATCTTATATATGGAAAATCCTGAAGGCTCCATTTAAAACAGTAACAACAAGAACAACAGCAAAATGTTAGAACTAATAAATGAATTCAGTAAAGTTGTAAGGTAAAAAAGCCACATATAAAAATCAGTTGCATTTCTATAGACTAACAACAAACTATCTGAAAAGAAAATTAGGAAAACCATCCCAAATATTGCAAAACCATTTACAATAGCACAAAAATAATAAAATCTTAGGAATAAACTTAACCAAGAAGGTGAATTACTTGTACATTTAAAACTATAAAAATGATAAATTAAACAAGACACACAGAAATGGAAAGATATTTTGTTTTCATGGAAAACAATATTGTTAAGACATCCATACTGCTACCCAAAGCAATCTACAAATTCAGTTCAATCTCCATCAAAATCCCAGTGGTATTTTCTACCAGTAATAGAAAAATCAAATTTTTTTTTTTTTGAGACAGAGTATTGATCTATTGCCCAGGCTGGCGGGCAGTGATGCACAATCTTGGCTCACAGCAACTTCTGCCCTGCCAGGTTCAAGTGATTCTCCTGCCTTAGCCTCCCGAGTAGCTGGGCCTACAGGCACATGCCACCACACTTGGCTAATTTTTATATTTTTAGTAGAAGAGGGTTTCACCATGTTGGCCAGGCTGGTCTTGAATTCCTGACCTCAGGTGATCCACCCACCTCAGCCTCCCAAAGTGCTGGGATTACAGGTGTGAGCCACCATGACTGGCCAGAAAAAAATGTTTAAATGCATATGGAATCACACAATATAATCAAATAACCAAATCAATCTTGAGAAAAAAGAACAAAGCCAGAGACATCACATGTTCTAATTTCAAAATATATTACAAAACTATAGTAATCAAAAGAGTGTGGTACTCACATAAGGACATGTAGACCAATGAAACAGAACAGAGGGCCCAGAAATAAATCCATGTATATGCAGTTGACTGATCTGGGACAAAGATGCTAAAAACACACAATGGAAAAAGGATTGTCTCTTCAAATGTTTCTTCCGTCATTAATTCATTCACTCAAAAATATACGTTGAGGTCAGGCATGGTGGGTCATGCCTGTAATCCCAGCACTTTGGGAGGCCAAAGCTGGTGGATCACCTGAGGTCAGGAGTCCAAGACCAGCCTAGCCAATATGCTGAAACACTGTCACTACTAAAAATGCAAAAATTAGCCAGGCATAGTGGCACACCTCTGTAATCCCAGCTACTCTGTAGGCTGAAGTAGGAGAATTACTTGAACCCAGGAGTTGGAGGCTGCAGTGCACTAAGATCACACCACTGCACTCCAGCCTGGATGACAGAGTGAGACCCCATCTCAAAAAAAAAAAAAAAAAAAAAAAATCTATCTATCTGTATACATATATATATATAGAGAGAGAGAGAGAGAGAGAGTACTGAGAAGGTCCCACACCTCATGGAAAACATAGCCATATCAGATATAGTCCTTATATCAAAGCACAATCTAGTGAGGAAAATTATATACACACACTATATATTTGCTCACAAATATATATGTAATTTAATCACAATGGGTTGTCATATTGGAAATCTGTGCTGGATATAGATATTACACAGGTAATAGAATTAGCCCAGAACACTCATGGAACTGGAGTGCTCCCAAACACATTTTTGGAAATCCCACTCTCCACAGAAGAAAATATTTAAAGGGTTTTTGGTAAGTGAACATAAATCAGAATTTCATATTTTGAGATATATAGGAGTTGGATTGGAGGGCTGTAGAATCTCTTGAGTTGTCCAAATAAATTTAGATGACTGCTGCTAGAGAAAAACTGCTTTTGTCGGGAAAGAAATGATAAAAGGCTGGAATTGTTTTACATTTAATCACACTAATAGGGATGCAGAGAGCCTGAGAACCTGCATAGGAGAGATCACAAATTTTGAAAAGAGACAGAGCTTGGGATGAGTGCCCATATAAAAACGCTTAAATGTCTTAAACATAATTTGAGTGGACTTATTTATATTTCAAGATTAACGTACTGTTTGATACAAGTTGCCTGCACATTTTCCTTTAAGTAATGGGCTCTGCCCCTCTTTGCCTAAATTAAACGTAGTTTGCAACAATTCAAAATGCAAATATTTTTTAAAGTAGTCTTTGTTGGCCGGGCGCGGTGGCTCAAGCCTGTAATCCCACACTTTGGGAGGCCGAGACGGGCGGATCACGAGGTCAGGAGATCGAGACCATCCTGGCTAACACGGTGAAACCCCGCCTCTACTAAAAAATACAAAAAACTAGCCGGGCGAGGTGGTGGGCGCCTGTAGTCCCAGCTACTCGGGAGGCTGAGGCAGGAGAATGGCGTAAACCCGGGAGGCGGAGCTTGTAGTGAGCTGAGATCCGGCCACTGCACTCCAGCCTGGGTGACAGAGCGAGACTCCGTCTCAAAAAAAAAAAAAAAAAAAAAAGTAGTCTTTGGTTTTTTTTGTTTTTTTGTTTTTTTTTCTTAGACTGGCATTCACAAAAGCTGCAGCACTCTTGTATTAGCAGGTAAAATCTAGACCTAGATCTTATTTTGTGCTGGACAATCCTTAAGCTGAGATATTTGACAAATGTCATTGTATCAGCTTTGTAAATGTTAATCTCAGGCTCCACTTATTTTAGCCGCTTGGTATGGTTTGTCCCAGAGTCTCCTGTGAGCTTATTTTGCTAAGCAATCAGTTACGCTGCAATAATTGGTCAGCCTTTCTGTGTTCTTTACAAAGCAGACCTATCACTCAGCAAGATTTTTTAACACAATTTTCATGAAGTCTGGATCTACTGAGGATTTGACGGATTCAGGAAGACAAACAAAATGACTTCTTGGCTACCTTAGGATAGCCAGGGGACAGGAAGAAAGAAAGCAAAAAGCAAAAAAGGAAAACAAGAATCAAATAGTTTTGCATTAGACATGGATGGCTCAAACTAGTGCTGTTCCCCCTATACAAATTAAATTTGTTTCATTCACATAGAGTTAGTGGCCGGAATTTCTCTACTTTCCAAACAGCTTATTTTTCCTTTTGCTTTTGCACTTTAAGAACTTATGTGTGGGGGATGGGCAATTGAGGTGTCTTTGACTTGTTAGTTGAAAGTTATGGTAATTTTTTTTGTTTGTTTGCTCATACTCATTTTACAAGTGGTTAAAACTTTGGTAATTGACATGAAGACCCATTTTCTTCTCTTGCTTGGATTCAGAGATAACAGATTTGTGCTTAATTCCCAGTCATGAAATTCTGATGGAATGGATTACCATGTTGTAGCAAAGACTTTGTAACCTGGAGACCTTGTGATTATTAATTCAGAGGGGATTCATCAGGGTCTACCTCTGTTGACTGATGAGTCAGAGGATGACATCAAGGTAACTGGGATATTGTTTGGGCCTCACATTTCCTTATAGGGCAAATTATTATATAATTTTATTATTAAATTGGTAAAATTAAATTTTTATTATTAAATTGATTTTATTATTAAAATATTAGATGCACTAAATGAAGAATGAGGATTTATTAACTTATTATTAAAGATACTCTGACCAAAAAAGATAAGTCGACATGAATAAGCAAGCACTCTGAACTTGGAGAAAGTAGGTTTAGGAAAAAATTGAGGACCCAACACTGATTGACAACACGACATTGTGAAAATTTTCTCAGAGTTTCTGGTTACTTACTGTAAAATGCATGTATTGTTCACCTCATGGGTTTTTGTGAATATTTAGTGATATGCGGAATCCAGACCTAGTCTATAAGCTACACTTGCAATTAAATATAAAATATTATTATTTTTATTTAAGTTAAAATTGCCTTTTGAAGAATTTCCTTAGGTCGATTCATTTACAAATGGTAACATTTAAATTATGATATGCCTTGCCTACATTTTCATGGAATGAACAGGGTATAAAAAAAAGTTCTACATATCAAACCCTCCAAACAAAGTAGCAAGTATGATCAAGTATTATGTAGATGGTTAAGGGCTTGCAGGACAATGGTGACTTTCGCACCTTTGTTTTTATTGAGATGTAAATTGGGACCCCTTTTGTTTATTACGTGATCATCCATCTTAGTAACTGGCCTTGCCTTGCACCTTTAATAGAGTTTGATAAGAGTCAGTTAGATTTATAAGCAATGACTTGACACCTAAAGGTGGGGTATGAAACTCCTGGACTACTATTGAGCAAAATATATTTTAAATTACATAAAAGTGTTATACAACCTTCAAGTAAGAAAACAAACACTTCTAGGTTACTCAAACATTTTTTAATGTAATTTCTGAAGGGGTATAATTTTAGATTTATAAAAATTTGTACTTTCAATTTTTTTTCCTTAAAATAATGGTATTAATATATCCTATGACTTTGGACAAATGAATTTACTACTTGACCTCAATTTTTGGTTCCATAAATCAAGGGGTTTAGACTGAGTGAGTATGAAAATCTCTTCTAATTAGAACTTCGTTGACCCCATTATTAATAGTTATTAAATGAACTGATGTTGGAAAATGAGAAGCAGAAGTGTTGCTGCCTCAGATTTGGGCAGGGCTGTCTTGATGTTGACAGTGTTGTTAATAGGGCGACACATTCCCTGTTCATTCATATAGGTCACCTGGAATTTATGAGGAAAGAATGCAAATTTTTTGAGGATCCAAGTGAATTCCAGAGACCTTCAAACAATGAGACTTATAATAGTGAGCAGTGGTTGAGAGGTCTCCATGCCCCAGATGTGTACATTTGTTACCTCATTTGTTAGTCACAACATTCTAGCAAAAGCTCAGTTTATCACCCTGGATTTTCAACTGAAATTAAAAGGGCTTAAGTGATTTTCCCAGGCAGAAAGTGACTGAGCCAGAGTTTGAATCTGTAGTGCCCTGGATTCAGAATGTGAACTATTCCCCTTTACAACATTCTGCCTATTTCTAGCTGCAGTTTCTATCCTAAATAAATCATTTCTGATTGTATTATACCTTGATTACACAAGTCAACTAGAAATTTTTACACAAAACAAAACAACAATTCAGTAACTAAGACCTGAGTTCTGTCTGCTTTTCCTTTTAAAATATCTTACCGTGATATAATCAGACTCTAATGCTACATGGTTATTAAGGAGATTTTTCTGTTATCAATTTTTTTGGTCTGTGTAGGAGTACTTGATTGTTCCATTTATTCCAATCTATGTTGCATACCTAAGATGGAAAAACCCTTACTCTACAACAGTAGCCAAGCAGACACTCTGAAAAGTATGAAATGAATTTGAGATTCTACAAAGAATCTCCACATTTTTTCACCAGAAAAAAATTAAATAATTGTTTTCTCACAAGGTTCTGCTAACAGAAATATCTGACAAAACAAAATCAGTGAACTATTACCTTCGAGACCAAACTACATTCTAAAGAAGTTATGTTACTGTTGTCCAACCCATGTATTAATAGGTAGAGGAACTATACTCTAGGTCAGTGGGAAGAAGGATCACCAAACATTGAAGTTTGGAAGGCAGTGGGCAGATGGGAAGAGGTTGTCTCCACAGCCTCAGAAGTGCAATTTATCTTCATGGCATCAGGAGAGACCAGTGTTCTGGTCTTCATTGCTCAGGTCCCAAACCTTTACCTAGTACCCTGAGAGGGCTTCATCCCGTAAGATTGGATTTACTCTATTTACAAGAGAAACTGGTATGTAATTCACAGCAACTTAATACATTTGCAATTGAAACTACAGTGGTACAACCAACTGAACAGCTCATTGTCTCCATTTAGAGCAACAGTTCATACCTGTAACACTACCTGGAAAGAGCTTCCACAGACAGGCAACACTCCAGATAATGAGGAATGTCTACATGGACTGCATGATAAGGGTTTTGTGCAATTGTTAAAGCATGAGCTCTAGCTTTACCTCTTAACATAGCACTGTGGCTTTACCCCTGCTACAGAGAATTCTATAGGAAAATCCCATTGTAATCAAAGGATCGTTTTGCGATTATTGAGATGCTAGCCGATGATTGTTTCATTTATTTGTATTTTATGTAATCAGCTAATGATATTTACATACATCTTTCTCTATGTCTACTGTGCCAGGGACTTGAATACTAAATCAAGACAACCATACGTCTGAGGACAGTCCTTGGATAATATCTGCAAAAAAAAAAAAAAAATGCCTCTGTAATTACTACAATGTTTTCAATCTAAGGTCCGTTGTTAACCAGCTCCCATCTTGACTGCTGTTTTTTTTATTTTAATATAATCAACTATTTTTGACTAAGTCAGGTAACCAGTCTCCCTTTGTAGAGCAACTTTGAAAACACCTTTTCTCATTTATTTTGCTCTTACTCCAGTTTCGCTCTAAGAAGACAAATGCATTTTCCTTATTTTGAACTTGGCAGTTGGAGAAGCTGACTGCTATTGCTGCTTTGTTTTTCAGCTTGATATTTTCCATGGCCATGCTGTAATTAATCATCTTTTGTAGTCAGTAGTTTCTAACTATTCAGTTATCCCAATTATCCATGGGATTCTTTAAAAAATAATTGTCCTAATATGCTTTAGAACTGAACTGCACTTCCTGCCTGCTGCCTTCCAGTGTTGTACTTTTCCATCTCCCTCTCCCTTCTTCTGTTTTTCTTTCCTTCTCTTTTTTCCCTTTCTACTTTCTTCCCTTCCTTCTTTCTTTGAGAATAATTCAGTCCAAAAGATATTTTTTGGGGGAGTTAGACAAATTAGGTAGGGAGTGCGTATGCGTGCGTGTGTGAGTGTGTGTAAGGATGTGGGTGGGGGTGTGTTTGTGTGTGTGTGTGAAAGGGTGTGAGTGTGAATGTGTGAATGTTGTACGGCAGGCAGACAGTACGCAGCCTGGAGTGTTGGAGCCCAAGTGGAATAAGGAGGCATCCACCCAGGGAAATGTGGAGAGGGGAGTGGTCAGTTGCCAGCAAGATGAGATGGAAAAGTGATGATATACTGGAGGGATTAATCCAATATATAAATATATTGAGTATAATGGGAGCCAGTTTTCTCACTCTTGGAGAAAAGATTTACAGCACATGGAAATAGAAAACATTAGAATAAGAGTTATGATTTTTGCTTGAGTTTGGAGGTATCAGTATAAATCACAATTAAACTGAAAGATACATTAGATATATTGATGTTCTAACCCCCAGTACCACAGGATGTGACTATCTTTAAAGATAAGACCTTTAAAGACATTTTGAGGTTAAGTGAGGTCATTAAGGTGTGTCCTAGTCCAATATGACTGGTGTCCTTATAAGAGGAAATTTGACCACGCAAAGAGAGATGGCGGGTGCACATGTGCAGAAGAAAGGCCTTCTGCAAGCCAAGGAGAGAGTTTCCAGGCAAATCAACCCTGCTGACTCCTTGATCTCAGACTTCCAGCCTTCAGAACCATGAGCAAATACATTTATATTCTTTAAGCTACTCAGTCACTGGTATTTTGTTAGGTTAGCCCTAGCAAACTAATACTTACTGGTAGAAACAAATATGAAAATAAAAATGAATGTTAATATGAGTAGAAATAAATTTAGATATAAAAACACATGCATATATGTATATGTTTATCTGTATGTGAATATATATACTCATCTTGTAGCAGGACGATCCACAGACAAGAACCCCTCAGACACCAAGCTGTGGAAGGAAAGGGCTTTATTCATCTGGGAGCATCGGTGGGCTCACGTCTCCAAATCCGAGCTCCCCAAGTGAGCAATTTCTGTCCCTTTTAAGGGCTTACAACTCTAAGGGAGTACATGTGAGAGGGTCGTGATCAGTTGAGCAAGCAGTGCGTACCTGACAGGGAGCTGCATGCACTGGTAATCAGAATGGAACAGAACAGGACAGGGATTTTCACAGTGCTTTTCCATACAATGTCTGGAATCTATAATAACGTAACCAGTTAGGTTAGGGGTGTATCTTTAACTACCAGGCCCAGGGCGTGGCGCCGGGCTGTCTGCCTGTGGATTTCATTTCTGCCTTTTAGTTTTTACTTCTTCTTTCTTTGGAGGCAGAAATTGGGCATAAGACAATATGAGCGGTGATCTCCTCCCTTAATCTATATTGCCTAGTTCTGTCCACTAAAGAGGGTCTGGGAACTGCAGTGCACCAACACCAGTAAGAAAAGCTTGTCTTCTGAATACCCAGTTCTTGGTTGCTAAATGCTGTTCCACACTAAAAGGAACCAAACTTTAAAAAAAAAAATGTTACTTTAAGTTCTGGGATGCATGTCCTGAATGTGCAGCTTTGTTACATAGGTATACATGTGCCATGGTGGTTTGCTGCACCTGGCAACCCATCGTCAAGCTTTTAAGCCCCACATGCATTAGGTATTTGTCCTAATGCTCTCCCTCCCCTTTCCCCCTACCCACCGACAGGCCCCGGTCTGTGATGTTCCCCTCCCTGTGTCCATATGTTCTCATTGTTCAGCTCCCACTTATGAATGAGAACATGTGGTGTTTGGTTTACTGTTCCTGTGTTAGTTTGCTGAGGGTGATGGTTTCCAGCTTCATCCATGTCCCTGCGAAGGAACCAGACTTTTTAGAGAAACAGCTGATTACTAGACTTGGGCAGGGAAAATTCAAGATGTAGTTGGAACATTTTATTTTGTCAGAAAGAAAAGATATGATCAAAAAATTATAGGGACATAGAGAGGAGAGTCAATTTATCAAGCATCGCACTAGAAAAGCTTGAGATTTTCATCCAGTAAGTGAAATAAGATAAATGTTGAGTATAAACTGATAGAAATTAATAAATGAACAAATCAAATGGTGAGGAATCACATATTTATATCATTTCAAGGTAATATCCTGTAAAATATTTATCAATCACAAATAATAAAGAAGTGACTAATAAAAGTGACTAAAAAGAAGTGCTAATAAAGAAGTGACAAATAAAAATCTTGGAACAGCTGATAGAATAAACCAAGAAAAACAGAGCATCACTCTTGTGACAGTCTTGCCAAAGGCATAAAAACTGAATATAATCCTGAGAACACATTAGACAAACCCAAATTGAGAAAATACTGTAATATAATTGGTGGGCAATCTTCCTAAGTGTCAGGAAAGATTGGGAAATTTCTAGGTTGAAGGAGACTAGTATTGACATGACAGGTAAACATAATTGTAATGAATGATCTTCTTTTAGATCTTTTTTTTTTTTTTGAGACCGAGTTTTGCTCTTGTCTCCCAGACTGGAGTGCAATGGTGCTTATCTCGGCACACTGCAACCTCCGCCTCCTGGGTTCAAGCAGTTCTCCTGCCTCAGCCTCCTGAGTAGCTGGGATTACAGGGACGCGCCACCACACGCAGCTAATTTTTGTATTTTTAGTAGAGACAGGGTTTTGCCATGTTGGCCAGGCTTGTCTTGAACTCCTAGCCTCAGGTGACCTACCCGCCTCGGCCTCCAAAAGTGCTGGGATTACAGGTGAGAGCCACCGCGCCCAGCCTAGATCTTTTTTTACTATAAAGCTGATTATTGAGATAACTGGCAAAACTTAAATGTGGTCTGTGGGTTACATAATAGTAATATATTCAGCCCTAATTTTGTCATCATTTTGTAGAAATAATGTAAAACATTGAGGGGTGGTGGGGCATCATGTCAACACACCTCAAATGGTTCAGGAAAAAAATATATTTTTTGTACTATTTTTGAAAAATTCAAGATGAAAAAAATAAGTATTGCTGTTACAAGTAATTTATCTGTCCATCTGTCCATGTATTTATCCACCAATGTCTTTATCCATCTCCTATTAAAGAAAACTAAACTCAGAAACTTTTTGAACTCATATTAATTCTTATATTGAATTTACAACTTTATGGTGTCTGTTACCTGAGAGTTAGAAAAGATAAAACTCAGGTTCCACTGTCCATCCAGGGACTGTGATGAGTATTTTCATCTATATTACCTTATTTACATTTATAATAGCTCCAAGAGGTAAGTTTTTGTATATGCATTTTACAGAGTAAGAGGATAAGGCTCTGAGAACTTGAATGGATTGTTCAAGGATTCATTCATTCAGCTCCTGCACATCAGGGCTCAGAATTCAGTGCCTCCTGCAGCCTGGAGTTCTTTCTGATAAATCATGGTAACTTCATCTGGCTTAGGGGGATAAGCTTCAGTCAAGCAGTAAGATTCTCTGGAGCCTTTTTGCAGTGCTAGGGATATGACAATGAAGCAAAGACTTCTGAGAAATTGTCAAGGGAGTCCATAAATTTCAGTGGAAGTAGACCTAGGTTAGCCATTTAATAATGAGAGTTTTTGCCTTGGTTTTGTCAGTTATTTTTTCTTGTGACTGTTTAAGGCACTCAGAGACCCAGTTGCTTTATCCCTAGAACGGGCACGACCTCCTGGACTGTAGTTTCATTAGGTGATTTAAAGAATATATGAGATGATGAGTTAAAAGTGATTTGCACTTCTAAAGGTGCTATATTGACATAGCACGATGCTGATTTGTATTTGGGTATGAGTTGTCCTTTTTTTTTTTTTTTTTTTGGAAATAGAGTCTCGCTCTGTCATCCAGGCTGGAGTGCAGTGGCACGATCTCAGCTCACTGCAAGCTCTGCCTCCCGGGTTCACGCCATTCTCCTGCCTCAGCCTCCCGAGTAGCTGGGACTACAGGCGCCCGGCTAATTTTTCGTATTTTTAGTAGAGATGAGGTTTCACCATGTTAACCAGGATGGTCTCGATCTCCTGATCTCGTGATCCACCCGCCTCGGCCTCCCAAAGTGCTGGGATTACAGGCGTGAGTCACCGCGCCTGGCTGAGTTGTCCTTATAATTAGGGCATAGGTTAGAACAAAAGAATGCACTCTCCCTCATAGATGAGTCAATCCATAATCTCCAGGCATTCGTTTTTCGTTTTTCCTTAAAGTTTCAGGCTGTGGTAATGCAGTAGAGTGACTGCATAATTGATTCCAATCTTTCACTGTCCTCAATCCATTTCCCCTGCCCTACAACTACGTAACATCCTCCCAATCAGACTGTGAACTCAACCACACGACTTGATTTAGCCAATGGCATGTTAACATGTGTGACACAATCAGAGGCTTGAAGTCTTGCTGATTGGGTTTGTTCCCACTTGTCCTCTGCTTTACCCTGAAAGGAAATGCTGATAAGCAGTTGGTTTCAGCAGGAGGGTGAGAGACATGGAGGAGGGCTAGTTTGCTCCACACATCCATTGCCTTCCTAGATAAGTTGACAGAGAGCTGATCTGTACGCATACTTAGTGCACCAAGCAGCTGACAAGACCATCTCATTTACTACCCACAGATAGCTCCGTTCAATAAACACTTATTATCGATAGCTCCTAAACAATACATTGTGATTTTAATAAGGCATGCATGAAACTTATTAAGTTTAATAAGGCATGCATGAAACTAAAAAGCAAGGTTTCTGTAACTTTAACATGAAACCAGGAGCTTCAATACTACTTTCATACCTACCAGCTTCTATTTTCAACATTACCTTTAGATGCCCCTATATCTGCAGCAACTAAGGACTGTATTTCAGAAATAATTAATTTAGAAAATAAAATAGCAACTATTTAAGAGATGCTGATATTGAACTTGAAATCTTTCCCATTGCACATATATCTAGGGCTTAGTATAGAAATAAAGAAATAAGTATGACTGTGACCTAGAATACTCCATGTAAATGGAAACAGTTAAATCATCTAGGAGCTTTTCCTCTGGGATTATGGGAGCTGGTATCCCTTTTCTTTTTGGATGCATGGGAGGAAAAGTTTGATTTGAAATATAAACCTCTTTTAGTGTAATTATTTTTTAATGTCTTATTTACTCTATTAATATATGCAGTCATATTTCTTAAATTATTGTTATAATTCGGCCGGGCGCGGTGGCTCAAGCCTGTAATCCCAGCACTTTGGGAGGCCGAGATGGGCGGATCACGAGGTCAGGAGATCGAGACCATCCTGGCTAACACGGTGAAACCCCGTCTCTACTAAGAAATACAAAAAATAGCCGGGCGAGGTGGCAGCGCCTGTAGTCCCAGCCACTCGGGAGGCTGAGGCCGGAGAATGGCGTGAACCCGGGAGGCGGAGCTTGCAGTGAGCTTAGATCCGGCCACTGCACTCCAGCCTGGGCGACAGAGCGAGACTCCGTCTCAAAAAAAAAAAAAAAAAAAAAAAAAATTATTGTTATAATTCAAATAAGTAAGGATATTGTAAATCTCCCTTCCAAATGTTTAAAGTAATCTTGCCAATAACAATATTTGGGTTTTTTTTTTGAGACGGAGTCTCGCTCTGTTGCCCAGGCTGGAGTGCAGTGGCGCCATCTTGGCTCACTGCAAGCTCCGCCTTCCGGGTTCATGCCATTCTCCGGCCTCAGCCTCCCAAGCAGCTGGGACTACAGGTGCCCGTCACCACGCCCGGCTAATTTCTTTTGGTATTTTTAGTAGAGATGGAGTTTCACTGTGTCAGCCAGGATGGTCTCTATCTCCTGACCTTGTGATCCGACCATCTCAGCCTCCCAAAGTGCTGGGATTACAGGTGTGAGCCACTGCGCCTGGCTTATAATATCAACTTTTAAACTCCATTCCTCTGTAATGGATTTTGCATGGCCACCTTGCAGGTAGAATAATAAATATTGCAGTCCTGTTTTGAAAGTGCATAACAAAATCTTGTTTTAGGAGAACAGTTGCTAGGGCTTCTATGCTAACCAAACTCCAGTTCTTAGCAACTGCATTCTAACTACAGAATTAATTACTCATACAATTTGAAGTACACTAGATTTATTTGTTCATCTCTTCTTAACCAATAATTGAAATGTTAGGGAAGTGTAAAAGTTGCATAATAAATACCAGGATAGTTTATTTTTGTAAATGATGTCTGTAGTAAATATAGTTTAACTTAAAAACAACATGGTGCTGGCATCGTCATTAACAAGCTGTGTGATTTTGTACGTTACTTTACTTCTCCAACCATTGCCTTCTTTATATGTGTTAATATGGAAAAATGTCTATGATATAAGTTGAGTAAAAGAGCTCAAACAATTGTATTTATGCTCTAATCCTGTGATGATATATATGGGCTTCTAATTACCCAAGTTCCTAAAGTTAGAAATATGTGTATAAAAGTGAGTTTTTATAATGAAAGTATTCCTAGGGTACTTTATTCTCCACCTAATCATCCATCTTCACTTAATTTTTCCATTCATATATCATGCCTGTGTAAATCATCTCTAACTGATTTCTAAATGTTGCATTCCACAAAACAACATAAATGCAGGTCAAATCAAACACATAATGGAATTGCATATCATGTACTACATGCAATATTTCATGGACCTGTCATAGTAAGATCGAAGAATTACTCAAATCCCACCCAAAACTATTGCCCATCAATTACTGTATTTGAAAAATAGGGGGAAAAAACAAACAAAGAAGAAAGGGAGGAAGGTAGAGAAGGAGGGAGGAAAGCAATATGATGATGATAGAATTCGCACTGCAAAATATTTTCTAAAAATATACCAAAAGATTAAGCAATCTATGCAATCATAAAATTTGTAGAGAGAAATTACTCAAAAGTATCAGCACGTGAGCCATATTTTATTCATTCATAAAATTATTATATGGAACAATTAAACCTAAGTTTTATTAAATGTAAAACGACATACTATCTGCATGTTGAGTTTTATATTTCCAATTTTGTTCTTTTTAAAATAAAATAATGCTACATAATTTAATTTTATCCATTTTAAATGGTATAACTTCATTCATTTTCAGATGCAGAAGATCTTCCAGATCTTCTATATAGAAATATACACAAACCATATGCACACATATACACATACATGCAAATACATCTATCTGTATATGTATGTATATATATATATTCCAGTATATACATACATATGTGTATATATCTTCCATACATAGTGTGTACATATGTATGTATATATGTATATATATTCCAGTATATACATATATGTGTGTATATATATTCCATATATAGTGTGTATGTATATAAATATATATACGTGTATGTATATAAACATATATACCTGTATGTATATACACTGATGAATATATACATTGATATATGTATATACTGATGTATATATACATTGATATATGTATATGTGTACATATACATATGTGTGTGTTTATATGTATATACACACACACACACATATATTCCAGTTTTCAAGTGGAGCCAAAACATTGGATTTTCTGGCTTTTTCCCATTCAAGTCTAGAATAGACCTCAGTTCTTCCTCAGCTTCAACATGGATGCTTTTAAACAGCCAGGGAAGATATAGATCCATGGTCAGCATTTCACAGGGCACTTGGGATATCTAGCTATGCTTAAATATGTAAAAATAGTAACAGGAGATAAAGTAGATGAAACTAATGCAGTTGCACTTTGAGTGAACTTTTAATAAATCAGATTCAAAGATAGAATTATTTTCAAATTGTCCTGTGATATGAATAGCGTGGTACAGGAGAGAAGATCAGAGGACAACCTAGAACCTGGAGGACAAAAAAAGAAGTGACTCATATGGGTTTCTTTTTTGTTTTTTAATCATGGAAGGAATTCTAGGATATAATAATAAAACCACTCCCTGTAAGATATATAACTTGTTATGAAATTCTTCCAAATTCTATATTCAAGTTTAAATATTTTTGTCTAGTAAAACTGACCAAGTACCAAGTTTACATTTTGCTATGTGAGACAAAATTGCATAAATTTTTGGACACCTTAAAAGACCTAATTAAAAGAGACTATTGAAAGGTCATTATAAATTTCTAACCACGACAGAGGAACCTTCCTTGACTAATTAAGACAATAATCTTGTGCCAGAAGGGCCTGGACAATGGTTATTTCTTTCCAGGTTGTCTGCTGGTTCAATGGCATGATAGATTTCAACAATTGACTGAACTCTCTCATTGATACTTATTATCTGAATAATCATGACCTTGTATAGCAATAATAAGACAAACAAAATATACAAATATATTCTCTTCCTCTCTCTCTCTCTCTCTGTCTGACACACACACACCCACACACACACACACATGCACACGCACATGCACAATCCAATCCAGCCTTGGAAATTTAAGAACTTGTCCAGTCGGGCAAGGCAGGGCCTGGAAAAACAGAACCAAATAGACGTGCTCAGGAGGAAGTCAAGTGAAACAGGCAAGTAGATAAGAGGCAAAGACATAGACAGTGGACAGTTTGGGCAGGTGATAAGCATGAGGAAGGAGAGCAATAAAAAATAAAATAATAATAATTTAAAAAAGCATCCTGGAACCGAAAAGGGCAGGCAGAAAGCAGAAAAGAGGTAACTAAGAAGCAATGATCTGGAATCCAGGCAGAGGGTGTGTGGTCAGCACCAGGGAGCTCAATCAGTGGACAATCATGCTCTGGGCCATTTAAAAGAAATAAATTTAAATTTTATATGTACAGCTCTTGGATGGTATTGGGCAAGTGCCAGACAAAGCCCTCACGCTGGGGGAACCTGTCAACAATATGGAACAGTGGAACTGGCACTGGCTTTGGAGTTGGAAGGTGCTGCATTCACCCCTGCATTTACAAGTTGTAGACTTGAGCAAGCCACTTAACCTCCTCATCTGTAAAACTAATAACATCTCTTTACTCATTTGAAGATTAGACAAAGTAATATATATATATTATATATATGTATATACATATATATATGTAAAACACAAAGGATAGTACTCAGCATATAACAAGTGTTTATAGTTTATGAATTTTCTTTAGAGCTAGGGAAAAAATGAGTTTAAGAGCAGGTTAGCCACAAGAAATGCATGACTGAATTCAATGTGCATCATAAAATACATTAAATTCTTGTTGCCCATACTGACAGAGTTGAAGTTAGAGCTGATTCTAGCAGACAATGGGTGAGACTCCAAATGGTTTCAAGTAATCCTGGGACTGCACAGGGAAGTGGGAAATGCAGAGGGTAGGGAGTCAGACAAGAGAGTGGTTTTATGCAGAAAATGCCAGCAGATTGATTTTCCAAAGAAATAGATGTTTAATTCAATTCCCTTTGCACCTGTTCCTCTGCCTGAGATTCTGCTATAATAAACTCTAAAATAGCTATTATCACTATCTCTTACAAAGCTGATGCAGGATAATTGAACATGTCCCTGGAGAAATTACACAAATTCCTTAATTCTGCAGAATTATGCAGTACCCAGAGGAGATTCCTCATGCTCCCCTACCTTTTCATCAATGTTGGATGATTAGTTTTCTGTCTCAGGCATATTTATGACATCAGTGGAGTTATCAGTGGTCAATAAGGTGATGCTTGGGTGACAATAATTGGGAAACTTGACATTTTCCAATTAGATGAATTTCTCAGTGTTGACTGAAAGATCCAATATCGGTCACCATTTTCTACATGATTTTCTGGGTAGCTCAGTGAGACACACTGAGAGAGTATGGATTTGAAGAGACAGCGGCCAGAGAAGAAGGTGGGTAGAAATAAGGACTGTGTTGCTGGAGGCAGCAAAACACGTTTTTCCTCATCTAAAGAAATTTCCCCAAAGATGAACCAGATTGCAAATGATCTGTGCTGAAGTCCTTGAGTAGAGTGTGAGTTTCCTCTAGTTCAATTTATAATATGAACTCCTAGCATAATGCTTGCCACATAGAAAGCTCTAAAAATATTCCATTTATCTTTGGTGAAAGGCTGAAGGGAAAAAGGTATATTCAACATTAATACATATTTAACATTTAAATATTTTTTCCTTTGTAATTTACCCCATTGTCTACCTCCAGTGAAGACTAATTGCTAGAATACTTCAGCCAACCAATGAGAAAACATATTCAGCCAGGGAAGTCAGGATAGTAATGTCCTGTATCACCCTTGCTGGAGGGTTATGTGAGTGTCTGTTTTGTGTTACTTCTGCCCAGCCATTTCACTCCACTGACTGGTTCTATCGTATTTCCATTTCCCAATAGGAGTGTTTCTTTCCATTCAATCCAGTGGCTTTGCTAGGGAAACAAGACAACAGCAAAAGGGAATGAAAAGACTTGAGTTATGATATAGGGTTGGCATGGATTTACATTGCAGCTGCACCTCTCTAACTTAATTGGGTGACTCCAAGATTCCTTTGTGTTTTTAGGTTATTTTTCTCTAATTATATCTAATTCCTTGGATTGTCCTATGTAATGAATGCATAATAAACATGGAATTGTGCAAGACCCCAAGTTGAAAGCATTAGCTAGGAGTTAGACCCGTGTAAAACTTAGGGAAATAATGAAGTGTTTCCTCCATTAGCTAGAAATTGAACGAGTATGTCTTGAAGATGTGTTGCAGGGCTAACATTCTAGGATTCTAACATTCTATATCAGAAAATCCAGTACCTACCCCCAACTACTTCACTTCTATGCTGCAGAAATGCATAAGAAATGTACCTCCATACCTGGGACTTATTAGCAAGGTACTTGGTTTCAATCCTAATCTGGGACATACTACCAGATCCCCACACCTTTCCCTCCCCCCAGAATTAAAGCTTGCATTTCCAAACTGTTGAAAATACCAAAGTCTGTTCTCATTAAAGGTTCATTAAATATCCAGTGACATAATATTTTCCTTAGATAACACAGAGTATACCAAACAGATTTATTGCTTAAATCACAAATTGAGCTGACTTCAAGCAATGTCTCCCATGAGATTAAAATACATTATTTGAGGAAGTAACATGTAGAGATAAATGGAATGCTTACTAAAGAGAGAGAGAGAAAGAGTTTACAATACCATTTTTGGTACAGAAACAAGAATCAAAGGGAATAAATCTGCTTTTTCAAGTACTATTTTTAACATTTGTTACATGCACTTTGTATTTAAAAAAAAAAAAAATCTCCTGACATTTATGGATAAGAAGTAGCTTGCAAAATCTTTCTCCAGTTCTCTCATAGAGAAGGAAAAAAGTCTGTAAATATTTTCAGAAGACAACTATGACTGTAATACTATGAAATGAAATTAAGTTAACCCTCTAGTAATATGATATTTTCATTGGAAGCAAATTCCTTTTTGTGATTTTTTATTGAGTTGGTTATACAGTAGACTAGATGATGATGATAAAGATACCAAGGTCTAAGTTTTTATTTTTATTTTAAAATATTGTTTTGTGTTTTTTAATCAGATACACGAGGCCACACAAAACAACTTCCTAGCTTAATGAACTGTTTCAAGCCAAATAGCTTTGCAACCACCATAGTGGTCAATGAATAACTTTGCTAGCCAGCCCAGAATCCCTGTCCCAAGTGCTTCATCTCAAACCCACCTACCTCACTCCCCCACAACCTAGGCTGACTTTTATAGTAGTTGCTTCCTTAATACTTTTATATTTTCATAATTCAAATATGCATCCATAGACACTAGAGTTTATCCCGCTATTTTTTTCTATTTGGTTATGTCTTTTGTGTCTTTTTTAGTCTACAGGTTCATCCACCATTCTCTTCTTTTTTAAAATTTAAAAATACAGTTTATCATGAGGGACTGGACTCATTTGAACTGTAGTTCCCCACAGCCTGGAATTCGTGATTGAAGTTTCTGAATCCAGCCAGGCCTTCATGACTTTAGCAGGACTGTAGGTGGATTTGCTTTCCCTCAAAAGGTGCAAAATGAGTAAATCCATTAAATAATTGAGGGTTGAAAATGGTGATATTCAAAATCCATATTTTTTTTACATATTAGTTGAAATAATTCTGTAGGAATCACTCGCTCTCATCTATTTAGTTACCCAATGATATCGTTCATATAGGAAAGGCAGGATAAAAGCCAGACATTTACCAGTTTTCAAGATAATGATTTTTTTCCTATCATCTTTGAAAGGTGATCATTTTTTTTTAGCATGGTACTATGAACACATGGATTTAAACTTACTTATTTGATGTGTTTTAATACATTGCAACTGTTAACCTTGTGGAAAATAAAATTGTCTCTTATTTGAAGATGATATTTTCTATTTTAAAAATGCTGACTAATGTGTATTGACTGATAACTTTTTTGAGTACTTTATATGTATTATTCAGCATAATGCTCCCAGAAGTTCTCAAAGTATCCTTTCACAAATTAGAAAGCTGAAGCACAAAACATTTAAGTAACTCTCCAAAGTTCCCTTAGATAAAATTGCAACAGAAGTCAGAGCTACCTTCTTGAATCTTTCTGCTGCACTTATTATGGTACAAGCTTACTCATCAAATTTTTTAATTTTCAGATTTAGTTTTTGTCTCCTATAGCAAAAAGATTTATGTGAGTTATCAAATCTACATTTATCCCCATTTTACCAAGGAAATGGAGACTTAGAGAAGTGACGGATTCAAAAACATATAGTATATGTGCCTCATAAGAGATAATGACCAAATTCTAGCCTTGGGCCTGCTGTCGTTTGAAGCAGTACTGTCCTTCCCATGGAGTGATCACTGAAGTGACTGGAGATAGTTGACAGTGTACCTCCATATGATGTCACAGGCCCAATCCCAGTGGCGAATCTGCTTATCTGTTTCCAAATAGAGAAAAGTGATCACAGACACACACACACACCTTTATGACAAGAGAACAATGCACAGTTTTACAACAAATAGCAGTGCTTCGTGAATGTTGCAATTCCAAAAATCAAGTCAGGAACCTTTCTAAAATGAAGGCAAATGGAATTGTATGCAGGTTATTGTCCACTGCGGTCATAGTAACTCAATGTCTGATCTTCTCTTGAAGTTTATATTTTTAATTATTTTACTTTCTACAGCATTTTTTTATACTGTTCTTTTTGCTTTTTTTTTTTTTTTTTTTTTAGACGGAGTCTTGCTTTGTGGCCCAGGCTGGAGTGCAGTGGCCAGATCTCAGCTCACTGCAAGCTCCGCCTCCCGGGTTCACGCCATTCTCCTACCTCAGCCTCCCGAGTAGCTGGGACTACAGGCGCCACCACCTCGCCCGGCTAGTTTTTTGTATTTTTTAGTAGAGACGGGGTTTCACCGTGTCAGCCAGGATGGTCTCTATCTCCTGACCTCGTGATCCGCCCGTCTCGGCCTCCCAAAGTGCTGGGATTACAGGCTTGAGCCACCGCGCCCGGCCTCTTTTTGCTTTTTCTAAAGACAAAGGAATAGGGAGGAGGAGAACTAGCGAGAACCGCCCCCCGCACAACCACCACTTCATGTTTCCTAAGACGGGTATATTTGCAAAAACATATATGGATCTAAATTCTTTTTTTTATATCACATCCATCTTTCTTTGAAGTCTACAGTGCATCCATGATCATTGTGTACCCCTGAGTTACTAACTTCTTTTATAAGTAGAAGGGTTTGCTGAAGAGAATTTTTCAATGCTGATTTCTGAAGTTGCTTGTTATTTAGGTATTTTCGATGAGGTCGCAAGAAAAATATATGCAGTCTTTAAGATGTTTGGAATAGAAGTGCCTTGATAGCTAAATGTGAAAGATTCTATGGAAGCTTATTTGTTATATATGCTGGGAGCTGGTGCTCGGAATACCTCAGAGAATGACTCATGGAAGTCTGAATGGGTAGCGTGGGGGAATACTGAAAATAAAGTTTCTTGTTAGATACTTGAACTAATAAAAGTTTCTTCCACAATTACTCAGTTCTAACATTGGATTAAGGCACATCCCCCTCACCTCATGATATTTAAGTACGTGTATACTTGCCATAAATACTCTGTTTATCTGCAAGATGTAATTAGGTCTCTAAAAAAGCAACAGTTCACAAGACAGTTATGATATTTCGATTTAGTGCAAACCTATAGATTTAATTGCCTCAAATAGCAACACAGATTGTATTTCAAAATCTTCAGGATTCAGGATCATCTGTTATGTTAGTATATTGTTACGCGGCGTCCTGTAAGACTGGGTTTGCAACAAACAGATGCACCAAAATGCTGTGCTTCCCAAAATGGGAACTTTAGTTTTTACAGGAAGGTGAATTAAAATTAAGATGCAGATGAACTTCTTGATTTCACAGTATGATTTAAGTGGAATTGTCTTGGGAATGGAAACTAGCCCCTGCAGAGTAGGGTGACTGTGACAGACAATATTGTATTTTATATTTCAAAGCACGTAGGAAATATGATTTTGACTGTTCTCAAAGAAATTATCAATGTTTGAGGTAAAGGATAAGCTAATTTCTGTGATGTGATCATTACACAGTGTATACCTGTATTAAAACATCACACTGTGCCCTGGGAATACATGCAATGATTATGTGTCAATTACAAATAAAGTAAAACTTTACAAAATCAAATGAGCTGCCCTGAAGCATTTGCAGTGACTTCATAGTTTAAACTGGGATAGAATCTCAAACTA
The DNA here is from genome assembly GCF_043159975.1 of Macaca nemestrina. Classification (NCBI taxonomy): domain Eukaryota; kingdom Metazoa; phylum Chordata; class Mammalia; order Primates; family Cercopithecidae; genus Macaca; species Macaca nemestrina. The sequence continues at coordinate 78,653,389 of NC_092133.1, forward strand.
GAAAAGGGCAAGGAGCTTGTTCTCACTAACCACATCACTCTTGGAGCAGATGGCCTTTCCCGAAGGCTGTGACATTTTTTGCATATCCCTTTCTTTCAAAGGCTGTTATGGTCATGAAATGGAATAATCTGAGGTCCCCTAAGGGAGGTCAGGCATGTTCAGAAATAATTGATGAGATTATCTTCCAATATGAATGTGCAAGGAAGTGTTTTAATTCTAGTCCTAATTTAACAAGATGAAATCAAACTAAATATATAATATATTAATTGGATCTTATATAACCATTAAAAGCAGTGTTAGAGACCTCTACATATTGATGTTAAGACATGAAGTGCGTGGATTTTTATGTGAAAAGAGCAGTTAGGAGGACCTTTTGTATGATAGTTTGGTTCTTTCCTTACATAGAAGGTCCTCATGCTGCCTGCTGTTGCACTTTGTGTTTGCCTCCCTGCAGTGACCCAGCCTCTAAAGAGTTCTGCCTTCCTCTGCTCCCTCACTGTGTTCCAGTCCCCTAAAAACTCAGATGACTTTACTCTGAATATTTGGGATCTGACAAACCAATTGCCATATGGCCAGTCCATATTTAGAGGAGATATTGTGAGATCTCTAATCTGTTGCTACTACTATTACTCACTAGAACAAAGATCCCTCCTACAATTTCTTAAGTTTTTCTATAGATTAATCTTAATTTCTGGTCTACAATTATAATCATATTTTTGCAAATACAGATTACTCATAATATTTTAGTTCGAGGGTGGCACATTCTCAATGCTGTTTGAACCCATTGTCCAGTTTCTCTATATCCACATCCAAAAGAGCAGAACATCGCTGGAGAAAACCTCTTAAACCAGAAGACGGGCTTCACTTTGTGTTCGAAAATGAGTCAGCTCTGTCTAATAATCTTACCACAATTGTGTAAAAACCTCATTTTTATGCTGTAAAGGAAAACTAATACATAGAGCTTCTTTTTTCCTAAAAGTTACTGACCATTCTAAGTACTTCTTGAAGACTCTGTATTTCACGAGTTAATGGAAGATCTAAATGGAAAATTCCTCATCCTCCCAAAAACTAACCTCAAAATCCATGTCCTCAATATCTGTCGTCTTATTTTGCCCTTCTGTTCAAATTAACTCAATAGCCTGCCTCCTACCAATGGCCAGTGCCTTCATAGTTTGATTCCTTTCAAGCATACTTTCTCAGTGATTTGGCCATTTGATTATTCCTTCTTTCTCTTGAAACATACATATCCCTTTCTTAAAAGGTCATTGATAACATTTTATAAACTTAGTTTAGAATTTCTCATTTTTGAAAAAGAAAGAAAAACCTTATTTGCTTCTCATTTATTTCTAGCTACCAGCCTATTTCTTTTACCTGTTGTTTTTCCTATACCATTATTTCTCTAAGAAGTCATTTATATATTCTATCACTAACCTCCTCTCTTCATTCTTCAGCCATTGCAACTTGGATTTCATTCAAACCACTGTGTGAAGCTGCTCTTGTCAAGGTCACCAAATTCAATTGCCCTGTATTTGTCTTCACCTTCTCACCTCACAGCTTCATTTGACACATTTGATGATGTTCTCCTGTTTAAAACACTTTCTGGTCTTTGGTTACATCTCACTTTTCTGGATTCTTCCCGTCTCTCAGGCTGCTATTTCACAATCTAACTTGAAGCCTATTTTTTTTCTATTTTCAATCTTAAAATTTTTAAATTCCACAGGGCTCCTCCACTTTCCTTTCTACTGTCTTCTCCTGTGTTATCTCATTCCTTCCCAGGGAGTTAAGTTACAATCTTAGACATGGTGAAGATGTTTTTGGCAGTGTGCTCTAGAGCTACTTAAATTCTGGGTAAGCCTGGTGCATCTGACAGTAAAGTTGAGGCACGAATCTAGTTGTTATTGGTAAGGACTTCATCTCTCTTAGAGACTGCTGTAAGTGTGGGTATAGTGTGAGAAGTGGGCATGTGAGCTGCATTGGTGGCAGCCCTCTTGTTAAACGCCAACCAATGGCATCTGCCCTTCTGCTCTCTGTGGCCTGCTTTGCCCCTTCTGCGTTGTCTGGTTTGTCTGGTGAGAATGTACCATTGCTTCTGTAATTTTCATTAAGCAGATCGTTCTCTGTTTTTAAACTTTTAAGTTCAGGGGTACATGTGATGGTGTGTTACACAGGTAATCTCGTGTCATGGGGTTCTGTTGTAGAGATTATTCCATCACCCAGGTATTAAGCCCAGTATCCCATAGTTGACTCTTCTGCTCCTCTCCCAACTCCAAGCCTCCACCCTGATGTAGATCCCAGTATCTGTTTTTTTCCTTCTCTGTGTTCATAAGTTCTCATCATCTAGCTTCTACTTTTAAGTGAGAACATGCAGTATTTGGTTTCTGATTCCTGCATTAGTTTACCAAGGATAATGGCCTCCAGCTCCATCCATGTTCCCACAAAACACATGATCCCTTTCTTTTTATGACTGCATAGTATTCCATGATGTATATGTACCACATTTTCTTTATCCAGGCTATCATTGATGAGCATTGAGTTTGATTCCATGTCTTTGCTATTGTGAGTAGTGCTGCAATGAACTTACACGTGCATATATCTTTATGGTAGAATAATTTCTATTCCTCTGGGTATATACCCGTAATGGGACTACTAGTTCGAATGGTACTTCTGCTTTTAGCTCTTTGAGGAAATGCCGTACTGCTTTCCACAATGGTTGAACTAATTTACACTACCATCAACAGTGTATAAGTGTGCCTTTTTCTTCACAACCTTGCAAGCATTTATTTTTTGACTTTTTAATAATGACCATTCTGACTGGTGTGAGATGGTATCTCACTGTGGTTTTGATTTGCATTTCTGTAATGATCAGTGATATTGAGCTTTTTTTCATATGCTTGTTGGCTGCATGTACGTCTTCTTTTGAGAAGTGTCTTTTCATTTCCTCTGCTCACTTTTTGATGGACTATTTTTTTCTTGCAAATTTGTTGAAGTTCCTTATAAATGCTGGATATTAGACCTTTGCCAGATGCATAGATTTCACATATTTTCTCCCATTCTCTAGGTCATCTATTTACTCTGTTGATAGTTTCTTTTGCACACAGAAGCTCCTAAGTTTAATTAGTTCCCATTTGTTGATTTAGCATTTTTTTTTTTTCTTGATCATGAGCCTGACACTGATATTGGTTCTGGGACTGAGATAATAATAACAGTTAACGCTGACATAGAATTTACTTTGTGCCAGACATGTTACTAAGTCCTGTAACATGTAAATTTATTTAATCCTCTCAAATACCACGTTTTACAGATGAGGACACCTAGACTCAGTGAGGCGAAGTAAGTTTCCCAAGGTCAAAAGGCTGGGAAGTGGCAGAGCTGGCTTTGCACCCAGAAGGTTTGGCTCCAAATCTTTGAAGTCACCAGCTGGGGAGAAGAGACACAACACTTGCTGCATTACAAGGTGGTAAAAGATGAAAGAGAGGTTTGGAACATGTGGCGCTCTAGGGAGGAAGGTCCTTTCTCCACCTGTGAATGATTTCCAGAGGCAATAGCCATTTGGGCTAGGATATGACATTTCTAAAAGAGGAGTAGAAACAGTCTCACCAGAGAGAAATGCATTCCAAATTGCAGAGACAAGGAGGGGTGTGGCCATCTTGAGGCACTTCCAGACTTTCATGGTGGCTAGAGGAAAAGCTTGTGTTCCTGCTGCTGTGAGGAAGGAGATGGCTCAGAATGATGCGAAGTCACCAGCTTGGCCATCAGCAGCTCAGCTCAAGTGCCAATTGCCCAAATGACCGTTCTTCTTTATCTCTGTCATAAGGCAATTACACAAGAAAAGCCCCTCCGGTGTCTCTCAGCTAAGATTTTTTTTTGTAGTTGTAGAAAACCTCCTGAACCCTAAGCCATGACTCAGCTTTCCTGCAGATAAATCTAGATGATCTAAGCCTAGTTCTGTCACTGCACATAACTCAGGCCTCACCTCCTATTGCATAGCATTTAAAAGCAGAGTGAACAACAATCAAGACCTGCTGGGACTGAGGGGGTTCCTCGATTGCGTTACATTAAGTACTGAAATACGTACGGCAATTGCAGACAAATCAGGAAGAATGAGATTAACTATCTGAAAGCTACTTAATGTGCCAGAGATAAGATGCATGACAACTCATAATGCAAAGACCTCAAATTGGTGTTTCTCTAAAATATAGGATAACTGTTAGATAAATATAGAGATGCTCATTTTATTTTTACATTCTTTTAAACTCTAATATTCTATTTGTTTTCTTTTATCAGGTTTGTGTTGTCTAAGAGGTCTGCTTCTGAGCTTAACTTCATATGCTTGGGCATTTCTTTCCCTATCGGATATATAGTCTTCCAAGTTTTTGTTATTTTCTACAAAGGAAAGTGCTCTATTATTTCTGATTATTTAAATATTACATGTTTCTTCTAAAAATATTAAATATATATAAAACATAAAATAATTCAAAATCACATGAAATCATAGTACTCTAAGATAACCACCATTAATAATTTGTTGAACATACTTCCATTTGTTTGTGCATAAGCATATTTTTGTATGCATGCATAAAATTTCATAAAATCATATTATTACTCCATCCTAACTTATTTTCCCCTCTCATCTATGTATTTTTTTTCTCTTTCTTCCTAATACCATCCAGCTGAACATGGTAACCACTGTAAATTGCTTGGAGCATAGACTTCAGTTGAGTTCAGGTCCTCAAGATGCAGATTCCAAGACAGGATTATATGTGAATAAAGATATATTTAGGGAATTACCTACACAAGATGAAAGGAAGGAAGCAGAAGTTGAGAGGAGCCTTTAAACAGGCCTGACTTCCATGAAGGAAAATAGAAAGTCTGAGACTGCAGTCTAGTTCTGAAAAAGTTTGGCTAAGCCGAGGGGGATTCATTGAACCAAACTCACCCAGTTGAATACCTACAACTTGAAGGAATGGGCCTATATTATGCGCCATGCTGTGTCCAGTCATCAGGTGCCAGTAGTCTGTATGAAGAGTGGTCTTACTATGAGCAAGGGTTGGACCCAGAAGGACAGCAGCTGGTATGTTTCCCGCAGCCTAGAAGGACAGCTGGTATGTTTCCTACAGCAGATCTGAGCAGCATGTAGCTTCCTTCATATGTGTATGGCAAAGTGCAAATGCACATGCATGCATAATGGTCCTTAGTCATTGTTTTTACAAAAATAAAATCATTTTATGTACACTACTCTAAATATTGCTCTTGTCACTAAATGGTATCAATGGAAAGTCATCCAAGTACAGCAAATATAGAACTCATTCTTTTCAAGGAACACCATAATTTGCAATACTTATATATCCAAATTTACTCAAGCCATTTTTTATTAATGAGAATTCTTGAGGCCTAAATATAAAGTATTAAAACATTTGCAAATAAAAAATTTCCAAGTTTTGTTTTGCTTAAAATTAAGAATTTAATACATGTATGTAAGTCAGTTGTAACACTTCCATCTTCCTTGTGCTTCCAAAGTTTTGTTGACATCAATTTTTTCATTGTCATCATCTTTCCTATTAACTTTATCTTCAAGCATTAATGTTTTTGAAGATATATATACTTAATGTTTTTAATTCTCATTTTTGCTTTGAGGAATAATTAAAAATAAAAATGTGTTAATATATCATATTTCATGACTTATTGTTACATATTAACTTTTAACTTATTTTTTCCAGTTTTTAAAAAGTTGGTATTTTATTTGGAATTTTATATTAAGAACTGATTTGATTTTCAGGTGACTGACATTTTTATTATTTTTTATTGTATCCAAGAATAAGATATGTCATTACTTAAGTTCAGGCTATGTTTTTTTTCTTTCAATAAGATTTAATAATTATTTCCTCATATGTTTTATAACTTTCTTATTAAATTAATTCTTATGTACATCATAGTATTATCACTTCTGAAAACAGAATGTTTTCCATTTTTACTTATATTTTGGATAAGTATCATATATCCAATTACCTTAAGTAGTTCCTTTATTAATTTGATTGCTTTTTTAAATTGGCCATCTTGTTTAATCTAGATTTATTATGATATTTTCAGTAAAATTATAGTTTTATTTTTCTTTCAATCTTTATCTGAATTTATTAAAAATTTTAATCATATTTTATGTAATTATAGTATTAATAGACACTTCCATCTTATCCATATCATAATAGAAATGGCTTTAGTATTTTGGTTTTTAAACGTTGTAAGTATTTTGTGAAATATCTCATATTAAAGAGTATTTCCTCTTTTACTATTTTAATTTCATTTTAAATAAGAAATGACTGCTTTATTTAATTAAGTAATGTTATGTATTGAAATAATTATATGACTCTTTTTCTGTTACTTTTTCAATGATGCATGAGTCTTATAGGTCCTAATATATTAACTAAATCATTATTGTGCTCTACATGGTAGTATTTGTTGAAGATTACTGTATCTTTGTAGACATAGATCTATTTCTAATATACTGATATTCCTGTTCTATAATTTCTTTCTTTTACTGTCTTTACTGGGATTGATTTTTCATTTCATGCCTGCATTAAAAATGAATTGATAAAGTGTCTGTCTCTTCCTATAGTCTGTAAAATTTTAATTATCTTTGTAATTATCTGCTATTTAAAAAGAAACCTAGACTTCGGAAAAGGAAGTATGTTGTTTTAATGCCTCTTGGGGGAGGAAGGGATACAATCTTTAATCGCTTACCTGCATCTTCCACCAGAAATGGCCTATTTAAATTTTCTGCTTTTTTGTTGTTGCTGTTGTTAACTTTACTGCTTTAAAATTTACAGTATGCCATCATTTTTACCTGGCCTTTAAAATGTATTGAGATATTTGGCCAGGCCCAATGGCTCACACCTGTAATCCCAGCACTTTGGGAAGCTGAGGTAGACGGATCCCCTGAGCTCAAGAATTTGAGATCAACCTGGGTAACATGGTGAAACCCCACCTCCACCAAAAATACAGAAAATTAATCAGTAATTGTGGCAGGCAGCTGTGGTCCTAGCTACTTGGGAGGCTGAAGTGGGAGAATCGCTTGAGCCTGGGAGGCAGAGGTTGCAGTGGGCCAAGATGGCACCACTCCACTCCAACCTGGGTGACAGAGTGAAACCCCATCTGAAAAAAAAAAAAATGTATTGACATATTTGTATGATCTTTTAATTCCATCTTTTATCAAGAGGCTGGAACGAGGGACAGCTGTAACTTGGAATCCATGTATGGCCCTGTTCTGATCTGTGATTGAGGATTATACTAAGTAGGGGTAAGAGTGAAGCAAACAGGTAGAAAAAAAAAATAGAAGCTAGTAATAGGTAAATTACACGTTTTGTATTTCTTCCCAACACTCCCGGTCTTTTTTTTTTTTTTTTTTTTTTGAGACGGAGTCTCGCTCTGTCGCCCAGGCTGGAGTGCAGTGGCGCAATCTCGGCTCACTGCAAGCTCCGCCTCCCGGGTTCACGCCATTCTCCTGCCTCAGCCTCCGGAGTAGCTGGGACTACAGGCGCCCGCCCCTGCGCCCGGCTAATTTTTTCTATTTTTTTTAGTAGAGACGGGGTTTCACCATGGTCTCCATCTCCTGACCTTGTGATCCGCCCACCTCGGCCTCCCAAAGTGCTGGGATTACAGGCGTGAGCCACCACGCCCGGCCCACTCCCGGTCTTAAAACAGATCCTAACCCTTGAATTTCAAGAAATATGCTAGATCCCAATCACATTTCTCAGTTTTGCTTAAACCAGATTAGTCTATCCGAATTCTCCACCATATTCTCTGTCTCATGCAGACTTGCATGTGTAAAATAACCTTAACTGTAACTAGAGAAATTGAGAGGAAAAGACATAAAGGTGAGGAGACGGTTTTTAACCATTATAAGCCATTTGAACTTCAATATGAGGGCAATAGGGGTAGCGCATAGAACTATATTAAGCACCAACGTTACTTAATGAGACTGGTTTATTTTAAATTCTCTACTTGTTTTCTCTTAAAGTGGTCGTTAAGAACACGAGTCTTGAAATTAGGCAAACCTTCCCAAATTTATTTGATTTATGACTTTAAGCCTGAGGTTCCATATCAGTAAAAATCGAGATACTAATTTTGTTTTCACAAGGGATATCTGAAATATTAAGTTGCTAAATTATGTGCAAAGTGCTTATTCCATAGTAAGTAAACACTCAATAAATGATATCAAGTCAATAATCACCATCATCTTCATCCTCATCATAGTTTTGATCTCTGTTATGTTACAGATATAGGTAAATGTGGTCTTTTTAGTGAAGCATATAGATTTTCCCCACAGTCTTGATTGGAAAAATGAGAGTATAGCAGATTGACAGAACTCACTGTCAGCTGCCAACCAATACCGACTGTTCAACTTTTGTTTTTATTTTGTTGAAAGGTCTTTCTCTTTCTTTCATACCTTGCTGTCAACACTGCATTCTAATCAATATGATATAAATGTTTTTGATAAAAGCAGTAGTGGAAAAGTAATTGTGGAGACAAAAAACTGAGAAAATTTGGCATTCATTATTTTGAAACACAGTCAGTCCCTCTGTCATTTGCGGATAGTCGCTACTTTTAAAAGCAAGTAATTCTATTGGTCATGCAACTCTAACTAACAGTTATGAGAAATAACCAACTCCATGGCTGAATATAGTAAAAGTTTTTTCTCAATCACATCACAGTTTAATGTTTGTGGGTGGCTCTCCTGAGCAGCACCACTCCTCTGCAGTGATGTGGGGACCTACTGCTTCTATCTTGTGGTCTGCCATGCTGGAATTTTCTATTTCTAGCTGTAAGGGCAAGAGACACAGAGTGGGTGGGGACGGCACCCTGGCTGTTTACTCCCTGAGTCCTAACATGACACACTGCACTTCCAATCACGTTTTAGTGGCCAGATATTAGTCACGTGGTCAAGTGTAAATGTATATTTCAGCCTTCTGATATTGGCCCACAGACTTCCTGAGTGTGCAGAAGGAGAAAAATGGGCAGTTTAGTAAACCCAGGGATGTGGGGAGGTGAGTGTATACCCATGTATATAACAAGCCAGCAACAGCTAAAGTTTTAGAACATGACATCCAGATCCATAGTTATTTTTTAAATGGACAACTTCCATAGTCATTTTTTCAAACTTCTGTGAGATTTTGAATGAGAAACAATTGAACATTGTGTATTGAAGCCTTACTATTGTCAAAATTATGACATGTCCTATTCATTTTAGATTTTTTCACGTACGTAAAAAAGAAAAATTGGATCTACGTGTGTGTGATTAATAGTGGAATACTGTTGACATATTTTCCCCTCAGGGTTTCACCAGGAGTTCTTAACTAAAAATATGTATCCTCATAATTAATTAACAATGTAATTTATTTTACATCAATAATCATTATCTAGGTCATTTTATTTCATTTAATCATGTGATATGGCCGTTTCCACCTCTGAGAGTCAACCTGTTTCCTGAGACTTCTTCTATTTTTTTATACCCAGAAAACTTAGTATTTATGTGTATTTTCAGAAAAAAATATTAGGTGAATATTTATATTTTTATTTTTTCCTTAAATACAATATGTCACATACTTACATATGTGATATATTTCACATATATTTTCACATATATCAAAAGCACATATTTTTGGTGAACGATGTGATGTTTTGATATATGTGCTATAAACAAATCAAGCTAATTAATATATCCGTCATCTCACCTACTTATTTTTTTGTGGTGAGAACATTTAAAATCTACTCTTTTAGCAATTTTGAAATATACAGTACATCATTAACTATAGATACCAAGCTAATTATGAAACTAAAATTTTCTTTTCTATTTTTTTGATGTTTCAACAATTTCAATATTTTGAAAATATTTAATAACTGAAGTGTCATTGATTTGAGTATCTTAAGCTGATGTATTCAAAGAGAGATCATTCGACATGATAATGCTATTAAGCATTTTTGCAAATGTTCAATGATATTAAACAAATTAAAATTAAAAGAAAAGTACTTCTACTTGTGATGAGCTCTTGATACATAAGGGGTCATTTTTTGAGAAACAGCTGTTATTTTACTTTCTTTTCTCAAGTATATAGCTAACAGATAAAAGTTTAATGAATAAAAGCTCACAGACCAGTTTTCCATGTCCATACTTTGTTTGGAAAAACAACTGATTAATGATGTCTTATCCTTTCAATCAAAAATGTATTTGTAGGAAATAAAAAGTGTTTGTGAATGCTTGAGCTGAGGCTGTCAGTGATGTTATTTTGCGTAATTATATTTTCTGTTGATTCATTTTCCATATTTCTTTGGATGGAGCTTCTCTGAATTGATTAAAACTTCCATTTTATCACCTATTTGAATTTAATTTTTGATCTGGAAATTCTGCTTTGATTGGACATTTTGATGCATCATTTCTCAAGGGCATTTGTAAGAAAAAGAAAAGAAAGCATAGAAGGTGAGGGGCCTGGGAATTTCCACTTACCTTGATTCTTGTACCATTTATTTGCTGGTTACCAGTTCCTTCTCTCTGATATATGGTTGGAATAAAGTTAAAGTCTTGTAATGGGTAACCTTTCAGGCTCAACATTTCTCAGCATAACACTTCTCTTTGAACCATAGAGAAAGAGAAATTCTTAGATTCTAACACTCTATCTTGTTGCTCTTAAGATTCCAGGTGAATCCAGACACAAAGTGCCTATTTTACACAATAGGATCCTGTTGTGCTGAGTGTGTCAGAGTACAGGCTGGCATCTCATAGCTATTACTGCTAAAAGAAAAAAAAAATGGCAATTATTTCTTTGTTGTGAGATGACATTCTCTGAGTGCTCACTATCTTCTTAACTCAGCAGGAATACTCTTTGTAATATAGAAAGCATACAAGACAAAAGGCACCTTCCCAATTTGTGTGTTCTTTCTTTTAATCTTGACAAAAGTATTGCGGGCCTCTTTGGTGCCAGATTTTATATAATGCCCTGAAATGCAGAGACCTCGTGTGCTTAGATGACTAATACAATTAATTAGATGACAGGGCAAAAAGAACACTGGTGGGAGCGAGGTTCAAGAAGAGTTTGTCATAGGGATACGAAGTGGAAGGGCATTCCCCGGCAAGAGAAAGCAGCAGCAAGAGGAGCAGACCTAAGATGGAATAATGTGAGCATATGGCAAACTATAAATTGCATGGAAGACTTGAATATGAAGTGTTGGGGAAAATGGCAGGGAGGCAGGACATATAGCCACACCCTACTACAGAGAATCATTGTTTCTCCTTCCTTACACATTTGGTTTTCTAAGCAGCTTATCTCATGTGCATGGAGAGTGAATATGGGTTCTGACTTGGCCTTGTACAGCCAGTTAATGACTTCCCTGGATTCTAACACCAGAAGATTCAGTCTCTGAAACTAGTTAATAGATAACTGGAAAAATGCTGCAAGCAGTTTTCTCAGGATATTCATACTCAAGATCCAGGTTGTAGCTCCTGTTTTGTGAGTAACGGCCTTGACTTCCATCCTTCAATCCCCACCAAACACACACAGACAGATTTTGACAGATAAGCCACTCTCCAGTGGTCCACTGTATGCAATCCAGATACCTAACAGTCTCCTTGTTTCCATCTGAGGCTGATTTTTCCTTTTTGATTGGCACTAACACTCTCAGGCTCGGTTGATTGGAGAATTTGTGATGCACACCTGTCCTCAATCCCAGGACGCTGGGAAAGTCTTTGACGTGACTGTCTTCAGATGATTTGGTTTGGACCATATTAAATTTTGACTGTTTCATCACCTTCTAATCTAGTACTTAGATTCATTCCAGTGTTGGAAAGTATGTAATTCTGTTGTGATATTAAGGTCACTCCAGAATCGGGGCAAAGAGGAGAAACACAGAAAAATGAAAACAAAACACTCAGACTTCTAATGAGAAGTCGTATGATACAGATATTAAAAGCATGGGTTTATGAGCAAGACCTGGCTTGAAATTCCTCTTGTTCTACCTCTTATTAGTCATAGAAATGATTGAGCAGTTTACGTAACTAGTGACTTAGTTTCCTCTTCCATAAAATGTTTTTCCACATTATTAGCTTTACTGTGATTAAAAAATAGGATAATGCATGCAAAGCTCCTTTTCCCAGTACTGGCACTTAATAAGCACTCCGTGAATGTTAACGATTATTCTTACTTTCATGATGGTTTGTAATCCCAAGAAAAGATAACAACAATTTTTCCTTTTGGCTTCTTTTTTTGGTTATTTTATTTTGTTTGTTTGCTTGTTAAGTGTTCAATAGATATTTGCTATTTTTTAATGTAACACTTGACTGTTCTTACTTTTTTGGGAGATGGATGTATGCAATGTATTAAATATGGTAAATTATCAGAATCAAAGAAGAATGCTTCATTATAATACATCATGGAATAGCACACGTGTAATATCTTAGGTGTTGGACCAACTGAGAAGTAAAGGATTATCCTGTACATTTTAAAAAGTTCTGTGGGTGCAAAGAAGAAGGCATGGCCAAAGAATCTGAAATTAATGGATTAGTTATCTCTCAAAATGCAATTTAGTTTATAAAGTTATAATTAATAAAATAATTAACAAGTTACCCATTCAGACAGAAAGGGAAAACATATGAAAGACATATATTTGTATCCCAAAATGCTCTGACAAACTTAAATTTCAAAAGCAAAGACCATGTCAGGAATAGTCACATGAGGGTTACAGATTTTTGTCTTTATTATGATGTGGTATTTTGTTTGGACCTGAGAATTGGTAGTGATAGATTAACTTACCAAGTAGTAGGTATTTAATCAATTAAAAAATTCTAAATAAAAAAATAATCGTCTGAAACATAATGGGCTTTGTTAGTGGGAGGTAGTTTAGGTCAATACAAGATAATCACTTGTGATGGTGTTTTGCTCTGCTGTGGGAATGAATAAATTCCAAAGTTGTAGTGTCCTCACAGTAAAGGAGTTTATTTCTTGTTCATGTAGATTTGCTGCAGGTCTGGTGACTCTTTACACCAATACTCTTCCAAGCGGTACCTGAAGGATCCATGCTGTTTTCATCTCTGTCTCCACCATCTAAACACACAGGCTCCATGGTCATCTTTGAAGGGCAGAGAGAGACAGAGGAGCCCTATCAGTTCTTAATTCTTCATATTGGAAATGAACATTTTTATGGTCTTTTTTCTGTTTCCTAATATTTATACTTAGCTCTCACTCTGTCTGTGAGGAAGTCTTGGAAATACTGTTTTCCTGTGATATAGGAAACACCTAACACTCTCGGCCACTAAGGATATTTCTCATGACTGGACTATAGGACAATCCTAAATCTACTGTCAGACATTCCAATGATTAATAATCAGGGTTTGTGAAATTTATCAAATGAATCTTTAACTAAACAATGCCTGGAAAAGAGTGTTTAAATTGGAGAAATACACACTACCCACAGTTAAAATTTAGTGTCTGCCTGAGTATAAAGAATGTATTGTATCTGGTAAACACCCATCCCTAGATGCATAAGAGCGCCAAGAGACTTCTCTAGTAAATCTCCTCTGTGTGTATAGGTAGTTACACTTGACATTTGCTTTGCTTGTTCAAAGCTGTCTCTAATAGCTCAGCTAGGGAGATAATATGTGAGACAAATACATACAAATCAATCTCATATGCAAGATATTTCTATCTCTATAAATGATCCTGTACTCCTTCTTGCCATCTCTAGGAGCTTAAAAATCCTTACTCTTTCATTGAATTGTCCTAAATCTTCCTGGTACTGCTTCCAAGTATCTCTTCAGAGGTAGTTTCTTTATACCATTACAAATGATTTTTTTCTTTAATGAAGGCCCTCACATTTCATCTTCAAACTAATTAATGAACTCATATGCATTCCCCTTTTTTGTAGCACCTCTTCTTATGCAGCTGCCAAAATCATACACCTAAAGCTGGAGACGGAAAGGACCATTGTAGTTAAGCCTGCATGTCCTAGAGTGGGACAGCCTGTAACCTTGGACTTTTCTTAGACTTTATCCTTAGTTTAGTTTGGAGATAAGAGTATTTTATGGGTCTAAAAGAGGATGATAATGAAAATATTATACATTAAAACATCATGGCACAAATGAACTAGAACAGATGCAGGCCATAGTTGGACAACTGCCATACCTTTCATCGCTGGGTCATGGAAGCTTCTAGGAGTATCCTTGATAAGGAATAAAGAGGCAAGGTCATGAAGGAGGACACACTTGACCAGGTTTTGGCAGTGGTCATTTATCAGCATTACAGGAGCAGTTGAGTATTTTAATATTAGTGTGAGCTACCTATCAGCTGAACATCAACTTTAGTTAACTCAGTGAAAACACTGAACACAGTGTACAGTCAGCCTAGGTTAGGAAATGCTGAAGTAACAAATAAATCCAAATCTTCAGGTGTTAATGAAATTTAGTTTATTCCTAGAATGATGAACTTAGCTGGGGAACAAAGCCTGGAGATTTGTCCCTAGCTCTAAAGCACTTCTCCCTGAAGGTGGCCCCCATTACTTCTGCACATATTCCATTGACCAAAGCAAGTTTCATGGTCATCCCATCATTAAAATAGTAGAGAAGTACTCAGAAGAGGTGAGTTAGGCATATTGAAGAGCCAGGGTAATGTCTAAATATACAATGTCTAGCTCATTGTTAAGTGCTCTAGTTATTATTAAAGTGTACTTTGATTATTTCATTTCTCAGTTCACATTACGTTTATTGGATCTGCTTTACCTCCTTATAACACAGAAACCCCTTGTTGTCATTAACACTCATTATGATGTAAATCCTAACTACATTCCTATTTATATGTTATACTGCTCCACTTCATTTTATCTTTGGTCTGTCCAAGCAGAATTATTTGGTTTTCTCATCAATGCATTGTCTTTCTCTACATCACTGTCTCTGATGTCCCTTTACCATTAGTGCTTTAACTGAATCTCTTCACGCCGGTAATCCTTCTAACATGTCAGGTTCTCAAGTTCAAATGCCCTAAATTTCCATTCCTGATATGAACTTCTGTAGTAATATATTCCATTAACTTTTATTTCACTGTTAGACCCAACATTATATTATAGTCATTTTTATATATGATGATGTAGTATTATAGCCTGAAAACTTTTGAAGGTAGAGTCCATGCCTGATTCATCAGGTAGCCCCACTTGTGAGTGTCTTACTCATAGCAGTTCAATAATAATACTAATAATAAAATTAATCGTAATGTTACATGTAGTGGAGGCATCAGCCTAATATAAAATGAGCATTGGATTAGATATTCTAAAAATTCTGGATTTCAGTTGCACCCCAGTTACTAACTAGCAATATTACCTAGAACAAGCTTTTTAACCTATTGGAATTTCAGTTTTCTCAACTCTGAAATGGATGAGAAAGAATTTTAAGTGATTTTACCCTTCCGTCTTACAATATTGTTGGGAGAACCAGGTCAGATATGAGATCATAGTATGTGAAAGTACTTTACATAAATTGTCCTCATTCTGATATACCAAAGCTAAACTCTGGTTTTAAGTCTACAGTGGATTGATTCTTCAGTAGCATTTAATTCTGTTTCCCATTCTATTTTCTTCACAGAATGCTTCTTAGAAAACCTTTTGGGTTTTATGACATTTTATGTTCCTAGTTTTCTGCCTACCTCTCCTTTAGCTGACGAGTACAGCTAACCTTTCTCTTTATCCCTTCTACTCTCCACGCTTTGCTAGATAAGTTCATTCATACTCATAACATAAATTTCCATCTATGTACAGATAACTCACAAATATTTATATCCCTGTCAAAGATCTCTCATATGAATGATAAATCCAAGTTCTTGGTTGGTATCTCTACTTGGGTATACTAACGTGTCTCAAGCAAATCATTGCCAAAACCACACTCTTGATTCACATTTGCCTTCATAAGCCTTGCAATTTTCCAGTGTTTATTTTTTTCTGCAAATGGCACAACCACTTACTTAGTTTGAAGTGTCAAAATATAGATTTTATCTTTCTTCATCCACAATGCCAAGAAGTATTTACATGCTACATTACATGCTACAAACCCCTTACCACGTGTTCTCGTTCCATTAATGAGAGTCTAATCCAAATCCCCACCTTTTCTTATACCTTCAATGGAAAGACTTTCTTAACTGGTATTTCTTTCCTTCATCAATCTATTCCCTAGACTGAATCTTTTCAAAATGTAAATCTTATGCTATCACTTAAAAATAGTTACCACTGTTTGGGGATAAAGGTTAAATTCCTTAAACTGGACTTAAAGACCACATGCAATGTGTTGGTATCTAATTCTGTAGCCCATCTCCTGTCAAACAAATGTTCTCTCTACAACTTTGTCTTGCTAATACTTTCCATAGTCGTTATTTTTACTATTTGATTGATTACTCAATTACATATTTTTTTTTCTCTCATTGGAGACTTTGAATTTCCTGATGGTAGGGAGAGGTATACCTCAAATAACCAGCACTGTGCTTTGCAGACCTCAAGTACTTAATACATATGTGTTAAATGATTAAAGGGTTTAGTAGGTAGGCCTGTTTTTTAACTGTGTATTGAGATTGACTCTTCAAGAGGTACGATAAAGGCACAAAAACCATAAATATTAATGGGCATGATTTTTACCTTCAAGGAAATCAGGATCTATTGGTAAATATGCCTAAAAACAGTTCAGATTGAGGGGAAATTTTGCACTAAGGAAGCAGCAGCAAATCTTCTCCCGGAATATGGTTTGATATATAGGGCTTGACAGAAGAAGCTTCCGCTTCTGATCTCTGATTTTCTGGAGGACTCATATGTAAAATTTCTCAAACCTTTCAATCCTTTCTGTTCAAAGATTGTAACTGTCTTTCATTGTTATCTTTCCTTCCATGTGACAGGTCTCAGTGACCACACATTCCTCATATATATCTCAAACCTGGAAAATTTAGAATATTCAACACATTTTCAGCTATAAATTCCCCTTTTCTGTGCCTTTAGATATAGATTTATCTGTGGTTTATGTGTTGTATTTTTGTTGTGACTTGTTTTTTTCTCCTTGACTCAATTTATTATAAGTGTTTCCATACATAGGAATATATATTTAGAAAATCTATTAATATTTTCTCTATGGCTTCTAGGTTTTGTATCCTATTAATGAAAGCCTGCTCTGAACTCCCTTATTTAACTGTTAAACATTTGACATGAAAAAATCATTCCCTTAACTTATAAATAACTTATATTAATCAGTAAGAAATATACAAATAGGCCAATAGAAACCAGACAAGGGATTGAACAAAAAAGGCAATAGAAATAATAAATAATTTTAGAGAAAAAAATGTTTTCCCTCACATTTAAAGACATACAAAACAAAGCAATGTGAGTTTTGTAATCTGCTCAGGTTGATAACAAATGTTTCGTCTAGGTTATGGAGAAGTATTTATTATTATACATCACTGTTTGGAGTGAAAAGTAGTACAAAAATTTGGTGAATACATCAACAATGTCTGTCAAAATGTAAGTACATATCTTTCCTTACCAACCATACTACTGTTGTGAATTTACTCAACAGATTATTTTCAAAAGAATGGCAAGATACTTCTGCAGGAATTTCTTTTGTACAACCCTTTGAACTATCAAACAAAAAATGTTGGAAACAAGCTACCTATGCATTAATAGGAATGTGATTAGGTAAGGCGTATTGATTCAGCCGATGAAAAGTATGAAGCAAATCAAACAGTTTAACAGTGTGTTCAAATGGTAACCATTAAGAAACAAATATACAAAAAGCCCATGGTGAATAACCAGTAATTACTTTGTATAAATAAAAATGTATATACAAATGTATGCAAAAATATACATGAAACAAGTTTTCTTGAAAGATACATTATAAAAATGTATAGACAATGAATACCTTTGGGAAGGTAGTGCAGTTAGGAAGTAAGGGAGGGAATAACTCTTACTTTTCATTTTTTTCATTTTGTAACTATCTTTGTACTAAGTATTTATTATACAGTATGTGTATTACTGTCATGTTTTTTACAAAAATAACTGACATTAAACCATTTTAATTTCTATGCTTCCCAAAAAAATTCTAAAGCTAAGGATTTTAAAAATTCTTCCCCCTTTTGTGGAAGTGAATTCTATACTTGAACATATTTAATATTGTATAATTTATCCTCTTTTCTTCGAACTGTAGCCCTCAGCATTTTTTCACCTCTTCGTGTGTTCTTACTTACTGAATAGATCCTTATTAAGCTGCTAATTCAGCTATGAGGAAGTTCTTGGTATTTTAGGATTGTGCAACTAAAATTGAAGTCAACTATTTTGTGAAAAAAAAAATCATTATTCAACATTAACAGTTGATTTTGGAGGTACTTAGTAAAGTGGACTCAATTATAGAGCTCCAAATAGAACAGACACCCTTACTTACATTTCATTGTGATTCTTACAGGCTGTTTGCAGTAATAGTTCTGAAAAACAGGCAGAAATAAACAACTTAAACCCTGAAACATATTTCATATGCTTTGAATTTAAAGGACTCATTTAAAAGAAAAATTGAATCTGGTCGTGTGTGTGTGTGCCTACATTTGTTTAGGTTTCTTCTTTTCTTTTTAATTTTTGGCCCTTGTTCCTTTTTCTTTTCTACTTGCCCAGAAATTCTGGTAAAAGTAATGTGAAAAATGTGAATACCTGATCAGAGGAGTTGCTTAAGAAATGTCTCAGCTGAAACCAGTACTTTAGTAAGAGTGCTAGCTGCTTAACAAGTCAAGGGTGTGAGGAGCTATGAATAAAGAGAGAACATTTTGCCATGAATTATTCAGTTAACCATGGGATGCTGTTATCTCCACTTCAGTGGCTTTTAATTGCACATGTAAGAATTCTGCTTATCTGGCATTCGATTTGATGCCAAGGTGCAGCTTGCTCAAGCAGGGCTGGAGGCAGGAAATGAGGATCTCATCAGACAAGCAGCTGCCATTCACGAATGCATTAAGGAATATGGCATAGACTAGCAGGGAAGGCAGAAGACAGACACAGATAATGGCTATGGAAGGATATGTGAGAATATGTGACAAGAGATTGTCTTTTCCTTTTGATCTTATTGCACATTGCTGAGTCTTGAGTGAAAAGTCAAATTGTGTGTGCTACCTAAATGTACTGCATTGCCTTTGTTAGAGACCCAAGGTTGACCTCTGGAGCAAAGATGACAAGTTGCTCTTTAAGCCAATCTCTTGGAAAAATCTTTCAGTCTAAATGGAGCCCTGACTCAATTTTGAGATTCTGTTGGTTTTAATTTTTCAAAATTTACTCAAGATAAGTTTGTTTATCAAGATAAATAACTTTCTCAAAGCCTTTTCCTCATATCACATTCACAGAGGAGGTATCTTTTGGCACCTATGCTGTAAATGTTTCAAAACAATTTACTTATAAAATACCATTTTAACTATTTTCAGAAGATTTCATTTGGAACCCCTTCTCCATTTACACCTCTCCGCATAATATATGACTCCTTTATCTTATTGCATACCTCCATTTCCAGATTCAAGTGTTTATGCAACGCATGGGTTTCATCAGTTACCATTTGCTGTGTGCTGTGTAGTGCATAGATGTAGAGATTACAAGTATCCACAGATAAAGCACCCTTACCTTATGGAGCTCAAAGGCTAGAATGAAGATGTGCAACACAAACCTGCTGGTCTGCATGGCTGTTGCTGCATGGGAAGTTTATGCCAGACAAAATGGAGGCACTTTTGAGAGTCGGATTACCCAAGGCTTCCTGGGAGAAGGGACTGGAGAAAGTGGAAGAGACCTGAAAATAAAGCTTCCTTCAGAAAGACAAGATTTATGAAATATGATAGGTTTGTAGGCATTTCTAAATTTGACAAAAGAAGAAGGGCAGGAATTTCAATTAGTATAGCCATTATGGAAAACACTATGGAGGTTCCTCAAATGTTAAAAAATAGAACTACAGTATGATCCAACCAATCCACTGCTAAGCTTATATCCAAATGAAATGAAATCAGAATACCAAAAAGATACCTGCACTCCCATGTTTATGGCGGCACTATTCACAACAGCCCAAGATATGAACCATCAATGTGTCCATCAATGGATGAATGGATAAGGAAAATGTGGTCTTATTACACAATGAAATACTATTCAGCCATTTAAAAAATGAACCATGTCATTTGCAGCAACATGGATGAAACTGGAGGTCATATAATGTCCAGTGAAATAAGCCAGGCATACAAAGACAAATACCACATGCCGTCTCTTATATGTGGGAGCTAAACAAGTGAATCTCATGGAGGTAGAGTAGAATGATGGTTACCAAAGGCTGGGAACGATAGGGCAGAGGGAATAAAGAGACTTGTCTAATGGATACAAACATACAATTAGATAGAAGGAATAAGTTCTAGTGTAGCACAGTAGGGTGACTGCAGTTAACAACAGAGTGTATTTTTCAAAATAGTTAAAGGAAAAGTTTTGAAATTTGTTCCCAACACAAAGAAATTATAATTGTTTGAGGTGACGGATATCCCAAATACCCCGACTGGATCATAACACATTGTATACATGTATCAAAATATCACAAGTACCTCATAAATATTTATAATTATGTATCAATTAAAAAAAGAAAATGTGGTATACATACATAATGCAATACTATTCAGCCTTACAAAAGAAGGAAATCATATCATTATGATACCATAGATAAACCTGACGTTTATGTTAATTGAAGCATGTTTTGCTTAAACGTTATGTTAAATGAAATAAGCCAGACACAGAAGGATGAACACTGCACAATGTCATTTACATGTGAAATTGAAAAAGTCAAATTCTTAGAAGCAAAGAGTAGAATGGTGGTTATCAGGGGCTGAGAGGTGAGGGGATTGTGGAGATGTTGGTCAATGGACACAGAATTTCAGTTAGACAGGAAGAATGAGTTCAAAAGATCTATTTTGCAGCAGGGTGCCTATAGCTAATAATTATGTATTGTATTCTCAAAAATTGCAGAGTGGATAGTGTTATCAAAAGAAAAGAAAGCTAAGTACGAGAGGTGATGCATATGTTAATTAGCTCCACTTAGCATTCCACAATGCGTACGTATTTTACAATATATTGTACACAAGAAATGTATACATTTTTTGTCTGTTAAAAAACGAACACAAATCTGTAAGGAGAAAGAGTTTAGTATCAGAAATTAAAGAATACTGAATTTAATCACAAAAATGGCCTCTGAAAGAAAGCTGATAGTCCTGGGGGACAGCATAAGAAAAAAAGAAGGAAAAAAGAAAGGATCAAAGATTTAGAGCTATGGTGGCAAGCTTGGAGGATTGGAAGAATAGCAGGTTATTAAATTACTTTTTGAGACAATAGGGTGCATAGGGCAGAATGGCAATGTGTGAAGAGTACACATGGCCAGGTGCCAATTTACGAAATGAAGTCCGTGTAGATGTTATTCTGAAGGCAGTGAAGAACCAGCGAATAATTTTAAGCAGGAGTGATGTGATCGGATTTTCGATGTAGAACAATTGTTCTGATGACATTATTCCTTTGGCACAGTTGTTGACGGGCCCCCACCATAAAAACGAACACAAAACAAACAAACAAAGACCACTTCATATTAGCTTTTCTTATGGGGCCAAAAATCAAAGGGACAATACAGATTAATTGAAACAGCAAATCATTTGAAATCAAAAGAATGGGTCTTCTTTTATGTTCTTCCATTTTTTTAGCAACATAATTTTGGACAAAGTATTTCTCCTTTCCTATTAGGTGTAAGTTCAATGTATATCAAGAACTTAAAACAGTTTCTCATGCATGAGTGAAGCTTCATAAGTGTTTGGGGGAATAAATGAATGGATTTCTGGGTCTCTGTGTTCTTTTACTAAGTAAGGAGGATCAAAAAATGTTCTGGGAGCCATCTTCCACTACTATGGAAGTGACTACAAAGTGACATATGCGATTGGAAGTGAACAACCTATATTGTATCCCTTCCAGGAAATTATTTTTGTATTAATATTGTTAGTCTGGAGAAAGTGTAGTGGGAGAGGAGAAACTATGAATCAGTTTTCAGACGTCTTTTTCTCCTCCGTTTTTTTCTTTTCTTTTCTTTTCTTTTTTTTTTTTTAATTTTGACGGTCTCTTCTTTCCTACCTTCTCTTTTACTGGACGTTTTTATATTCCTACACTTTAAATATCTTACTTCCAAGGATGCAATCCTGGAATGCCTTATCTTTTTGCTTACTGGGCATTTCTATACATACTTGTCCCCCGTGTACTTCTTTTCCCTTATATTCCACTGTGCTTTCCTGCCTTGGTGTCTCAAAAAGAATCATTCCTGCTCCCCTGCCCTCCTAGACATCTCATGTCATCTTTCCAATGGGCCTGAGCTTTTCCAAAAGGCAAGCAGAACCATTTAATTAAGTTGTGTTTAGTTTCTGCCCAGGGAAGTTCCCTGCGGAAAGAAACACAAAAGCAGGCTGTCATCTTGAAATATGTGAGGGTTCGTAGTTGGGGAAATATAGAAAAAGGAAAAGCTTATAACTTAATTTATTGGATTCAGCATAGTTACTTCTTTGATATTGTTTTGAAGAACTTGATGTGCTAGACAACTGCCTTTTGTGTTCAGTCTACCATCTGAAGTCCTCACTCCTTTATTGCAATTGCTGAAAATTCTAACCCCCAGGAAAGGGGACAAATTTCCTAAGGTTTTTATCTTGTAAACTGTTGCAGCACCAGTCACTGGCCCAGTGTCTGGGCCATAATAGGTTTATTAGTAAATAAACAAATATCTCTAGGTACATGCTGATGCCTTATTTTTGCAGAAGGCTGAAGGAATTTGCGCATCATCAGCTTCCTTCTAGTGACACCTATATCTTCAATCAATTCTGGACTCTTCATCTCAAAGCAACGAGTGACTTTTATTTGCCAGTTCTCTGCTTTGGTTAATAGTTTTCCAACGTTTTATTATTTTGTTCCACTAATTTCTACTTTTTTTGGTTGCAGTCATTCAAGGGAGTGTAACTAAATGCTACATTCTTAGAAATTTCTTCTCTGAACCAACCTCTAGTTTGAAATGTCATATGTAATTCCCAACATACCAAGAGCCTGTGTCTTATTCTTTTAGCTAAAGTTTACTATCTTACCTTGTTTCAAAATTGTGAGCATGGCTTTTGTAATAACTCTGCATTTTATTACAGGAGGACAGGTACCATGCTGTGATCTTCCTACCCTAGGGAAGGGTCTAACGGAAGTCCTCAATATGTATTTCAATTGAATTAAATTGACTGAAGTGGAATTTCTACTCAAAACTTTTATAGTTGTAGGAAAAAGAACAAATTTAAAAAAATCATTGTAAGTTACAAACTAACCTAAAATTACACAGTCAAATATATCTAGCAGAAAAATTTAGATAAATTCTATACAATTAAAAGTAAAGTTGAATATATCATTGATATTTAGGTATTATTTTTCTGAGAAGAGAAGCTTGATCATATCAGAAGGATCCCTACATTTAAGAGAAAATAATTCCATTGATTTGTTGCAATAGCTTAAAAAAAAATCTTTCTATGACCTTGAACTCAGTAAACACTGAAAAATGCAAAGTGTTTCTTCTCAAAGGCCTCTTTTGTGCATGTTTCATGAATTTTAGGGTTGCTGCTGTTCATCTTTGTTAATGGATTAAAAGGACCATTGTTCTCAACAGTAAAAGGTAAATACACAATCCCTCATAACATTAGTTTTGACCTAAACTTTTATCATATTTATAGGTTTTCTTCCCCTCAACAATTTACTTTCTCTCATGGTTTTGTTAAATGAGGTAGTTTTATTACAAAATTTCTTTGCAAGCTTTTTAAAAAGTCGCAGGAAACTGATCACAACAAACTCGAGTGAAAGTCTTTATTTCCATAGTAACCATAATATGCTCTAAGTATCTTCTCATAAAGAGGTAAAACCAATGTTACCAGCAAAACACAGACAAAGGCCAATAAGGAAGGAACACACAAACACATGTTCATTACAGCAAAGGTGATCAGGGCTGCAGTTACCCTCCTTTCAACATTTAATTCATTAACGCAAGCAGATTTTTTAATACTCAGTATAAAAACAAATGGAGAAAAGTACAAAATGTACAGTGACAATTTTTGATTTAGAATAAAAAATGTTAAATGCCATTTAGTGTAAATTCATATAAGAATTTTGTAAGAAAATATTTTCTGACATCAAGGCTAAAATATCAATGAAACTCAAGTTTCTCTGATGATCGAATTTTAGCCTAGATGTCAGAAAATATTTTTTGTTAAAACCCCGATAGTAAACAGTTAAGACTCCAATAGCTATATGGTTTCTGTGTGAACTACTTGGCAATAAGTAAACAAATAGGTGTTGCTGTGTTACAATAAAACTTTATTTAAAAAAACAGGGAATGAGCCAGAATTGCCCCTTGATCTATAGTTTGCCAATCTCATTTATTATAAGGTAAAGGTAGTATTATTCATATTCTACAGATGAGCAGATGGAGGTTCTGAGAATTTAAACAGCTCAAGGTGAGGCAGAATCAGAACACAAACCAAGTCTATTGCATTTTAAAGCCTGGCTCCTAAATAGCTACGCTTATTTAATAACAATAGCTGGCATACACTGGTGCCTAATGGGACCACAGTGTGCTCAACTGTTTATGTCCATTACTTTCTTTAACTTAGAAAATCCCTGTGAAATAGGTATGGTTAGCATTCTCTTTTTGTAAATGAAGAACAGAGACTTGGGAAATCTAAGAAGATTTTCCAAGGTCAATAAAGCAGTAACTCATTGTTGTTCAAATTAACTTATTCTACTTAATTCAGTGACTGAAATAATGAAATCATTTTTTAAATGTGACCTCTATAATCTCAAGAATATATAAAGGACCATGCACATTTGAAGAGTGCCTGAGTTCTGGTGGATGCTTTGAGATTTGCAATGCTTATTTCTTAATCTGCAGCTTTTCTTTGATTGTAACTTGGTTTCCATTCAGTCTACTTTATGAGGTGTAATTTCACGAAGAGGCAAAAAGGGTAATTGTAGTGTGCAGTTAATTAGAATTTCTAATTAAAATCATCCTTAAAAAAAAGAAAACAGCCAATGCCAGTGGAAGAATGATTACTAATCTGTAAATTAAGGAAACTATATACTGCAAGATTTTTTTTTTCTACTGGATTGAAAAACACCCAGTTTAAGTTAACATATCATAAATAAAGATAATCACCTTGAATAAAGGTAAAAGGCATAGGGCGATAGGTTGAATTTAATTTGGCCAAATGTAATTCAGTTAAATACTAGGGATTCTGTAACTAACAACTAATCTTGCTTCACTTCCCCTCCACACCCTTTAATTCCTTCTTTCTAATGTTTGGGCACAGATTTGATTTTCTCGAATAAGGGCTCAGTAAACCTGTCAGACTTTCACAATTCCATTCGTATGTCTATATGCAAGCACACATGTGCGTTTGCATGTGGTTGGCAGGAAATGCATTCCTATGAGTGTGTGTCTCTGTGTGCTCTGTGACATATCAGTAAAATTCGTAGCATCTTGCTTGATACTCAAGAGTTAACTTCTTGCTTCAACTCCATGTTGTAGCAACAAACATTTCCCCATAATCTCATTTCACCAGTCTAGGGAAGACTTGGGAATGTACCTCAGGGAAAGAGAGCATCTGTGAAGAGCCCTTTCTTCCCTGATTCCTAAGTCTGAGCTGTAAGGCTCCATTCATAGGATTGTTTGACCATGCATAGGCAGTCTTAGGTGACTAATCTTCTAACTTCAAAACTGTCTTAATAACTTAAGTATCTTTCTGAAGTCATGCAGATTCTGTTCATTCTGCATTTGTGGCCATGGTTACATAAAAAAGTAATCATTGGGAAAAAAAATCTTATTTATCTGTATAGTAATAGTCAAAATTTTGGGTCCAGCTGTCTCTGAAAATTATGCTATGAGCTTTGATAGAATACCAATACAGTCATCCCTTGGTATCTGCAGTATCTGTGAGGGATTGGTTCCAAGATCCACAAGGATACCAAAATCTAAGGATGCTCAAGTCACTTATATAAAATGGCATAATATTTTATTGTAACATATGCACCTCTTCCCATTTATATATCTCTATATTACTTATAATACCTAATACAATATAAATGCTACATAAATAGTTGTTATACTTCATTTTTTATTGGTATTATTATTTTCTAAAATTTCCTGTGTGCTTGTTTGAATCCACTATATAAAATCTGTAGACATGAAAGCCTTCTGCTTCGTTGACTTCTTAGCATGCTAAATACATAAATATATCTTTTGAAGATTAATAAACTGTGTATTTTCGAGCAGTTTAAGGTTTACAGAAAAATTGAGCCCAAGTACGGAGTTCCTATATCATCCCTCCTCCCCACAGTTTCCACTATTATTAACACTTGTTACAATTGAAGAACAAATACTGAAATATTATTTTTAACTGAAGTCCATAGTTTCCATTAGTGCTCACTCTTTGTGTTCTATGAGTTTTGACAAACACATGGTGTCACGTATCCATCATCAGAGTATAACACAGAATACTCACATTTCCTTGAAAATCTTGTCTTTCATCTATTCATCCCTCCATCCTCCCCTGGTTCCTGGTAACTACTGATATTTTTTACTGTCTCCATAGTTTTGCCCTTTCTAAAATGTCATGTAGTTGGGATCAAACAATATGCAGTCTTTTTGATCTTATTTTTATCGCTTAATGATATGCATTTGGGATTCTCTGCCTTTTTTTCGTGGCTTCATAGGTTCTTTCTTTTTAGTTCTGAATATTATCCAAACAAATTATGGATGTACCATAATTTGTTTATTCTTGTTTATTTATTATTTGCAATTCTTCCATTGAAGGATATCTTAGTTACATCCAAGTGCTGGCGGTTATGAATAAAGCTGTTAGAAACGTTTGTATGTAAGGTTTTTTTTGTGTATGTGTGTGGACATAACTTTTCAAGTCATTTGAGTCAGCATCTAGGAGCGTGATTGCTGACAGTAAGAGTATGTTTAGTTTTACAAGTAACTCCCAAACTGTCTCTCAAAGTGGTTGTACCATTTACATTCCCACCACAATGAAAGAAAGTTCGTGTTGCACTATATGCTTGCCAGTCTTTGTTGTCTATGTTTTGGATTTTGACCATCTGATAAGTGTATAGTGGTATCTCATTTTGATTCTCTAATGACATGTGATGTTGGGTATATTTTCACAGGCTTATTTGCCATCTGTATATCTTCTTTGGTGAGGTATTTGTATGGATTGTTTCCCACTTTTTAATTAGGTTGTTTCTTTACTTATTGTTCAGTTTTAAGAAATTCCTTTTATATTTTTCAGACAAGTTCTTTCTCAGACAGATATGCGTTTTGCAAATATTTTCTCCCAGTGTGTGGTTTGTCATTTAGTTTTCTTGATAGTGTTCTTCACTAGAGCAGAAGGTTCAAATTTTAATTGATTTAAACTTAATTGATAAGTCCCACACCAAGTTTTTTCTTTCATAGATGATAATTTATATAAAATTAATTGCCAAAAATTATAGAGATAGAAAGTAGAATGAGAGTTACTAGAATATGTGTGGGGAAGAGGAGAGTGGGAAATTATTGTTCTATGGGTACACAGTTTCAGTTTTATAAGATGAAAAGAATTGTGGAGATAAATGTTGGTGCTGGTTGCTCAATGTTATTATTGTACTTAATACAATAATACAGCATTTTTAAGTGCACACTTAAAGAGGGCAAATTTTATGTTATGTGTATTTTACCACCAAAAAATTTGGAAAAACCTTCTTCCCAAACCCAAGGTAACCTAGATTTTCTTCTTTACTATCTTATAGAAGTTTTATACAGTTTTGTATTTTACACTTACATCTATGATCTATTTTGACCCAATTTTTGTGAACAGCGTAAGGTCTGTGTTTAGGTTCACTTTTTTTGCGTAGAGATGTTCAGTTGTTCAGACACATAAGTTAACTTTTTGTTTGCTTCTTTATTGATATTTATAGCATCAAATCAATATTTCCAAAATAAGAAGCTCATCAAATGCCTGTGTTTTAGGGTTCTTCTTTGCTGTTTCCTTATTCCTGGGAATTCAGTATCTAGGCATTCATTTGAATGGATTTGTTTGAATATTTATACTTGTCGGCAGAAAAATTCCCTTTTCAGTCTTAGTTGCTTTGGCTGCTATGAACAGGGTGGATTCTTTTCAGTATATGAGAGTATTTGAGGTCATGGATAGAAGAGCTTCATTATTCAAATTCTGTATCATCAGAAAAGTGGGGAAATCAAATGGGAGGTAAGGATACATAGCTCTTATTAAGTAGCTTTGGGAGATGACAGAATATACCACCCGTAAACGTCTGTTTTCACAAAGGACTGGGGCATGAGTGAACACAGGGACCTGGCCACGGTTTCTCCTATGTAGCTGCTGATCATTTCTGTTAAACGGTATGGTTCCCTTCTTGCACTATTCTTTAAGTCTTCTCAGTTAGATCATTCTTGGACATCTGTTCAGCTTAAAAATCAGATGTTCTGGGGGAAATACTTGGCCAGGTTTGTAACAATTTCATCAGAGACAGTGCTGTTTTTAAAGGTAATTACAATATATATCTGCATTTGGAAAAGGACCAAAAAAGAATGCAGAAGAGGGAAAAATATCTATATGTGTGTGTGTGTGTGTGTGTATGTTTTATACACATGTACACACGAACACGCAGAGATGTTTAGTTTCCTCTTCTTTCCTAACTTGAAAATATTTATGACAAAATAGTTTACATTTATATAGCATCATGCTCAAAGTGCTTTTACATTTAATAATTTATTTAATCCAAAGTGGAAAGAAGCTCCCTCTTTTAAATTAACATCAAAGCGGTTTATTTTCAGGGTGGGAATTCAAACATTTGAGCATATTTTTTACTTGGCAAGTCATTTTCTCCCCTAGGACAGATAAGAGGCTATTAAATCTAGCATAGCAGACTGAGAATTCAGCAAATCAAATGACAGATAAGGAATTGAAATATGAGCTGCATATCAAATTCTGAATTTAGGCAGTTTGGAGAAAGAAATGTTTCCATGGGTTTAACGGGAATTTGTGTTTTAAAAGTGTGTGTTCAAGAAATACTGGGAAGAGGATGAAAAAATAGTGACAAAAATAGGTGAGGAAAAAAAGCACATGATTGATTATTAGAAGTAAGTGCCTAAAATACCTGTACTTTTCAGTTTTACAAAACAATCAATAGTAAGGTGATATGAGAACAATCTCCTTTAGCTCTTGCTCTATTAAAAAAATAATACTGATTCAGTAACAGTCTAAACCCCAAGTGAATTTTCTCCACTAGTGCCATAAATAACTCAGTTCCTGCAGGCACATCATTCTTCACGATTGAAAATTAAAAGTGATGAGTAGAGTCACGGCAAGAGAGAAAATAAGCCAAGATTTCATACCTTGTTCTTGTTGCTCCTATGTTTGTGTGTGATTGCATTTGCTTGGATCTTAAGTGTTTGGTACTGTGTTTGTCGTAACTACTTGTAAACCTACGTCTTCCAGTTTAGCTTTAAACATTATGCTTGTGATTTCTATAAAAACCTTCATGTTTTATAAGAAATGAAATGTGTTATTTTATATTATTTTGCCTGTGACATGGAACTCCCAAGTATGGTTATTTTTGGTCCATAAGCATGCTACTCATACAGTTCCATAGGACCCCGTGCTAAAAAAGGGCCTTCCACTTGGTTGAATGGTCTGAAACTACTATTAATTTTTGAACAAAGGCTTCTACATTTTTATTTTGTACTGATACTTTCAAATCACATAGCTGGTCTGGTATATTGGAATAAGAAGTTCAGTAACAAATAGACCAAAGCCTCAATCTAACCCCTGGGCCTTGCAGCCAAGTGAACATGGAAAAGCTAGTTGGCGCTAGAGAGCCATTCTACCATTATTTAAAACCCTTATTTATAAAATAAGGATTAAAACTGTCTCTCTCAAAGGGCTATAATGGGAATTGAAAAATAAAACATTTAAAGAACCGCACACGAATAAGGCAAATATGGTTTATTGTTTGTTTCATTTGAATTTATTTATTTTTTGAGATGATATCTTGCTCTGTTACCCAGGCTGGAGTACAGTGGCATGATCTCAGCTCACTGCAACCTCTGCCTCCTGGGTTCAAGCAACTCTCTCGCCTCAGCCTCTGGAGTAGCTGGGATTACAGGTGTATGCTACCACACCCCACTAATTTTGCGTTTTTAGTAGAGACGAGGTTTCAACTTGTTGGCCAGGCTGGTCTTGAACTTGTGACCTCAGGTGATCCACCTTCCTCGTCCTCCCAAAGTGCTGGGATTACAGACATGAGCCACTGCACCTGGCCTGTTTTGTTTTTAATCTCAGGAGCCAACTCCATTAAATCTGGGTGGCTTCCTGGTAAACTTTAGCCAGAAAAGCTAACACTAAACTCTTCTCTAGGCAATAGATATTACTGTGTATAAATTAAGCCACAAATTATTGGGTTCGTGATTAAAACCTTGCTTTGAGAGACTCTAGCTAGCACTTTGCAATCCTCACTTTCCTTTGGGAATGAATATTTTTATGTTTCCAAATTCTCTCCTGTTATTAGGGCATCAATATTAGTTCATAATTGTTGCCTTTTTTTCTGCTTAAGCGATCTCCTATCTTAATAATCAAAACATAATTTGTTACTTTGGAGAAGGGCACTCAGATAAAGAATGAGAATACAGATAGAAGCATGATGCTTTGATAGAATGCCAGCCGTTGTCTTTTAGCATTGGTTTCTTATGAACCATATTTATGTGCTATGACTGGCCTTATTTGAAGGTATGTTCTGTATGGAAGGTGAAGGACACAGTGCTTTCGGCTGCAGAAATCTGGACAGTTAGCACAGGGTTTTAAATGAGGGATCAAGATTTACTGGAGGATCTCTTCCCCAAGCAATTGTTGTTGCTGTTGTTGCTGTTGTTTGTCATTTTCTTTTTCTTTTTGCGGGGGGGGGGGGGAATTTTGGCTGTATGTGTGAATATAATTAATAAAAATGCATCAAAGACTGCAGATAAATGAGTTTATGAGAGGGAAGGATGTGCAGGTAATTGTGTAGACTAGCCCAAAGATATACCCAGCTCTGCTCTCAACTCATAAGGTTTTTTTTTAAATCTTAATTACTTTTCCAAATAGGCCTTTCTAATTGAAAAAGTATTCTTCAACAAGAATAATTAAAACTATGGAACATGAAAGATGGGTAATTAGTTAGCTCATTCATATTAATTGACAGATGTATAAACTGAGGTCATACAATTTTTTGTGGACAAATGAAAATAAGCAGAAAGTATAACCTATCTGAACTCGCAGCCTGTGTGAGTTTAGGTTCATGAACCAGTTTCCCCATAACTTAATCAACTGTGCACTAAATAACATAGACTTTTAGTTCTGGAGGACAGAACCAGCCTCGAGAGTTTCGTTAACTACAGATTTTTACTGTACATTGTCCTAGTCACAGACGACCCATCCTCCTTCTCCGGCTACACAGTAGTTACCCCTCCTCATGTGGACCTGCCAGATCCACAGCAGATTCTTAAATAGCCATTGCTGTACCAAATGAAATCCTATCTGAGCACCTGTTTTGAGGGCATTATTTCTTCTCTACAACCTTGTGGACATCTCACCTACACTCTCTAAGCCTCCATGTATTCATCTGTAAATTTAGCATAATGATAATAACCTCTGCTCATCCTTCTTCAAAACACTGTATTAAGGGAAGGCTTAGAAAACATACACTGAAGCACTTTTTAATGTGCCCCCTCAGTTGAATATAATAGTGTTCATATTGGCATATTATAATACGTATACTAATATTATTGATGTTAACACAATAATGTGTTCAAACTATTGAAATAGGATTACTTAAAAACTGTGCTTTAAATATTCAATAGCTTAAATCTGATTTGTAATTACATTTAGAACTTTATACACTAGTTAAATGATTTCTAAAGTGACTAAAATAGGGAAGAATATTTCTTGTTTTGAAAGAACATAATGATTTTCAAATCATGGATGATAGGTTCAGAGAAAATAATTGGTTGAAAAACTAACTGTTGGGTACCATGCTCACTATCTGGGTAACGGGATCATTCATACCCTAAACCTCAGCATCATGCAATAAGTCCAGGTAACAAACTTGAACTTGTACCCCAGAATCTAAAATAAAAGTTGAAGTTATAAAAAAAACACAAGAAAATGAAACAAAGCTAAACTGAGAAATAATTAGGAATATGTTTATTATCCTTGGGAGAAGATAGGGAGAAGCTGTTGGCTGTTTGATGCTCTAACAAAATTTTCATTAAAACCATATTCCCAAAATGGCCTTGGAAGGCAATCACACTGACTGTCAATGATAAATGATAAAGGCAGGGTTGGGCAGCATGGTTGTTGGTTACTCAGAGTCTGGAGCCAAAATGCCTGAGTTTAATTACTGGTTATGCCACTTATCATGAAATATTAGACAAAATACTTGGCTTCTCTGTGGTTTAATTTTCTCAGTTATAAAATAAGGATAATCTAATTGGGTTGTTATAATGAGTAAATGTGAAAATATTGCTTAGAATAGTACTTGATGTTTTAAGTATTTATTAAATATATTTCTTAATTGGTGATCAATTAGATAGATTCTATTCACTATCTTTATTTTATCTTCTGTTTAGTTGCTTTTGAAATTAGAAAAATAAATCAAGAAGCATGTCATCATACCTATACAATACACATGTCTTTAAATTTTGACATCGTTCAAATGCTCAGGCTTGTAGAATTTATGTATATTGTTAATAATTGTTAATGATTTTGAATGTAATCAAAAAGATATTTTAAAGAGGAAATGGATTGGATAATTGTGATTTGTTGATTTTTTTTCATGTTAATGTTCTTTAAATGATACTGAAATCTTTGCATTAGGACAATGTTTCTCAAAATGTGACCCAGGAACCCCTCAGGTGTCCATGCCTATTTCAGAGGGTTCACAAGGTCAAAGCTATTAACAAAATAATACTAAGATGTGATTTGCCTTATTCATGCTCATGGTCTCACAAATATATCATTATATTTTTCAGAGATTACATGACCTATAGTATTACAAAAGTTGAATGCAGACACAGATCTGAGAATTCAACTGTCTTCCATTAAAAAAGGCATTAAGGATATTCATTAAATTATAAACCAACACCACTATCCTTGTTAATTTTCTTTTGTTTTTGAAAATGTATTTTTATAAAAGTATATGCTATTCATATAAACGTGGTATGTTAATACTATACAGTTTAATGAAGTAATGCATAAATATTTTTAATTTTCAAAATTTTAATTCTTTAGATTAATTGTTAATAGATATGACTGGCTTAAACAAAAGCTCCTTGGCATCCCCAGTAAGTTTTAAGAATGTAAAGGGGTCCTGGGAAAAAAAATTAAAATTACTGCATTAGACTATCTGTAGCCTCTTAGAAATTCATCTTGGGCAAGTGGTTTAATGGAGTTGTGCAAGTCTGTGGAACAACCAAGAGGCAGGCCCAGCATCATCCAGGCCCTCCAGCCCAACCTTCTCTGGATTAATGGAGCAACTAGCTTCTGTGTGTTCTTTCTTTCAGTTCTAGAGCCACTGATACAACAGATGGACAGGCCATGAATCAGATAGCATTGGGGTTCTCTGTTTAGAGTCAGTAAAAACATGAATTTGAGTGACATTTTTCAACCAGAGTTCCTGATATTTGAAAGCTGGCAGCAATACATATTTAAAACAGTATGTAGGCACACAGAGAAAAGTGATGTGAAAGTGTAAATAGTCAATGTGATGATACTCAGAGGTTTAAAAATTCTATTTCCATTTTGAGGAAAGTAGTTTTTCGTGTTATTTTACAAGGTTGAATTACTACATATTTTTTACAAGTCATATACATGTGTTTATATACATTTGATAGTTCAATATAATTGCAAAAAATAATTTAGCTTCCCTTTGAATTGAGAGGCTGCCGGGTTCAAAATTTGGGAGACAGGTACAAGTGAGCACAGGCCTACCCAGGACCTCCTGGTTCCATAGTAAGACTTTTCCCAACTGATATGGTTTGGATGTATGTCCCCTCTGTGTCTCATGTTGAAATGTAATCCCCAGTGTTGGAGGTAGGGCCTGGTGGGGGGTTTTTGGATCATGGGGAGCACCATCCTCTTGATGATGGGTTTTTGCTCTAGTAGTCCAGGTGAAATCTGGTTGTTTAAACGAGGGTGCCACCTTACCCCTCCTTCTCTTGCCCCTGCTCTTACCATGTGACATGCTTGCTCCCCCTTTGCCTTCCTCCATGATTAGAAGCTTCCTGGGGCTCTCACCAGAAGCAGATGCTGCAGCCATGGTTGCACAGCCTGCAGAATTGTAACCCAATTAAACCCTTTTTTTTTTTTTTTTTTTTTTTTTGAGATGAAGTCTCACTCTGTCACACAGGCTGGAGTGAAGTGGCACGATCTCTGCTTACTGCAACCTCTTCCTCTTGGGTTCAAGCAGTTTGCTGTCTCAGCCTCCCGAGTAGCTGGGACTACAGGCACCCACTACCACACCCAGCTAATTTTTGTATTTTCAGTAAAGACAGGGTTTCACCGTGTTAGTCAGGATGGTCTTGATGTCCCGACCTCATGATCTGCCCACTTCAGCCTCCCAAAGTGTTGGGATTACAGGCATGAGCCACCACACCCAGCCTAAACCTCTTTTCTTTATAAATTACCCATCCTCAGAAATTTCTTTATAGCAACACAAAAATGACCTAATGCACCTAATTTCTAATATTAGCAGGGAACCATTCCCACAGAGTTGGCCCAGTTTCCCAGAGCCATTCCCTCAGGCTCTCTCATATTTGGTTATATTAGCCTCCGATGTTGACCAGTAATTAAGCTTATATTTGGTTCCACTCTTTACAACATGGGGATTGCTGGCCTATGCATTGCAAGGGAGACCTACCTCCTCTCTGCATTACCCTAGTGCTTTCTTAGCACCCAGACTCTCTCTCTGTCAGTCTCCCTTAATGCTGGTCTCTCCCAGATCCTGCTTGGAAAATTGCTGCTGTTCATATCAATTATTTTTCAGAAACTATGGATGCATTACCAAAATTTAGATAAGAAATAGTAAAGAAAGCACAACCCAAGGCATTCATCAATTATGAGGTTAGACAGAACCTCTTTCTTTGGATGCTAAAGCAGGCACCTCGGAAAAACAAAATACCAACCCAAACCCTGAAGAAATGTCACTAATTAATTGAAGGTGTATCACTCAATTCAGAATTGAGACATCTCCAGCTGCGTTTTCAACCAGATGTTCTTTCAGGCATGTGGTGTCGCTACTAGGGAGAAACTTCAACAGTCCTGATTCTCATAATGAGTCTATTGAAATATCAGGTGGGAAGCCTTCCAGGTGTGAGATCACATTGCTAAAGAACTGGTAACAAGGGGCAATTCTGCTTGATTTCGATATTTACATAGCTTGTTAAGGGAACTTTCTACTAAAGACACCCCTCAGAGTCTAAAAAAAAAAAAAAATGCATTAAGTAGATGGACAGGGACTTTGATTTTCCCTCCCTTTGAGGGGAGGTAAATGCATAGTTCCATAAGCTTGGAATACAACGAATCAGGTAACTGAGATAACATTATCTTCTGCACTCACACTACCACAGGATGCACTTTTTCATGTATTATAAATTTGCAATTTCCCATTGACTAGGGTAATTGGCAATTCCTGTGCGCTAACTTAAAAATCTGTTTTTCTCTTTAACTAAAACACAGTATAAAATCAGGATCAAATATTTGTTCTTCAACTGTGGAAATGACTTGTTTCCAGAAATGTTTAGGATGTATAAGAGTTTGTACCCAGATGTAATTGTAGAACAGTCACTGAAAAATGGTTGTTTTCTTGCATATTATTTCAACCTTCCACCCACGTTAATTGCCAGTGAAGTTTTTGGTTGTTTTTCAACACTTTAATGAGAACTGGAGCTTCTGAAGGAGTCTTACTGTATCTACCATCTGATTAGATTTGATATCCCAATTATTGATGTCTTTGCCAGTCTGTGAAGGAAACCCAACCTCCAATGGGTGCAATAGCAGCTAGGTTAGGCAGATATTTTATTTAATTTTTAGCTCTAGCAAAACTTAATAGTAATGATCAAGAATCTTGTAAGTATGAAGTATAAACCTTGAATAGGCATGTGTGTACAGAGTTCATGTCTCTATATCTGAAGACGTTAACCCCTAGGCTAATTTATTATGAGACACACTGGAATTTAAGTTGTATAAAAACAAGTTATCAGAGGAATCCAAGAAGGCCCTCAGGTGGAGCAGAAGTACTAAACCCTCAGCTTGATAAATACTGAGGAGGGAAGGTCATTACAATAAATATTGTCTACTCAAAATGTGACCCGTGGACCTGTAGGATGCTGTAGCATTGGCTTCTACCAGGAGCTTGTTAGAACTGAATCTCAGTCCCCCAGCTCCCCACAGACCTACTGAACCAGTTTAACAAATTTCCCGTAAGATTTATATGGACGCTGCAAAACTCCATTAACAAGGGGTTGTGGTGTACCTGTGCTCAGCTTGGGCTGTAGAGTACCAGCTGGCATGATAAGTGAGGCATCTGGGATTCTGACACTGTTGATGCTCAACATCAGGTAGGGACCAGGTTGGTGTCCCACTTAGATCTTGCAGTTTGGAATCAAAGATTTCAATGAATTGTCAAGGTGTTGGAGGCAAAGGAAGTCAGTATCAAAGAAAGAGAGGTTCCATCCATGTAGGGGCCGCACTATGGCCAAGAACCCTGTCAGGCTTTAGTTCATTAAATTCAGGGCTGCAGACCAAGATGAATGAGTCATTGCCTATTCCATCAAGACATCAGGTGATTAAAACATCAAGATAAAAATGGCCTCAAGACCACAGCCATACAGCATGGGTTAAGGCAAGTGTCCTGGGGTTCCCCTGAGGCACATCAGCTGTCAGTCTTGGGGACCACATTTCAGATTCCTTTCACTAGTGGGAAAAGGCTTCTCAGGTTCTCCTGAGCGTAGGGCACGGGTGACAGGCTTCCATTGAGTCCTTAAAGCCTAGCTGACAAGGATTAATGTCCCAACCTATTCAGTTTAAAGTGGGGGAGTGCAGCAAACTCAATCCAATAAATAATATCTCTAAGAAACAGTACTTTTTGAAGGATAGGCATACCAAATTGATATTTTCATGAATGAAATTGGAAAAAAATGATAATGATACAAAATACTAATGCAACTGTGCGGTTTCAGTGCGGTCAGACTTGACAGGATCTCATGGTAAACATGCATAGTTTTAATGGCATCTAAAGTGTAGTAACAACCAACAAGTTAGTAAAGCTTGAAATTAGTAAACTCAATTTGATTCAGAGTTTATCATGAACAATTCCAATACTTGTGTGTTCTTAAGGAATTACCTTTGAATTTTTTCTTTTCAATATGTCAAGGTCTTAATAATATCGACTTTCTTTGACTGTATTATCTCTTTAAACCCTTGCATCAACACTGTGAAGTAAATATTCTTAGCCTTATGATTAAAATTAGGCTTAGAGAGGTTAAGTAACTTTCTCAAGGCTATTCAGTAAAGTAGAACTCTCAAAAAACTTCTGAAAATTTTCCAATTGACTCTATCTACTATTCCCTAAGGATTTTGAATCTCATTACGTAGGCCTTTGTGAGGTATCAAATCTTTTAAGCAAAAAGGTTTTCTTTCTTCAGTAACTTATTCATTCAATTACTCCTATCTTACAGGTCCTGGGGACCTGTAGATAAAAAACTGTCACAAAACAATGTTTCTTTAGCTTTGATTCCATTCTGCAGAGAACTCTAGTTTTTCTCCAGTGCCAACAAAACACTTCTGGGAAACACCAGAGGTTTTATCCTTTGCCTTCTGAATAAATCCCATTTGCTACCACAAATTGTGTGACATTTCTTTCCTTTCCTGCTTAAGTTTTCTGTGGTCACTGTGGATTAGTAAGGATCAACAAAACTTCCAAGGTAAATACAACCAAATATGTAATGGCTCAGTGAAACATAAGATTATTTATTTCTCCATAATATAGTTCAGAGAGCTTCCAGGTAAAGCAGGGGGAAGGAAGATAGGGGTTATCTCCACATTTATTAAGGGATTCTGGATGATGTCAGCTTTGCCATCTTTAATGTGTGATTTTTAAGGACTTCCTGAGGGTCACCAGTCTAATCGGCTAAAAGAAGAGAATACGAATTGAGTACATGTGGAGGTTTTCTGGGGCCAGGCCTGGAAATGGTACAGATGATGTCCTCTTACATTTCACTGGCTAGATCTCAGTCACATGGCAAACAATTTCTAGGCAGGCAAAGAAATATGGTTTGCCTTGTGCGTAAGAAGAGGAGGAAATGCATTTTTGGTGAACAGCTTGTACTCTCAGTGAGACTACTCATGTCCCAAATGGAAGCCATGGTACCAGCATGTAGCAGAGGCAGTCAATGCCACTGCTTGTGTTTATAAGATCACTTCCCCTGCTGACAGTCATCAGCCAAGACTAGAATGCTCACATTCAATGAAAATGTGACACTCATGCAGCTATCTATGCTGTTGACTCCGTGCCTCTACCATGGTCAGCTGAGGTTGTAGAGATTGGATGAAATAGATGATTAAATTTTCACCGCTGTTTTACTAAAGACCCCTTGCCTGGACATATATTTAAATGTGTATATGTTGAGGGAGTGTCAGCTGGGACAGGGGTTTAAACCCATACGAGTGTTCTTTGTTGTCCTCCAAATCATGCTTCCTTTCTAATGCTTGGGTGAAGCCACTTTGGCTCAGACTTAGACACTTGCTTAATATCTTCTAGGCACTTTAAGAGCTTATGGGCCAATGGGACTAATTGATGCATGTACAAAAAAATTACACAATCATATCTACATTTTCTACTGTTTATTCTTCCTTTGTTAATTTCTCACTCTTAGTTTGTTTGAATTCTGCTACCAGATTGTCTGTCCCTTCCCTTTGACCCCATTGTTTGCACTGTCCTTAGAGTCAAGATTTCAGTGTTATGATAAAGGACCAGCTCATCCCATAATAAGAGTTGTAAGAGTAGTAACCCAAGAACATATCAGGGGGAAGTTCTCTACTGAAGGGTCTGTGAAAGTTTGTTGCCCTGTGTGGCTGGACCAAAGCCTTACTATTGATCTTACTGAACAGGTCACTGTTGGTCAGGAATGTGATTAAAAGGCTGTAGTTAATTCCAACAAACAAATATTATTTATAACATGAGCTCATGAGATTATGATAGAAATGTCACAGTCTATATTTGCATTTGATTATAGGAGCTACCTTTATTTATAAAGAAGCATGCTGTAGTGAGAATTCTTTGCTGGGAGTCAGAATTGGGTTCAAGTTACTATTGACCCCACTTCAGGAATGACCTCAAAGCCATAAATTAACATTTCTCAGCTCATTTTTTTTTCTCTGTTAAGATGTTGAAATATCACCTACTTCACAGGCTTAATTTAAGAATGAAATGTGATAATATATACAAAGCACTTAGCATAGTGATCCATTATGATCTCTGTTATTACTATCAATAATTTGGCAAAAATAGATACATACTTTTATGAAGCACCTTCACTTTTGTTTTTTATTAACTATTTAAATAAAATGATCAGATTTTATTGATATTAATATTAAATATTACATACTGACATATATTGAATATATATGTTTTAATACATAGGAATATATAGTTCTTTAAGTTTATTTTTAGTACTGATGATTCTACTGTGAAAGTTATAAATATTTCATTTACAAGTCATTTTAGGTCTTTAAAAGAATATTTTTTAAGAATTTGTAAAAGCCAGACTTTCTTTGACTAGAGGACTTTTATTCTAGAACTGGTTTTTGTTTTATGTCAGACTCAGGACACATTTGATTTATCCTTAGTTTGTTTTCTGAGGCTTTAAAGAATCAGAGCTGAGTGGAAAAATACTTCTTGGCAAACTGATTTTCCAACTAAGAAACCCAAAGTGATGGATTGCTAGAATAATGGCTGTAATATATACTGAGAATACAAAGGAGATACATAGTCTCTTCAAGATGAATTTGGGTTCATAAGAAGTGAGTCTGTGTTTTATTATCTTTCTGCATATGAGAAAACTCAGAGTGTATCGTTTCTGCACAAATTCATAGTAGCCCCTGTCTAGCCTATCCAGTTTTAATATGGAACAATGAATAATATAAAGAATATCATGGTAATAAGTTTTTTGTGTTCTCTAATCCAGAAAGGCATTGTTGCCATAACAAGTTTTATAATTATTGGAGGAAAAGCATAAGGATTTCTCAAAACTCATTTAAATTGTAACATTTAAATGTTAAACACTAGTAAGATGAACCTAAAACAAATATTTAAATATCTCTATTGTTGACCGGGCGTGGTGGCTCATGCGTGAAATCCCAGCCCTTTGGGAGGCCGAGGTGGGGGCGGATCACAAGGTCAGGAGATCGAGACCATCCTGCCTAATACAGTGAAATCCCGTCTCCACTAAAAATACAAAACAAACAAACAAACAAACAAAACAACAACAACAACAAAAAACAATTAGCCGGGCGTGGTGGCGGGCACATGTAGTCCCAACTACTTGGGAGGCTGAGGCAGGAGAATGGCATGAACCCAAGAGGCGGAGGTTGCAGTGAGCCGAGATCGTGCCACAGCACTCCAACCTGGGCAAAGAGCGAGACTCCATCTCAAAATATATATATAAATAAAATAAATATCTCTATTGTTAATTGTTATTAAAAAAATATTTCTCATCCACAGTACTGGTGCTTATAGATACTAGTAGCAACAAAATAGGTAATACTACTATTATGCTAATCTCTTTGAATACATTAGTTTATTGAATATTTTTTGTCTTTTACAATTATTTCCTACATCTAGCAAAGATGTCTAGATTCTAGCTGTACCCTCTTGCCTGTTTCTCCATTCCTGGTCTTATTCATATACAATTTCTCTTCCCATGGCCCTCAGAAATTTTTTTTTTAGACCCCTGCATGTTCTTACTTTCTGGCTCCATCTGCTCTTATACATTTTTTTAAATAATGTACCTTTGGACCCTACCATGGTATCATGGTCATCGCCCCTCAAAAAAAATCTGTGTTTGATGTCTTTAACAATAGAAGAAGGATTGTATGAAATCAATATCCAATTTATTTTTTCTTTTTCTGTTTTCCTTTTTATTTATTTTTATTTTTTAGAGATGGGGTCTTGCAATGTTGATGAGGCTGGTCTCAAACTCCTGGCCTTAAGTGATCCTCCCATTTCAGCTTCCCGAAGTGCTGGGATTACAGATGTGAGCCACCACGCCCAGCCCAATTTATTTTTCATGATTCCAGAGTTTATGCATAGACACTTTAGCTAGACAGTAGTTTCTTCTAATTGAAAAGAAAGCTCCTGACTCAGCTGACATGGAACAGTCTCCTGTGTGTAGTGAACTTACTCACTACAGAGGGACTGATGCTTTCAGAGAATGACTCAAACTATGACATGCTGTGGTAAGTATATCCTTGAGCTACTACGACATGTTTATTGACCTCTGTTACCCGATTAGGTGCAACATTGGTCAGAACCTGACTTCAGTAGTTTTGATACTTAGCCTTTTAGCTCTGTCTGACTGCCTTAGAGTGTAAGGTTCTTGAAGATAGGATTACCGCCTTATAAAGCAGAGTTGCACAACATAGCATGTTAGAGATAGGTTGGGGCCAGGCGCGGTGGCTCACACCTGTAATCCCAGCACTTTGGGAGGCTGAGGCGGGTGGATCACGGGGTCAGGAGATCAAGACCATGTTGGCCAACATGGTGAAACTCCATCTCTACTAAAATACAACAAAAAATTAGCCAGACATGGTGGTGGGTGCCTGTAGTCACAGCTACTTGGGAGGCTGAGGCAGGAGAATCACTTGAACCCAGGAGGCGGAGGTTGCAGTGAGCCAGGATTGTGCCATTGCACTCCAGCCTGGCGACAGAGTAAGACTCTGTCTCAAAAAAAAAAAAAAAAAATTGGTTGGAACTTAGTCATATTCGTTCAGCTTGAATTCTAGTTCACTAGTTGTTTGCTTGTGTGCTATTAGACTCACTTGCCAATGAGGGACAGTTTTTGTACCTTAAGTTTCCAAATTGTTGAGAGGCTCAAATGAGAAAATAGTGCCAATGCAGTTCATTAATTTTATCATGATTTTTTCTGGGATAGAAGGAAATGAAATATTTAATAAATAAACCTATGAATGAATTGATGAATTAATGAGTGGTATTCAAATTATACTTTTAAATGTATGTCTAAATATATGTGGCATCCCATTTCCTAGACCTAAAAATAATGAACATGCTTGCTTGCAAAAGGAGCCTTCTGCTAACTCCCCAGAGAGTCTCATACAATCAGTAAGAGACAAAGACCCAGAAGCTACATCAGGAGCCTCACATAGCAAGTGACTGCTGTTGTTCCACTTTGTGCTTAAATCATGAGAAGCTGGGCCAGAACAGAATTGCAAATGGAGGACCTATAGGCCAGGCTTTGCTTTTAGGGGGACTTGTGATTGGCAGTTCGTTGCAGATAATAATGAGAAGAAGGGAGAAGATTTTGATGAGGCATGCATGTAAGAACCTCAGAGATTTTGGATAACTTTGGTGTCTGCAAAGTGGCTACTCCCTGTTTCTCAAGATAAGAGGGGCAAGTTTTGCCATTTCAAACTGGTTGGGCTCCTTTTGATCTGGAAGAGTCTTGGATGGAGAAAATATTCCAGCCCTGAGGAAAATGCATTCAGCAGTCCCTGGTAGTAAGGTAAGCGTTGGTAGCTTAATCAACTATAGGCCACACAGAACAACAACAAAAATAGGTTTTTTGGGGGTATGTTTTTACCTAGTAAAAGAAATTAATTTCACTTCTGCTGTCTACCACTCTCTGTAAAAATTCATCCTCACAGGTGTATGTAAGATAATCTGAGAGTGGAGGCCAGTGTTTTGCAGTGCAAATCTGACAGTATGACTTGCTTTGAGAAGTCAATGGCAATGCTCCAAGGGAAAAGACTGCAAAAGTCAAAACATAAATATATTCAATGACTTCAAATCCCATTGTTTCCAGGTCCCTTTTGCTTTTTGCAATTACCTGTCTCTCATTTTTGAGGAATCTTTGCAATGCTTTTACTTTTATTGTCATTCTTCCCCCAACCCTGTGGTTTTTTTAACACCTGTGCTGTGTCATCTTTCAACCCTTTTGGCTTTGTTTCTGTGCATGATTATCTCCCCTTCTCCCTCCTTACCATATGGGTTTTAACAAAACCAGTTTTCAGTATTGAGTTTAAAAATCTTAATTTAAAGAAGTAAAAG
Organism: Macaca nemestrina; assembly: GCF_043159975.1. NCBI lineage: Eukaryota > Metazoa > Chordata > Mammalia > Primates > Cercopithecidae > Macaca > Macaca nemestrina. The sequence continues at coordinate 78,696,859 of NC_092133.1, forward strand.
ATATCTTTTCAAATTTTAAGCAACCGTAAAGAACCAGCTGGAAATGTATACATGTGTGTATGTTTGCATGTGGGGATAGGTTAGATATAGGAAGGATTTGGCAATATACACGAGGTTAGTGTGAGAGGAAGATAAGTTTAAATTTACAGTAGATAGCCATTGCCAAGGATGTATTAGAACAAATGCAGAATTTCAGAGGAAATAAGAGATAATTCTTCCATGGTCCTTCAAACGCCTTGCACATTTCTGGCTTGTAAAGAGAATGCAGATTAGCTTTTTATCCATACACTATCTGCATCTATCAAATATTTCTATATTTATAAACCTACAAATTACATACATACAGGTCTGGGCTTCTGGGTGAATTAGAAGCAGGGGCAGGTTTCCTCATAAAACCTAACTTTGTCACTAATTTCATGTAATTTGCTACTAAACTGTGCTTCTTTTGCTTTTTATCTCTCTTTCCATGTGCTCTTAAAAGCTACTTGCTGGCCGGACGCAGTTGCACATGCCTATAATCCCAGGACTTTGGGAGGCCGAGGCGGGTGGATCACGAGGTCATTAGATGGAGACCATCCTGGCCAACATGATGAAACCCCGTCTCTACTAAAAACACAAAAAGTAGCTGGACTTGGTGGCATGTACCTGCAGTCCTAGCTACTAGGGAGGCCGAGGCAGGGGAAATGCTTGAACCAGGGAGTTGGAGGTTGCAATAAGCCGAGATCGCGCCATTGCACTCCAGCCTGGTGACAGAGCAAGACTCCCTCTCAAAAAAAAAAAAAAAAAAAAAAAAAAAAAAAAAAATCTACTTGCTTTAATCTATGACTGCGACCTTACAATGTACTTTATAATGCATGTACCTTGATGATAACATGTGATTTGTGATCTTTCTAGGCTGACAAATGAATCTCCTAAAGCTCTGCTGTGTTACTACAGTGGTCTGAGTCATTGTGATTGGAAATTATTTAAATTCATCATTTTTAAGACAGGCCTGAACAACCAAGCAGTGTGTATTTTTAAAATTTTTACTCAAAATTAAATATCTTATTTTAAAAACTGTCCTTGTACTATAATAGCTAGCGGACGCTTCAAATATTTCTCTTTCATGTAGACAAATCTATACATTTCTCCTCAGAGAATATAGATGTCAATGCCTGCAGATAAGCAATCCAAGTAAGTTTAATGAAAGGCAGTTTTGTGTAATTAAGTCGTGACTCTTTTCTATGTGGAGGAGGGCTCAAAACGAAGGAAAACAAGCCACAAATGGGAGAAGGGCAATATGCACACCAAGCTTGTGCCTGTGGATTGAACATTCCTTATCTATCCTTTGGTTCTTCAAATAGTTCATATCTCTTAGATACATGACACTGAGAAGTCTGGTAAAAAAGATAAAGCCTGCCGTAGAGCAGCAAGAGAAGCAAGCAAATGTAATGTCACAGAAGCCAAGAGGAGACAATTTCACCATGGAGGGATGGAAGGATGGAGCAATTGTCTATATCAAATTATGCTTAGAAAAAAGATAAGAACAGATAAGTGACCATTTGCTTTGCGAAACACTGTCTCTGGTGACTTTGATAAGAGCCATTATATTGGAGTGGTGAGTATGAAAGACCAGTTGAAAATGATGAGAAGAGGCCGGGCACGGTGGTTCATACCTGTAATCCCAGCACTTTGGGTGGCCGAAGCAGGCGGATCACCTGAGGTCAGGGATTCAAGACCAGTCTGGCCAACACGGTGAAACCCCGTCTCTACTAAAAATACAGAAATTAGCCAGGCATGGTGGCGGGCGCCTGTAGTCCCTGCTACTCGGAAGGCTGAGGCAGGAGAATTGCTTGAACACAGGAGGTGGAAGTTGCAGTGAGCCGAGATCGTGCCACTGCACCCCAGTCTGGGCAACAAAGGGAGACTCCATCTCAAAAAAGAAAAAAAAAAAGAAAGAAAGAAAAAGATGAGAAGAAGAAAACTGAAGATCAGTAGGTATGGCAGTGAGTATGTTCAAATTCGTCAGGGATTTTTTTCTGAGAAGAACTGAGAACTAGAATAGTGGCTACAGAAGGAGACAAGGCCAATTATACATATATACATATGAGAGGACAAAAGTGAATGAATGCGTGGGCTTCAAAAGGAATACACATTTTTTTTTCACTTTAATATTAGAAAAATAGGTAGAGATGCATGCAAGTTGGTGGAACTTGTGGTGGAAAGGTGAGGCTATTTTCTTAGTCATGGATGCAGCTACCTCATTAGCAGAGAGGAGACCAAGTAGCAGCTGGAGATTTGAAGAGGGGATGAGTGATGGAACTGTCATCTCAGAGAGTTTTAGTGTTCAAACCAAGTATAAAGTACATTAGGTACAAAGGCAATAGACATAATTTTGTAAATAAGAATACTTAGAGACTGTAAAGAACTAATCCGGCCGAACGCAGTGGCTCACACCTGTAATCTCAGCACTTTGGGAGACCGAGGCGAGTGTACCACTGGAGTTCCGGAGTTTGAGACCAACCTGACCAACATGGTGAAACCCCATCTCTACTAAAAATATAAAAAAATAGCCGGGAGTGTTGATGTCACATGCCTGTAATCCTAGCTACTTGGGAGGCTGAGGCGTAAGAATCACTTCAACCCGTGAGGCGGAGGTTGCAGTGAGCCAAGATCGTGCCACTGAACTCCAACCTTGGCTTCAGAGAAAGATTTTCTCAAAACAAAACAAAACAAAACAAAGCAAAACAAAACAAAATAATGAATCAATCCAAACAAGAAATGAAATGGAAAGTAGTGGTATTAGGATGATATTAAGCATCAGTTCCTTTTAAATATAGAACTAAAATATCTCATAGCTGTCCAATGTAATATGAAAATGCTCTCTACATTCTCTACTTACATTACTTAAAAAAAAAATAGTGATGTTCAGGTGTCCTCTGATGAGTACCATTCTGTTTACATGATCTAATTGATTACTAAGCATCTAGTATAAATTTGTTGAAATTTTGTGGATGGCATGCTTCCCTTATTCCCAACACAGGTAGAGGGCTTGTCCTATTGTTAAGTGCCTTTGCCTATTTCAATAGCTGTAAGTATGGGGGTGGGAAATGAATACAGCTAGAAATCTGCACTCAAGTGTTCATCCTGCCAGTAGTTGTCATTTAAATCAATGATTAGATTTTATCTTAAGACACATATTAGCATGTATAAATTCTGAAAAAAAAATGTATTAATTACAATTTCCTTTCCCTATTTCAAACAGCTGAATTGTTTTAATGTACTCTTATAGTCCTTTTTTATGGAATGTATTGTATTGTATAGTTAGACAAATTTGAATTTATAAATAAACCAGTATCTTATTTAATTACTTATTTATTATTTTGTGAGATGGAGTCTCACTCTGTCACCCTGGCTGGAGTGCAATGGCACAATCTTGGCTCATCACAACCCCCACCTCCCAGGTTCAAGTGATTCTCCTGCCTCAGCCTCCAGAGTAGCTGAGATTACAGGTGTGCACCACCACACTGGGCTAATTTTTATATTTTTAGTAGAGACGGGGTTTCACCATGTTGGCCAGGCTAGTCTTGAACTCCTGACCTTGTGATCCTCCAACCTCAGCTTCCCAAAGTGCTGGAATTACAGGCCTGAACCACTGTGCCTGGCCATATCTCATTTATTTTTAATTTATTTTTAATTTTTATTTTAGATTTATGGGGTACATGTGCAGCTTTATCACAAGAGTATAATTGTGTGACACTTGAGGTTTGAGCTTCTATTGATCCCATCACCAATATAGTAAACATAGAACCCAACAGGAAGTTTTTCAGCCCTTAACCCACTTCTGCCTCACACCCCTTTTGGAGTCCCCAGTGTCTATTGTTCCCATCTTTATGTCCATGTGTACCCAAAGTTTAGCTCACCCTTATAAACATGAATGCACAGTATGTGTTTTTCTGTTTCTGTGTCAGTTTACTTAAGAAAATAACTTCCAGCTGCATCCATGTTGCTGCAGAAGATATGATTTTATTCTTTTTTATGGCTGTGTAGTATTCCATGGTACATATGTACCACATTGTTTTTATTCAATGCATCATTGATGGGCACCTAGGCTGATTGTATGACTTTGCTATTGTGAATAGTACTGTGATAAACATGCTAGTGCTGGTATCTTTTTGGTAAAATGATTTAGTTAACATTGTGTCATCAGTAGTTTTCTGAGTTTGTTCATACACTTAGTAGTTACTACTGATATTTGTAATGTTGAATATAGGTTTCCAATTTGTGGCTATCAGAAAAATTCCAAAATGAATGTTTTCAGGCAAAGAACTTTTTCATGTTGGCATTGTTCTTTGGTTAGATTTTTATTTTCAGAATTGGGAGTACTGAATCAAATGGGATGACTATTGTCATGCTTTTAATGTATTTTTTCAGCATTCTCCAAAAGCTTTGCCATCTTACCTGTACTGGCAATCTGTTAGAATCCTAACGTTACTGTATCATTATCAGCATTGGACATTTGGACATGTCTGTCGGATATACAAGGTATTCATTTCATCTTTGTCTTTAATTTCTCGGTGGACCTTCCCACTGTCTGCTACTGTAAGAAATGCATTTTTTAAAGTATGGTAGGTAGGGTGTGGTGGCTCACACATGTAATCCTAGCACTTTGGGAAGTCGAGGCAGAAGGAAGACTTGAAGTCAGGAGTTTAAGACCAGCCTGGGCAACACAGTAAGACAACCATCTCTACTGGGAAAAAAAAAGGTTAACTAGGCATGGCAGTGCACTCCTATAGTCCTAACTATTCTAGGAGCAAAGATGGGAGGGTTACTCGAATCCAGGAGTTGGAAGCTGCAGTGAGCTATGATCATGCCACTGCACTCCAGTCTGGGTGACAGAGTGAAGCCCTGTCTCTAAAAAATAAACAAACAATAAAAGGTAAAGTGGCGTTTGAGCGTAGTATATGCAATTCTTTTTAGGCATTTTGTTATTAACCGAGGATTAAATGTCTAGTACACAGTTGGCTATCCGTTTTTTGAAATTTTCCCGTTAATGTGTTTCTTCTCTGGCCTGCTGGGTTTGCAGAGAGATTTGCGGTAATGATTCTATGCCTGTGTTCTTGCTATCATGTTCTGTATCCCATGCTTGCGTAAGATTCTTAGTGGAGGTCAAGGAATAGCATAAATTTCTTATCACATCACAGTATAATGCTGTTAATTTCAGGGAAGATGTAACATACTAACTGTTAAAGAATGATCCTCTACTTACAGTATGAGTGGAAAGTCTTATACATAGATTATATATATTGAATTATTATATTATTTTCAATATACTCTTAGTTTTGAAGATAAGTAAAAATTAAGACCCAGACTCCACCACTTCCTAGCATAAATAGATATTTGTAAAATTATCCAAGCCAGGATAAATGAAAATATGAAAATTTATGAAATATAAAATCTATGTCCACCTAATATGTTTTTTTTTTTTTTTTTGAGAATTGAATGAGATCATTGATGAAGACCCAAGTGCAGTTCTGGACACAATAAGTGCTCAATAACTATTAGTTATCTGGCTCTCCATTCTCTTGATAAGAAATGGACAAGGCCATTCTCATATCACAGCTCTGGGATATACATGAGTGAAATCCTGCATCTTGTCAGCTAACACACCTTGGCCATTTGTTCCTGGAGGAGGCCTTTGGAATGACAGGAGGGCATAAGAGTTTGACCCCATGGTCAAATTCTGCAGTGCTTGCCTAAGGAAACAATGATACTTAACCAATTCCAGTTTGCATGTGGCAAAATAAAAGTTTTGAAAATTTGAGTTGACGAATAGGAAGTAGGAGGGCAGTCAGTCTAACAAATTGGTAAATGTAACTAGCCCTTTGGGTCTAATGTTGGAATCTGGTACTTGGAAGATGTGTTATTGTTTTGTTATTTGTATGTACATTATGTTCTTCCCTGATTCAGTAAATTTTATACTAGCTATGGTAAGTGAAACAAAGGGAAAGCATTGGTGCAATTTTGCCTTCATGGGAATTAGCCCACTTTGTGGAGGCTAGCTTGAGGTGTCTTTGGGAATGTGGATGCTAGAGTCCCATTCTTGGGAGGCAAAATCAGTCACATTTATGTAACTGACCCCAAATCAAAAATAGTTACTCCCTCTTTTTTATTCAGACCATATTGTATCATGAGTAAGGTTGCTTCTGTACATGCCCTAGAAAGATTTTCCTCATTTGTATAGTCACAAAGGCAAGAGTCTCAAAACTGGTCATCTTTGAATACCACTTAAGTTTTCTTTTATGGAACAGCAAACAGCTGAGAGGAAACATGTGGTCAACTCTAACTGTAGTGCAGTCAGAAATCCCAGGCTCCACATTTCCTGCAGGGTCTGCCCTAGTACTTTCCTTTTAATTATGACCACCCGCAGTTTCACGTTTGAAAGCCAATGTGTGATGTGCAAGCCTAAGCTGAAGAGAAAGCAAAAGTTGATGCTATAATAAATTTGTTTCTGAAGAAAAAAAGAGTCTCAGGTGAAGTTATTTTTAGATAAAATGTTTACTCATTATTCATGTGAACTGTGTGCTTTTACATAGGATTAATTTAAATAGAATACTTGGATAAAATATACACAACATAAAGGCAAAAAAGTTGTTTCTATATACACATGGCATTGGATTTCACACAAATGGTATATTTGAAATGAAGGAATATATTTAAAAAATAATAGCCTTTTTAAAGCAATTTTAGATGTATGGAAAAACTGAATGGAAAACACAAAGAGTTTTCATATGACCGTTAACTGCCTACCTTTTCCCTAACATTAACTACTTGTATTAGTGTGTTGTATTTGTTATAATAATGGGCCAATATCAAAATACTATTGTTACCGAAAAACCATCGTTTATATTAAAGTTTATTATTTGTGGCGTACATTCTATGAGTTTTGACAAATGCATAATGGCGTGTGTCCAATCATACAGACTAATTTTACTGCCCCTAAAATCCCTTTTGTTCCACCTATTCATCCCTCTCTCCTTCCCCCTGAACTCTTGGCAAATTGACATTTTTACTATCTACATAGTTTTGGTTTTTTCCAGAATGTCATACAGTTGGAATCAGATAATATGTAGCCTTTTCACACTGGCCTCTTTCACTTTGCAATATGTGTTTAAAGTTTCTCTTTATTTTTTTCATGAGTTGACAGCTTATTTCTCTGAATAATATTTCATTGCATAAATGTGCCACGTTTGTTTATCCATTCACATATTGAAGGCCATTTTGATTGCTGTCACATTTTGGCAGTTATAAATACAGCTGTTATAGACATTCGTGTACAGGTTTTGTGTGGACTATTTCAAACTCCTGTTCGTAATTACCAAAGAGTGCAATTTTTGGCTCACACTGACACTATTTGACTTGAAGACACACTATGAAGCTACAATAATCAAGACAGTGTGGTATTGGAGAAATAAGAAACAAATAGATCAATAAAACAAATAGAGAACCAAGAAACAGACCACAAATATATAGTCAACTGATGTCTGACAAAAGAGCAAACACAATTCAATGGAGAAATTATAGTCTTTTCAAAAAATGGTGCTGAAACAACTGAACTTAAGCAAATTTCTTTTTCTTTTTAATTTTCTTTTTTCCATGAGCTAATGCAAATGGCCTTATATTTTAATTTCAAATCCCTATTGTTTATTGCTAGTGTATAAGAAAGCAATTATCTTTTGTATATTAACTTTGTGTCCTGTAACCTTGCTATAGTTGACCAGTTCACAAATAGTTCTTTACTGAATCATGTCATCTACAAACACATGTTTATTGCTTTTCTCCTCAATATGTTCACCTTTCTTTTCTTTCTTTTTTTCTTGTATCAGTGGATTAATTAGGATTAGTACATTGTAGAGTAGGAGTGGTGAAAGCATACATTCTTACTTTGTTTCTGATCGTAGTGAGAAAACATGTAATTTCTCATCATTAAGTATGTTGTTAGCTATAGGATTTTTTGTAGATATTCTTTACCAATTTGAGAAAATGTCCCTCTAGTAAAAGTTTTTGAGTTTTTATCATGAAATGGTATGATAAATATTGTTATCATATCCATTCATGATGTTGAATATTGTTAAATGCTTTTTACTGCACCTACCGATATGATCATAAGATTTTTTCCTTTAACCCATTGATGTGATAGATTACATTAACAGTTTTTCAAATGTTGAACTAGTCTCACATACCAGCAATAAATACCACTTGTTTGCAGTACAGAATTCTTTTACTACATCAGTGGGTTCAATTTGCTAATATTTTTGATAATTTTTATATATTCATAAGAAATATTAGTATGTAGCTTCCCTTTTTCATAATGCCTTTATTGGGTTTTGATATTAGAGTAATGCTAGTCTCACAGAATGAGTGGAAAGTATTCCTTTTACTTCTACTTTTTGAAAAATATTATAGATAATTTATATGTCTTAAACTAGTATTTCTTTAATTGGTATTTCTTCCTTAAATGTTGTTTCATAAATGTTGTTTCTTAAATGTTGTTTCTTAAATTTCTTCCTTAAATGTTCCTTAAATGTAAAGTTCACCAGTCAATCCATCTGAGCTTGTTGCTTTCTGCTTCAGATAATATTAATTATTGATTAGATTCCTTTAATAGATATAGGCCTATACAGACTACCTGTTTCTCCTTCTATGAGTTTTGACATAGAAGTTTCCACAGTACTTATTTATTTATTTATTTATTTATTTATTTATTTATTTATTTTGAGACGGAGTCTCGCTCTGTTGCCCAGGCTGGAGTGCAGTGGCGCGATCTCGGCTCACTGCAAGCTCCGCCTCCTGGGTTTACGCCATTCTCCTGCCTCAGCCTCCTGAGTAGCTGGGACTACAGGCGCTCGCCACCGCGCCCAGCTAATTTTTTGTATTTTTAGTAGAGACGGGGTTTCACCGTGGTCTCGATCTCCTGACCTTGTGATCCGCCCGCCTCGGCCTCCCAAAGTGCTGGGATTACAGGCGTGAGCCACCGCGCCCGGCCTAGTACTCATTTATTATCTTTCTAATATTCATGGGAAAATAATGATGACCTCTCTTTCATTTCTAATATTAGTTGTCTCTCTTTTTCTTAGTTAAATTGGCTAATAATTTATCATTTTTATCAGTTTTTTCAAAGAATCAGATTTTCTCTGTTGATTTCCCATTGTCACTTTCATCAACTTTTGCTCTAATTTTGTGTGTGCCTTTTCTTCAGCTTACTTTAAAATTAATAAGCTCTTCTTTCCTTAGTTTCCTAAGGCATGATCTTAGACTACTGGTTTTGGATTTCCTTTTGTTCTACTCTATGCATCAAATGCTATAAATTTACTGCTAGGTTTAGGCACTGCCTTTGCTGAATCTCATAACTTTTGATAAGGTGAATTTTTATTTAGTTCAAAATATTTTAAAATTTCTTTTGAGACTTCTTTGACTTGTGTTATTTAGAGGTGTGGTGTATAATCTTCAAGTGTTTTGAGTTTTCTAGTTATCTTTATTGATTTTCAATTTAATTTCGTTGTGATCTGAGAGAATACTTCGCATGATTTCTGTTCTTTTAAATGTGTTAAGGTGTGTTTTTATGATCCAGAAAGTGATTTATCTTGGTGAATATTCTGTATTGTCTTGAGAAGAATATATAGTCTGATGTGGTTGTATGAAGCATTCTATAGACGACAATTAGATCTAGTTGATTGATGTTGTTGTTCATTTCAACTGTGTTCTTACTGATTTCCTACTGAAAACGCCACCACAAGGTTAACTAGAATTACAAGCCTGACTTTAGGCAGAATTAGAGTCAGGCATCGGACAGGGTGTGCTGGTACACTTTGACCTACTTCCCTGCAGCTGCTAAATAACCCAGAGTCACATAGCACACTAACCACCTGCTCCTTCATTGTTCCTAAAGATAGAATCTCTGACACCGAACGTTTTTACCCAAAAGTTGCTAAAGGTATTCTTCATATCCTGAATTTCAGCAGAACAGCTGACACCAAGCCGTTTGAAAACCTCCACCAAGGAAGTGACTCAGCACCAAAATGTTGTTTCTTCATCTCCCTGTCCCGTTACTTCATTCCTTACTTTTTGACCAATCAGCAATCCCACACTTTGGCCCATCACCCCTCCAGGCCACTTAGAAAACCCATCCCCAGACCTCTTAGGGAGGCAGATTCGAGGTTCCCTTCTGTCTCCTTGTTTGGCTGCCCTACAATTATTAAATGCTTTCTCTGCTGCAACTCCCACTGTTTCAGTGTGTTGGTCAGTTACTGTGCAATGAGAAATCAAATCTGGTGGTCCTGTAACACTATCTGCCATACCTATCAATAACTGTTAGAGGATTATTGAAATCTTCAACTGTAATAGTGGATTGATATATATTTTTATAGTAATTATATCAGTTTTTGCCTTATATATTTTGACACTGTTGTTGGGTGCACACACTCTAAGGATTATATATCTTCTTACAGATTTTACCCCTTCTTCATTATGTAATGCTCCTCTTTATCACTGATAATTCTCTTTGCTCTGAAGTTGCCTTGATTGGAAATTAATATAGCTGCTCCAGCTTTCTTTTGATTAGAATTAACGTGGTACATTTTTTTCCATTCCTTTACTTTTACTCTATCTGTGTCCTTATTAAGTGGACTTCTATAGACAATATATAATTAAGCCTTTTTTCCCCACTCTGACAATTTTAGTATTTTAATTGATGTATTAAACCATTGATACTTAAATGATGATATAGTTGGATTAATATCTACCATATTTGCTACTGTCTTCTATCCATTGCTCTTGTTCTCCTTTTTTCTTTTTTCTTTCTTTGTCTGCCTTCTCTGGTTTTAACTGAGCTCATAATAGAGTTCATTTTCTTCCTCCTTTCTTAGCATGTTAATTATACTTCTTTTTTCCTATTTTTTGTAGTAGTTGCCTTGGAGTTTGCAACATACATTTACAAACAATCCAAGTCCTATTTAATATAACACAATAACATTTTTTGTGTGTGTAGTGCAAGTACCTTATAACAGAGAAGTCCCCATTCCTCCCTTCTAGCCCTTATACCATTATGTTCATTCATTTCACTTTTCCATGATTACAATGACCAAATACTTCGCCATTATTATCTTGACAAACTTAAACCTGACAGCCCAATAAGAATAAGAAAAAGGAAAGATTTTATCTTTATGTATTCTTCTTTAATGCTCTTCCTTTCTTTTTATAGTTCTAAGTTTCTGACTTATACCATGTAAGTTTCTTGCAAGGCGGGTCTACTATAAATAGCAAAAAATTCCTTCAATTTTTGTTTGTCTAAGAAAGTCTTAACTTTTGAAGACTTCCATTCTGAATAACAGTTTCACTGGATAAAGATATTAGCTTGGTGGGTTTTTTGTTTCAGCACTTTAAATTCTTTCTTGCACTTCTTCTGTTGAATGTACAAGAGAAGTTTAACATAGTACTTATCTTTGCTTCTTTATATGTAAGGTGTATCTTGCTTTGGTCAAGATTTTCTCTTTGCCTTTAACCTCCTGTGGTTTGAACTTGATATGCTCCTGTGTAGACTTCTGTGTCTTTCTTTATTTTTATCGTTCTTGATGTTCTCTGGGCTTTCTGGATCTTTGATTTGGTTTCTATTAATACTTCTGGAAAATTCTCAATTATTATTGTTTCAAATATTTCCTTGGTTTTGCCTCTCCTGCTATATGAGATCCTGTTGTGGTGGTGGTAAATTGTTTGGGGAGGGAAAAGTTAGATTTATAACCCTGTGGTTAGATACCATTCTTAAAGTGAGACTGTGTCTCTGGGCTGTCACTTTTACAATTTGTTCTCAACTCCTCTTCCCTTTTAGGTGGAAAAAGAAGGCTAGAGGGAGCTGGAATTGGATATTGCCTTCTTCCAGGTCAGTTAGGCTCTGGTAAAAACCCTTTGTCTTAAGGGTAGTCCTTGTTAAGCATAACAGAAAGCTCTGTGTATTTCAAATGGCTACTTCCCCCGCCCCTTGACACACACACACACACACACACACACACACACACACACACACGACTAGAAGCACCATGATATTTTTCCTTAAAAAAATGTATCACCCCTCCCCGTCAGGACTGGGCCTCCCTGGTGTTTTTTGTTTTTTTTTTTTTTTAATTCTCAAGCTTCTCCATACTGAGCCTTGAATAATTTGTCAATTATAATTTAAATGTTCCTACCCTGATTGCCCTCTTGATTTTAATTTAAAAAGAAAAAATGTACTGTACATCATTATATAATAATGTCTCCCTTCTTTCTATGAAGAGATCTCATAATCTTTTTTTTCTTACTAACACTTTACCATATGTGATTTACAAATTTATGACATTAGAAAAGGAAGCCAACTTTGAATGTATGAAGAGAAAGATTTGAAGAATCAAAGTAACGTATTCAAAAGCATCAATAATAAGCTTTGTTAATTCCTTGGCTTTCGTTTGTAATAATTTTGTATTAAATTGGAAAATAACGTGATTCTATCCTTGATAATTGAGTAAAGAGTCATTCAAAGAGTGCCAATCTATGGACCAGGTTTTGGTTAGCACTGATTTGGTATATAGCTTTATTAAACTTAGCAACTCTTCTGGGCAAGTCCAAGGAGCCTGCTTACTTCTGTTTGTCTTTCAGGACTACAATCTATCCAGAGGAAAATCTTACCTTTCTACTTTACAGTTGCTGAAGTGTCATTTTCTGTATCAAAGTAATGGTGCTAATCAACTGAGAAGATCACAAAACTTTGGATTCAAACATTAACAAGTTATATTGTGCCAATAGATTATATTTTCCAAGAAGAAAAGAGCAAATTGGAAAATATAAAATCGTTGGAAAACATGTGTTAAACCTCATAATCAATCTGGTAATAGAATTTTCATGATTGTACTAAACATTATTTCAATGAAAAGCCAATGTAATATAACTGCATTAACATTTAATTATTCTTTATTCCTCATCATAAATTTAGAAAAGGTCAAAAGAGTAAAGAAGAAAGTAAAATTAATGTTATCCCACAACCCTTGTATATAATATTAGTTTTCCATTTATATCACAACAAATTACCACAAATTTAGCAGCTTAAAGTAAAACAAAATTATTGTCTCATAGTCCTTTAGGTCAGAAATCTGGGTGTACTTGGCTAGTTAGTCTGCTTAGAGTCTACCAAGTCTGGGCTCTTATCTAGAGGATCTGGAGGAAAGGCTGCTCCCAGGCTCGCTCAGCTTCTTGGCAGATTCACCTCCTAATGGCTGCAGGGCTAAGGTCCCTGTCTCCTTGCTGGCTGTCAGTCAGAACCTCTCTCACCCCGTTGAGGTCCCCTGTATTCCTTGTCATTTTAGCCCCTCTGTCTCCAAACCAGCAACCAGCGCTTCAAACCCTCCTCATGCTTCAATCTCTTCTGCCTCCAATTTCAGTAAAAGCCTAGACTTTTAAGTGACTAGATTGGAACAACCTGGACAAACTCTCTACTTCAGGGTCAATTAATTATACATGCAGCGACCCTCTTGCCCTGTAAGGCAATATTCACACAGGTTTCAGGGATTAGGGTGTGGACCTCTTCAGGAGAACCATTCTGCCTATTATCACATTTTAATGTCCCTCAATTTTATGATGTTTAATGCATTAACATATAATTCCTTTAAAAATAGGAATTATACTGGATATACTGCTTTGTAATTGGCTTTTTCATGAAACAATGACTGGCATCGCTACATATTTTAATATAATGTGCTCAGTGTTCATTTTTGTCCTGGTGTCAAGCCCACTGGGATGCTGTTGGCTAAGAGTGAGGAATTCCACATAATTTTGTACCCACAATACTTAAAGCACAAAAATTCAGAATGACTTAGCATCTTAAAAAATCTAGAAGATTTAGTGTTGGTCATACAAAGTCACCTTACGCATTTATATTCTTTTTACTTTCTTGAGAAGAGACAAAGACCTAAGGTCTCATTCCAGGAGTTGTGTATGACTTTGATCTGAATGTCATTCAGGGTACACATCTTGAGCAGGAAAAGATTGAGAAGCTTTGCTATACTCTAAATTGAGATTTGGTTTCTAATGACTGCGTTGTATTCAATTATGAGAAAGGACAAATATTTTAACCAAATCTGTATTTTGGAAATAATAATATTTGTTAACAGCACAATACTTTTTTGAACATATAGCCTTGGATGAGGCCAAAATGTAAATATTTGAATGATTATAAATATATATTGTATAGCTGTTACCTAGAATGAATATTCTACTTTAAATTCTCACTGATTTTATACAGAAACACCTATTTTAGTCTGTCATCTGCATAATAAATGATGAACATACTTTAATTGTAATACTGGCTGATGGCTTTTAAAGACATTTTGTGTCTTATTAAGTAGTTATTTATCCTTAGATTGCAATGAGTATTCATCCAAACTGAGTTTTTCTTCCTTTAAAATTTTATTTATTTATTTATTTATTTATTTATTTATTTATTTATACTTTAATTCCAGGGTACATGTACACCACATGCAGGTTTGTTACATAGGTATACATGTGCCATGTTGGTTTGCTGCAGCCATCAACTCATCATTTACACTAGGCATTTCTCCCAATGCTATCCCTTCCCCAGTCCCTCCACCCCCTGACAGGCCCTAGTGTGTGTCCATGTGTTCTCATTGTTCACTTCTCACCTATGAGTGAGAATATGTGGTGTTTGGTTTTCTGTGCTTGTGATAGTTTGCTGAGAATGATGGTTTCCAGCTTCATCCATGTCCCTACAAAGGACATGAACTCATCCTTCTTTATGGCTGCATAGTATTCCATGGTGTATATATGCTACATTTGCTTAATTCAGTCTGTCACTGATGGACGTTTGGGTTGGTTCCAAGTCTTTGCTATTGTGAATAGTGCCACAATAAACATACATGTGCATGTGTCTTTTTAATAGCATGATTTATAATCCTCTGGGTTTATACCCAGTAATGGGATAACTGGGTCAAATGGTATTTCTAGTTCTAGATCCTTGAGGAATCGCCACACTGTCTTCCACAATGGTTGAACTAATTTACACTCCCACCAACAGTGTAAAAACGTTCCTATTTCTCCATATCCTCTCCAGCATCTGTTGTTTCCTGACTTTTTAATGATCACCATTCTAACTGGTGTGAGATGGTATCTCACTGTGGTTTTGATGTCCATTTCTCTGATGACCAGTGATGATGAGCATTTTTTCATGTGTCTGTCAGATGCATAAATGTCTTCTTTTGAGAAGTGTCTGTTCATATCCTTTGCCCAGTTTTTGATGGGGTGGTTTTTTTCTTGTATATTTGTTTAAGTTCTTTGTAGATTCTGGATATGAGCCCTTTGTCAGGTGGGTAGATTGCAAAAATTTTCTCCCATTCTATAGGTTGCCTGTTCACTCTGATGGTAGTTTCTTTTGCTGTGCAGAAGCAAATTCTTAGCATTGTATGTCTTCCTTTCTTCCTTCCATCTTGCCTTCCTTCCCTCATTCATTCCTTCCTTTCCTCCTCCTCTTTTTTCTAATTGCTTTTGTTTAAAAACAGCATGGTACTACCGTTACAAAGCAGACAGCAATATCCAGTAAAAATCAATGTGATGTTAAATTTAAAATATATTTGCTTCTTATTCTGGATCCCCAAAATAACGATATTTTATATGGCTTTATAGGAATATAAAAATGCTTTTTGAATTAGCAGAAAAACATATGGCATTAATATGCAATGAAAAATATTTCCACAGATTCTAAAAGTTCTCCAAATTGATACCTGTGAAAATTTTTTCTGTGCAGTTTAAAATGAATGTATTTTTTTTCTTTTGAAAATTGTTTTACTGAGCTATATTGATTTTATTTTTGAAGTATTGGAGTTTCCCAAGTTCTTTTAGAACTTTCTTCTTAGATTTGCTACAAGATTTTTACACTGTCATTTTTTTGTAATGTACATTTGAAATACATATGCAGTGCTGTTAAGTCTACATTTCTTGTTTTGAGAGTCTGACATTCAAAATATGTATTGATGTTCTAAAATATGTTTCTGCCTCCAAAGCCACTGCTTAGCATGGCTGAGTGTTGCAGGAAATGCTGTGTGGCTATGAAGCATGAAGCATTACTATTATCTCTTAGAATATAAAATGAATTTGTTTTCTAAAGTGAATGTGATTCCAGGTCCTCAGCATTTTTCTGTAGCTACTTAGATGACAGACTTGTAGTTAATAGTTTGAGAAGTAGGATTTAATATCTATGGTATTGACATAGTTGTTACTCAATAGATTACAAGAAAAATCTTGTATCCAATTAGAAATAAGCATTCTGTAAGAATATAACTTCCCAATTAGTCTTGGGAGATGGCAATTCAGGAAGTACTTTGTGAAATATTCTAAAGGATTAACATAGTTCATCATATTATGAAATGGCAATACATATATTATACAATACATTCCTATTTTTACTCATGTAGTGCTTCATATAATGCATCTAATATTTTAAGGACTCAGATCTGTAATATGACTAGGTCATTTGTTTAGTTATATTTGACTTTTCAGCAATCATTAAAAAATTATGGAAGGGGCACTGTTTTTTTCTCTTTTTATTATTTTTTTAAAATTATTTATTTATTTATTTATTTATTTATTTTTGAGACAGAGTCTCACTCTGTCACCCAGGCTGGAGTGCAGTGGTGTAATCTTGACTCACTGCAACCTCCACCTCCCAGCTTCAAGCAATTCTCCTGCCTCAGTCTCCCAAGTAGCTGGGACTACAGGTGCCCGCCACCACGCTTGGCTCATTTATGTATTTTTAGTAGAGAAGAGATGTCACCATTTTGGCCAGGCTGGTCTCGAACTCCTGACCTCGTGATCTGACCTCGTGACCTCCCAAAGTTCTGGGATTACAGGCGTGAGCCATTTAGCCCAGCCGGGGCACTGTAATTTTAACAACAGACTATGTGGTCCACTTTGTTGAGCACTCAAATTTCATGGGAGGCAAGTTTGAAAATTTTTATTTCAGTGCAGATGTGTAGAGCAGCATTTTCGAATGAGTTTGACACAGTTATGCTCTGTTCGATTTACAGGTGCAGCAGTATAAATACTAGAGTTTTATGCTGCTAGCTCAGAATTAATTTGTACAAATTGGAAAATGTTAATACATTGATTTTTAAAAGTTGAATTTAACAAGCATTTATGAGCTCTAATTTTGTGTATTAGAAGAATCATTAATAAAATAACCAGTTTAATGCTTTATTATGATATTTTTAACAGGCAAGGAAACTGAAATTAACAAAATGTAAGTAACTTGCATGAATTTCAGAAGTTTTCAAGTAATAGAAGCAAGATTCAAATTCACGTTTTACTCCGATCTCACATTCTTAACATTATTCTACTCTACTGCTCTAGAAATGCTTGTTTTCTTCTGACCCTTTCATCACATTCTTCACAAACTGTCATTCTCAAATTTCAGTCTTCATCCAAAACTCCTAGAAGGGTTGTTATATAAAACACAGAATATTAGACTCCAGCCCCAAGAGTTTCCGCCAGTAGTTTAGGTGCATACTTATAATACATATTTCAAAAAAAAAAAAACAAAAACAAAACCCAGGTGATATGAATGCTTCTTATCCAGGGGCCATAGTTTCAAGACCACTGCCTACGGTTTCTCTTATGTTTATTGATAAACAAAACAGGAGGTATCCATTGTTTGGGTTCTATTACTATTCTATACACCTGTTCTAATTAAACTAGATTTAGAAAGTGAGTCCAGATGTCACTGATTTGAAGATGATATTAAATATTCTAGTACCTTCTTCAAATGCTTGTTAATTACCTATCACATAAAAGTCCTAATTGATTAATTTGTTATTCGTTAACTGGCAGAGCTGTTTCAGTCAGTCTAGACTAGACATAGTTTGCGAGTTTAGAAATGTATTCTGGAGAATTGATTGATATGTTATCTGATTATAAAAATGGAAATAAAAGAAGAGGTCTGGCTGCTGAGCCATGCACGTATCTAGTCTTCCACTGAAGATGAAAGGAATATATTATAATTGTACATTCATTTTAATTTAATAATTGTATCTATTTTTTCATTGTTTATGGTATGTTATTTCTGTATTACTTCACCTATAGACTACTGGATTAAAATTTTTACTATTGCCCTTTTTATTTTATACTTTGATGTAAAGCTATTTCTACAAATAAACAATTTCTTGTAGGGTCTTAATATCCCCATGTGGAATTTTTTTTAAAATCATGTAACTTATCCTAAATCTATTCTAGGCAGATGTTAAAATCATTTTAGTTAGAAATAGTATGGGATCAGACTTCAGTAGATGCCATTAGAAGTGGTGTTTTGTGCTAGGAAGGATTCTTCACTTCTACATCTGTTTAATAAGTTTCACACTTTAAAACTCATCACAACTGAAGAAAGAGATAGTAAAAATGTGGAGTGATCTAATAAAATCTAACCATATAATATTTGGAGACGGAGGTGGGAAAGGGAAGGAGAGGCAGGTAGATGTATCATATAAAACAGACAAGCACACGATAATTAATGGATGCTGATTACCTGACCTTTTCTTGCAGCCGACTACTCGTGTGAGACAAAAAGGCTAGTAAGAAAACCTAGAATGTACTTTATATATTATTTTTGAGCACGAATATAGTTAGTCTCAATGATAATTGCTTTTAAGCAGGCCACACATACGCTACACACACAAACACACACACACTGCCATGTGCAAACATATACTGAAAACCTTCTCCAAGGCAATGTCCTTCAACATCTTTTAAAAACGCATTTTAGTTGCCATTGTACCTGGTAATTCGTTTGCCCTCAAAATTAAAATAACCTTCTTTTGCTGTTCAGGATATTGATTATGTTATGTCCTATCACTTGGATTTAATTAGATGTACTTTTTTTTTTCATGCCGAAGGAGGTAAAACCTTAGATGTAAATACTGAAAAACAAGCACCAATATTTCACTCATCCAGAAAGAAGTGGCTTTTCACATTATTCTCTTGTGTACAATTCTTTTTTTCAGTTTTTCTATCTTACATTAAACTCATTTACTCATAGCATATCCAAGCTGAATTCTGCTTTTGGCTAGAAGTAATGGTGTAAGCACTTTTTCCTGCCTTCTTAATCCCAGCCTTCCACATACAAGAAACTTTGTCTGAAATCTGATCTCACACTGAATGTTCTTATTCTTATCTCAGGTGTCAAAATTATCCCATGTCCCATCTCAAAGCATCACATCTTACGTGATCATATTGTGATAAATCATAGCATTCTACAGTATGTTCTTTGTTTTCCTTACATTTCATTGTTGTACTGTATTTGTTAAAAACTGTATCATAATATGTAATGTCTGATATCAAGAGATTATATCTTTCCTGAACTGTTTGCTTCTACTTTCTATACCTTATGGCTCTTTCTCTTTCCATTAATACCTTTCAGGCATAAGGGAGAGAAGGACACTGATTTTCAATTCTAAGTCTCTGGCCCAAACCCTCTATTAGGTACAAATATATTAAATAGATCATTTTTCTTAATCTCTGACAGTGTTTCATGAGGTAGGAATTGTTTTTACTTTGTATATGAAAAAAAGGAAACCCTGAGATGCTAAGTAAATTCTGTAGTTTGTTAAATTGAATGTAAAACATATTTCTGGGCATCCGTATTGGGGGATTGGATAGTCCCTGTTTTTTCTGAGTGCATTGGTTGAGGAGAATTATTTGCCAATACAGTAATGCGCAGAGGCTCTGCCTGTGCAAGCTTGAAGACCCTCCACATACATGCACACACACACACACACACACACACCACTCACACACACACACCACACAGACACACATACACATACACACACACACCCCACAAACACATCACACATATACACACACCACACACACATACAAACACACACCCACATACAGACACATACACACAAACCCCCCCCACACACACCACACACAGCCAGCTGAAGTTTGGAGAAGAAGGCAGCATGGAGAAAAGTGGAGTCTCCTATGAAGTCTAAAAAGAAAATCACAAATTACTAAGAAAGATGAAGTTTTTTAGTAAAAACAATGTCAAAATGAGCACCTTGTACTGCCTGGCATGCAGCCAGGACAAAGCAGTGGGACGGAGTCTCCTAAGTGTGGAGCTGTAGGGAAGCCACGGCCAGTTGGCATGGAAATCACTTCATTCTCTGAGCCACACAGATGTATCCCCAGGTCTTCCATTGTGTTTTGACAGCTAAGGAGCATCTGTCTACTCCGGCAAATGCATCTAATGTGTTGTGAAGATTCCTTAATTCTGGTAATTCACTGCTCTTATAAAAAAGTCATGTATAATAAGATACCATTTAGAGAGAGAATGTAGCTTCTCATGAACTCTGGTGAGGGCCCATTTCCTGGCCTAGAAGTCCACCTGTGATCTATGTCCCCTGCCCACCTAGGCTGCTGGGGCTTCTGTGGGTCCACTGCTTACTCAGTGTTTTAGACAGATTTCCTCCAAATGGCTCCATTTTCTCTAACAGACGTAGATTTATTATGATTAATTTGACTGTAATTGAGTTTTATTACAAGAGTGACATTTGTCTTTGACTTTGGCAGGGAGCTTGCCTCTTTGTCATCATCATCTCTAGTCAGCCAGCCGGAGCTGTGGTGCCAGACAGTGCAAGCGACAATCAGCCTACCCAGATTAAAGGTGTGTGTGTGTAGGGCCTGTGGAGAGGGAGAGTGATGAGGCAGGGAGACAGGAGGGGAATTTATGCAGGGAGTTGGTCCAATGGTCATTAGAAAATAGTCAGAGGAGGATAATCCAAAGTTGAATGAAGTAAGGGTATCACTTGGTGACTGATAGCTTTAATTAATTCATTAGGAAAGAGTGTACCTAAATTATCTTGTACCTGTCTCACACCGTCTATCCTGAGTTAAACCAGTTAAACATTTAAACATAAAATAGGGTGATATTTCATTAAGCATAATAACATGCATTTCTCAGCTTGAAAATTTGTCATATCACCAAACATTGCAGAAAAATGAGCAAATGAAATAAATATGGAAACCAAAATAGAAGAAAAATTATAAAAAATACATAAAAACTTCCAATTCCAAACTTTACAGAAATTGTTAGATAAGTTGTACTATATATTATGAAATGTTAATTATTCATTAAACTCCCATTTTTGGAAAATTATGGTGTCATAATTATACAATGATAGTATGAGATTGAGTATAAAAACTATGATATTAAATGATATAATGCAAATTTTGCACCCTTTTCGTGGACATGTTTGAAGTTTGGAGCAGTGCAAAATTTTAACATATTCTTTCTGAATAGAGGTAATAAGAGTGATTTTTATTTTGTTATTTAACTTTATTTTACTGTGATTTCTAAATTTATGCTGTATTTTCTAAATTTCTACCATGATAAAGCTACAATCATGTATACGTAGACAAAAAAAAAAAAATTAAATTCTACTACAAATCCAAGAATAAGTGGAGGTTTTGGCATTACCATTAGAGATTTGTCTTTCTATCTATCATGTTGGGCTAAGTATTACCGCTATTTTTTCATTTAGATTTTATTATAGTTTCAATATGTAGAAACTCCTTTAATGTAAGTTAGAGAAAATTGGGGATATAATATTTAGGAAAAAGAAAATGCAGTATAAAAAATAAAGAATAAAAAAAGTTTTCTCTAGAAAGTTTGAAATCTGGCACCATTATGTGAATATGGGGCAGGGGAGCCTTTAATACCAGTGTGAGCTGGAGAGTAGGAGGGGCGAGCACAAGGCTTGATAAAGAACTAAGACTAACCCATACATTCTGCAGCAAAATTTCTTCTGATCTTTATGTTCCTGGGGACCATGGAAACTAGCCAAGGGATTGGTATTTCTGCATGCTAGAGTGTAGCCTCATGTAAACCTTTAAAAAGAAAAATACCTGAGGAAAAATGTGAAATTTCTCAATTTCGGATATTCAAGGGCTTCCTGATTGGTCTCCCTGAGATCGCTCACCTTTTCTTGGATGCTCAGTATTACAGGCTAAATTGTGTTTCCTAAAAATTTTTACGTTGAAGTCCCAATCTCCAGTGCATCATAATGTGAATGTAGTTGGAGACATATGTTTAAAGCAGTAATAAGGTTTATGTGAGGTTATGAGGGTGAGCCCTAATCCAATATGACTGATGTCCTTTAAGAAGTGGAGATGAGGACACACAGACAGACATAGAGGAAGGATCATATGAAGACACAGGGGGAAGACAAACATCCACAAGCCAAGGAGAAAGGCCTTAGCAGAAACCAATACTGCTGACCTTAGACTTCTAGCCTCCAGGAATGTGAGTAAATAAATTTGTGCTGCTTAAGCCAACCAATCTTGGCAGTTTGTTATGGCATCTCTAGCAAACTAATGATGCAGGAGTTTTACTTAACCCCTTCATCGGACTTGCGACACGGATGCCCCATTTATATGGCCTGTCATGCTCAACCTCTTGTGCAAAGAATGCACTTTGGGCACCAGCAAGAGTAGGCTTCATGTGGGCCCTGAGGCGATGGTGCCTAGGTGGGGGTGCCTGCAACCCCCAAAGCCCCAGAGGGCATATTACAATGCTCTCTTAGGTCCACCATCTGTGGACAGTGGTATGTTATCAGCTCAGTGGGCCTCTTCCCTTGTCACGTGGGGCTGCTGCTCTCCACCAGCGAGGGCAAAGGGCTAATGTGAAGCCTTTTTTGGGTACCTATAATTGGTGGGTCCCGAGCTCTTGTCCAGCGTCCAAGAAGAATGAGGTTGCACGGACACTTGAAGGGTGATGGAGGTAGAGAAGTTTATTCAGAGAAGGAAATGGCTCTCAGCAGGGAGGGGAACCGGAGAGGGGGTGGGGCAGGCAGATAATCTTCCCTGAATTCTGGCCCTCTCTGGCTGGCTCTTCCCCAAAGTTAAGCCATCTCTCCTCTGAAGCCCAGCCATCCCCCTGAAGTCAAGTCACCTCTCTCCAGTCAAGCTGCTTTTGTCTCTCTGCCAAATGAGTCTGGGTCTTTATAGGGCACAGGATGGGGAGCAGGGCAGGCTGTAGATAGTTTTGGAAAAGGCAACATTCTATTGGTAAGAAGACGTTATTCAGAAAGAACGAATCAGGAGAGAATGGGCAAATAGGGTAGAAGTTCTCACTTTGGGCCACAGGTTTCAGGCTTTCGACTTGATGGTGGGGTTTCACCAGGGACATACTCGTGTCTGCCTAGAATTTCTGTTTCCTGCCTCTATCATTAACACAACCACAAAGCCACCTTATTCACCTCTGCCTTATAAAGATATGAAACACTAGCTCTTTTCCTGTTCTAAAAGTGCTTTTGACTGGTCTCTGTGGTCTACAGATTAATAATAATCTCTATATGCTTATTATAATTGGCATTATCAAGGATATTACATATATATCCTATTTAGTATTCATAATATCTTAGTGAGATGGAGATTTTAAATTTCATTTTAGAGTAACTGAGCTTAATTAAATTGCTGAGTGTCACTACCAACCAGTCTCCCAGTGTTGAGATGACACTTTCATTTTAGTTTTTATTATTCAATGCGTAAATTAGAAGAGTTGAAGTCTTGAAGGTTTGCGGAACGTAAAGTATTGTCTTTTCAAGGTTTTCCTATTTTGCTGATTAAAATACTTATTGACCAGGATGAAGTCAGACCTGCCATAACTTTACATCAAGGATGGTGGAGAGAAATGAGTTTGTGGGCCTGTCTCATCTTCTCCTCAACAAAACCCAGTAAGGGGGTCTTGGAGACAAACAGACCTGGGGAAAATTCCTGCCTTGACAACCGACCAACTCTGCCATCTGGCACGATTTCTCTTAGCTGCAGTTTTGACCCTTTAAACTGAGGATAATAACTCGTTTATGGAGGTGTGATGAAGAAATGATTGACTGCATGTGAAACAGCAGAGTGAAGTAGAATAAGCAGGGCTTGTTGGGTACTACTAGTATCATCTGATGTCATGTGGGGATGATCAAAAGACAGAGATCCCACTAAAAAGTTTTTTCTCAATGTCTATAAAAGAAAATTAATTTAACTTGAAATAGTTTAGACTGGAAGGAGATAGTAAAAATATCATCACATCTTCCTCATAGACCTGAGCTGAAGCTACCTTTACCAACCTGCTTTTGTGACGAAATCAAAGCTTACTTAATTTCCAATGTCAGGCAGCTACTAACTAGTACAGTAAGGTTGCAAACTCTGGCAACAAAGGACTACATTTTCACAACTACTTCAGTCAAACCCTGACTCAAGGCTGTTAACTTTCACGCTTCTCAAGTGTCTATCTTGTTTTTTCAGAACCAAGCCAGTGGTAGATGAGGTAGAAACCATGTAATAACCGTAGTTTGCAAGGCTCACTTTTCCTACCTCAAGTTATATGTCACCACAGGATATGCAAGGAAACAGAATTTTCCAGTTCATTTTCCCATCTGGGTCAGGAAATGGCCAAAAAATGGTCATAGCTGAGAAACTTATGTCCATGTTTAACATCCTTGTAGAGCCTACTTTGCAAGGAGGTAAGACTACCTGTTGTCACTGGCATTTTCTTTTACTAAAATATAATTTAACATTTAAAAAGCTAGTAAGGACTTCAAAAGTTAGCTATGATATTTATCATAATGTTAATACTATTTTTTCACAGTGATGGTGCTTTCTTTTCTGATTTTGAAGTAGATTGTGTCTAAGAAGAGAAATGATATTACCCTGAAAATCATATCATGACTTTCAGGAGGTGGGGTGGGAGGTCATGAGGGTCTTCAGATTTGTGGGAAAGATACAAAGATAATATATCAATGCAGTTGATGAAAATCATTTACCCAAGATGTGTTTATCAAAAACATTGTGTTTATTCATTACCTCCACCACACATCCCTTTTCAAAGCATTTCTTAAACCTAAAAAGAGAAATTATACACGCACAGACAGCCTCTAACTTGTGATGGTTTGACTTACGATTTGTTGACTTTAAGATGGTGTGAAAGCAATACACATTCAGTGGAAACCATACTTAGAATTTTTAATTTTGATGTTGTCCCAGGCTGTCAGTAAGTAGCAGGATATTCTCATGATGCTGGGCTGCAGCAGTAAGCCACAGCTCCCAGCCAGCCAGACAATCTCGAGGGTAAACAACTGACACTACACTCTACAGTGTGTTGCCAGTGGGTTTGTGTTATGTATTTCTGCATCCCGTCATGTCTATAAAACATCCATCTGTGGCAGTACTCAACACATTGTTATAAAACAAACTGCGCATTAGATGATGTTGTCCAACTGTAGGCAAGTGGAAGTGTTCTGAGCATATTTGAGGTGGAACAACCTAAACTGCGATGAGCCATAGGTTAAGTGTATTAAATGCATTTTCAGTGTGTGCTATTTTCAATTTTGAATGGATTTTTTTTTTTCAGGCCATAACCCCATTGTAAGTTAAGGAGCATTTGTATTATATTTCTAACCTGTCATCTCTGCCAGACATTTTTTAATCTTTGAGATTCCCAATTTTATTTGACTGTTTCACCCAGGGTACCACTAATCACAATGCCAATGCCAACTGAATTCAGGCATTCTATTGTTTCTCTTTGTTCTCTTTTAGCAATTAAAGAAGGATATAAAAACTTGATACTTTGGGACGCTTCCTTTTAAACTTCGAGAGTAGTGAGGGCGTAAGGATTCTGAAGCTGAGGCGATAACAGCTCTATATCCTGCCAGAATTGTTCTCTGAGCCCCAGCCTGCTTCTCCATCAAGTCATAAAAGGTGTGCATTCTGTGTACTATTGCCTTTAAGGGTCTGCCTGAACGACTTCTCCCAGATCTACTTAGTTCATTTATCTCTTCTCCAATGTGGACTCTGAACCAGATGTGTTCTCTTCCTTGTTCCCAGGATTTTCAGATTTTTAGTTGCTTCTCATTTATTCATCCATCCCACACTTTGGCATTTTCTACGTGCCAGGCATTATGTTGGACTTCAAGGATAGTTACATGGCTCAACAAGATAGACATGGGCCCAGTCTTCCTAGAGTTTTCAGCCAAATCTTAGTACCTGTGAGACAGAAAAGCCTAGCACCTCTTGCAAGGCAGGAAGCAAAGTAGATGAGACAGAAATGTACAATGTAAAGCCTTTTCCTTCCAAAATAAGGAATGGAATTTGAAGATAATTATGACATTTATTTTTAAATATATAGTCCCCACCCAGTGTTCTGAGATATATCTTTGACATGTGCAAAAATAAAAATCTCAGCTTCAGCCACAACAACTCATTGCATGCCCCCAGTCTAGATTATTGCATTTGCTTACCCCAAATTTACATACAATTATTCTTCCAGAGACATATGTGATAGGGGAGGGACCCCAGAATGCTTCCTGCAGCCAGATCAAAACTTTCAAACTCCTCCTTGCCCTCCTCTGAATTCTTCTAGCATGACTGCCATAGGAAGCATGCTAAATATTATTGCTTTGAGACAGAAAAACTTGGCATTTAATTTTAACTTCACTACTTTACTTAATACCTCTGGGTTTAATTTTGTCATATGAAAGGCCTATCTAGATAAGTGGCACGCCTTTACAGCATTATTGTAAAATTTAAATGAGATAATATTCATAAAAGCCCTCCAGCAGTTAATATGTGTATTATTTCTTTGCTTAGTATGACTTTGAAAATAGTGAAATCTGTACATTTTATTAAAAACAACAAGAAAAAAATTCCCTGCTTTCATAACTTGCCACTTTTATTGAATTGCTATGTAACTCATGGTTGAAGCAACATAGATTTATATTTAAGGTAGAAATTCTCTTTTGCTCTATTTCATCCTAATTACTACCAAATTTTACCTTCCTTCCTTTTTTCCCCACATTAACCATTCTCCTTTTTCCCTTATGGCAAAATCTAATGATTCCTATCTTTAATCATGAGTATTAAGTCACAGTAGAATATCTCTTTGCCTCTGGAATGCATCGTAACCTCATACTCTAACTTATGCAACTGGAAACATAAATTACAGCATAAAATGTTTATCAAATAAAATTGTGTTGAGTTAATGTTTTTAAATTCACGTTAATTTTTAACAACTTTTATTCCAGGAAATTGTAAGTCTATATTTGCTATGATTTCTACTATTAAATATATGAATACACATATGCATACATATATACTATATACATATATAATATTTAATATAAGTTTAATTTTACAATGAACCCAATGTACCAGGTTGGCACTTTTTAATGAGAAATATATGTAAATAGAATGTTTAATAAATCCATGAAATATTAAACCTAACTTAGTACTTGGGAATCTTAAATCCCTCATTAATTTTAAGAAAAGATTATATATATATATGTGTGTGTGTGTGTGTGTGTGTGTGTGTGTGTGTATAATGTGCATTTAGTAATACATTATTTGAGCCTTAATACATTTAAAAGAATGGCTAGACCAGTGAGCCTAAAGGACGTTAAAGATCTTTCCTATTCTAGATAGAACAGAAGTGAAGCTGATGCATTTTTCAATGTCTGTTATCTACCAGATACTGTGCTAGTGGCTTCATAATCTTGGTCTCCTCTAATCTTCCAGCAACCCCATTTTAAAATGCCAAAATAGCCACTTAAGGATAAGGACAACATCTCTCAAGGCTAACTTCCTCTCTCATACCTAGTAAGTGGAGAAACATTGAGGCTTTTATGATATTTAAATGTAGCCTATGCACTTTTCTGTCTCCTACACCTCATTTAGTTAAAAAAAAATCTATCACAAATCACTGGTAAACATCTGCAACATAGAATAATGCTTCTATTATCCACAATTTAATTAAATACACAAATACCTTTTTTAGTACCAAGTTGGTTTATGTGAGAGTGTAACTAATATGCTCTTCGTAGAAATGAAGAAAGACAAGTGGTTAAAATTATTTGAGTAAAACATGATATTATAGCCTTGGAAGTGAGAATTAGGTATGAAGCAATCCTTCTTAACGTAGGGCCCAGCTTTGCTTGGACACTTTAGAGATGGAGTATTTCAGTCCTTGTCCTTGTTTTGCATCTGTCTGGTCTTTGGAAAGCACAGCAGATGTAAATGGTAGAGTTCTGAGCCATTCAATTAGATTTCATGCACCACTGACCCAAACATTTCTCCTCAATCTTATCTAAGTTGGTGGCAGATGTGCAGGATTTTAGAAAGCATTACCAAATTAAAGATGGAAATATATTGTGTGTTGCTTGATATGGTCACAATATGTGTAAGTGGTAAAATATGTCACCACTGTAGCAACAACTATGATGCAAGAAGGAACAGGAAAAATGTGCATTTCACATTTCCTTTCCTTATTATCAGAAGACAAAGTATAATTAGTCAAATGTGCATTGGAAATCATGGGCTTTCTGGTAGGTAATAAAGACCAGTGTAAGGCTAATTGGATTGGACTCTGCATTCTGCCATTTACAGGGCTTAATCAAGTCATCTTGGTAATAGGGCTGAGTCTGTGATGATTTATGTAGATAGGGCTTTGCCATCACTGAAGACGATGGGACTTACACTCAGGCACTCTCATCATTACCCATTCACTCAGCCTCACCATCCGTGGCTGACTCAAATCATGCTGTGAATCAGCTAATTAACAATGAGATCCTTGCACTTTTGTAGATGATCAATCAATACTTATCCATTGATTAGGTTTGCTTGATGGGCTTTAGCAGTTTTCTTGTTGAGGTTATGAGAACAATGATGGCATAGAAGAGAGAAAGAAGCAAATATATATGTAGATAACCTACCAGCTGTTTGAACCCTGGGCTTCGTGGAGATCTCAGTACACCCTGGGGAAAGGTGAGGCCCAATAAAGGCTTCCGTACCGACCACGAAGAGTGTTTTGAACCTGATCCGGGATTTGAGGTTCTGAAATCACCCACAAATTGTGTCATTATCCGTGAGAGTATAGTATACAAAGAAGAGTCAAAAGGAAACAAACCCATGCACACGTGTTATCTGAAGGATTTATTCTCTTGGCTGTAAGTGTGAATTCACTTGAGTAAAGAGCATTACCCTTAACAATTATAGATTAAAAGAATTACAAGGGCTGTTACAACTAATTTTTTCTTCTTTCCATTGAGTGCTTGGGACCCCTTACCACACCCTGCAACATACACGCAGAATAACTTTTAGGCAAATTTATTCCCAAAATATTGAATTTCTGTCCTCTAATTCCTGACTCATGACAGTCAAGAGCAGGGGCCTGTACAAACCAATTTCTTGGTACGTCTCTTCTTCCAGTTTCTGCCAATACTGAGTTTCCTCTATCAGACTCACAGCTGACTTGTTGACATAGGTCATGCTAGTTTCCCGTAATATTTTCCTCCTGCTCAAATCTGGTACTTTCCACACATTTATTTTTCTTATTATCGGCTACCTTAAGGAAGACAAGAGATCATATATTTAGCTCCTTTTTTTTACCATATTGATATTCATTATAGTTTAAATAACTCTACAGTGGTTACATTTTAATAAGGCTGCTCCTGACAACAGTCCTGGCCGATTTTGGAAACATACCAAAAATGAAAATAAGGATCTTCAGAAGTCCTGTGGACTCTGTCGTTGGAGCTGGAACGTGCCTCCATCCTTGGACTTCCTGCCATGGTTTCCTTCCAGCACATTTTCTGCAAGACATGGAGGCTGAAAATGCCTGACTTCTCCATTTAAATCACTTTAAGCAAAACACAGATTATTTAAGCATATCTTTTGCATCCTCCATGCCCAGTAGTAATTTTGCAAAATTACTGGGAATCTATTTCAGGGCAAACTTGGCATTTAAATTAGGTGGTTTTAATTAGCATCTTGACTGCCTGCAGTCAACAGCATGAAGAGAAGGACAGGGAAAAATCACATCAGCTTATATTTTTGCTGTAAAAAAAATAAAAGAATAATATGCTGAAAAAACAACCCCATATAATGCGAAGCAAGATGGCTGGCAATTTTCTGGAATTGGAATGATAAACGTTATCATATATAGAAATTATTATATACTGCAAGACTCCTTTTAATTATCTTTGCCAGAATTTTCATAAAGTTTACCTTTCTTCTACACAGAGAGGCCCACAGACAGTGCCACTGCAGTTATTCTAACACAGGTGCCAAATGGACTCTCACATACATCCCTTCCTCCACCACTGTTAAATATTACCCAACATTCAAGCCATGACCTAAAAACTCACTTCTATATAACCTTAGCCCCAAATGCCATCTCTCTGTAGCTTGAGAACTCCCACAATATTCTCATACAGTCATACGGCAAAACAAGAACACCAACACCATTTATTATTTACCAGTTCCAGGTAGTACAATCTCAGTGCTTTTCCAGAATTGTCTCATTTAACCTTCACAGCAGCCAGATGAGATGTGTGCTACTATAGCGTCCCATTTTACAGGTAAAGAAACAAAGACACTTTACAAAGTGTAAGTGTCTTGCCCAAGGTCACAGCTAGTAAATGGGAGAATTGGGTTTGAACTCACAGTCTGCACCAGACACTACATTATATTGTGGGGTGGAGAGAGTCTCTTAATATCATGGTATATGTTTTACATATTTTCATGTGATTTCAATTTTAAAAATAGTGATTGGAAGTGAACTATGAATAATTTCACTTTATATATATTTTAGTTATCAAAACATTGCCGTTAGCCTTTTTCTGCAGTAAATGATTACATTACAAAACTGTTCAGGAGACATTATTTTTTAAAACATTCTCTAACATATTTTTCCTTTTGTCCTTTTATACTGGTAAGAACATCCAGATTCTCAGATGGGCTTAGCTGCAGCCATAGAGTATAGACAGGATGGAAAAATAGGGTGTTTGCCATCATTTGAGTTGACTGTCACCATCCCAGGGAACTAGAATCAGTTTAGAAACAGGTGGCCACAGAGTTTGGTCAAGAAAGTCCTGCCAAACCAAGGTAGGGCCTTTACTGGCTTCTCACTCTGGTGATGCCACTGTAAAGAACTCAGATGAACCTTGGTTGTTGACTTTACTGCAAGAAAAAAAAGTGGTTCCACATACACACTCCTTCAACAGCTTGTTGAGTTCCAGGCACACTCTGGGAAGCCCTTAGAAGTGATGACCTCATGCAGAGAGGAGGCTGGAAGCTCTGTCATTTCAGGAACGGTTACGGAAGTAGGGGTGCGATCGAATCTTTGGGGACTTTATTTACCACTGTATTCGATGACTTCAACAGCTTCAATATGGAAGGAGGATTTAATTTCTTTTGTGCAGGAGAAACAAGAGAAAGATCTGGCTCAGTATTAAGAAGAATATAAAATGGTCACAGAGTGTATTGGAAAGAGCACAGAAATTTATTCAGAACATTTCATTCTGAACTGAGATCCTAGTCTTGCTGCTGTCTTCCCATGAGGTTTTTCTGCTTAGACTTTCTGAAATTCATTAATTCAAATGTTAAGTGAGCACAGTAATATCTATCTTTTAGATTTGGGGAAGATAAAACTACTGAAAGATAAATCAGTTAGCATGCATAGTAACATTAGGGAGGAGCACTCGAGGGATTAGTACAGGCTGTGCAGCCTTTTCCCAGGATTGTCAAATGGGAATTCAAAAAGACAATAAACCTGTAAAATTGCTTCCAACACAGTGACTATGAAAAGTGAAAATGTCTACCATTCTCCCTGGAGTCCATTAAGGGATTCACATACCTATAATGACTTAAATATGTTTCTTTAGTCTGGATTTAGGAAATTGAAGGTTGAAATACAAAAAAAGAAAAAGAAAATAAGTAATGTATGCATTTTAGTATTATCTTCTGGAAACAATTTCTTAACCTGTGTGAATTGCACAATCCTTGAACATGTGTATACCATTCTGGTCAGTAAGCAAGATGCAGACGGCTATAGGCGTGTACATTCTTAAATGAAATATTCACCAGTGGGAAGAATATACAGGATAGACAGAAGTATTTCTATCCGTGGTAGAACTTTCTAAGCAAGCTACCCCCAAACGAGCATCCTCCTAAAGTAGTGAGTTTCCTGCCATGAATGTATGCTTCAGTTAAAAATTCCTTGAGCAACCCCTGGGTAGAGAGGTTTCACAGAGCTTTCACATATAGGTGAGAGAATTGAAGTAAACATGGTAGAAAGTTCCTTTCTACCAGGATTCCATTATACTTCGGGACTTTAAAATGGGGACTAGTTGGGATGGATCTGTGACTAACCACAGTTAAAACTGAAGGAACCCTCAGATAAGCTTGACAATAAGGACAGAAGACAGAATAAAATGATTTCCTCAAGAACACCTTTGCCTTCTAGGTAAAGTCAGCCTTATTTCTACTCTTTGTGTATGAAGAGAAAGGGAGTGAAAAGCAGATGTCCCAATGGAAGATGCGATTTTGTACCATTCTGGGGAACTGACACCAAGGGGAATCCAGGGACCCATGGACCAGGAGCCAGGATTCACCTTCTTCCCCAGCAATAAAAGGGGTGGAGCTTCCAGCAATTAAATTGCAGTTTCCAGCCAGGGAGTGTGGTGACATCCCTGCTGCCCAACACAAACTATGGGTTTGTTCCAGTGCACACCTCAAGAACTGGATTTAAATTCCAAATCCCAAAAGAATTCAGAATAAGAAGAAAATGAGAGGGAATAAAGAGTAAACAGTCAGAGAAAAGTAAACAAAGGTAATTTTAGAGAAGAACAGCAATATGAAAATCTTTCCAACATAGGGTTGTGTAGCCAAGCATTTGTGGACAGGGTGAGGCAAGATATATATGGTTTTCTTTTTTTTTTTTTTAATCCAGATAAAACTAGCAGTAACTAAGAAATCCTGGATTATAAGGAAAAGTAGAAAGAAGATACATCAGTTCTAGTCCTAGCACCTAAACAGAGCTACTGTTTATCTTTAGATAATTCCCTTCCACCAGTTATTTCCAGTATAAGAATTTTAAGTTGGACTGGATGTGGTGGTGAGCACCTGTAATCCCAGCTTCTTAGGAGGCTGAGGCAGGAGAATCACTTGAACCTGGGAGGCAGAGGTTGCAGTGAGCTGAGATCACGCCACTGCACCCCAGCCTGGTCGACAAGAGCGAAACTGTCGGAAAAAAAAAAGAATTTTTAGTTGAAATAGTTTTAATGGCCAATTTTATATTTAATTTTCATATAAATCTAAACTATTTCTCTTGGTTATTGTAAACTCTTCAAAAACACAATTTAATGCCTACGTAATATTCCTTAAATAGACATTAACTTATTCTGTCTTCTGATTGTTGAACGACAAAGTTTGCTTTCATTGTTTTTACTATTCAAAATAAGTTTTAATTATATTTTTGCTCACAAAGACTTTTTTTCTTTAAATTATACTGCTACCCTGGGATTATTGAGTGTGAATATAATTAAAATTTTGATATATAATGTTGCAATAAGTTTTCCAAGTGCCTTCAGATGAGCAAATACAGTGTATGACTTTTTAGCACTTCTCTGAGGCAGGGTTTTGGTAGTTACTGTAACCTTCTTTTCAGGATGAGGTCTGGGAATTAGTCATTACTCTGTCTGCTGAGAAAGAGAACATATAGAACTTTGCAGAAAGCTGCTAATTAATCATTCCAACTCTCTAGTGTGGGAAGGAGGTAGAAATGTCTCCACTGCAGTATTTACTAAGAAATATTGTAAATGGATATGACAGACGCCGATTCAAATTCCCCAGATGAGGGACAGCCCTCTTGCTAGATGATCATGACTTCTGCTAAAAACGACCCCCATTGACTCCAGAGGTTTCCTAGAAGATTCCGGGCTGCTGCATTTGCCATGCCCATTGTCTCTGTACTTGTGAACTCATGAGAACTCTTGGGTCTAGTTCAGGATTCTGCCCTCTTCCCAAGACATACATACAGTCTGAAAGTAATGATAAAATTTGCTAAGTCTTTCAGGCAATGTTTAAAATTTGTGCCTACCGTTTCCTTCAGCTTTTGTTTCCATTTGACTGTGGGCATCCCTAGATGCCTTCAACCGTGTTTTTTGTTTGTTTGTTTGTTTGTTTTTAGTCTTTGTAATATCTAACGCTGAACTCCACTTTGGCACTGAATTTCCTTTTTTGATCTCATGTTCTCATAAGGCAGGATAGCCCCATGCAGCCTCTGATACGGTTCACGTGTCTGTTAGTTTTGTTTTTGTGATTTTTGTTTGCTTGCTTTAACTTTTTATTTGCAAGTAATTCCACACTGAAAATTTAAAAATAAAAGAAAAATTTAAAAATAACACCCATGGCTGGATGTGGTGACTCACGCCTGTAATCCCAGCACTTTAAGAAGTCGAGGCAGGCGGATCACCTGAGGTCAGGAGTTCGAGACCAGCGTGGCCAACATAATGAAACTCCATCTCTAGCAAAAATACAAAAATTGGCTGGGTGTGGTGGTGGGTGCCTGTAATCTCAGCTACTCGGGAGGCTGAGGCAGGAGAATCACTTGAACCCAGGAGACAGAGGTTGCACTGGGCCAAGATCACACCATTGCACTCCAGCCTGAGCAACAGGATCAAAACACTGTCTCAAAAAAAAAAAAAAATCATAACACCCACATATCCTTTTCCGAGACTCAGTTATTGATAACATTCCAACCCATTTACTTCATCATTTTCCATCTATCAATAGCTAACATTTTTTTCTGATCCATAAATGGCC
The DNA here is from genome assembly GCF_043159975.1 of Macaca nemestrina. Lineage (NCBI taxonomy): Eukaryota > Metazoa > Chordata > Mammalia > Primates > Cercopithecidae > Macaca > Macaca nemestrina. The sequence continues at coordinate 78,731,572 of NC_092133.1, forward strand.
TTTGGGCATATAATATACTCTGGGGCTACTACTTCATAGACTTGAAGATATATTCTTCCTGCATTTAGCTACATAAGACATCCAAATGCTTTCTCCCAGGCCCCTGATATTACCTAAAGGAGTCAGATTTTATAGCTCTATGAGCTCCCCTTTACCTGGAGTGCTTCTTTTTATTTCTATCCCTTTTTTGTATTACACTTTCAGTTACTGAAAATACTCGTATTTTTGAAATCTCGAGTATTTCAAAAATACTCGTTTTCAATATTTGAAGGATCAGTTCAAATATTCAATTTTAGGGACTTTCTATGAACTTTTCCCTGGCAGAAATTTCCTTTATTACAACTCATTATCATATTTCATTTTCTCCTGTGTGTTTTTTTTCCTGGTAGATGGTAATCTTCCCAAAAGAGAAGGACAAGAAGGACTGTGTAGTATTATATAATTTTCCTTGGTATCTAGCAATTAGTAAGTGCCATGTTTTAGGTACCCCCAAATACTTGTGAATCATAGTAATATAAATCATCTGCCTTTGTTCATTTATATTATTGATTATTTTGTTTAATCTTTTAGTTTGCTTCTCCTCTTGATGATTGACTTGGTTCATTTAATACCCCATTAACTGAGCTCTTACTGTAAGCAAACTGCTGTGATAGTTGCTCAAGTGGGAAGTTACAAAAGTTAGGAATTCTATTGGCTGCAACACAAGAAAATCTATAGTTAAGATATCTGGATATAGGTGATTTGGTCTTTGATGCAGTGGCTCATCGATATCATCAAGTTCTCAGGCTTATTTGACCTTTTCACTCTGCCATTGACAGGCTTGTTAACTCATGGTCGCAGGATAGCTACTGTACCCCCAAGCCTCACGTTTTCATCTGATCATGTTTAAGGAGAAATGAAAAGATCTGGGTAAATGGAGATTTCTTTAAATTGGATGAAAACTGTTTTCCAGAAATTGTCCAGAAGACTCTTCCTTATAGTGCATTTGCTAGAACTGGGTCACATATATATGCTTAGTGGCAAGAGGTGTTGGAAAAGTAAGTACCTGGCATAGAATAATACAATTTCCAAGTCTGTTTTAAAATAATCATTAATCATATCTGGATGGGGTCCATCATCATCATAAACAAAGCCAAGTTTCTCTGAGCAAAGAAGGGGAGGTTAAGTTCTTGGATAGAAATATCAAGTTGTATGACACAGTCACAAATCAATAGATCATTTCAGAACTCAATCCAAAACTCATATATTCCAATAGAGTTGGGAGGGTGAAAAACAGACAAGTGTAATGCCATTAATCGTGATCTGGAGGGTGAGAAGAGAGGAGACAGATGCACCAGATAGAGATAATTAGTATTAGTGCAGTCCACCAAAGGCTTAAAGTGTGGACCAGGAGTCAAGATGTCCAAGCATCAGGAGTGTGTCAGCAGGCTGGTATTTACAAAGGTTAGGACTTTTACCAGCTTATTTAAAGTCTGTTCCAACAAGCTCTCTTTCCACAAGATGTTATTAGAAAAACGGAGGCTGTAGCCAAGTTTGGGAGATGGGCTATTTGACATTAATCTACCAAAACGTACACATTTTAAGCAGAGATTGTAGTCGTCAGTGTTTCTGAAGCTTATTTGACCATCAATCTTTTTGTCCACAGAAAAGCTCCTACACTTAATTCAGTCAGATACATTTGGTAAGTGTTGTGTGTCCTTAATTGCGAAAGGAGAACTGGCAAGAAAAAGGTGAAAGCCTAGTCAGAGAAAAAGAACCTGAATTTTCAGGCAGATCTTTAAGAAAGATATTAAAACATTGATAAGCAAAGTTCAGTGATCAGAGCTTGGGCATATAGAGAATATGGATCATAAAGGACAATGGGCCCATGTGATATTAGCAGCATAGTCCTTTGTTGTTGGATCCTCTGAACACTGGACTAGAAGTGTTCAGGTGAATCCTTTAAATTGTAGAAGCAATTTTTCAAGAATGAGCCATGTACAAGGTAAAAGTGGAGTTATTTTTTTTGAGGGGACGGAGCGCTGCAATGCACAGGGTGTCTAGTCATGACTGGAAGATCAGTTAAAAGCAGAATCATAGAGAGTAGAAAAGGGTGAAGAAGACACAAGGCAAGGCTTGATAATGTACATGTACACATGTGTTTATGTATACAGTACACAGAAGTATGTATGTATGCATGTATTACACACACAGAAATAAATCCCTAGAGTCCCTTATTCATTGTTTCTTTTGTGATCTTTGGAAGTTTAGAGGTAATTAAAAATAGCATGTCTAGTTTTACAATAATTTGGGAGATACACATTTTTAAAAAGCTCAAAATAAATGTTTTTTCAATATTTTTAGAGATCTCATGAAACAGGCCCAGAAGAGAGCCAGTTCTTTCCTCTCTAATATATAAAAATATCTATTTAGAGAAATATAGTTAGAAAGTCTGATACAAATCAGTCCAATGGTTTTTCCTAAAAGCAAAGTTAACTATTGATACCCAGAAAGTCCTTTGGAGAAAGTGTAAGGAACCAGTAAATGATTAAAGTACATATTTGACACATGTTATTCAACACATCTTTGTTACTCACTTTTCCTCCATATGCAGGTCAGATGATGGTTCGATAGTGTTGCATTTTATAATGTTACATTGTTATAAATGTAGGGGTAGAAGACAAGAGAAGTCATCAGAGGCACCTATCTATAAATGTGGGTTGGGATGATGAAAAGGGAGGACAGTTGTGATTAGGTTCCTTGGGCCTTGAGAGAGTGACGGTATATGGGTTAGCTTGACTAATCTAGAATTTTCCTCTTAACAATTAACAGAATTAGAAAGAATATGTATATCTTTGGGATTTATAAAGGTGATAATAAAATAACTTAAAAATACTTGAAGAAAGGACCTGAACCCCAATGACTTCATATTAAACTCCAAGCAGTTCTTGGTTAGGAGAGGGTAATATAGTGCCTGAAACCTAAACTTCTCTGGAGTCTCTTACTACCACCTTCATTTGATTTTCTTCTTTCTTCTTCTTTGTCCCATAATTTCTATTCTATCTCATTTTCCAGGCATCAGAACCCACATAATTATTTGAAAGGTTCTTTTCCCATAATCTAAAGATTAAAGCTTGACTAAATTTCTAAAGCTCCAAGGACCCCAAATTCAAGAGCTTTTATGCTTTTAGCTTCTTTTCTTATTTTTGGATTCTGGAAGAATACATGCCCATGATGGAGTTTCAGGGCATGCTTTCCAGTCCCCAAGAAGGGACATAGTCCTGTCTTCTGAGGGTGCTGTAGCTGTTCTGTTGGGCTGGGGGAGGATTCATGGTCTTACTTTTGGTGAGGAAAACACCCGTTCGTATCTGAGCTCCATTTTTTCTCATAGACTAAATTGTTTATTGTCATTATTATTATTGTTGTATGTCCTCAACATAGCAGAAGCTAAATACATTTTTTGGTTTGAAACAACAGACTAGACATCCATAGGATTACTTGTCGTGCACCAACATAAAGAATACTAAACAATACTAGAATTTTCTCTTCTTCTTTCCCTTTTCTTCTCAAATAACTCAGTCCTGAAGACATAATAGGAGACAGTGCAAAGGCTGTGTTCAGGATGGTGGTTGGTGCTGGGCAGGGAGGCTGCAGTGAACTGGGCTTGGGTTTTGGAGCCCAAGCGAGAGGAAAAAGTAAAATGTTTATGAAGTAGCAAGGGTGTTGCCTGGTGAGTGGTGTCAGAGTTGAAGTGGGTAAGGGGGGTGTCCATATGTAGAGTGGCTTCATGCATAGTGTCAAAGTCCAAGCAAATCTTCATGGGGAAGGGAGTATTATCAACAATGGAAAATTGATTACATATAGTAATATTGATCCATAAGTAAATATATTAAAGGCAATGGGAGCCATGCTTCTCTTTGGAGGGGAAGAAAAATTGCCAGTAAGAGAAAGAAAACTAGGATGAACCTTTTTGCATGAGATTAGAATTGTAGCCATTAATCTGAACTCACGATTTTCAATATATGTGTCTATCTACATATGTGTGTGTGTGTGTGTATGTAAATATGTGTACAGGCATGCAGTGTGTGTGTGTGTGTGTGTGTGTGTGTGTGTGTGTGTGTGCATTCCTTAGTTCTGACAGGTGAGAGGGCCTGGGATTAATGACACTCCACATCTTGGCATCTAAATACCATTCTCTTCCAGAAGAAACCAGATTGCCCTGGAGAAACACTAGTTTGCAAGAAAAGTACAAGAAAAGCCTGGAATGTCTTTTTGTACCAGAAAGCAAAGGAGTTCTCAAAAAGAATGATGAGATGTTCACATATAAGTGAGACTATAGAACATTTTTCTTTCTGTATCTGGTTTATTTCACTTAGCATAATGTACTCCAGGGTTATCAATGTTGCAGCAAATGGCAGGATTTCCTACTATTTACAGGCTGAATAATATTCAGTTTCTTTATCTATTTGTCCTCCCTGGACACTCAGGTTATTTCCATATCTTGGCTATTGTAAATAATGTTACAGTGAACATGGGTGTGGAGATATCTTTATAAGGTGGTGATTTTATTTTCTTTGAGTATATACCCAGAAGAGGAATTGCTGGGTCTTATGGCAACTGTTTTTAATTAATCTCTTGTGGGCTGTGTGTGTGTGTGAGAGAGAGAGAGTGTGTGTGTTTGAGACAGAGAATAAAATAGTGGTTACCAGAGGCAGGATTGGGGGTAGGAGATGGGGAGATGTAGATCAAAAGATACTAAGTAGCAGATATGTAGGATGAACAAATGTAAAGATATAAAGTACGACATGAGGACTATAGTTTATCATATTGTATTGTATTGAGGATTTTTGCTAAATAACTAGATTGTAACTGTTCCTGCCACAGAGGAAAAATAGATAACTATGTGAGATGAGTTGTTTCATGATAGTAACTGTTATACTGTATATGTGTAGCTCATAACAACATATACTATGCCTTAAGTATACACAATAACATTTATTTTGTAAAATGATGAGAATATAGTAAAAGGACACAGAAGGTTTTTTTTTTTTTTTTTTTTTTTTTTTGGAGACGGAGTCTATCTACAGAAGGTTTTTTGAAGGGCTCCGACTCACCAAATTTGGGATGAATTGAGCATTATAATAAATAATGTTAGTAATCGATTATCACTTATTAAATGACATAGAAAAAAGAAGTTGTTCTGATATAAATAAATCAATGAAGAAGATAAATATTTGTCGAGGAACAGGATATTTACATGGTCTCACCTTCTCACAAAATACCTATTAATTACAATAGGAAAGAGTGAATCTACATTAAAGAGGCCAGTCATACCCCATTTGAATCAAGTAATCAGTATGAACATCATTAAAGATGGGACAAGTCCCATAGGATATAATCAGAAGAATGTGACATCACATCTGTAATGTGTAACCTGTATCTAATTATGAGGGAACATCAGAAAAACCAGAATTGGTAGATTGTCCACAAAACGACTATCTTGTAGTCTTCAAAAAAAATGTCAAAGTAATGAAAGTCAAGGAAAGACTGAAGAAATGTCTCAAACTGAAGAAGTACAGTGCTTACTTGTGATCCAGAGCTTTTTGTCACAAAGGGCATTACCGGAACAAGTGGTGACATTTGAATGGAATCTGAAAATTAGATGATAGCCCTGTAGTAAAGTTAATTTCCCAGAGCATTCAATGATAGCAATGTAGTAAAGTTAATTTCCCAATTTTGATATCTATATCACAGTCATGTACAGAAAATATCCTTGTTTGTGAGAAATACACACTAGAGTACTTAAGCGTAGTGGAGAATCAATTTGGCAATTTACACTAAAAATCTGCAGGAAAAAAACATTCCTTGAACTATGTTGGAAACTTTCCTGTAAGTTTAGGGCTAGTGACTTCTTGACAGACACCTGAGATCTGAGCTTTAAAACTGTAAAATGAAACTATAAGAAAAGAGGAAAAAAGATACGATGCTGAATTAAACACGTGTATCACATACAACAAGTGCCACTCTTGGATGAAATGCTCTTGGTACAGAGCCTGCTGGTAGGTTAATAGGAGGAACATACCGATTTCCATGCCATGTTCAAAGGTGAATTTGATCATTCTATGTAAATTATATCTGAACTGGAGACTTGTAATTAGTCTAAGTATAATATGATTAGGTGGATGAAATTTTGGAGTTTGGTTTTGTTTTAAATCAAGTACTCATAAAAAATAAAACATACTGCACTGTGTCCTTGGGAATATTTCTGTTATCTTTAAAATACTCAGTATTATAGGCATTTATTAACACAGCATTACGTTTGCCCGGTTTGACCTGGAGGCTGAAATGAATTGTGACTAATGTCCCGCTGGTGTTCCCAAATTATGGCAAGGACTGGATGTCATTTGTTGCTGTGAATGACTTCTTGCCAGACACCTGTGATCCGAGCATCCAAAATCACACTCCAAGGGATTCCTGAAATACACTTTTTTTTTTTTTTTTTTTTGAAACGGAGTCTCGCTCTGTCGCCAGGCTGGAGTGAAGTGGTGCGATCTCGGCTCACTGCAACCTCCACCTCCTGGGTTCAAGCGATTCTCCTGCCTCAGTCTCCTGAGGAATTGGGACTACAAGTGCGTGCCACCATGCCCAGCTAATTTGTGTATTTTTAGTAGAGATGGGGTTTCACCATGTTGTCCAGCATGGTCTCTATCTCTTGACCTCGGGATCTGCCCACCTCGGCTTTCCAAAGTGCTGGGATTACAGGCACGAGCCACTGTGCCCGGCCACACATTTTTTTAAATCTTCTATCATATAACCATTATCTCGGTGAACCTTTCAGAATCTTCTGTTTGAACACATCTCCTTCAATTCTGTTGTTTCCACATGAAAAGATCAAATTGAATAATATACTACCCAGTGTCTCTTTATGTATGAACGCTTTAAACCAAACACAGGATACCATTGTCTTCATCTTCCTGCTGTATAACAAAATCACTTAAACTGGGTAATTAATAAACAATAGAAGTTTATTGCTCACAACTGTGGAGGTTGGAAAGTTCACGTGTCTAGTGAGATCTCTGTGCTTCATAGATGGTAACTTCTTGCTATGTCCACACATAGTGGAAAGGGTAAACAGGCTCCCTTGAACCTCTTTTATAAGGCTACTAATCACATTTATGAGAGCAGAGCTTTCATGACCTAATCACCTCCAAGGCCCCACCTTTTAGTACCACCACCTTGGGGTTTAGGTCTGAACATACGAATTTTGGAGAGACACAGACATTCAGACCATAGCAACTATTTACTCATGCAAATAACAAATCCAGTGATCAAGAAGCTGGTTATCACCACAGTTGGTCAGTTGCAAGCACTGAATAAAGACAATGGGATATTTAGCTGGAAAGATGTTCAGATGACATTTCTTTTCTAATTTTCATTGAAATTATTCGAAGCCACTAGAAGTTAGACTTTTTAAAAAACATTCCCGTTAAAAACCAAAGAAGCTATGCTCTTGTTTATATTGGAATCAGAGCAAATTTAACCCCCTTTTAAGATTTTCTCGGCTGTAAGAATTTCTTGGTAATGGCTGAGAGAACCCTGATGTTTTTTGTAATCTGACTTTTATTTAAGTTCAGGGGTACATATGAGGGTTTTTTATATAGATAAACTTGTGCCATGGGGTTTGTTTTACAGATTATTTCATCACCCAAGTATTAAGCCTATACCCATTAATTGTTTTCTTGATCCTCTGCCTCCTTCCACCCTCCACCCTCCAGTAGGCCCCAGTGTGTGTTGTTCCCTTTATGTGTCCATGTGTTCTCATCATTTAGCTCCCACTTATAAGTGACAGCATGCAGTATTTAGTTTTCTGTTCCTGTGTTAGTTTGCTAGGGATAATGGTCTCTAGTTCCATCCATGTTCCTGAAGAGGACATGATCGTATTCTTTTTGATGGATGCATAGTAAATACCATTTGACCCAGCAATACCATTACTGGGTATATACCCAAAGGAATGTAAATTGTTCTATTATAAAGATACATGCACGTGTATATTCATTGCAGCACTATTCACAATAGCAAAGACATAAAATCAACCCAAATGTTTGATCAGTGGTAGATTTGATAAATAAAATGTGGTACATATACACCATGGAATACTATGGAGCCCTGGTTCTTTTACCTAGTTGATGATACACTTGTGATTACTAAAGCATAGCCATAGCCAGTTAGGCCACTTGATCTTATTCATAAGGAATAAGTCAAACTTTGGAATGCCTGGTAACATTTCTTAATATTAAGACCTACCTTATCCTGAATGCAAATCCATAATCAGGTAGCACCTGTTTTCTCCATGGACTGGACAGGGTACATTTATAAGCCCATCTTTGTGTTTAGACTGTACTATTAAGAGGAATATAGCAAGGACACCTCTTCTCCATTTCACATGAAGATGGATGTATTAAGTATTAACTAACTAGGTATTTGCAAAATACTTTCAAGAACAAAATGCAATAAAAGTGCTAAATATAATTATTATTGAAAAATTATGACAATCATTTAGATGAGTAATTTTAAAACTCTTCATTAAACGTGATTGGATGTTTATTAATTCATTAAGCTCTACTTCAAATGGTAGGTAAATAAGATGCATTATTAATAAGTCATAAACTAAATGGAATAATGCCTCACAGGCCTATTATTTTTAAAATGCCTTGCAAATATTAACAAATTCATGCTTACATTCTTTTGAGGACAGCTTGTAGGATTTCAGAGGAATTGTGACAGTACTTTTGTTTCTTATAATATAGAATGCCTACTACAAAACCTAGGCTCTTTAAATTTTTCAGTCTGTCATTTTTTAAGTAATGTATACTTATTTAAAAATACGGATACATATAAATATGAAAATAAAATTATTGTTAATAACTAAACTACCCAAATAAAGTCTTTGTTAATATTTCAGAAATGTTTTGTCAGTGTGTGTCTGTATTTCTTTCACAAAGTGTAAGTCTTATTGTATATAATGTCTTATATATTCCATTTCTACTTAAAATATTAAACAGAGCACCCTTCCCACACTATTTATGGCCTTGCAATGCTATTTTTTTCACTAAAAACAAGTAAACAAGCAAGTAAAGAAGCAAAAAAGCAGGGTTTCTTAGACAAATGGCTAATCCTAGGTCTGGTGTATAAGATGAGCTTGAAACATTTTCATAACATATAGTAAGAAAACTAGGGCCCATCAGGAGTACTCATGATCCAACCTGGAGCCCAGGCACTCACAGCATCAGAAGCCAACTGGCTAAGTGTTGGACAATTCAGGCAATAACATCAATGGATTGATATACATCAAATATGTTAAAAATCCATGCTTCAAAATAATACAAAAGTAAAAAAATAACTGTTTACCACTGCAGGATGCTTTTAAATCAACTTATGATTAAAACAACTAACTAATAAATAGAAGGAAAGAAGAAGGTTTTATCCTATTTTAAATTGTCTTTATTTGCATAAATATATGGTGTATAAGTGTAATTTTGTTACATGGATAGATCATGTAGTGGCAAAGTCAAGGCTTTTAGGGTATTCATCTACATTAAATTAATCTACATTAAGAAATTTCTTATCATCCATCCCCTCAACCTCCCCATTTCCAAGTCCCTATTGTTTATTATTCCACATGTGTGCATGTTATTTACCTCCCACTAAATATCTATGTCCACGTGTGCATATTTTCTAGCTCCCACTTGTAAGTGAGAACATGCGGTACTTTCTGTGTCTGAGCTGTTTCACTTAAGATAATGGCCTACAGTTCCATCCATGTTACTGCAAAAGACATGATCTTATCCATTTGCATGGCTTCATGGTATTCTATTATATATATATGCCACATTTTATCTCCTCTATCGACAAGTAGCCAAATAGTAGATGGAGGCTTTTGTTTTAATTTTTTTTATGGAAGTATATTACAGCTGGCAAGTGAGAAAGAACTGATAAAATTAGTATATCACAATTTTCCAACTCCAAATTAATGAATAGACCAAGACATTGATTATTAACAGCTGTTAACGTCAGTAAAACCGAGTACAACTAAATATCATATACTTCCTTGTGAAATAATGCACACCACTCATGAACTAGTATTGTTTAAAAATATATGAACCTAGTTCTGGTCAAACTTCTAGATCCAACTACTAATTTATAGAAAATCAGATGATGGAGAAATATATGAGATGATATCATGGTTGAAACTAGCAAAAATAAGATTGTAGGGAACTCTACAAGGAGAAAAAAAATCCCTGGTTCTTCCAATATACATACATACGGAAGAGAAAGAGATAACAAGAAGGAAACCTACAGGGTAAAAGAAACTTAAATAAAAATATCAAACAATTGCAAAATGTGAACTTTATTTATATTTTAATTTAAGCAAAAAACTGCTGAAAGATGTCAACATTTATGAAACATTTAGATATGTGAACACTGAATATTTGATTATTTAAAAAAACATTGTTCCCCTTTAGGTGAAATGATAGTGTGTTTGTGTGTCTATGTGTATTATACATACACATATATATATATATTTAAAAGGATATTTGTCTTATAGAAATAGATCCTTAAAAATGTGTATGGATACAGTGATATGAATTTCCTCTAAAATAATTTTAGGGCACAAGGTAACCACAAGATAACCATCACTGAAATAGATGGTGGGATTCATTATACTCTTCTGTCTACCTTTACATATTTTTGAAATTTAATAATAAAATACTTTAAAATATAATGACTTTTCTTTCTTATAACAAAGTTTTCTTTGAAGACATGTGATATGGTTTGGCTCTGTGTCCCCACCCAAATCTCATCTTGTAGCTCCCATAATTCCCACATGTTGCCAGAGGGACCCAGTGAAAGATAATTGAATCATGGTGTGGCGAGGGAGTTCTTTTCTGTGCTGTTATTGTGATAGTGAATAAGTTTAATGAGATCTGATGGTTTTGAAAAGGAGAGTTTCCCTGCACAAGCTCTTTCTCTCTTTGCCTGCTGCCATCCATTTAAGATACGACTTGCTCCTCCCTGCCTTCTACCATGATTGTGAGGCCTCCCCAGCCATATGGAAATGTAAGTCCATTAAACTTCTTTCTTTTGTAAATTGCCCAGGCTCAGGTATATATTTATCAGCAGTGTGAAAACTGACTAATACCACATGATTGCCAAGGTTTCCCAAAGCATGATTAATAATATATTATTGCTCATTAAATGGATCAGAGGGTCTAAAACCTACAAACTGTGAGGCCTTGAAAGAAACTTGATTTAGAATTTTTGTATTCCAATTTTATTATATTTTTCTCCAAAATTTATCAGTTTTTCTTATACTGATTATTAAATAGTCTCTTCTTTTTCCATTATTGTGAAACGACCTTGTTGCTTCATTCAAGTACACTGTGTATGCTTCAGTTCTCTGGCTTGTCCCTGGGCTAAACCTGGGTTCTACTTATTCATCATTTGTCTCACAGCTTTTCAGCTCCTCTGTTTCTTTGCATTTCTCTCACTCTTTTTCTCTTTCTTTCTCTGTCTCTGTCACACACACACACACACACACACACATACACACACACACAAGAATTTCCCAAATGTTTGATCCTCGACTAACCATTTTTATTTAAAAGCAGTAAAAAAAAAGCAGATTGGAAACCCTGGATATGGGGGTTAATTGAATTATATCAGCAGTAATAAGTCCTTTTGCTTTGGCTGGTCAGTTTCTACAGCAATAAATCTTCCAACCTTCTGCCTTGTCTGCCAGCTTTCTAGAAGCTAACAGAAGAGCTTTTCTTGAGGGTGGGGAGATAGGAACCTAATGCTCCTTATATACATTTCAAGACACCTGTGTTTTCAGCTCACCCCACCGTCAGATGTACCTGATTCCTTCCATCCCTGACCCTTTCCAGCAGTCGCATGCAGGAATGAATGGGTTGCTTCCTGTTGGCTTTCCTCTCTATCTGCATAGGTGATGATAAGTTTCTAAAGTGTTTGCTCCCTAAATGAGTTATGACTGGAAAGAGACTTTCTAGTTTCCAAACCACTGGTGATATCTATGCTTATTTTCTTTTATTCTTGAGGGCTGATGCCTTTTCTCTTCTTTTTTTTTAACTGTTAAATGAGGTTTTGAGCTGTTAGAGATAACTTCCAAAAATAACTAAAATCATAACTCTCAAAATGTTAAAGATTTTATTTAACTTACTAATGAGGAAACTAGTGAGACATTACAACCAGTTCATAGAAGAATCCAAGAAACAGATGCATTTATAATTAGCAATATTGAAATGAATGTGCAAATAGAGGCAAAATTTGTTTTTTCTTCAGTAGGAGAGTAAAATCAATTAAAACTCTACCAGACAGGACAGAATGTGTGTGTCTATGGGCAGGGATGATTTTGCATTGCTTTTAGTTATTGGCAATTTACAGAGTTGTAAAATAACTCCCCTAGAATCAGAATCATCAGATATCACAGAAAAGTATGCTAACACATTGGCCACATTTCCAGTGAAACACATTTTTCCCCTACATGGCTTAAACTGGATGAAGTCATGGGATCAACTATTCAAGTTTAAGTGGGCGTATCCATACCTAATTTGCCTTTCTTTCTTTTTTCTTAGGTGACCTTTACTAGATGATGAAGTAATGCCTGCATGTTTTTCTATCAATACAAAATAATCAATAATTTGCTTTATAGTTTTGAGAAAACCAAAGGTTTTTTGACAAAGGTTGCCTGCCTTTTCCATTTTGCTGCTGTTTTCATATTGTTTTCTTTTTTCTTCTAAACATCTTAATGAGTCAGAAGTATCATGATAGAAAACTGTTAAGCTAGTATTATATGGCACGAGGTACCCTTGAAAATATCTCATCAATGCAGTTTCACCAACATTTACACAAGACTTGAAAAGCATCCACGGTCTATCATAGCCAGAGAATATTTTCTCCTCCAGCACTTTCTGCAAGATGTGAGATCATTTGATTTGTGCATGAGATCAAAATACCAGATCAAGTGCATCAGTGAATTTCTAATTCTTGGAATACCTTGTGATAGTCACTGTCTTGGCTTAATCAGAATTGTTATTTACTTTAGAATTGCCCCACCCATATGGTCCTCTCAACAGTTCCTTGTGTCCACAGCCCCAGCTGCTTTCAGTGTTCCAGTTCCTTCTTGCATTCATAATTACTCCAAAGTCATTCTTCAATGTGCAGACTCTCTGCGTCAACCATTATCAGTTGAACAAATGAATTCCTATTGCTTATGCTATTTCTGTTCGTAAATGCAACTGCCCAAATCCATGGCAAAATGAGACCTTTAGGATAAAAGAATATAAACTCTTCCTGAATACTACTGCTTTTCATGTCTTCTCCTTGTGTCTTCCACTAAGTCTGCAGTAAGAGATTTGCAGCCCTTCATGGTTATAGTTGGGGAAAAATCAAACAAGAATATTGTATTGAGACCTGCCTTCAGACCTCTTCCATTTTTCCAAATCCCTTTCTTCTATGTTTTTTTTTTTTTCCTATCTTATTGAGCAACTTCTCTTCTCTCAGCTATAGTGTCTGAAGATAAAAGCTGTCATCTTGCAGCTTAAATATAATTTAAACATATTTCGGTAGCAGCTATACAATTTCTATAGAGTCAGGGATTAACGTCAGCAGTTTGGTTGGAAAAAGGCAGGCAGAATATTGAAACCATGTTTATATGACACTTTACATAGAATTGAGGAAATAACAATTTTCCATGACAAAGAATGAAAAGGAACAAGTATATATTATTGGGGATCTGAATGCGTGCTCCTTGCTACCTCCTAACCTCTTGGCCCTACAGCTGACTCTATTATGCCCTTTGAGAAACATCGTAAACAAACGTAGTGGGGCTGGGGTTTTACAGAGGCAGGCAGATGAGGGAGTAATCCATAAGTTTATGGGAGTAATGAGGTAAGATGGAGATGGAATTTATCTTGAAATATGTGAGAGCACAGTGATCACTTGCACTCAGCCATTTCTTAATTCTTAGAACACAGAAGGATGGGGAGACTTCTCAACCTTCACTGTGTTCCAACTTCTAGGAATTTAGGACGCATGTAAAGTACAGTATGGTCACCTGTCACATGTAGTTTGCATTCATGTTCTTTCTGCAAGTACATCATAGCATATCTGCCAGTTTTTCAAGTATATGACAAATGTGATTTAACTTCCCGTTACAGTAAATTATGATGTCAAAGACAAAGCTGGATGTTGGTTAAAGACATCCAGGAGTTGGTTAAGACAGATTTTATTCACATAATAACTATTGCAATAGGGAAGAAAGTCTATTGTAAACTGAGCTCACCTTTGCCAGAGCAAGAGACAGAAGCATTCTTAGATGCTGGGGCATGCTCAAAGAAAGGCACTGATGGGTGTTAAGCATGGTGGGGGAGCAGGGATCAGACCATATGATTGGACCATCGGGGTTTGCTAACTGGCGCTTATCCAGAGGAGGATAAAACTTCTCCTATATTTGTGTCAGAAGGTAGTAAGTTGGAACAAGGTGCCCACCAAATTTAGTCCTTTGTCTTCCCACAGGGACTGACAGAGAGAGATAGAGATAACTTTTTTAAACTTTGCATTTCAAAGAGACATCCCTCTACCTCCTGCCTCCCTTCACAGTCCTTGAGAAGACAGTTTGGGGTGGCAGAATATTTACATATAAAGAAGCAGAGAAAGGATTTATAATTGCAAACTTTCTAAGGTATCTGCTCTAAGAGGAGCTTTAGGGGTCTATAAGCCTATCACAAGCTTTTGGCTGGAACAAACAGTAAATTCCCCTGGCAGTATTGTGCTTTCTGGTGCAGGCTTTTTTTTTTTTTTTTTTCTCTGAGATAAAATCTTGTTCCATGGCCCAGGCTGGAGTGCAGTGGTGCTATCTCTGCTCACTGCAACCTCTGCCTCCCAGGTTTAAGCAATTCTCCTGCCTCAGCCTCCCTAGTAACTGGGACTACAGGCACATACCACCATGCCCAGATAATTTTTTTATTTTTAATAGAGACGGGGTTTCACCATGTTCACCAGACTGGTCTTGAACTCCTGACCTCGGGTGTTCTGCCCACCTCAGCCTCCCAAAGTGCTGGGATTACAGGCATGAGCCGTCGCACCTGGCTGGTGCAGGCATTTTAATGAGGGTAGGATCATCTTTGGGACACAGCCTTAAACTGCTACAAGCCATGCTAAAGTTAAGTCTCTTAGTGGAGGAATTGGGTGAACTGGTTATTGCTCAGAACTTTTTGTAGTTCTCAATGGAAGTTATTTCTTTAAATAACCCACTAGTGACCTTATTGCTGTAATTGTGGACATTGGCAGTGAAAGATTATCTTTGTACCAGATTACAACCCAGTAAGCTTCTCAAAGACTCAGAAAAATCCAAGAATTCTCAGGAAATTGACCCTATTCAGTCAACCAAGCCAGACAAGCATGGGGCCAGATGATACGGTGAGATTACTTGGAGTCCAATGAAAACCTAAGCAACAAACAAATAAAAGTAATGTGACCTAGTTCCCAAAATATTAAGCTTCTTCATTGTCATGATATGTATATGTATGTGTATGTCTTCCTTTACAGGCCATGTAATATATTTCCAACCCTTGAAGTTAACATTTTGTAATTGTTACAACAACCTTAAGAGTTTGCCTAGGCTGCTATTCATTAAGCAGGATACTGGCCCTGGGCTATGCTTGCAGCTTCCAGCTCCTCCCAGTGAGCTATTAATTCTCTAAAAATGTTTTGTTACTTAATATGCTGCCTCCTAATTTGTAGCATCTCATTAAGAAGGAAACAAAGTCAACAAACACCTAATGTTGTTTGACCTCTACTATATCAGCATGAGGGACACATCTGTGTCTCAACAGCTAAAAAAAATAGAGTCACAAGGGCGATGGGCAAATTTTGGTGAATGATTTTTGCCGTTGATTACCATAGACACTAGAACTAAAATTTCAGTAGGTTACTACTGATTGCATGTCAGGGAATGCTGGGCCATGCATCCACATCAGTTTAAGTAACAGTGGTTAACTGGTTAAGTCATTTTCCAGACACAGAAAAAGTTTGAGGTACATATTTTTTCTTGGTAATTCAAAAGAACTTCCACACCATCACGTAATTGTTTATTTGCTATTTTTACAGACATTTAAAAAAAGGAAAAACAGAAAGATTCAGTAGTCATTTAGCTTTTATAAAAGAAGCAGATGCCAGGGCTCCACCTACAGAGATCTGACAGAGTTGGTCTGTCCACACGGAGCCTAGATTTTTACATTTCATCAAGTGATTTTGATGTATTTCAAGCCCACACATTGGGAAAAACTGCTTTCAGACACTTAACACATTTAAACAGAGAAGCTTTAGCTCAAGTTTGCATACAAAAATCTATAAGTGATGGAAGCATATAATTGGGCTGCTGGTTGAGAAAGGCAGAAAGCAACAGGAGGCCATTGAGATAAAGAGGAAAAACAGTAAGAAAATTAGGCCAACTATTTGTAGTGCACTAATTTCATTTTCTTGTTTAGTTTGCATTGGTTAGAAGAAGATGACATGGACTAAGTGTAAGGTGAGGTAGTGGGCATTGAGAACAGGAAGACCACTTTAGGCTGGGGAGGTCTAGAATAAGAAGCTGAGCTTAGAATGTGATGTCTGTGTCAAAAGAACTTTAGAGATCTCCAGATTATAAAGAGATCTCCATATTTCCTAATAAGGAGAAAAGAAATGTCCAATAAAAGAGAAATAATGGGGACTTCTAACAAATATTGATGAAGTGAAGGAATGAGACTTCCAAGACTAGGTCAAAAAGGACACCACAGCTGTTCTTTGCTCTCTCTTGGGTCATTGTGTCTTGGGGAAGTCAGCTGCCATGTCATAAGGGCACTCAAGCTGTCCTATGGAGAAGCTTACATGACAAGGAACTGAGGACTCCTTGGCAATAGCCAGTGAGGAGCTTAGGCCTTCGGCCAGCAGTCATGAGTGTGCCACTGTGGAAGCAGAGCTTTTGGCCTGTAATTTTCAACCAAAGGTGATTTTATCCCCCCGTTGACTTGTCAATGTCTAGAGACATTTTGGTTGTCACAACTGGGAGGTGGGGGTAATATTAGCATGTAAAGGGTAGAGGCCATGGGTGCTGGTAAACATCTTATTATTTACAGGAAGGCTTCTCAAAAAAAAAAAAAAAAATATATATATATATATATGTATGTATATATACAAACACAAAATATGATTCATCCCCAAATATCAGTAGTTCCAAGATAAACAAACCTGCTCAGTCCCAGTCAAGCCTTCAGATAACGGCATCCCAGTTGACATTTGAACTGCAACATTGAAGCAGGACATTTCCCTGACCCCTTCACAGGACTCGCAGAGGGGGTGCCTCATTTACTCAACCCACAGTTCTCAACTCCTTTTGGGAGGAAGCACACAAGTGAGCGAGGCGGAAACTGGAGTGCAGAGGCACTAGAACTAGCCAGCCACTTTGGCGCCAGCAGGGGTGAACTGCATTCACCTGGACCTGCTGTGATCTGCCCCTGGTGGGAGGAAGCATGCAGGTGAGTTCGTGCAGGAGCCAGGATGAGCGCTTTTGGGTGCCAGCAGGAGTGAACTCTCCATTGCGGGCCCTGCAGCAGCACCTGGAGGGCGTGCCTGCAACCCTTGAAGCCCGAGAGGCAGCTGCCTTCTGCCAGTGAGGGTAAAGGGTCAGTGTGACAGCCTTTTTGTATCCACACTCTTGGCTCCCGAGCCCTTATCTAGCATCTAGGAGAACTGAGGTCACACGAATGAATTGAAGGATGGTAAATAAGGGGGATTTTATTGGCAATGAAAGTGGCTTTCAGCAGGAAGGGGAGCTGAAAAGGGGACGGACGGACGAGGTGAGAAGATAATCTTCCCCTGAAGGCTGGCCATCTCCAGATGGATTTGTCTCAGAAGTTAGGCCTTCACGCTTTTCCTCTGAAGTCAAGCTGCTTCTCTCTTCTCCCCAATTGTAGCCTCCAACATCTAGCTGCTTCTCTTCTCTCTGCTGGCTGAGCCTGGGGTTTTTATAGGTACAGGATGGGGGGTGGGGCAGGCCATGGGTGGTTTTGGAAAAGGCAACATTCGAGCAGGAAAACAGGGATGTAAGTTCTCACTTCGAGCTAGTCTCAGGTTTTTCGCCTTGAGGGTGGGGCTTTGCCAGGGACCCGCCCCTGTCTGCCTAGAATTTCTTTTCCTCCTGTCCCCATCAATGTCATGAGAGATTTTGAGCCACAGCCACTCAGTTCATCTGCTCCAGGATTTCTGACCTTTCAAATGTGTGTGAGATAATGAATGTGTTGTTTTAAGCTGCTTAGTTTTGGGTTACTTATGCAGCAACAAATCAAATAACTAATACAGCCCCCAAAATGTTTCTGTAGGGTTGGATTGGATATTTTAAGTAACCAAATCAGGCTGGACATGCTAGTGGTATTTGGAGGGCACAGGAGGGACAGAAAGAATATGAATAAATATTTCTGCTAAACAGCATGTTGGGCAGTAAAGTATATTTTATTATCATAGTTCATGAGACTTACCAAAGCTCAATTAGTGATGATTATAACAAGTGGCTTGTTAGAGCTGAAACTTACATGTTCCATACCTCTTGGCAGAAAGACACTGGTAACTGTCAAGATTTCCAGGAATAGTTAAGAGTGCTGAACGAGGCAAGAAGGCCTTATGGAATCAGTAAGTAAAGAAAAACAGAAGTTGCATATTTACAAACTGAACAGTGAAGTGAGTAGGTGATAAAAAGAGAAGCTACCAGGATAGAAGCAAGGTATGTTAGAGATGATGCTGTCATCTTTGTAAACTTTAGTGGAGGGCTCAAAGAAGAGAAGTTGAGGCTTATGTTCTTCAAATGTGATTGAATGCAAACTCCCTGGAGAGCCTGTGGAAATGCAGATTGAGGGTTTGCAGATTCTGCATTTGACTAACAAGTCCCAAGAGAAAATGGAAGAACTTGATTCTGCAGAGAGGACATTTCTTCTTGTAAGACCTCAGAGATGAAAAGGAATTATGTTGATAAGACACATCTTTGGAAGATGAGAAAAGGGATCCATTCTCACTAGTTCAGGTTTAAAAAAAAAAAAAAAAAAAAAAAAAGGGGGGTGAGGGTGGATCACCATGATCCTGCCAAGAGTGAAAGTAATGGGAACAGAGGGGGAAAGCAGTAGAGGAAGGGCAATGGTTTGGAATAGCTGCAAGGAATAAATAAAGTGGTGATGAGCTGTGCCATAAGAGCGAGGGCCTCATCAAGTTGGGATAAATAGGATTTACTGAGCGACAGTACACAATCACAGAAACAAGAGGACTAGAAGCTTCAGCTTTTAGAAATGCCACACACATACACTTCTAGGTGGCAGGGGGGTGCAGAGCCAGAGATTAGGTACTACTGTGGGTGTCTTTTCTTTTAACAAGACTCTGTGGCAGCCAATATTTGTAACTGAAAAGTAAGCTGCACTGAGCAGTTAGACAAGAGCACCACATTATTTGTGCAGTTTTTTGGGGCTTGTGAAATGGAGCTAGAAATACCATTGTTTCCTGGGGCTGCATGGGATGCAAGTGTAGGTGAGCACATCATGGTGATAGGCTGGACACGACCCCTTTCCCTCTTAAATGAAGGTTGAAGGAGCTGTGCTGAATGAGAGGATTTAAAACACATTTTATTATTCTCAAGAATTTTATCTCTCATTGCAGGCTTTTTGGCAGGTAGTTAAGATTCCATGCAAATCATTTTAAAATAAAGAGGGTTGTGTGCTCACTGACTGTGTAGTGTTCAGTCTTCTGAATATAGCTTGGTGTCATTTTCCAATAAAATGAGCAGGAATATGAACCTTGGGTTAAAAATAATTCAGAAATAGCAGTTATTCTATCCCTACATCATGCAATGTGTAATCTTTGAAAACAAAATTACTCCAGACACACAGATATGGTTAAGGTATAAAGCAATAGTATTATTATATAGTCACCTTAGATTTATTCTAAATGTGTGCACAGCACAAATAATTAATAAATGAATGAACATTGTTAAACATGCCTATTGGAAAGTCTCATCATTAGTTATTTCATTATGTATTAATTGTTTTCCTGTATTGCATAACTTTTTTCTGTTGATATCAAGGTAAATAAAATATGATTCTTTTTGCAAGGATTTTAGAATCTGTTAAAGAGACAGGGAAATTTATACAGCAATGTAATAAATGATATGTTAAAGATAAACATTATAGGAAATAATTCTTCTCCATGGAAAGAAACCTTCCTTGGTAGCTGAATCTTCAGGTAACATAGAAGTTTGCGTATTGATATTTTTTTGTAAAGTGTCATATGTATCTCCCACCAAAAACATGTTATAGGTACAATTTCTGAAGTTTTTTAAAAATAAACAATTTTATATTGACTCTGAAAGCAAATTGTTGTCTAAATCAGTAGTAGGCAGTTTATTTTACTGAGAAAGTTTTATTTGCCTTAACTGTTATCTAAAAATATATTAAATAAAATGGGTTTTTTTCATTTAAAATGATATACTGTCTTATTTCTTATATATCAGAATAAATTCCAAATGGATCAAGGATTTTTGTGTTAGGAATAGTACAATGAAAGTACATGAAGACAAAATAAAATGATTTGTATACTTTCTTAATGAAAAATAAATGATAAAATTGTTACATTTAAAAATATTCTACAGTTAAAAATGGCATTAAAAAGCAAAAGAAAAAATGACAACCTGCAGTAAACATCTTTGCAACAAATAAGCATTAATTTTCTAAATTCACAGAAATATACTTAAAAGAGAAAATCAAAGTATCAATAAAAACAATAAGATATTTTAAAGTACATGAAACAGATTATGCAAACACGCATGAAAAATGCGCACTTCATTTTTTCAGGTGTGGAACATTAGAATAATTAGACATGATTTTTCCTTCATCCAATTGACAGCTATTCACGGGATTAGAAGAACGTGAAGATAGAGATACCCTCATCTACCCTGGGAAGGGGAGTAAGATATCCTTTAGACAAATTTAGTAAAAGCTACAAGAAATTAGCCAAGCAATTTTACTTCTACATATCTATTTATCCTACATATCTATTTACATGTCTTGATAGCAGTAATGCTGATTACAGTATTGTTTGAAAGAACAAAATCTCAGAAACAACTTAAAAGCTCATCACTGAGAACTAGATCAATTATCATGTGTCCATAAAACAGAATATTATGTGACTATGAGCAAGCATAATATAAATCTATATGTACCTATTTGGAATTATATCAAAGAGATGTAGATATAGGACTAAACACACACAAACAAGATGTCAGGACATCTTTGTAAAATTTTCTCATTCATTTTAATAAAGACACATATGACCTTGTATGAGTTTGCACTCTATAAAATTACTGATATTTGACATTTTTAACCTAAAGAAAAGGGACTCTCATAGAGTTCCAACTAATATCTAAAAGTAGCTTCTTGAAGGATATTCAGGAAACTGTTGAAACTGTTTGCCTCTGGGGAGAGCATCTAATGCAGACGGCAGGTGCAATTTTAAGTTTTTAAACAAGTTCATGTGTTACTTTTCAGCTGAAAAAGATTTTTTTTTAATTACACAAGTTAAAATAAATAACTGCACTGGCAACAGACAAAAAAAGTTGAGCAATATATTGAAAAATCTTTACATAATCTTATCACCTATATTACAAGAACTTTGGTGATCTTTTACTTTTCTTTTTTTTTTTTTTGTAGTAACCTCCACATGCTGGAATGCCTCCGAGTACATTTTAATATGGTTGCATCAAATAAATACCAAATTTGAAAATAGAAAAGCATTAAACAGTTACATAGGTGTCCACTTTGG
This sequence comes from Macaca nemestrina, assembly GCF_043159975.1. NCBI lineage: Eukaryota > Metazoa > Chordata > Mammalia > Primates > Cercopithecidae > Macaca > Macaca nemestrina. The sequence continues at coordinate 78,753,466 of NC_092133.1, forward strand.
GTTTTCTTGAATGTCCTGAGAATGGAAATCATATCAAATCATAGTGAAACTTTACAGGGTCATTTTCTCTACATATCTTGTCCTAAAGAACCACTCACTCCTCTTCTTCCCCTTCCCAAATCTTTAGTTCTCTAGCCCTCATTTCCCATTCTCTTTTGCTGCAGTCCACCTGTCTGAGCCATTTGCCCCGGTCTAAGCCTTTGTCATTGCATCTCAGCCCTTGCTGATACCTGTCCAGCAAGGGACTGGAAGCTGCTGGTAAGAAAGGTTGCTTCTCCATCAGCAGTCATGGAGGAGAAGGAGGATCTAAAACATTAAGACATGCCCCCTCTTATCTGTCATATCATGCCTCATATCTCTATTTTATAACAACCCCTTCAAATTTAGAAAATAAAAGATCCTTTAAAACTTCAGCCAGGTCATGATGTAGGGTCTCAAGATCTGCCCTGCCCCCACCTTGCCAACCTCCGTGGCTCTCTTCTCTCTCCTCTCTGGCTCTCTTTCCCTTATCACGCTGGCCTCCAAGCTCTCATTCCAACATGCCAGGCAGGTTTCCCCACACACCCGTATGTCTCAATTCCTACTTTCTTACCTCTTTCAGGTTTTAATTCAGTTGCCACTTTCTTGGTAAAACTAACCAAGACCAACCTTAGAAAAGCCTTCGATGCCTACTTTGAAATCCTCATACTTTGCTCTTTCACTCTCTCTGGCTCCTTAGTTTTTACATAGCACTGATCACATTCTATATAACATTTATTTATTTTATGTATATTGTTTGTCCTCTCTCTCTCTCTTCTGTCTAGGTCAGCTCCATCAGGGAAGGGGTTTTGTTTTGTTTTCCATTTTTATGTTAAGAAGATATATCAATGTTTGAGATACAGGGAGTGCTAGTCAAATACCTTACTTTGAGTGGCTGATTTTCTTTTTCTTGGATGTCAATATTATTTTCAAGTAATTATGAATCAGTTTGTACTTTAATCTGAGATATCTTGAAGGAATAAGTTTGTTGGTAGCCAATGGTGATGGCTTTGTGCAAATTAGAAAACAATGTCCTTTTTGGAAAGACAAAGCTGCAAATTGTATAACTTGCTGTGCTAATCATGGGCTACCTCTTAGACTATATTCACCCTGGGGAAATACAGGCTAACACTTGTGCAAGAAAAAGGGGGGAAAAAACCTGTCACAACTGTACATTACAAATGAAGGATGTAAAATTACTGCATTCTATAGGCGTTGAAAAGACAACAGGAACTATTACGAAAAACGTTATGTCAAAGAATTTGACAACTTTGATGAAATGGACAAAGACCTTGAAGATACAAACTACTAGAGTTCATTCATGGAAAAATAGATAACATAATAGATATCTAGAAAAGAAATTGAATATGGTGTTAGGTAGCTTACACACACACAGAAAGAAAAAAAAAATCCCTCTAAGCTCACATGGTTCACTTTTGAAGTCTGCCAAACATTTAAAAGAAACGAAACAAAAGAAAATCTCATTGTACACAAACTCTTCCAGGATATTTAAAGAAAGAAATAGTATCTAACTAATTCTAAGGTCAAGCATTACCTCGATTCCAAAGCCAGACAGAGACTTCACAAGAAAATAAAAACATGAACCAATATTTTCCGTGAACATAAATTCAAAAGTCCTTAATTATTTCAAAAATTAAATCCAGCCACACTTTATATAAAACAGTATATTGCATCATAATCAAACAAGTATTTATCTTAGAGACACAAAAGTGAATTAACATTTGAAAATTAATCATTGTAATTCAGTATATGTACTAACTAAAACAAAACTTATAACCATTTCAATGAGGAAACTCATTTAACAAAATCCAACATTCATTCCTGATAAAAAACAAAAAAATCTTGGGAGTGTAGGAATGGCAGGTAACTTTCTCAGTAAATGGCATTTATGAAAAATTTACAATTAATATAGTTTTTAGTTAAGATTAGAAGTTTGTTCCTTAAGATCAGGATTCAGACAAGATGTTCATACCACTTCTTTTCAGAATTGTGAATCTCAAAATTGTTATGGAAAGTTATAAAAGCCAGAAGAAGAAAAAAAGAGTATGTACTGATTGACTCCATTTAGAGAAAATACTAAAAAATGCAAACTAATTTATAATAGAAAACAGGTTAGTGGTTGCCAGGGGAGGAGGACTGTGGAAGTGGGGGAGGGAGGGATTAAATAGGAATACTTAGAAACTTTTTGGATGAGGCATATATTCATTATTGTGATTGAGATTTATGATTTCATGGATGTATACTTACATTAAAATGTATTAATTTTTGCATTTTAAAAGTGTGCAGTTTATTTTATGAATTAAACCTTGATAAAGTTATTAAAAGATACTTTTTTCAATCATTTTTCACAAGGGAAGTTTATGTTAGCCATGCCATTTTGAAGCGGAAGAGAATAAATAGGCTTTACAGTTTTTATTTTTAAATAAAGCTGGGAAATGCTAAATGGAAATGATGAGGCCATAGTTGTTGACTCTTTGACAATGGAATTTCAAACATTAATGGCTTGTTCTAGATAGTACAAATTCACTGATTTCATTATTCTGAGCTCAAGTAATCTTTGAAATCTGGGAGTGGATTTATTACCAGAGACATAAGGAAAGAAATAAACATTGCAAATGAAACAATCATGTATCAACGTTATATTTTAGAATAATCCCAAACAGTAGCAAGTGCATTGTCTAGATATTTTCTTCCATCATTAAAATATTTCACAGAAAATCATCAAAAGTCTGGAGAAGTACATGTCTGGACTTTCTATGTGATAGTCCCAAATGCAATTATAGTAGTATAGATGTCGCTGCAAAATTTTTTTTAAACTTTTACACACACTAAAACATTACAGTGGCTCACACCTATAATTCCAGCACTTTGGGAGGACATTTGATAATTTGAGGTCAGGTGTTCGGGGCCACATCTCTACTAAAAATACACAAAATTAGCTGGGCGTAGTGGTAGGTGCCTGTAGTCCTAGCTACTCAGGAGGCTGAGACAGGAGAATAGCTTGAACATGGGCGGTGGAGGTTGCAGTGAGCCAAGTTCGTGTCAATGCACTACAGCCTGGGTGACAGAGCGAGCGAGCGAGCGAGACTCTGTCTCCAACAAGACAAAGGAAAACAAAGAAAAGCATTCTAAAGAAAAAAAAAAATCAGTAGTTGTTTTAATAGGGTCAGAGATAAATTTGCCATAATCTTATTTACCATGAATGACTCTCGTAATGGCAATGCCATCAATCCCGCTCATCTTCCAATGGTTGCCTTTGCTTCTGTTATTACTGGACTGTTGGAACTGGTAGCACTGGTCATATAAGATGCCCACAGCTGCTAAAGGAGGACATTATTTGAAATAAAGTGATGGCCAGGTGCAGTGGCTCATGCCTGTAATCCCAACACTTTGGGAGGCTGAGGTGGGCAAATCGCCTGAGGTCAGGAGTTCAAGACCAGTCTGGCCAACATGGTGAAACCCCCTGTCTACTAAAAATACAAAAATGAGCTGGGCTTGTTGGCAGGTGCCTGTAATCCCAGCTACTGCAGAGGCTGAGGCAAGAGAATCACTTGAACCTGGGAAGTGGAGGTTGCAGTGAACTGCACTCCAGCCTGGGCAACAAGAGCGAAACTCCGTCTCGGAAAAAAAAAAAAAGAAAAGAAAAGAAATAAAGTGACTACTGCAATCAATAGATAAAATAAATTGCCCAACTGCCTCCAGATTTGCTATTTTTTCATTATCAGTGTTTTCCTGACAGTGTTAAAACATTTGGCCCCCTAAATTCACAATTTACTGGAACACTTGAAAGCTGAATCTCTGTAGTCATGCTGTTAGTGACTCACTCTTCCTTTGAAATGTCTAATGCATAGATTTGGTGAAATGCTAAGTTTTCTCAGGAAACTTTGGTGGACATTAAAATTGCTTTTGCAAGTGAAATTAAAGACATTAATGTAAAGTGGCAGTGCTAATAGCCAGATAATTGCAGTGTTCGAATAAATTTCAGAGTAATTTTGACGACCAACCCTCTCTTCACAGCTAAACTTCAGATAAAAATAAATTTTACATGGAACAGTACTGAGATTTCTGCTCAGGATCTTTACCCAATTATCTCTTGCGTTCCTGTTATTTTTTTCTACCTGTTTGCGTTTCTTGTAGCGTGCTCTCTGCTCTCCATTCTTTATCTGTCAATTTAGTAATAATATATTTTGTTTACGGTTCACTTCTTATCAGTTTAATTTTATTTTACTTGGACAGAGAATGGTCTGTAGTTTTCTTAGTATGAAAACTGGCCAGGCTAAGCTATCATTGTTTTTTTATGTCCTCCCTCTTTTATTTTCAATATCCTCCCTCTTCCGTTTTTAGAACCTATCCTATTTTTTCTAAGTTATTTATGTAAGTTGGATGGATTTACTGTTAATATGTTAATCTGTATGTAGTGAGAGGTAAGAATCTACTTTTCCTAAATCATGCATGCATACATTAACTCCTTTGACCAATATTTACTGAGCATTTTCTGTATACCAGACCATATGCTAATTGCTGAGGGTTCTTACTTAAATATTTACTCATTCCCTCATCTGACAGTTTCTCACTGAGCTCTTACTATATCCTAGGCATTGTTTCAGGAGCTAGGATACAGTAGTTACAGCAAACCAACACACAAACTGACTCAAGTCCTCTCTCTTGGAGATTGAATTCTATTGAGGAAAACAGCCTTCTCCCCAGTCCCTGAATATACAACCTTACTCACACATATATATTTTAATATAACGTACACATATAGATATATAAAGAGCATATTAAATATATAGAATGTCTATTATATATTGTAACAAGTATACATAAGTAATATTACATATGTGATATTAAATACACACACAAATGTGTATATATAGAGAGAGAGGCATATCTTTTGAGTAATTTTATTTCATTTACCTCCCTATTACTGTGCCAATTCATAGGGCTACTAAAATTATTATGTGCCTTTCTATTATTGGTCCTCTGATATATTTGTGTGCATGTGTTTGTGTGCGTGCGTGTGTGTGCACATGCATGCCTGTGGGGTGCTGGGCAGGTGTTCAATGATGGTAAGTCTGTAGCCAGAGCTAAGACCATGTGTGTGGCGTATTGATGTATCCATGACTGTAAAAGCCCCAGTGGTCTGCTGAGGTGGTCTAGGTTGGTCTGCTGAGGTTGGGTTGCTACCCAACACAAAACAGAAGCACTAATCAAATGTTTGGAATAAGGAACAAGAACAGATGCTCCAAATAAATGCATTAAACAGGGACCCTTGGGTCATTAAAGCTTCATGCCTTTGAACTAACAAACTCAGTTCTACAGACGCCTCATCAGTGGCGAAGCTGTTTCCCAGCTGCTGGGGGTGGGGACCCAGTTGTCACAGAGGGTTTTGAGGACAAGCATCTCTTCCTCCCAATGCCCTGATTAAAACAAGCCAGGAAAGAGAGCCCAAAGCCAAATGCCCCTGCAATTGTTGGCAATATTGATGTCATGTTTGCTGTACATGAATAGTTCTTTTTCTAAAGTAATAGATTCATATTGTTTGCTGTCCTCGCTGTCTCTTTTCTTTTCTTTCATATCTTTTGTTGTGTTTTTAAAGTGACTTTTTTGTGTGAATACAAAGCAACTCACAAAGTAGGGTGTGGGTAGGGGGCAAGAAGTGCCCTGCAGGCTTTGGACTATTTGTCCATCAGGTGTAATCACACTCTGCTTTAGAAAACTTTTAAAGCCATCGGCAAGGCTCAAACAGATTCTTTTTTTTTTTGAATCATGAATTCACATGAGCCACTTCACAAACTGTATGTATAATTAATAGAAGGCCTGGGGTATTCTATCCTCTAAAAGATGCTTAGACACAAAACAGTCCTTGAAATTATCAAGGTATTTGTCTCAAAACCACACAGGAAACAACTTCAGCACTCAGTAGCAGGCACAGACAGTCAACCATAGTTCAGATAGCCACGTGGACAATTCAGAAGAGCCAGGCTGAAGCCACAGAGCAAGGGAATGGATATGTGCCAAGTGCCAGTGCCCGGCTACTGCACTAGCGTTTTCACATGAACTCCCAGGTTTAAGCCCCTCTCCATCACTGGGAGGGAGCATAACATTTAGATCTTCATGACTTGGCCAAAAAACCTTAGGCAGGGTAGAAGTACATCTCTCTCTCAAATAATTAGAACCTGAGGTAAGAGTCAACAGCATGTATAAAGGCTGTATAAAGACTTTGAGGCCACATGCTTCTTTTAACTTTATACCTTGCCCTCCCTAGCATGAAGCTTCCATCCTCAAGGTTACAAGACAGCTACTAGAGCCCCAGCCAATGAAACTGTATTCCAGGTAGGAAGAAGGAAAAGACAACATGGGGTAAAAAGAGCCTTTCTTGAAGCCCATTTCATGACTTCTATCTGTAATCTCTTAGATAATTAGATGTACTTATTGCCATTGCAAATAAAAAACCATGTTCTCTTACCAAGAAAGAAGGCAGAATAATATTGGATAGATAACTAGCAGTCTCTGAGCAAAAATGAATAATTATTCCCATTGAAAACTGAGTCTCAAAGAGATAAATGAACCGAACCAAGGTCCTTACAGAGTCAGTCAATGGCGACTGACAGTTTTCCCAGAGGAACCTCTGTTATGACATGGACCACAGGAGTCAGAGCTTGAGTCTAACCAGGGGCTGAGGTTGTCTGAATTCATCTGCCATTGAGGTTTCCTGGGATTTAATTGCATAAGTCAATTAGAATTCTAATTTTTGTATGAGACAAACAAAATCACCAGGGTGTACAGAGAATGTAGACCTCAAAAGGACTGTGAAGAGAGGGGATGTGAGGGAGAGCTATAACCTAGCTGGGTATCTTGTTCTAACAAGAGCCTCACAAGCACATATCCAAACCTAAGGAGTCAGCAAAAGAGGAAAGATAATTCTAGGATCACCAAGCCTTGGCATCAATCAACACGGAGTAAAAAAGATAATATTCACTGACCTTTTTGAAAACACAGTGTGCCCTGAGCTCAGCGAGACCTTCAACAATGTCAACAGCTCATCAAGTGTTTGCAGCTTTGGGAAGATGTGTTCTTGTCAAAGGAGGACATGAGCACTGTTGCAAACACTAGAAAATGATATTAGCACAAACACTAGAAACATCAGGTTTGTAAGAAGACACTTGAGGTTACAGCCAACCTTCCACTTGCTTCAGGTTGCCCATCAATAATGGATACATTTATAGGAAGCCTTCAATTCCCAAATTATATCTGGAGTTTGAAAAACCAATGGCAAGGGGCACTGCCTGATTCAGGAAACCCACCCAAGCCAATTGACCTGTGAGGTCACTGACCACAGTTGAATGTAAGATTTATGGGAAGCTTGGATCAATGAACTGGGCAGCCTTATTATGCTGACTCATGGTATGTCTACTCTTTGGGGAAGGCTTTTCATTTGGTGGGAGTAAGGAAGCCCCAGGCTTACAGTTTGATATTTAACGTGCTCAAATCTGTTTTTCTCTTACACCTTTACCCCCACGCTTCTAAAAGGAATTTGTCTGGCCATAATACATGTATCATTACACTGTGGTGACAGTTGTACTGGGGCTGATTCAAACTTTAAACTAATAAATAATTTAAATAATACTGCCATACAATTTCTGTCATTACTCTCTGCACCACCTTTTCTCCTCCATGAGTTTCATCATGTCCATCTTTAGTACTAGCTGATTTAAAAGTAGATATGCTGCCAATAAATCTAGTAAGCTGTGAAACATTTGAGACACACACTCCCGAGACTGTTTTTCATCAGTGGTAGATTAGTAACAATTTGCTAATGAAGATTTTCTTTTAATTATTGGGGAAAAGGCATTTATTAATTAATAGAAAGGAAGATTGGTTTCATCCAGATTAATTATTTCCGGGAATGTGTCCCAAGCCCACTAGGCACAAGCTATTTAAAGTTATCATATTAGCAACAAAGTTAAGCAGTTTGGAGTTTAGTCTTAATAATGCAGACCATGGTAATTAAGTTGAGGCTTATGGATGGAGAATCTTCAGGGGGGGTCCATGAACTCATAAAATTTGATGAACTATGTTCCATAACTTTCTCAGCTTCTCAATGAGGCACATGATGGCTGAGTATGAGCAATAGTCTCTGGGGTCACTGTCATCACTGGTCCCACAGCATGCACTCCCACCCTGCAGCTTTCACTCCATGATGGTCCAGTAACTAGTCATTAGTGAGGCCAGAACTCATTGACAAAAGAATCACAGCCCAGAGTTCAAGAGACCACAAAGATCACCAAAACCAGGTCTCTCATTCTAATTTTTGTCACTGACTGAATGCTAACTAACAAAGTGTTAGTATCTCATCTTTCTTTTCATCAATACTCTACAGCTCATGATCCATATTCTCTGCCTTCTCATGATGATGTCCATTATTTCCGTTTTTTTCAGTTTTCCACCGTGATGTGTGGAATTCAGCTCCATGTTTGATGAATATCCTTCTATTTTCATTCCCAGCCATTGTTCTGATTGTTTGCTCCATCCGTTTCCTGAAACCTGATGGCACCTTGTTGACCTTCTTCAGAGAAGGCTGATTTCTATGTTCCCCTTTTGTTCCTCAGGTTCTGAAAGTAGGTTTGATATCCTGCTGATTACTCAAGCCCTTCATATAGCACGTATTTCTTCAGTTCTTGAACAATAGTGTTATTCTTTGAGATACAATATGTCACAATTCATCCTAGTCTGTTGATTATCATCAACAAATTTTTGTAGACACCATCTTTTATTAAAATGTTGCTATTATCCCAGTTCTACACATGACCTTGACAGTCTCATCTCCAATAATTTTTTCTTCCACTTCATCACATCCACCCACTTTCATGATCACACTTTGGATCTAATCCTCAACTCTATACTAATTCCATTGCTGTGCTCTCAGAAAACTTTGTCTCCTCATGATTGGTTGATTCAGTAATACCTACCTTGATCTTTTATTAACCTTCTTAAGCATCTCTAGTCCTTTGATCCCTTTTTTTTTAATACCAGACCAGCAACCTTAACATTTTCATTTCTTTCTTTATCCTGCTTAGATTCCTTGACCTATCAATTCAATAACTTCAGTGCACCTCCACATCACAGACTGCAAAGAACATTTCTGAGTGCTTATTTCACATGAAATCTCAACAGTATTTTACCCGTTGAACCCATCCTCTCTATGGTGACTTTTCTTTTCCCTGGACATCCACTCTACTAGCTTTGCTCCAACTATCTAGCTACTACTTCCTTTTTTTTTTCTTTGAGACAGTCTCATTCTGTCACCCAGGCTGGAGTTCAGTGGTGCAATCTCGGCTCACTGCAACATACGCCTCCCAGGTTCAAGCAATTCTCCTGCCTCAGCCTTCAGAGTAGCTGAGATTACAGGCATGTGCCATCACGACCAGCTAATTTTTGTATTTTTGGTAGAGACAGTGTTTCACTAGGCTGGTCAGGCTGGTCTCAAACTCCTGACCTCAGGTGATCCGCCGGCCTCTGCCTCCCAATGGCTACTACTTCTTTACAGATCCATTTGCAATCTGAGCCTTTTCTTCTAAGCCAACACTTGCTGGAGAGCCTCTGCTTATGCTCTCAGACCCCCTTCGTAAATTACTCTGTATTCTCTTCCTTGGTGCTATTCTTTATCATCTATGTGAGCAAGTCTTCAAACCTTTATTATAGCTCAAAACTCTCTAGAGAGATATAGATGTTCATAACTCCTTCCCTTGACTGTCTGAATGGAAAATTAAATTCAACTTGTTCACAACTAAAATGTTAATTATCCCATTTAACCTGGTTATTTTCCAGGTATGCTTCTTGGAGTGAGACCCTATTCCCATCAGGTTCCATACTCTGAAATCCTCAGCCTGCCCTCTGACGCTACTCTTTCCCTTATTTGCATTTAAAAAAATTGATTTTCTGTCTCTCAGATCCATCCATTTCACTTTCATCTCCATTTCCACCACCATAGCCCAAGTTACCATTTATAATTTTCTGGACGAATGTTAAATAATTTCTATTTTGATATTGCCATATAGTTAACCCCTTGAATCATCTTCCCACCATGGCTAGAGTTCTTTACAAACTGCAGATCTGACTTCTATCCCAATTCTGACCCCTTATCCTCCACTGTTAAATCCCGTCATGGCTTCCTGTTGCTCAGTTTGCTTCTCCAGAGGTAATCTGAAAATAGGACTCCTTATTCTTCCTACTCCAGCCATGTGTTTATTCGTTTTTATACTTGGATATGGTAATAAACATTTGTGAGATGACTTTAATAAATGCATGATACATTACATATACAGAGTGTAGTAGGGTACTTGCACATCATCGAAAAACTTTAATGCAACAGTGATTCTACATAAACCTCCTTTCCATCTTTGGGAGTTTGAACAGCACCTGATTTAAGGTGAAAAAAGCAGAGTTCTGTGTTTCTGACTGGAGTCCACAGCGGAGTGCCCCTGCCTCTACATCCATTCTCCTCACCTTGGGTTCCCACACTGACACAAAAATGAGGGACTATAGTCCTCTGAACTCAGAAGTGGTCAGAATATAATCTAAAGCCCAAAGGAAGCTGGGAGAGTTGTGAGATGATTCTCATAACCAACTCTTCTCTTGGTGGCACACAGATTTTTGTCTTTTTACTGAAACAGGCACCACCCTGAGGCAGTACCATGGTTCTGAGTGTAAACAATGCCCAGATGTGGCTCTTTCATGCCTCTGGTGTGAGGCAGATGATATCTCCAGCACCAGGAGCAGGGCTTAGCCATCTGATGTTAAAGTGTTTTTCCAGCTGTGACTTGGATATCTCAACAGTGGAATAGTCCACCCAAAGTACCCATTGACTCCAAGTAGTCTTTAGTGCCGTGCTCAAAATGCTTTACACAGAGTTACTGGCTGGAAGGAAAGGCTAATTTTTTCCTAACTCACAGGCCTTGGATAATGACAAAAAGAGAGGAGAATAAAATTAAAGAGAGAAAGACTTCAGAGGAGGTGAAAGTATACCACCTGCCCTGGGGCACCCCCAGCCAAATGGTATTAAGTCTTACTCCTCGCCAAGGATGTCAGAATCCTGTTGTGTGTGTGCTCCCAGCAGTTACTTGGACCTGGGAAGCCAGAATTCAGGAACATTAGCAGACTTCATGGTTCTGCTAGTAACTCTTTGTTCACCTCAAGAACAGCTCTCAAGAGCCCTTCTGGCAGTAACATCTCAGATAACTTCATGTTTATACATATTTATGCACACACCCACAGGCATGAGGAAAATTTTAGATGCAAAGCTGACAACATTCCAAAATTTTTGTAGAAATTTGCTAAGCAATAGAAATATATCAATGAAAATAATACAGGAGCTAAATTTGTACTTCAGTTTCTTGCTCACCAACGCAGTTCTTCAATATCAAGGAAGTGAAAAATTAAACCAGCTTCCTCCCTCCATCCCTTACTTATTTTCTTTCTTCCTTTCCCTTCTCTCCTCCTTTTCCCTCTTCTTCTCTGCCCCCACCCTCTCCTTTTTAACTTTTATTTGCCTGTTTGCCTTTACTTTTATTTTCAAAGCCCTTTCAGGCAGAGATGAACTTCTGACAGAATGTCTAAAATTAGCTAGGTTCTCTGGAAATGCAGAACTATTTATGATACAGTTGGCTTTCTCAGTACTACAGAGAGCCAATAATAACTGCTCTTAAATGATACTGAATGTGGCTAGTATGCTTCATTGTTGGGAAATCTGATTTTTATTACTCTCTCAGATTCTATATTTTTAATGTATTTTGTAACCAGTGAGATTTCCACAAGAAATAAGTATTTGGCCTTCCCCTTGATGAGTCAAGCCTGCATATTCCCGTATGAGTCTTAAGTCTGCATATTATTAGATTGGAATTGTTCCTGCTAGATACAGGCCAAATTTACCCCAATTTGAAAATATCAGACACTGTAATCTTGATATAATATCCCAATGTGTCTATTATTAGGAATGGCCAGAGCAAACAGGTGAGATCTGTAAGTTGATATTTAGGACCAGGTTTCCATGCTGTGTGTAGAGACTGAGAAGCGTTCTGAGCCTCCATCAGCAGCTGTTCCATCCATTGAATAATTCATTCAGGAAACAAGGACTGGGTACCTTTCATGTGCCAGATTATCTCGAGGGCTCTGGTGACCTAAGGATGAACAAAAAAGGATGCTTTCACAAGTAGTGGGAAAGGAATATCAATCTGGGAATTGTGTACCTTTATATCATGGATTGCCTCTATTTTCTGGTGGGAGTTTAGCCTCATGATATTGGTGAGAGCCAGAGATCCTGAAGGGCATGAATTTAAGGCTGAGCTATGCTACTTCCCATCTGGGAACTGCTGTTAAAGTTGATAAATGCTCAAGAAATCAATCAGAGGGCCTTCTCCTCATTATTCTTTATTTTCCATCATCATCACCATCGTCACCTGTAATCACCATGATGATATTAGGTATTGGTGTAAGTAGAATCAGAGATGTGTATTGTTCAATCCAAATATTGTATGTTGCAAATTGAAAGTCCACCATCCTATAAATATGAAGGAGCAATTAGAGAGTTTCAGTAATAAGCAAAAATGAAGGTAACTCGGACTAGTCAGCCATTTATGATGGTGATAATAATAATAATAATAATAATCAGGAATAACAAAGTAACTGTGAAGCTGAGATATTTGATGACTAGTCCCAATACTAAGGTGCTTTGGGGCAATGCATAATTTTCTAAAAGTAATGATGCCCTTTAGTTGAACACAGAACAAATTTCTAGTACTTTGTTTTCCTGGTTCTTCAGTTTAATTGTGCTACCTGAACTTACTACCAATTATGGTTACTTTACTTCAAAGTTCCAAAGCTCCCCAGCAATTTGCAGGGTGAGATTTTGTGTGACTGCTAGAAGGCACATTCCAAAACATAAAGAAACTTTGCCATTGGCAGAAATGGCCCCTCTGAGACACATTCATCAAAAATGTGAAATGAGAATTAAAAAGCTGCAACATATGGCATCCTCCTCCACTCCCCTTTGGAGCCCAAGTGACAAGAAGAGAGAGTACTTTATGGAGAATCACTTTGTTTAGACCATTATAAGACTTTTAAAAAAAAATTAATAACTTTATTTCTTAAAGAGGTCAAGATGACCTTGATTCTGATGATTAGAAAACCCTGTGTCACCTGAACTCCTTGCCTTCTTTCACCCCACTCTCACTCCCTCTATCCATCATTTCTTCCCACTCTCATTTCCCACTACTCACCATGTCTCCCTCTCTTTGTCTCTTTGCCTTCTTTCACATCTCTGTTTTTGTTCTATCTTTCCCTCACAAATCAATATTCTCCTTAGTAGTCACCGCATAAATGAAGCACAAACACACATCAACACAAACGTGTACAAATACGTGCAGCATAATGGCACACAAACTCATTTTTGTCTACATTGCACAGTAAATTATCAGAGATTTGGTAATACTTGTCTTTTTTTTTTTTTTTTAGACGGAGTCTCACTCTGTCTCCCAGGCTGGAGTGCAGTGGCGCGATCTTGGTTCACTGGCTTCCTGCAAGTTCCACCTCCTGGGTTCACACCATTCTCCTCCCTCAGCCTCCCAAGTAGCTGGGACTACAGGCGCCCGCCACCACGCCCAGCTAATTTTTTGTATTTTCAGTAGAGATGGGGTTTCAATGTGTTAGCCAGGATGGTCTCGATCTCCTGACCTCAGATGATCCACCCACCTCGGCCTCCCAAAGTGCTGGGATTACAGGCGTGAGCCAGCATGCCCAGCCAATACTTGTCATTATGAATTAGCTCAGTCATGCATATTATTCAGTCCTATATCATTTTTCTACACCCAAATGAACAAGTATGGTTGTAGAGATTTTGAGAGAGTACCTCTTCTTGAAACCTGTAGGAAGATTCCCTCATGACCACCATGTTATTTCAGGCAGTATCTTCCTTCCCTAGCTTACCTGTCTAGCAATGGATTTAAAGGACATATATAAAGAGAAACCTAAGGTCATAATCTCCAGGACTCAAAAAACAGGTATCTTCTCCTATAGATCCTAAAGCTTATACTTTTTTTTTTTTTTTTTTGGCTCTCTTTAAGAAAAAAACCACAAATTTACAAGCAGAGAGAATTCACCAAAGTTAGCAGAGACTGGGAGATGCAGGTCCTCCTTTTGTGTTCTTTTTAGGCAATGCATTGAAACATGTTTGCATAGAGAGTTTCCTGATTGCAACCTGGCATCTCCTCTCCACCCGCAGTCCTCTGCATTTCCCATCAACTCTCATCCTCCTTAGAGGGTTGAACAAGAGATGAACCCTGAAGCCTGGGCTCCATTCTCTGCACAGTAAGTCCACCTCTGGGAGGCAATAAGCCCAAGTTCCAGCTTTCCCCCTTAGGTGGAAGGCAGCTGTGACAATAAGCTTGGGACTCTAGCCTGCATCCGCCATGTGTTGCCCGTCCATGCACACAGCTCCTCCTCCCATGCCCTAAGGTCCTCACCGGTGCCTGAAAAACCCATCATGCTTCACTGTACTAAGGCCTTAAAAGAGCTGCAACACTGTGACTCCTGTGTGTCTTTCTTAATTATGTCACTTTCAGTAAGCTCCAGTTATTACAGGAGAATAAATCTCTGGCTGGGACCTTACCCTGGGTAGTATTGGTCTCGTTAGTTGAAATACGTTAATGTGACCTGAAAAGCCCAGAATATGTGGTCTGTTTTTAGCTAAATATGGATTAAGGTCATTTCAAAACCTGGCTAACCCTAGCATCTTTGACTCCCAGTCAAGGAGCAGATTGCCTTGAGAGTCTTTGATCTAGCCTGGATTTGTCATTTTTTGCCAATCTGAAGCTACAGGGAGCAGTGGATTAGAGGCTGTCATTCTTTGGAAGCTCTGCTGAACAGGGTGCAGTGCTTGGACTTCAGGTTGGACAGCTCTGGCTTCTGAGTTCCAATCTTGACCCTGTCATTGGCTCTGTGACCTCATACACATGGCTCAACTTCTCTCCTCTGTATTTCATCCTTTATAAAATGAGGTAAATGATACTTCACAGGTGGTGAAATAGCTGATTACAGAGAGATGAACCAGAATTAGGAATACTCCAATGTCACATGTATGATTCCTCCACAAGAACAAGTGGGAGATAATTAGGCAGCAGTCAAAAATAATGTGAAGATATGCTAACATCTATTTATCACAGGCAAAGTTTTGATTAATTAAATGAGTGAGGACTTTGTTTTTTGGCTTCCCCTACTCTCTTCACTGTCTCTATCTCCCTATCCATCCTGTGTTTAAATGGTCAAGTTTCTCAAGTTTCAGGCCTGAACTCCTGTTTTCTTTCTAGGTTTTTTCCTTACTGATCTCTAATATCAGCAAAATTTCAGTTGTCTCCCTAAGTTGTAGATTTGCTTTTTTAAGAAAGCCCAAATCATGAAGATGATTTTCCTGAGACAGTGAAGACTAAGCTGAGCCAGAAAGAAGCAGGCCTCAAGCAGGCGAGGGTACTAGGAAAGAAATATTTTAGGCAGTAGGGACAGAAAGTGCAAAGCGTGCCTGGTGAGAAGGAGCTGAGGCCATCAGGAGAATGGAGAACAGGCCATATGGCCAGAGCACAGGAGAGGGGTGGCATCAGAGGAGGCCGGAGAGGAGGAAGGGGGCATCTTTTTATATTGATTTGAAGGAAAATGGGGTTATTGATTTGTTTGAAAATGCACCTGGGTGATAGACATGATCAGATTTATAGTAAAACAAACAAAAAAAAAGAAATGTGTGGCCCCATGGCAAACAGAAGATTTTAGGGGCTAATGTCAATGTAGAGAGTAGTAATGCGCTTTCTGCATTCATTCATGACTAATTACAGCGGCTTGGGTGATCATGGTGGTGGGGAGGAGACGTAAGGAGGAATGCTGCAGCAGGTCCTCAAATGCTGTCATTTTGTTAGACTGTTGACAAGGAGAAAACAAAACAAATCAAAACAAAACAATTCCAGGCCTGGGCCCCTGCCTGTGTGGAGTTTGCATGTTCCCCTGAAATCTGCATGTTTTTTTTGTTTGTTGTTTTGTTTGTTTTGAGATGGAGACTCACTCTGTCTCCTGGGCTGGAGTACAGTGGCATGATCTCGGCTCACTGCAACCTTCGCCACCCAGGTTCAAGCAATCATCCTGCCTCAGCCTCCCTAGTAGCTGGGATTACAGGCATGCACCACCACACCCAGCCAATTTTGTGTATTTTTAGTAGAGATGGGGTTTTACCATGTTGGTCAGGCTGGCCTCAGACTCCTGACCTCAGGTGACCCACCTGCCTCGGCCTCTCAAAGTGTTGGGATTACAGGTGTGAGCCGCCACGCCCAGCCCTTCATGAGTTTTCTCAGGTATTGCTGTTTCTTCCCACATCCCAAAGATCTATGCATTAGGTCAATTGCTGGAGTGTGAGTGAGTGTGGGTACATATGAATGAGTGTACCCATATATGAATGAGTGTACCCTGAGATGGGATGACTGGCGTCTTGTCCAGGGCTGGCCCCGCCTTGCACCCTGAGCTGCTGGGACAGGCTGCAGCCTCCCTTGACTCTGAACTTCAATAATTGGGTAAATAATGATCTTACTTTTTAAATTAATCTTTCTTAAATGTATATATAGCTCACATGTATTTCAATGGTTAATAGTAGAGGTCTTTATTTAAAATTGTGTGATATTTTTGTGACCAGATATAGGCAGTAGGAATTTAACTCTTGTTTATATAAATTATCCTATGGTAAAATTGTTTTCATTATACAGTATTTTGCTTAAAGTGGCACTTTCTAAGAACCTATTGATGACATTAAGTGAAGACTTACTGTATTTGAAATTAAGGTGACATAGATTGCTGAGAGATCAGATGTGGGAATGAAGGAAAGTGACAGGTCAAGATAAGTCCTTGATTCTGGCTTGAGTGCAGAATGAGTGGTATGAGGTCTACCAGGAGAGTGCACACTGGAGACAATCCAAAGTTTGGGGGTTTGGGGATGGAAGGGTAGCCTCAGCTATAAATCTTCATTGGGCTTTCAGACAGGTTGAGTTTGAGATGACTTTGCAGTTGGGATCCATGTGAAGATACCAACTAGAAGGTTAGGTCTGGAGCTCAAAGGAGAGGCCTATGCTAAAAATATAAATATGTGAAGTATCTTTAAGTAGGTGAAAATTTAAGCCAGTGTCATGAATTCAAATGCTCAGAGGGAAAGAACATAGAGCCAGGAGAGAACGAGCCTAGGGTTCAACACTGAACCTTGGAACTTCAGCAATAAAAGGTGGGTTTAGGAGAATGATTGAATGAGTCCAGCATACAAGATGTTCAACAGAGTGGCTGGGCAACATCAGGGTGGCCATAAGATTTCTTGTCCAAATGAGGGGACTTTTGAAAGTGAAAGAGTGAGAACCAGGAGTATCAAGGCAACATGTGTAAACTGGGACTCTCTATGGCAAAATTAGAGAAAGCAAGTATTTAGATTTATTCAGGTTGGAATTGTGACAGATATGCACACCAGGAAAATAAAGAGACAGAACTCAATATGGAATTAGTTATCAAATGCCATCTAGTTGACATTCTTGCCTATTAATCTCTTCCTACATATTACTACATAAACTTTTCACACTATATCTTTTTTCATATAGCCTCATTTTTGTTCAAAAACAACAATGGCTCTTAGTTGTCAAAGAGAGAGTTTAGAATCCCTAGCTAAAAACCCAAACTCTTAGTTCATCCGGCCTATTTTTTTAGTCTCTCATTTACTTGTTAGCTTTCCCCGAGAGTCACGTTTGCCTTTATACTGACACTTAACATGGCTTAAGTATCATCTTCTCTAGACTTTTAATAAGTAATTGAATATAGTCCCCTTTATGATCCCAGCAAGGAATAAGCCTTATTGTCTATCGTTCATTTGAATTTACTAGGAGGATGGTTCATCCAGCACTTTATATCTGGTAACATCGGGAGCATCAGTTTCCAGGGAAGTGCATTCAGGTAAGGTGAGAATGTTGTGCTGGATGCAAAGTCTCAAATCTCTCAGATGAAGTACCGTTTTTGTTCTCCAACCCCACCTGCCGTAGTGAATTCTTTAACCACCTGATGGGTTCTCCTGCCCACTGCACAAACAAAATTACACATGGTTGCAGTAAAGAAAGAGTTTAATTGACGTGGAGGCTGGCCATGCCATGGGGGAGAGAGAATTATATCTCCTCAAAGGCTTCTAGGTTAGGGGTTTTATTTATTTATTTATTTATTTATTTGAGACGGAGTCTCACTCTGTCACCCAGGCTGGAGTGCAATGGCGCGATCTCGGGTCACTACAACCTCCGCCTCCTGGGTTCAAGCGATTCTCCCTCCCCAGTCCCCTTAGTAGCTGGGATTACAGGCACCCGCCATCATGCCTGGCTAAGTTTTGTATGTTTGTAGAGACGGGGTTTCTCCATGTTGACCTGGCTGCTCTTGAACTCCTGACCTTAGGTGATCCGCTCTCCTCAGCCTCCCAAAGTGCTGGGATTACAGGTATGAGCCACCACACCAGGTGACCTTGGGGTTTTTCAAAGGTTGTTTTGGGGAAGTGATGGGAGTGGCTAGGCAATGGATGTTTGTTGCTGATTGGTTGGGGGTGCAGTCATAGGATTGTGGGAGATGATCCTCCTGTGTGCTGAATAGCGTCTGGTGAGGCCACAAGAGCAGTTGGTAAGTCCAGGTGAAGCCAGGTGTCAGATATGCAAAGAATCCGTAAAGTCATTTCAAAAGGCCAATCTTAGGTTCAATAATAGTGATGCTGTCTGCAGGAGTAATCGGGAAAACTGCATATCTTTTGATCTCTTGAATAGTGATTGGCAATTCTTTATGTCTACACCTTAGCAGAATTCAGCCCCCTCTATCCGCCTAGCCTGGTGGTCGCTCATTAGCTTTACAAAAGTGGTTGCGTTTTGGGGAAAGGCTACTATCATTTTAAACTGTAAATTAAATGCCTCCCAAAACTGGCTTGGCTTAAGCAGCCAAGGAATAATTAAAAGGAGTTTGAAGGCTCAAGACGAGGGGAATTGGCTAGATCAGATCTCCCCCACTGTCATAATTTTCTCACTATTATAATTTTTGCAAAGGCAGCTTCAGTTCTAGTACTCTATCTGGGATGTACCTTACTTCACTCACAAATAAGCAGAGATCATATTTTGTACCTACATAACTAGGCAAGAGCCATCCTAAAAGGGTGACAAATTCTTTGAATCCATCCAAATATAAAAGTATTCACAGGATCTTTCTGTAATTCCACACAGAGCTAGAAAAAAAAGTCATATAGGAATCAGGGAGGTGTATTCTCATTCAATAACAGAAACAAAATGTCTTTATTTTGCTTAAAATCAACAGGAAAAAACAATAGCATTGCACTAAAGAAAGAGTTTAATTGATACGAGGCCAGCCACACTATGCAGAAGAGGGAGTTATTATAGGAATCAACAGAAAAAATTCCCAGCCCTTTTGTTCACATGCTAAAAAAAAACTATCATAATATCAAAATTGAACTTCTCTCTTCATTAATAATCATAATCCACCATATATTATGTTGATAAAAAAATTGAAACATCTGTTTTTATTGCCTTAAGGAAGATTAATCTATTTTCTTTTCCTGCTAAGGGTATTTGCATTCTTTGTCACTCTAAAGGTGAAGGCACATCAGGGGACTGCCCCCAGCTACCCTCTTATTCATGTTCCTAGATCACAGAAAAAGGTGAACATATTTTGGTCTGCCATTTCTATTTGTGTTTTTTTGTTGTTTTTTCTGAGATGGAGTCTCACTCTGTCACCCAGCCTGAAGTGGCGCAATCTTGGCTCACTGTAACCTTCACTTCCCAGGTTCAAGCAACTCTTCTGCCTCAGCCTCCTGAGTAGTTGGGATTACAGGTGTGTCCCACCACTCCCGGGTAATTTTTGCATTTTTAGTAGAGACAGAGTTTTGCCATATTGGCTAGGCTGGTCTTGAACTCCTGACCTCAACTGATCTGCCCTCCTCGACTTCCCAAAGTGCTGGATTACAGGCCTGAGCCATGGCACCCAGCCTCTGTTTGTTATTTTCTAGTAGAGGACTCTGAATTTTGAACATTTTTTTTCTTTTGTAGTTTGGAGTTGCTTTTAGGGTAAGTTAATGCATTTGTTGGTCTCTAGGTCACTTTGAGGCAGAGAAAACTTCAATCAGTCCTCTTAGTTTTCTTAGATATCTGAACTATTTTAATTTGGAGCATGTATTTTGTAATTTAAATATAATTTTTCCCATTATTTTCTTCAAAATTATTTTTCTTTCTTTCTTTCTTTCTTTCTTTCTTTCTTTCTTTCTTTCTTTCTTTCTTTCTTTCTTTTTTTTTTTTTTTTAAGAAGGGTCTCATTGTTTCACCCAGTCTGGGGTGCAGTGGCATGATCTCAGTTCACTACAACCTCAGGCTCAAGCTATCCTTTCACCTCAGCTTTGCTAGTAGCTGGGACTACAGGTGTGCACCACCACACCTGGATATTTTTTGTGCTTTTCATAGAGAGGGGGGTTTCATCACGTTGCCCAGGCTGGTCTCAGACTCCTGGGCTCAAGTCTCAGCCTCCCAAACTATTGGGATTACAGGTGTGCACCACTACACCTGGCCCAAAATTAGTTTCATTTGAGTTTGCGTGGGGTGGTTGAAAGTTTTGGGGAGCTTCTTTGTTTGTTTTTAGAATCAATTTCAGACTGTGCTCTTTTTGGTACTGACACTTCTACACACAATAACATCATTCATGCAAAAATGAAGAAATAGAAAAATGAATCTCTTTTGCTTTTTTCTTATCTTTCTCTGACTTTTCTTCCCTTGTGGCCATTTTCTCTCTCTTTCTTTTTTACTCTCTGAAATTCTTTTCATAGACTTGAACACTTCTTAGAATCATAGAACTATTAGCAGGGGTAAATTGTATGTGACTGCAACACTACCTCAATTCTTGATCCTTAGAAGAAAGAATTTGACCAAGGGGGAATAAGGCAGAGTGAGAGACTGAGGCAAGTTTTAGAACAGGAGTGGGGATTTATTAAAAAGTTTTAGAGCAGGAATGAAAGGAAGTAAAGTACACTTGGAAGGGGACCAAGTGGGCAACTTGAGAGAGTCAAGTGCACTATTTGACTTTTGTCTTGGGTTTTGTATGTTGCATGATTTGGTGGGTTGCATTACTTCTCCCCTGATTCTCCCTTTGGAGGGCTGCCCACATGCACAGTGGCCTGCCAGCGCTTGGAAGGGGCCACATGCACGGTGTGTTTACTGAAGTTGTACACATGCTCACTTGAGGCCTTTTTCCCTTACCAGCCAAGTGTTCTAAGAGGAAGGTCATATACCAGTTAAACTCTGCCATTTTGCCTCTTAGTGCTCATGCTTGAGCCCACACACATAACTCCTGAGATCTTATCAGGAAGCGGCTGATCACTGCTTCAGGTGTTTCCTATCTATTGGGAGACTGCTCTTCCCTGGAACTGGCTTAAACCAATTATTATTTTAGAAAGACAGTGTGACAACTGCCTGACCATCACCTGATGATCGCCTGACATTCTTAGGTTGGGGGCCCCTCTCCTGCCTTGCTCATGCCTGCCTAACTACCTACTCTAACAGAACAACAGTGGACATTACCAGAGTTTTTTTGCCTAAGAGATCACTCTGCCTCCAGGACTGTGGGTTCTGATGCCTACTGCATTTTATGCAGCTCCTTTCCTCAGAAGAGTGTTGACAGGATAAAAAAAATTCCTGGGATCATGTCTTCCTTGATATTTCTGAGCACTGTGTATACATACATATGTAATGATGGACTCACAAATATGCCACTTTTATACTCAGTATTTTAGGTGGACAGTCTATGACATTGTAAATGGAGACATTGTAGTTAGACCTGGATTTCAACTTTCATGCTTTGTTTTGTGATGTTGACTGGGCTGTATTAAATGCCTTGAGTTTTAGTTTCATGATCTACAAAAGTAGAGTTATAATTTGGAGGAGAACTGAAAGGACTTGATGAGATGACCATTGTGCTGTTTTGTACATAGTAGGTGCTCAGGAAGTTTTGAATCTTTTCTTCCCACTCCGTCTGACTCTGGACTGTTGTATAGTCATACTCAAGAGCTTTGTGGCCAAGGTCTATTATAAAGCTAGCATATTCATCATAATTATGGCATTTCATAGCAGGTGGTATGTCATGTTTAATGCTCAGCTAAGTAATTGTTTAAATTCCATACAAAAAACAAATATTTTTCTTACTCTAGTGAAAAGAAAAATCTTGCATTTACATAATCACTTGAAATAAGAACTCCTGGTATCTAAATAAAGGGATATAATAATATAATGGTTAATATTTACATAGCATTTTCTGTGCCAGGCACTGTTCTAAGTCTTTACATATATTAGCTCATTTAATTCTCATGATGACTGGTTGCATAATTAGTAAGGTCAGTCCAGTGAAAAATAATGCAAAGCTGTTTGTTCAAAAATTATTAAGAATTTTAACATGGTGATGTCAGAGCATTAAACTAAGAGTGGGGCCTTTCTGATTACAGGGCAGTGTACAAGTACCCAGGTGACATATCTCAATCTTCATATCAATTCCATGAGATAAACACCATTATTAATTGCAGATTAAAAAAATACCAAACAGAGAAAAGCTAACTCACACAAGTCTACAGGGACAGGAAGGGATGGAACTGGGATTCTACCCAGGTAATTAGTGTTCAGAGTCTGTGTTCTTACCTATTGGAAAAAAAGAAAAAAGAAAAAGTCTTTTGTTTATGTGCTAACCTTCATTTTATAAATTGCACTGTCTATGTATTTTATTTCAGAGCTATGAAAATATCCATTTTGATATGATCATATAATATACCATATTCATCTATATCATTGCCATGGTTTATACAAATAGAAAAAGATCTGATGGAAAGCATTATCCATGTAACTAGTTATAACAAAGCTAATAAGAATTTTACCAATCACCAAACACTAGTCTAAGCCCTTTACTTATATTGACATCATATAACTTTTAATACCACCGTATGAAATAGGTAGTATTATTGCAATCATAGTATTTTAGATGAGGACACCGAGGAATGGACGATACATATCTTGAGCAATGCCTCACATCTAATAACTGCTGAGGTGAAATCTGAACCCCAACAGGCTGGTTGCGGTCTTCAAGGTACTTTACGTTAGTCTCTTGACTGTGATGCATGAGATGAGCCATTGTTTTAATTTTATCCACTGCTAAATCACCAATGACCAGCAGAATACCCGACACATTAAATAACCGATCAATGTTTGATGAAGTAATGAATGCACTGAGTCTTTTGAAAATTAAAATTTTAATCATGCAAATAATACATGGACACATGCTTCTTCTAAAATACTAACAAAATGGTCTAAAGAAAGCAAACCATAAACGTCTTACCAGACCACTCTCCCTTCCCTTGTCTTGATTTTAATCTTTATTCTCTGGACTTTTCCAGTGAGGATCAAGATTTCTAGGAGTGCTCTGTGTTTATGAATTGCTGTTGGTCATGTTGTGAGCCGACAGGGTTGATGTTTGCTCTGCATACTCAATGCAGCTCAATATGATCATGAATATGGTGAAGCTTTCTTCAGAGCCATTTCTTTTGCTACAGACACATAATAAATGCCCTAGTTTCACTCGGCAGTTTCAGTGGAATTCAATTTGAAAGCTAAAAATGATGCAGATAATTATAAGCAGCTTCAATTCCAGTTACTGTCCAATCCCCGCCTGAAAGCTCCTTGCCAAGGAGCCACATGATCCTGGGGCTGCTCAAGGTTAAGCTGTTCTGGGCAAGAGTTTAAATGCGTTGCCACAGGGCAGGTTTACTTCTTTCTAAACAACTCAGGCTGTTTTCTCTAGAGCCTTGAAGCCCAGGGTCTAGACCAGACATTCCTGGATTTTATGTCAAAGAACAGTATAATATTAAAATATAATTGGGGCATCACTCATGGTTGTTAAGACTGACTTGTGATAAAAAACCATGTGAGAAAAAAACTGCCTTTTGGGTAAGCTTTAGAAGGTAGCAATTAAGAGCTTGAGTTTTGGAACAAAATTGCCTTCTTTGAAATCTACCACTGCCACTATTGACTGAACAATTGACTGATTGTGTATAATTTACTAGATTTTCTGTAACTCAGTTTCCTCATTTGTAAACTGGAGATCATAATTGTACTTACCTCATAAAACTGTGGTAATGACAATTGAAACAATTAATGTGAAATACCTAATATGCTGAGATTCTCAATAAATATTAGATTTTATAAGCTTAATAAAATTAAAATGTGCTGGAAGAACAATTTCAGAATAACTCAGTCCAGTTGGAAATATTATGCCAATATTTTTGCTGAAAGCTGGTGAAATCTTCCCCCGGGACTGGCAGAAACACCAGTGCTTTCCTAGGCTTTTCTTGTGCATAATATTCTCCTCAAATAAATAAATTGACAAATAAATCAATAGATTGACAAATGTCATTTGTCAATAAAAGTGACACCTTCTAAAATGAAGGAGTTACCCTTTTGGTTTCATTGCTATTTAGTAGCATGTTCAGAAGTGAACTAACTTATTAACTAGTGTGATCTGAGTGACTGTGATGGACATTCTCCTCCAAAGCTGATAGAGTGCCTACAACACTTCCTGCTCTGTAATAGGCACAAAATAAATCTACAGTGATTTGCAAGCCACTTTTTGGAGGAGAACACTTCCCATTGTTTTTATATCTTCTAATACACCAGTGCTTGGTAAGGTCCTCAGAAGAGACTCTTAATACCTGCATTTCTTTTTCCCTGGTTTCCCGCACAGGCTATGGTGGGTGTAAGCTCAGTTCTCAACAACCACCTGCTGAATAGAACACTGGGCCAGGGAACAAGGGGTTTTAAAGGCACTGATAGCTCTCAAGAGGCTGCTCTGTCTGCCAAGAGATGAGAGCCATAGATTCAGAAGAAAATTTGGAGAATAAAAGGTTTAGAAAGGTGACTAGAGTAGGAGGAGGAAAACAAAGAGACTTTAAAGTGCTCTTCTCTTGAAGCACCATGTCCTCTCACCGTTTATTGTTTATCAGGTACCCTTAGACTGGATACTAAGCAAGGCTCTGTCACCACAAATCTTGTCACATGCACATTGTCCCTTCCTACTCTTTGGAGCTACCATTGTGTTTGTGAATATCACACACTGTTCACTTAGATATAGACAGATGAAAGATAAGAAGATAGATGGATAGATGATAGATAGGTAGACAATAGATAGATAGATAGATAGATAGATAGATAGATAGATAGATGGATAGAAAATGTCTTTTTATTTATCTGGTGATGGGAAATCTTGAAGTTTGGAGTCAACCTGATTTAGTTAGGTTAATAATAGTGCTTGCTCTAACAAGTTGAGTGACCTTGTACAATTTAGTGGAAATGACTCCTTTATGGGCAAGGACTGCTGAATAGTTGATTAATTATTTTTAAAATTATGTTTAAGAGAAAAATATTCTGAATATCCATACATCTCTTAAATATGTTATGTTTGCAAACATAGGAATTTATTCACCAGTCCTTTGATGGAGACTTAAAGGTTTTCTTGAGTATTGGTCTACTGTTTGAATTTCTTACAAAACTCACTCCCATATATAATCTATACATATAATCTATGATTTCTAGCTTCAGTTTCTTTAAATAGAACAAAAACTAAAACTCTTTGCAAATTATGCTGTAGGGAAAATTTGACAGATGTTTACCACACACCCTCTCCCAAACAGATTCGTGAAAATACAGACCATGTCTTAATTTTGTATTTCTCCCTCCCTCCCTTTCTTTCTTTTCTTCCTTCCTCCCTCCCTTCCTCTCTTTTTCTTCCTCTATCTCTTCCCTTGATCACAGTATATACTGTAGAACTTTGTATATAATAGCATCATGAAATAGAGGAATTAAATAATGGGAAACTTGCCTACAGTAACACCTAATATACACATAATATTCAATAAAAATGCTGTTACCATTATTGTTGTCATTATATGTATATATTTTTATCATTACGTTTCTACAGAAGCAAAGTAAATTGGTGTCTTTAAGCTAATATTAAAGAAATGGCTAAGGAAGCTTACATGAGATTTTCAGCAAAGTTCCAAGAAATGAAAAACTATAAGTAGCAGATACAACCTGGAATTCCACTTACCTTATAGTGATAAAAGACACTCTACATTAGTTTAAGTTTACTAGCCCATTCTATTGAAATATGTTTGTTCATATATTTTAGTAATACTTGTATTTTTGTGGTGAAATGGTTGTGCTTCCAAAAATAACAAATTCCAGTGATTTTAGTTCAAAACAGTTAAGAGCTAGAGCTAGAAAACAACTTTCTTACTTATATTATTTTTCTTTACAGTTTCCTAAACTATAAACAGGCAAAAAAATGTTGTGGAAGTGCTGTTTTATGGATAAAAGCTCTGAGGTACTATTTGCCTGCATGCTACTGAATTGAGTTTACATCCTTGCAAACAGGAGGCTTCCTGGAAATGTGTATATATTCAGAGCACCCCTGTGTTCACTGTTTTAAGTATTGGGTTAGAGATCTCGCTAAACAATAAAGTAGCATTAGCTCCCCGTAGACAGGTAATCCTATTATCTTTAGATACAAGGATACATTTTAATAATACAGATACGGAGATTAAAGCAGGAGGATTGAGAAAGCAGCCCATTCCCTCAGGGATAATGGGTAATGTAATCATTCTCTTGCACTAAGCAAATAAATTAGAAGTCTTGATTGCATCACAATGGAAGAGATTCATATTTCCATTTCTTTCAAAAGTGATGGCAGTCTGCTTCCAAACTAAGGCCGTTTAACATGTCTTTATACATCGTTTCCTAGTTTTTGAAAAGTATTTTAAATTGAACCAAAAGGCAAATACGTATAATGCTAGTTGATGCTTTGGGGGATATATCTTTCTATAGAAACCTTCTCTTCCAATGCCATTGAAAACCAAATTTCAAAATTGAGCACTAGAAGTAATCAGTTACCATTGATGGAGCAGACAAAACAATACATTTTTGTCAATATTACTGTTTTTTTTTTTTTCTTTTCTAGCTTTGAAAATTAACCCCCATTATGTATGACAATCTCTAAACCAAAGAAACAGTAAAACTCTTGAATATATTCTATGTACAGCCTTTAAGTAATTAATGGAGTACAACACAGTGGTCTCAATAAAAGTTCTAGAAGAACTCAGGAAGGCAAGAGATGCTCTAGGAAGGAGAAAGGATCAAAGCTGGGTCTTGCGAAACAGAAGATTGGGGCATGAAAAAGATGTGGAGCAAGCAAAGGTACAAAAAGTTGTTCCAGAAAAAACCTGACTAGGAGTTTAGGAAGTATCAAGGGAATATCATTTGGGCAGATTCTGAAGAACCTTTAGTGCCTTGATAAGGAATTAAACTTAGGATATCTGGAGGATCTCTCAGCAGGGAAAAATCTTGATAGCAATGGGTTTGAGATCATGAATATAGGAAGGGAGGGTAAGGCAAGTCATCTACAAAATAAGAAGGCCTTAGTTTTGA
Organism: Macaca nemestrina; assembly: GCF_043159975.1. Classification (NCBI taxonomy): domain Eukaryota; kingdom Metazoa; phylum Chordata; class Mammalia; order Primates; family Cercopithecidae; genus Macaca; species Macaca nemestrina. The sequence continues at coordinate 78,781,104 of NC_092133.1, forward strand.
ATATTAAAGGATAAATAAGAAAAAACATGAAAAATGAACAAGGAAGACCATGTAGATAGCCGAATAGATAGAGGCCCCCCAAAACTTAACCACACTCTCATCTCCAAGACCCCAGGTGATTTTTCCTATTTATCATCTCAGCTGCTCAATGGCTCATGCAATTTTAAAGCAAGAAGAAATAATGAAATAATGATGAAGCAGATGCACTGTGTAAGTGCACCCTGGGATGAATAAATTACAGAAAATGCACTGAAGTTGGAAAGAAGGAAAGGAATTACTGAAAGAAAGTAGCTTCATGGTTTTCTCATAGAGTTCAAACTCAGTCCTGCTCAGTAAAAAGGAAGTAAGTACTCTTGTTCTGAAGGACTGACCAGGACCTTAGCAACCTGTGATACAAAGACTGGAAGTTGTCCTGGTTGAGTCAGTGAGTGAGTGGTGAATGAATGTGGAGGCCTCGCACATTACTCTGTACACTCTGTAGACTCTATAAACACTGTACAGTTAGGCTACACTATATTTGCAAAAAAATATTTTTTATTTAATTATAAACTTGTAACTTTTTTACTTCATAAACAATTGTTTTACTCTTTTGTAGTAATACTTAGTTTAAAATACACATTGTACAGCCATATGAAAATATTTTCTCTCTTTATATCTTTATTTTATAAGCTTCTTTCTGTGCTTATAATTTTTGTTTTTTTTTTTTACTTCTTAAACTTTTTTGTTAAAAGCTGAGATATAAGCATATACACTAGCCTAGGCCTTCTTGGGGTCAGGATCACCAATATCATCATGTTCTACTACATCTTGTTCCACTAGAAGGTCTTCCGGGACAATAACACACATGGAGCTGTCATCTCCTATGATAACAATGCCTTCTCATGGAATACTTCCTGAATGAACTGCCTGAGGCTATTTTACAGTTAACTTTTTTCTTGTAATACTGTAAACTCAGAAAGAGTATACTCTAAGACAACCATAAAAATTATAGTATAGAAAATATACTAACTAGTAACAGAGTGATTTCTTATCATGATCAAATATTATGTACTGTACGTAATTCTATGTGCTATACTTTCTTTTCTTTTTTTCTTTTTTTTGGAGATAGAGTTTAGCTCTTGTTGCCCTGGATGGAGTACAATGGCATGATCTCAGCTCAGTGCAACCTCCGCCTCCTTGATTCAAGCAATTCTCCTGCCTCAACCTCCCAAGTAGCTGGGATTATCGGTGCCCACCACTATGCCTGGCTAATTTTTGTATTTTTAGTAGAGACGGGTTGTTGACCAGGCTGGTCTTGAACTCCCGTTCTCAGGTGATCCGCTCACCTCAGCCTCCTAAAGTGCTAGGATTATAGGCATGAGCCACTGCGCCCAGCCCTCTGTGCTATACTTTCATAGGACTGACAGTACAGGAAGTTTGTTTATACCAGCATCACCACAAACACATGAGTAATACAGTGCATTACAACATCATGACTACAATGTCACTAGACAATGAGACTTTTTCAGCTCCATTATGATCTTATTGGACCGCTATCATATACGCAGTCTGTTGTTAACTAAAACGTCATTATGCAGTGCATGAATATATTTGATGCAACACAATCATCTCAGGAATTAAAGTGGCTGTGTCTAAGTCCCAGTAGCCCTCCATTTTGATTTATTTCCTTTTCCTCAAAATTAGATGCCCTTTCAACCTGGTTTGACAAAAATCACTGATATTGATCAATGAATATGGTTTTGGGTCTATGAAAAAATGCATATTTTAGCTCTGAAGAGAACAATAACAGAACTTTACTGGGAGTTGTAAATGTCAGTGAATAATGAGTTATGGGAGAGGAAGCATATTTTTAGATTTCTCAGAGAACCACACTTGGGTCCAGATGACTTTGTGTTAAAGAAACAGAATAAAATCAACTCAGCATTCCTGCTGACCAGCTTTCTATCTCAGTAAGTAAGTCATCATGCCCTCCAGAGCAACCATCTTAGGTCAATCAAGACATTTGGCCTCATTAACCACTTTGGATTTATCTTAGGACTTTCTTATTTATAGTCTTCCCAAGGCTTAATGGGCTTCAAAATGTACTTTTCCCTGGTTCATGTTGAGTTGAACCAAGTTCTGTGCTTTTACTCAGCAGGCAGTCATTTGACTGTCAGCTTTTATATTTTTCTCTACGATCAAGGAGTTCATACGGCTGCTCCTAGGTGCCTAATTAACATTCCTCCATCACTGCATCCCTGCTTATAATTATTCTTCATGCCATCTTTGTTTTCTCAACCATCAGGAATATATCAATAGATCAAATCGTTTTAGTACTTCTGAGTTAGCTCTTCTTTAAGCTTCAAAATTATTAGATATAAACTGCGGTTATTAGATCTCTTATTTCAGCAGATTCTGTGATTCTGCTTTTTGTTTGTTTGTTTGCTTTTGTCAGAAGAGAAATTGGACTACCTTCTGAGGAGTGGCCATGGTTTGGGAGGATGAAGAGGGTGCTGCATATAGGGATTTTAGGAACAGAGCTAAAAGGCAGGAATCAAGTTGTGTGTTGGTGAAGATATGTGATGTGTGTGGTGTAGAGAGGTACACCCTTGAATTTGAAATGTAATATGGTGGGTGGCGGGGGTGTGAAATAATATAAACCTTAGAATAAGAGTAGGTCTAGGAAGCTGGTCCCCACCTCTTTAACTAACCTCACAGCCACCCAGCAGGCAGACTTATCTCCCAAATCTGCCTTTTATTCTCTTACTCGGGTTCTTTCAATGAGTCTCCAGTGCCTTCAGCTAAATTTCAAATGATTTCTCCTGTCATTCTAAACATTGCAGGTCCCAGTACACATGAGTTTCCCAAACTAATCTTCAGTCCTTGCTCTCCTGCCAGGCACCTCACATTTCAGCCACATTCAGTACATCCTTGAACTCACCATGAACACTCATTTCCACATTACCACCCATGTGCTCTCCTGCTCTTATCTTCCACCTCCAGTGCACTTATAAACTCCCACACAGTATGTAAGATACAGGTAAAATATAAGTCATTGTTTATATCATTCCTCAGTCATAGTTATTTACTTCCCTACATGTACATCCAGTACCCTTGAACATATCTGTATTATAGCATTGATCACAACATATTGTATTTATGTACTTAAATGTCTAATCTGCCACCTAGACTTGAGCTCAGCAGTTTTTATTTACCCATGTTCCCCTTAAAGTTTCTCATAGTACCTGATAGATGGTAGATACCTAATTGATGTTTGTCAAAGTGTTTTGAATGGAGAATCACTACAATGTTCTTTCCTAAAACATCCCAGATATTGGTGGTATAACATGACTGGTTATTGTTTAATTAATGTTTTCTACTAGAGATTGTTCCTTAGTCAGCCTTCATGATTTTTTTTTTTTTTTTTTTTGGTTAACAAATAGTTTTGGGATTTTAATGGCCAAAATTATTTCTAGAAAATTGCTTCTGTGGTTGTTGGTCATTCACTTAGAAAGGATTTACTGAACACTTCCAATTAATGAGCTAATTTCAGTTTTCTGAATCACAACAATATTTATTTCCCAAGAAGTAAACACATTTCTGCATATAAATTAGAATTTTATTAGGTAGCAGTTTTATAAATCATGTAGTTTAGGATGGCATTTGCCTAGAACAAATCCATAGGTCATTTTTAGGAAAAAAAAAGAAAAAAGAGAAAATGTAGCCTCAATAATTTTAGATGTAATTTCCATACACATTTTATTGTTGTATATTACAGATTGATTGCTGCTCCTGATAGATTTTTAAGTTGCTTAAGCATATAAAAGCCCCAGTATAATTTTCCATAGAGAGATGGAGAGGAAGAATTTTTTAAACACATATCTATAATTTGTATATCTGAATCCTGATTTTTTAAAGCTCTCTTAGTTTTTTCCTTAGCAGAAAAATGTTTATCATTAGAACTGTTAAGGAGGAATCATATCTGCTTTTATAAAGTGCTTCATTTTTCAAAGTAAAGGAAACACAAGATGGCACCTTATAAAACTGCTGATCAAAAATGGTCAAATGTTGGCAGTTTCATGTGGTTCACCCTAATACTTACCATGAGCTTGATTCTTTGAGAGGAAAAAGGATTGAAGCACGTAAAAATGTTATCTTCCAGTAATCTCAAAAGATACCTGAGAAAGAACTATAAAGTGAATGCTGATATACTGATTATGAAATGTATTTTCATAAAAATGCCCGTAACCTGGTTAAACAAGGCATTTTTCTCCTGGATTCTGCACACACTAGTAGAATAAATTCAGTTGGTTTCCATTCCTCTGTCAGTTAATGCATGTAATTCTCACCCATTTGGAATGTTTAGGAATCTCAAAAAGCATCAGAATTACCATTAATGATGATGATCACAGTCTGCTGGATGCCCAGGAGTGACTAAAGACTCCGTAAAGCCCCAGTAGTAGTCAATATAGGTTATGCTTCAATAACAAACAAGTACCCCAAATCCTCATAGCATAACACAATTAATGTTTATGTTTAAAATTATGATGTGAATTGAATGACTTTCCAGAGCAGATTTTGGAGGGGAAGAATACTCAATTACATACTTTGCATTATGTAATGCAAACTGAAGTGGCACATTCTCAGTTCTAGTTACATTTTATTTGCTAGGACTCTGGTCTCACCTAATTGGAAGGCAAAAGTGAAGTACAATGAATGAAGAAAGGAGAGGAAAATCAGATATGGTTGAGCACTAAACATCTTTACCATAATTTGTAAGACTAAATAGACTTCGTACATTTTATTTAGTATTTTTTCATTCTTGCTTGGGGAAATCTTTCCAAGATACATTGCCAAACTAGGGTAAATGAAGATGAAAGTCTGAGACCTAAGAGGCTGAATTTCTTGAAACTATTTTATAATGACCGTTTCCTTGTTTCTTTTTGCCTTGTTGATTCTTTCCTTGTTCATTCTATTTGCCACACCAGACATAACTCCAGATAGCAAGATTTTGCCTTGTCTGGTGCCTTCATTTTCATAATTTATTTCCATACGTATAAGCAGAATGAGTTACAATGGCAGACAGAAATATTTAGCTTTGGAGTAGAATGGCCAGTGAGAAGCATGCCCACATGAAGAATCTCTTATATAGAGAGAAAATTCAAATTTCAATAGAGTGTTTTTCTTAAACTTAGAATTGGCCACATTTTTTGTCATTTCTTTTCACTTCACAGGAACATAGGGAAATGTTAACTTCAGAAGCAATTTGCATGCAATCTCTCTTCCTAGATGGGTGAGGATTGCCCCCTTAAGCTCCCCCTAAGCCTTATCAAATGGAGAAAGCCTCATTTCATGCAGGCGGGAGTGGAGAGTGGCTCTAGTGTGCATGCTATCCTCTTCCTCCAAAATATTTCACATAAATAATGTTACCATCAGCAATATAAAGTATCAATTATATGTTATTAAGCAGAATTTATAATTCTACATAGAGTGTAACTGAGCAAAATTTCCAATGAGGTATAAAAACAGAAAATGCAAAGAATCTTTGCTCACATGAAACTGACAACATGCCATCTCCCCTTCATATGACTAAACCTGCTCTCCCAACCCCACTGCACCATTTGGAGAGATTTACATCAATCCAGAACAAAAATTACTCACTTTACCTTAAGTATTGTTAGCTTCCTTATTTCATTGTATTTCTTCAGTTCCTTCAGTTTGTTTTTAACTGAATATTGGTTTCTATTGGTTTCTTCAGTTATTTTTTAAATGATATAAAAATTAAGTTCATCTCATATCCCTATTAAAATCTCTCAACACTCATGTCTCCCTGACAGCCCCTGCTCATTCTCTTTCTTCCAGCCTGATACTTCCTTCACTTCTCTCCTTCCTCCTCTTTCTGCTTCTTCTCCTCCTTTTCCTCCTCTTTCTTCTCCTTTCTTCTTTCTTTGCCTTGTCTTTCTCTTGTTTTTATTTTCCTTCTCCCTCTTCTTCCCTCACCTGGAAGTAGCCTATGATGCACCTGAATCAGAATCCCGATGAATAAAACTTATGATTATCTCAACCTTAAGAAAAACAGCTGGATTCTAGAAAACCCTCAGTGGAAGTACGAGATTGGGGAAAGAAGCACAAATGTCCCCCAAGTCCCTACCGCACTCTCTCATGCCCAGAAAAAACAGCTTCACAATACAAATCTTTTATGAAGGGCTAGCAGTTCCAGTGATGGGATCCTGAGCCCTGAGCCTAACTGCTGCCTGTTGACCTCACTGCTGTTCAAATACTGTCTTCTTGTCCTAAAATTAGACATTACCTTTATTTGATTTTTCTCTAGCACTGTCTGCCTGCCAACCTGCTGCCTCCCCTGCCACCCCCACACACACTTGTGATGAATTCCAGATCCAAATCCAAGTCCTGGTTGCTGACATGCTTCCAGATCTCACTGACTGTGGGCTTTGTCTAGAATTATGAGGCCAAGTCTCATATTTTGAGATATGAAGAGGACAGAAACATAAATAGACCTAGAACAGGATCTCAGTGTTACTTTTTTATTTGTGTGAAGGACAAGGTTCTCTCCATTTTCTTCTCTCTTTAATACCTATTTCCAAACATAAGAAATTGGAACTTATGATGTGCCTGTAGTGTCTAACATTGCTCCAGGCATCGTACTTGCACTGTCTTGTTTAATTCTCATACAAACCTATAAAAGAACTGTTAATGATTCTCCTTAATTGTTGAGGCGCCAAAGTCCAGAGGGATCAATTAACTTGCAAATGCCCACAGTCATATAGCTAAGCAGAGGTTCCAACCCAGCGCATGTTAGCGAACACGTGCTCTTCTCTCATGCCATGATTCCTCCCCTCAAATAAGATTTTCCTGGTACTTTATGTTTTTTGAACCAATAAGACTTATCCTAATAAAACAGAATAAAAGGTAACAATTGGTGGGTGCAGTGGCTCATGCCTGTAATCCCAGCACTTTGGAAGGCCAAGGTGGGTGGATCACCTGAGGTCAGGAGTTTGGCCAACATGGTGAAACCCCCTCTCTATTAAAATTACAAAAATTAGCCAGGCGTGGTGGCAGCGCCTGTAATGCCAGCTACTTGGGAGGTTGAGGCAAGAGAATCCCTTGAACCTGGGAGGTGGAGGTTGTAGTGAGCTGAGATTGTGCCACTGCACTCCAGCCTGGGTGATAGAGTGAGACTCCATCTCACACACACACACAAAAAGTAACTATTAATTCAATTTTTATGGGAAAACTAGATATTGGGAATGTATGCAATTTGTTGACTCTTTTTGGGTAAAAAGAAGAACTAGGACTAGAAATTCAAACTTTCAGGCTTCCAGTTCAGCACTTTTTCAATGATATTGATACAGGATATTTTGCTCCTTACTTCAGCTAATCCGGTTCTTGTCTCAAGACCAGGAAGAATTAGGCATGCAGAGATATTGAACAGTGAGAAGGATGGAATGTATTAAGCCAAGAGGAAACTCTTAGCAAAGACAGGAAGTCCTGCAAGCAGGTTTCCACCTCCCAAATTGAATACCAGGGCCACCACACAAGAGACAAAGAGGCTGAGCTCCTCCCCTGCATAAGGCACGAATTCCTGGTGGCTCCACCCCATTTTCCAAGTGCAGGTGGGCCTCCAGTCCGTTGCAGGTATGCCCAGGCAAGCCCCCTGTGCAGTTCCCTTATCTGCACAAAACATCTGGTATAAACACTTGTGGAATCGGTTGGAGATTCTGCAGGGACTCTTCCATATCTGCCTAGGCCTTTATCTGCCTCCTGCCTCTATCAATACAATGATGTTTAGAACTGAGGGGAAAAATATATGGTAATTTTTGAGACTATGAGGCAGAGCTACTTCCTTCCCTGTAATATTCAAGGCCCTGAACGCTGGCCAGGAGAGGGTCAGGACACAGGAAGGGAAGCAGCATCTCATAGATGGGCCACCCCTCAACACTGTTTGCTGCACTACTGGATGTCACTACAGAAGATGTTGCTCTACCCCAGGTTGCCTCTGCCCACTCCGGTCAGTCTTGTTTTTCACAATTAGTTATTGACCTATTTGATCTTCCTTACTAATTTCCAATTAGCCACATTCTACTTTGCCACATCTTCCCGTCTTCTGACTATCCTTTAGTATAAAATCCTGCTAAATTGCATTTTTTTCAATCTCCCTAAGTAATGTGATACATGATGTCAAGCCAACAGCATCCATTTATTTTGAATACATTTACAGTTAGAAATTTTTTTTAACATTGCTAGTCTTGAATATCAAGTATTTTATTTAATGAATGAATGGTGATAACTCCATTTTTTTGAAAGAGCAAAGGAATCATTATGCATTGCCTATTTTCCAACAATACTAGATTCCATTTTAAATATGTCATAATTGTTTCTACCTGAAGAGCACTGGCACTGGAGCCAGCCTGCACTGGTACACATCCTGGCTCCATGTCTTACAAGCGATGTGACTGTGAGTGAGTTACTAAATCACTCTGTGCTTAGGTTTTCTCTTATAAAACAAAGATAATAATAATCCCTCTGTTATATAATTATGGTTAGATGCAAATAAAATTGTGTTCAGAATTTGTGCGGACCCAAAGAGTGAGCAGCATCTAGATTCAATGTGCAGAGCGAAAGAATAATGTTGCCACAGTGTGGAAGCAGACCCGAGCGGGTTGCCCGCGTTGGCAGGGGTGGCCAGTTTTTTATTCCCTTATTTGGCCCTGCCCATGTCCTGCTGATTGGTCCATTTTACAGAGTGCTGATTGGTCCATTTTACAGAGTGCTGATTGGTGAGTTTTTATGGAGTGCTGATTGGTGCCTTTACAATCCTTTAGCTAGACACAAAAGTTCTCCAATTCGTCCCTCTCAACCCAGGAAGTGCAGCTGGCTTCACCTCTCAAAGTGATATAGGTTTGGGGGAACTTTTAAAATTTGGGCAGATTATTTTTGGCAGTTATTTTTTGTTGCTATGTTTTATCTTCGTGTGTGTGTGTGTGTGTGTGTGTGTGTGTGTGTGTGTATTTCTTAAGAATGTCAAACTTGGCTGTGTGCAGTGGCTCACTCCTATAATCCGAGCTCTTTGGGAGGTCAAGGCCAGAAGATTACTTGAGGCTAGGAGTTTGAGAACAGCCTGGGAGTATAGTGAGACCCTGTCTCTACTAAAAATTTTAAAAATTTTCTGGGTGTGGTGGCAATGCCTGCAGTCTTAGCTACTTGGAGGCTGAGGCAGGAGGGTCTTTTGAGCCCAGGAGGTTGAGGCTGCACTGAGTCATAATTGTGCCATTACACTCTAGCCTGGGTGACAGAGTTTAACCCTGTCTCTAAAAGAAATAAAGAAAGACATGCTCATATTCTTGGAATAAATTCATTTTTATAAATTTATTCAAATTAGTTATACAAAAAACTATGAGAAACACATGTCTGTAAGAAGGTTCATACAGCCTCATTGAACATGATTCCTCCTAATAGGAACTTAAACAGATAACATAAGACACATCAATATGATTTTAAGGGAGCCATTAATAATTACAATGGCAAATAATAATTTTATAAAATAGAATATTGTATATTATTTAGAAAACAAATTACACAAATGACTTCAATTTACATTAAAACTCATGTACATTGGACATACAGTAAGAATATGAATAACTTGCAAATTTTCTGCAGTGAGCCTATAACAATTTAAAATCAGAATTTATGTGTATGTATTTAAAATATGTATTTAACATAATTCTAGCATCTGACCTAGTACTTCCTAATCATTTCATGTCCCATATAATTCTTTACTGCTGACTAATTTGATTTTTGATACTGTAATTTATTAAAATAATGAAGAAAAAAGGAAAAATATGTACTAAAATGTAAATTTCAGCATGATATATAAGACTAGAAAATTGAAACACAAAGGAACAATAGTCACGGAATGGTTAAATATAATAGGATCGCAGTTTAACGTATAAGTGTGAAAACTCATATGTTATGAGATGAAAACTGGATACAGCTATATGTGTGTGCATCTAGATATAGACTAAAATGTATTTTTAAAATACTATGACTATGACTAGATAAAAGGCTAGAAGAAAATTTTTGTAAGTTTTGACAGTAATTCTGGGGAGAGGTGTTTCTGTTTTCTCTCTATTCTTCATTTCCAAAATTTTCTACTATTTTGTTAATAAATTTATAGCCAGGAAAATAAAGATATTTTATTAAATGTAATTTCTTAAAGAAAATATTGTATTTTCCTTCTTCCATTGACAAGTTCTTTAAGCTAAATTTTTTCTGACTCCTCCCAGATGGTGTGTCCACCAATTTTTTTAATCCAGGGAATGACAACCTCACTTATGTCATTTTGAAGTAGTGCATTATAGGATATTTGCGGGGGGATAGCCTCTCCCTTAAAACCTTTACCTGCAAGCTTCCTCTGGAGGCTTTTGAGTCAGCACCTCCATCTGTGGTTCAAGATGAGAAAGGATGTGCTAAATCACCTTGACAGTCATCTGTTTCATTATATCATCAGCCCCTGTCTTATGTGCACATGCAACATTTCTTCAATCCATTCTTTGCCTCTCCTAAGTGCTCACATTCTCAGGCAGAATGGAGAATCACTTTTTGTTTTGCTATAAAAGATACACTGACTTTTTAGACACCTTCCAGAAAGTCCCTACAAGACTATTATTAATTTTTAAACAGAGATAGGACTCCCAAGAAGGAAAACCAGGCCATGGTTTACTTCGCATAATTTAACTGCTAAACTCAAAATATTTTCCCTAGAGACCATCACGGTAGTGAAACTTTTCCTGTTATACCAGAGTGATTGACAAATTTATAATCATAGTATATGTGTATATACTTAAAGTATATATTTAAAATGGGCACTCTGACCTTGTAGTTTGTCATCACAGAATTAACAAGGCTGAAAGGAAATTAATTAGGAAATAGGACAAGAATGAGGTACAAACCTAGAATGATGACAAGCCCAGGGAAAGATGGTTAAGGGAAAAATAATAACTTCCTCTTTTCCTGATTTCCATATTGCCTAGAGCTAGCCATGCTTAGACCAGTAAATAAGCCAATCTTTTTCTAAGATTTGCTCAGCACTTTTTGAGGCTCTCCTTAGCAACAGGCATGTTGTAGGGTCTGGCCCTGAGAAGGCCAAGCACATGCCCCCTTTGTAGAACTCTTGGTCAAATGGAAAAACCAAGTCCAAGAGTCAAGCAAAAGGCCAAGAGTTTTGACAGAATGCTTATAGGAGTGTGTTCAACTTTACCTGGGCAAAAGAAAATGAGCAAGCAGAGAGATATGACTTTCTCTTCGTGAATCTGACTATTTTCGAGTAAAATGGATAGCACATACTTTGCCCAGTTTGAATGCTGATATATTGCAAATTAAATGAATTACTTAAAGGCCACTGTCTATGATTCGATCTATGAAAAACATCCCTCCACTGCATTCTTGCATACGTTAGGTACTTCTGTCAGAGCATCTTATTCTGCTAGTTTGTTTACACTTGTTTCTGTCTCTTTTAGACTGAGACTTTCAAAGATTATGGTACAACTATCAGATGCTGATATATAATGCTTAGAAAATGTAGATGAAGTGGGAAAACAAAAACTTTCATATTTGGGGCCTTATAAATTGCTCCTATTTTAAGGAAGATCCAATAATCAGAGATACTTGCACCACTTTTTGTTGTTGAATTCAACTGGCATAAAATGACAACACAAACACAATTTTAACATGATTGAAATTGTTGGATGATGAAGTAGGAGAAACTGTTAGGGAAGTACCGTAAAGTAAACCTAAAGCTGCTTAAGGTAACTGAAAGGAATGGAAGTGGCTGTCAAACCGAAGAAATGTTTTATAAAAAAAAATTATAGAGAAATCCATATTCCCAAGGTGATCTCTGGATTTTGTGCAGAAGACTCAGGCAGCTAGCCATCTTGTGGTGATCCCAAGAAATTCATTCATGAACTTTTCTTAGAGGAGAGAGGATCATACATATTCATTTTCTATGACAAGAACTGAGAGATACAAACACTGCATCCAATTTTATGTCAGTAGACTGTCTAAAATATTCAATGGCTGGATGGGTAAAATATTACATTACCAACAAACTAAGGGACTTATTGGTACTCCAATAGCAAGTGGGCAATTGGAATGATATCCTTTTTAACGTGACTTTAGTAAGTCTTAAATTGTGTTAGCAGCATAAATATGTGGGAAGGGGTAGGAAGCAGAGAAGGGAGGACCCTTGGTGGTTGTAGGGCATGGGCGGGGGAGGTGAGGGGCCTCCAGACCTCATTTCAGAAAGTCATTAGGAATGTGTCAGTCTGTAATTGGCCTGCGTGTCTGGGACCCATCGGTATCTGCCTTTTTGGATCAATGTGCGATTTTTTTGAGGCTGTGACAGTCCCGTTGTGAGTGGGTTATAGGTGAAGCACAGTTGCCCTGTCTTATGAAAGGGAGAGGATTGGCAAGAAAAGTCCATCTGACATTGTAAACAGCTAAATTTATCAAGGCAACCAATTTTTCAGCTATACAGAACTGTATTTCTGTAGCTATTTTTAAAAAATATCATCTGATAACCTCCTAGATTTTCTCACTTCCTACCTATAGCAAAACATGTAAATAAGGGGAACCCAAAAGCATCTCAGTTCATAACACATTTGATTTTTTGTTTCTTTTCTTTGGAAATGTTCTTTCATGAACCATTTGCACAATGCCAGGATAAAACCAGTTCAAACAGATGTGAATTGCTGATTGATCATGAGAAAATTAGAAAGAAGTTACTTAATACTAGTGTAAAACGGGTTAGTGTATGAGGGTGTGCTTAAAGAAGCAGGAAAATTATACAAGATGATATGAGTAACCCACCTTGGAATCTAACAGGGGAAAAAGTCTACATTAACATATGCTTTAAATAATCCAAAAGATTAAATAGTACCATGATAAAATGACTTACAATTGCAAAAATACATTTTAAAGTACAAAAATACCAAAGAAAACATTTTTACTGATCTACATAAGCCCTATTAAATAAATTATTTTGAGGAGACATTGTGTAGTTGTTAGGAAAATGAGTTTAAAGTTCAGACAGACTCGGATTCATGTCTTAGCTCTACGTCATTCTTGTTCTATTTACTAAGCAAGTTACCAAACCTTTTGGAGTCTCAGTGTTCTTATCTGTAAAATGATGATAATATAAATATCTAGCCCACAGAGTGGTTGTGAGGAACAAAGGAGAACACACATAAAGTACCTGGCTCATAGAAAGTATACGATGGGTTCGCTGTCAGTACTGCTTCTAATAGTACTCAGTACCTTTCTCCAAATTCCACAGTATGCTTAACACTCAAACTTATTTACTGAGAAAGATCTATGTTTTTCTACTATACCACACCTGTACTTCAGAATATTTACATTGTTTAAAAAAGCAAATGTTGGTCTCATTGACATTTCTATGGCTAACTCATCACAGAACTGTTGACCGCATAACTTCATAACATCTTACTAAGAGGAAGTGGGCTTTCCAAGGGCAAATCAAAGTTTTCTGAAATATGAACATATTATGGGTCTCTGAGACACATGGGCATTAGGGAAAGCTTCATTCCAAGAGCCTGAAATGGATTAGGATCAATTTGTGTTAATCTTGAAGTAATTGTTTAACCAAGGGAAGTTCCTGTTAAGAACTCACTTAATGATTGTGGAAGGAAAGAAAGAAAATAAAAGAAGGACAGAGGGAAGGAAGGATAGGAGGGAGGGAGGGAGGGAGGAAGGGAGGGAAAGAAGGAAGGAAGAAGGGATGGAGGGAGGAAGTATCAATAAATTAATTATTAGTTATAATGCCTGGGGATCTTCTTCTTGCTCTAATTATTTTTAATGTTCTTCTTTAGCTACAAGCAAAGATCATCCTTATTCCACCACTTTTGTCCAAAATTGTAGCTGCATCCTTGTTTTATTGTCAAGCTGGCATTAAGACATTGTTCCTCCCTTCTAAACTCTTGGCCAATTCTTTTTTTTATACTTGAAAATGTGCCCTTTATCTAATACTTATTATAGCAAATCATGTCAATCTCTTAATAGCTTCGAGCAGATGCGCCCTACTTGGTGCACTTGCTCCACTCCTTGATGCAGAGAGAATTTCTTATTTTAGCCTTTTGCATTTAATGCTTTATATTTGCCTTCTCTCCCACCCCTATGGTCCATGGCCCCAGTAAGAAGACAATATCCATGAATTATTCTTCTCCAGAACACAATACTGCACAAATAAACATTTTCTGATTTTCAAAACATTTATGCATATATGGATGATGTGTGTGTGTGTGTGTGTGTGTGTGTGTGCATTCAAAGCACACAGCATGATTTCCAACATACACTATGAGTGCATCATTTGGTCTATGCATTGACTCAGATACCAAATAATAATTTGGGAAAAAGGAAGGTATTCAAGATGAAGCATGATAAGCCCATCACACTTTGACCATCTTCAAGAAGAAATTCAGCAGGGTAAGTACAATTAGGGATATGGTATTTCACCTGTGGTGGACCAGTAGGCTGCAGTCCATGTGAACTTACTTTCAGCCCTTGACAGACATTGCAAGTGAAAATCATTTTGATCAAAGTCTCAAGTTAGATCGCACACTAAAAACTGATTCATCTAGGTTACATGGTAGACTGAGAAATACATTGAAAATTTCTGCCTGAGAAAACCAGCTTGAAAATAATATAAGGCTTGTCATTCGAGGAGACTTGGACATATGAAAAGAGTTTGATGTGGAAGTTTGGAAAGTACCTATACTAAACTGAAATATTGCCAAGATAATTAATACATCACTTTGATGAGCCAAGAATTTCCGTCTTTCCTCATGGAAGGGATGTCTCCAATAGTTGGAGGTGGAAAGAGGGCACAGCTTTTATTTTAAGAATAAAGAATTTCAAATTGAAGAAAAGAATTGCAGCTAGGTTTTGACAGAGCCTGTTGGGAAGTGGAGGCAAACATGATGTTTTATAAATGTTGGTATTACAATCAGATCACTTTCGGTAGGTGTCTTCTGATCGTCTAATTAGTATAATGTCAGCTGGGCTTGAGAATCATTTCTTTTTTTTAAAACCATCTGTTTTGTCATAAAAGTTCCTTTAGAAGCCATATGCAGGCAGAGCATTTGTGCTTTTCTTTTTTCAAAGTTATCTTCTGTGTTCTTTGTTTCTACATCCTGTGGCATGAATGGTAGTTTTAAACTGTCTAGAAAGAATGCAGGGAGTCCAGCAGAAGAAATAAATAAATAATTGGCCAATTAAACAAACCAATTAATTGAAAATATCAGTGATCTTGGACACAAGGGAACACATCCCCTTTAACTCGTATCACAAGGAAGAAATTCTGTTTTCAAAATGGTGAGGTTTTGAATCATATTGCCTTCTGAGCCTGAATTTTGCTATTTAAAAATGAGAGATTTGGTAAGGAATTAATTAAACTCACATATAAGAGGACAATGCAGAAGAATCTCTATATTATAATAAATTATATATTATAGATGAAGATATTTTATAGTCTTAAATACAAAACAAGCAAGTTATAACAATTGTGTGTATTTTAATCTTTATAATAAACAGTTATTAACCACTAGAAAGCAAGCTAGTATGAGTCATTAAACCACAATTTTCCACCATTTGTTACTCCAGAACTTCTTCCCTTGTCAGTTTCTTGTACATGTTTTGCTGAATGTGTATATGCATGCATGCATACTTCATCTTTCTCAAGCTAGTGAGGCTAATGACTATAAAATAACATTTTGTTTTCCCTTAAACTTTAACCTACATTCCCAGCATAAATCTGGCAGTCAAGTACTCCTGCCTCTTACTTGATCAGAATTACATGGTTGTACTTGAGTCCTTTTGAGATCCCAAGAGTCTGGTGACATATTTGTAAGTCACAAGCAATTAAGAGGTCAAGAGCATCAATCTCAGTTCAGGAATGTATGGATAGAGCCGTATGATGAAGCAAGAAGCACCAGTTGTAAGCACCAATCAATGTACTTAGAACAGTTCAATAAACTCTGATGGATGATGAAAATTTCAAAAGTGTACTCTACACATAAGGAACATAAAGCAATCTTTTTGGATAATCAATTTCTTGGTAGTAATAGTAGTAGTGTTAATGTTATTTGTTTACATTTGTTGAGCACTTGAGGCTTTTCTAAGTGCTTTAAAACATGTTATCTCACAATGTTTAGTCCCCACCAGTGCATCCCAATTTGCAGATATTAACTTTGAGCTATGGCAGCAAACAGCTCAAGATCCACATTAGCTTATACATGTTCAGTGTCTATGAAATGCAAAACTTTCTCATTCTTCTTACCATGTAATTTTCCAACATATAGGGATATATTAGAAGCCTAGAGGCTCAGCAACTTGCCATCTCTTACAAAATTAATGATGGAGTTACTATTTGAACCTGAGTCTTCTGATCTTTTCACCAGCATGGGTGTTGTTCAGGCCCAGACACTGGGTCACTCTGTGAGGCTGATGCTGGCTGGCTGTGAAGCAGGAGGAGGAAGAGAAACAACCCATAGCACGGAAAGCAGTGCTGCTTTGAAGAGAGCGTCACACCATGATTGCCAGGCTGTGATGCATCTCATCTTGTAAAAGTAAATACTTGGCAATTTCCTCATGGATTCCAATAGTTTCTGTCATCACACACTGACTGTAACAGCTGCATTCGCTTCATGACAATGGGATAGAGGTAATAAATTGACTGACAATATAGAAGACTGAAGTTTTTGAAAGCAGTATCTGGAAACAAATTGTTTATAAATTTTACCTCTAGAATTTCGAACTCCAGAGCAACTCATTTTAAAATTTGGGACTACGATAATTACCAAAGAATTTTCCACAGCCTTAAACTAGTATTTCCCACGAAAACAGGGATACTTAATGCATATGTAGTAATTTATTGAAGTAACTTATTTTAGGAGTATTGTGCATGTTACGCATACACACAAACTTCCACCACTATGTGATTCAAAAACAAGAACTTGACAAGGTGGCAGGTCGTGCTGGGGGTGAGGAGTTGGAGTGAGGCAGATACAGTGCGGATAGGAAGGGAACACAGCCCAGAATAGAGTCAGGTGTTGAAACTATCAGGAAGCACTGAATTCCAACTGGCACGAGTGTTGTTTTTTATCCTGATCTCCGACTTGAAAACTGAAGGGACACACGAGTCCCTTGATGATTCCTTGAGTGATCCAGATGTACGGAGCTGGGGATGTTTTGGAAGAGGGAATTTGCTGAATAAATAATAAGGGACCTAATCTTTGTATCAGATGTACATAAATGTGATAAACGTGTTTTGAAAGTACTGTAGTCACATTCTTAAATTACGATAACTGACATAAAGTTAAGACAAATGGTATTTGTATAATAATGCTATGTTCAGACTCCACTGTTTCTGCCATTTTTTATTGCTGTTATTTTATCTATTTTTTTCTTATTGTCTCCTTCCTTTCCTCTCCTTCCTTTCTTAACCCTCCCTTCCTTCTTTCCTCTTTCTCTCTCTCACTCACTTTCTCCCTCTTTCTCTTTCTTACTGGAAGTCCTAGTGGTAAGACAGTGCTATATATACAGAAATGTATCATAGAAGGGAACCTAGAAATTTTCTAGTTCAGAGTTTTCTGAAATGCGTTTTATAATAAATTAGTTGTATGAGATACTTTTAGGAGGATCTATGCTAACAAACAGAAAGAAATATGGTATTTTATATTTCTCCGTAGACCTTCAACATATATATTGGCAAATTAAAGATTAAAACATTTTGCAGTTAAGATAACTACTTAATTTTGTTTTACCTACTTATTTCCAAACTTATACTCAATGACCCTAACTTGGGTAATACCAATAGAACTTAAGGAACTAGCTACCCCAAATCACTCTTGGGTAAACAGATGATTTATTGTATCCTGTTACTCACGGCAGGAATAACATGTCAGCACTAACGACACATATTTGTGAGTATGTGTTTTGGTACTGTCAGGGGCTCTGAGCAATAATGAAGGAAGAACCATGCGACAGGCACCCTCTTATGGGTCAGATTCATTCCTTTAGTGGGCCCTTTTAGAGGGTTTTATTGTTAATTTCCTACCAACACACTTGCTACAATATATTGTATAAGAAATTCGTAAGTTCCTGGGCTAAGGTATTTGGCCTAACTGTCTAAGCAGGGATACTGTCTAAACAATGCCTAATTGTTCTAGTGAAAAATATCAGATTTTTCACAAATTTATCACACTGAGTCATTGTAAGGGAATTAGGACCACAAGAAACCTTCTTTTTGGTCCTGGTTAGGATCTGAACATCAGATTTCTGTTAAGGCTTTCAGAAGCTGGTTAATCAAATCGTAATGACTCTATTCCCATACTGTTATTCATCAGGGAAGCATATTTATCTGAATACCAACTAAGCTATCTTTAAAATTTTTTTAAACTGCTACTTAAACTAATGCCAAGACTTCGTGCTTACAAACCTTCTACCCACAAAGAATCCTTTATCTTACCTAACTGACTTTTGTCTAATTAAATGTAGTATTGAAGAAACATAGCCCTACAAAATTTCAACTTCTATCGTTTGTTCCTTTCTTTCAGACTCTGTGCTTCTGTAAACATGTTAGAACCTTGAGCAATACATTGTTCATGCTGTTAGCTCTTCCTTTCAGATAGGTTTCATGATACACTCCACCAACCACCACACACACACACACACACACACACACACACACACACACACCCTGTCCAGATCTTTATTCTATATACCGATGAAATGTTCGGAAAGGCAGTGCAAGGCCAACACCTAAGTGCGCAACTCAAGACTTCTGCCCAACTTGATATTACTCAGCATTTTTGAGGGACAGTTGTTAGTTACACTAACTATAAATCTACCAGACAATATCCTACTCCTTCATCTTGACAACAAGGATATCATATGCTGTGCTAAAAATCAAGAAACACTCTATCTAATTCTTATAGTTTACCAATCTAGTAACACTACCAAAGGAGGAACTTGTACTAGTTTGGCTTGTCTTATTATTCCAATCCATGAGAGAAATTTGTAATAAATCTTCATTGTTTTATGTCATGACACTCCCGGTATTATTTATGCAATTCTGTTTTCATTGCAAATGTTTCATAGCAAGTAAGAATGTTTTCATATCAAATAAGCATATTTGACCACTATCAGTCTATTGGCATGTCTTTATCTTCCGAAGTTTTGCAAATGTTAATTCATAATTATTCTGAGTGCTATTTGCAGCTTGTCCATTTGTAAAGAATTTATCATTCAAAGTATATAAAAATTTTCGTATTTGAGAATTCAACTCATAATCCAATTTTATACTTGCTTAAATCTTCTTTATAAAATAATATGCTCAGAATATTACATCAAGAAGGCAAGCTGGACACGTGCACCTATCTTGTGCCTATCTCACACAAATCACTGAATACTAGAAATCATACAAAAAGTAAAAATAAATTGATAATAGTGCTCACAAACAATTAGGGGGCAGCAATCATTGGACAGAAAACCCTGAAAATGTGTTGCGTATGGAATTAGTTTGCTGGAGAAACAAGAGTAAGCCATCATTTACATATGGAAAAGAAAAAAACTATAGAAAAGGGAAAGTCAGGTTCTGTAATATTTGAATTTCGTGATCAACAGATACAAGACAAGCCCTCTGGACTGGTGCTTCTCAAATGTCGGCGACACACAAATCACGTGGGAAAGGTGTTTAAATGCAGTCTGATGAGAAAGTCTGGGGTGGTGGCCAAGAGTCTGCTTTGCATGCTAGACAATGCTAACACTGCTGATCCTTAAACATTTCTTTGAATATCTAGGGTCTTGATCAGAGGCTCTTGAGGGCAGAGCCCAGCAATCTGTTTGTTAACAAGCCCTCCAGAGCATTTGGATACATGCTCAAATGTGGCCCCTCTACTAGGTAAGTGAACAGGTGCATTAAGTTCAGCTGGCCTGTTACCTACCTTTACCACATTTCCATTCCCTGCCCTGATCCAAGCTGCAGGGCCCACGAGTGTTTGCTCTCAGGCTTAAAACCCTACATAACGCTGGTCTCGGAAGAAATTAATCAATGATCCGGAGGAGGACTTACAGTGTTGATTTGTTATCTGAGGTAGAACAAAGCAAATTTGGAGATAACCTTTATCCTTTTACCATCTATAAGAAGGAGGAACAAAGAAAAGGCAGTTCTGCTGAGGGAGAAAATCTATCCAAGTGATCCACCCATGTTAAAGCATTTTTTATTTTGGCATTTGCCTGACAGGGTCTCAAGCTTGCCTGCCAATTTCCCATTCATCTTTCTTAGAATTAGAATTTATGTGGCTCCTATGTCTACTTTCATACAATATATGAAAACACTCAAGTTATCGTTAGAAGTAAAAACTATGGATTAAAATACGTTTATCCTCTTATCTTGCTAATGATCTGATGGCCAGGTTTATATTTAGAATTTTGTACAGTCTGGAGTTCCACATTTGAACATGGTGCTGTAGGAACAGCTCCAACCTGGCCCTTAAGCTTTCCTCCCCCTGATCAACCAACCACTCCCTTTCTTTTCTTTTCTTATCAATTTACAGCATTTGAACTCAACATTTTGCAAGTAGGCATATCTTAGGGATTTGTGACAATCTTTTCAGCAATAGTAGCTCATTAGAGTGGCAATGCTAAATGCTGCCTGTGGGTGGTTAGGGCAACAGAAGGCATACCTCCCCAAAATGACATATTAAAATCTCCAGGGAGACATGTGAAATTTGAAAAAGCTTCCAAGATGATTGCCTAGTTACCATTTTGGGATTTGAAATCTTTATATACTTTTTTCCATGCCCTCCTTGATTAAGTTTCCAGATGGAGTAATTCTTTACAAATATCAATAATATTTACTTCAAACCTTACTGTATTAAAAATATCATAGGCAACGTTAAAGCATCTTGAACAAATTCTTTTTTCCTTATATAAATCTTGTGAGTCTCTATCCTGGACAAGTACTCATATATCTTTTTCACACGCAGGGCTGATGCTCAGCTGATATACACCACAAAAACCTATTTGTTAAATAGCATTGTGCTTTATAAATCTAACCATTTAGAAATGATACATGTATATCAAGTTTATTATTTTTGAATGTTTTATTCTAGACACCCAATCAAAAAGAAATGTAAATTTGAGGTTGGGCACGGTGACTCATGCCTTTAATCCCAGCAGTTTGGGAGGCTGAGGCAGGTGGATCACTTGAGGTCAGGGGTTCAAGACCAGCCTGACCAGCATGTTGAAACCTGGTCTCTACTAAAAATACAAAAATTAGCCAGGCGTGGTGGTGCACATCTTTAATCCCAGCTACTTGGGAGGCTGAAGCAGGAAAATTGCATGAACCCAGGAAGCAGAGCATGCAGTGAGCTGAGATCGTACAACTGCACTCCAGCCTGGGTGACAAAGTAAGACTCCATCTCAAAAAAAAAAAAAAAAAGAAAGAAAAAGAAAAACAAAATGAGTACTTTTGCACTCAATTTCATCATATAATTATTTGAATATTAACGTCAGGGTCCTTTTACAATGTAAAACAACAGAAACAATGAAGAGCTTTTTGAAAATGTCCCTTTTGTTGCATTCCTTCTTAAGGTAGCAATTATAATAAATTCAACATTTCACAATTTATGAATTTTTTTTCTAATGCCACCACTGGCTGGTTTTGAGATTTTTCTCCTTACCCTTGATATTTTTCAATTGCATTATAAAGTACCTAGTTGTGGGCTGAGATTTTTCTCTTTTTTTCTTTTTCTTTTGAGGCAAGGTCTTGCTCTCTGGCCTAGGCTGGAGTGCAGTGGTGCAAACAACCTGGGCAACAGAGCAAGACTTCAATCTCAACCTCCTCGCTCAAGCACTCCTCCTGCCTTAGCCTCCCAAGAAGCTGGTACCACAGGTGTCTGCCACCACTCCTGGTTAATTGTTTGATTTTTTTTTTTTTTTTTTTTTTGAGAGACAGGGACTCACTCTGTTGCCCAGGCTGGTCTCAAACTCCTGGCCTCAGGTGCTCCTCCTGCCTCCACCTCCCAAAGTGCTGGGATTACAGTACAGATGTGAGCCACTGTTCCCAGGCCTGATTTATTTAATTTTAAAATTATGTGTTTTGAGCCAGGCACAGTGGCTCACACCTGTAATCCCAGCACTTTGGGAGGCTGAGGTGAGTGGGTCACCTGTAGTCAGGAGTTCGAGACCAGCCTGACCAACATGTTGCAACATCATCTCTACTAAAAAAAAGAAAAAAGAAATTAGCCAGGTGTGGTGGTGCACGCCTGTAATCCCAGCTACTCGGGAGGCTGAGGCAGGAGAATCACTTGAACCCAAGAGGCAGAAGTTGCAGTGAGCCAAGATCACGCCACTGCACTCCATCCTGGGCGACACAGCAGACTTTGCCTCAAAATTTTAAAAATAAGTAATTACATAAAATAAAATTACATGTTTGGGCACTGTTAGTGTGTTTTTTGATTGAAGAACTCATATCCGTTTTTAATCTTATGAATACTCAGCTATTTTTTTTCAAATATTGCTCATCTGCTATTGTTTCCATTTATTTTTGTGGGATACTGTGGAGCATATGCTATATCCTCTCCTTCTGTCCTAAGTGTTTTGTGTGATATATCCCTTTGTCCCTCTGACTATGGTTATAGGTGAGTTTCCCAGGACCATCTTTCTCTTTTCTTTTCTCTTTCCAACTTTTATTTTAGGTTCAGGAGGTGCAGGTGCAGATTTGTTACATGGGTAAATTGTGTGTTTTGGGGGTTTGGTGTCCAGATTACTTTGTCACCCAAGTAATAAGCATAGTACCCAATAGGTAGTTTTGCAATCCTCATTCTCCTCTCACCTGCCATCCTCAAGTAGGCCCTGGTGTCTGTCGTTCCCTGCTTTGTGTCCATGTGTGCTCAATGTTTCACTCCCAGTACGACCTTTTGATTTACAAATTTGTTTCTGAATTGTGTCGAGTTATGATCATCCCATCTAATGTACTTTCCAGTTTATATTACAGTCACTTAATACTATATATATTTTTTATTTCTATGATATGTTACGATTCTTTTTCATAAGACAAGAAAGTTTTTTTGGTTGTTTTTGTTTTAAATTAATATAGAATTCATCTTATTGAGCATTTTAAACATCTTCCAAAACGTTTGTCAATTAGTTCCATAAAATTTGCTTTAACTAGAGTTTTATTGACTTTTATAAGGTACAATTTCTTCATGTGTTGGAAACATTTGATTCCAGTCTCATTTGATGAGATTATATTTTATATTTTTCTCCTTCTGTCTCTCTCCCTGCTTACTTTTCTTGGTGCTCATTTATCTTTGTATTGCTGTTGGCAATTGCCTCTCGTAACCCCTGAGCAGCCACTTTGTAACTAGGTTTTATAAGGCACTGATTCTGGGGAGGGCAGATCCCATCCCAGAACCAGCAGAAGTCTGCCCTCAATTCATGAAGTCCCCCTCCACGTCCTCTCTTCCCCCTATGCCTTTAGGTTATTTAGAGCGGCGCTGTCCAATCAGGCAGCCACTAGCCATTGATGAATATTTAAGTTGAATATTTAGCCAACGAAATTAAATAAAATGTAAAATGTAGTTTTCTATTCACACTAGCCAATTGTGTCTAATGGCTACCATGAAGGACAGCTCTCCTGCATCGTGACAGACAGTTCTATTGGATGGTGTGACTCTAGAGTTAGAATCCCAGGTGTCTTTTCTTTCTTCTTCTTCTTGCTTTTAGTTTGTTCAGCAGCTGTTCTTTTTTGTTTTGTTTTGTTTTGTTTTTTGTTTTTGAGATGAACTCTAACTCTGTCACTAGGCTAGAGTGCTGTGGCGCAATCTCGGCTCGCTGCAACCTCGGTTTCCCAGTTTCAAGCGATTTTCCTGTCTCAGCCTCCTGAGTAGCTGGAACTACAGGTGCGCGCCACCATCCCCAGCTGATTTTTGTATTTTAGTAGAGATGGGGTTTAACCACGTTGGCCAGGATGGTCTTGATCTCCTGACCTCATTTTCCGGCCTCCCAAAGTGCTGGGACCAGCAGCTGTTTAAGCTTGGCTTGTTTTCTTGGGAATGGATGAGCCATATACCATGCCCCCCTCGTTTCAAGCAGAAAGCCTTACTTTATTTCCCTGTTCCACCGAATTACTTTCAGCCCTCTGTTTCTTGCAGGTCCTAAATAAAGTCCAAGCTCCCAATGCCTGGGGCCAGGGCTTTTAAGTCCATGGTAACAAAATAACTCACTGGTTTGTTTTTCTGTTCCTTTTCTGGTCTTCAAATCAGAAGCTGCCATTATAGTTTTCCTTCTATATTTTAACCATTGTAAATAATTATTTGGACCCAAGAGATTGCTGAAGAACTGTGCATCTTGACCAAGAAGTAAATAGTCCATTCGCTTTTATTGCAGACTTATATTCTATTATATTTTGAACAACCTATATTTATTTACACATACTGATTTTATGGCCATTTTGGCTGCTTCCAATTTTGACAATTAATAAGAATGCGGACATTAACATCTTGCACTTCTGCACAAGTATGAGAGTTCCTTTGTTGGAAATATAGCAAGAAATAGAACTGCCAGATCACAGGATATGTGTACACTAATCATTGTTTTATATTATTCTTCAGAATCGTTTCACTTGTTTAATCACTATTCCTCAGCATTTCTCGAAATGAAGAATTGATTTCTGGCTGGGCACGGTGGCTCACACATGTAATCCCAGCACTTTGGGAGGCCAAGGTGGGTGGATCCTCTGAGGTCAGAAGTTCGAGACTAGCCTGCCCAACATGGTGAAACCATGACTCTACCAAAAATTAGCCTGGCGTGGTGGCACATGCCTGTAATCCCAGCTACTCAGGAGGCTGAGGCAGGAGGATCGCTTGAACCCAGGAGGAGGAGGTTGCAGTGAGCTGAGATCATGCCATTGCACTCCAGCCTGGGCGACAAGAGTGAGACTCCGTCTCCAAAAACAAACAAAACAAAGAATTTATTTCTGCAAATGGTGGATGTAGAATGCTATCTGATTTTAATTTCATTTATTCAATTATTAGATCATATCTTTTTCATTTCTTGTTTCACTGGATGGGTCATTTGTGTTTCTTCTTTGGCTGTTTGCCTGTTAATGGCCTTTGCTTATGATTTTCTTTTTACTGGTTTTTAAGAGTTATCCATTCATAAAAGTAAAAATTTTTTGGTTATATGATTTGCAATGATCTTTTTACTGCCTTGGGCTTTCTTTTTAACTTTGTTTTCATGGCTTTTGTTTAGAAGTGTTTGTTTTTGTCAAATATATTATTATATTTTGTCAAATATATTATTTACTCTTGTTGCTATGTTTCCCAGGCTGGTCTCTAATTATTGGCCTCAATTGATCCTCTTGCCTCAGTCTCCTAAGTTGGTGGGATTACAGTCCTGAGCCATTTTGCTCAGCAGATTAATTGATTAATTAATTAGAGACAGGGTCTCACTCTGTCACCCAGGCTAGAGTGCAGTCACCTTATCATAGCTCACTGCAGCCTCAAACTTCTGGGCTCAAGTGATCTCCCTGCCTTAACCTCCTGAGTAGCTAAGACTACAGGTGTGTGCGACCATGTCTGACATCTTATTTGTTATTTTTTTGTGGAGATGGAGCCCTGCCATGTTGCCCAGTTTGGTCTCAAATTCCTGGCCTCAAGTTTTCCTCTCACCTTTGTCTGCTACAGTGCTGGGATTACGTGCATGAGCCACTATGCCTGGCCATATTTATTCTTAATTATGAGTGTTTCTGATTTGTGCATTATTCAGTGTATTATTCTCTAGCTCAAATTTATAAAAATATATTCCTCCTATGTTTAAGTTTTGTTTTTCATATTTAAGTATGTAATGTATCTGGATTTATCTGTGTGTGTGTGTGTGTGTGTGATGGTGCATAATTTAATTATTTAGTCCATATTTATGATAGGTGGTCTTATGATCCTTTGTGTATGGGTTTTCCTTTCCCCTCTGACTTCTTCCAAGGCTACTTAAGTACTATACTAATTCCCACATATGACTATTTGATTTCCTCTGTACTATTGGTCTGTTTATCATATGATCAATTTTACACCATCTTTATTGCCATTCTTTATGTCTTGTAGGGAAAATCCTCTTGGATTTTTTGTTTACTTTCACAGCACTCTCATACTTTAGTATTCTATCTTGTTTTTGGATCACACACACGCAGACACATAGATACACACATGGAAATTGCATTTAATCTGTAAATAAATTTGAAATAAATGACATTTTACAATGCTTTTCTTTCTATTCAGGAAAATGATATGCCTCCATATTTCTCCATTTATAGAAATATTTTAGAGCTCCTTCATGAAATCTTATAATTATCTCCAAAAGGATCCTATGTACCATTAGCTAGTTTCTTTTCATGGTAGTTGTAATTTTGGTTGCTATTTTGAATGGGATTTTTAAAAAATATTTTTTCTGAATATTTGTTATTGGAATAGAGGAAAAATAGAGATTTTATATATTCCATTCTATAAAGCAAGATTAATAAAGTTCACTATTAATTTAAAGAGTTTTTTAAAGGATTCTACTAAGGTTAAAAAATAACAAACTGTATCTTTCATTATTCTGCTGGCTAAAATCACCAATTAACTGTCTAATTGAAGTATTGATAACAGTATCCTTGATTTGTTTCCAACGTGAAAGGGAAACCTCGAAATATTTTCGCATTATGTAATAGATTACATAGGGCTGTGAATCTCAAACCTTCGGGTGCATTGGAAACACGAGGAGGTCTTGGTTAGCAGAAGGTTATGATTCTCCATGGCCAGCATTTCTGAAGGAGTAAATCTGAGCTGGGTGCAGATAATTTGTATTCCATCACAAGTTCTCAGGAGATGCTGCTGATGGTCAGAAAAGAAATGTGATGGAGTGGGCAGAGAGGCTGGATGCTCACAATGGGAGTCAGATGGCAAAGTTAAAGATGCTGGTCAGGGCAGGGCTCACTGGAGCCTGAGTTGCCACCTGAGCAAGGTCTTGAGGACATGAGAGCATTAGGCATGAAGATTCCTGGAGGAGGAACTTCTTAGGCAGGTGGAACATGAGAATATTACTGATGTGTTTGAGAAACTTCAAGAGGGCCATAGTGGCTGGAGTAGTGTGGTTGATAAAGAATCAGAAAAGAGTAATTCCAGCCATTTGGAAGGCTGAAACAGGCAGGTGACTTGAGATCAGGAGTTTATGACCAGCCTGGCCAACATGATGAAACCTCATTTCTACTAAAAATACAAAAATTAGCCAGGCATAGTGGAAGATGCCTGTAATCCTAGCTACTCAGGAGACTGAAGCAGGAGAATCATTTGAACCCGGGAGGCGGAGGTTGCAGTGAGCCAAGATCGTGCCACTGCATTCCAGCCTGGGTGACAGAACGAGACTTCATCTCAAAAAAAAATAAAAAATAAAAAATAAAAAATAAATCATAGAAGACAGGCAAGAGGGCTAATGGGAGGCCAGGAGGACCACTTTAAAGGATCATCATAAGCACTGTGTCTTCCATTTTAAATGACTTGGGGATTTGCTCTCAAGAGTAAGATGATTTTGCCGGGCGTGGTGGCTCAAGCCTGTAATCCCAGCACTTTGGGAGGCCGAGACGGGTGGATCACGAGGTCAGGAGATCGAGACCATCATGGCTAACACGGTGAAACCCCGTCTCTACTAAAAAATACAAAAAACTAGCTGGGCGAGGTGGCGGGCGCCTGTAGTCCCAGCTACTCGGGAGGCTGAGGCAGGAGAATGGCATGAACCCGGGAGGCGGAGCTTGCAGTGAGCTGAGATCCGGCCACTGCACTCCAGCTTGGGCGACAGAGCGAGACTCCGTCTCAAAAAAAAAAAAAAAAAAAAAAAAAAGAGTAAGATGATTTAATATGTTTCTAAAGGATCATCTGACCTTTGAGAGTAAGCATTAAAGGGCCAGGGTAGAAACATGGAGGCCAAGAAAGGGGCTGTTGCAATAATACAGACAAGATTTATTACCATGGTGGGGAGAAGTGATCAGATTTCGGTATGGTTAAAGGTAGACCTTGAACTTGACTCTCCCACCATTGGATAAGGGGTGTGAAATAAAGAGAGGAGTCATGGATGCTGCCAGAGCCTTTGGCATGAGCAACTCAAAAAAGGTTGAACCACTTCAAGGAAACTGAGGATTTCCCTTAAATGAGGACACTGTGTAAAGAAAGGAAACTGTTCTCCTAATGCACTGGGTGTGGAAAGTGCTGAGGATATTCCGAATAATACAAATACAGAGAATTTATCAAGTGCATACATGGGACTTGGTATTTTTTATGAAAGACTATTAAAGGATTAGGTACCACTGTGGACCTCCCTGTGAAAAACATAAATTGTATTTTGATATTGTCTAATGCTAAACCCAAGTTTCTTTACCATGCTACCTCTCTCCCTCAGTTGTGGAAACCTATATGGCCACACTAAAGTTTGCCATGGATTCAACTTGTTTATTATTCTACCTCTTGATTCTTGCTGCCACAAAACAGTAGTCATTTCAACTCTCATCATTTTTTCCTGAAAATGCAGATGGACGCCCTGTTGTCCCAGAGACAGACCTGAAGGGACCGCCATAGTTGTGATGGTGTGCTGAATGTACACCATAGGGCTCAGTTTCCCTGAGGAATTACAGTCATTCCATAGTAATATGTATCACCTTTAACTTACGATAACAATCCAGTCCAGTTCATTTTACTTTTTAATTGACAGATGAAATGATATGTATTACTATGTACAATCTGATGTTTTGACATATATATCCATTATGCCATGACTAAATCTAGGTAATTACCATATGTATTTCTTCATATAGTTATCATGTTGGTGCTGAGAACACTTTATATCTACTCTCTTAGGATTTATCAAGAATACAATATATTAACTATACTCACCATATTAAAAGAAAATGTGGATAGACGCTCCCTCAACAAACTGAACTTTCCTTTCCACACTTAGATGCCTGCTGTGAGCAGCCACAGACAGCAGCTCTGTTTCAGCAACAAAGAAAAGCATATTGTAGAATTACCCATACCTCATGCTTCCATGTCATTTTCCTTTGCATTTATTTTTATTATTCCTCAAAAAACAGAAAGAATGTTTTCTGCTTCTGATGATCAAATATTTATCTTGTATAAACTTGTACTTTATGCTTTTCAGCTTAACTACAATTGCCTTTGGTTTTCCCTGGGTATAAAATGGATCATACCTTAATTTAAAAATGAAGTTTTCACGCAAGATAAGAAAATTGCAAATTCTAAATAAGGATTGATGTCTGTTGCTAATAGTCTAACAAGAAAACATTGTGGTATATCAGAGGAAATTTTTTTTTAAATTAGCAATGTATGTAGTTCTCATTTAATTACTAACTTTTAACTATATTTGAATGAATTTTTCCTTGGCCACCTCATCCGTGGCACACCACCAGGACACAGAGAAAAGTCCACATCTATTGATTATTAAAAAGAAGGTAGTGAAAAATCTATTAACTATGTTTTATATTATTTCTGACTGTGTATTCTTAAATATAAAGATGAAAAATAAAACTTACTCCTTTTACTACAAATGCTTAATCTTTGTTTCCAAAATAGTAAATAGGCCAGAGATGTTCATTTCCTATCTCCACCCACCATCATCAGCACTATTTAGTTTTTAAATAGAGAGACTAAATTTTTTTAGTCAATTTCAAGTAAAATCGAGTTTAAAGTCTTGCGTGTGGCTGGGCGTGGTGGCTTATGCCTGTAATCCCAGCAATTTGGGAGACTGCAGTGGGCAGATCGTTTGAGGCCAGGAGCTCGAGACCAGCCTGAGCAGCATGGCAAAACCCCATCGCCACCAAAAATACAAAACAATTAGCCAGCCGTGATGGCACATGCCTGTACTTCC
The DNA here is from genome assembly GCF_043159975.1 of Macaca nemestrina. NCBI lineage: Eukaryota > Metazoa > Chordata > Mammalia > Primates > Cercopithecidae > Macaca > Macaca nemestrina. The sequence goes on from NC_092133.1 coordinate 78,811,089, forward strand.
AGCTACCTTGGAGTCTGAAGCACGTGAATCTCTTGAACCCGGAGGCAGAGGTTGCAGTGGACTGAGATCTCACCACTGCACTCCAGCCTGGGCGACAAAGTCTTGGATGTGAATCTCGACTCCTTTTAGTGGTGTCTCTGACAAGTTGTCATCCCTCCTCTGCTGGAGTCCTACAGTGACAGTAAATGCACTTTATTCTAGAATGGTGCATTTTGTCTTGTGGGTTCTATGATTTTCATGTACATATTTACATTCTTTGAACATCAATTTCTTTAATAAATGGGAACCAAAATGAAAATATTATAGTGGTGAGACATAAGATAATATATATAAAATGTGTATCAGTGCTATCGGGATTGCAAATATTCAGTAAATATTAGTTATTATTTTAAAAGAATTGTGTCAAATCTTTGCCTTGAAGTGATACACTGTCACTGGAAGGTTAAGATGTCAACATACTTTGTTAATTCAAAGTATCTTAGACCAGTGTCTTATAAACAACAGAACTTTGTCTCACAGTTCTGGAGGCTGGGGGTTGAATTTCAGGGCACCATCATGGTTGTATCTGGTAAGGGGCCTCCTCCAGGCTGCAGACTACCAACTTCTCCTTATATCCTCATATGGCAAAAAGACAGGGGGCTAGCTCTCTACCCTCTTCTTATAAGCAGATAAATCCCATTTATGAGGGCCCCACCCTGGTGACCTAATTATCTTCCAAAGGCCACACCTCCAAATACCATCACCCTGAAACTAGAGTTTCAACATACAAACTTTGGAGGAAGACAAACATTCATTCCATAATACACACAGAAAATGAACTTGAGATTGTTTTGATATAAATGCAATTCTGTAGAAATAATTTTAAAAACCCGAGTGATTGGCAGAATAATTCTATGGAAAACAACGACAAAGGAAGAACTAAAGGTACAAAGAGAATATTTTCAATTTTAATATTCAGGTAAGTTTTGTAATTGGGTTGGGTTCAGCATATATGTATGTATACACACGTATGACATACACATATCTCATCTATATAGACACTTTCCCATGAACCTAGTTGTTTGGCCCCCACACCCAAACCCCACCCACCCACATAGCTAAATGTATCTCTGAATGCTGATCTGCTAAGGCACGTGGGAACCTTAGAGAGAGCGAATATAGATTACTTGTAGCCTTCTCCACAAAATCATTAGCACTGAGACTCAGTGTGCACACATTTCTACATGGCTGGTGGCCCCATCGAGGTCCTGTTTAAAAGGGTGCAGGTATAGAGGAGGCATGGTGCTCTGCTGATAAGAACTAAAATTCAAGTCGGCTGCAGTGACATCAGATAAATTAATATTTCTTTGTCCAAGCCAAAATGAGGCCCTGACTCATTTCAGGAGAGGCACTTATAATTATTGAGGAAAGGTGTTAGGAAGAAACCACAGGCCCTAGAGACTCTCAACAATCTCTATCTATTCCAAGTCTAATAACATCATAGGAAGCAAATTAAGGTGGAAACTGATTGCTGCTGATTGCAAAGGTCTTTATATATAATTTAAATGATCCATAAAGAACAACTGGTGGACTAGTCTCCGAAATAAATTATCCTGTAACAGGAAATTCAAATGTTTTGATCACTAGAATATAGATGATAAAATTACATAGTATGAAAACATAATTTTAATATACATTTTATTGAGGAAAGTGGTTTCTATTTAATCAGTGAAAATAAGTTTATTAATATGGAATTGTATAGTCTCTCACTGGAACTAGTTATTTACTAGTTCTTTTATTGTTTAATGTGAGCTAAACATAACACCAAATTCTGTACAACTTATTCACAAAGACACCGAATGATAAGAGTGACAGTAATCAAAATAAAGAAAAAATAAAAAGAATACATTAAAGATGTAGGTGCATTGAAATTAAGTAAGCTTTACATCTAGAAACAATTTTGGTCTATCTGAGGCTTAATTCTGAGCCCTGAGCATGTATTATATAAATAATTTTTTATACTGAACAGTGATCATGACTTTGGAATACTATGTAAGCAATGTTTTGGGCATTATCTGCTTCTATAGTGGGTCCATCCATCCAGGTTCATTGGTTTGCAGAAAATATACAAAGTCAAGCACTGGAAAAGCTTTCATGTAATCTCCAAGCACAGCAGGTTTTAAGTAATCTGAGTGTACAGGAATCTCCCAACCAAGGGGTTCTTGGGCTTCTACTGTAGCACTCCCAGTGGCAGAGACCATTTTGTTTCTGTATGGTTCTATTGAAAAGTCTTTTTTTTTTTTTTTTTAATAGTGAGCCAATGTCTCTGTCCTTCCATTTCCACTCACCTGTATGTCCTTCTGTATCTCAAGGCCTCATGAAAGGAGCCCAACGTCAGTATCCCAAAACAACTATCAGCTGTGGGATAATAACCACCACACCCTCCTCCCTAAAAGAAGACTGACTCCACTTATTCTATTCACTAACATATTCCTCCGAGTAATTCATTTTCAATGTCTCAATTAAAGGAAGACATTTAAAAAAATAAATAAAGAGGATGAGATCTACATGTAGTAGTCTACTAGCTCCTATCTGATACACCCACTGGCTTTACCCTAATTTCTTCAACTCAAATATCTCACTTTCTCCTTCAGCCTAGGAGTGAGATAGTTTCATTCTGTTGCCAACCCCTATGTTACTTTATCATCCCTTGTTTGGCTTCTGACTCTTTCTTCACCTGTGCAATCAAATGTCTTTATTAAAAGATATTTGAAGAGGTTTCTGTTGTGGTTTCTGTATACTAAGAACAGGATGATCATCTTTGTGATGCTGATTAACTTATTCTTCGAGGTTCAATGTCTACTTGTTTAAAGCAACTGTTAGTATTGACATTAAAAGTTCTAGTATATAAATTGACATCTGTGGACAAAAGCAAAGTAATTTAAAAGTTTTTCAGCTTTTGACAGTGAAAACTCATGATCAAAAAGGCCTAGACATAAGTTACAGCTTCAAACCTTATTTGCTTTGTGACTTGCTTAAATTATTCCAAATCTCTATTTTCCATATTTAAAATTATAAATAAAGCAGTGCTGATTTAACAATACAGGGTGGAATATGTAGGTAATTATGTCAAATGTCTAGCACAGAATCTGGAAAATTGTAGGCACTTAATAAATATGACTTCTGCCTTTTCTACATAAAAATGATGTAGATTAATTCCAAGAGCCCCAGTCACTTCTTATTTACTTCTGACAAGTGATTTTTTTTCTAAAGTACTAATTATAAAATCGCCTAATTATGTTGTAGCCTTGGGAAGTTTTAGAGTAGGTCATTAAAGTTGTAATTGTAGTGTGAATTTCTTTAAGATAGAGGTCTGGTAATAAATCCCCCAGAAACCTTTATATAATGTAGCTTGAAACCAAGGCACAGAATAAAAAATCTAGAGCTTTTTATCTTCAAAAAAGTTTATGAGCTTTGTAAGTAATAAGTATGCATGGCTCTCTTTTGTGCACCAGTCAAGGGCCATTAGAAAAAATGAGTGCTCAGAGGAGATAAATCAGTCTCCCCAAAGTGCTGTGAGCAAGCAGTGAATGTGAGTGTGTGTACCTGTGCACATGCAGTTGTGTGTGGGTGAGAGTGGTGGAGGTGTGTGTGTGTATTGGAAATAATAGTGTAGATTCCAAAAGAAGATGGGATGCAGAGGTTTGCTATTCTAGTTTTGATAAATTTAAGATATCTATTATGTGGAATGATTAGGGGAAAAACCTTTTGCTGTTTGCTGTTAGTGTTACAAAAACATGCATGAGTGTTTATGTTCTATAGATAAAGATATATACCTTAATGTATGCTATATAGAGTATATGGCCAACCCAGCTGATCTGTAAACCTGTTTGCTCTTAGATTCATGTCCTGGTCCTTCTTCTGTTCTCTTCCCTGTTTCAGAGCACCACATTTCTTAGGCTCGCTTGACCAATGGCTTTGAGGGGAGTTGGCCAGTAGGAAGCACGAACTGTGAAGGCTCTCTATCTTTCTGTTTTGTCTATTTTTCTTGTTCACTTCCAACAGCAGCTAGGTTCATCTACAGTTTCAGCTCCTGTCTGATAGACCCATTGGTTTTGTTTTAGTCTCTGTGAATCAGATGTCTCCGTTTCTCCCTTCAGCCTAGGGATGAGAATGGTTTCATGCTGTTGCCAATCCCTGTTACTTTATCATCCCCTGCTTAGCTTCTTGCCACTTCTTCACCTGTGTAGTCAATTGTCTTTATTAAATTTTCTCATTTCACATATTTAAAGAGGTTTCTGTTTTCCGGGTATACCAACTCTTGCTTTCTCAGTATTTTAATCTTGAGTGAGCATATGAATTGAGAGGTTAGGATATTAGTATGTATTAAATCTAAAGCTATATTAAATATCACTGTAATTTTCCTTTAGACATTTTCAGATTGATTTAACTGTGCCATTAAGTGGCTGTGGAGAAATCATTAAACTCATGGTCTTTCTTTTACCTTTATCTGTACAGTAAGTCTAAAATGATAGGCTTGACTTTCCTCAAAAGATAGTTAAGGCCAGGCAAGGTGGCTCAGGCTTGTAATCCCAGAACTTTGGGAGGCCAAGGTGGGCGAATCACCTGAAGTCAGGGGTTCAAGAGCAGCCAGCCTGGCCAACATGGCGAAACCCCATCTCTACTAAAAATACAAAAATTAGTTGGGTGTAGTGGGGCATTCTTGTAATCCCAGCTACTCGGGAGGCTGAGGCAAGAGAATCACTTGAACCCGGGAGGCAGAGGTTGCAGTGAGCCAAGATTACGACACTGCACTCCAGCCTGGGCAACAGAGTGAGACTCAGTCTCAGAACAAACAAACAAAAAAAAAAACACAAGATAATAATAAAATGGAGCACTTGAGAAATATGCGTAACACTATGTAAGTGCTCAAGAGCAACAAGAGAAAGAGAAATAAACATAAGTCTCCATTGTTGGTTTAATGTTGAAGTCAAATGCAAGCTTTAGCACATGCTTTTCATGTGCCCTTGAAAGGCTGATTCAACTTCAACCTCTAAATTTATAAAATAGTGGTAACAACATCTCCTTCTCAACAGTGTCACGAGGGTTACTTTACCTAACCTTTGTAATGCTCTCAGCACATGGGGATTGCATAGAATGGGTCTTCAAGGAGGTTGGTTCTTTCTACATCTATTCCTCTGCAAAATGTAGAAGTTCTTTCTGATAGCACTCCCTGGTCAATTTATTCCTAAGTAAAACACATATAGGAGTGAGAGATAGATAGATAGACAGATAGATAGATAGATAGATAGATAGATAGATAGATAGATAGATAGAGAGAGAGAGATATCACCCATCACTTGAATAACTGAATCTCTCTCTCTCCTTTAGTGGAAAATAATCACCATGTATATGTTGAGTTCAAGTCACTGCTTATCTTCTGAGATTCCATTTCAACTTGTCAAACAGTCCAGTTAAATAATAATTCCTCTGAATTTCCCTTTGAGTTTACTGTATATGGATATCTACTTAATTTTTGTCAACTTACTTGTTCCAGGTTGCATTTTGTGTTTTGTTTGTTTGTTTGTTTTGTTTATTTATTTATTTATTTTGAAACAGTTTCACTCTTGTCGCTCAGGCTGGAGTGCAATGGCACAATCTTGGCTCACTGCAACCTCCACCTCCCAGGTTCTATCAATTCTCCTGCCTCAGCCTTTCAAGTAGCTGGGATTACAGGCGCCCTCCACCACATCCGGCTAATTTTTGTATTTTTAGTAGAGACAGGGTTTCACCATGTTGGTCAGGCTGGTCTGGAACTCCTGACCTCAGGTGATCTGCCCATCTCGGCCTCCCAAAATGCTAGGGTTACAGGCATGAGCCACCACACCCAACCCTTCTTTGTTTTAATGAAAGGTCAACAATTTTATGCATATCAGTGTTTGAAAGAATATCCGCGACAGTGCCTTCTGTAGCTTATCTATCCTTACATGTGTGTTTGTGTAATTTACGCAGTTTCCATATGACATTCAGATTTAGAATGGTATGTCTCATTATGCAATCTTGCCCAAGCTAGTGACTTTGATATTGCCACCTCTTTTGGACTTTGCTTTGTTACAAGAAAAAAACAAACAAACAAACAAAAGGCGGGGACATGTTACTCAAACTCTAGCCAGTTGAATTGTGCTGACTGCTTTCCAAAAGAACATACGTTCTCTTTGGAAAGATTCAGAAAAATTTGGCATCAGGGATGGCATGTGGAATTTAGGAATGAGTCTTTGCATTTTAAGAGGAAGTATAAAATAGCAGAAAGTACATTGAATTTAGAAACAGAGCATGTGGGGACTAATTGTTGTTCGACGCCTTATGCCCTTTGATGTCTTCGGTAAGTCCCTCATCTTTGTTGAAACATACTCTTTATTATTTCTTCTATCTCCACAGTTTCATGGTATTAGAAAATGTTTATATTTGAGACAAAACCTGCACTTGCATCTATCCACTTTAATTGCAGTATTTTTGTGTCTAAGATATGCTATAAATATTGAGCGATTCTTGGTATTGAAAATAAAAGGAAGATGAGAAATTATAAATGGGTCATAGTCAATAAAGCAAAGAATGTGCAACATTTATTAAAACTATTTGATCCATCTTATATTGCATCATCAAGTGTATTTTTTTAATTTTAAAAATGCAAAAAAAATACAAATGCTCTCATAATGAAAAGCCACCAGTTATGGACCTATTTTACTGCTCCAAGCCCCCACCCCTAATCTCCTCATTCACACCCTGAGCCCAACACACACAGAAAAGCTTATTAAATCACTTCATTTGGGGTTTTTCCGGTTGTTAATTTCACATATATAAGGAGTACACTAAGCCTCTATTTCTTGATTTATCTACTTTAGATATGGAGCATTGATTTTCTACTGATAATGAGAATGAAAGTCATTTACTCCACACGCCACTTCTTCTGTCTTCTCCCTGCCTTTATCATTATTCTCAGTTTCTAGAGTTGGTCTTCATGACACACTTAATTGAGGATAATAGTATAGTTAAGAAACAGGGCTTACTGTGGAAAGCAGTTTGGAGATTTCTCAAAGAACTTAAAACAGAACTACCGTTCAACCCAGCCGTCCCACTACTAGTATATATATCTAAGAGAAAATAAATTATTCTAACAAAAGGCCCATGTACTTGCATGTTTATCACAACACTATTCACAACAGCAAAGACATGGAATCAACCGAGGTGCCAATTAACAGTAGATTGGATAAGAAAAATGTGGTAATATACATCATGAAATACTACACAGCCATAAAAAGAATAAAATTACATCTTTCACGGAAACATGGATGCAGTTAGAGGCAATTGTCCTAAGCAAATTCATATAAAAGCAGAAATCCAAATGTTGCATGTTCTCACCCATGAAGACTGAACAATGGGTTTACATGGACATAAAAATGGCAACAGTAGACACTGGGGACTATTAGAGAGGCGAAGGATGGAGAAGAGCAAGGGTTGAAAAACTATTGGGTACTATGCTTCGTACCTGGGTAATGGGGTTGATTGCACCCCAAAATCTCAGCATGATGCAAAATATCCATGTTACAAACCTGCATATGTACACCCTGAATCTAAAATAAAAGTTTAGATTATCAAAAAACAAACAGAAAAGATATTTGGAAAATATTTGTATCATTAATGTAAATCCATGTTGAAATGATAAAACATTTTGCCAATAAAAATAATTTTGACTTGGAACAAAAGAAATAGAATGATAGTCTACAAATTTGTGATAATTCCTGAAACCTTTGGAAAATACAATAAATTTTCAAAATAAGATTTAATGATTTGTCTTTAAAAACATAAATAGGCCAGGCATGGTGGCTCACGCCTGTAATCCCAGCGCTTTGGGAGGCTGAGACAGGCAGATCACTTGAGGTCAGGGGTTCGAGACCTACCTGGCCAACATGGCGAAACCCCATCTCTACTAAAAATACAAAAATTAGCCGGGCATGGTGGTGCACACCTGTAATCCCAGCTACTTGGGAGGTTGAGACAGTAGAATCACTTGAACCTGGGAGGTGGAGGTTGCAGTGAGCTGAGATCACATCACTGCACTCCAGCCTGGGTGAGAGAGCGAGACTCCATCTCAAAAAAAAGTAAATAAATAAAAAATAAATAAAAGCATAAATGAATGAATTGATGAATAAGTAAATAAATAGCTTAGCTTCAAAAAAAAAAAAAGAAACAGGAATTTTTGTATAAAATTAAGATTGCTGTAGTTATATAACTCCCCGGTTTTCCCCCAACAAATTTTCAAACTTAGAATAACAATTATATTTGACTGAGCGCCAATTTAAACCTATAAGCCTATGCTATTTTTTTTTTAAGACCAGACCTCCCTTTCATCTCAGTCTGAGGTACATGAGGCTTTTAATATGAAATCACTTTCCATTCAGTCCAAAGCTTCCTTGTTGCTGATGAATGTCATACATAATGAAAGATTATATCCATTTATCCTCAGCAGTAAATCATTTATCACACAAGAGGGATATATTATTGTGAATTCTGATCAAAGCTGCCCACTTCCTTTAGCCAGCAGAAATGCTGCACCCTGTTGGTTGATTGTACAATATCCTGGGAGAAACAGGGAAAATTATACTGTTGAATGAGGGTTTGGCAACTCTAGGGGTTTCTAAAATGCCTTGTAGAAAAATCATGTTTCATGTAGAACCTTCTATGATTCAGGCATGTGAACTGCAAAAGTCTTATTTTGCCTTCTTCACTTAATTAAATCAGAAAGCTGTGGGACTTTTTTCAGCTTGCTCTGTGATGTCTGCAAACAGATTCCTGAATGACATTCTGTGGACACTTTGCCCCTTTTTTTTAGAGAGAAAATAATTATTACCACTTCTTTTTGAAGCATGCTGCGAGTGGTTTTATCAGTTGTTTGCTAATGAGCTCTGTCTCTCCTTTATAACATCAATCATAAGGATGCCTTTTAAATACAATTTATCTACCAGATTTATTTTCTTTTCACTCTTCCCGATCAAGCTATGTACTATTTTGCTTCAGGGAATCACCTACACAACCCAGGCAGAGAAGGCTGACCTCTTTGATCTCCTGTGGATAGCACAGTGTCTCTGAGAACAGAACTTTCTAGAAAGGACATTACCACCCTCCAGATGAGTCTCTTCTTGTGTTTCATCTGTGATTTTTAGGTTATCATTGCCCTCTCTTACACATCTGTATTCACTGCTTTTCAAATTTAATAGCATGTAAGAGCCTCAGTATTAAAATTATCCTGAGTCAAGTGAGATACAGAATGAAGCAGGAACAATAGGTCCTTTCTTCCTTCCTTCTCACTTGGGCTTCTGGCCAGCATGCTGGTATGGATTATTTGGATTTTATGCAAAGTTTTAGCTGGCGATTCACCAAATCAAGCCAGAAACCTGCATTTATAAACAACATTTCTTCATTTAGTCATCACCCCATTCTTGAGGTAGCCTTTCAGTGCTTTGGCTATTTAAGAAGTCAGTATTGAAATTCATATTCTACCCTTGCAGACTGTGTGAGCTCACTATATCCCTTGTGTAGTGTACAGAGGAAGTGTAATTTTCCCCAAGTGCCTTATCCTTTTTTTTTTTTTTTTTTTTTTTTTGAGACGGAGTCTCGCTCTGTCGCCCAAGCTGGAGTGCAGTGGCCGGATCTCAGCTCACTGCAAGCTCCGCCTCCCTGGTTTACGCCATTCTCCTGCCTCAACCTCCCGAGTAGCTGGGACTACAGGCGCCCGCCACCTCGCCCGGCTAGTTTTTTGTATTTTTTAATAGAGACGGGGTTTCACCGTGTTAGCCAGAATGGTCTCGATCTCCTGACCTCGTGATCCACCCGTCTCGGCCTCCCAAAGTGCTGGGATTACAGGCTTGAGCCACCGCGCCCGGCCGTGCCTTATCCTTTAAACAAGAGATAGCTAAATTGATCAGAATGGGATATCGTTATAGCAAAAATAGTATACATTAAACTTTAGGTGTTCCTGTTAATAGTTCATACTACCCTGACTATTCAGATTATTGTATTCCAACATAGGTAAAATTAATGGATTTAGCAAATAAAATACAGTACACCTGTTCACATCTGAATTTCAGATAAAAAATGAATGTATTTTTAGTATAAGTATGTCCCAAATATTGCTTCTAGGACACACATAAAAAATTGTTGTTTGTCTGAAATTCAGATTTGAACAGGTTTACTGTATTTTTATTATTCTTTATTATTTACTTATTTATTTATCAAAAAACTAAAGTTTTCTTAAGTAAAACATAAATTAACATGTATATATTTGGTCTATTTAAACTCAGTTATTTTTTTTTTTTATTATTATACTTTAAGTTCTAGGGTACATGTGCACAACGTGGATGTTTGTTGCATATGTATACATGTGCCATGCTGGTGTGCTGCACCCATTAACTCATCATTTACATTAGACATATCTCCTAATACTATCCCTCCCAGCTCCCCGCACCCCAAGACAGGTCCCAGTGTGTGATGTACCCCATCCTGTGTCCAAGTGTTCTCATTGTTCAGTTCCCATCTATGAGTGAGAACATGCAGTGTTTGGTTTTCTGTTCTTGCGATAGTTTGCTGAGAATGATGGTTTCCAGCTTCATCCATGTCCCTACAAAGGACATGAACTCATCCTTTTTTATGGCTGCATAGTATTCCATGGTGTATATGTGCCACATTTTCTTAATCCAGTCTATCATTGGTGGACATTTGGGTTGGTTCCAAGTCTTTGGTATTGTGAATAGTGCTGCAATAAACATACATGTGCATGTGTCTTTGTAGCAGCATGATTTATAATCCTTTGGGTATATACCCAGTAATGGGATGGCTGGGTCGAATGGTATTTCTAGTTTAAGATCCTTGAGGAATCATCACACTGTCTTCCACAATGGTTGAACTAGTTTACAGTCCCACCAACAGTGTAAAAGTGTTCCTATTTCTCCACATCCTCTCCAGTACCTATTGTTTCCTGATTTTTTAATGATCGCCATTCAAACTGGTGTGAGATGGTATCTCATTGTGGTTTTGATTTGCATTTCTCTGATGGCCAGTGATGATGAACATTTTTTCATGTTTCTGTTGGCTGCATAAATGTCTTCTTTTGAGAAGAAGTGTACTGTATTTTACCTGGCAACCCTACATATAGTAGAATTCACGTTCTCATCTTTGCTAGTGTATAGATGTTAGGTTCCCCAACTTGGTAACTCCTGTGAACCAAATTGTACTGCCCCTACCCTGCTATTCACATGTTGAAGCCCTAACTCCCAATGAGAGTGTATTTGGAGATAGGATCTTTAGGGGAGAATTAAGGTTAAATGAGGTCACAAGGATGGGGCCTTAATCCTGTAGTACTGTGGGCTTATAAAAAGAGAGAATCCTCTTAGCTGATGACTCAGCAAGAACGTGGGGTCTGCAACCCAAGGAGAGAGCCCTCATCAGAACCCAATCATGCTGCACCTTAATCTTGGACTCCCAGTCTCCAGACATTTGAGAAAATAAATACCTGTTATTTAAGCCACCCAGTCTGTGGTATTTTGTTGTAGCAGCCCAAGCTGATTTATACAGTAACTGTAGGATGTCTTACTAGGGCACAGTTTTATTTTTCTTGCTGAACTGAGATCTAACAAGCATAGTCATTACCTTTGATATGGTTTGGCTGTGTCCTCACCCAAATCTTATCTTGAATTATAATTTCCACAGTTCCCACATGTCATGGGAGGCATCCAGTGGGAGGTAATTGAATCATGGTGGTGAGTCTTTCCCGTGCTGTTCTCGTGATGGTGAATGGGTCCCACGAGATCTGATAGTTTTATAAATGGGAGTTGTCTGGCCCTGCACAAGCTCTCTTTCTGCCTGCTGCCATTCGTGTAAGATGTAACTTGCTCCTCCTTGCCTTCTGCCCTGATTGTGAGCCTCCCTAGCCATGTGGAACTGTAAGTCCATTAAACCTCTTTTGTAAGTTGCCCAGTCTTGGGTATGTCTTTATCAGCAGAGTGAAAATGGACTAATACATAAAATTTTTACCAGTAGAGTGGGACGCTGCTGAAAAGATACCTGAAAATGTGGAAATAACTTTGGAACTGGGTAACAGGCAGAGGTTGGAACAGTTTGGAGGGCTCAGAACTAGACAGGAAAATATGGAAAAGTTTGGATCTTCCTAGAGACTTGTTGAATGGCTTTGACAAAAATACTGATAGTGATATGAACAATAAGGTCCAGGCTGAGGTGCTCTCAGATAGAGATGAGAAACTTATTGGGAGCTAGAGCAAAGCTGACTCTTGTTGCATTTTAGCAAAGAGACTAGTGGCATTTTGCCCCTTCCCTAGAGATTTGTGTGACTTTGAACTTGAGAGAGATGATGTAGGGTATCTGGTGGAAGAAATTTCCAAGAAGCAACGCATTCAAGAGGTGACTTGGGTGCTGTTAAAGGCATTCAGTTTTATAAGGGAAGCAGAGTGTGAAAGTTTAGAAAATTCGCAGCCTGACAATGTGAGAGAAAAGAAAATTCCATTTTCTGAGGAAAAATTCAAGCTGGCTGCAGAAATTTGCATAAGTAACAAGGAACTGAATGTTAATCCCCAAGACAATAGGGGAAATGTTTCCAAGGTATGTTGGAGGTCTTCATGGCAGCCCCTTCCATCACAGGCCTAGAGGCCTAGGAGGAAAAAAATGGTTTTGTGGGCCAGGCCTAGGGCCCATCTGTGTGCTGTCTAGGGACTTGGTGCCCTGCTGCTCCAGCCATGACTAAAAGGGACCAAGGTACAGCTCAGGCCATGGCTTCAGAAGGTGCAAGCCCCAAGCCTTGGCAACTTCCATGTGGTGTTGAGCCTGCAGGTGCACAAAAGTCAAGAATTGAGGTTTGGAAACCTCCACCTAGATTTCAGAGAATGTATGGATATCCAGGCAGAAGTTTGCTGCAGGGGCAGAATGCTCATGGAGAACCTCTGCTAGGGCAGTGCAGAAGGGAAATGTGGGGTTGAGGCCCTCACACAAAGTCCCTATTGGGGCACTGCCTAGTGGAACTGTGAGAAGAGGGCCACCATCCTCCAGACCCCAGAATGGTAGATCCACCAACAACTTGTACCATGTACTTGAAAAAGCTGCAGACACTCAATGCCAGCCCAAGAAAGCAGCTGGAAGGGATGCTGTACCCTGCAAAACCACAGAGATGGAGCTGCCCAAGACCATAGGAACCCACCGCTTACATCAGTATGACCTAGATGAGAGACATGGAGTCAAAGGAGATCATTTTAGAGCTTTAAGATTTGACTGTCCTGCTGGATTTTGGACTTGCATGGGACCTGTAGTCCCTTCATTTTGGCCAGTTTCTCCCATTTGGAACAGCTGTATTTACCCAATGCATGTACCACCGTTGTATCTAAGAAGTAACTAATTTGGTTTTGATTTTACAGGCTCATAAGCAGAAGGTACTTGCCTTGTCTCAGATGAGATGTTGAACTGTGGACTTTTGAGTTAATGCTGAAATGAGTTAAGACTTTGGGGGACTGTAGGGAAGGCATGATTGGTTTTGGTTTTGAAATGTGAGGTCATGAGACTTCAGAGGAGCCAGGGGTGGAATTATATGGTTTGGCTGTGTCCCCATCCAAATTCCATATTGAATTGTAACTCATACAATTCCCACATGTCATGGGAGGGAGCCAGTGGGAGGTAATTGAATCATGGGAGCTGGTCTTTCCCATGCTACTCTCGTGATAGTGAATGGGTCTCACAAGATTTCATGGTTTAAAAATGGGAGTTGCCCTGCACAAGCTCTTTTTTTCCCTGCTACCATCCATGTAAGATGTGACTTGCTCCTCCTTGCTTTCTGTCATGATTGTGAGACCTACCCAGCCATGTGGAACTGTAAGTCCATTAAACCTCTTTCTTTTTTAAATTTCCCAGTCTTGGGTATGTCTTTATCAGCAGGGTGAAAACAGACTAATACAACCTTTCTAGTCTGGACATGTCAGTCAATTACTCTTCTAATTTTGAGCAAGTAGAAACAAGTGAAGGAATCTCCCAATGATTGTCCCTTAAACATCAAATTCCATGATTGACTAATTTCTCAATTTTAATCATATCATAAATCAGAACAATAAAGAGAAATCTTGGGGGTAGATGTGACAGTGAACCCAGCCTACTATTGTCTGAAAAATATTAAAGGCACTGATGGGAACATTTAATTAAGTAGAGAAATAGGGGAAGATAGCCTGACTGTTCTCTGACTTTGCTATTAGCATCTAAATTATCTACCTAAATTATTTGATTATTAGACGTATTTACAAGGAATAAGGGCAGTGTTTGTGTGTGTGTGTGTAAAGGTACACACAGCATGTACCAAATCAAGATTTAGTAACCCCATTTAGAAAGGAGCACCTGAGACTTCTGAGAGGTTAATCACAGGCCTCCATCATCCTTCTAAGTGGCAGAATTGGAGAGCATCCTGCAGCCAAAGGACATGCCTTTTTCTCCATAACTGGCTACCTACCTTGAGAACTAGAATCTCACATTTTTCACAATAGATCTTTTGTGTACTAAGAAATCAGTAACAGTGCATTTCCTCAAATTGACGTGAAGCAAAATTTCATCCATCTTCCAACAACCTGTCATTGTTACCCCCCTAAACCTTTTCTTCTTCATAAGGGCGGTTATTATTTTATTACCTCTCAATGGTATTAAAATTATGAAGGCTTTCCTCCAAGTGGCCACTTATACCTTCTTATACCAAAAATAGATTTTTTATACCAGATGTGATAAAATCAAAGCCAAGTTAGACAGAATGGGTGATTCCTCCCACATAGCTGCTCTGGAAAATATCACTATGCACCCTGATGTGTACAGGGTGTTCATGCCCATGTTTGGTGTTTTAGTTTTGTCAATGAGGTGGTGAGGTTGAGGTGAAGCTCATGACTAAGTAGAGGCAGAAATCTCTATAAAGACCAAATGTTTGTTCAGACTGATGTGAGAACTTCTCAGCCTCTGATTCTCAAAGAACAAATATGTCAGAATTAGAAGTAAAAAATTGATGTGAGTGGGTTGCTGTCTCCCGGGTACTAAAAGTGACCAATGAAGTGTATGGGTAGCTGCTGGACATAGGTCCCTGATACTCGATGCGTGGTTGAGAAGACCTTGTAGTTGAGCAAATACATTTTATATTATATTTTTTAACTCATAAACTTGAACTCATTCTTTTTCTTTTCCTTCTTTATGGCTCAAATAGTGATGCATGCAGTATACCACCTGGATTTAGGCAAATGATTTTAAATTCACACTTAAAAACCATAGCAATTTTATGATGAATTGGCCTCCATCAACTTCTGAATTTAAACTTTGCTAAAGGGAAAATCCCTACATTTTATTTTATTTTATTTATTTTTTTGAGATGGAGTCTCGCTCTGTTGCCCAGGCTGGAGTGCAGTGACGTGATCTCGGCTCACTGCAAGCTCTGCCTCCTGGGTTCTGGCCATTCTCTTGCTTCAGCCTCCCGAGTAGCTGGGACTACACGCGCCCACCATCATGCCTGGCTAACTTTTTGGATTTTTAGTAGAGACGGGGTTTCCCTGTGTTATCCAGGATGGTCTCGATCTCCTGACCTGATGATCTGCCCGTCTCAGCCTCCCAAAGTGCTGGGATTACAGGCGTGAGCCACCGTGCCCGGCCAATCCCTACATTTTTGTAAAATTTAAGATATAGTTCCATTAGCAAGAAACGTCAGAGTGACATTTTAAGCAACGGTTGCATCAGACAAAAAATGTACGATATATTTGAAATCTATTGACAACACATTGGAAACCCTTCAAGAGTTCTAAAGCAACTGTTATTCTGAAATTTAAAATAATCCCATTTTAGATTCTTTCAATTATAGTTAAGAGGATTTTGTAAACGCTGTACCTATAGCCAGTCTGTAGGTAATTTTAATACCTAAGTGGTTAACTTAAAGATCTTCCTGTATTAATTAGTGTTCTTTTTTAAATAAGAATTCTTAATTAAATTCTCAACTCAGCAAACCTTATTCTTTAATCAATGTCACAAAATTCTCCATAGTCAAACTTAGATCTCAGTTTCCGTAATGAGTGACTGGGGAAAGGAATGTGTTCTCCCACCATTAATACCTTTTGAGCCAATAACTCTAGGCTGTAGATCCTTAGCTAGAAAAGGTTTTGTCCACCCAGAACACACTTTGCATTCAGACCGAGGCATCGTTTGAAATTCTGGTTCCTACATTTCCCATCTCCTTGACACTGGGCAATTCAGTTTTCCTTACTGAGAATCCATCCTCTCTTTTCTGTTTGTTCATTTTGGTTTTGGTTTTGGCTCTTAAATCAAGGGTAGTCTGCAGTCAAGAAATATCATTGGAAGCTAGGTGCAGTGGCTCACGCCTGTAATCCCAGCACTTTCGGAGGCCAAGGTGGGCGGATCACTTGAAGTCAGGAGTTCCAGACTAGCCTGGCCAACATGGTTAAACCCCATCTCTACTAAAAATACAAAACTTAGCCAGGCATGTGGCACATGCATGTAGTCCCAGCTACTGGGGAGGCTGAAGCAGGAGAATCGCTGGAGCCCAGGAGGCGGAGATTGCAGTGAGCTGGGATCGTGCCACTGCACTCCAACCTGGGTTACAGAAAGAGAGTCTGTCTGAAAAAAAAAAGAAAAATAAATTTCATTAGTGTTTGACTAATATTTATCCAGTCCTTATCCAGCTCCAGCCCCTAGTAATCACCATGCTACTCTCTGCTTCAGTGAGTTCAACTTTTTTAGATTCCACACGTAAGTGATAATGTGGTATTTGTCTTCCTGTGCCTGGCTTATTTCACTTAACATAATGCCTTCCAGATTCATTCATGTTGTCACAAATGACAGAATTTCCCTTTTTCTCTAAAGCTGAATAGTATTCCATTGTGTATATGTAGATACCATACTTTATTTATCTATTCATCTGTTGATTAACATTTAGGTTGATTCCATTTCTGGGCTAGTGTGAATAGTGTTGATATAAGCGTAGGAATGTAAATATCTCTTCCACATACTAATTTTATTTCCTTTGGCTATATATCCGGTAGTGGGACTGCTCAATCATATGGTAGTTCTATTTTAAATTTTCTGAAGAATATCCATTCTATGTTCCATAATGGCTTTACTAATGACATTCCCACCAGCAGTGCACAGAAGGAATAATTTCAAGAAATCTACTGCATAATATAGTTATGACTATAGTTAATAACAATGTACTATATACCCAAAAAAATTGCTAACAGTAGACTTTAAGTGTTCTCACCACAAATAAGGTAAGGTACAACATAGGTTAATAGCTTGATTTAGCCATTCTACATTGAATACATATTTCAAAACATCATGTTTTAAAACATTAAACCATCATGTTTTACATTATAAATATATATAATTTTATGTCAATAAAAAAGAAATGTCATTATCATTCTTTAGTGACAATTCACCTGAAGTCTTCTTACCCATACTTGATGAGTGTCTTTCAGATTATAAAGCTCAGGAAGTATGCCTTTAAATCACTAACCAGTATCTGTGATATGGTTTGCTTAAGAACATTTTTAGATTGGAGAATAATTTATAAATCTAGGTTTTTCATTTTTAAAATAAACCATGGTTTTAGTTCATGATATTTGGGCCACATTTTTTAATCCTAATCTTGGGAAAGTTGGGTAGGTATATCGCAATTTATGTCTCCACTGAATTTCCATACAAAATGCCAGAAGGTACCACAGATAAAGCAAGAGCTTTAAGGTCAGTCCCAGCTGAGTTTGTATGTAGTTCAAGTACTTACTGGCTGTGTGATACTTAACCTTTCTCAATCTCTGTTTCTTCAGTTGAAAAGCTGGGATGATGCTTTCAAATTCAAATAGCACTAAAAGCTAACATTTCTTGAATGCTTATCATGCACCACAGGTATTGTATCGTTTACTCCTAATAATAAATCCAGGGGGTGGCTACTGTTATCTCCATTTTACACATAGAGAAAGGAGGCACAAAAAGGCAGAGCAGCCAGCCTTCAAAACCAGGCAGAGCTCCAGATCACCTTGCCTCTCAAATGTAAACTTGAAATGCCAGGCGATCTTTCCATTTTCCCCAACCGAGGACTGACACTGAGGCTGAGGAGAATTGGCAAAAGAGAGAAAAGAATACTTGGAGGATTTGTTCCTTTTTCAAATTAGTGTTTAATAGCCCCTGTTAAATTGGCAGCTGTGTATATTACTGACCACATGTCTATTTTCCTGTAATCCCAAAAAGTAAAGGCCACTTTTATCTTCCTATGAATAAAAGTTGTTACTGTCAGGAAATAAACCATATAGTTTGTCTACAACCATTTTCCTTGCTAAGCTAATTGATTATGGCTAGTTAAAACTTTATATCTAAAACCAAGGTCCAAAGAAGAAAGTATGTATACCTTCTGTAGCATTTATAAAGAGATCAGGCACTATGCAGGAATTGAAGCAAACATTTGAACATATTTGTATTCTTCATATATTTGTCTCTATAAATTATATAAAATCCATT
This sequence comes from Macaca nemestrina, assembly GCF_043159975.1. Lineage (NCBI taxonomy): Eukaryota > Metazoa > Chordata > Mammalia > Primates > Cercopithecidae > Macaca > Macaca nemestrina. The sequence continues at coordinate 78,829,659 of NC_092133.1, forward strand.
TTTGTAGATACAGAGTGTAAGATCCCTAAGCATAAAAATGACTAAAATGCAATTGTATGTAATATCACCTACCTGCGCTTGTTTTTCTCCTTCCTAATACCATCTTACATATTTTTTTTTTGGTTGAAACTGAGAAACAAAGATATTAAATAATTTTCCTAAAATATACCCATACAACTAAATGGGTAAGCCATAATATAAACCAACCCTCTTAACCATTATGATATTAATGAGGAAGACAGGTGCTAAGCAACCATATGTTGACTGGGCTATCTATGTAGATAATCAAGTCCCTAAAAATGAAGACAGAGTAGAATTGGAGAGTGAAGCAATAATAACACCTTTCCTCAATGAGTAAATGTCCAGGAAATCTACAGATGTGGAGCCAGATAGTAGCACAGTTCCCTCAATAGAACCATGTTAGTGTTGCTTGTTTTTGTATTTGTCTTGTTTTGTTTTCCTAACAAGATGAAGAAGGAGAAATTGAAGAACGATCTGGAAAGGTAGGGAGCCTGTTGATTACAACTGGGGGTTCAATTTTCACTCATTGTCATATTATTAGCTGTAACTTAGTTGTTATTCAGGAAATAGGCTGAAAGACACTGGCAGATGAGAATTGCGCTGAAGTTAGCAGTGTGGCCAAGTGGCCAGGATAATCACTTTTAGCTGGTCAAAAGGTGATCATTTCTGTGGGAATATCAGCAAGCGAGTGACCTGACCATTTTAAGTCTCTTCCTTAGGGTCCTCCACATCCAGCCTGGGTGATATGTTGCTCAACCTGCTTTACCACACCAGGCAAAACAAGTACTGAATTTCAACCAGTGATCACAGATCTTATATTGTCTCATCCTTGCTGGTACTGTTTGCTTTTCTCCCACTCAATCATTGCCTTTTAAAACTCTTTACTTAAACCAGCCACTGGACTTTTCCTTGGGGACAATGTAGAAGAGGAAAACAATGATAGAAGGGGGTGCTTTTTATTTCAGGTACAGCTGGACAGGTGGGATGGGTGAGGGCAAAGCTCCAAGGATGTCAAGAGTAGAAATAGTGATGTCTGCCTTTGAAACTACACAACTCTCTACACAACCAAGTGATTGGAGCTTTGAAAGCAATGCGGAGTAGAAAAGTAATAGAATATCCACCTAGGTAAGGCAAGATTTGCTGTGGGGAAGGGAAGGTCCTGAACCTCTATTTGGCCCTGAGGCTCATCAACCTGATAGTTCAGTTGGGCTCAGAAGGACTCCTGCCCCTCCCCATTCCTTCCCTCTCACTGCGAGGGACCAATCTCTCTTGTTCTGTGTTTTCTTACCATCTCTTCCACCTCTTAACTGCTCTACTCTGCTTTGCACATGATCTCCTCAGCTATGCCCATCCGTACGGCCTTTTAAATGTGAAAAAAAGAAAACAAAACAAATAACATGATCAAGAACTTACTGGTTTCCAGGCCAAGTGCAGTGGCTCACACCTGTAAACCCAACACTTTGGGAGGCCAAATCCTCCTGTCTTGACAGGAGGATTGCTTGAGGCCAGGAATTTGAGACTAGCTTAGGCAACGGAACAAAACCCCCCTCTACAAAAAAAATTAAAAAAAAAAATAGTTGAGTATGGTGGTGCACAATTGTAGTTTCAGCTACTCAGGAGGCTGAGGCTGTAGGATTCCTTGAGTCTAGGAGGTCAAGGCTGCAGCTAGCCACTGTACTCCAGCCTGGACAACAAGTAAGACTCTGCCTCAAAAAAAAAAAAAAAAAAAAAATGGAAGGAAGGAAGGAAGGGAGGGAGGGAGGGAGGAAGGGAGGAAGGAAGGAAGGATTCACTGGTTTCCAATGTAACAAATCCTTTATCTCAAAGTAGATGTACACTTAGAATTGGAGACTTTTTAAAAAACAATTCCAATGTCTTAGCTCTTGTGAACTGAGTTTGCTGTGTTGTTATGTCACTGTGGATAATGATTTTCTCATTTTTTTACACGATGTTTATCAACTTTGGCTATGCTTCCTCTCCTGAGCATACTCCCCGTTTTGTAAAACAACTGGGGAACATTGAGTTTTTTCATATAATTTCTGTAATGCCAGGTTTCTAAGGGATAAAGAAATACAAAGAACAGTGACTGGACAGATTGAGTGGAGCTTTGAAAGCAATACAGAGTAGAAAGATAATAGAATATCTACTATATAGACACATGAACACTTATTTTTATTGCAACACTATTTACAATAGCGAAGACTAGGAACCAACCCAAATGCCCATCAGTGATAGACTGGATAAAGAAAATGTGGCCCATATACACCGTGGAATACTATGCAGCCATAAAAAAGGATGAGTTCATGTCCTTTGCAGGGACATGGATGAAGCTAGAATCCGTCATTCTCAGTAAGCTAACACAGAAACAGAAAACCAAACACCACGTCATCACTCATAAGTGGGAGTTGAACAATGAGAACACAAGGACACAGGGAGGGGAACATCACACACCGGGGCCTGTTGGGGGGTGGGCGGCTATGGGAGGGATAGCATTAGGACAAATACCTAATGCATGTGGGGTTTAAAACCTGGATGTCGGGTTGGTGGGTGCAGCAAATCACCATGGCACATGTAAACCTATGTAACAAACCTGCACATTCTGCACATGTATCCCAGAACTTAAAGTAAAATAATAAAAAAAGAAAGATAATAGAATATTAGCCTGGTTAAGGCAAGATTTGTGTTTTTTAAAACATATATTCCCCATTAAAGATTACACAGGTACTTCTTAATGTTATTAACTTGGTTATGTATTAAGATGAACAGAAAGGCATTTCTATTATATGAATTTTTTTCTTATTCTTGTGTCTTTCAAAAAGAAAAAAGAAGATAAAACAAACAAATACACACTCAACTCTCCCCCAAAAAACCAAATGAAAAACAAGCAGTGCAATAATATTTCTCAGAAGATATGCTTGACATACTATCAGAAGGTCTGCCAACTCCAATCTATGCACTAGAAGTGCACTTAGAACTTTTATTCTTTGCTTCTTGTCTTTAATATTGTTGTAAATTCAATCCACTTCACCAGCATTACCTGCTAGCAACATTCCATCTTCACATTTGGATGGGTGTGAACTTATCCAGGTGATATATGTGCGATTTTTAATGGAAATTTTACTTCATTATTCTTAAAACTGGGTGTCAATTAGCAGCGACTCGCCTTCTTAACAAAGGAACAAGGTTTGCTGCCTGCCCAGCCATACAGCCCCCCGGGGGGCTTCCTAGCCTGGGCTGGGCTGCTGCAACATCATCACACTGTTTTAGTTACAGCACAGAGGTATGGAGGAGGCAGGAGGAAAGGACTCACTGTGCAATTTTCCTGATACCCCATGAGGCCCGAGCACCTCAGGGTGGGTTAGCACTCATGGAAAATCAGTTTAAGATGGGAAATTTTCAGACATCTTTCCTTATTTTCTTTCCCACACACAAACAGAATAATGCATTTTAAGTAACAAAGAACACTGAAAAAGCAAAACAAAAACAAAAAGACATTTCTCCTTAAAAGCCACTGTCTCCTTAAGATATTCCTCTTATATTAAATAAAGATACAAAGAGTAAAGGGTACTTAAAATCTCTCACAAAGATTGGAAATAAATTCTTCAAAAAGTGAATGCATACTGTAGCACATACCCAGGATGTAACTCGTTATTATTGGGAAAAGAAAATGAGAGCACCATGGTACGATAATTCTGAATAAGAACAAGCTAATTGCATTAGGGCAGCTTTCAGAAAACAAGAATTTATTTTTTGTATGACAAATGTGCCTCAGTACAAAGTACACAAAGTATTTTCTGACTCTTACTGTGATATGCCTACTTTATTTCAAGTGAAATAAATGAATTTTTTAAAGGTTTTGGAAATATGTGTATGCTTTAAAAAATTATTCCAGTAACATGTTGGATATCTGGAATATCCATATATTGGAGGTCTTTGTTCTCAGTCTACAAGGAAAATTGCCAAATCCACTTCAGAGTGCCAAGTTTAAAAAGGTGTTGAAGAGAGCCTGCCCGATTACCTGAATTCCAATTTGGCTCATGATGAAAGGAAGAAAAATTACCTCGATGCATTTCAATGTTGCTTCTCCCCTTGCAATAGACCTTATTTAATATCTTATTACACTCAGAAAACAAAGCATATTCTAAGGAAGGAACTCACGACTCATGGCTCCCGTCTCTTGACAGAACGGCCTCTTTCAATTCTTTTATCGATTTCATAGATTTCTAACAAGCAGAGAATTGTTTTTTAAATCTGATTTTTTTTTATGCCAGCAGCACTATTTCCTCCTCTGTAAGTAGGACAGATTCATCCTATAAGCAACAATGGATGCTTCCCTGCTGAACTCGAGCATGACAGATTAAGCTTCGAGCAGACCAGTAAATGCCACCTCCCCACTTAACAAGGCTGTTCAGAGCCAGGCGTTTGGGGCCTCGCTGTATTTGTTCCTGGAACTGCTGGCTGATGAGCCACTGCTGTCCGAGGCGGCCAAGCAGCCCTGACTGAGCGAGCTGTGTGAAGACCCGACAGAGGCCTGGCAGGGCTGAGGGGGCATGCCTCATTGCCAGTGCTTCCAGGCAAATTCCTTGCCTTCAAATTGTGCCCGCCTCAGGACAGTTGGCTTGTACAATGCCTGGCAGAAAGTAGACACTTTGCACATGTTGACTGAATATAAAAGAGAAAAATAGGGAGAGAAAAAAATCTGAGTTTAGAGATACCTTTCAGACCTTGCCGGATAAAATGCTGTTATTTCTGGAAAAGTGGTTAGATGACACTGACTTGGAAGAACAACTAAGAGGTTAAAAAAAAAAAAAAAACAAGTAGGACTAACAGTGAACAAGCTAATAAAACACATGGAAACAAAATTAATAGTGCTAGCCAAAATCTCTAATTGATCAATTATATTTCAAAATATCTTTTATTAGAAAAATGGCACTTGCATTATGTTTCTAAATGCCTTTTTAGAGCCAGTGTGTTGCATAAAGAAAAATACACCTGCATCCAGAATTATAATTTTAAGAACCATTATTTAGATTGCTGTGAGGTATCTTAAAATGCGATTCAATTTGCTCCTTAGATATTGCATATCAAACTATAAAAGCAAACTACATTGTTGGCTTTCTCCTTTTTTGGCACAGAAGTAGAATTGAGAATCTGCCTGTTGAAGTCAGAAACAGACTGAATCGAAAAATACAAAAGCATGAATGCACTGTTCTCACATTTATGTAATTGATGGCTATTTTACTTGTTGAAATCTTAAATCTTTCACAACCACATGCGTATGTTTGTCATTTATCCCCTTTTCTCAGGTGCAAAGAAGGCTACCAAGGAGTCCGTTGTGATCAATTTCTGCCGAAAACTGATTCCATCTTATCGGATCCAAGTAGGTCAAGCATTTTTCTTCTCTCTAATAGGCAGCTCTTATTCTGAGCAATGGTTGTTAACTCAGCTGAAAGCTGTATTTCAGTCCTGTGTCTCTGAAATCTGCCAAGGACAGAAGCTGATGGCAGATGTTGATGTTCAAAGCATCCTCAGAGCTGGCTCTAGAGTCTAGGTCTTCTCCGATGATAAGGTCTGGCTTCCGGATTCCACCTTGAATCCCTCCTGGGAACCCCCAACAACCCGGGACTCCTTAGCTCTCCCTCTGCCCACCTCGTTTCAAAAGCGGGGATCTAGAAAAATAAAAGAACTTATTATTTACTTGAAATAATGTTGTGGAAACTACAGTATTATACTGCTTCTTACGCTTTGGTTGTTAATTTAAGATAGTGTTAAACCATACCTTACTAAAGTAAGAAAACGTGTACAAAATCATGTAAGAAGTTTTCAAGCAGACTTTGAAAACTCTCTTTTTGGCAACACTATTTGCATATTGCTGATTACTGTCCTAAGGACAAGTTGTTTTTTCTCCATTCATGGAAAAAGACAATTTGCAGATTAAAAAATATAGCTAGTCATTAGTTTCTGTTTGTATATGAATAAAAGTAACCTTTTATGCCTAAACGCCCATTCTAGTCAAATGTGAAATGTTTATCTTTAAAGAATTCTCTGCTCTTTCAATAGCTGCTAGAAATGAATCATTACTAAGAAAAGGGGATTTTTACTGAATCACCTGTTTAGTTTAGTGAGGATAATGATAGGCATTTTGCAATTGTAAAGGCCAGGTTATGGTTTTCTGAATATCATACATACATAACACAGACTTCAGCAAAATATTTTGTACTGATTACAGACAGAGGTCGCCCTGCCTGTGTCTGTGCATTTTGCTGCATAATGAACGTGTCTAGCCATCTTCCAACATCCTTTCAAAATGCATATTTTCATTTTCCCCTGAATTTCTAGCTACATTTACTCAAGTAAATGCACAGTTATTTGAAAGAAAAAGGTTTTGTTTAATTTAATTCTATTTTATCTTGACAAAGCAATTCACCATACAGTAATTACTCTTTCTTTGCAAATTTAGCTTTCCTTGAGAAAAGTGAAGGTTGCCACAGGGATCTCTCTATTTCCTGAAATGTGAGGCACAGTTCTCTAGGAATTACCCAGAGAGGATGGTATTACTGGAGTTTTTTGTATCTTATTTATCAAGTGACTTGGACCACTTCCTTCCTTCCTCCCTCCCTCCCTTCCTTCCTTTTTTGCTTTCTTTTCACATATGGATGTGGAATAGCTATTGAGTACAGGTTACAAAGGGCAAGGCCTTGTGCATGGTACAAAGTGGGTAAAAAAAAAATCTCTTTAAACAATCTAATCAAATTTTACCATCCATTTAGATATCATAGTTCATCACTGCAAGAGTGGAGGATGTGTCCACCATAATGACTGTTCTCTCCTCATAGAACAAAATGGTCCCATGGTTACAGTCACTATCCCTGAAAAACTATTTCTATTAAAATTATAGCTATGTGAGCCAGGCACGGTGGTTCAGGCCTATAAACCCAGCACTTTGGGAGGCAGAGATGCTTGAGGTCAAGAGTTTGAGACCAGCCTGGCCAAAATGGTGAAACCCTGTCTCTACTAAAAATACAAAAATTAGCCTGATGTGATGACAGGCGCCTGTAGTCTCAGCTACCTCAGGAGTCTGAGGCAGGAGAATCGCTTGAATCCAGGAGGCAAGGTTACAGTGAGCCGAGATCATGCCACTATACTCCAGCCTGGGTGACAGAGCAAGACTCTGTCTAAAAAAAAATAAAATAAAATAAAAAATAAAAAGTATAGCTCTCTGAAATGTTTCTATTAAGTGAAATTGCAAGATAGAAAATTATTTCTATATAAAATTGCAAAAGGAACATACTTTGGCCCAAATGTAGAAAAGAAATACACTAAAATGTTGAAAGGGTGTGGAATTTTATGAAATTGTTTTTCTATTTCTCCAGTTTTCTGTAAAGTGATATATCACCATTATGAGTCAAAATGCCAGAATTCCTTGAAATTTAAAAAGAAGGAATAAGCACAGAGAACCCATGGATGAGTGCTTGAGACACAGCTTAAATGGAAAAGCATTATATCTTCCATTCATCCATGCACACATGCATTTCTTTAGGTAATCATTAATTCATTTCATCAGTGTTTTCTGAGCATCCATCAAGATCCACCTAATCGGTCAGGCTCTGTTAATACAAAGGTGTGCAAACAGGATTTAGGCTCTGAGGACCCTGCATATTGGTGAGGGGAAAACATGTGGCTATATAAACATGGGGATGAATTTGGTGTAACATTTACCCCTTTCCGACGTTAGCAGATTTGATTTGGCTCCCAGGCCTCAGGCTTTCACCTGAGCAGTGGTAACAATAATAACTTATAAGCATTATTGTTATCATATAGAAGAACAGAGTCAATGCCAGATAATGTCAGCCCACTTCCATTATTCATCACTATAATCATTACTAATATGTGTGTAAATGATACATGTGCCAGGCACTGTGCCAAAGGCTTTACATGAATTATTTTATTAAACCCTCACCATCATAGTTTGGTAAGGAGAGTGCTGACAATTGCCCACACTTTATAGTTGAGGAAATTAGACCTCAGGGATGCTAAGTAAACTTGCTCAAGGTCATACAGCTAGTTAATGCTAGAGTTTAACTTCCATTTCAAATGACTCCAGGACCTGAGCTCCCAACTGCAGGGCACTTTCCTCCCTCCCCTAGAACCCTCCCTTCTCCAGTTATTTTCAACAGGACATTTATCACTCTAAATTCCATTGACTGAAACTCAATGACCTGCGGCAAACATTATTCTAAGGAGCAATATTTGCACAATTTTCATATCTTAATGCAGCAACTTGAGCTTCCATAGAGATTTAAATCCCTAATGAAATTTCCTTGTCAAAATTCTTGCTGAAGGATTGTTTAATTTGCTGCTCATGATATCTTCGGAATGACTGTATGCTCAGGAAATAAGCTTCCACTCAACACCCTCCCTCAATTTTTTCTCTTCTGTCTCCTCTCTTCTCTGCATTCTGTCTTCCTTCCTTCCTCCCTCTCTCCCCGTCTATCCAATGCATACTTTTCCTGAGTGAAATCCCTGTTATCAGCGGATGAGAAACCCCTGCTCTTTTATTCTCTTCCAGGTGATGCAAAGTTGGCCAGTGTATCTTTTACATTAAATTTTAAAAACAAAATAAAATCTTAAATGACCTATATTGAGGAAAATGGTGCAAGGATGTCACTGTGAGAGCCTTAATGGCTTAAGTGTCTTAGACGTGGTTCAGAGCTGGGTCCTCAGACTATTTCAAAAACTCATCCCCTCTGTTCTCTTTTCAGTCCCAAGAACCTATAGCTAACTCCATTCAGGAACACATTTACCTATGAATATCAACCTTATAAAGTGCTTCAATGACAGTTTTTGTAAAAATATCTAATGCATCAATCTGTCAGATTAATCAAACCCTTCTATAGATTCAATGTACCACAAGTCGCCTTCAGATCATGAGGCTGAATAGCAAGCAGGGATTCAGAAGGAACGTAGTGAGTGACTCAGATTTTGGTCAGAGTCAAGAGGAAGGGACCTTCTGTGGAGGAGCCAGCATCAGCTGATGTGGCATTCTTGAAAGGCATGTTTCTGGCCCCTGCCTCCTATGCTGCCAGCGCACTGAGGGATAGCAGCAGTAAGCTGACTTCCCAGAAGCTGACTTGTAGACTCCTGCCCTGGTTTTCCTTCCTTACTACCCATTCCCACCCAGGGTAGTTACCATCCTCAGCCTTGAAGCAGAGTTAGATGGAGCTGAACTATGTGTGAGTCAGAACTGTGAGCCAGCCAAGGTTTTTCTCCATCTCCCCTCTCATGAGCACATGCCAAGCTGAGTTCCCATCAAGATCCTGAAATAATCACCAGTCAGTGGAAGTGTGGGGGATGCTGCAGAGAACAGACTCAGAACAGAATCAAAGAATGGGGTGGGGTAGAGAAGGTGCCCATTGGAAGCAAGGGCACGTCTCCTCACACACAGCTGGAGGCAGCTGTCTCTATACCACCCTGTGCCTTTCTCTCCCTGTCAGAATCCAGTACATGGCTTCTTCCTGGCTGTGACGGCAGGCTCGAGTCTGCAGGCTCAAGCTCTGGCATGCAGTGTATACAGCTTAAACACCTGGAGTCATCTAGCCCCTCCGTGGAAGGAAGGAGCATCACTTCCATCACGCGTTCATATGTGCTGACTTAGATTCACACTTTGCTTCTTTGCTTCTTAGAACCAGGCTCTGTTCTCACAGCATCTGGAAAGATGCTAGGATCCTGGTCTGGATGTGATTCAGAGGAAGACTAGTGAAAAAGATACAGATACAGGTTTAGACTTCTCATCAGCCCAAACTGGGTTTGTGTGCCTCAGCTTTCCAGGAAGAACCACTTCACAAAGTCCATAAAGAAAAGAAAAAAACAATCTTCTATAGAATGTGGTTCTAGCCCCAGAGAGGGCGTCAGGTAAGAAAATAAATTTATAAACACAGCCGTGCTTCCAAATGGCCTGCAGAGACAACCAAATCATGCCCAAGCTTGGTCTCCTTCCTCATGTTCCCAGGGATTGTCACTCCCAGGGCCTAGACCATCAGGCTCAGAGCAAAGTGGTACTCCTTTGCCATATGCGTCACAGTGAAGGAAAAAATAATTGAGAACAGCCTGGAAACGCCAATGTAGGGCCAGGAGCCTGGGCAGGCATTTGCTAAGCAGATATAAGGAGATTTTCCTGAAGGTTATTAACAGGAAGTTTTCCCCCAAAAGACCCATGTTCTGCACTCTTGCCTTTCTCAATCGTATTTAATATATAGGAACATGTGTTCTGTGTATCAACAATTAGGTGAAAGGGTGAAACAAAAGGTGCTCTGAATTGGAAGTCAAAGGGTTTTGCTGCTAATTCTGTGACCACCTGATCTTTGTGGTGTGGTCTTTGGAAAATCACAGTTGATTTGGACCTTGGTTTCTTTATCTGTAGAACAATTCCATGGGCATCCAGCTTAAAGAAAGTGAGGGCCCAAGTAGAGCAGGCTGTCCTGGCAAGCCATTCAGAAGGGGAGTTCAGTGCACCACCACAATAGTGGATTTCTTCACTCACTCACTCATTCATTTCCCTAGATAATTAAGCACATGTAACGTATACCATGCTTTGGATCCAAACAATAATAACCACAGATCCTATTGTCTTAATCCATGGGATGCCATGAAAAAATACCATTAACTGGATGGCTTATAAACAACAGAAACTTATTTCTCACTGTTGTGCATGCTAGGAAGTCAAGATCAAGGCGCTGGCAGATTCAATGTCTGCTGTGGGCAATTTTCTGATAGAGAGTGCATTCTCTATGTCCTTATATTGTGGAAGGCATGACACGACTCTCTGCGCCACTTTTGGAAAGGCTTGAATCCTATTCATGAGGATTTCTTCTTTCTGATGTATCACCTCCCAAAGGCACTGCCTCTTACCAGCACCACATTAAGGATTAGATTTCCACATAAGAATTTTCGTGGGACACAAATTTTCAGACCATAGCATCTACCATCAGTAAACTCATAGTGTAGTTAGCTGTGCTTATTGACATTGAATTACAGACTAGAAAGGATGTAATGTCTGCAAGGTATTGAAATGTTTTCTTCCTTCACTCATTCAAAATCTTATTAATAATTTGACATTGGACAAGTTGCATAACATTAATAAACCCTGGCTTTCTTCTTTATAAATTAAGATATTCTAATCTGTAACATATATAGCTGTTGCTAGGATGAAATAAAATACTCCATTCAGAGCATGTTGTGCTTGGCACATTGTGAGAGCTCAATAAATATTATCTATTATCATCATTATTATTTTTGTTGTTTCAACTGTCACCTTGATTACTACACAGTGTACAAGGCACTGAGACAGGTGCTACCAGGAATTAAAAAGCATGCAGCCTATTACCTGGCCTCGAATATCTCCAGTTGTACTGAGGAAATAAAAATGCACAAAGAAGCACAAATAAGGACACACACAAAAGACCTGACTGCTAAGGAAATCTAAAAATGGAGGGGCAATGAAAGTTCACATAAAGTGGAGGGAGAGATCTGGGTTACTCAGGAAAGGATTTCTCTAGGAGAGAAGATTATAGTGAGCTATTCACACAGGATGTGTATCTGTGAACTGTTGTACAACCTGCACACTGCCCAACTTCACTGCACATTGCCCAACTTCACTGGTATCATTCATGCTAGAGTGTGAAGAACCTTCTGTAGAGGGGTGCAACTTGATCCTGGGAAGGACATTTCCATGAATAAATTTGATAGATAAAAAACAGATTCTTGAGGACACAAAGCAGAAACTAATTATCACTTTCCCCCGGTCTATTAATCCATACAGATGAAAGGGTATAACTTTCAGACTGGGGTCTGCTGGGAATACTTAAGTCTGCTAAGCTACTCTGCCTTCCAGGAGCCATAAACACATTGTTAGCAGAATGGATTTATATGTAAAATCTGCTACTCTTCTTACCGTTTTTCTGGCTTGGCGTGAGAAGGAGAAACAGAGAATTATCTGATTTTGACCATGTCACCTTGAATCTCACAAAACCCATTAATTCTGTCAGGTTGTGGCATTTTTATATATTTGATTGCTAAATCTTCAAGTCTTCCCTTTTAAATTATATGAACACCAATCTTTTACCAATCATGTATGCAAACACATGATTTCTAGATACTAGGAAAATAATTGTATTTACAAGAAAGGAAACATTTCCTATGGGTACACGATTCAGAGATAACCACTGATAATCAGTTCGTGCATACTACTCCAAATATTTTCTGCTTTTTCTGTGGCATACATATGTATTCATTTTTATTTGTTTGTTTGGTTTTTAGAGGCAGGGTCTTGCTCTGTCACCCAGGCTGGAGAGCAATGGCATGATCTTGGTTCACTGTAGCCTCAACTTTCTGGGCTCAAGTGATCCTCTTGCCTCAGCCTCCCAAGTAGCTGGGACTACAATTGCCTGCCACCACACTCAGCTACTTAAAAAAAAAAAAATTATAAAGATGGGATCTTGCTATGTTGCCCAGGCTGGTCTTGAACTACTGGCCTCAGGAGAGCCTCCCATCTCAGTCTCCCAAAGTGCTGGGATTGCAGGCTTGAGCCACTGCGCCAGACTTGTATTTGGTTTTAACCATTACGTCGAAAGCAGACCTCATAGGGCCAGAGGGAAGCACACTTGCCCTTGCCTCTCTCAGCTCTAGTGTTTGAGTCTGTCTGCTCAGCTTGCTAACAGCAGCTTCCCTGTTGGCCCTGGCTCACTGGGGGTCCACTCTACCCACTCTACCCGGGAAGATGGATTGTTCTGCCCTCCCAGGGAGTCTGTTGCGCAGGTCTGAAGGCAGCTCTCAACTGGTTCTTGGTTCTCCTGTGTGGTCCACAGCTAGTCCACAGGACGTGCTCACTCTGTTGTCTCATCGTGCCCTGGGAGAGCTGGTCATTCAGGAGCCTGTGTCACCAGACCGTCAGGATCAAAGATGACAGTTCCTCTGTCTCATCTCTCCTCTGTCCTTTCTATAGTTTCAAAGTCAGAGAGGGAGATCAAGTGTTACGGAATGGTTCTAGATTATCTAATTATTTCCTTTATAAATTCCGCATGTGGTGATTTGTCTCACACTTCATTATCTATTATTCATTATATTGACACCTTAATCAAATTTGAGGTACCAGAAATTAAATATTCATATCTTATTACACAATATACTCATTTGCCTTACAAAATTAGGATTGGCTGGGT